>NC_138884.1:74405066-75834627 GCF_965194825.1 Balaenoptera physalus | reverse complement strand
GGCCTACTCTTTACCTGGACCTACATTGGATGTTGTATGACTGTTAGTGTTACTGATGCCGTCTTGGGCCCACACAGTTCCTCCTGTTCTTCCACTGTCCCTACCCAGGATTATGCTGTGCAGTAAATCACTTCTTCATTGTTAAGGGCTTTGTAGTTAATAGATATCATTTAATAATCATTACAACCAGGCAGCCTCTATGCTCTGGTAGTCTCCAAACCATGATGAAATCCTTTGTTGATGTATTCCCGTCGCCCATGAGACTAGTTACCCATTCATAAATCTCGACTTAGGAATGCACTCCCTGTTTCCAAGCACGTACCCCCATACCCTAGGCTATCTATAAAAGTATCCCAGTGGCCCCTTGGCAGTGTGGAGTGCAGCTGCAAATACTTCTAGATCATTGTCCGCCCAATTCACCCCGTGAGTTACCCTATGATAAACTGATCCATTCATTAAATGGAGCTGCCTGCCTCATTTTTTGGTGTCAAGATAATTTCTCAGTTCGGTGGGAATTTTTTGTTCTCCCTGCCCTCCAACAGATGTTTTACACATTTTACCTTATTTAAGCTTCAAAATAACACTAGGAGGTAGGTATGATTTATCTCCATTTCAAGGTGAGAAAACTGCCTCTGAGAGGCTCACTGTCTTGCCCTAAACCTCACAGCCATGAGCAGTGGAGTTGAGAGGCAAGCTCTAGTTTGTTTGATCTCTGAATTTTAATCACTATAAACTAGCTGGTATATAGGCAAGCTCCTTATTGTCCTTCTCTGGGCTTTGGATGATGTTTTAGCCATTTCAGTTCACCTTCAAAAATACAAGAAAATGTAGAGAAAGCAAATCAACCATTTTGCTCCCTATTACCAACTCCTCTAAATGTTGGTGAGAATGGTGGTTGAAGTTAATGTGAGGCTCCAGAATCATCTGTTGATTTCCCAGGTTCATGATCTGCCCCCTCCCTCATGTACCATGGGACCTTCCTCATATCCTTCAAGAACATTTTTGCCTTTATATTTCAAAGAACAGTCTTGTTCATTCGAGCCTTGTGAGAAAAACAAAATGTTGGGTTTGCAGAAGGGGCTGGGGTCTGAAGTGCAGAGAGAGGCATTAGAGAAAGAGGGCAAATCAAGAATTGAAGATCAGTGAGAGTGTAGGTGAAAATACCACCTTGCCTTTGCTTCAACAGTTGTTATTGTGGCTTATAAATTAACAAGCTGTCACCCATACGTCTCCTTCACTGTTGATTCCACTTTTGTTGGTTAAATGCAGCTTTTATGATGTGGGTTCGAAGAGGGGTTTAACCTCACAAGGGCTGGGTCCTCAGGGTAAAGGCTCCTAATTGAAATAAATGTTCTCCAGTGGCTCGCCTAGATGTCTCCGTCCGTGGTTGGCTTTGAAGTGTGCATGCTTTTTCAAGCACATCAGCAGGACCCTGGTGTATTTTATGAGACTGACCTTTTTCTTTGTGGTCTGTGGCTTAGCAGCTGCTCTTATTCTATAGGTAATGAAGAATGAGGACAGGCAAGCACTCTTGTCGTGGTTGCTTGTCTCAAAATGTATTCTAGGGCAGCTGAAAACACTTGTGTTGACACAACAGGCTGCCGGGCCTAAGGGCCAAACAGCCCTTAAATGGCATCATTTGCCGCTAATCAGGGTATGCTTTATCCTTGGGGAGTGTGTGGTCTAGAAAACTGGTATGGGTAAACTAACTTTCTCCACTGCTTACATCCAAATATTCCAGTTGACTAGGATGTGAAAACAGTTTTCACTTGGTGAGCTAATCAATCAACAACTACTTGGAGTGACTGTTGAGAAGGATACAGGGACCTCAAACAGGTTGAGTGAAAAAGAATGCTGCTGTTGATTAGTTATGTCTGCCTAGACATTGGTATGGGGAATGCGGTATATGTGCTAACCCATACAGCACCCTTATATAGCTCTAATTATGTTCTAAGTGCTTTACGTATATTAACTAATCTGATCCTCTCAACGACCATATGTAATATTTTATAGATAGGGAAACGAAGGCATAGAGAGATCAAGTAGCTTGACCAAGGTTATATAGCTAGTAAATTGCCAAAGCAGGATTTGAATCCAGGGAGTCTAGCTTCAGAGTTTAGGTTCTGAACCACTGTGTCAAACTGCCTCAATTGTCCTATTATAATCAAGTCAGACTACCTGGGTTAGCCTCATTCAGTAAAAGCTTCACATTTTTTCTTGGCATCACATACAAGAAGGGGTCTTCTCCACCATGATACTTACTTACTGGACTTTGTGGGTCTCTATTGCCCTTCCTTCCTCCCAGGCTGACCAGGACTTAGATATCTGACCTTGCAAAACAAAATGGCTTTTTTAAACAGACAGTGAAGGTGGAAGTCCCCAGGTGTACACAGCATGTGTGGGTGACAACCACAGGTCCAGGTTAACCCAGGTCTCTGAAATGAATAATGTCTAAAGGTGACAGGAAAAGTTGAAGATAATTGTACCATGGAAGGTATTCCAAGCCTGTCACTTGCCCTACCCATGCCTCTATTTACCACTCAGGTGAGCCTTTTTCCTTTCACATAACCATTTATTAAGCACTAAGCACTTAACTTGCATTATTTCATCTTATCCTCACAACAGCCCTAGGAGGTAGGACTTCATTTGCATTACACAAATGAGGAAACTGTAAGACTCAGGGAGTGTAAGCAAATTTTGTTTGACTCCAAAGTCCTTCTCAATGGAATCAGAAATTTACAATTTCTTTTGCTGGGGTCGCTGCTGAATCCCCAGTTAAATGGAAATCCCAGTAAGCAAAACATTCAGTGGCAATGGGGTCCCAGAGGCCCGCCTGGCAGGCTCTTATCCTCCCTTTCCCACAGCAACCCCCCAGACTCTCTAGTCCATCACAGACCACACTTGGGAAACCCCTGAAAGTTCCCTGCAGTTTAGCAGATTAAAAATCCCGTCCCAACTCTGTGTGGTTGACTGGCCGATGATGTCTCCTCTTGCTGGAAGATTTCCTGTCCAAAGGCACTTGGGGAGCATTTCCCAGCCATTAAACAGAGACTCCTCTTTTGACTCAACAGAAAGATACTGGAGGAAGTACATCTTCCTTGCCTGCAAGTTTTCCAGTCTTCTGCAGCACAAAGGCTGTTGTTTTCAAATTAACTGTTACTCTCTCTTAGGTAATCAATGTTAACTTTGATATGGTTCTTTCATAACTTTCCATTTCATACAAATATATCTCTACCTCTCTCATCTGTCTATCATCTCTCTCTCGCTCTGTATATATATTTCTTGTTCTTTAAAGGAACGGGATTATTATATATTCTGCAACTTACATTTTTAATTTCCACTGTATCATGATTATCACTCCAGATCACTACGTGTAAATGAAACTTATAATTTCGCATTGCATGGACATACCAAAAGCCTGGCATTTTCAGGTAAGAAACATCACATTAGCTACTGGAAGTTTAAGACCTTATATTTGGGAACCACTTCTAACAAATGAGAGGTTGGAATGCATTTGTTTGTTGGCGTTAAAAGCAGAGTCAGGAGGAAGTATGTGATAATAGATTTTAGTCAGTTTATTAGATAAAGATGATCCACATGTGAAAGCCTAGAGCAGTGCCAGGTAAGGTGCATGTGCTCATTAAAGGTTAATTAAATCTGAAAGTATAATATCCTTTAGTAAGTCAAAAAGAGCTGAGAAAGTAGAAGGTATATTAGTGTGCCTGGATTGATTTTTATTCAGTGAATTTTAAAAGGAAGATTATTAGCTTTTCTCAGATGTCTAAAGGAAATTGGAAGAGAAGGAGTTATTTTCCAATCACACACATGCATCTACAGTTCATTTGCCTATGATTAAAATAAAGCCAGACCACACCAGGGTTACATTAGATATTCACTGCTCAGACAACAATGGGCTATCACTTTCTCTTTGAACTGTTCTCCAATGATTGCAAGTCCCCTACCCCCAAGAATGTCCATCCTTACCCCTGTTTGGGCTGATTAGTAAAGCTTTAGCCCCCTCTTAACCGACGATGAAAACAACTGCATGCCAGGTACTTTCAGGCCATATAACCTCCAACTCCCTGACGTTCTGAATCCATCAAAATCCTAGTTGATGGAAACAATGCTTATGCACAATTGTCTAAAGAGTAATCAGTTCATCTCTCCTCCCCTATGAAATGCAAGTTCTATCCATGAACATAAGAATGTTATGTGCATGGACGAGACTATATTGTACCGTTGAATTATACTTTGGGATATTTCATCAGCTTCCACCTTAGATTAAGGAAATTGTAAAAAGAACATTATTGTGATTAATGTTTGGTGTTTGGAGTTGAGAAGACCTCAATGTTAATCCCAGCTCTGCCGTTTATTAGCTTTAAGACTTCAGGTGAGTCATGTAATTTCTCTGAGCCTCGGTTGCCTCATTTATTAAATAGAAATAAGAACAGCTCCTAGCTCACTGGCTGTCTGTAGAATTAAATGAGATAATCCAGGTTAAGTGCTGGCAGGACAGTACTCAATTCATAGTCTTCCTGGAGCAGCCTTGGCTGAGGGTCTAGACACCTGGAGGGCCTGGCTTTCCATTTCCTCCACCCTGTGAGTCTCAGACAGTCTCCCCACATACGTCCCCAGCCTCCCTGGCAGGCCCCCGCTTGCCTCTTCACCCTTTCAGGGAAAACCTAGCATAATGCCTTCTATGAACCTAGGCTTTAAAAATTGAAGGCTCCAAAAGGGGGGGGATGTTTTCTTCCAGCAGCTTCTGCCTGTCACACAAATTAACCTTCTAACAAATTATACTGCCACATTTGAAAAAGAGTTTTTTGACCTGTCAGGTGTTTTGCAAGTTCACAGAATATAACTCAGGGCTTCACTATTTGTCTAACCCGTCTGTCGGCTGGTCCCAACAAGCAGCAGCACATCAGCAGTGGGCTCCAGAGAATGCCCTGCAAACCACATGCTCGACAGTACAGGGCACCGTCCCCATCATTGTTTTTAGTGGACTTGCATTGATTACAAAAGAAGCAGAAGGACATAATGGAGGAAACTTCTTCAGATCTGTTGAATCCCAATCCCACCAAAGGCTGCTTGGCGCCCAGGTGCCTTCTGCTGGGTCGTTTAAACTCTGTGTGTGTGTGTGTGGCGGGGGGTGGGGGTGGGGGGTGTGGACTCACCATCTTTGAAATGAGATGGTCACAATGTATCAGCAATTTCCAAAATACTCAGTAAACAGGAGGATGGGAGTGGGTGGGACTTTGAGTTCCCACCCTTGGTTTAACCAGAACTACCTGACGTTTATCTGGTCCGTATATCTGGTTAGAAGAAAGACATCTGCTACCCAAAGCAAGAAAAAGGTTGTAAAAACCACTGGCTTGGTTGATCTCTGGGGTCTGTGATTCTGTGAATGCAGCAGAATCTGCTAAGAACGGGCGATGACCTTTCTCTTGTGCATTGTCCCACCCAGGCCCTCTCTTAGACGTGAGCAAATAACAGGTGCAGCCCCAGCCATGGCTTCAGAACCCAAACACACAATGTCAGGACTGAACCCTCTGGGATGTGCACGGCTTCCTGGGAAACATAAGTTTTGGCAAAGTGCCTCCTAGCCTGGCTTTGGCAAACCGATCGCTCTCTCTTGCTTACCTCACCTTCATCCCCAGTCTTGCCCTGGGCTGCTCAGGTTTGAAGTAGATGAATCCGGACTCAGACAGGCAACTGTCCGCTTTCTCTCTTGGCTGCCTTAGCTGCTGCTTTGGCGTTTCCCTGCTAGCCAAGTGAAGCCTGCCATTCTAGAACCGGAAGCACTGGCTTCAAAGGCACAGCAGGTGATATTAATTAATCAATCATTGAATCCCAATTATCCAACAAACATTTTCCGAGGACTTCCCCCGTAGGAGGCTCAGGCATGGGTGCCAGGCATACAGGGATAAACAAAGCGTGGATGGTGCCTTCAAGAAACGTCTGGGCTCCTGGAGGAGATGGATCACACGTGTACAGCCCATTACCAGGGGATCAGGGGACACACAGTGCCTTGGGAGCACAGAGAAGGGCTCAGTTAGCTTTGCCTGGGGAATTGGAAGGGGAATTATGGTGCGTGGAATATAGTAGCTCCTCAGTAAATATGTACTGAATGAGGGGGTGTTTGAGAAGGCGGACTCGGGGCTACACTGCTTAGAATTGAATCCCAGCTCCTTCAGTCCCTCAGACATGAGATTTTTGGCAAGTTACGTAACCCCTCTGTGTCTCAGTTTTCTCACCTGAAGAAAATGGGGCTGATAGTACTGACTTCACCTCACAGAGTTGCTATGAGGATTAGATGTCAACACAGGTGAGGTCCTCAAATCAATGTCTGGTACGCAGTCAGTGGGTCAGTGCTGAGGACCGTGGGTATTGAACAGGAGTTGGTAGGATAGAGAAAGGAGGGGAAGATGGGATCCAGATTAAAAACACAGGAGGTCCTTTCAGTAACTCCCAGAGGGAACTTGCTCTTATCAGCATTCAAAAACAAACAAACAAACGAAAAACACAAAAATACCTGGCCCGGGGTCCACAGTTCCCTGAATTTGCCTTCCCTTCCCCAGTCTCATGCTCTTCCCCATCCCTCCCTTTCCTTTTCTTTCCTCCTTTACCTCCCTTCCTTCTCTTTTTCCCTTGCTCCATCCTCTTTTCTTTCCCTCTGTCTTATTTTTCTCTCTGCTCCGTCCTCTCCTTCCCTTCACCTCCCTTCAGCCCTCTGATATCTGCTCTTTTCATCCTCCCTTTCTCCCCACCGCCCCTCTCCCTGTATCCCTGGTCTTCCTGCCCCTACCTAGCCCAGGCCAGCTGGCCCTATAAACATTCTCTGAAGCGTGGAAAACCAGACCTTCCTCTGCTCTTCGTCCGTCCCTCTTCCTCTAGCAAGCGGCATCAGAATAGAATGAAGACAGACCAGAGCAAAGAAATAAATCTTTTTTGTTGTTGTTATTGTTGCTTCTCAGGGAAAAGTACCCCTGGGTGCCCTTTCTTGCCAACACAGCCAGGGCTCTCTTGATGACATTTGTAGCTTGGGGTGATCACGGCTTTTGGCCTGCTGACTTTTTACTGTCAAACACTCTAGCAGTTTTCAGGGTTTAAATGGTAGCAATCGACATGGACAGAACCACCCCTGCTGACACCCTGAGGGGGACAAAGCCTGGATCCACAGAAAGACAAAATTCACGAGTTTACTGCACTCAGAAATTAATGCTCAAGCATGAAGAGTGATCCCTTCCCTCCCAGAAGTCTGGCCTGGGCATCTCCCTTGAGGGGCCTCCCTTTTCTCTATTCTGCAAACGATTCCTGCACGTTGATCATGTGTCTAACACCATTCGAGGCTCTAAGGAGGCGACACTGACAGGACAGAAGGGAGAAGGGGTCCCTGCTCTGCTGGGATCAATTCGAACGGGTGAGGCAGACCATGAGCAAATAAAAGCATGACTAATAAACTTGTAGGTAGTTACAAGTGCAATATAGAAAATAAAATAGAGTAATTAGTAAACGCATCTTGGTGGGGAAGTGTTCGCTTTAAATCGTACAGTCAGGAAAGTTCTCCCTGAAAGGGACCCATTGAGCTGAATCTTTAATAACACGAAGGAGCCTCCATGTACACCCGGGGAAAGGCGAGCACCAAAGACTCAAGGTGGGAAGAGTTTGGAGAAAAAGACCCGGAGGGATGGCACGTAGGGACCTAGTGGAGAGGTGATATGTGATGAAACTGGATAAGCAGGAAACGACCGGGTTTTATCAGACACATTTACAAGTCCCTTTGTAAGTAACAGTAAGTAACAGAGACAGATTGGACGATTTTATCAGAAAAGGCATTTATTGAAAGGAACTTAGGTAGCCCACAGGATTGTCAAGGACATATGTGGAAAAGTGACAAGTGCAAGGGACAGCAGCTGCACACTGACATTGCTAGTGCTTGTGCTACCATCCCTGTCACTGGACACTTCCACTGGACACCAGCCAATGCCACTTTGGCTGCCTTCCAGATAGAGTCCCTGCAGCCACCGAAGCTTGATTCAAACGGTAGGTATGTGGGTATGTTAGGGTTCTCCAGAGAAACACAACCAATAGGATGTAGGATGTCTATCTATTCTATTCTACTCTAGAATTGAGTCACATGATTATGGAGGCTGAGAAGTGCCAAGATCTACACTTGGCAGGCTGGAGAACCAAGAGGGCCTATGGCATAAGTTTCAGTCCAAGTCTGAAGGCAGGAAAAGACTAGTCTTCTCCAAGACATCGTCCCAGAGCACGGCATGGAAGAGATGCCTATCATCATGCAAATGACAATATAAAGTAGACATTACAGGTATGATTATATTACAGGTATGATTCAGGAGAGTAGGCAAGGTTGGAGATAGCAATTGGCAGAATGGGCTTGGGAGCCAGAGAGCTTTGCTTGGACTTTTGTTTCTGCTAATTACTAGTTGTATGATCCTGAGCAATTTGCATAAGATCTTTGAGCTCCAGTGTCCTCAATCATAAAACAGGGTTGTGTTCGTTTCCTAGGGCTGCATTAGCAAAGTACCACCAAATGGGTGGCTTAAAATAACAGAAATTGTTCTCTCACAGTTCTAGAGGTTTGAAGTTAAAAATTAAGGTGTAGGCAAGGCCAGGCTCCCTCTGAAGGCTCTAAGGAAGAATTCTCCCTTGCCTCTTCCTAGCTTCTAGTGGTTGCCAGCAAGCCTTGACATTCTTTGGCCTGCAGCTCCGTCACTCTGATCTCTACCTCTGACATCAAATGGCATTCTCTTCTCCCCTTTCTGTATGCCTCTGTGTCTCTGTGTTGAATCTCCCTCTCCTTTCTCCTATAAAAACACCAGTCACACAGACCTACTAGAGAATAGACTTGAGGATATGGGGAGGGGGAAGGGTAAGCTGGGACTAAGTGAGAGCGTGGCATGGACATATATACACTACCAAATGTAAAACAGATAGCTAGTGGGAAGCAGCCACATAGCACAGGGAGATCAGCTCGGTGCTTAGGACCACCTAGAGGGGTGGGATAGGGAGGGTGGGAGGGGAGGAGACGCAAGAGGGAAGAAATATGGGGACATATGTATCTGTATAACTGATTCACTTTGTTATAAAGCAGAAATGAGCACACCATTGTAAAGCAATTATACTCCAATAAAGATGTTTAGTAAAAAAAAATAATAATAAAATAGAAAAAATTTTTAAATAAATAAATAAATAAATAAATAAATAAATAAATTGAACTACCATATGACCCAGCAATTCCACTCCTGGGTATAGATCCAGGAAAGAAAAAAAAAAAAACAGCAGTCACTGGGTTGGGGCCATCCTAATCCAGTATGACTTTACCTTAGCTTGATTATGTTTGCAAAGATCCTAATTTCCAAATAAAATCACATTCACAGTTCAGGGGTTAGTAATTCAACATATCTTTTGGTGGGAACACAATTTATCTCACAACACGGGATACTGTTTTAACTACCTGGTACATAATAGTTGCTCAATAAATGATTGCTCCTATTCTTTCTGTTCTCTTTGGTATGGACTCCATGGGAGGCTATGGTGATGGGGTAGTTCTGAACATACTGGTGGAAAGCAACAATGACAACACACATGCTTCCTTAGCACGGTAATTCTGGATCCGTAAGTTAGGGAAACAAAACTTTTAGAACGCTACTGTCTTTGTATTTAATTGTCATTTGGAACCTTTTGCATTGTGCTGGAATTCAGTCGATAAGCATTTGTAGATTAAATACTGGTTGCATTTTATTGTTCTTATATTGTTACCTTCTTAGGTTCCCTTTTGGACTTCAGGTAGCATATATTCTCTCTACTTTTCAGCACTACCCTTGGTGCTTAAAACTGGGCTTGTCACATACATAGCAGCTGCTCAATAATTGAATTGATAAATGGTGTGTAAAGCTACTCAAGTGTCCCAGACATTACATTTTCTCAGACTTAAGGGGTATTAAAAATGACTCGCGAATCATTGCTAATTCTCCTGGCAGGAGTCTGACAGGGTTACTGGGGACAATTTTTTCATTAACTTTAGCTGTATGGCTGGGATTGGCGTACTTCTCAGTAACATAGAATGGAATAGAATGGGCTGTGCAGGATGTTCAGTTGCTGACTTATTCATAATACTTGTAAACTCAGAAACCATGTCAACTAGCATCAGTGCAGTGAAGTTGTCCAATAAGCCAATGTATTTTGAAAACTTTTTATTTGGAAACGACTTTGAATTTGGAGAAAATATGCAAGAATAAGAATAGCATATAGGGAATTCCCTGGCAGTCCAGTGGTTAGGACTCGGCACTTCCACTGTAGGGGTCACGGCTTTGATCCCCGGTCGGGGAACTAAGATCCCTCATGCCACGCGGCGCAGCCAAAAAAAAAAAAAGAGAATAGTATATAGTAAAAAAGAATGGTATATAAAACACAATTAATATCCTTGACCTGGATTTACCTGTTGTTAATACTTGCCCCATTTGCCATCTGTTGGCTCTTCTCTCTCTCTCCATCCCTCCCTCCCTCCCTTTCTCTCTCTCTCTCAGTTGACCTCATACCTTTCATAATTGTACTCCTTTTGTGTAGGATCAGGGATTGCATTTAGCCATTGTGTCTCCTTGGTCTCCTTTGATCTGGAACATTTCCACAGCCTTCTTTGTCTTGCATGACACTGATATTTTTTAATAATATGATCCTTCCTCCCCCTTTTTAGTAGATTGTTCCTCATTTGGGGTCTGAGTGACATTTCCCCAAGGTTAGATTCATGGTCGCATTCCAGGCTGGATTGCTACTGAGTGATGTCATGCTTGTCTCAAGACGCACATCTGAAGGCAGAGGAGAGCCATCTGTCCCATGTTGGCAAAGCAACTTTTTAAGCAACATTTTTGTTGAAGCATAATATACATACACAAAAGTGCACAAATAATTGATGGACTGCTTAGCTGGAGATCACAAAGTGATTGCACCCATATAGTCACCACCTAGATCATAGTAGAACATTAGCAGCATCCTAAACCCCATCCTGGGTCTCCTTTCAGTCACTCCTTCCTCTCTCCCCCTTCCCAAAAGGTAATTGCTAACCTGACTTCACATATCATAGATTAGTTTTGCCTATTTTCGTATGTTTACAAAGGGAGTCATATATATGTTTTGACCCATTTGTCTTCTTTGGCTCAACATTATGTTTGTAAGATTCATCCACATTATTGATATAGTTGTAGTTCATTCATTTTCACTGCTGTATAATATTCCATTTTACTTTTTGTTTAATTTTTATTGGAGTAGAATTGATTTACGATGTTGTGTTAGTTTCTCCTGTACAGCAAAGTGAGTCAGTTATACATATACATATATCCACTCTTTTAGATTCTTTTCCCATATAGGACATTACAGAGAAGAGTTCCCTGTGCTATACAGTAGGCCCTTATTAGTTATCTATTTTATATATAGTAGTATATATTGACATATACAATCCCAATCTCCCAATTTATCCCTCTTCCCTCCCTTTCCCCCTGGTAACCATAAATTTGTTTTCTACATGTATGACTCTATTTCTGCTTTGTAAATAAGTTCATTTGTATCATTATTTTAGACTCCACATATAAAGGATATCATATGATATTTGTCTTTCTCTGTCAAACTTACTTCACTTAGTATGATATTCTCTAAGTCCATCCATGTTGTTGTATAATATTCCATTTTAAAATACAACACAGTACATCCATTTTACAATTGATTGACAAATTGAGTTGGTAGTTTGGGGCTATTAAGAATAGTACTGCCATGAACGGGTTTGAACATATAGTTTGTTGAACCTAAGCATGTACCTCTGTTGGGCACATTCCCAGGAGTGCAATTTCTGCATCATAGTCTCTTTTTTTTTTTTTTTAGTTTATTTATTTATGGCTGTGTTGGGTCTTTGTTTCTGTGCGAGGGTTTTCTCTAGTTGTGGCAAGTGGGGGCCACTCTTCATCACGGTGCGCGGGCTTCTCATTATTGAGGCCTCTCTTGTTGCGGAGCACAGGCTCCAGACGCTCAGGCTCAGTAGTTGTGGCTCACGGGCCTAGTTGCTCCGCGGCATGTGGGATCTCCCCAGACCAGGGCTTGAACCCGTGTCCCCTGCATTGGCAGGCAGATTCTCAACCACTGCGCCACCAGGGAAGCCCTGCATCATAGTCTTTGAATACATTCAGCTTTAGTAGATATTGCCAAACATTTTTGCAAAGGGATTATATTAATTTTCACTCACACCAGCAGTGTGTGAGAGTTCCCATTGCTCCACATCTCACCTAACACTTTGAATTTACTGACTATAGTTTAAAGACTTGGCCAATCTGGTGCATTAATAACACAATCTCGTTGTGGATTCAATATGCATCTTCCCTATTGAGGACTTTTCCTTAGGCCTGTTGGCCATTTGGTCATCGACTTTTGTAAGGTTCCTGTTTAAGTCTTTTGTGTATTGTTCTACTGTTTTTTCTGAGATTTTCTTATTGATTGGTAGGAGGTCTATTCATAGTCTGGACTAAGTCATTTGTTGGTTTTCTATATTGCAAATTTCTTTTATTCGGTGGCTGGCCTCTTCACTCACACCCTTAAGGGTATCTTTTGATGAATCAGAGATTCAATGTAGTCTAATACAGTAATTTTTTCCTTTATGGTTATTACTCTTGGTGTTCTGTTTAAGAAATAGTTTCTTCTTTCAAGACCATGACAATATTTTCATATTTTATCTTCTAGAAGCTTTACCGTTTACATTAAAACCAGAATCCACCTGGAGTTGATTTTTGTATGTGGTGTAAGAGTCAAGCAGGATTTTCTTCTGTATGGATATTTCATTGACTTGGCTCCTTTTACTGAAGAGAGAATGCCTTCCCCTCTGCTCTACTTTGCCACTTTTATTGTCAATAAATTATCCATATATGTATAGATCTACTTCTGTGCTCTCAATTATGTTCCTTCAGTTTATTTGTATATCCTTGTGCAAACATTACATAGTCTTTATTACCAGAGCTTATAGTAAACCTGGATGTCTGATCATCTAAGTTTTCTAAATTTGATCTTCTTCCCAATTTTTCAAGGGGCTATTCTTGACCTTTTGTATTTTCATATAAAATTTAGAATTGGCTTATCAATTTTTAAGGAAATGACCTATGGGGATTTAGATTGGCATTGCATTAAATTTGTAGATCAGTTTGAGGAGATTTACATCTTTATAAAATTGATCTTCTGGTTCATGAAAATTGGCGTATGCTTCAATTTATTTAGGATTTCTTAAATTTCTCTCAGGAACATTTTATAATTTTCAGAATATAGATCTTGAACAAATTTTATTATATTTAGTCCTAGGTATTTGATTGTTTTGATGCTTTTGTAAATGATATTTGAAAAAAATTTTATTTGCTAACTATGACTGGTATATAAAAATATAAATCATTATATTTAGCAATCTTACTAAACTAACTTATTTATAATTTATATGAAGATTTCTTGGGTATGGATACAAATCACATCATCTGTAAATACTGACAGTTTTATTTCTTGTCTTTCAATTCTTTTACCTTTTATTCCTTTTTATTACATTATTGCATTTATTATATGATATTGGCTAGGACCTTCAATATAATGTTGAATTGAAGTAATAAAGCGGGCATCCTTATCTTGCTCTTGATTTCAAGGTACAGTTTCTGTAGGATTTTTGTAGCTACCCTTCACCGAATTAAGGAAGTGTACTTCTATTTGTAGTTTGCAAGAGTTTTTCATTTTGCATGAGTGTTCAATTTTGTGAAATGCTTTTTCTGCTTCTATTCAGATAATTTACATTATTTCTTCCTTTGTTCTATTAATGTAATAAATTGCATCTATTGCTTTTCAAATATTAAATCAACTTTACATTCTTGGAATGAACCCAGCTTGGTCCTGATGTATTTTCTTTCTTATATTCAACTTGCTAATAATAGTCTTGGGATTTTGTATCTAGGTTTATGAAACACTCTGACCTGCATTGCAATGTGCTTATTAGGATTTACTATCAAGGTTTTGTTGGTCTAATAAAACAAGTTGGGAAATGCTCCCTTTTTTTCTATTCTCAGGAAGAGTTTGTATAAGATTGATGTTGTTTCTTCCTTAAATATCTTAAATATTTGGAAGCATTCACTGGTGAAGCCATCTGGAAGGTTTTTACTACAGAGTCAATGACTTTAACAGATACAGGATTGTTTGGATTTTTCTATTTATTCCAGAATCAGTTTGGGTAGGTTTTGTTTTTCTAGTTATTTGTCATTTATCTAAATTTTTTAATTTATTGGCAAAAAATTGATCATAATATCCTTTTATTATATTTTCAGTGTCTGTAAGATGTAAGTGACAATCACTTTTTCATTCTTGATATTGGTTGTTTGAGCATTATCTCTTGTTTTCTTAATCAGTTATCAAGAAGTTTATAAAGTTTTTAGTCTTTTCAAAGATTCAACTTTTAATCTTTTGTATTATATATTGTTTTTCTTTCATTAATTTCTGCTCTTGTCTTTATTATTACCTTTCTTCTACATTCTTGAGTTTTAATTTGCTCTTCTTTTTCTAATCAAGTCACTTAATTTCCAAACATTTGGGGATATTTTTGTTATTGATCTCTAGCTTAATTCTTCAGTGGTCAGAGAGCATACTCTATATGATTTCAATCCTTTGAAATTTTTGAACTTTGCTTTGTCGCTCAGTATTTGGATACATTAGATAAATATTCCATGTGCATTTTTAAAATACATGTATTCTACGATTGGGTATAGTGTACATATATGTATGCTTATATGAGTATGTATATATATACAAATGGTCAACTTAGATCCATTATCCACTTATATATTTATATCTGTTATATTTATAAATTAGGTCAATTTTATTAGTGTTCAAATCTTTTATATCTGTATTAATACTTCTGTCTGCTTATTTTGTCAATAACTAGGAAGATGTGTTAAAGTCTCCCACTGTCTTTGTGAATCTTTCCGTTTCCTCTTTTAGTTGTGTCAGATTTTACTTTATAAATTTTGAAGGTTTGTTTTTGCTCCTGCAGGCAGTTAGATTAGGGTTGGATCACCTTAATCCAATGAGCTGATTTGAAGCTGGGTCTTTGTGAGCGTTAATCTAGCCCCATTTATCCTTCGCAGTTAATATTGTGTAATATTTTTGAATAATTCATATACTCATCAATTTGATAAATATCTCTTGCATGTCTACTATGTGTTAGGCACTACAATAGGTGCTGAATCTTCTGTATTCTTTTAGAGTTATAAACAGACTGCAACTGTTTTTGAGAAGGAATCTCCAGCACCAAGGTGGTTATTTCTTATTTGGTCTCCTCATTTCTCAGGATTTTCCAACCTACATTCCACTGCCAGAGGAATTGCTATGAAGCATCTCTTTCTTCTCATCATTTACACACTCAAAAACCTGCCTTTGTTTCCCAGTGCTTGAAGAATAGAAGTCCCTTTTTCCCCAGCTGGGAGGATCTATGAGGGACTACCTTATATCTTCCTCAGAGTCTTAACAAAAAAGTCTTACCCCGCATTTGATCTGAGGCAGTGCCTTGGATTTGATCTTTCCTTGAGAACATTTCTTAATTTCTCAGAACCTTTTTCAGATTGGAAAAAGTATTTTGGGATCTCTGTATTTCCTCTAAATTCTGCTTGAAAATTGCACAGTTCCTTCTTTAAACCCTCTCTTCTTATGTTACCATTGGCAGCTTGATGAAACAAGTTGACACTTTTTTAACATTCTGCCTGGAAATTTCCTTGACCAACTAGTAACTAATTACATACCCTTTCTGTCTTCCCTGTGACAGGGGGTGAGAGTTTTGCCAAACTTTCTGCAACTGCTTAACGCAGGTCACCTTTTCTCTAGGCTCCAGTAAAAATTGTTCTTAGTGTCCATCCAGCCTGTTCTAAAAGTATTCTCAAGGCTCTTCTGGTACCTACCTGCCATTTGGTTTCAAAGCCACATGTTTTAGGCTTCTGTTATGAAGCATCCCATTGCCAGTAGCAATTTCTATTTCTATTTATTGATGCTTAACAAATCACTACACAAATTGGAGGGTAAAAGCAACAATCATTTTTAATTTCTCATGATTCTGGGGGCTGACTTGGCAGTCTTTCTGCTTCACATATAGTGTTAGTTGTGCCTGTAGCCCTGGGGTGTTGATGACTGAAATCTCCAGACTTTGTTCTCTCACATTTCTGGTAACTTGGTAGGCACGGCAGGAAGATTGGGTTCTGATGAGACGCTGGGATGGCTGGGCCGTTCTCTCAGTCTCCACGTAGTCTCAGGACCTCTCCCGCTGCACATGGTCTTTCCAGCAGGGTAGCTGGACTGGTTCCAACTGGCTCTTTATTTCTATCCATTTCATTTATTAAATAAATGGCACTTTATTTCTCATGGCCCACAGATGCCCTATGAAAACTTTATTGGGTCCCAGGTCATTTGGACATCAATGAAAAAAGTAACAGGAGAGAAAAATGCAGTCAGCTTTTCTAACCTCTGGCTGGAGGTTAATTCTGCAGTTATTAGAGGATTACTTGGGACGTTCCTGGCCGCTCTTAGTTGGTACATTTTCTAAAAGTATTTCTCCTTCCTAAAAGTGAATGAACAAAGGAGTAGAGGCAAGGGAAATGGGAATCTGTTGAAATGGATTTGTTTGCAACTCTAAGAAAAGGTTTGGTAAAGTAGAGTGTCTATTAAGTAGTGGATGTCTTGGTATTTCCTCTGGATTTAAAAATACCCTGTATTTATATAGCTCTTATTTTTAAACTAGCAAAGCACTTTATCTTTAGCCTTTTAATATCCCCAAAAGGTTAAAGAAGATGTTTTCATCTTAATTTTTTTTTTTACCATGTTGTTCTAGTTTCAGGTGTACAGCAAAGCGATTCAGTTATATATATATATATATATATATATATATATATATATATATATATACACACATATATATATATACATATACATATGTATATGTATATATGTATATACATATACATATGTATATGTATATATATATATGTATTCTTTTTCAGATTCTTTTCCATTATAGGTTATTACCAGACACTGAGTATAGTTCCCTGTGCTATACAGTAGCTCCTTGTTGTTTTTCATTTTAATTTTATACATCTGGTAGAAGATGAAGATAAGCTAAATAACTCCCCCAACATTATCCAGATAATAAAATCATCCATCTCTCTAGTCATCAATTAATTTTTTAAATTATTCATTCTTTCACACATATTTATTGATTACCATTATTTATCAATGATCAATTTCAACTTATATTTCTTGATTACCCAGGTTTCTGGGTATACAGTAGTAAGAGACCATTCATGAAGCCTGTACTGTAGTACATGAGCAGAAATTAACCAAATAATTATACATATTCAAATTTGATTATGACATGTAACACATAAAAGGAACCATGCATGTATGTTTTAGGAATACATGATCTATCTCAGGGGGTCAGAAAAAGCTTTCCTGAGAAGTGACATCGTGGTAGATATAGATGGAAAACTAGAAGAGTATCCAGGCAGAAGATAGATTGTGTATAAGGCAGGAAAGAGCTGTATACCTCTGAGAAATGGAGTGAAAGTCCGCGTGGCCAGAGGTTTGACAGCAAAGGCCAGGGAGTCATGGATGTGGCTGATGGGGCAGAAGGAGACCCCATTCTGGGGGCCTTTACAGGTTACACTTATGAGCCACATGGCCTTAGGTAAATCCCTTAACCTTCCTAAGTCTCAGTTTCCTTAAAATGGGGATAATTTTCAATATGCTAAAGCTCCAGCCTTGACCTCTCGTCTGGGCTCTAAGTCCTTTAGTGCAACTTGCCATGTTCATTTAGAAGTCCAACCGGCACTACAACGCATTTCCAAAGCAGAACTGTTGATTCCTGAAGCTGCATCCCCGAAACTTCCTCCTCCTCTATCTTCCCCTATTTCAGTGACTCCCTCCGTCACCCACCCAACTGCTCACATCAAAATCTCAGGAGTTAGCCTCCATTTGTCAGCTTCCTCATTTTCCATATAAAATAAGTCTTGTTGGCTCTGATGCCAAAATAAATTCCAAATCCAGCCACTTCTCACCATCTCCCCTGTTCTCACTGTAATCTAAGCCTATGCTTTTTCCCTTATCTGGATGATTGCAATCGTCTCTTAGCCGTCTCCCTGTCTACTCTTGCTCTCCTAGAATCCATTATCCACTCAGCAGCCAGAATGTTCTTTTTAAATGTATATTTTCGTGTCATCCCTTTACTTGAACACTCCTACAGTTTCCCACTGCACTAAAAACGAAATACAAACTCCCTACCATGACAAGTCCCCAGATGAGCGAGTCCCTGCTGCCCCTCCACTACTGTCTGGTACCGCTTTCCTCACTATGCTCCAGCCACAGTGGCCTCTGTTTCTCGCACATGGCAAGCTCGCAGCTGATCTTTCTGTTACTGGATCCTTCTCATCACTTAGTCTTCAGCTAAAAAAATCACATTCTCAAAGAGGCCTTCTGTTCCATCTAAATTAGGCCCTCTCCAGCCTCCTACTGGGTAGTCTCTGTCCCATCAGCTTTTTAGTTTCTTAATAGCCACCACCATTCTCTGAAATTATCTTACCCATTTACTTATTTCTTTCTGACTTCCAAATATAAGCTCCACGGGAGCAGGACCTCGTCCATCTAATCGTCCTGGCCTAGTGTAGGGGCTGGCATGGCGTGGGACCACAATACACAATACAGTGGGAGCAGTTTGTTGGCCTAATGAATGAAGATGTGAATGAAAGCACCTCACAGGGGTATTACTCAGCCCAAGAGCCAGGATCATTTTGCCTGGACTGCATGCTCTGGCTTCATGGCTGGGACACACTGAAAGCGGCTAGTTCTTGGATTACGACCAGCATTTTATTAGTGCAGACTCAATTTCAACTTTCAAGGCCCCAAATCCATTGCTTTTGGTATGATTCAGGGACTGTTCTCAAGGTCATAATCTATTTCAATAAACTCATCAGGGCTCAGATATTCCATCGTGATGTGCGAGTTCCATAAAAATGGGTAACTTATACCCATGATCAATTTTTATGTATATTTCAGTTTAAAAACAAATATAAAAGTCCTCAGGAAAACCCTCTCCCACGGAAGGGCATAACTTTCAAACAATGGCTTAAAATGCTGTTGATTGCCCAATGGATGATTTGTAATCACAGATTACACATTTGGGTAATAGGTCTCTGTGGGCCCTCTGAAATTTGTTTTATTGGGTTAACAGATAATTAGGGTCTTTCACACAGACACACCATAACCGCTCCTTTGGAGCAATTAAAGTTTGCGGAATGAATGCCTGTCTCTGCTGTTTCACTGGTGCATCCCTCCAGATCTTATTACAGCCAGGGTAGCAGGGAAAGGCCCAGCCTGGTATTTAAGGAGGGAGCTGTTTTGAACTAAGGTAGATCCTAGCAGCAGCAGCCTGGGTAAAGGGAGGGAGGGAGGGAGGGAGGGAGAGAGAGAGTTGGTCCTGCATTCCTGGAGGCCGCACAGCTGGCCTTGGGCCCAGTGTAAACTGCAGACTGCTTGCCCAGCAGGTGTGCACGGCCCACCTGAGCTGGCTCAGCCTCAGCACATTCTTCTCTAGGCAGGACACACCGTTTTGCAGATTTCAGTTCCAAGTATTTGTTCCCAAACTGGTGCCGTGTCAACACCACCTTTTCTTTTTCCTTCATGACTCCTAGTTTGAGAAATACTTTCAAATACGCATCCCAAAGTTCTACTCATTGTTCAGGCTCACGAGAAACATCCTGGATGAGAGCCTGGACTCTGGAGTCTGACGATTCCAGGTTTTTACCCTGGCTCCGGTGTTTACTAGCTGTGTGACCTTGGGAAATTACTTAAACTCTCTGGAAACCAAGAAGAAGAATATTAGTAGTAGCCAACCTTTAATGGACCCCTGCTTAGTGCCAGGCACCATGCTATTTACATGTATTCTTCTCTCTTAATACACACAAGCAACACTGATTTATTTTAAAATGATCATCTTCATCTTAAAGATGATGGAATGCTTCGGGCATTAAATAACTCGCCAAAGGCCGTAAACCTGATACGTGAAAGAGACCGTTTGAACCAAGGTCTGGCTCATGTGCTTAAACATTTATGCTCCCCTGCCTCCTAATAGCGCCCTTCTCATTGGATTGTTTTACAAATTTGATAATGTTCCTAAAGCGCTTAGCACAGAGCTAGAGAAATGTTGAATAAATGCATGTTATTATGATTTGTATTCTTCTTCTTATAGTTTCCTTGTGAAGTGTTCCTTGACTTTTCCTTGACCACTTCAGTGGCCCCTTCCTCTGGGTTCCTGTCATTTTGTACCTATTTCCCTCTATCACCTTTGAACTATTCTTTGTTTACCCACCTGTCTGCCCTGCTGGCCTGCAATCTCCTCAAGGCAGGAATTTTGCCTTATTCATTAGCAAGCACAGTGTTAGGCTCAGCGTAGGGGCTCAGGGAAAACATATGGAATAAACAGCAGTGAGAAGATGGACTTTATAATTCATGGACGGTAGCATCTGTGAAGCCCCAGACTCTTGAAAGAGAGCCCGGCCAGTTTTGGACCTGCGGGCAGGGAATCATGGCTGGGAATAGAGGCAGGCAGAGGTGGGGGGTGATTGGAGGGAAGAATTAACAAGAGATAATGCTGGCGAGGTAGCCAGACCTCTTAGGCCATGTGATGGCGTGGATTTTATCTCAAGAGCAATGGGGAACAGTAGAGGTGCTTGAAGCAGGAGAGCCGCGTGATTGGGTAAGTTTCAGAAAGGTTGCTCTGTGTGAAGTGTGGAGAATGGACGGGGGTGGCGTGGAACAGAGGCCAGACCAGAGGCAGGGAGCCCACTTAGGAGTCCGTTGCAGTGGCCCAGGCAAGAGACGATGGGGACCTGGGTCAGGAGCGGTCCTGGAATGAGGTTTCAAGGTGGTAGAAAAGAAAGGGTGGATTCCCAGTGCCCAGCAGACCCTGGGGCTCTTCACAAGCTTTCCCCCCTTCAATACCAGAAAAGAACCCCAAATAACTATTTGGAATACCACTTGTACTGTGGATTATTTTCTCACCTGTTTCAGAAGCCAAACCATGGGGAATGGAGAACTCTGGATCTAGCCTGTTCTGAGGCACTCTGTTCGTCTCAAAATACTGGAAGGTATTAGAGAACTTCTCGAAGGTTCCAAGGATGCTGATGCCCAGGTCACCAGTCTACTCAATGCTGAGAAGAAGGAAGTCAAAGGAAAACATGTATCCTATACCTTGGTCTCCACAGGCGACTTCTACCTACTCTGATCCTTCCCACAGAAGATGACCTCTAGCCATTCTGACCTTTTCCCTAACATAGTTACAAATACTACTGCTTTTTCAAATCTAGATCAACAAAAAGGAAGAAGACTTTCATCAAAACCCCTGAGAAAAGTTTTAGGTTACAATGGACACAGCCCTTCCTTCGCTAAGCATCTAAGAGAGCGATGTCTACCTTAAGGGCAGATGAGAACCATATGTGTCATGTACCTGCAGAACTTTTCCATTTTTTTGTCCCTTAAAGTAATCACCAGCCACTCTGATCCTCCAAGGGCATTTGCTCTGTCGATACACATGCCCCTGTGGGTTTCCCTTTGGCTTTGTGCTTTGGAGGAGAAGTCAGTTAGGAAAGAGAACAAAAGGTCAGACAGGAGGTGGTTGAGTTTATGAAGCCTGAGTCAGCAACATGTGCCTGTAGGCTCAGTCAAGGGACCAGTTTATTCCTTGGGGCATGAGCTGGGTCAATTTCTCTCCTTACTGAAGCTCTGAGTGCCCTGGAGCCCAGTTACAAGTCTTGTAAAAATTGCCCACGTGTTGTCCACATTTGCTTCTTCTGCAAATTTAGTTTGGTAGACTGGAGGGAATGCCCTTTGCTTCAAAGAGATGATGCTGGATCTAATGTCTGAAATTTTATAATACGGTTTAATGATCTATGAAGCATTTTGTATACATTATCATATATCTTCTCCCTACAGATCCTGTAACATGGTTATTATGAAGTCCATTCACAGATGAAAAGATTGAGACTTAGAGAAGAGGTTGAATATATTTCCAAAGGTCACATAACAATTAGGTGGTTGAGAAGGAATCAGGCTTAAGAGTCACTCAACTAATCAAATATTTCATCGGTACCTAACATGTTCAGACAAGGTCTCAGGCACTGAGAATACTATGGTGATCAAAGACATAAGGAATTTTCCCTCATGGAGATTACAGTCCAGTTGGGGAGACGCTCATTAGACAAAGAAGTACTCAGAAAAATAGAAAATGATCAATATGAATAAGAGGTCTGAAGGGAAAACACAGGGTATTAGGAGAAAGTGTAGCAAAGATGTAATTTAGATGTGGTGTGTGTCTGTGTGTATGATGGTGGGGAGAGATGTGTGTATGATGGTGGGGAGAGATGTGTGTATCACTGAAGACCAACTATAACATTTGAGACCTGAGAAACAGGGGGAAGGAATTGGAAGAAGAGGAGGGGTAAGGGATTTCAGCAGGAGGTAGCAGCATGTGTAAAGACCCTTAGGCAGGACAAACTTGGTGTGTTTGCAGATCTGAAAAAGGCTGAGTGAGTCGGCTTGGAATGGAGTGAGCCAGGAAGAGAGGGATGTCAAGATGAGATCAGATTATTGGTAGGTTTTGCTGGATCACAGAGAGCATTTAGCCATGGGTTTTATTCTAAATGTGATGAGAAACCATTGGGGGATTTGAAGCAGGGAAGTTGACTTGGTTTTGCACATTAAGGTGATCATTCTAAATGCTCAATCAAAATTAGACTGTAGAGGACAAGTGTAGAAGCAGGGAGACCAATTGGGGGAGGACTTTACAGCAATCCAGGGGAAAGTTGATGGCCCTATATCCTTAAATCCTGGAATTTTTGGCTATGGTGTGTGCTATTATTGTAATTCTAGAGACCTGGCTGACAGTTGAGAAGGGGTGTCATTTGCTACATTTTTAAAATCACCCTTGAGTTTTCTCTACTTACTAGGTGTCGAGGGACAACGAAACCACTGACACATTCAAGGATCAGCAAAGATTGCAACCACACTGTTCCAGGATTAAGAAAACCATCTCTTCATGATCATAAAATGCCATGCAAATGACATTTGGAAAGGAAACTGACCACCAGAACTTTTACTAACTGATCCTCACTCAATAAAGGACACTATCATTTTTACTAGCTTTATGACAATGAACAAGTTACTTAACCTCTCTGAACCTAACTTACATGATCTGTGAAAGAAGGATAAAAGTAGTACTTTTCTCAAAGAAACATATTAGAATGACATTAGATTAAGAATTAGATCCATATGAAGATTAAATGAGATACTACGTGTAAAACAACACAATGCCTAACTGAATAAGCATTCTGCTTGCAATAAATAATAGCTATCATAATTAATAATAATGATGCTTTTAAAGTGTAAATGGAATAAAATTAGGTACCAACATTACTTCCATGGAATAATTAATTTCTGTCCCCAGGCAAAGTATTGACATATGTAGCTTAACTTATGAAGCATTACATTTCCCATCACCCCAAACTATTTTAAAATGCTTTGAAATTCTTGGATGAAAGACATTATAAAAACATAAAATATTATTATTCCAAAGAGAAAGTTTATCCTACAGAGCGAGACTTTCCCTAATGAATATAAGTCATCTTTAGAGTAGCCCATTTTATTATCAAACTGAACAGCTGGCAGTATTGAACACAATTACAGATTCTGCTTTAAAAACCAAACATTAATTGGATTTCTGAATGCCATTTGAACTACAGAGAGAGACAATTCTTCTAACTCTAAAACCTACTTCCTTTCAGCATAGAACAGGAGTTTTACATCTTTGAGAGTCTCCTGATGGCTTCAGGTAAGTCTGGAACTAAAGCATTAGATTCTCAGTGGAGGAAGAATGTATCAAATATCAAATACATGGGGCTGCCATTTATGTCTTTCCAATTCTGCTGAAATGACTGCCCTTTGAAAAATCTGTCTGATGAGAGAGTACTGTAGGGGAAATTCCTGCAAATATCATTGTTTCTAAACTTCAGTGGTCTGACCTTAATCCAAAGACAACTCAGAAGTCCCTATACTTGCCTGAACTTCGGTGTGTAACCTGTATGCCTCCTTGACCCACGTGGCTCAGTTTACAGAGAGACTTTTATTCAAGGATTTATGGATCAAACAGCCAAAAGTAATCAAGAAGGAAACCAGGCTCTAAATTGCATCTCTTTAAAAAGAGGTTATGAGAATCCAACTTATAACCGAGCGACACTACTCATCTCCCCTTTTTTCTCCCCTGAGTCTCTTGCAGCACGTATTACTTTGCATGCCCAGTCACTAACAGCCCCTCTTCCCACAAAACGCTTCTCCATCTCGTTTAGCTTTTCGTCTCTCCCTCAGTATTTAGATTAACTTGGTTTCTTTCTCTGCCTTCTTTCCCATAACCTCCAACTTGTGATCTTCTTTTTTTCTTTGCCCATTATCCAGTTCTGTATTACGGATGTCAAGGGATTCAGTTGACAGAGGCTAATTCTCCACAGGGAGCCACAGTCTTCCACCCTAATAAGGGCTTGATCTTTGGCCCTGTGATCTGCTGAATATTGTACTGGAATGTAGTGCACTGTGGGCATGGGGCTTGGATCATTAGGTTCCTTGTGGATTATATTCAGTCCCAGTTTGGACACAGTCCCCTTGTCCTCCATGGGAAGGAATTGAAATGGGACAAGGAAGGAAGGGTGGAGGGCAGTGTGAGTGAAGCTGGCTATGTCAATCCCAGTGGAAACTTAGAAATATGGAAAATAGTATCCACCATCAGAGGTGCTGAGGAAGGAAAAAAATGGAGCAGAGAGAAAGGAGTAGGGGAGAAAAGGGATGATAAAGATTGTAAAGGGTCCCAGGGGCTGGGGCAAGAAGGGGAGAAGAGAAGAAGTCAGGTGCAGAGAGAGATGAGGGACCCTTACAGAAAATCTACAATCAGCAACTTGACTGCTTCCGACAGCAGTCACTTGATTCATGATCCAGGGAATTGAAAGGATTACAGCACCTTAGGTGATATGTCAGGAGCAGGTTTCTGATGGGAGACTTGAGACTGTGATCAAAAATGTTTCTTGGCTGTTGAATAGTTGAATTAGCCTCCTAGGAATATGGCCCCAAATAATGAGCAGGGATGACACACTTCTCTGTTATCCACACCCATTTGATTATGCTTCAGAAATATGCCAAAATCTCTTCCCCAGCTCCTGAGACATCCAAGCCCAGAATACCTGTTTCTGTGGCTGAGTTATAGAGATTAGGCTGAAGTTTACTTAGACATTGCCTCTCATTCCAAAGGAGGTCAAGACTCCATGACTGACATTTTTTAATGGACTGCTGGCATCTTTTTTTTTTAAGGTTGGAAGAAACCTTGGAGATCTTACTAAAAACTTTCTTCCCGGGCTTCCCTGGTGGCGCAGTGGTTGAGAATCTGCCTACCAATGCAGGGGACACGGGTTCGAGCCCTGGTCTGGGAAGATCCCACATACCGCGGAGCAACTAGGCCCGTGAGCCACAACTACTGAGCCTGTGCGTCTGGAGCCTGTGCTCCGCAACAAGAGAGGCCGCGATAGTGAGAGGCCCGCACACAGCGATGAAGAGTGGCCCCTGCTCGCCGCAACTAGAGAAAGCCCTCGCACAGAAACAAAGACCCAACACAGCCATAAATAAATAAATAATAAAACTTTCTTCCTTTTATAATACAAATGAAAAATGAGGGGCAGAGTGACAACTTAAAAAAAAATCGTCTTCTGAGCTTGCATCCATAGTTCTGCATCTCTGGAAGAGGTAGAATGAACTCTGTGTTGCCTCAAGCTTGATTAACAGGACAGGACTAACGATGAATAACAGAGGGCAGAGCTCTTCCATTTCTACCCCCAAAACAATGCAGTGACAAGGACAAGTGGGGCAGACCCACTTCACAGATGAGGAAACTGAGTTCAGATGGTTGAAAATGCACAGATAATAGGGAGAGAGACCTCCTGCTTCAGACAGTCCAGATGAAATGTGGATGCCACCCTAACAGGCTGCTTCCTTCTTACTTGTGTGAACGGTTTTCTTTACCCGAGTTCCAATCTCTGCAGTGCTGCTGAAATTGAACAGTTCCAAAGTGGAGCCATTTTGACTCATCAATGCTTAGTTTTAATATTGACCACACAGAGGTCTTCATAGTGTCTGCCAGTTGAGAGAATCACTCAAAGGCAAATTGCACAGTAGAGAGACCATTCAAGAGTCAGGGAGGCGGTGACTGAGAAGGAAAAGAATCTTTCTTCCCGCTGGCTCTTCCTTCCTGCTTCATACCTTTGGTTGCTTCTTCCCCCAGGGTGGTCCTTTGATGCCCACTTTAGTGAGGGCATCAGGAGGAAGATGGTACAGTGTGGTGGTACCACACATTGCCATTCTGCTGGCTGATGGGTAGCCAAATAGGACAAGGCAAATAGCATCCTTCTCCTACTAAAGACCTCTCTTTAATTCATACTGCCTAAATACCCCAAACGCTATGTATGAGCTCCAGGAAACCTCAAGAGGGGTCTGGTCTGTATCTCCTCTGATAACATTTTCTGCACATGTGATAGGGTAAAAGCCTTGATAACATATAAATATTCCCAGTATGTTTCTTAGCTCATCCTCCACCAATGAAGAGGACACTGTCTTTGGCGGCTCAGTTTTCTCCCTCTCCCGTTACCCACTCAGGGGACCAGCCCTTACTTTACCATAGATTGTTCCAAAGCTCCCCAGACTACCCAATGTGGCATTTAAATATTTTCCTTTCCTGACTCTCCAACTGGTCTGCTTCTCCCAAACTCCTTACTTTCTGCTTCAAGTTATCCTTTTTTCCTTTTTTAAATCATCAGGTCAAAATTCACTTTCTTTACTGGACACGCACAAATGAGGAAACCTTGGCGACTTTTTCTTCTGTCCCCAGCCAAGCATAGTTTCATGACAGCTCAGCGCAGGTAGTGGGAAGAGCCTCAGAGAAGGGTCCTCATCCAATAAACCTGGGCTATTGTTGTTGGATCACAGACTGTGGATCGATCTATTGTTTGAAGTGATGAAAAAGGGTGTTTGGAGACTCGGAGGAGAGTTTCGCTCTGCGGTGGTACCTCTGCAGTCAGGAAACAGTTTTCTGAGCAATTCGGAGCTAGGAAATGTGGGGTTATTTTGGTAGCTGTCAGCAGGAATTGGCTAGAATCTGTATGTTAAATGAATACAAACTGCCTATTTAATTATTTAACAACTAGAACAAACATCCCACTGTTGGCAAGTGAAAAATAGCCAACACTCAAACTCTGTAAAATCCCATCTCATTAGTTCCCATGATGTGATGTGACCCTGCTCATACCCACAGGCCTGCCTTCAACCCTCCAGGGCATCTTATCTCGATTTTATTGGAGTTTGCTGGAATTGGAGTACAAGTGTCCTTAAGCAAGGAAATGCTGGGGAAATAAGAGCAAGTTAACCTCTAAATGGGTTCCAAGGCAACCACTGTGTTGAAACTTCACTTGGGTTCCACTGGCTGTTTTGTTTGGTTTGTTTCCTTCTGCCTCTGCCAAATTTTTGGCATCCTTGTCTTCTGGAAACTGCTGAATTTGAGCAACCAGGGGCAGGAAGTCTCTCCTTAATTGAGGAACGACTACAACGAGAATTCAAACTTGTTATTTTTGAGAAAATAGCTGTGATAGTATGTTGATTTTACTATTTGCTTAAAAAGACCCTCAAGGTTAATTAGATAGCCATCTAGAAACAGGCTGAGCTAACTAGAATTTGTGTGGCCTGAAGCGTTGAACACTAAGAAACTATTGGATTCTAGCCTCTACCTAGGCAACCCTTTTAATTTACTGTGTGTGTGTGGGTGTGTGCATGTGTAAATATAAATAAAACTTGCTTTTGTGATAAAATAAAAATTTTGCCATGTTGTATACACATTTTAAAATTTTGGAACCTAGAAACGCCTGATAAGCATTTAATATGAAAAAATGGTTATTTATAGTCAAGATGAATAGACTAGCTGACATGAATCTATCAAAGTGAACAAGGAGGTAGAGGGAAGAGGAGACAAGTAGAGAAACGAAGGGAAGGAGAGAAGAGAGAACAGGCCACATCAAAACTAGGAGAGCTCTGGGCGCCAGAACTAAGCGTTGTGCTTCTTGCTTGTATCTTTTTGCAACTTTTAAGGGCAGCAAACAAGTTGGAGGCCTCGTCTGCACGCAGATTTCCATTTTTATAGTACGTCCCATTCTTAGTGTTTAGTAAGTTGATTGCGCTTTAACCCCGTTTTCCATGAAGCCCTACCTTTTGATTTGGGCTAAGAATTATGATTTTGCTTTGTGAAACTGGAACTTTGCAGAGAATCTCCTGCCTCATCCATGGTGAAACCCCAGAGTCGGTGGTTTTTATTTCCACATCCTCAGCAGACACAGCGTAGAGACTGTAGTTAACAGTTTGTATATGATACAAAACACTGTAGATGCCGTATGTAGATGTAGATGCCGTATGCTCATCCTGACATCTCAGCTCAAAGGCCCCTCCCTCAGGCGGGGCCAGACCCCTCTTCTTATACTGATACATTCTCAGGACCGCTGTGCTTTTCACTTGGAGCATTTACTCCAGACTCTAATTATATATTTAGGTTGCGATTATTTATGTAATGGTTTCTTCCCGGTTAGATCACAAGTTCCATGAGAGCTGCGGCCATACCTGTATCCCTTACCCTTGTTGAGACAGCAGCTACACAGGTCTTAGGACCTAGTAATTGTTCGATAAATATTTGTTGAATGAATGCTATACTACTATATATAAGCTCGTATGCACATAGTCCTATACTGTAGGAGGCATAAATAGAGTTGACCCTTGAACAATGTAGAGGTTAGGGGCACCAACCCCCCCAAGCAGTTGAAAAGTCTGTGTATAGCTCTTGACTCCCCTCAAACTCAACTACTAATAGCCTTCAGTTGACAGGAAGCCTTACCCAAAAACGTAGACAGTCGATTAACATATATTTTGTATGTTATACGTATTGTATACCCTATTCTTAAAGTAAGCTAGAGAAAGCAAAACATTATAAAGAGAATCATAAGGAAGAGAAAATACATTTTCAGTGCTGTACTGTCTTTTTGATACCGTTTACAAGATGAATCGTCTGACCGTCAGTACCTACATCAATATTGTCCTATATGATACAAAACACTGTAGATGCCGTGTGTATTATTAACACTACTTATCAAAATGAAAAGATAATATGAAAAAGAAATTCATATATATTTACAGGTATAACATTCATGCACTGATAACGAAGAGGCAGCGATGTGATTGCTTTATGGTAGCCTAGTGTAATCGATGTGGTTGCTTCCTGGTAGCCTAACCTATATACTAATGAATGAATCACTATAAAAATTTTATGGCATACAGCATCACAGTCATATTCATAATATAATACTGAAAACATTGTTACATTTTTTTAAAAAAAACTACTTACCTGTGATGATAGGCTGATATGCAATTTCTTCAGTTACTAGAGAGAGAGGCATATGTAGGATAATGTAATTCTTTGAAAGCAAAGTTATAAAACAGTAGGGAAACTAAAATGTCATTCATTTTATATTAAATATCACTCACCTTATGCCTACATAAGGATAGATTAATATCTACATATATTTTATGCATTCATGACATAATTTTTTCTTAAAGTTTTTTGATACTTCTGGGCTATGCATTTCATCTGTGAGTTTGTTCTAATTCTCACACATCTCCAAAAATATTTCCAATATATTTATTGAAAGAAAACACATACAAGCGGACTTGCATAGTTCAAACCTGTGTTGTTCA
Organism: Balaenoptera physalus; assembly: GCF_965194825.1. Lineage (NCBI taxonomy): Eukaryota > Metazoa > Chordata > Mammalia > Artiodactyla > Balaenopteridae > Balaenoptera > Balaenoptera physalus. Next base: position 75,804,696 of record NC_138884.1, on the reverse strand, counting down.
AGGGTCAACTGTGTGTATAATACAGTGTGTATATTCATGGGGTGAATATATAACAGTGCGCATACCACCCCCCACAACACAACATCCAGTATTTACTTAATCTCCCTGAGCCTCATTTCCTCATTTGTGAAATGAAAGTTAATGTGAGGCTCTTTGCAAACCCCAAGTGCTGGACCAATAGAAGGGCTCAGAATCACCTTTCACTTCAGATCCTGGGATAGAGACCCCCATAAATGCCTTACATGCTTCGGGAATGCATTTAAGCATCTCTCGGTCAAGCTCTCTCCCCACTCAAGCCAGTCCATCATTCAAATTACTCTAAATTTAGGGTCATTTCCAAATATAGTACATTTCCTGGGCAGTTCCTTCCCTGAAAGACAGCCATGTCCAACCCAAAGTGAGGGCTAATGCTTCTCATCAGCCTAGTTGCATTTCTGTCTCCCTCTTGGCTGCAGTGTATAAGCTGATTGGGGGCCCATGTGGCCATGTTCATGTCCAAGCTCAGTAGAATGAATTTTTCAAGCATGATTTGCGAGTCACGCTATCACATGTATCCCGAGTCCAGCTGTGTTGCAGCTGCCGCCTCCCCTGTATCCGTTCATCTTGCACTTGGATCAAAAGCATGAGCACATTTGCCTGAACTGATTTGGTCTCAGCCCAGCTGTTTGTTCCCCATTGTCATCAGGATGTTTACAGACCTGCTGTTCTGGCCATTCTTGTTTCATTATCACACTTGGGTCTGAAGAGCATTTTCCCACATGGCCCTAGCCAAAGAGGCAATTTGGCTAGGTCATCTCTGTTACTGAAACTTCTCTGGGGCATTTATTTCAAACCTTATGATCTAAGTATACAACTGCGTATTTCTACAGTGAAAACAAGAAGAGGGGTTAGGGCTATAGATTTTGTTTGAGACAGGCCATGAGTGTCATTTTTGGCCCACTAATCTTATGACGTGATTTGTTTATTACTGTTTGACAAGAGAGCAAATTCAACCGGAGACAAAGCCAGATTAGAGGAAGAAATTCATTCTTCCTCCTCTTATTTGGGTTAATTGGGCAAACATATTTTACCTTCCCAGAAAGTTATTTTGACTGTTCTGAAAACCACTGATGCCTGTCACACGCCAGCAGGTATTTTGTTGGCAGGATCTGTGCTGGCAGAAGAGTGGGTGGGGTGTGGGTGGGCTGGTGGCGTGGAAAGGAGCCTGGTGGTTTGGATTGAGGTTCAAGGGCTGGCTGACCCTCGACTGTGAGAATACGTGTGAGTCACTCACTCTCTCTGGGACTCTATTTCCTCCTATTAATAACAGGCACCATGTATTATCATGTTAAAATCTGTAGTTAAAAATCTGCTTTAGAAGTACAGACTTCCAGACTCCCCCCAAAGATCCTGCTTCAGTGTCTGAAGTGGGACCTGAGTCTATATGTCTTGCAGTATCACAGCCCATGGCCAGTGTTTCCTGGGGTCTCCCCTACAAAAACTGTGAGCTTTCTGATCCAGGATATTTTATACTGTTCATGAAGTGCTCTTTCCTCATTAAGAGCATGGCTCTGATTTCCCAGTAGCTCAGAACATTAAAAGGTGTAGCCCACATACCCACGATGGGCTGAGACTCAGAGCCGTACTCAGGCCAGCATCACGTGCAGTGGTGAGGACTGGACACGTGGCTGGTTGGAACTGGGATGTGCTGTAGGTATAAGATATGCATCAGATTTCAAAGATTCAGTATGAAAAAAAGGAACGTGAAATATCCACTTAATCATTGCATCGACTACATGTTGAAATGATAGTATTTTGGTTATGATGGGTTAAAGAAAATACATTATTCAAGTTAATTTCACCTGTTTGTTTTTTTTTTAATGTGGCTACTAGAAAATTGAAAAGTCCACCAGTGGCTTGCATGTTTCTATTGGACAACATTGCTATCGAGCACAAGACAATTTTTTGAGAACAGCGTACCCATGAGGATAGACCATTAACATGGACTGTGTCATAGTAGCCTTATAAAGCGAGCCAGGGTAATTCTGCTGGTCCTGCCCGAACCTCAGCTCCCAGTTTCCATTCTGACTGGTGGAATTTACAATGAAGGCTTGAGAAGGGATTGAACAGGCAGGCGATGGGGATACACTGTTTCCTAAGTGAGTAGATGTTCTCCTTAAGGCACATCTCCTGCCTGGATCCAGCTCTTTTTAAAAATAGAGAAGTTTTACCCATTCCCATTATAGACTCAGATTTTTCCCACTCTCTCAACCCATTCTTCTCATTCTCCACTTCACCCCTCGGTAACCTAACATCAGGCTGTCCCCTTGATGGTATGACAAACATTAAATTAGAATAAAAAATTTCCCAACCATATCCATTATAGGAAAAGGTGTAGTGAAGCTGGGACACTTCTATGTTGTTGGCAGTAGCAAAAATTATAACCCCTTTGGAAACCAATGTGACATCATATTTCAAGAGCTGTAAAAATGCTCTTAATCTTTGATTCGGTAAAGCCACTCCTAGGAATGTGTCTTAAGGAAACATCCAACAGAAGCAAGATAAATGTATAAAGATATTCAAAGCAGCGTTATCTATACTACAAAATTAGAAGCCATTTAAACACCTAATCATTGAGGAACAGTTAAGAAAAGTATGCTGCACAATTCAATATAATATTATGCATTCATTCAAATTTATAATTATGAAGACTATATAGCAACACAGAAAATTGTTTACAAGATAATGTTAGATTTTATAAAGTGGAACACATAAGTTGCATGTAGATTATGATTGCATGCTAACAATTATGCATGCCTATGGAAGAAGATTTAGAAGAAATGTGCAAAAATGAAATCTCTGTTAGAGCTATTAAAAAATAAATCAGAGCATTTTAACCAGGGGACTATACTTCTTATGGGATCCAGAGATGGGCTCCCACAGTGTCCATAAATCAAGGGAAAATATGTAATATTTTGTGTGGCTCTGCATAAAATGCATTTTTTGAGAAGTGGAAGTATAACTTTCATTAGATTCTCAGAGGAGTTGAATGATCACGTCCCTCCTAAATTAAGAACCAATGCTTAATGATTGCGCTGTTATTTTATTGTTTTAATAATTAAAAGAAAGCGAGGCATCTCTTCTCCAGGGACTACCCCAAGGTGAATTCATAAGCGGGCTTGAGGAGGAATAAGAGCCCTTAGGTGAGAACAGGTCTAACCCTGGTAGAACTTGTGGGGAGAAATAGGAAATCTTCAGGAACGCCACATATTCCCATTTATAACTGATCTCACCCCCTTCCTGTCCCTCCCATCTCAAGGGCCCAATGCTTCTCCCTGTAAGGACCCTTCCCGTACCCCTCCTTTTTCCCTACTCCTCACTAATGTTCCAATCAGGTCAACTCACCCAACTTCAGGCCTTTGTAGCCCTCTAATCTCAGAAACAGTTGCCTGCTAAATGCCCTGCAGGGCTAATGGCTTAGCCTCCTGGGGAATCGTTGCCTTTCAACAGGTGCTTTGAATGAACACTTCACCCCAAAGGAGGGTTAGCACAAGAAGGTATCAGACACTAGGGCAGGGCCAGAGACAGATCCGTGTGCGGTACTGGCTGCTCTCTACCCCTCAGACCACATCGGGGCCGCCTACTTCACCCCACACACGCGGCCGTTTGAAGGACGCCTGGCATGTGAGGGACATCGTTCCATGAGTCCTAGCATTGTTTTCTCTCCTCCGAGCCAATGAAAGAATATGCTAGTCAGGGCCTTTTTAAAGAACCCCTTAGAGAAAACAAATACCATATGATATCACTTGTATGTGGAATCTAAAATACAACGCAAATGAATGTATCTACGAAACAGAAGCAGACTCAACAAACATAGAGAACAGACTTGTGGTTGCCAAGGGGAACGGGGGATGGGGCAGGGAAGGATTGGGAGTTTGGGATTAGCAGACGCAGACTATTATATGTAGAATGCATAAACAACAAGGTCCTACTGTATAGCACAGGGAACTGTATTCAATATCCTGTGATAAAACCATAATGGAAAAGGATATGAAAAGAATACATATATGTGTAACTTTGCCGTACAGCAGAAATTAACACAACATTGTAAATCAACTATACCTCAATAAAATAAAATAAAATAAACCTTAAAACAAAAGTCCAACAAAGGTCTTAGCTTTCCGGCAAGATTCTGGTTGTTCTTTCTTGTGCATCTACCTTGACAGTGTCTGGATTCAGTCATCTTCCACCCCACCCATCCTCCCCTAGTCCGATGCATCATTGTTGGTTTTTTGGCCTCATTGATGGCTTTGGAATTGGCAAGATTTTCTTTTTCTGAGACTCTCACTCCCAACGCCCCATAGAGTCTCCTGGGCTGCCTGGAGCTGCAGTCTTGGCCTAATTCATCAGAGTGAGATTTCTTTCATGTTTTCCAGTTAGTCTATTTGCCTGTAAGAGAGTAGATGTTCTGTAATGGACACCTATAAATGAACTGAAGAAAAAGCAAAAGAAATGAGCACTTCAAGAAAAGTAGCCCAGGAGCTCTCCCCTTGAAGAACTGTCGCCAGCTTTACCCCGCGCTCATTTGTTAATGGCCTCACTTCCCAGCATTTCTTTTTCCCCTGACATTTTGGTGAAAGCTTTTTTTTTCCTATTCCAATTTAACATTTACCCCTTCAGCTTTTCTGTCAGACTTACTTTTCCCTGGAAACCTTTAAGCTAACCAGATCCAGCAATCATTATTTTTTTTTCTTCCTGTATATATGCCCCTTTCTTTCTAATCACAGATTCACTAGCAGTCTAACTTTCAGGGGAGAGGGCCCCCCAGATCCCGGGCAGTTTTCTCTTGCCCATCTCTGAGCATCTCTCAGGAAGGGCAAGATGACGTTAGACTTTTCTTCAAGACCCATTTCCACGCATCGTTGTGGTAAGACGTGGAAAGTTCTTCTTCATGTCTGACAAGTGATGGCCATCTAACTTGATAATCTCCCATCTGATGGCAGTGGGGCTTTGGGAGCTTGTTGTCATCACCTTGAGGACCCTTGATTGTGTGAGAAGCAGGCGCTCTTACTTGTTAAGAGGACAGATTGTAGCAGAAAAATACTGGGGATCAGATCAAACCCTGGCCACTTCCTAGCTGTTATGGCCCTTGAAAAAGAAACCAAGCCTCAGTTTCCTCATCCGAAAAAGGTAACATAATAATGGTGGCTGTTTCATAAGTACACACACATTCCATTGTGACAGAGATCAATTGTTGTTACTGAATATCTCTTCTCCTTTTTATCCTCCATAATAGAATCTTGGATTTTCAGCTGGCTTCTTGGCTGTCTGGAATGAATAAAGATTATATTTCCCAGTCTCCATGGCAGCTAAGTGTGGCCATGGGACTAAGTCCTGGCCAAAGAAACGCAAGGGAAGAGGTGTGGGTAATTTCCTTGAAGTATCTTTAAATTGAGGGTTTGCACTTCTTTTTTTCTTTTTAAATTTATTTATTTATTTATTTTTGGCTGTGTTAGGTCTTTGTTGCTGTGCACGGGCTTTCTCTAGTTGTGGCGAGCAGGGGCTACTCTTCATTGCGGTGCGTGGGCTTCTCATTGCGGTGGCTTCTCTTGTTGCAGAGCACAGGTTCTGGCGCACGGGCTTCAGTAGTTGTGGCACGCAAGCTCAGTAGTTGTGGCGCACAGGCTTAGTTGCTCTGCGGCACATGGGGTCTTCCCGGACCAGGGCTCAAACCTATGTCCCCTGCATTGGCAGGTGGAATCTTAACCACTGTGCCACCAGGGAAGTCCCTGGTTTGCACTTTATCCTTTCATCCTTCGTCTTGTATAAAATTGGGATGCAATGGTGGGAGCTCCTGCAGCCATCTTAAACAATGAGGAGACTTAGTGAATGAAATCCACACGTGACAATTAAACAAAATAGAAAGAGCTCAAGTCCCTAACATAATAGAGCACCATAACTGCCTTGGATTTTTTGCCGCCAGAAGTTGGCAGGGGAGAGAGAAATATATTTCATCTAAGTATTGTATTATTTTTCTGTTGCTTGCAGTCAAATTTCATCCTAAACAGGACCCTAAACATAATAACCACTTAGTACATGATAGGTGTCACTTAAGTCATCACCTATGCATTTTGGGGAACCTCTCCCCATCCCATCCAACCCCCACAATATAACAGAACTTGCAGATGGACCTTCTGTGACGCTAACGTTTATTGAGTGTTAACGATGTCCCTGGCAAGATAACAAGTGCCTTACATGGAATATCTCATTTAAACTTCACAACAAACCCACAAGGTTGGTACTATTTTGAACTTTCATTTTCTAGACAAGTATATTAAGTTCCTAGGACTGCCATGACAAAACAACACAGACTGGGTACCTTAGACAACGGAAATGAATTTTCTCACAATTCTGGAGGCTGGAAGTCCAAGATCAAGGTGCTGACAGGGTTGGTTTCCTCCTAGACCTCTCTGTCTGGCTTACAGGTGGCTGCCCACATGGCCTTCCCTCTGCGCCTGCACATCCCTGGCGTCTGTGACTTGATTTCCTGATGTTATAAGGGCACCAGTCAGATTGGATGAGGGCTTATTCTAATGGCCTCATTTTAATTGAATCATCTATGTAAAGGCCCTATCTCCAAATATAGTCATATTCGGAGGTACTATGGTTAGAGCTTCAACATATGAATTTTGGGGAACACAATTCAGCCCATAACAATGAGGAAACTGAGTCAGAAGAGAAGTAATTTTCCCCAAAACTGCACAGTGAGGAAGTAGCAGAAGTCTGGTTCCTGAGTCCAGGCAATGAAACATGGCACATTCCGTGTTTCCATTCCATGTTATCATCTCTAATAAATTTAGCTTGACAATAAGCCCCCAGTTCCCAGAACTCCGCACATTTAATGGTCTAAGTTGCAGTAAATCTATAAACACAGATTTGAGCTTTGCAGGGGTAGCTTTAGGTAATCACCCTTCTCCTTTGTCTTAACCCTGGTTGTCACCTGCTAATTGTCCTGGGGGCCTTTAACCCGGGTCACCACCAAGCGCCCCAGTGGCTTCATTCCTCCAGCTCCTGGGGAAATGCACCCCCTGGAGCCCTCTCCCTTCCCCACTAGCCAGTACCCTGAACACAATGCTTTAGGAAGAGACCTAAACACTTCTACAGACATCAAGGAGGAGCTACAAGCTTCTTCCACTCTGCCTAACTACGTCTCCATGTGGGTGACCTTAGAAACCTGCCATATTCCCAGACCCCAAGTCTCAAATCCTGAGTCATCAGCGGGAGGCAGAGAGTGACCCCAGCCCACGGGTCCTGGATGCTGCCCTATACCATTGCTTCCTCCCCACTCTTGTGGTACTTCTGCAGGCACTTGGCTTCTATCCCACTGCCTGTGCCCATCACAGATCATTGCCCTGGCACCTCCTTGAGCACAAGCCTCCCTGGAATCTGTCACTTTCATTGCCCCAGTTTTCTCCTCTGCCATGTCCTGGTGATCCTAAAAATGGAGAACATAGCTGTTGATTTGGGTGATTAAAAGCCAAAGAGAGCTCTATTTCCAGCTCAATCACAAATATAAGGTTAAATAAAAATAGCTGCTACTAAGTACTTTATACGTATTAACTCAATGACTCTTCACAACAACCCTAAGTTATTTCCCTCCTTCTACAGATAAGGAAACTGTAGCACAGAGAGGTTAGAGAACTTGCCCAAGGCCACACAGCAGGTACAAGGCAGAGCAAGGAGTTAAACCAATGTAATCTGTCTACAGAACTCATGCTCTTAACCATTTCTCCAAGTATCACAATTTAATCTTTTTTTCTCCCAAACAGCATGCAGATGCGGACACACACACATACATTCCGAAGACTGGCCTTGGATGAGTCCAACAGGAACCCAGGAACCTAATTTGTCAGAAAGTTTGACAAATACAGGGTTGCATTGTCCATGTACCAGTACTTTCTATCCCATAACTGGCAAAGTAAGGGGTGCCCCCAAGGTCTCAGACCATTCCAGCCATTTTCACATGTATCATCTCATTTATCCTTGCAATATTATTTTGAAGTAGGCACTATTATCTCCACTTTACTGTTAAGAAAACTGAGGCTCGGAGAGGCTGAGCAACTTGCCTTGGGTCACACAGCTACTAAAGGGTGGAGCCAAGATTTGGACACAACACTTCAACACTTTTGATATAAGGAGGTGTGCCCAGGTGACAGGCTATGTGACCCCGGCACTCATCTCACTACATCACCACGCTGCCTTCCCACCCTGAATGCCGCTGGAATTCTGAACAGGGCTGTCGAGGAGGAATGCCAGGAAGGGTACAGAGTCAGCTTAAAGAAAATATGACACTTATATTAGATCTAAAGTCCACATTATTGTATTTATACAAGCGTTCAAAAAAATTCTGAATTCTAAAATAAAACAGAGCTAATCTCTTGAGTCCCAGCTACCACTGCACTTCTCACTTGCCAAAACCCATCCAGGGAAGAAACGTAATCTGAAACATCTCTAAAGTATTTGTGCTTGAAATCAAATCCATAAAACCTGCATTTACTAAAACCTTTTCTCTGAAAATTTATTAATAATGTACGTCCAGAACTTGCAGACGATGTGATCGTTGTTCTAGGGATTTGAAACCAAAATATTCCATTTTGTGGAGGTTTGATTTTTGCCCAGTGATGACATTTTTGATACAATTTTTAAGGAAGGCACATGTTCGTCCATTTGCTGATTCCCCCTGGCTCACAAAGCCAACAATGACTTAAACCCAAATTGCTTTCGATCTTCCCAAGTACGTCATTTTTATCATAAAGGGACCTGCTACAAACGATCTATCATTCAAGTAGGAATACTCATATGTTAGACGTAGTCGGTATAGTTCATGGTGCTAACCCCCTGCTAGCAGTTAAAGGAGCTGAGCTGTGGAGATGGACAGCTGCAGTGAGGTGGGGAATTCTGGAGGATTCCTTAATTTCTTTAAGAAAGCCCAAATACAAGAATTCTAACCAACAAAGCAAGTAAATTAGGAGTGATTTCCTGCTGTGCTGTGGGAGATACAGAGAACTTACATGTAGGAGTTATGGATTCGAAGCCAGATCCAGCTACTTATCAGCTATGAGACCTGGGACAAGTTACTTAACCACTCTGAACCTCGGTCTCATCTTCTGGGCATATTCAGTACTTATGTCTTAGGCTGCTATGAGGTAACAGATTTCAAAATACCTACTATATACCCAGCACAAAATGGATATTGAAAATCTTTTTCAATCTTTTAATCTGAAAGATTAAAATTTTCAGCATTAATTCTGAATTTGAATTTTAAATAATTTTCCACCTAAAAGGGCAAAATCTTAATTTATATGTATTTCTCTAGGAACGTATCAATTAAGCAAAATAAAAAGGGAAATCCTGAAAGTTTATAACAGATAGCAAGAATATCTGAAATCTTATTCTCACTTTCCCCTGCCACTGGGACAACTTGGAGTCAGCCGGCCATGTACGCTACTTCCTGCCAAAGACTTTTGGGCTGCGGGGTTTGTTCACTACGAAGTAAGAAGACCACCTGTTCCACTCCCTCACTGCGTATTGCCAAGAAGAGAATGTGTGTTGCCCATGGCCATTGTTTAGTTCTGTTCCATTCAGTTCAATGAGTAAGGACAAGGCAATGCTCAAGCCACTGAAGATACAAACATGAAGGAGACATGATCCCTGCCCTTGAAGGGCTCATAGCCTGGTGGGGAGACAGATGGATAAACAGATAATTTTGTGTGAGCTAGTTGACTCTGTGACTGGTGTGTGGACATGGAGAACTATGGGCCTGGGGGAATTAGGAACAACTTTCTGGAGGAGGTGATGCCTGAGCTAAATCTGGAAGAACACATGCATCTATCTACCCAGCCACCCTTCCACCCACCCACCCATCCATCCACCCATCCATCTATCCACCCATCCATCCACCCACCCACCCATCCACCCACCCATCCATCCATCCATCCACACATCCACCCATCCATCTATCCATCCTTCCACACAGCCATCCCTTTATTCAGCAAATATCTGTTAAGTATTTACTCTGTGCCTGACATTGCTCTAAGCATTGGGGTTAGAGTGGTGAACAAGCAGATAAAGTCTCTGCTCTTATGGAAATTACATTCTGCTGAAGGGAGACAGAAAATAAATGAGTGAATAATAAATATATAAATATAAATAGCTTCAGGTAGCAAGACAAATGCTAAGAAGAAAATGGGGAGTGATGCTTCTGACCAGGACACGGAGCTGGAAGAGACTCTTGTAGATAATTTCCCCAGAGGAGGAAAAACTGAGTCAAGGCCAGAATAACAGGATAGAAGACAAACCATGCAAAAATCCAGAGTTTAGAGCACTGGGCAGAGGAAATGAGTAAATGTTCTAAGGGAAGAACTAGCTTGGTCTAATCATAAACAAAACAAAGTTGAAAAAAACCACCCCAAAGCCAGTGTGGGGAGGGAGGGGATAGTGTGAGATAAGGTCAGATCGGAAGGTCTCTTTGCCTATGAGCCGTGGCAAACAGTATCCTCAGTGCAGTGGGAGGGTTCAGACCAGGAGACGAGTGTGATCTGATTTCAGGCTTTTATGATTGCCCGGGAGTCAGCCAGCGGAAGTCCAGAAGCAGGCAGCTCCAGCCAGAGGAGCAGTATGCCCCCATCCACGTGCGTACTTTCTCTGGTCAGTGTGGCCCTCCTTCTGCCTCTTCCTCCCCCCCTTCCCATCACAACAGTGCTGTTGAGATGGTCATGAGGTCAGGGTCAGGGTACACAATCAGGGGCTTAACAGATGTCAGTCCTGGGCGGCACTCTACGGATAATCCCTCCTACTTCTAGAAATGCTGGCTCAACTGCTAGACTGCTCACGTAGCGGCAGTGAGGCCTCATATGTGTACGGTGCGCTGACATTTTTGCACGGTGTTCACCATCGTTATTTGATTTTACCCAGGGAGGTAAAAACATCACGCATTTTTTTTTCACGCGCATGTGATAGATGAAACTGACGCACAGTGAGGTGAATCAGTGCACACAAGGTCATATACCTCATTTGGTGGCAGAGGCAGGATTAGAATCTGAGTCCCTGGTTCACATTCTGTATTGCATCCACAGTGGTTCTCAATGGGGTGCTACTGATGTTCAGTGGGAGGTGGGAGTGGAGGTGAGCAGCTCTTTACTATGCTAGACTGTCCCAGATATTACAGGACATTTTGAATCCCTGGCCCGGGCCGGTAGTATTCATGTGTAAAACCTTGTGACAAGCAAAATGCCCCCCACATATTTCCATGCACCCCCTGGGGAGGATTAGTAGTGCCCCTGGTGGGGAACAGTGAAGTTTAATCCTCTCCTGTATAGATGCGAAAACGAAGACACCAGAAGGAGAAGGCACTTAGCTGCTGCTCACACATTTGCTGCATATTATTTAAACAGCTGTCGTTAATACTCTCCTCCAGTCTTATCTGGTAAGCGCAAGGATTCTGAGCCATGCACACCATTTATTTATTTAGTCATTTGACAGACAGTTCCTAATTACCTTGTAAGGAAGTGCTCTGTGCTCTAAGCTAAGGATGCAGTGTTGCAGAGGGACACGGTGCTGTCTTCTCATCACGGGGAAAGCAGGGGTGGAACCCCAGAAGCTAATGAACAGTTACAAGACAAAGAGGTAAATGTCAGGATGCAGTCACCGAGGTGATAGAAGAAATCTAGACAAGGGCACCCAGATTTGGAGGCACAGGAAAGGAGAGATTTTCCAACACCACAGCTGTCCAGAACCAGAGCGTTTTGGAATATAATAAGCTTGCCACTAATGAAGATGTTTAAAGAGAGACAGGATCAACAGATGGTTGAGAAAATGAAAAAGGTTTCAGCAGCCTATGTGAGGTCAATGTCCTTTCCAGTCCTGCAGCCTGGGATGTCCGACATGTCCACAGAAGACCATAAACAGAACGTAATCACATCTGATTTCTGTAATGATAAGTGGCAACGAGGTAACCCCGTGTTAGACTAGGTTATAAAAAGAAAATAATGCTGGAAATAATCTGGTTTTCCCCCAAAGCTCTTTCTACAAATTACCGACTTAAAAAAAGTACCATTTCCATCTGTCCATTCACGTGGGGAGTGTTCAGGACAGGATTGAACATCGAGAGGGTGTTGGTAACCTCCAGCACTGACCAAAAGGGTGGGCTGACCGAAACGGTGGGCTTCTAGGAGGGCAGGGCAAGAGAAAGGTCCTCTATGGAGGGATCTTTAATTGGGCACCGGGCACGTTTTTTCTCTCAGGTAGCTAGGAGAGCCAAGGAAAGCTCCTTAGTGCCAATTTACTCTGGTCTGTGCTGATCTGGAAAGGTTAGCAGCCCAAACGTCAGCAGAGGACAGTTCCTGACAACTCTGTGACAAGGGAGAGAGTCTTGAGGGACCAGGGTGCCCAAGGACCACAAACGTTGTTCTGCCTTCCGGGAGGGTGAAGTGTCAGCTTTCAGCAAATGTTCCCTCTGTGCAAGGACAGAAAATGGCATCTAGAGAGCTGCTCTAACTGGGTTAAAAGTCATGTTTGTGCCACTCATGTCTAAAGGAGAAGGCTTAGAAAAAGGAATCAGCCACTGGTCAGGGCGATGATTGTGGCTTGCTGATGGCTCAGATTTAAACTTCAAAGGATAAAGCTGTCAGCGTTCGCTCTTCTTGTTGCTTCTGTATTTTCGATTGGAAAATTTTTACTTAAAGCAGACATATGCCAGATACCTATGGAATAATTAAAGAGTAAAATAATGGCCATCAGACTTCAAAAAAAAAAATCTCTCTTCCCTGCGCATCATCCATCTTCTATTTACCCCCTGTACGGCTCTCCTCACTTCAACTATTCTCTCCAGTTTGGCTTTAACAAATTCTTTCACCAGTGCCGAACTTTATTTATCATCAGCTTGCTTTTGACTGAGGGACACATTGAGATGAATGGGCTAGTCTCTTTGAGGATTTAGATTAATTCATTTTCCGTGTTCGGTGTTCAACTTAGGATTCCAAACATATCTTGTGGTTGTCAAACTATCCACTGACCTCTGGTTCAAAAACCATCACATTTAGGAGGAATTTTTGTTCTTGAGAGACCCCTTATTTTCAAGAGTTGGTCTTTGAAACTCTGACTTCCTGCTTTCACATCCACCCTCACCTCCTGTTCTGGACTGCTAGGGCCTTCTGTTATCACATCCTTTCTTAAGTGTTCTCCCTCTGTCTTTTTTTATTTCCTTCTTTGTTTTCCCCAACTTCACCTGAACTCTACCTGATTTGGCTCAAAAATTTCTTTCTAGCAGGGCCTCTCCTTAGAACATATTAGATTCTGGGGTTCCCTGCACTTTCATGTCAAATATTTCCTGGATTTTTTTCTAAGTCATATTATGTACTTAGTTAACTTTTGCTTAGAAATACATGGTCCCTAAAAAAAAAAAGTAACATTCAGTAAAACATCCCTATAGAAAATGTAACATACAAATAAAAATTACCTATAATTTAAAAATCTTTTTCTATTATATAAGTTTCAGGTGTACAACGTTGTAGTTCTACTACCCCAGCATTATAATCTTGCTACCCCGAAATGAAAATTCTTAACATTTTGGTGTATTTTCTTCCAAATACATAGGTGTATATGTAATCTATGCAAAAAATATTTATTTCCCTTAACTTAAAAAAATTAGAGAAGGAAGAACACTCCAAGTTCACCGAAATCTAGAAGTTTTGTGGGTGCCTCCATAGAGAACAGGGCAGGGTCTTCAACCAACAGAGTGTGTGATGGCTCTTCAGCACTTGTGGAGAGTTTAGCTCGGTTTTCTCATCCTGACTGTGCGTCAGAATCACCTGGGATGAGCGGAAAAAATACAGATACCCGGGGCCCACCTGCAGAAGTTTTATTTCAATAAGTCGGGAGTGGAGGCTTAACATCTTAGTTTTTCTTCTGAGATCCTTGTATGATTCTAATGTTAAGCCAGAGTTGAAGACAACTGGCAGCAAAGGATGACTGTAGGTTCTTACATCAGGATTAATGATCCCTGAAGACACCGTATCAACTGGAGGCTGTGGGAGCTGACAGGTCACCTCTCTGGTTGATGTGGGAACGTGTGGTGGGGATGAGAGGGCACGAGTACTCAGCCTTCTAGGGGCTAATTGGCTGGAAGATGCTGGTTTATCTTATGTTGTCACTTCACTTCCTCTTCATCCTCTTTTTGTATCCAACACTTGCCAAATACACGAGCTGCGCCCACTTGAGGGCCTTACCTGCTTTCTCTTTACCAGCTGCTGCTTCTTCCTCTACTCTGTTGACCCTCACTCCCACGGCGATGACCAGTGATTTTCTGGATTGCTGGCTAATGCCTGTGGCCTCTTTTGTCATCTTCCTGAAAGATCACTGGCTCTGTCCTATGGACCACTTTGTGCACTGACTTGATACAACTATAGAGAAATATCAATATATAAATAAGAGGATAGAAGGAGCAAAACCTTGATCAATCAGATTCTTCCATTTCCAGAACACTCTGGGCTCTATTCAAATTGTAGGAGAGAAAGATAATCATAGGAAAATAATCTGATATCAGGAAACCAAGCAGTCAACCAGTGTCTAGGGTTTCTTAACCTGGAATCCACAGATAGACCTTAGAGGATCTATGAACCACTTGAAATTGAAGGTAAAATGGTGCATGTGTGTGTGTTTTTCTGTGGAGAGGGTCGGGATGTTTTCCAAATGGGTCCTAATTCAAGAGATCCTGAGAATCACTGTTCCAGGGTGTGTGTCTTGCTGTGTGGTTCCTGTATTCCAGCATCATTTCTTGTTTCTCTTTTTCACTGCCCCTCACATCAATCTGGTTTATGTCTTGTCTCCATCTATTTTCCATACTCACTTCCCTAGGCCAGGCCCTCTTCACCTTTCACCTGGAAATTGTGAAGTTTCCTGTCTAGACCCCTCCTTTTCTCCCTCCTTCCCACCCTCTTTTCTTGTGTCTTTCCTGTACCAAACATCTCTCCCTCATCCAATACATTCTCGTCACAGCCTTAAGATCCTCTTACAAACTCCAAATCTGTTCACAGTCACTCTCCAGCTTAAACTGGGGTGGGGGTGGGGGGGTGTTCTCAAAGTACCTACAGAAAAAAAATCATGCATTCTGTTATGGTATCTAACATCTCTCATACCCTTCATTAGGAGGTCCCAACTAGCCTCCTAATGTTTTCCTCTATGACTCCACATCGTGACCCAAGCTTCTCCACCTCTGTGCCTCTGTATCTTCTACTCCCTCCACTTGGAATGACCTTTCCTTTACTTCATGTATCCATACTCTATCCAAACATAAAATGGCATCCCTGCCATGATGCTTTCCATAAGCCCACTTGTTCTCACTCAGAACTCCAATTGAATTTTCCCTGTACTGGTCTTTCCACTTGCATCATCATGATTTATGTACATGCTTTAACTTCCATTGAGGATAGGGCACACATATGATTTATCTCTGTATCCTCCATAGGCTCTAGTATAATACTTTTGGACTTAATTGGTACTTAATTGGTATAAATGCTTATTTAATATTACTCTGCTTTAGCCAGCTTGGCTTGCCACAGTGAAATACCACAGACTGGGTGGCTTCAACAACAGAAATCTGTGTTCTCACATTTCTGGGGACTAGAAAACTGAGATCAAGGTATCAGAAAATTGAGTTTCTGGTGAGGCCTCTCTTCCTGGCTTGTAGACAACCACTTTCTTGCTGTGTCCTCTTCTCTGTGCTCAGGGAGAGAGAGCGCTGAGGTCTCTTCCTCTCCTTAAATGGGTACCAGCCCTATCGGATTAGGGCCCCACCCTTATGACCTCATTTAACCTTAATTATGTCCCTAATAGCCCTGTCTCCAAATACAGTCACATGGAGTTGAGGGGAGGTTAGGGCTTCAACATATAAATTTTGGAGGGACACAATTCAGCCCATAACATCCTCTTTGGCCTCCATTTGTATCTCTCTAAAGTATAGGAAGACAATCTCCAGGGTGCACGATAAGGATCCTGAGTCATGGCTGGTTTCTCAATCAACAAATGAGTCAGTGGTGTTTAACGTACGCTCTTTATTAAAACAGGAAAAGAATAAAAACACCTGAAATTTTAGTGTATTGTTTTTCAGACTCTAGTCATTTGCATATCACTGTCATAATTTTTGTCATAGTTTTAGAGCAAATGTACAGTTGTTTACTTAAAAGAACCTTTAAATTTATTCATGCTTTCACTTAAATATTTTTAAAAAATATCTATGAAATCATAGATCTAATTATGTTTTTATGACATATATATTACGATTAAAGTTATTTGTTCAAAATGTTCAGTACTGCACCCTCCAGAGCCCTGCTCTGCTGGGAAAGATTCTGTGTATTTCCAGCCCTACTGAGGTCAGCCTTAGCCATGTGACTGGCTTTACCTAATGATATATGGTGCTCCTGAGCAGACAATTTATGAGGCATTTTCTGGACTTGTATGATTCTTTCTTCCTGCCTCAAGACTCAGGATCTGTGCTTTAACCCGGTCCTGAAATAAAGAAAACATGAGGCAGATCTGAAACCAGCTGGCAACTTACATGTATGTGAGTGAGAAATAAATGTTTATTATTCTAAGCCACTGAGATTTTTCTTACAGGTCATTGGTTACCGCATCCAAATTTCACCTAAGCTGACTAATCAAATATCCATTCGTATGTTACCTAGAGTCATTTTACATAATAAGATTTTGGGAACCCAGGACTTCCCTGGTGGCACAATGGTTAAGAATCCGCCTGCCAATGCAGGGGACACCGGTTTGAGCCCTAGTCCGGGAGGATCCCACATGCCACGGAGCAACTAAACCCGCGAGCCACAACTACTGAGCCCGCGCGCCTAGAGCCCGTGCTCCAAAACAAGAGAAGCCACCGCAATGAGAAGCCCGTGCACCGCAACAAAGAGTAGCCCCTGCTCGCCGCAACTAGAGAAAGCCCATGCGCAGCAACGAAGACCCAATGCAGCCAAAAGTAAATTAATAAAAAATAAATTAATAAAAAAAAAGATTTTGGGAATCTTACACCTTTTGAGAAACACTTCTGGGTTTCTGAAAGCTTGAATGAGGGGGCAACTGTAAGGTATCTCTGTGTTTTTCCAATGACTCAGTGATTTCATCTTATGGGGAAATTATTTGAAAGGAATTTTTACAACCTGTGAATAACCCACAACCTGACAAATCATGGACTACAGCTTTCCTGCCACCCTGGCCCTTGTCCTTGTAGCATCAATAGCTCAGGATGGTGCTTTGTCCGTCACACTTTAAAAATAACCTTTAGTCTCAAGAAGTAGTGATGGAGACTTTGCACTCAGATGACCTAAAGGCATTTTTTTGTCTCAAATACTCCAGTTTCTCCCACTGACACTTCAAAGACTTCAAAGGCAACTGGACTTTGGGGAGTGCTAGGCCTTTGAAGTGGGCATGGAGTGTGTGAGAATGCTTTTCAGGGCTGGGACAGGTGGATGGTTTTTAACAGAAGTGAACTATGGATAAAATAAAAACACAAAGTGTAAAAGTATTTCTTATCTGTCTGTCCCATTACCTAATCTATGCAATTTTATTAAATACAAGTTTTCTGCTATGATAGGGGAATGGCAGTGAAGTAATTAATTAATATTCAGTTTTATAAAAAGTTGCTGCTATGTAAGAACAACAAAATTTTAAAGATTCTCAGTGTCACAAAATAATATATAATTAGGGGATATAGTGAAACCATGGGTCATTCAAAGGTACTTCTGAAGGCCCCTCTGGGCCACTGCTGAGAACAACAACTATCTTTTGGCTTCTGTTCCCCTCCATTCCTCTCCATGCTGTGGCCTCCAGATAATCATTATCTCCTTTTGCCAAATCAGGTGTCTTCCTTAGCTCTCTTCCTCTTTAACTCCTCGGCTGCCTGTGGCAGTTAACCACCACCCCCAAACTCCCTCTAACCCGGTCTTCTGTGAAAATCCGCTTTCCTGATTCTCCTGTGAACTCCTAGCAAAGTTTTTTGTTCATTTTACCAGCTCACTTCCTTCTTCTTATCTAAGTGGGAATGTTCCTCAAGGTCCTCGGACCCGGTTTTGCTTCAGTTCCGCTCTCTGCTTTGAGAAACTCATCCATCCCTACAATATCATTTTGAGGCTGACGCCTCCAGCCCTGACTAACCCTTTGCCCTCAGGTGATTGGCACCAACTCAGAGGGCATATCTACTGGGATGTCCTACTATCACTTCAAACTCAATATATACAAAACCTCACCCGTCATCAGTCCAGTGTAACCTGCTTTTTCACTATACATTACACTCCCATTTTCCTTGGAATCATCTTTCATTCATCCTTCTTTTTCAGGACCTCTACCCAATCTATTTCCAAGTGAGTTATTTTTTCTTTGAAACGTTTCTTGGATCTTTTTAGTTTCTTCTAATTCAGACTTCCAAAATCCTAGTTCAGACTCTAGCAACCTCACATCCTGCCATCACATATGTAAGATGTCCAACGTGGCAGATGCTGGTGGTTGCCTATTAAGTATCTCTTCTCCCCTCTTCCCTTATTAAAAGAGCTCCAGTTATCTGGGGTGTTGCAATATGCCCAGGTAAGTTATCTCCCCTGTTATCCATGCATCTAGTTCTGCTGATGAGCACTTCTACCAGGTGAGATTTCTGGCAGAGCTATTGTTTTCCTGATAAAAGGTAATACCCAGATGGCACGTGTCTTTTTCCCGCACTTCCTACCTTCCTTTTTTCCTGGATGGAATGTAGAAGCAATGGCTGTGGTTAAGAGACCATATTTTAAGTCAGCTAGGTCAGTTTCAAACCCCATCTCAGTTACTTTCTTGTGTTGAGACCTTGGGAAACTTATCTAACCTCTTTAAGCCTCAATTTCATATCTGTAAAATGGGTACAACAATACTACTAGGTTGTGACGATCAAAAGTACTAATATGTTTATAAAGCATTGAATATAGTACATGCAGAGGACCTTGTTACTCTCAGTGAGTGGTGGATAGTGTTCCAGCTGTTTCCATTTTCTAAACTCCTATTATACTTAGAGTAATTATGGTACATATTTGCATTGTCTTATTTTGCCTCCTGGATTACCTGTCTCCTTGGAGACAAGGAGACTGTGATCAACTTGGGGCCATTGACCATTTTTTCTGCTTGTTTCATCACCTTTCAATTGCCTTGTCCAGTTCTGGGTGTGGAGTAGGCTCTTAAAGACACTTAGGAATTTAATGACAGATTATACGATAAAGGTGCTGGAAATCAAATCTGAGGACAAACTAAGTATCTGCTGAGGTTAGGAAGACAAGAGAGGCTATAAAGATGATCATTTTGCACTGAAAACCATCTTCAAGGGGAAACCTGGATATAAACAGAGGATGCTGCAATGGAAGGCTTCTATTCTTCACTGGGTTCAGACTGAAGCTCTCTTCCCAGCCCCCGCCCCCCGCCACCCCAAATGCTATTTCAACTCTAAAGCACTGCAGAGTGATGCAGATTTTCCGGGAGAAAAACTTCCTAGTCATCCCCTTGAACATCTCAATCTTTCTCCACCTGTCTCCACCTGTTTCTGGCTTTCTGCTTCTTCTCACATTTCTCCCCCAAGAAGACTCTGAAAAATCCCCATATAAAGACTGTCGTCTGCCATCATTTGGAGCACTAGGTCCGCTCCCTGAGCTTGTACACTGCCCTCAGCAAACCAGAGTCCTGCTGGGGAGCCGTCCCTGGAGCTAGCATGCTTGCAAGGGTTATTTACAGTCTTATTTCTGCCTTACGTGGCCTCATTCCTAGGAACCAGGACAAAGGCCACTTCCTTTACAACACTTCCACCTACCCTACTCCCACTCCATTTTCTACCTTTCTCACCTCCACTCTGCTCTTTTACATCCTTCTGCTTTTGTCTTCTCCCTTTGCCCTAATCACCAGTCTCCATTCTTTTTATTTCTCAAAGGCCTAGGAGAAGGTACTGAGACAGAGT
Source organism: Balaenoptera physalus (assembly GCF_965194825.1). Classification (NCBI taxonomy): domain Eukaryota; kingdom Metazoa; phylum Chordata; class Mammalia; order Artiodactyla; family Balaenopteridae; genus Balaenoptera; species Balaenoptera physalus. The sequence continues at coordinate 75,784,694 of NC_138884.1, read as the reverse complement.
ACACCTGCCTTCAGCCAGGAACAGTGCAGAAGAAAAGGAGCTCCTTGACTCAGTTTGAGTTTCTAATGCCTCTCTCCTCATCAAGGAGGTGGCAGGAAACCGTTCCCTGTACAGGGCTGCCTTTTTGGCCTTGCCTTGGTCTTGGGAAGTCTTTATTTGGAGAGGGCTGGGGCTCTATAAATGAGAACACCCAGTTCTGAGTGGAGAGAAAGTTTAACCCAGGATATTCTAACACCTTCATTACCCAAGGTAGGTTGGGACCACAAACATGGAGATGAATGCATCCAACATGTCATTAAGGCTCCCTTGGGATACAGGATCTTATGGCTTGGCCTTATTTTCTTTTAATCAAAATGTATATACACAGAAGACATTGATTCTGCCACATGAACCCCCTGGATTTGAAAATGGAAAACAATAAAGGCAAGGCGATGGTGAGAGAAATTGGTGTGGTCATTTTCTCTGTCATTATATCTGATTTTGAAAAAGCCCTGAGTAGATGTCAGGCTCCTCCATTGCTCCAGGGAGACCCGGGCTGCAGGTATTTCCCAGGTGAGGATGCGGAACGGTGGGAGGGCAGGAACCGAGGACCACTCTCATCCTATGACTGAGACACAAGTCTGCAAGGAAATAAACATTCTAATGTAGTGTTTCTAGTACTCGTTCCAACTTTTTCATGAAAAGAAAACCATCACAGACAACTTATAGATCATTTGACTTCTTAGTCTGATGTGTTCTGATGGCCCCTTTTCCTCCGCTAACTCACATCTGCCACCACCAGCTATCGTCCCAGAGGCGGTGGTTGTCAGATCGTGTATGCGCGCGCCTGCGCACATCTATGCATATATGTAATCCTGAAGGTGTACGTTAAGCTCTTGTGATTCTCTGAGCTCCTTTCAGTGATGGAGACTTCCTGCCACCTCGTCCCCCTCCCCTCTTCTCATCCTCCTGCCAAACTGCTATTTTGTGCCTCTGTTGCAACTGGATCATGTTTTTGACTTTACCAAGAGGAAGCAAGAGGCCTTCGGTGGGAGAGCAAGAGGTTTCCAGTGCTCCCCAAATACAGATGCTCAGGAAATGGGGTACTCGTGTGGCTTGTGTATAGGGAACTTCTCAGCTACAATACTGTGTCCTGTGTGGGAGGCCCAGCTCACTCCTCACTGTCTCCCAGCCGGCTTGACTCCAAACGTCCCCGGGAATAATTCAACTTCTTATCTAAGATACGGGCCAGCTTCCTTGAACCACCAACTGCTTGATTGCACAACAAATCGGTTATATAAGAGGATCTTAAGAAAGAATAAAATCATGAGCCCCCCATAACTGTCTCTCTCCAGGCATCAGCCCCAGACTCAAGGAAGGGGGCCAGCTGGGGCAGTTGGTCCATTTGTAAACAGAAGCTGCAGAGCAGACCGTTGGTTTCTCTGAGCGGAGTCCAGGGGCTACACATCGTCCTCGTGTTTCCTCGACTCCCCCGCCCCTCCTCCACCTCCGTCACCCCAAACGCAGGCCCTCATTATCCTGGATGAAAATAGAAGGCTCCTCATCATTTATTTATTTTTAGCACTTGCTCAAACTAATTGGTAGCCCTGCAACCCATACATAATACAGTGATCTGGAAGAAACTGACAGCTATTTAATGACGGATTACATCGCCGAGGACAGAGAACATGAGGCTTACTCTGCAGTGGGTCTTGTTTGACTCTCTGCTCTCGTCTGAGGGTTCATGTTTTCTGATACATTTAGTCTTCAAGGGTTATTAACTGAAAGTTACACAGCCAGAGCTCAGCAAGGCCAGCAGAGCCCTCTTCCGGCTTCTTCGCTGGCCTTCGGTGGTGGGTTCGCCGGTTCTGAGCCTTTGAGAGAAGGAGGCCCAGCGTTGAGAGAAGGAAGGCTGTGTCTTTGACTCCTTTACCTGCCTTGGCCCTGTGATGGGAAAGGTAGTAGTGAGCAGTTTGGGAAGAGCAGGAGTTCTGGAGTCAGACAAGGCTGTAAAGTCTCAGCTTGAACATTCAACATTTATGGGATTTTGGATCAGTGGCTTAAACTTCCAGGATCTCAGTTTTCTCACCTCTCAAAATGGGGAGAATAAGACCTACCCACCTATGCGTTCGGAGGATTGATGTGGAAACCCCAGTTATACTGCCTCATACAAGCTTAGATATTCAAAAACAGCTTCTTTCCTTCTTTGAATTTACAGCATCTGCAAGATTCCTTAGGGAGCTATGAATAAAACATGCCAAGCTTTACACTTCCGTTTTGTTTTTTATTAGTGGGTCTATAATATAACATAGACAAGATATCAAGGTAACATACAGGACACCACTGAGAAGACTCTGGAATGCTATTACTGATATACCCAAAAATGTGCTCAGAAGCTGTGCAATCAAGAAGGCCTTCTTTAGGACCCCTCCTACACTGTGGGTGGAAGTGAAAATTGGTACAGCCACTGTGGAAAAGGGTATGAGGTTTCCTTAAAAAACTGAAAATAGAGCTACCATATGATCCAGCAATCCCACTCCTGGGCATATATCCAGAAAAGATGAAAACTCTAATTTGAAAAGATACATGCACCCTAAAGTTCATAGCAGCACTGTTTACAATAGACAAGACATGGAAGCAACCTATGTGTCCATGAACAGATTGATGAACGGATAAAGAAGATGTGGTATTTATACACAATGGAATATTACTCAGCAATAAAAAAATAATGAAATTATGCCATTTGCAGCAACATGGATGGACTTAGAGAATATCATACCAAGTGAGGTAAGTCAGGCAGAGAAAGACAAATATTATATGATATCACTTATATGTGGAATCTAAAATATGACACAAATGAACTTATCTATGAAACAAAAACAGACTCACAGACATAGAAAACAAACTTATGGCTACCAAAGGGGAAAGGGAGGAGAGAGAGGAATAAATTAGGAGTATGAGAGTAACAGATACAAACTACTATACATAAAATAGATAAGCAACAAGGATTTACTGCATAATACAGGGAACTATATTCAATATCTTGTAATAACCTATAATGGAAAATAATCTGAATATATATATATATAACTGAATCACTTTGCTGTATACCTGAAACTAACACAATATTATAAATCAACTATACTTAAATAAAAAAAAAAAAAAAGAGAGCCTCCTTTTGGATCCTAGGTTAAGTGTGTAACCTTGGATAAATTATTTAATCTCTCAAAGCCTTAATCTCATTGGGATTCATGACTAATAAATATAATAACAAATATAAAGCTACTGATTAAGTGCTGAAATAGAGTAGGTGCCCCCAAATGTTACTTTCTTCTCTTCATTAAGTATTAATCTTCTAGTTTTGAACTGGAATTAGATATTCATTTATGTAAAAAATGCTTACGTGGCAGACATGGTCCTAGTTGCTGGGCATCCTATATCCTAGCTTGGGAGAAAGAAGATAAATTGGCAGATGAAAGTTTATATAATTTTGTTTAAAAAATACAGGATTCCATTAGGCTCATGCTACAGAGCTACTTTTTTCATTCAACTATATTTCATTTCATGGAAAATTGTCTATGTCCGTATATAAAGAGATTTTCACCCTTTTATATAGCTGCATGTTATTCCAAAGTGTGTGTGTGTGTATACACATATACACCCCTATTATTTAGCCATTACCTTATTGGTGGCCATTTGTGTTTTCTACCTTTTTTGGGGGGGAGGGAATTGGAAAAATGATATCCTCATTCTTATATTATTATGTTCATGATAATTTTTATAGATTACATTCTTTTTTATATTCTTAGTCTTTAAATTAAATATCATGGACCCAAAATATTATCAGATTTCATGATTTTAATGGGTAATTTGTCTTTTTCAATTGCATTAATTTTTCTTGACTGATATTTGCCAACAGATCATCAATTATGTCAGCTTCCAGGAAACATTTTGACAAGGTTTTGTCAAGTGAACTTTTCCCACTTTCCCATGTATTTCCTCTGGGTGGGAGGAGAGTACCGAGGTGAGTGCAGGTTGCAGAGGGAAGCAGATGGGGCTTTGAATTTCTGGGCTGCTTCTTGCTAGGTATGATCATGGACATGGGTTTTTTTTTTGTTTTTTGTGAGGTTTTTTTTTTGCCTCTTCAGGTCTTACTTCTTTGAGGATAAAAATTCCTACCTACTTCTATTCTATTCGCTACTATGTGTCATTCATTTGGCGACTCATCGGATGTATCAACTTCAAACCCCTGAAAGTACCCAGAAGTGCTTTCAGAATCCGCTCAGAAGTTTCTCTCTCCCAGTCTCCTCCATTGTAACCTGTGTTCCCTCATGCAGCAGCCTTCCTGGAAGATTTATTCTCTTAATTAAAAAAAAAAACAACTTCATTTTCAGTTTTAGGTCCACAAAAAAATTGAGCAAAAAGTACAGAGGGTTCCCATACACATCCTGACCCACACGTGCATGGCAACCCGACCCCTACCATTATCGGCATCCCCACCATAGTGGTACCTTTGCCACAATTGATGAGCCTACATGGACACATCACTGTCACCTTAAACCATAGTTTAAATTAGGGTTCACCCGAGTGGTGGTGAACATTCTATGGGTTTGGACAAACATATAAATGACATATATACATCATTACAGTATCATACAAAATAGTTTCACTGCCCTAAAAATCCTCTGTGTTCTGCCTATTCATCCCTCTCTTCCCCCAACCCCTGCCAACAGTTGCTCTTTTTACTGTTTCCCTAGTTTTACCTTTTCCAGAATGTCACATAGTTGGAATTGTACGGTACGTAGCCTTTTCCAACTGGCTTCTTTCACTTATTAGTATGCATTGATTCCTCCATGTCTTTTCTTGGCTTGGTAGCTCATTTCTTTTTAGTGCGAATAATATGCCATTGTCTGTGTGTGTCATAGTTTATTTATCCATTCACCTGCCTAAACACATCTTGGTTGCTTCCAAATACTGGCAAATATGAATTAAGATGCAAAAAACATCTGTATGCAGGTTTTTATGTGGACATAGGTTTTCAACTCATTTGGGTAAATACCAAGGAGCACAATTGCTGTACCATATGGTAAATTTTGTAAGAAACTGCCAAACTGTCTTCCAAAGTGGCTGTACTACTTTGCACCTCCACCAGCAACAAGTGAAAGTTCCTATTGCTCCACATTCTCGCCAGCATTTGGCTTTGTCAGTGATTTGGATGTTGACCATTCTGATAGGTATGTATTAATACTAGTATCTCATTGTTGTCTTAATTTGCATTTCCCTCATGAGGTATAATGCTGAACTCTACTCTTTTAATTTTCTTATTCCATTTTATTGGTTTTTAGTTTGGTTTAGTTACTGCATTGACATTCCACTGCAAAATAATAATACTTGCCTCACAGGGTCATTGTGAGGAAGCAAGGAAAGAGTCTGATAATTTTAAATACAAAGTCTCAGTTTACAGTCTTCATTTCTGTATCTTGCTCAAGTTTGATAAAGCCAGAGCTAGAAGTCACATCAGTGGAAAGTCAGTGACTATGAATGAGGCTGCAATTTCAGAGGATAATCGATCTCATATAGATAATTCCTTATGAGCACAGAGAAGGAAACAATTAGCTTTGCTTGGGGAGTTGGACGAGACTTTATGGTGCCTGGAATATAGTATCCCCTCAATAACTATTTATTGAGTGAGAGGATGTTTGAGTGGATTCTGGTACCAGACTGCTTAGAATTGAATCCCAGCTCCATCACTTTATCAGATGTGTGACTTTTGACCAGTTACTTAACCTCTCTGTTTCCCCATCTGAAAAATGGGGCTAATAGCAGCTGAAAGCTGGAAACAACCCAAATGCCCTCAATGGATGAATGGATAAACAAAAGTGGTATATCTACACAGTGGAACATTACTCAGCCATGAAAAGGAATGAAGTACTGATACATGTCATAACATGCATGAACCTTGAAAACATTATGCTAAGTGAAAGAAGCATGACACAATAGGTCACATATTATATGATTCTGTTTATATGGAATGCCTACGATAGGTAAATCCATAGACAGAAAGCAGACTGGTGGTTCCCAGGGGCTAAGAGGAGGGAGTCATGGGGAGTGACTACTTGATGGGTACAGGGTTTTCTTTTGGGTTGATGAAAATGTTTTGATGAAACAAGATAGAACTGGTGGATGTACAACATTGTGTCTGTACTAAAAGCCAATGAATTTTACATTTTGCGGTGGTTAATTGTAACTTAATTGAACTTTACCTCAATAAAAATATTCACTGGATGTGTTAAATAGGAGATTTGGTGCAGCTGAGTAGTAAGTTACTGAGATGGAAAATAGATTTCATTAAATTACCCAGGATGTCACAGAGAGTTGAGATAGGCAAGACAGGTTAAAATACACAGAGACAGAGTGAGGTGGTCCAGAGTTCCAGAAAGAGATAAAAGACAAAATGGGAAGAGGCATATCTGAAGGGAAAAAACCAGAATTTTCCAGAAATGTTTGTTGAAAGAGTCCAAACCTCAGATCCAGGAAGCCCAAAAAGTCCCAAGAAGAATAAATAAAAGGAAATTCACACCTAGGCATATTCTAGTAAAACAGTAGAATGTCTAAAGCCAAAAGAAGATCTTAAAGGCAGCCAGAAAATAAAAATCACTTCCAAAGCGATGACAATTAGACAGCTGGCTAACTTCTCAACAGTAGTAATAAAAGACAAAAGACAGGAATAAATTATGCAATGTGCTGAAAGAAAAAGTGCTATTAGTGTAGACTTTCAAAGAAAGCAAAAATATCTTTCAATAATGAAGGCAAAGTACTTTTTTTAGACAAACAAAAATTGAGAGTTTTACCACCAACAGATCTTTGACAAAGAAAATTCTAAAAGATTCACTTCAAGGAAAAAATGTCAAATATTAGTAAATATTGGGTAAATCTAAATATGATTTGACTGAATAAATCACTAAATCAATGTGTACATTATGTGATTAAATAAAAGGTATAACTAAAATACTTAATATGGTAGCTTTTAAAATGTGGAGAAAGTGATAAGGGTTACAGTGTTCTGAGGTCTCGTATTGACTGGGAGGAAGGTAAAGATATTGATTAAATATGTTAAAATATCTAGAGTAGCCACTAAAAGAAGACTGCCAGCTGTGTCTTGTATCCCTTGTCCCTTTCTTATGTAATAATGAAACTTTAATTTTTATCCGACCACATGACCACTTTTCAGCCTTTGAGGCTGCAGTGATTGAGGTACAGTGGATTGTGTTTTTATTCCTAATATATAGGGTGCCCCCCCTCGGGGGAGGATTAGATTTCCCCACCCTCCTGACATCAGGTTTGTTCTCCTTTGGGAGGATTCTATTTCCACACTCTGGTGATATCAGTCTTGGCCAGGTGATTTGTTTAGCCAATAAACTGTCAGTGGAAGTAAAATATGTCACTTTCTGAGCAGAAGTTTTCAAAACCATCCTGAAGTTCCACCATCTCTCTTTTCTTTGTGCTACACCCTTAGCAATGCTCCAGAAAGGGACAGCTCCTTCAGCCTGGGCCCAAGAACAAGGAACCAAAGCTGAAATGGACAGGTAATATGGATGAGAAATAAACTCACTTAGATTTTGCAGTTGTTTGTTACTGTAGTGTAACTTAGCCTAAGGTGAGTGATTCAGAAGTTAATGCCTAGAAATAAAGTGCTACTATCACAACAACAAATAAACAAACAAAACAACCTCAGATTTACAGTACATAGTATTGGCTTTCAGAATGTGAAGTGCGTACCTAGGAAATGTTAGTGGAAACTAGAAAGATGATAATCCACATTATGTAGTGGCCAATCATTGACCAAAACTTGCCTATGCTAACCTGAAATGCAAATTAGGTACCCAATGAACTTATAAGATGAAGCATGTGGGAAAACAGAATGGTATTCTAAAGTTGAATATTACCATAATGTAACTCAGCTTAAGATGACTAAAAGGGTGACCCAGGTGACCAAATATATCAGTGTCACAATAAAGTAAGGAGACTCAACCCTACATTGAAAAGACACAGATCTTCACATTAGAGGTTTTTAAAACTCCATCTATATGCTACCAGAGACATATCTAAAACATAAAGACACTGGAGAGACTGAAAATATAAGGGAAGAAAAAGATAGAGCAGGCCCACAAGAGCAAAGGAAAGCTGATATAAATGTCCAATTCCACATTCGTTGACTGCATAGACGCAGCTAGAGCATTCTGAAACTAAGTCAAAATTCACTTAAAAACAAAATAGTGTAATTCCAATTCAAAAATAGCCTCAGAGGCCTTTAGGATGGGTTGAATTGTGCCTCTCCAAAATTTTTGTTTAAGTCTAATCCCCCATACTTTAAGATGAGACTGTATTTGGAGAGAGGCTCTTTCAAGAGACAATTAAGTTAAAATGAGGTCATTAGGGTGGGACTTAATCCAAAATGACTGGTGTCCTTATAAGAAGCGGAAACTTGGACACAAAAAAAGACATCAGGGATGTGTGGACATGGAGGAAAGATCGTACAAGGACACAGGGAGAAATAGTTATCTCTAAACCAAGGAGAGAGGTCTCAAAAGCAACTGACGCTGCTGACACCTTGATCTTGAACTTCTAGCCTCCAGAACTTGGAGAAAATAACTTTCTGTTATTTGAGCCACCTTGTCTGTGACTTTGTTTGCGGTACCCAGTTTGTGGTTCTTTGTTATAGCATCCCTAGCAAACTAATAAAGCCTAAAATAATAGAAATTAATAGTAGTCATTGCGATCATGTCATACCCTGGATCTTTTCAGGCCAATTTTTTTGGAGAATTCCAAACATCAAAAAAGCAGCCACGTGCAATGGGAAAGTGTCTTCTGGCAACTCCCTCCTCACAAAGAGGCTTTTAATAATGGGCCTTGGCACAGAGGTAATCAGCATCGTGCCCTGGGGCAGGCCTCACCATTGTCCTCCTCTGTGGGCAGTCAAAGAGAGCCAAAGATGCAACGCTGTCCAAGGGAGTGCCATCTGGGAGGACATTTCTAAAGAAAACAGGGGGCTCTGCCGCCTGGATTTGCCATTCTGATCCAGTTTAATCGCTAACAGTTTTAAGAAAAGAAAATCCTCCTTCTTTCACATCACATTGGGCTGGAGCCAAATGGGATTCTACATGCTGATGGTGTGGGGTAATAGCAACATCATAATCATCATTTTAGAGAACATTTCTCTCCTACCAGCTCTTGCTGAACGTATTTAGATTCCCGAGATAGCATTAGGGGGTGAGAACATTTTTCCTTTAAAGACTTCAATTCCAGGGCTTGAACTGCTCACTGGCTTTGTCATTTGTTATTCATATGCATTCATCAAATTGTTCAAATGTTTTTATTTCCTCCTATAAATGGATTCATTTAGAAAACACTTCGTATCATCTCCAAGCTAATTATTTAATAAAAAAGGTTTCTTTCATTTTTCATTTTCTCGTCTCTCTTCTTTCAACATTGAGGTCATGTTTCCTATCTGAAACTTCAATGTGTGTTAATTTTACATTTTTATAAATTCATACATTGAGGGCATTTTGTTTTGGTCCAGTGTTTTTCCCCCCAGGAAGGGAAAGTTGTATTTATAGGCGCCTATAAATGCAAGGCTTTGTTCTGTCTATCTTTTCTTTCTTCTCACCCCCTCGGGGTGGTGGTTAGAAATCTGAGCAATCCTTGTTAAAAAAAAAAAAAAGAGAAAGAAAGAATGAAAGACAATATGATACAGTTGGTCTCTGTTGATTACTTACGGAGTCTGGTGACTGCGAAAGTGCTGATCAAAGGCACTGGACAATGAAATCCAAGCTTGTGGAGGGAGAGGCTGGAGGGCAGCAGGATTTAGGAAAGAGCGACAGAGCTTCGCTAGCCTAATCTAATAACTTCTTATACCTTCTTCCTTCCCTTATTTCCTTCCTTCCTCTCCGCTCTTTGGTCTTTCTACTGCTCTCTGTTTTTCTACACTTTGTTTTCTCCATCCTTCCTTCTTTCCTTCCTTCCTTTTTTTCTTTCCTGCAAAGAAGGAAACTATAAGATTGAACCATAGGGTCGGAAATGGTCAAATATCAGCAATTTCACACCCTCAACCTATTACAACAAACAAAATTCAAGATTTAAAACTTTTACATACCAAGAAAAGAGAATAACAGCATAATATTATTTTAAGAAAATAGAGGTTTTTCCTTATTTGAGAAGGCAACCTGGTTAGGACTGGCTATGGCTTTAACCAGGCCTGAATAGAATCCTAGCTGCACAACCTGCTCTTTGTAAGACTTTGATCAAGTGACTGCCTTTCTGAGTCCGTTTCCTTATCTGTAAAATGGGAATCCTAGTACCTATCTTACAGGATTTTTCTGAAAATTGTAAGCATAAAAGTCATGCCACCTCCCAGAGTGAGTGGTCTGACTCATATATGTGTCTAACTTTTATAGCGTGTTTAGATGCTTTGGTGATGAGAAAATGCAAATTAATTCAAAAGCATTACTGAACGCTTGAAGCTTTGGGTCAGTATCTACAGGCTTATTCAGAAAGAACTGAGCACGTTGGAATCACTAATTATTAGAGAAATGCAAATCAAAACTACAATGAGGTATCACCTCACACCAGTCAGAATGGCCATCATCAGAAAATCTACAAACAATACATGCTGGAGTGGGTGTGGAGAAAAGGGAACCCTCTTGCACTGTTGGTGGGAATGTAGATTGATACAGCCACTATGGAGAACAGTATGGAGGTTCCTTAAAAAACTAAAAATAGAACTACCATATGACCCAGCAATCCCACTACTGGGCATATGCCCTGAGAAAACCGTAATTCAAAAGGAGTCATGTACCACAATGTTCATTGCAGCTCTATTTACAATAGCCAGGACATGGAAGCAACCTAAGTGTCCATAAACAGATGAATGGATAAAGAAGATGTGGCACATATATACAATGGAATATTACTCAGCCATAAAAAGAAACGAAATTGAGTTATTTGTAGTGAGGTGGATGGACCTAGAGTCTGTCATACAGAGTGAAGTAAGTCAGAAAGAGAAAAACAAATACCATATGCTAATGCATATATACGGAATCTAAAGAAAAAACCATGGTACTGATGAACCTAGTGGCAGGGCAGGAATAAAGACGTAGACATAGAGAATGGGCTTGAGGACGTGGCAGGGGAGAGGGAAGCTGGGGCAAAGTGGGAGTAGCAGTGACATATATACACTGCCAAATGTAATGTAGTTAGCTAGTGGGAAGCAGCAGCATAGCACAGGGAGATCAGCTCGGTGCTTTGTGACCACCTAGAGGGGCGGGATAGGGAGGGTGGGAGGGAGATGCAAGAGGGAGGGGATATGGGGATATATGTATACATATAGCTGATTCACTTTGTTGTACAACAGAAACTAATACAGTATTGTGAAGCAATTATACTCCAATAAAGATCTATTAAAAAAAAAAAGGATTGAGCACGTTGGAAATGAAATGTATTACTCGATGACTAGCAAATATAGAGCTGGCAACAAATTTGTGCTCTTACACTTCACGTGTCTTGAGAAAACCATGAATCATTTTTGTGTCACATTCAGCACAGCCCCAAGAAATCAACAAAGAGGGCCGACTGAGAGCACGTGTTCCCCAGACCATGATCCAGCATCTTCTCTATAAATGATGGAAGAGGAAACCTTCTTGCACGTTCTGCAGGCCCTGATGGAGGCAGGTAAGGTGAACTGACAAAACCTCAGCTGCTGTTTTCAGACTCACATGGAAGACGAAGTTGACTTGGCAGGTTGTCTCAAATTCAGTGATAAGGCCACACTCATTTAAACAAAACAGTTCATCTCCAAGCATGCAGTTGAACATGTAAGGGATTCCCCAATAGTTAATGTCCTTGGTGATAGATCACATGCATGGGGCTGTGGGTCATTGTGTGAAGTGTGCGTGTGTGTGTGTGTGTGTGCGTGTGAAGAACATAGTGTCAGGAGTCAAAAGTCAGGATATACTGAAAGGATTTTCCCACAGCTTCAGGAAGTCCTTGGAAACCTCATTTTCCAACAGGATGAAGCTCCCCCTCACTTCCATTGTGCAGTCCAGAAGCTCTTTGGGGAATATATTCCAGGGCACTGGGTAGCGCTTTCTGTTTAAATATTGACTTAACTCTGGGATAGTGGCCACCAGGTCCTCAGATCACCGCACTGTTGACATGCTGTGGGGCTATAGCAAGAATCTTGCAGTCCTGAAGGAATGAAGGAAAGCCTCGTGGCTGCCATTTCACACACCCAACGAGTCTGGGATGAATGGCCATGAGGGTTGCATATAGAGTATCTGTCTGATTGTGGAGATTATTATAGTTCCTTTACAACTTTGGTTTCAACTACATGCCACTATATAGCTTGCTTTCAAGTAATATGCCTTTAAACGTGTTGAATAATTGTTGACTCACCCTTCATTTTCTCAATCAGTAGGTACTCACACTCTCTTGTAGGTGTCCGAAGGGTTTTGGGGTTTGAAAAGGCAAGTCATATACTTAGGGAAGTTGGGGTCCCCTGCCCTAGGCTGGTTGACTGAACTGTCCCGGGATCTCTCTCACCCTGTGTCTGAAGTGACCTGCCACTCAGGCCAGTTTGCCCCAGGGGCACTTTATGAAATATATTCCACCCTTGCTGGACCAGAGCTCTCTAGAGCAGTGGGCGATGAGCCCGCGACCTCCTTCCGCTTCTCATCAGAGGTCACCCTGTACAGGACTCACTACCAGCCTCATGGCACCGTTTCCCCTGCTTTGACATGGGGACCTGTTTCTTAAGAAACGAAAATCATCAGCTTTTGAAATCATGACCCTATCAGAAAAGAAAACAATGTCACATTCCAGCCCACAACCAGTAAGAACTGAGGAGGAAAAACGACGAAGCCTGGGTTCTCCAGCCCCCTTCTCCAATGGGCGGCCCAGTCCAGCCCCGAGAAAACTCTGGGTAACGCAGCGTGTTTCACCGGCTTCCCCAAGAGCCTCGGATACCTTCCAGCAGACGCTCCCTGACATGTCACTGCCTTTGCCCTGCCGCAGACCCTGCTCTTGGGGCTCCCGGCTGCCACCATGCTGGAGATGGCTCTACTCAGCTCCAGCTGCAGGGAGGGCGGAAACACACATGGCCTCCCGCAGCCCCCGCCAGGATGGAGAAATGTTCTGGCCACTAGTCCTCTCTTATTTGTGGTTATTTCTGGCCTCTCATTTTGCAGCCCACACCAAACCCTCCTCCAAGGGGATACTGCCTCGCGAGCTGACAGCTCTCAGAGAGGGGGGAGAATGTCTAAACTCAGCAGACCGCCTGTGCTCATTCCTAGACGCAATCCAGGTCGTCTAAAGAAAAGGTGCACCGAAGCTGGGTTTCTCGGAGCAAACCCTGTGACACGACAGAAAAGCTGGTCAGCCTGCCCCACCACCTCGTTGGCTGCGTCTGCGGGGCCCTCCCTAGCTTTCTTCCTCTTTTCTCTCTGCCTAAGTGCTTCTTTGCTCTGTTCCTGGTGCCGCTGCCACGGTGCCCGTCCTTTTGTTGTGGGAGCCCATTGGGTGGCCTGAGTTTTGCCCAGGGGAGGGCCTCAGGTTGGCTCTGGTGGGTTCAAAGGGCTGAGGCTGCTGAAGGAAGATTGTCTGACCACAATCCACCTGGCATCCATCAAAGACAAATAAACAAGCTGTGCTTATCACCGAGCTGCCTGGTGTAGCCAAACTGTAAACTAGACCCATAACGGCCTCTTCAGCGCATCACGTGGCCCAGGCAAGGCCCCTGGTAGTCCTCGGTCTTAACTGCAAATACATGCAGTTGAGTGTCACCCACCATAGCTTTAGCTTGGGTGTGAACTTGATTTCCAAATGTCCTTTTTAAAGTTGGAATGTATGCATACACACACACACACACACGACTGATAGCAAACAGGCCAAGACATAAACAGTGGTTGCCTTTGCCTGGTGACTATGGATCTATGGACACTTTTTTTCTTCGTCTGGTTTTATATTTTCCAAAGTTTCTATAATGAGGACTTAATCACTTCTATGATTTTAAAAACATGAACAGATACTTCTATTTTAAAATCTTTGAACATCAAAAATGCTAACTTAGCTGTGGATGAGGAGGTGGAAAACAAGGGGAGCTTAGTTTAAAGAGTGGGAAAATTCTGACACAGACTCACAGATATTTAGAACGCACTTGTGGTTATCAAAGCGGGGAGGGGGAAAATAGGGGTATGGGGTTAACAGATACCAACTACTATATATAAAATAGATAAGCAACAAGGATATACTGTATAGCACAGGCAACTATGCCCATTATCTTGTAATAACCTATAATGGAATATCATCTGCAAAAATACTGAATCACTATGCTGCATACCTGAAACTAATATAATATTGTAAATCAACTATACTTCAATTAAAAAAAAAAAAAGAGTAGGCAAATTCTGATTATATCAGAGCAGAGTAGCCGGGTGAATCAGAACGCAGTTGCAGCTCCGGCAAACCATCCCCCCAGCAGTCGTCTTTGCACCTCAGCTCCGTGTCCTGTCACAGCGGACGCACTCAGGCTTCCTGCAGAGACAGTGCTGATCTTCCTGCAGGATTTCAAACCAAAAGTGATGTTAAGGAAGTGCTTTCTCCCACTCGACCTTACCTCACCTCTGCCAACTTTGCCTGAGGGCACGACAATTCTGGAACCCCTGCAGTGAAGGCTGAGGGGATTGTCAGTTATTTTTGGATACACCCTTTGGCTCTTCCTACTTTTCCCCAGCGGTCTCACAGGCGAGTGAGCTGGAGGTAAGGGGGTTTATCACCTCGTACAGTGCCTCACTCAAGTTTGTGCAGCAGAGGACAGATCTCTGTTAACACCTGTGTCCATTTGAACAAAACAACCAGATCACTCCCAAGAGTCTTTTTTTTGGGGGGGGGGAGCTTAAGTTTTATTTATCATTTAAAAAAATCCATTTTCTCTCTTTTGTTTTCTACTATCACCATAGCTCCACGTTGCTACTGGAGTTGTATACTATTTTATTATTTGTTTTTCTTTGTTTTACTTTTCTCCTCAAAAAAATAATGAAAGTTAATGCACCTGTATCATATTGCAGTTCTTCATAATGAATATGAGAGTAGCAAATGTTCACTACATTGAATCTATTATTTTTTTTAGGAGTCTTGTCTACACAGTGCCTGACACAGTTGACTGAAAAGCCTGGTTGTTTTGGGAATTGGGTAGGCACTGTTCTTGCCAGAACATTGTTCACTCCTGGCGAGATAAAGCAGCCATACTGATTGTGTATTGCAGGTATGTCTGTGATAATAATATTTGAATCATTCACTGTTAATCTGATTGACTTGGCACTTGACTTGAGACTGGGGATGGCAAAGCTCTCCCAGGATGCCCTGATCCCTTAATGTAAGCAAAGATACATGGGAGTACCATTCAAAACACATTTTCAGTCGAAAGGTTAATTTTTTTTTTCATTTTAAGAGTTATTTCAGAGAATTTACTCTATCGAATTTGAGGAAGTTAATTTTGAGCTCTGAGAAAGCAGATCCTGTTTTCTTGTCTGCTGGCTTCTAAAATGGTTCTGCCAAAATTTTGCATGCAGATACACTGCAGAGAGATAATAGCGATAGAAGTCTTGAAGCCAAGGACCACTGGGGGAAATGCAAATCCGTAGGCTTTCCAGTTCTGAGGCAGCATTCTCAAATGCTGAAGTCATCTCCTATTCACCCGAGGCCCTCACATCTGCACATCAATATATGAAATTGGAGGCTAATACGCAGGTATTGATTTCTCTAAGGGTGAGTGTCAATATTGACAATCCCAAGAGGTGGCAACTGATTGAGGCAAAACCAAAGTGGAGCTGGCGACTGCCAAGGTCATGGCTGAGCAATAGCCCTGCTCTTCACAATGCAGGTCAAAGCCCCTGCCTCCAAGTGGTGCCCCATTATTTAGATGAAAAGCAAAAACTACATTTGGTCCTCTAAACTAGAGGTCCCCAACATTTTTGGCACCAGGGACTGGTTTCGTGTAAGACAATTCTTCCACGGGACGGGGGGTAGAGGGATGGGGTGGGGGATGGTTCAGGCGGTAATGGGAACGATGGGGAGTGATGCATCTCACCTCCGGCAGTGCGGCCCGGTTCCTAACAGGGGGTTAGGGACCCCTGCTTTAGACACTACCAATCTCTATCACCTAATAGCCAGGTAATGTGAAACTCTAGATAACTTACTAGATGTCTTCCACCACATAAGCTCAGTCAAATTAAAATCAGCTCTGGAGGCAGGGGCTTTTTCAAGCTAATTGCTCAAATCACCTATCTTCCTTCAAGCCACAGATTGTTCCCTCCTCTCCTTGTATATGAAACTGTCTCTGACTAGGTCCCAACTCTTAAATCAGATTTCTGTTTTTCCCCTCTCTCCACACCTCCAGCAAACTACTCATTACACCAGGGCAATCGAAAGTTTACAAGTCTGTTTCCCCTGGTCGACGTGGGCTGGCTGAGGTAAAGGACCATGCGTTACTCCCCTGGGCATTTCAGGCATGACTGCTCTGTTGGTAGTGCAAATCACCATAGCTACCCTAGTAATATCTGTTGCAAAGACAGACAAAACTGGAAGTTCATTTTGGGGTTCAGGGCCTTTCAGAAATCAAGCAAGACCTGGATCATTTTTATATTTGGGGGCAATTAGAGTATTTTAAAAATGAAAAAAAAAATCCCAAATTCTTAGTCTGAGTCTCCCTGTGCACACAAGACCTGGGCCAAATGTCCCCCCCTGGCCCTCCTCCCGATGATGTCCTCTTTGGGTTCAGCTGGGATAACGCAGATCATTTCAGCCCTGAGTACCCCACATGCCTCAGTGACACAGAGAATGTAACTCTGTCCCCTGACAGGAAAGAATGGCAGATCTGATGCCAGCCAGAAGATGAATGAATGTCAAGAGAGACAATGGTAAAATTGTGAGGTAGACTGTTTATATTGGGGGGGGCGGTCCTTCCTCTCTCCTGTTTGAAGTTTTCCCCCCATTCTTGGCCATTCTCCCACTTCACATTCTCCGTTCTTTTCATTCATTGTGTAACTAATTATTGAGTGCAAACATTTTACATCATGATTTAGCATCAACACAAGATTGTGTGTACAGAGATGAAACAGATCAGCAGATCAAAACCGTGTCAGCGTCCAAACGTACAGGATGCTTGTCTGTGGCTTGAAGAACATCCTGGAGACAATTGTGGAGCCTTCTTTTAAGAAATGCTGCATCATCAACCCTTTTGATGGCATAGAAGATAATTTTGTGTGGAAAATCATAGACTTTCTTGACCCTGAGTAGAAATTATTTTGGAAAAGTCATACTCTGTACGTGAAGAATGTTTAGGAATACCTTACCTCGTGTAGTTCACTTATGATTTCTGTTTTATGTATGGACAAGAATTGTATTTGATGAAAGTTTGTGTCTAAATGAGGATTCTTTTAATATGCTTAAAATAAAAATTCAAAGCCTTGGTCATAATTGAATTTGCTATTTTCTTAGCGGTATGTAAAATCATGGTGCTTGTATTAGTTTGCTAGGTCTGCCATAGCAAAGTACCACAAATGGAGCCACTTAAACAACAGAAATTTGTTTTCTCATAGTTCTGGAGGCTGTCAAAGATCAAGGTGTTGGCAGGGTTGATTTCTTCGGAGGCCTCTCTCCTTGGCTTATAGATGGCCATCTTCTCCCTATGCTATGGTCTTCTCTCTGTACCTGTCTGTGTCCAAATCCCCTCTTCTTATAAGGACACTAGTCAGATTGGATTAGGGTCCATGCTAATGACCTCTTTTTAATTACCTCTTTAAAGACCTTAAATCCAAATACAGTTTATTTTGAGGTACTGGAGGTTAAGACTTCAATAATGAATTTGGGGAAGAACACAATTCAGCCCATAACACTGCTTTACCATTGATAGCTTCTTGGTTCAATGAATATTAGAGTATAAACCTCAGAGGATTGTAAGGATATTAAATGAGTCTCTGGAGCCTAAGAAGCACTATGTGAGCCTTAACTGTTTATTAGTACCTACTTCCCAGGGTGTCTGAGAAAGCTAAACAAGACAGCACTTGCAAAGTGACTGCTATCTCACGATTAATTTGGAAATATTTTCATACCAGTAAAGAAAAGTTATTGAGAAAAAAATTCACCATAGGCTTTAAAAATAGGAAATCTGTTTTTTTTTTCTTCTTAAATCTTGGAACTTAAGGATGACATTGAAAACCTTAGTGCACAATTAAGAAAGCAAGAGTGGGTAGCCATGACTTCAGGCATAATGCTTACAAGATTACTGTAATGTGCAAAAGTATTTTGTAATTACCTAATTGTCTGGCACCAACTCAAGTCCTATTTTTTAACCCCTTCATGTCAAGCCAAAGACATCTCCAGCAGGTGTGACACACTGATGCAAAATGCATTAAGCTTGTATGGCAGAGCTTTGAGACCACCAATAGCGTCACGAGATTAATAATTGGAGTAAGAAAGATAAATGTCTTTTATGAATAATTCAGTCTCTCATTAGAAATTAGAAACGTGATAGCCCCGATACTTGGGATAGTAAACAGAAATCTACCTTTAATGGGCTACAATTTTAAATACGAGGAGGATGTTGCCAGTTGGCACTTAGATAAGCTTAAAACATACTTCTCAATGAAAAGGAACTCCCTCAAAAGGAGATCAACCAATTGAGTCAGGTTTGAGATAAATAAAGAGATGAATACATTTCTGATCTGGTTTAACAAGTGATTCTCTTTTTCATCCTGAACAAGATAATTAACTTCTTTATAGATAAATGTATGAAGTTTTTAAGCCACACACATATATTTTATCTCTAAACTAGACATTCCTCCACCAAGCCATACTTCTGGATTGTTTCTTCTATCCGTAACACCCAGAGTTTTTCACTGACTCCACCCTTATCAAAATGTCCCAGCAAACTCTAGAGCTTTCTAATATTGTCAACAAATCTACTCTGCACTAACAAAAGAAAACTAGTGCAGGTGGTCCTAGGAAGAGTTTGTACATTTTACATCTGGTCTTAGGTGTGCAAAACTCCAACTTTGCCATCAAATGCAAAGGAATGTCTCTAATGATGGAAATTTCCATTCAAGTAAGAGGGAATGATTTTGTCAAGGAAATACGGTATAAGTCTGCAAGGTTTTCGTCTATGCAAGAAGGATAGAGGTCTCTAGTAGAGACAAAGTTGTGCTCATCAAGCCCATTTCATGCTCTTCTTGGGCACATAGCCAAGCTACATTTCCCAACCTCCTCTGCAGTTAGTGTGGCCATGTGACCAAGTCCCGGCCAATGGAATGCATGACACTTCCAGGCCTGGCCCTAAAACTCCCAGAGCCAACCTCCACTCTCTCATCTACCATCTGCCAGCTGGCTGGTGATGCAAGCCTGGAGACCTCAGTGCTCAGGGCAACCTTGAGAGAAAAGCACTGAACATGGCAGAGCCACAGTCTAGAAGGAGCCTAGATCCTTACCAACTGTATTATACTGTGACATGAGTGAGAAATACACTTTTACTGTGTGAAGCCACTGAGACTTAGGGGTTATTTCTTACTGCAGCTGTAGCTTTATTCACCATGAATATTAGAACTATGGACTTTCCTGAAAGGAATATTACAAGGATCAACATACGGGTTTGCTTTTTAATTTATTCAACAAGGATTTGTTCCAAGTCCACCATGTAAGAGTTACTCTGCTGGGACCAACTCATGAAGCACTCTGATGATTGAGTTTAAGTCCCTGGACTTTCAATCAAAGCAGGGGTTTGGATTCTGATTTTGTCACTTATCAGCTGTGTAACCTTGATCATGTTACTTAATTTCTCTGTGCTTTAGTTTCCTCACCTGCAGGATGGGGAAATGATAATATCTACTTCATAGGGTTGTCCTGAGAATTAAATGAACAATGTATGTAAAATACTTAGCTCCTTATCTGGTGTATATCTCAATAAAAGTTGACGTCATTGTAAAGTCTGGACAAAGCTCCAATTTTCCAAATTAAACATAACATGAATTACTGTTAATAATCAGATTTATAAATGCATTCTACTTGTGTAGCCATGAAGCTCAAATCCAATGATAGCTCTGAAAGGGACTGAAGAAATGTGGCCATGAAGACAGACTCCCAGTACTTGCCCTGGTTTGGACAAAGAGGCACACCCTCTGGCGATGCATGCTGGGAAATCACATTTTAATTGAGGAAAAGTATAAAATTACTGGCATGTTTATTTGCAGATTTGGAAGAAGACGAGAGAAAAAAAATAGCAGTTACAGGAGGGCTTCCTTCCCTCAGATAGCCCTAATGATATGTTTTCTCAGCACTCTGGGGCTTTTCCAGTGGGGTGGGTCCATTAAATAAATACATATTTATTTTTCTTTACTTTTTCAAAACCCAGTAATACAAAGACGTATGTTTATTTAGTATTTTCCTATTTGTTTTCATAGCCAAAACATGTCTGCTGGCCAGGCAGTTCCTTGAGAAGATTCTGTTTCCCTGTCTTGTCCCAGTCAAGAGTTTTTTGGAAGAGAACACAAAATGCCCTTTTAGAGGTAGGATTAAATGGGCTGGTATTCAGAGAGTCCATTTACCTGGAGAAGGAGGGAAAAAAATCCACAAAGCAAAACCAAACCAAACTCTGAATAAATTGGCACTGAAGGACTCCAGGTCCAGAAAAATCTTCTTGAAAAAGTTTATAGTCTATATTTTTTTCTAGGCCCGTTGTCTTGGTTTCCATAATCAATAGTTAATGAACATGAGCTTCTATGATGTGAACAAAGGAACTGAAATAAATGGGAAATTGTGCTCAAGCAGACGGTAGGTGACTTGCTTTAGGAGAAAAGCAAGATCCAAGCCAGGGTACAAATCACCCGTCTTTGCCTATTCAATGCCCACGGGTTTTACCAAAAAGGAGAATCTGAGCAAAAATTCTAGGGCAAAGATTCTGAAAATGAGAAGGCCGCAGCTCCCTAAAAAGCAAGCCAAGCAAGTAGCTTAATCTATTTTCCATTACAAGCTGAAGGGATTGCATTGTCCCAGACATCAAAAAAGGTCAGCGTGAACTTTAAAAACGTTCATTTTATGTGTTCAGTGGTTTGCATAGGACAGAGGACAGAGCCATGTGTGAGAAAGGATCACAATTTTGTGACTCTAACCTTAAAATTGGAGAAAGATAGGAGCAGCCTCTCATTGGCACTGCCCCTGATGGTGGCCGGCAATGTTCTGTGCCTTTGTTCTCTGGTACTGGATGCAGATATGGGCCTGGGAACCAGCTGACCCCACGGGATTAGATACTGCAATTTCTGAAAAGTTTTTTGAGCAATCTTGAGCAAGGTGGACTAATCAAATTTTCTTTTTAATGGCTTTTCGCTTTAAGCAAGACTGTTCTGAAGAAGGAAAATCTGTCTACCATTTGGAGTCAGAAAATTAGCCTTAACAAATGGAGTTAACTGATTACCTTCTGAAACCAGTTTAGCCCAGATTGGGCCCAGGATTTCTTTAGCAGTCCCAGAACCCCCCAGGAGAAAGGGAATGGCTCAGTACACATCTAATTTTCCCCATGCCTACGTCCCATGCCTACATTATGCATCTTTGTGACTGTCTTTGGGAAGTTTAGAAATGAACAAGAGGGGAATTCCCTGGCGGTCCAGTGATTAGGACTCCGCGCTTCCACTGTAGGACTGCAGGGGGGCACAGTTCCATCCCTCGTCGGGGCGTGGTCAAAAAAAAAAAAAAAAAAAGAGGTTCTTAAATAAAACGTTTCACCTTAAAAAAACAAAAAACAAAAATCTGAACAACACCTCAGGAAGGTTATACAGCGATAGGAAACTCCAGAACAAATCCTTGTCAAGGGGAACTTTCCAGGCCTGGAAGTAACTCTGCCTCAACCAGACTACCTAGCCACTGCTCTTGGCTGTTCATGGAAATTGAATTCCAATTTAGGAATTGGAATTCAGGAATGGAGAGCTGGGGAGAGGCACCATTGCTAGGGTATTGGTCTGTGTGTTCCCTATATCAAATCAATTTAATCTTTACAATAACCCTATGAAGCAGGACAATTATTATCCCATTTTATAAGTGAGGAAATAGGATCAGAGAGTTTGGGTCACTTCCCCAAGGTCACACAGCTAGTAAATGGCAGAGCTGGGATTCAAATCCAGGGAGCATGACTCCAGAGTTTATGAACTTAACCACTAATTACACTATTTCTCTTAAAATCTGAAATTCTTAAGAAAAGAAGGAATAATCTCTGATGTTGGAGATGCAGGCAGATCGGTGGGGAGATATTTTTGAGTGATATAGCCTTCTTAGCGCTCTTCACAATCCACTTCATGGGAGTCCATTGATTCCTGTAAGACACTCCCTGGTATGTATCCCCAGGACGGTGCGGTTTCAAGCAGTTTCTCCTGTGCCTCATAGGACACCTTCCCTAGGACACCATTATCCTGGCAGATCAAGTACAGGGAGGAAGCTTCTCTCGGTCCCTCCAACCCAATAAGAGTATTCACATTTTCCAAGATCCTTGATTACGAGCCTGAATAGAAAATTTGGCTTCTGATTAATAAGCATCCTTGCCTTTATGTTTCTATAGAAAGCACTTGTGCTAATAATATGATGCTTAATAATGAGATGTCTATCAAAGGAAGTGAGATGTCAATGGGGAAACAATGACGTTGGACCAAGTCTAAATGTCATGCCTTTTAAAGAGTCTTCACCCAAAAGGGTCCTGCCCACATCACTGGTATTTATAAAAGGTGCTGCAAAGCAGAAATTTTTGTTCTCCTTTTCATTGGTGATTCCAGGGAGGTTTTCCATGTTTTAGGCAAGTCCTGGGCCTGGAAGTGCTCAAGCATCAGGCTGGCAGAGCCTGGCAGAGTAACATTGCTGCCAAGTTGAGGACAAATCTATTTGTCCCTCTGTTACCATTAGAACCTTCATCCTTACATTTAGAACCTGACACGTGCCAAACTGCCCAATTGTTCCTCGCCTGTCATTATAGTAAGCAGCTAAACACTGGGTTTGAAATACATCATCGCAACTGTCCAAACACAAACCCCAGGGTATTCAGGACTCTCAGAGAGGCTCAGGGTGCGGGACTAAAATGATGTAAATTGGCTAAGACTCAAAATGCCATTTAAAATCAAGCACAAAAAAAAGTGGTGCTGTGAAAAGCACCGGACTGACAAGCGTAAAGGCATCAAGGCTTGAGTCCCATGTTCTCTGAGCTCCTGCGAGAGCCTGCCCCTTTTTGCCTGGCCTGTGTGGCTCATTCTGAATGGACAGAAAGAAAGTTCTGTTTTGGAAGACGCCTGGCCAGAAGTGTGCCAACAGACCAATACCCTAGCAATGTTGCCTCTCCCCAGCTCTCCACTCCTGAAGACCAACTGAACTCCAGTCAAATCAGTCGGGGGGGGGTGCGTTGCAGGTGATTGGATGAGGGAGGGCTGGAAGGGGCATCTGGTTATTATAAAAAATAAAAATAGTCATTTTGACTTATCAGTGTAATTTTCCCAGAGAACCTAAAACATAGAAGCATTGTGCGCTATAACCTCGCCTATCTGGTCAGGATACATTAAGTTATACTACAGTAACAAGTAACCCCAAAACCGCAGCGGCTTCACCCAACAAAGACTTACTTCCCATCCTACCATCTGTCCATTACAGTTTGGCCAGGAGGCTCCACTCACAATAGTCTTCAGAGACCCAGGTTGATGGAATAGCCACCATCTCCAAAATGCCAGAGGGAAAAAAAGCCCTGGAGGGTCTCAGAGTGGCAGCTAAATGATCTGGCATGGAAGTGACACCATCTCACTTGCTAAAAATTCATTGGCCAGAACTAATCATATAGCCCCGCCCAAACACGAGAAGGCCATGATGTGCAATCCTACCACCTGCCATGAATATCACTGTCACCCTAGATCACATCTCTAAGCAGCAAAGTTCAAACTCTTGGTTCGAACTTTCCGTCCATCATGACTTTAATACAGAAGCAGAGCTCGCAGGACCAACCTGGCTGTAGAGTTGATCCAGGGGACCCTTGAGCCTGGAAAAGAGAGTCCTCTGGGTTGCTCTATATAGCCTAAAACTCTAGCTATCATTGGATATCCCATTCTTACTCCAGAAGATATCAGAATCCCTGACTTAGTCCCAGAATAATGAATTCCCTTGCTCATCTTTTTTGGAGCCCTCCAGATGGGAGAGAATTTGGAAACATACCAAGTACTCTGCACCCTTTCTGGCCCAGGTGCCCTTGCATTCTGGGTAGGAGGAAAACAGATCCCTGGAGCAGGGCAGGGGCCCTAGGGAATTACTTTCTGACATTGGTTCCAATCCAGAATTCCTGCCAGAGGTCTATGGTATCGGCAATATCTGCAAACTGCAGGAGAATTCTCCTTTCCCGGGTGTGAATGGCTATTTTTTAGAATGTATGCAGATCCCGTGATCCATAAAACATACATTCAGTTAAAAAGGGGCACTGAGTTCATCCTATCATTACATATTTTCTCAATTTCAGCACAATTTGGGGGAGGGGTGAGGAGAGAGGATGGTCCACCAATTTTTGGGGGATGATTTAAAGAAATAAAGAGGTTCTCGCAGTGTTAGAAACCTCCGCTCCCCGACGCAAGAGGGAGGGGATATGGGGATATATGTATGCATATAGCTGATTCACTGTTTTATACAGCAGCAACTAACACACCATTGTAAAGCAATTATACTCCAATAAAGATGTTAAAAAAAAGAAAAAAGAAACCTCTTCTCCCCGATTAGGGTGCTTTGTGAGGGTGTTTTTTTAGGCAGTCTCAGACCTTTTTGGTGAAATTTCTGGGCAAAGGAAAGCCATCAGCAAACATTTCAATAATTGTTTCTGAAGCTGAACTTGGTCTTCTAGGAGAATGATCGCACTGAGGGTGGGGTGAGGTAGTAGGGTGGGTAGCATTTTGAGACTACCAGCCTAAGGCTCTGTGTAAATGAAACCCCTGCTTGCTGGCAGGTCGGTGCAGGAGACATCTGGTCAAGGGGCATCCTGAGAAGCACTAAATCAATGATTATAGAGCTGGAATAGAGGGGATGGTACACACCCACCCTCCAGTTCACTGTGATGACTGAACGCCCGTCATCACTTATTCCTGGTGAGTCAGAGTAATCTGTCCACAGTTATACATGGAGGGAAAGGCAGGTGGACGTCAGGATCATGGCAACATCCCAGCCCACGGTTTTCTGTCATGTTAGCACAGATGATAAACCCAATTGTTCGGCCACTTTCATTTGTGGGCTGGCTGGTGGCGGGGCAGAGTAGGGCATCAGAACAGCTCTTTAAGTCCATCTCATTCATATTCCTGGTCAGCGCTCCCCCTCTTCTTGGCAGGATCTTCTGGGGGGACTGAAGGAGGCGTTACTGAGTCGTGTATGCCAGCCGCTTACACATCCACCGTCTGGGGAAGACCTCCCTGCTGATCGTCTTTCCCTGTGAAAGTGACCACAGTTCATCACGTGAGCTTTGTAGATGAAGCCAGCCTGCTGTACCCGTCACCGTTTATAGGGCCAAAGAAAAGGTTCCTCTGCAGAAGGCAACCATTAGTGACCTGAGCCCAAGGGAGCGTCTCTGCTCTGAGGCCATCTCTAAACTCTGCCCCCTAGAGGCATGCTGGTTTACTCTATGAAATCCTCACCTTGGGGAAACATCAGTGGTAGGTGAACACAAGAGCCTGTCACTTTAGACTAGGCTGCTGTCACTGTTCTTGAAAGCTCAGGCACATGCTATTGTTGGAATTCTGGGAACCAGAGTGGCCGCGTAGAGCTAATAAGGCCAAAGGAGTGACTTCCTCTGTTACTCTGAGCCCCCGAGTACCTTTGTAATAAGCTCCTACT
Source organism: Balaenoptera physalus (assembly GCF_965194825.1). Lineage (NCBI taxonomy): Eukaryota > Metazoa > Chordata > Mammalia > Artiodactyla > Balaenopteridae > Balaenoptera > Balaenoptera physalus. The sequence continues at coordinate 75,758,789 of NC_138884.1, read as the reverse complement.
AGTTAGTATATGTGACTCTTCCTTTTGTTTCTCTCTTTAGAGATCTATCAACATTATTTACCAACATAAATGAATCCTTTAATCTTCATGGTACACAATGAGCAAAAATGAAAGAGAAATTCCATCCTTAGATCATAGCCCCGTTTATTTACACAGTTCTCCAAAGGCCTGAGTTGGTTGCCATAAGTTCCCCTCCCAGGTCTATCAGGGCTGGGAAGGAGATAAAGTCAGGACACGGGGCTGGTCTACAGGACGTGAGAAAAGTCCAGGACACCATTCTGGGAAAAGTCAGACTTGGGACACAGGTACAGTCCAAACACCAAATCCAGAGGGCTGGCGAGCTCCAGATCCCAAGGGAAGCATCTGCCACCTGCCCAAGCAATGGAAGCAGGAGGGCCGAGGGCAGACAGGACAGAGGGAAATTAGTTGATTTCCCTGATGCACAGAGCCCATCCCTTTTCCAGAGGCTCCTTAGAAGCAGCTGAAGATGGAGAAGGAGCTGCTGAAGGGGAAAATGTCCGGACTTCACTTTCTGTGTTTGGTGTAAACCCAAGGGCCTTTCGGAGCCAAAAAATTATTGGAGAGTAAAAGAGCGCTGGCAGCTGAGGGGACTGCGGCTAGCCCTTGCTCAGCAGGCTGTCTTCCGGGAAGATTAGGATCACGGAGCCCATCAGCCAGAACCTGTCTCTGAAAGTCCAGGGAGAGTGGTGCGCACATGCAGAAATAACGCGTTGCCGTGGCCCTGGGGGACAGTTCTGGAGTCAGAGCCGGGGAGAGGGCAGGGTCTACAGGCAGCCTGAGAAGGTGAACGGGATACCAGGAGCTCATGGAGTGAACCCAGATGAAAAGAAAGGACTCAGGAGGGGTAGAAGGACAGCAGAGCGCCTCCTTGCCAATGAAGCAGCTCCTTGAGGAAGGCCACAGAAGAGCCTAGAGTGGAGCCCACGAAGCTGAGTTCTGAACAAAATCCCAAGATGATTCCAATGCAGGTGGTGCCGTGAGCCCCATTTTGGCTGATGAGGGGTTTTACAGGACAGAGATGTGTGGCGTCCTGTGGACACAGGAAATACACTTTTCAATCTTCAAATGTTTTGGTAAGCTCTCTGGGGGACAGCAGTTTGCTAGGTTGGAGAAGGGCTGGTACCTGAGCGGACAGCGGGCTGAGCTTGCAGGGCCAGCCTGCCTTCGTGTCGAGGGCCTTGGGTGTACCTCCAGGCCTCTGTGTCCTCTTCTCAGGCACAATGGAAGGACCTAAAGGAAGAGGAAAAGTATCTCTGTGCAGGGAGACTGCCGAGAGTCCTGTCCTAATGGCAACGCGTGCCAGCCACCAGAGAGAGTGGAGCTCTGCACTTGAACTCGACCACAGCCAACTGTGGAAACTTCTATGTTCAGCCTGCTAGCTCACACACTCCCATGCAGATTTGCCCTTGGCCTTGCTGAATGTGAATCTGTGCAATGAAGGTCAATGGTATCTTGGTATGAGGACCTGATCCTCTGCCTAAAGGTCTTGCCCTTATACTGTCACAAAGCCTGCCCCATGAGTTGTGACCTCCGTGTTCCCGAAACTGGGGTCTGACTAATTTTTAGGAATCCTAGACATTTTTCCTTTGGGGTTTTGTTTTCATGATCATCTAAAACAAAAGTTTTACCAGTTATGAAGGTAACATGTTTCTTTTGGAGCACTGATTACCATTTGAAAGTCTTCTTCCATAGAATAAAACTTGATTTTTTTAAAGTCAGTGTTTCTCCAGCTGTGGTCTCCAGAAATATTAGGGGACCTTCAGATACATTCTCTGGGATCTATATGAATGGTCTTTTCTTTTTCCTATTAAAAGTGAAAACCACCATTTTAGTGCCTTGCAATGGAACAGTAGTTTTAAATATAGAATCTAGAAATGAGATTCTCCTTGGCTTTAAAATGACATTAGGTGGAAAATCTCCAAGGATGAAGTACATTGTGTGCCAATTCATTTGAATTTCATTCAATTCAACAAGTATTTATTGAGCTGTGGTCCTGATGCTATGGTAGACACTAGGGAATAGAGATCACTAAAGTTTCTGATGCTCTCGGTAGAGAATTATTGTCCAAGAAGCAATGGGAATATTCTCTCTGGAGGAGTCAGGAAGAGCTTCTCTGAAGGATGAATTCACCAGGATGACTTGCAGAGAGGGAGAGAGAAAGGGGGAGAGCAAGAGAAAGATAGAGAAAGACTGATGTCTGATGTAAGCAACAGCATGAACAAAGACACAGCCAGGAGCTTAATGTGACCAGGACACAGAGTTTGAGGTCACATAGGATGAGAAAGTAACTAGGCAAGGACCCGTCTGCTGTGCTAAGGAGCTTGGGCTCATTGGCAGGAGAAAGTGGCAACTCTTCTACGTTGTAATGCCTTTTTGGGATCTCTCTCCCTGTATGCCTTTATTATCCTGTTTTGTCTGGAAAATTTGAACTCTCTCAAGGGCCATGTTTTACTGGTGTCACACTCCTAAATGTAAAGAAGTAAAAAAATATATATTATCATCTTAGCAATGGTACCAAATTTTCAATTGGAGAGAGAAATAACTGTCATTTTTGGAAAAAATATGTTGATAAAGCCTTGAGGTAGACCCCATACACGTGAGAATTTGTGATTTTAAATATCAGAAGAGGGGAACTACTTTTTCATAACTGGGGAGAAAGAATTTGGGGTTTTGGTATAGGTCTCAGTCCAAAAGAGAGCTGTCAGGAAGGGAGGAAAGAGCGATCTGGGACATGGTGGCAGGATAGCTCCCAACTCAACAAATCTTGAGGAAAGTCTTTAAAAACCATAAACACTGTATGCAAGTGGTGTTTTGTGGTGGGATATAGAGGACAGGCTTGAATTTCAGGGCAGACTTGAACTGGGGTGTAGGATGGAACGTGCACAGCAGAATGTGTTGTGGAGCCTGAAGTAGCCCTAAATATATAAGCTGCTGGGAATATGCAGCTATCTTGGAAAGGGCCTTGGTCTCCCCAGGCTATGGTTCTGAACTAGATTTGAAGGGTGTGCTGGTTAATTTTATGTGTCAACTTGGTTAGGCTATGGTGCCCCCAGTTATTCGCTCAAAAATCGGTCTAGATGTCATTGGAAGGGTATTTTAGATGTGATTAGCATTTGCAATCAGTAGACTTTGGGTAAAGTAGATTACTCTCGATAATGTGGGTGGGCCTCATCCAATCAGTTGAGGGCCTTAGGAGCAAAGATTGAAATTTCCAAAGAAGAAGGAATTTTGCCTCAAGACTGCAACATAGAAACCCTGCCTGAGTTTCCCACCTGCTGGCCTGCCCTGCAGATTTTGTACTCAATACTGCAACGTTAACTCTTACCTGAATTTCCAGCCAGCCAGCTTGCCATATGGATTTCAGATCTGCCAGCCCCCACAATCACATAAGCCAGTTCCCTAAAATCTCTCACTCTCTAGATAGATACAGAGAGAGAGAGAGAGAGAGAGAGAGAGAGAGAGAGAATCAATTCTGTTTCTCTGGAGAACCCTAATAAAGTAATTCCCCTATATACAAACGAGTTCCATTCCAAGAGCGAGTTCGTAAGTCCAATTTGTTCATAAGTCTAACAAATTTAGCCTAGGTACCCAACTAACACAATCGGCTATACAGTACTGTACTGTAATAGGTTTATAATACTGTTCACACAAATAATACATAAAAAACAAACAAAAAATAAACATTTTTAATCTTACAGTACAGTACCTTGGAAAGTAGAGTAGTGCAGTACAACAGCTGGCATACAGGGGCTGGCACTGAGTGAAGAGGCAAGAAGAGTTACTGACTGGAGGAGGGAGAGTAGGTGGGAGATGGTAGAGCTGAAGGATCGTCAGAAATAGGTGACGGAGGGCAAGCTGCAATTTCACTCATGCCTGACGTTGATGGCACAGGTTCTGGTTCCTTGCTGGATTCAATTCTATCTACCCTTTTGAAAAAACGATCCAGTGGTGTCTGGGTAGTAGCTCTATTTTTCTCATTATAGGTGACATGGTAGCACTGGATTGCATTCTGAACCGTTGCTGTAACCTTCATGTACCATTCTACATTCGAGTCCTGTGCCTCAAAAACTAACAGTGCCTCCTCAAATAAAGAAAATCCCCTCGCCATTTCCTGCGTCGTGAATCTCTTAAGTTCTTCAGTCACTTCTTCTTCTTCTTGTCTCTCTTGGCGCTTCTTCGTAGTCAGTACACCACCGTTACTTTTAAGCTTGCTTCTGGACATCCTGTGCTTGAAATAAAGATATTGTACTACTGTACTCTATACAGTACTGTACAGTAAAGTACACAAAAGCACAACCACTTGTAGAGGATGCACGCATGTGACAATATACACCAGACACGGGAGCTAACATGTGATTGGACATGCGAACACATATTCACATCTTTGAAAGTTCGCAACTTGAAAGTTCATATGTAGGGGACTTACTGTATAAGGGACAAGGAGACCACAAATGGTATCTGGGTGACACAGCTCTACAGAGGGCAACAGTACATATTTCCAGATCCTAGGCAGAAGCAAGCGTTTTCTCACAATTTGAGAAAATGCCCAAAGGAATCAAACATGGTTCTTCCTTGGCTCTTAAGATGCTCAGTAAGTGCTCTGTGGCACACATTGCTAGATCTGGACCCAATAGCCATCTCCCTTATTCCTTCCTTACTGAAAGAATCCTATATATTGTCTTGATCAGCAATACCTAGCTAAAATACTTGATTTCCCAGCCTCCTTTGCAGCTAGGAGTGGTCATGTGACACAGTTACAGCCAACGAGACTTAAAGAAGCCACTTTATTTGGCTCTTGAAAAGCTTGGAAAGAGTTAGGTTTGGCTGGCATGGTCCTTCTCTGATTTGCCCTTTTCTCTTTCCCATTCTTCCTGCCTGGAATATAGATGCAAAGACTATATAGATGCTACATTAGCCATCTTGTAATTCTGAAGATGAAAGCCACTAAGCATGGTAGAGCAGGAAGGTAGATGAACTCTAGGTAGTCAAAGACATCCATGATTAGCTGTATCAGCCCTGGACAACCTACCTCTGGACTTCTTAATATAGGAGAAAAACAAACCTCTTCCTTGTTTATTCCAATCTGGTCAAATTTCCTGCCACTTGCAGCTGAATACACCTCTGACTGAGACTGCCACAATCTCACTCACTGATGGATTCGGCAATGACATAGTTTCCAGATAGCCACTAGGAAATAGAAGAGTGAGGGGCCTGGAGACCTGAATGAATTCCTCTGTAGCCTTTTTCCAAGTAACAAATCAGCTGAACTTAAATGATCACATCAAATCATCACCATCTGGAAGAGAACACTGGAGAGGTAAGTTTCTGTGGGTTAGGATTGAGAGTTGAGTGGAGAAGTGTTAAGGATGTCATCACCAGATGAGAATGGGAGAGAGTTAGAGGGTATTTTATACTATAAATGATGGTTTTAAAAAATAAAAACATAGTTTAAAAAATAGGAAATTCACTCCAAATAGTATACCTGGATCTATAATTCAGAAGGTGTTTGGTTTAAACAAAACAGAAATGAATACTCAGGGGTATGACCATCACCCTATTCATAAATAAAGACTGGTATTCTATTTGTCTCCTCCTGTACTTTCAGTTCATTTTTTCTCCTTATTCACTCATTCATTCATTCAATAAACATTTATTAAGTGAATAGGGACTAGGAGCCCAAGGATGAGTAAGACACACTTCTTGCACTTCAAGAGCCCAAAATTGAGCAGATAAATAACCAAATTTGTAAGTGATATAAAAGAGATTAAAAATAAGTCATGAACCACAGGGAGTGCCCAGAGAATTAAGAATGACTCCATATGGCAGGACATATTTAAAGTGATGAAAGGGAAAACCTACAACAAAGATTACTCTACCCAGCAAGGATCTCATTCAGATTCGATGGAGAAACTAAAACCTTTACAGAGTAGCAACAAATACCGTATGCTAACACATATATATGGAATCTAAAAAAATCTAAAGAAAAGAAAAGAAAATAGTCAGAAGAACCTAGGGGCAAGATGGGAATAAAGATGCAGACCTACTAGAGAATGGACTTGAGGATAAGGGGAGGGGGAAGGGTAAGCTGGGACAAAGTGAGAGAGTGGCATGGACATATATACACTACCAAATGTAAAATAGATAGCTAGTGGGAAGCAGCTGCATAGCACAGGGAGATTAGCTCAGTGCTCTGTGACCACCTAGATGGGTGGGATAGGGAGGCTGGGAGGGAGACGCAGGAGGGAGGAGATGTGGGGTTATATGTATATGTATAGCTGATTCACTTTGTTATAAAGCAGAAACTAACACACCACTGTAAAGCAATTATACTCCAATAAAGATGTTAAAAAAAAAAAAAAAAAAGAATGACTCCATAGTGAAGGAGACGTTTGAGCTGAGCTTTGAAGTTTAAATAGGAGTTGCGCCGTAAAAGAAGAAGGAGGACCATTTCCATTTCTTACATCCCCATGTCTGGAAAGGTAAATATTAAAGGAGATTTGGCCCATTCAGATGTCAAAGGAGGCTTCTCTGAGGAAGCTTCCCTTGGTCTGAGATGTGGGTGAGTAAGAGTTGATGAGGAAGGAAGAGAATTCAGAGCGAGCCACAGATGCAGAGACCCTGTGGAAGGTGGAGAATGACAGGCAAAGAGGGGTTGAGATGGAACTCAGATCATAATGTGGAGAGTGGCGTGAGACGAGGTTGGGGAAATTTTTAGGGAGTCAGGATGATACAGTGATAGAACCACGTTAAGAAGGCTTTTCTTTTTTCTTCTTTTTCCTGAAAGCAGTGAGAAATGATTGAAATGTTTTATGTAATGGACCATGTGACCCTCTTAACTGTTAGCAATCTGAAGCTCCTAGACAGCAGTTTTTTCCCAGGAGCCCTGGGATTCTGAGTTCCCATTGCAACCATTCTGAAGCCAAGCTGTATTCTCACTGGCGGGACTCACCATAGGTATCAGAATATCTTGCCATCTGCAGTAGCCACATAATTCTTCTCCATAAAAGCAGGCACGCTGACAAACTCTAATAACTGCCAGGTCTAATTCTGAACAGCCGTTGCCCTTTAGACTTGCAAAGGGAGCCCTTTCTGCTCTGGAGGCCGCCCTGTCAGTCTCTGAATGGCATCCTATGAAACCAAGTGTTAGACAAAGCGCCAGCAAAAGATGCAAATAATAGCAGGGGGTAATAATATCTACACATAATACAATCTCTGAAAACCAGGATCTGGAGCCCAGCAGATACTGCTGCATTGACGGCTGCATTTTATTCGTACCCTACTGAATATGTCATTTCCCACAGTTAGGATGTCAGGCTGTGATCTGAATTTCCAAGCATGTTGCTTATACCATCAGCCATTAGCTTGGAGCAAGGTGAGAATTTAAGCATGCAAAGCAGGGCTTGCACATGCAGTGTTTTAGGTAAGGAAGATGCCTTGGATTTTGGCCCAGCTGAGAAGGAGTTGCCTTTCTTTTTTCATTAATATTGTCTTCCTTACAAGAACATGTTGACACAAACACACACATACACACACTAGACACACAAAGAAAATTCTTGAAGGCTTTCCAGTGAGGATCTGTTAAGAAGAAAAGCTCTCAGAAGCATGTTTTACCTGAAAACATAAAGAACTAAGCTGGAGGGTTTAAGGGAAGAAGGCAAGGGCTGAGGAATACTATAGCAGACACGCCACGATTCTTTGGGAACCTCAGATTTTTCTCTAGGGAAAGAAGGACCCAAGGTCAAATGGAAAAAAGCATGGAAAAAAATGAAATTATGGCTCTGCCTTAAACTGCAATCAGCTCTTTCAGAAATGCTTCGCTGTACTTTCGGTAAGAGGTAGGGGGCAACTACGTTCTTTTCCAGAATCCTGCCTAGGAGATGGGCATGAATTTTGAAAGCAAACAAAATTCATTTTATCTTCAAACTTGAAAAGGCTAGAAGTCCTATATTCCCAACTCTCTTCATTTTCAAACTGCTTACCTGGCCTTTGCTTTGCCCTGTGGCAAACGAGCCTCTTGAAGACCGTGACACTAAGAAGTGAGCATGTAAACAGCTTAAACGCAGTGAGTGGATAAGTCTTTTTTAAAGAACTCAGTTTTGTCATCCAACCAAAAGACAGGCAGAATTTTCCGGACAACACTGAGAAGTGGTGAATCAATGACTCCCCTCCTCTACCACCCCCCCCCCCAAATCAGAAGACCCACCTTCTCTTCACCTTCCGCTTTCCAAGCGTCCTTGTACTCTCTCATTCTCCTTACTCTCATCAAAACATTTCCTCAGATGCTTTTGCCCAATAATAGCACTTGGGGATTAAGAATATACCCTCTCAAAGCAGCAGCGGGAACATGGCTTGTTTGCAGGTACAAGTTCTGGAATTTTAGTTATGCTCCTATTGAGCATCTACTATGTACACGTAGATCTGTCTTTTCTACTATTGCCAGTTGGGCCTCATAATGGACATATGATTTGTCGTGTTGCATCCTTTCTTTGGAGGATGAGTCCTTCCTATCCCAGAGCAATTGTGCTTAGTCTGTATGGTTTGGGTGGAGTTTCCCTCCCCCTCCCATCCCCCAGGAAAGGGCCTGGGCCTGGCCAATCCCAGTAGGTATTCCAAAATCCTTTGCAGTGATTGGCTCAGGGATGAGCACATGGCAGTTGCTGACATTTGGAGGTTCTTGGTTCTCTTTGATTGCAGCTTTCTGTGCCCTGTTGCAATAAAATTCAGTTAATACAGTAATTAGCGTTCTCTTTTGTTCGCAAACAAAATTGCAGTTGAAAATGGATGTGCATAAACAAATATTTCCTCATTTCCAATGACTGATTCGGGAGGATTGTTGCTTACAAATGAAAACTTGACTCAGGTGAGGCTTCCTGGAATGCCACAGGGATTTAAAAGACAAGCCCGACCAATATAAGTTGCTTTAATACAAAAATACACTCTGCCTTCCCATCCAAATTACACATTATTTGACCTAATGAAATTCGCACACATGCTATTTGTTTGTGGGTTGTTTTGCTTGTTTTTCTCAAAAAGACTTTTGCTGCTGACAAAACATCCCGCTCTTTGGAGTGTAGAATCAACTCCCCTTCCACACCGTGTGGGTTATGAAAAACTGTTTATGGATCCATTATTTATTAGCAAATCCACAATGCCACCATACAAGCAACATTTGTGATTTTTCTCTCCACTTTCAAATTAAAAGGAAAATTGCAATAGTCTACTTATTTTCAATAGTCCTTTTACATTCATTGCTTACTGGACATGATAGGGATAATAATTTAGGGGGAAATGCCTCAGAAATTAGCAAAGTGCTTGTGGGTTAAAATGACTGGGCATGACGGCTGTTACCATTTTTGATGTACAGCAAAATAGGCACTGTTTTTGTTTAGAGCAAAGCTTTGTTCCAATTCATGCAATTAACTGAAAAAGTCGTAAGTGGAGGATTATCGATACTTAAACAGTGGGTTCACACTCTGGAAAACTTGGGATCAGAAGATTTTAAAACTAGTTAACAGATTTGGAGCAGAATTGGTATTCTAAGTTTGGTTTCATTTCCTGGAAAGACACTTATTGTGGTGAAAAAAAGGGAGGAAACTTTTGTTGATGCCTCCGTGGGCAGACTACTGAAGAAGGATAGAGGTTGCATTGGGTGGATGTTACCTGCATGATTGCTAAAGCCCATCCAGCTCTGAGAGTCTATGGGGCTGTGCGTTTTCTTTTTACATACGTGGCAAGCACCCTTGATTATAATTTGCCTTCTCACACAGCTTGCGTTTAGGGAAAAGCTGTGCTGGACAGAGGACGTGAGGGTATGGTCTTATTTGCAGCAAGTGTATAACACACTTGTTAAGAGTACAAACTCAATAGTCGGAGACACCTGGGTCCACATTCTGCCTCTGTTTTTCACCAGCGGTGTGATCCTAAGTGGTGTCTACACTTCTGAGCCTCTGTTTTTTTAATCTATACAATGAGGACAATAACGAATGTCTTCCTCACTCAGGTGTAATATGAGTAATGACATAATTCGTGTAAAGTATTTAGAACATACCTTGGAACATGATTCATTTACTCTTGTTATACCACTACTATAAATAAATCAGAAGGCATTCTGAGTTAAATATTTCCTTTAAAAAATCTTTTTTAAGGAAAAATCTCAAACACAAAAGCAGAGAATTGTATAACGAAGCCTCAGGTACCCATGACCCATAAGCCATCAACTAATAATGGCCATTTTTGTTTTACTTATGTCCCCGCTTACACCCTTCCTCTGCCACCTACCACACCCAGCAAATTCCAAATATGAATAACTTCATCTGAGATATATATACTTCTTGATTAGAGAGAGTTTGCTTCTAAAAGACCAACCTTCTCTCACTGTGTTGTCAAGTAAGATCTTGGATCATCATAGTGAATTTTCCTAGGTTGACTTGTTCTAGAATGTGTTCCAAAGAACATTTTCCCACATTGTGTTCATAGGTTTTATGTCAAAAGAACAGAGTTTTCTGGTCAAGTAAATTCTCAAATTGCTGAGTTAAAGAATGCCATCTTGCTTTATTCTGGGTGCTTTTCAGAACATTGAATAGGCTCTTTCACCACAGTCTCTAAGAAGAGGAGATAATGTGAATCGAATCTTAACCCACTTAACTCTGCAACTACTTTTCCCAGAAGCACCTTGGGGAACAAGCGCTCAGGGACACACTTTGGCCAGCACAGAACAAATACCACTTTGTGGCCAGACGGTCTTCTCCAGGTCACAAATTTGCATTTTCTTTGAATTTCTACAGTTTCCATTTGGTGAGTGCAACTGGAAGCCAAAATCTTGAGTTCTAGGACCACTGTCCCCACTACTAAAGGAGAAGTGGGTAGATTCTTCACCTATGTTGACACACAGGGAAGAACCATTAAAATATACTGAGAAGTGACAGGAGCGTGAATAGAATTGAATTGAATGTGAGACACAATGTCTTGACGGCCTCCCGAATCCTGAATTCCTAAGCAATAGCAGCTACATAAGAAAAACCCTGTGAACTCGAGGCTTTATATATTTACATAGTCATTGGACTATTCGCATTCGATGGAAATTTGTGTTTAATGACTTAAAGAAGGGGAAAAATGGGAGACCTGGGAGATCTTGGAAAATTATTGAGCCCAAGTTTCCTCTGAGGAATGCCATCAAGAACACGCATAGCCTATTTGGTCATGGAACAATTCAGCTGTCATGTGTACCTCTGGAAATCTTGCTCTTCAACAGATACTGAGATGGAGCCCTTGGGAGAAAGGAGGAAGTCGTGAGGAGGCATGGTAGACATAACTGGAGTTCACCCATGTCCTGTTCTCCTCTCCTTCTGGGAAATTTATAGATTGTACTTCTCAACCCTCTTGCAGTTGAATAGAACAAGTTCACTAGTTCTGGCCAAAACAACCTGAGCAGAAGTGAAATTAGTCCCTGTAGGCTGAGTTACTGAGAACATATTAGTTATTGCCAGGGTTTAGAGGTCGTGGCAGGGAGGAGACTGAGCATGACTATAAAGAGGTGCACAAGGAAGAGCTCTTCCTTGTGATGGAATAGTTCTGGATTTTGATTGAAGTAGTGGTTACGTGAATTTCCACATGTAATACAATGGCATGGGACTGTACACATATTGTACTAATGTCAATCTTCTGGTTTTGATATTCTACTATAGTTATATACGATATAACAACCGGGAGAAACTGAATGAAGGGTACATGACATCTATCTTTGCAATTTCCTGTGAATCTATTATGTCAAAATAAAAGATTTAATAGAAAAAAGGAAATCCTGAGGTTTCTACCAAGACCCTTCAACTTGGTGGGATGTAAACTCCAGTGTCTGTTTCCCCACTTCTGGACAACAGCTAAACCTCTGCTCAGCTTTTACAGACGTCCAGCTGTTGAGTTTTACTCAGCTCCTTGGCATCTTCCCCAGGTATCCAGGCCATTCATCGATTTGATGAGAGTTTGTATGCAGCCCTGAGAGTTTCCCCTTTTTGCAGGTACCTCCTTTTCAAGATTGCCCCCTCAATTTCCAGTCCTTCTTGTAGCCCCAACTGACACCCCAGACCAGTAAGACTGTGGTTTTCTGCTTGAATTCAAGCCACCCTGTAGTTCATAGAATGCAGAGTGCCCTCAGAGGAACAACCAAAGAGATGTAGATCTCACCCATTTTGGTTCCTTTCAAGGATTTCAAGGATTGAAACCCCTCCGAATTCTGTCTGCTTTTGTTCAATCTCTAGTGCCTTCAAATAATTTTATATATATATATATATATATATATGCATATATTACTATCATATAAATATGTAAATATATATACATATATAGATATAAAACACAGAAAGCATAAAAGCAAATTACAACTTTTAATAGTATCCTATATCTTTAGAGTGTTTTACAGTTTACAAACCACTTATCGTTTTATACATATCAATCTTGTGAGTTAAAAGGAATATTATTCCACAATATATAAACTTTACATAAATTATCCTAGGTCTCCTCACTCTGTGACCATTTTTCTTCAGTATTTTATGAGCATTTCATCCTTTGTGTTCTCCATATACATTTTGGTTCATGAGAGTTCTCTCATTTTCTGGCTATTTTCACTCCACCTGTCCCTATGGGTGTTATCACTCACTTTCATAATTTTAACTACCCCTTATGCACTACAAGTCCCAGATTTGCATCTCAAGCCACGACCTCTCACTGAACTCTGACTCATGTATCTAATTAGAATCTCTACTTGGATACACAACCTCTACTTTGGACACCTCAAAGAACATATTCAAAATGCAACACTGTTATTTTCACCTAAGACCTGACTTTATTTCTGTATTTTCTGTTGCTTGGAATGGTACCACTCTTCTCAGCACTCAAGCTAGAACCATAAAAGTTGTCTCTCACCCTTCAGATTCAACTACCCAGTAAGTCCCGCCAACCTGATACTTCATTTATTTCTTGAGTCCTACCTCTCCTCTCCATCCAGCCTCTGCCTTAGTTCGGCACCTCGGGATTTCACATCCAGAAGATTGCAATAGACTCCTGATTGGTCTCTTCATTTCTGATCTTGCTATGGAATGGGCCAGGGGTTACAGGCCCAAGGGGGCAGGCAGCAAACTCGGACTGTGAGGTCAAAGAGGAACCATGGGGTTAGTAAGTGACTCTGGTAATGTGGAATTCCCCCAAATTAGAAAGTTAGCGTCAGCAAAGATTAATATGCTCCTTTTCTTGTGGTCTTAGCAGACAGGTTTAGTGTTAAGAGTGCCTTGGGGAGATAGCAGGTAGGCAGACCACAGCCTCTGATGGGCCCTGTCTTCCCTGAAGTCAGAGAGTAGAGAATCAAATAGGTGCAAATAGAGGTGGATAAAGGGTTCAAGGGATTTCCTGGCTGACTCCAAGCCTCTGCCCTATGAACGGTAGGAAAGTAATAGGTGCAGCCCCAGGATTGTGCTCATCTACCAAAGGCATAAAGTGTGAGAGGAATGGTTTGGGCTTAGATTAGTTACCTAAGAATTCTTAGTGTCTGTATGTGGTTCAAACACTTTTGTTTCATGTAAATGTTATATAGTCATTTGTGTTCATCAAACTTCTTAAAATAATCCTGTTTAAGTGTTTGTCTTATATTTCAAATAGTCCCAAGAACACAGTGTGTGTGTGTGTGTGTGTGTGTGTGTGTGTGTGTGTGTGGCGGGGGCAGAGGGAAATGCCAAATAAAAACGCCCCATGCAACCAGTGTCTTAAAAAACTCACATAACAAATAAAGCAGTTCCTTCACACTGCCACCCAGCTCCCTCTAAAATGCAAATCTGACAAATCTGCTTAAAATATTTCAGTGACTCCTCATCACCTTTATTAAGCCCAGCATCCTTGATGGGCTGTAACTCCCCCATCCCTCAACATGACCTTGCTCCTCCTGTCTCTCAAGCCTTATCTAACTTTTTCATAGGAATAAGAGTCCTTTCCCATAGTTAACCCCAAATGCTGCACTTGACTGTGGGCTTCATAGGCAAGAAGTCTCCCTGATCCATTCCTGTGTCATCATTATCTAGTATGATGCATAACTCATGCAGGTGTTCAAGAGAGGTTTTCTGAACAATTAATTTAATCAGGGATCAGCAAACATTTTCTGTAAAGGGCCAGAGAGTAAATATTTTTGGCTTTGCAGACTTAAGGTCTCTGTTGCAACTACTCAGCTCTGCCATTGTAGCAAGAAAGTAGCCATAGTCTCACACACACACACACACACACACACACACACACAAAGGGCAAGGCTGTGTTCCACTAAAACTTTCTTTACAAAAACAAGTACTGAGCTGGATTTAGCCTGCTGACTCCTGAATTAAAGGAATGCATGGATGAATATGCAAATTGGAACCACTTGATTTTGACTGTAAACCTTCCTTTCTAGGAAGGCAGACTTCCCCTGTCCCTCAGCACACCAATTCTTCATAACTTCCTAAAGCAAGGTCCAGGCCAAACGATGCTCCAAGTGGATGAAAGACAGGATCTGTTTATTTTCTCATTCAACAGCTTGAATGGAATCATTTAGATGCAGTGTCACTTGAAAGGATAATAGTGGCAGCTCTCAAAAATTATTAAAGCTGAAATTTACTATCATGTGTATTAAAAACAAGAAAAAACCTTCCTGATGCTCAAGGCTGTGATGCATTGAAGCAAATACCCAGATTTTCCCAATAGAACAAATTCCCATGGAAAATGTATACAGAAGACAACAGAATGAAAAGGTGAGTTTAAGCATCGTTCAGGTATATGTACCGCAGTCACAACTAAGGCTTCTCTGAAGTCCCTGGGGGTGGCCGTGACTGTGATTAACTGAGTAATTGGAAAAGTTGGGCATTCAAAAGAAGGTTCAAGTACTAACTCTGACCCTTATTAACAGTAGGACACCTCAAATTAAATATGTAACTCCTCAGGACCTCAATTTTAATATCCATAAGATGCGCATAATAATGTCCATATTCCAGGGTTGTTTTAGGGATTACGGGAGATACATATTTAAAGCCCCAAGAACGGTGCAGGAAACACTGTTATTTGTGCCATGCGCTGTGCTGGGTGTTTTCACATCTTATCTCACGCGCCCTCTCATAGCACTGATCACTGCCCGACACTACCTTGTACTTTTATTTATTTACCTGTATCCTTTCCCCACTAAAACGTACAATCCACAAGGGCAGGGACCAGCCCTCTTTCTGAACAAAGACAAAACAGACTTCAGGCTCAGAGCCTTTGGCAGGCAACACCTTTCAGCTAGAATTTAATGACGTATGGTTTTCATTTACTTTTATTCCTCACTGTATTCTTTCACTTAGAAAAGCGATACGGAGTTTCTAGTCATGGTTCTAATAAAATTGCCCTTTGAAATTAAATTTATTTGATAAATCCAAATTTGTACATGAATTTATTTAGGTTTGTTTATTTAACAGTTCATTGACTTAAAGAAAAGTATTAAGTAAGTGGTAGTAAAGATGATATGCTCATGACAAAAAATATATATAACTATTTCTCAAATAGCTAAAGTTGAGGGCTTGCTGGAGCGTAGGCTTTTTGAGGTTTTTTCCAGGACTGTCGCTATGATCTTGTGCTTTTGTGAGGAATGATCTTATCATAAACACAATGATTCAGAGATATACTCCTGCCTTGGGAGACCAAGTTTCGGGTAAGAAAAGGCAGCCTGTGACTAGCCCCTGGGCATATTCTCCCTAGCCCAAAGGGAGAGGCTCCAAGCTCTTGTTTTCTTACTTTTTCCCTTGTCTAACTTTGTTCTCCCAGCAAGTTTCTGGTTAGAAACTTTCTAGTCAGACACCAAACATCTTGGAGCCAGACACTACACAAATCAAAACAAAACAATAAAAGTGAGGCATGAAGAAGAAAACAAATGGCAATGGGAAGGGAGTCTGTCAAGATTTCTTCACTTTACAAGGATCAAATCCCAGGCATGGGGACATCCGAAGGCAGGATTGCATCCCAACATGTGAGGACCAAGTGTTTCTTCATGTCTCCTCCTTTTCCTGTTTCCCTTTCCCCAGCCGTTTTCCCCCCTTTTTTTTTGTTTCAAGGAAGAAATCCAACGCATACTCTGATGAAATCTTTGGGTCTTGTTCAATTCGTTTTCAATTACAGCGGAGTAGGGTGGAGGGGGTGAGGGAAAATACATGCCAATTTCCTCAGCACCATCTTGTTTTCAGTAAACTTCCTGAGTCGTGATAGGAGCTGTCCTGATGACAAGATTTCACATTCTGAGAGGATGGTCTTTTACATCAATGCTTCTCGGACTCTGGTGAGAATATGGATCACCCGGGGATCTTCTGAATCAGTAGCTCTGTGGGGGGAGGGGGGAGGCACAAGAGGGTCTGCATTCTAACCAGCTCCAGTACTGCTGGGGCCGCCGGTGGTGCTGAGCCATGGACCACACTGTGAGTACGGAGCTTGTATCATCACTGTCGTCATACAACACAACATTTACAAGCATCTATCCGCAATATGCTCTGACCTAGATGCTGAACTGACGTTCATTTTCGAACCAGAAACAGTCTCCTACGTCCGAGGAAAAAATAGAAAGAAGAATAAGATTTTATTTCTGCCCTCAAGAAGCTTCCTGCCCATGTCTAAGATCAACGCCAAAGACATAAAATAGTACTATAATTATTATGTGAGAAAGCCCTTGTAACAAGGGCATAAAATATATACCAAATTCAACTTAAAATGTATATACTAAAACTCTCTCTCTCTCACCCACTATTCTTAGAAATTGGAGTTACTTCTATTTTGTGCTTCTTTTTTATTTTTTTAAATATCTTTATTGGAGTATCATTGCTTTACAATGGTGTGTTAGTTTCTGCTGTGTAACAAAGTGAATCAGCTGTATGTATACCTATATCCCCATATCTCTAGATCGTGGGTGAGGGGAGCTAGCAAATAATTTAGACAGACCTTGTAAGGGCAAGAATGTAAAGCCCTGAAAAAAAATTTTTAATTTAAATTACCCTCAAAAACCTCTTCTCTAGAATCTCCAAAAGGAGGCATCTCCTAAATTGCTGCCGAATTTGGTCACATCTTGAATCCTGTCCTCAGTTTTTGACAGGCCCCCCATCCTTACACATAAGTGTGGTAGAAGGCCCAACACTAAGGCCCAGTATTATGTGCTGCCTTGACATCTGGAGCAATAAGGAGGCTCTGAATGGCCTACCTGAAAGACCCCCTCCCCACTCTTCTCCTGCAAATGAGGGAGGTTCTCGAGCCAAATAACCCTCCTTATCGAGACGCAGTTCCCACTTATCCCTGGGTACTGGGTTTCAGTTCCCTTTCAGCCCACAGAATTATTCAAACCAGCCAATCACATGCTCCCATGGGAAGCAGGGGTCTCCTCACCCTCTTGATACTACAGAGCTTGCCTCGAAGCCCTGGTTCCCTCTGTTCCTGACTGCAACCCCTGTGTGTTGCCTCAGAGCATGGGTGTCCCCTTCCCCAGGCTGTGAATGTAGGTGCGCTGTAAACTTCTGCTGATCTCATCGGCCATTCCCACAACCCTAGGGCAGGAATCGCTCCCTCAACAATGAGGTGAATAAGAGGCGATTAAAACAATACATGGTTTGGCTTTGAGTGGAATTTCAGTTTGATGCAGGTACTGAATGGCATGCAGGTAGAGTTTTCTGCACATAACATGGATTTCAGGCAGCTCTGACCTTTCCTTTATTACCATCATTCCCTCACAGGCATTCAGGCTTGTGCTAACTCTATTTAGAACTCTTTCGATTGGATATTGGATTTCTATTTCAGTAATCCTTCCACTAATACTGTTCATTGTCTAACACAAAAGTGGAAACATTTTAACCACTCATGTATATTACAATTTATCCTCAAATCAATTTGGATTGTGTTAAACTCAATACCATAATCATTACTAAAATGCAAACATCATAGAAAAATGTTCATAGCAACGTTACTTGTGATAGTCTCAAGTAGGAACGTCCGTCAAAACCCAACGTCTCAACTCAAATGCCCATCAGTAGTAGAGCAAATAAATAAACTAAGGTATATTTATACAGTGGAATACATTTCAGCAACAAAAATAAACAAACCACAGCCACATGCACTACTTGGATAAATCTTACAAACAGAATATTGTATTAAAGAAGCCCAACACCAGAGAACACATATGTATGATTACCTTATATAAAATTTTAAAAGTCAGACTAATCTGTGGTATTAGAAGTAATAATAGTGGCTAACTTTGGGGAAGAAGAAGGAGTTAATAATTTGAAGGAGAAATGAGGGAGGGATTATGGAGGTGCATTTAATGTTCAATTTCTTGACCTGGGTCATGGTTTAATGGGTATGTTCACTTTGTAATAATACATTGTTCTGCACATCATTTTCTCTCTTTTCTGTATGTATATTTCAATAAAAAGATGGACTGTATTAGCAGTAAAAAAATCAATATCTTTTCATCCACTAGCAGTTATTTATTGTTTACTACGTGCTTAATATAAGGATGAAGTTTCTGTGGTGAACAAGACAGGCATCGGTTCCTATAGTACATTAGGATAAGAATTAGACACTAAAAGTTAATGCTCTGGGTAGTAAGTGATAAACCCCACGAGAGATGTATATACAAACTGTCACAGGAGTTCACAGGAAGGAAGGATCATTTCCAGCTGGGGGACCAGGGGAGGTTTCATGGAGGAGATAGCACTGCAGCTGGGCCATGAAGGGCAGATAAAATTTAGATAAGGAGACATGGCAGAAGACAGTGGAAGGAGAGAAAATGGTACCAATGGGATGAGTCTAAGGTGGTAGATGGGGAAGTCAAATGCTTTCGGCTGACCAAAGCACAGGAATGTGGTAGGAAGTGATGGAGAAGGTAGATGGAGTTGAGTTCTGGAAGTCTCTGAGTGTCAGGCTAAAGAGGGCGGCTCCATCCTCCAGAGTGTGGGGTTTTAATGAAAGAGAATTAAGCTTAAGGAGATAAGAATAGGCACAATATGGCCATCAGATCATAGATGGGAAAGCCAGCTACGAGGAAGCCAAGTAAGGGACCGTGGCTATAAGCCAGAGCTCAGATGTTAAGTGCTTGAATCCACGAGCCAAAAGGGTGACAGAGGAGGGGCTGATTAAGCAACTCAAAGGAACAAATGTGTCAAAAGGGCCTGATGTTTTAATTCCAGCTCCACTACTTCACTGATGTGTACATGTGGGTAAATTGATCACTCTCTCTAAGTGTTAGTTTGTCCATCTGTAAAATGGGGCTAACGTAGGGTGGTGCTGAGGATTATGAATATGAATGAACATGAAATACCTAGTACACAGCTCATAATAGAAACTTGGTAAATGGTAGTGGTCGTTATAACTATTATGACCATCCCAGCCAGCCTTAACTCAATTTTCTTTGGGTTTGGTCTAAATTAGATTCCTTTCAGCCAGAAGGTAAACACCAACTTTTAAGGGAGTAATCTCCTTGAAACAACTGAAGATCTTTTGAAATTCTTCTCAAACATAACATATTTAAAAAATAAATAAATAAACATCTGGGTATGTGTGCATCGATGCCTCACACATTCCCAGCATTAACCAAACTATGATGCCTTTCTAGAAAACGATAACCATGATCGGCTCCTGAGCTGGACTGTTGATCATCTTCCCTCAAGTCTAAACACAGCTTCAAGGTCATGAGTCACACCAGTGATGGCTCATGACTGAAAGAGATGTTTTTTCATGAGGGCATTTTTATTTATTTATTTAACATCAGACACCACTCTGTCTGACTCAAAATGTGGTTAGTGTCTGTAACAAAATCTGTGTAAATAGGTCTCCCATGAGCCATTGCAAAGATCCTCAATAACTTCATGCACAATGGAAGCTTATGTAAGTGTGTGTTGTCTCAGGCGGCGACTTCTCAGAGCTCCTGGAGGTTTCTCTTGTGATTTTTTTGGTTCTCTCTCCTTAGATGTTTCGGTTCTCTGAGCTGTCATCCCACAGAGATCATTTCAATCCCGGACTGAAAAGCCAGTCCAAAAAAAAAAAGAAAAAGCAGAAAGGGAACATTTATTTTTCCCTTCAGAATTAATTTGTCTGACATGAAACTCACAAAATGGTTGTCAGGAAAACAGACTTAGTTTCACCACACAATGAAGAGTTGGCTGTGCTTTAAAAGGTATCTTGTGAAAATGAAAACTTTAGGCCAAAGGGGTGATTTCCACAAAATATATTCTGCTTACAGGGGTTTCTTATCTTACATTTAAATCTTACTATACATATTTATGACAATTAGACTCAACTTCAGTTTAGTTTAAACTTGGGTTGAATTTGATATATTACGCCTCTTATGTGGAGGCTATTTATCTGGTAACCTTATCAAACTAGAATATAAAGAGTAAGCATTCGTCACGACTGGACACACAATTCTAACCAGCTTGGGTGTCTGGATTCCCATGTTAGAGAAGATTAGAAGCAAGAGTGAAGCTAGAATTAGATACTTTGACAATTGTAAGCAACGATGGCTTGACAACCTGCCAGAGAGTGAAATAATACAAAATATCTAAAGCATAAAATCATGCATAAAAACACAAAACCAGTAGTTTGGAGCTATTAAATGTAGAGGCAAATCAACACCTACTGACCCCTAAATCACACTGAGAAATGTTTCAAATAGTCATTGTACATACATCACAAAGCCACTGGACATTTAAAAATGCTTTCCATCCAAAATGTTTTAAACTGATTTCCACCGCTTACAGGGATAATCTTCCGACATTTAAAATTCGAACTTACGTGTACAGGACTTATTCTTCAGTGTCAATGGATAAAAGAGGTGTTAGTATATATTTATAAAAATGGCAGCAACTATCAGTGCACTTAGTTTAAAAATAAAAACATACTATGAGACCTATTGGTTTTCCTTTTAGGTCATTTTTCAATGTAGGTCTACACACTGGATTTCAAAAACGACCTCATGAGAGTGTTTCTTGGAAAATTGCTTGCAAAAGATGTTTTTTAGAAAAAAAAGAAATGGCCAAGAGAATTTAAGGCTTATTCACGATACGAATCAGGTATATTGAAGTCTCTGAAAAGTCCCACAGTAAGGTAACATTCTAATTTTGTTAGACCCTGCACTTCATAACTCAGTCAACCAATGAATCTTTTTTTAATGTAAAAATTATTCCTATTTTACAGTATTCATCTTCCATCAATTGCTCTTTTGGAAATACTGGTCTCTGGCAATGGTTCCCGTTGCAGTCAAAGGTCCAGCAGGGAACAGATGATACATTCCAAAGGGTTTAACTGAAGTGGGTTTAATAAAGGGACTGTTCTGAGGGATGCGGTCAGAGGTAAGAGAACCAGCAAGAATCCAGGTGTCAGCAATGATGGCAAGCTGTCGTCATCCCACGGGAGGGTGCAGTGTTACCAAAATGTGGGGAGGGCTGAGGCGGTGGAAGGCGAGCTGGTCCCAGTAGCTGTGGCCAGTGGTGTGCTTCCTGGTAAATGTTTAACAACCTGCTTTTCAGGGAGAAAAAAGCCTGTTTGTAATATTTGCTGATTTTCATGGTGCAAATCCTCCGGCCATGGCCCATTTCAAGCTACCAACGTGAAGCCAGTGAACGTGGAGTTGGGAAGAGATGCAGAAGACACACCTTTACCTAGGATTTCCATCACACAAACACAATAGATGTACGTAACCTCAAGAGCATCCATAATAGTACAATGATACGAAGCCATGGGTTTTGAGTATTTATTATTTTTAGTACAATTTATTTCATTGTAAATGCATATACTTTATTTTTGTTACTGGCTATGTTTAACGACTAGATCACAAAACTACTGAAAATTTAACAAGCCAGCAACAGCAAATTGTTGGCTATAACCGTACACGGAATGGTCACTATCAAAACCAGAACCATGGGGAGGGGTCCTGGGACAAGACACTGGGCTCTCTGATGTCTAAGCAGGGAGCTGAGGGAACTCTGCCTCCGTGAGAGGATCCGGTCTACAGGGGCCAGTCCCAGGGCATAGGACGGGGCAGCAGAGGGCACAGAATGGAGCTGGGGCATGGAGGCAAATGCAGAATAATAAGTGGATTCCTAAATGCGTATGTTTGAGACTCATATATTGGTTGGATGAGTACCTTGAAAAGTACAGGTTGAAGCAAAAATCACTAGATATCTATACATGTTTAATGCTGCTCAGGTGATTCTGACATACAACTAGATTTAGAAAAAGGTATTACACGAATATGGGTCTCAGTATTAATGATGCACAACTGACACAATTGACTGTTTTTCTCTTTCTTTGAACTCAGCTGTTCTTCACTGACTTGTCCCTTTGAGAAAACATCCTCCTAGATTATCTTGCCATATCAGGGGTAGTTTTAGGGTTCTGGGTGATTCAGGTAGGAGTAGTACCATAGCCAGAAGCCCAAAGGTTAGAGTGAGGACTGAGAGGAGCTACACAGGGCATCAGGACCCCCACCTAAACAGTAAGCAGGATACAGTGGTCCCCCGGAGCTAAGGAAAGAGAGATCAGAAGTTGGGGCGGTTGAAGTGGCTAGAATCTGCAGGACAAGTGTCTTAGTCAGCTCGGGTGGTCATAACAAAATAGCAGAGACTGAAGGGCTTAAACAACAGGAACTGATTTCTCGCAGCTCTAGGAGCTGGAGGTCCAAGATCAAGGGACTTGTCAATTTGGTTTCCCAGTGAGGACTCTCTTCCTGACTTGTAGACATGGTAGGGAGAGAACACTGCTTTCCCACAATCCATTCTCCAGAGCTTGTAAACCACAGCTTGGTTGTGTCCATTCAACAGATATTTCACGAAGACCTACCAAATGCTAGTCACTCTTTGACTCTTCTGCTTAAAATTTTTCAGTGGGTTCTTGTTATTGATGAAGTCCAATGTCTTCGGTACATCCAAGGCTATCTCAGATCCGATGCCACTCTCCTTTCTTGTGTTGTCCTTCACCATCACTCCCCTGACTTAAATCACCTGCTGAAAGCTACTGATGCTCTGAAGTTGGGTTATCAATTTGATCTACATCACTTACATGGTCATGTGACTTTGGACATGTTTCTTAGCCCCTCAAAGCCACAGTTTCCCTATCTATAATAAGAAGTAATAGTAGTATCTATCTCCTAGGGTTGACTTGAAGATCAAAACCAATCTTGTTCATAAATTACTTAACCCCGTGCCTGACACAAAGGAAAAGCTTATTTTATGATAGCTTTTATCATCTTTAACCATGTGGGGCTCCATGAAGGACAGTTAGAGACAGGTAAGTACCTGCCTGTACCCCAACTTTTTTTCAGTACAGCTGAATAACTCAATGCCATTTCAAAACCAATAGTCTTTAAATGTTTGTTCAATATTCATTGAGAGGAGAGTTTGAGTTCTGCATAGTCTCAGAAGGATGTCTGGTGCTCCTGTCCTGTATATATCTCCCTCAAAAAGGAAATACTCTGCAGCTGATCAGCCCCACTCTCCTTAGAAGGCAGTTTATCATCTCTCCAGCACTGAAATTCTCCCTTGGGGATAACTCATTGCTATCCCACTCAACCCAATCATCCTAGGTCCCAGGGCTTTCTGAGTTCCTTGGCAAGGGACAGATACAGAGGAATGTACAAGCAGCCTACAGCCAAGTCAGCATTAATGTTCCATCAAGGGAAGCAGGGGGGAGGGCTCCAAAAATCCTTTTCATAAGGCAGATACCCAATGACAACTTTCTTTTACCATATTTGGAATGTAAAATGACAAATTCTTCCTAATTTTTAGAGAAATGCATAAATCAAGCAAGTATGTGTAATAAGGTATTTTCAGACCTTAAATGTTCACTCTTATGGTGGATATGCAGCTAATGTTTTGGAAGGTCTAACTGTCCCTTGCCTAAGAATGACAACAGTGGTAATAGCCTATTAATGGCAGAGTCAGAGTCTACAACCCCACCTCTGGAATGTTCCTGAGGATCTTCCATAAAAAGATGCCCAGGCTGTTTCACAGCCCAGGCCTTTGCTCTGCTGCGTCCTCTGTCTACTATATTCTTCCGTATTCTATCTGTATTAGTTTTCTAGGGCTACCATAACAAATTACCACAAGCTTGCACTGTTTAAAACAACAGAATTTACTGTCTCACAGTTCTGGAGCCTAGAAGTCCAAAATTAAGGTTCTGGTGGGGTTAGGTCCTTCTGGAGGCTCTGAGAATCCGTACCATGCCTCTCTCCTAGTTTCTGGTGGTTGCCAGCAATCCTCAGCTTTCCTTGACTAGCAAATGTGTCACTCCCGTCTCTGCCTCTGTGTCACATGGCATCCTCCCTGTGTGCTTCTGTGTCCAAACTTCTCTCTTCTTATAAAGACACCAGTCATTGGCTTGGGGCCCACCCTCATTCAGTATGACTTCACTTTAATCTGATGTTTTTTCGGCAAATACCCTGTAAGAGCACAGTCACAGGTACTGGGGCTTAGAGCTGGAACCTGCCTTTTAGGGAAACAATTCAACTCACAACAATCTCCATCTGGCAAACACCTACCTATCTTCAGGACTCAGCTTAATTGTGTCAGAAACTATGGTCTGAACATAATTATTTTAAATACCTGTGCCTCCTTGGTCCCCAAACTGCTTTTTTCTACTGTTGTTCCTGCATCTTTTTTGTTTGCTTGTTTGTTTGTTTTTTGGCCATACCGCGCAGCTTGTGGGATCTTAGTTCCCCGACGAGGGCCCGGCATTGAAAGCACGGAGTCCTAATCCCTGGACCACCAGCGGATTCCCTGTTCCTACATCTTGATGGCCAAGTTGGTTATTTCTTTTCCTGTGTTTTCAGTTTAGTATCTTAAGAGTTATATAGATTTAAAGGTTTTGTAGATTCTGAATATGCACATTTTCAATCTATTATTCTAAATTGAGCCTTAGTCTCCTATAATTGTATAACAGGTATCTGGGATTGTAATATACTTACATATGTCAACCCAGAAGGTATTTAAGCACTAACATTCTGAGATTTTGATTAAATAATTAGGCTTGAATTAAAAATATATATAGGGAGAGGGGAGATGGGGAGTTATTGTTTAATGAGTACAGAGTTTCATTTTGGGATGATAAAAAGTTCTGGAGATGGATAGTAGTGATGGTTGTATAACAATGTGAATGTACTTAATGATACTGAAATGTACACTTAAAAATGGTTAAATGGTAAATGTTTTAAAAAAAAATTAGCTTAATGGTACCCTCACAGACGATGCTCCTGATCCTATCCTCCCTGATAGAATTGGTTACTCTCTTTTTGCGTTCCCTCTGATCCACTGTTCAATTTTCTGTCACCCGAATCCTATAACTCTCTTTGTCCCTGTCAAAATACTCAAGCATCAAAAAAGATTTAAGCATCAATATTAAGAGCTTCCTTCTTCCTCTCTCCCCCTCCTTGTCCCACTCCATTCTTCTTAAAAGGCATCTGTATTTGTGTTGTAAGTCATTTTGTGCTGGTCAAGGTAATGGGTACAGTAGCAAAATTGACAAGAGTCTGTAGGAGGTGGCTAAATTGATTTACGTGAGAAATGGAATGAATCACTCTCAAAGGAAGATAATATATCCAAAAATCAAAAGGAAGATGGAGGCGGATCTGAACACCCCTTGAGATCCAACACACGTCGTATATCTTTCTGAATCGCTAGTGAATAACACAGTCCCTGGATCTTGGTAGGTAATTCCTGAATAAAGACTTCAATTTCACAATTTGGGGAACGATTGAAAGATTTTAAAGGTGTGAGAGTGGAGACACAAGACGATTTGTGCTTTAAAAAGATCACTGTTGCAGAAGTCTGGTATTTGTAGAGATATATCCTAAGGATCTAGAACTCTGATTCCTTGCATCTTTCACAAACAAGGTTTTGTCTCAGTATCAATTATTTCACCTTTCTGGAGTTCTGAATCTTTAATGAGAAAAATATCAGACAAACCCAAATTCAGGGACAGTCTATAAAATACTTGACCAATACTCCTTAAAACTATCAAAGTCATAAGAAAACAAGGAAAGTCTGAGACTGTCAGAGATTAGAAGAAGCTAAGAAGACAATGACTGTAAGTAATGTGATATCTTGGGTAGAACCCTGGAACAAAAATGAACATCAGGGAAAAACTAGTGAAATCTGAATAAACGTGGAGCTTAGTTAACAGTAATGCACCAACGTTGGTTCCTTAGTAGTGACAAATAAAGTCAAAGTAAAATGTTAACAGTAGGGGAAACTGGGTGAGGGGTATATGAGAACCCTCTGTAACTACCTTTACATTTTGTAAATCTGAAAGTATTCTAAAATTGTAAAGTTTATTTTTAAAAAGTTTAGGGAAAGACCATTCTATTTTACTCTGTATAAATAGAATTCCACTCTCCTGTCTTATTAAATGCTCTAAGCATACTTGACACTTTATTTAACATTGGAGGATCTTACCTCAAACTCAGGGTCATCATTCTGACTCACGTTGTAGGATCACGTTATAGGATCATGTAACTATGGTATGATGCAGAGATCTCTAAATTCTTGAATTTCAAAGACCAGCAAAAGTTCAGATAAAATCTAGGAATCTATCCGTGTTGCATATTATTTGTTTCATCAAATAAGTAAAGTAACTTTTTAGAAAAACCACGATTCTATTATCAGCAACACATTATAAAAGGATCGTTTTAACACCCCAAAACGGCAGAATGAAAACAAGAATAAAGAAAGCCCTTTTACTTTTTTAGAGTGTGAGGATTTTCTGCATCCTGCCACGTGTGACAACATGGATGAACCTTGAGGACATTATGCTAAGTGAAATAAGCCAATCACAGAAGATCAAATATATTGATATAAGGTATTTAAAATAGTCAGATTCATAGAAACTGAAAGTAGAATGGTGGTTGCCAGATGCTGGGAGGAGGGGGAAATGGGCAGTTGCTCAATGAGTATACAGTTCAGTGAGTATACAGTGTCAGTGTGCAAGATGAATAAGTTCTAGATTCCTCCTGTACAACACTGTATCTATAGTCAACAATACTGTAATTAAAATTTGGTTAAGAGGGTAGAGCTCATGTTAAGTGTTCTTACCACAATAAAAAAAGATAAATAAAAACCACTTTTAACTGAATATTTTTCTTATGAAAAACTTCTACATGTTTTTTTTTTTTTTTTTTTGGCCACATCTTGCAGCATGTAGAATCTTAGTACCCAGACCAGTGCCCGCCTGCTTTAGGAGCGTGGAGTCTTAACCACTGGACTGCCAGGGAAGTCCTGGTCCTTATTTTTCTTAGTTTGCTGCAGACTGGCCAAAACTGTATCTTAGATGTAGACCAGCATTTGGGAACTGCTGGGATAAGGGATGTGACTGAATCTGTACTGGCCCCAGGAAGTCACTGGAAGGGCTCTCTGTTTTGTTTTGTTTTTAATAAATTACTGATATGGGTTTGTTTCCCAATGATTCAGCTCGTTTTTCATTATTTAAAAAAAAAGAGAGATTTTTTGCAGCCAATAAATGTGCAATTTTCTACTTAGGACATTAAGATCAGAATTCACTGCTGGCTTTGCCATTTGCCAACTGTAAGACCTTGATCAAGTTGCTTAATCTCTTTAACCCCCTCTTTTTCTCCCTCTGCAAAGTGGGGATCATTGTGCTATGGTAGGCAACCTCGAAGATGGCCCCCAATGGTCGCAGTTCCTGGTATCCTTGCCCTTGTGTAATCCACGCCCCTGGACCGTGGGCTGGACCCAGTGATTCACTTCTAACAAACAGACTATGGTGAAAATAATGAGAGGTCACTTCCAAGATTAGGTTACAAAGAGACCATGAGAGCTCCCTCTCTCCACTTTCTTGCTGAATCACTGGGAGAGAAGTTAGCTGCCACGTTGGGAGCTGCTTGTGGAGAGGACACCATGGCAATCCACTGAGGGAGACCTCAGCTAGGTGAGGAACTGAAGCCTGTCAACAACCATGTGAGTGAGGTGCAAAGCAGGTCCTCCCCTGCCATTAGATGAGACCACAGCCAAGACCAACAGCAGAACTGCAGCCTCTGGAGAGACCTTGATCCAGAGGTACCCAGTGAAGCCATACCCAGAGTCCTGACCCACAGAAAGTGTGAGATCATGAATATTTGTTGTTTTAAGCTACTCAATGTTGGGGTAATGTGTATATGGCAATAGGTACTAATACAAATGCCTGCCTTGCAAAATTGTGAAGAAAGATTGAGAAAATGTGCTTAATTAGATTACCTATGCTAATGAGCTAAAACATGTAAAACAAGAAGACAAAGCCTAGCTCATAAAAGGCAGCCTATAAATGTTAGTTCCCTCCTCCATTCTCCTCTAAAATGAGAACAATCATACCTGCTCTGTTGTGAAAATGTTTTGAAAACTGTAATGTACTATGGAATTATAATACATGTAATAATGTAAGGTATTGTTGTAATAGGAAAGAAAACATTGTTACTTTAAAAGCTGTTGGCAGTTTATACTGGTTGGCCCAGAAGGAAGGCAAAATTCTTAAGAAGAAGCTAGCTTTTTTGTTTGGGAGGAGGGGACCCTAAATAAGCAGGTATGATTATAAGAAAGAAAGGAATTCAATGAAAGCTGGAATTCAAAACAGGAGGTAACCCTGATAATGCGAGATGCCCTGGGAAGCTTCAGCAATCTTGGAGAAGGTGTGGTTTTTCCATAATACACGAGATGGGGCCACATACTATTTAATGTGTATGTTCAAAGAAAGCATGTCTCTAAAAAGGTGGAAGGCCTGGAGGTCCACAGGCAGGAAACACATAGATCACATAATATGTACAGGGCTGAAATTTGACCCCAGAATAAAGCTTATACTTGAGTTTGGGGGCAGAATAAAGGTATAAAGTAAATTATTATAGAAACACTCAAGGAAAAAGCTCTTTCTCAAAGCACGGAGGACAATCAGGTTTCTCATATATGTTTTTCCACTGCCTCTTATTTTATTTATTCTTATTAATTCTTATTCTTATTAAGTAATCTTGTTAATCTCATTAATTTAAGAGATACAAAGGAGATGTGTTATTTATTAATCAAGGAACTGAGTCAATAGTAAGTTAAAATTTCCCACAAATTATGTTGTTTTAATAAACCCTTGTGGTTCCTTGGGTATTCTCCTTTTTCTTTTTTTCTTTTTCTGGTATGATTTTTTTTTTTTTAATAGAAAACTAAGAATCCAGAGTAGTTCAGAGAATAATCCACTTGTACCCAGCTTGGGCATTGTACCTGCAGTTATGGCTGTGTCTCTCCTTTATTTCAGTCTTTCATAAGCCACAGGACAAAGTCGAAGCTGCTTGGTGCAACATTCAAGGTCCTTCACCATCTGCCTTCTGAACATCTCTCCAACCTCACTTCCCACCCAATCCTTACCCCTCCCCCACCACATATGCCACTAACACCAAACTGCCTGATTTCTAGAACTCACCTGCTGTTTAGACTTCTCTGCCTATAATCCACCACCTACTTCATTCTTAAGAACCCAACTCAAAGGTCACCTCCACCGGGAAACGTCCTCCATCCCCCATCAGTCCTTCCTCCCAGCCCCTTCTGTCCTGGGCATCTGTTTCCATAACTGCATTATGGTTAAGCGTGTGGGCTGCCTAGAGCCACCGCTCATTAGCTTTGTGAACTTGAACCAGTTATTTAACTCCTGTGTCCCTCAGACTCCTCATTTGTAAAATGAGGACAATAATAGCGCCCATGATGTAGATTTATTGTGAGGATTAAATGGGTTGATCCTTGTAAAGCATTTATAGCAGTGCCTGGCACATAGTAAGTGCTCAATTTCTATTATTTTATTATAATTATTAATTTGCTTATCTTTCTTTTTGCTTATTTGATTCTGAGCTCCTTGGAATTAAGGACAACACAATGTCCAACACATAATAGAAACTGAAGACTATACATTTAATGTTAATGAAAATTTTGTGTGTGCACGCGTGCGTATTTTTAAATAGAAACTTCTGTAGCTGTGGATTCCTTAGTGAATTCCTTAATAATGCCCAGGTGTTGCAAACATGAACTAAATTTGATTTTGTGTATTCCATGAGCATCTATTGATAATGACAATAAAATCCTATTTTTGTTTAAAAATAAGCCCCCAAACACTATCCTTGTAGCCCATGGAGAAGCAAACAAGGTACTCCTTGTATTTTCCTCCATGTAAACAAAACACCAAATTTAATTTGCATCTGCACTAAGAAGTTTTTTTTTTTTTAACATTTTCATTAAAAGCAGAATATGGCATTTGGGAAGGATAATTAAATGCATCTGAAACCCAGGAGATAATAAGAGATGAAAATTTTGTAATCAGATCAGTCTAGTTGAATCCCCTCCCCCTCCTTCTAAGTTCAGAAATGACTGTCCTTGGAAGACAGAGTGGGCTCTTCATTTAGAGCATCGCTGGAGGCTTGCGGTGTTCCTGGGAATGTCCACTCCCTCTTGTTGCATGAGGTAGACATTGTTATAGAATTGACCTTGACCCCTAGGAGTAAAGACAGGATTAGGAATATATGATTTCCACCCCCAATTTTTCCTCCACTCCTTCTCCTCACCTCTCAGAGAAACACTCTGGGTTTTCTCCCTCCCTCCCTCCCTTTTTCCTTCCTCCCATCTTACCTTCCTCCTTCTCTTTCTCCCATTCTTCCTTTCTTTCTCCCTTTTTTTTTCCCCGACTACTTCTAGAAGAGAATGTTCCTGAAAAATCGTTGAACCAGCTAATGGAATGACAGCATTGCTTAGTGGAGGTGTGAAGCCCACCAGCATCCCCAGGAGAGAAGGCCAACCCCCTCCGCTGTCCCTGGCGAACTTCCTCCTCTGTTGGTACCTGTCCCCTCCCACCCCAAGTCATCAATGTCTCCTCACTGGACCCTTCCCTGCTGTTGCCAAAAGGGCTCGTAGCTTCCCAATCTGTAAAAAAAAAAAAAACCTTTCAATTGCTTTTTCTGCCTCTTCAAACTACCATAGCACTTTTTTCTTCTTTTGGAGCCAAATTTCTTGAATATGTCACATACTGCTTTTGTCTTCCTCACTACCTGTTTAGTCCATAACTCCCTAAAATTCACTGCTCTACTAAAACATCTGTCTAGAACAGCTGTTCTTCCATTTTGGGGAGCATTCAATACCCTTTGGAAATCTGGTGGAAGTATAGACTATCTTATCAGGACAAAAAATGTAATTTTTTAAATGTCTATTCCTTGTATTTTATTTTAAAATTTATTTATTTATTTATTTATTTTTGGCTGCGTTGGGTTTTCGTTGCAGTGTGCAGGCTTCTCATTGCGGTGGCTTCTCTTGTCGCAGAGCACAGGCTCTAGGCATGCGGGCTTCAGTAGTTGTGGCTCGTGGGCTCTAGAGTGCAGGCTCAGTAGTTGTGGTGCACGGTCTCAGTTGCTCCGCGGCATGTGGGATCTTCCCAAACCAGGGCTCTAACCCGTGTCCCCTGCATTGGCAGGTGGATTCTTAACCACTGCGCCACCAGGGAAGCCCCCAAAATGTATTTTTTTACTACAAAATTTTGCATGTAACTTGAGGGATTAATAAACTTCCTGAAGCTATTCAGGGAGCCCTTAACGACCAAAGATTAAGACTCTTTGCTCTAACAGGTCACAGTAATCTTTTAATCATCTTCCTTTTCATTCTGGAAAGGGTTAGGGGAAGAGCAAGTACTCTGGGTTCAAACTAAGAGTTGGATTCAAATCCTTCCACTTACTAACGGAATGACTTTGGCCAGGTTACACAGTGTCTCTGACCTTCGATTTCCTAACCTGTCAAATGAGGATGATAATATCCATCTCAAAATTTGTCGTGGGTATTCCATGTAACAACACGTGAAAAACATAGTTTACACCTGTGAGGCACTCAATAAATAAAACTTCTCATTCCTCCTTCAAGAGCCTTATTATGGTGCTTTCTTTCCAGCCTTCTGACTGTCCTTCTTTGTTGCATTCATTGGCTCCGCTTTGTCCTGCTGCCCAATCGTATTAGACGCTTCCCAAGATCTAGCCGTGACCCACCGTACACTCCCACTCTTCTCCTCATTCTCAGTCCCTCGCGTCTTACCTGACCAAATCTCTGCCGCCTGTCTTCCAACCTCCAGCTCTAACTGCGGTGGCATATTTAACTGCATACCATCTCCTGAAACCCAGCGTCAAGCCAAACTCTCCTCTTCCTTCCAAGATGGCTTCCTCTCTTTGCACTTTTCTGTATTTTTCCATCATTCTCCCAGTCATCCAGACCTCCAGGATCCGCAGCGTGATCTCTACCTCCTCCTTCTGGCTCATTTCATATATTAATACAATCAGGCATGAGACTCCCTTCTCGTATCTTTTGTAGCCATCACTTTCTTTTCTTTTCTACTGCCACTGTCACCTAACCCTAGAGTTTCACCGCCAGCCTCTCCCTGGTCACTCCTCCTTCCAATCCAGCCTAAACAGCACTTTATGTTCTACTTCACCACTCTTCTGTTACCAGCTCCCTGCTGCCTATTGCTCTGAACTCAACACCATTTGGGTTGAGGAATAAAATGATTAGCGAAATTGACCACAAACTTTATTAACATTTATGTTCAAGTACTTTTAGAAATAGATACATTTATTCTGTGGAAATACTGATTAAAAAACAGAAATCAATTTAAAAAGAGACAATTAAAATAAGTCCATTTAACAACTAACTAATGTCTCTAAAACAATGAAAATAAAATTCTGGTTCTTTGAAAAATTTTAATCACAGACACGTATTGTGGTTTGCAGACACTCAGAAGGATGCCAGGTGACATATATATAAAGAAGGACAACACTGGCACCAAACACATAGCCCAATACACCAAACCACTCTCCAGATTAGGACACGTGTTTAGAGGCTATTGGAGGAAAAATCTGATTTGAGGCCATTGGCTACTCAGGGAGTGGTACTTCCCTACACAAGGGGAGTTCTGAGTTGAAACCTGTGTGCATTCAAAGAGGCACCAAAGAAAATAGGGGAGTGGAGGGTTTGAATAAATATGGAAATCTAAGCACTCGTTCATGCATTTCATAAAATCTGGGAAGTGCAGCCATGCTGTTCCTCCTGCAGACCTGACCCAGGTTCTACGACCTCCACGTGACCTCCATGACCACCCAAACGTCTCTGAACTCATAGTACTTATTAGCTAACCCAGAGACTTCCAAACATTACCTGTTCACGGCATCTTGTGTCTCCCAATTTTTTTTTTGTGGTGTTCCTTGGTCAAAAGAAATACCTAATAGTCTTCATTATTTAGTCGTCATATCCAAAAAATCATATCCTAACAACTTAGCAGCTGTTTGAAAGAAATAGTGCATACAAACTGAGAGAAAATTGCTCTTTGAAATTTTACTCTTACATAACCATAATTACTTACCATTGTACATATGTGCCTATTGGGCACTGTACAACTTCTCAAACCTTGAAATCAGATCAGACACCACTGCTCTCTTTGCCTGTTTCACATGGATTTTTGTGCCGTACTCACATTTTTTATCACAGTACAGTTACCGTGAGAGTCCAGCTTTGCCAAGATACAAGATCAGAGGAATGTAGCATGATCTAATGTCGAAACAATGAACTACTAGTAACTCACATGATGAGCATTACTGTGTTTTTAATTTTTTTCATAAAAAATCCAAGGGTGCCCCTGCAAATTCACTGCAGCACCCTGGGGTGCCTCAGCGTACAGTTTGGGGATCTTAAATATAAATCCTGGCTACTCAAAATTTGGTCATGAGGCTTCAGCTTTGGCATTAAGTGGGAACTTATTCCCACCACCCCCAACCTACAGAATCAGAATGTGCATTTAACAAGATGCCTAAGAGATTTGTGTGCATATAACAGTTTGAGAAGCACAGTTATAAACCATTATTAATCACCAGATCATATCCTGCTGGTCTGAGATGTACTAAATTATTATTTAATATGCTGTTATTTAATCTTTTCTGCACAACTTTCCCAAGTGGATAGTTAGCTAGATGGAGGGCAGAGATGTCATTATGTCTTGTGATCCCCCCCAGTGTCCAGGATGGAGTACCTTGCATGGACTAAGGGGCTTCAATATCTGCTGGATGAATGGACCCAATCTCTAGGCCTCCCAGACATCCTAGGTGGAGTCACTTGTGCAACAAAATTATTGACAAAGCCAGGTCCCAAAGATACGACCAACATTCTTAGCAGATGCAGAATGAATTATGGCATTTTAGGATCTTGGGCTTGATATGGTAGTTCTTTAAAAATGGACATATCTCATTATTTGGGTCATGGCAAGAAGAGAATTATTGCTTCCTATTCAGACTGATAGGGAATATAATTATGCTGTAAGGCTATGTAGCCCCAAACTACAGTGACATGACTATATTAAAGTGAACGCAGAATAGAAGTTGTTAGAAGTTAGGTAGGCTGCCATAAAAAGGAATGAGATTGGGTCATTTGTAGAGATGTGGATGGACCTAGAGACTGTCATACAGAGTGAAGTAAGTCAGAAAGAGAAAAACAAATATCGTATATTAACGCGTATATGTGGAATCTAGAAAGATGGTACAGATGAACCTGTTTGCAAGGCAGAAATAGAGACACAGATGTAGAGAACAAACGTATGGACACCAAGGGGGGACGGGGCAGGTGGGATGAATTGGGAATTGGGATTGACATATATACACTAATATGTATAAAATAGATAACTAATGAGAACCTGCTGTATAGCACTGGGAACTCTACTTAATGCTCTGTGGTGACCTAAATGAGAAGGAAATTCAAAAAAGAGGGGATATATGTATACATACAGCTGATTCACTTTCTGCTGTACAGCAGAAACTAACACAACATTGTGAAGCAACTACACCCCAATAAGAGTTTTTAAAAATAGTTAGGTAGGCTGCACTTCCTGAAAACATAATGCTCTAAATGTTCCAAAATGATACTGCCATTTATTAATTGTACTCACGAATCATTTGAATGCCAAAATCTGCATGCGTGCAAAATGTCATGGAAATTGGATTCGATTCTGTTTAAAACAGCTGTCTCCACTACAGCCAAATTGAATGTCCCAAGTTCTTGTGAATAAATTTGAAAGGGAAAGAAAGCAGAAAGGAGTCTTTGCTTTATCAGAGGGTTCAGGTTTGTCTCAATGCCACTGGCTACTCTCTACTTTTATTTTTCCTTCAGAGATATTTCTCCCATTGAATGTTCCATTGACCCATTGAGACAAAGCATCATGCTTGTGGATGCAAGGTCACTCTGATCTCTCTGCAGCCAACTTGAATCAGTCTCATAACCACAAACCACTTTTCTCACCCCAAACAGCCATCTCATAGATGTGGGAGGGGAGAGAGGGGAACTCAGCTAGTAGCGGAGAATGATGGAATCTTAATAGACCAGTAGGTCACGGAGGCATAAACAGCCACTCCTTAGCAAGTGCTCTTGACTCCAGCTCTGTAACCCCCTCCCACTGCAACCATCACTCAGCTGGATTACCGCAGCAGGTGCTTACTTAGTGTCTTGGCGTCATTCTTACTCATTAACACAGCCCATCTCCACATGACACCCTGACAAATCTTCAAAAACAAAACAAGACAAAAATAGACCACATCACGCCCTTGCCCAAAACTGTCCATGGGTCGGAACTGCTCATGACTACTTGAATAAAGTCCAAACCCCTTCCACAGCCAACCAGACCTTACAGGATCTGGCCACGATTCACCTTTCAGACTTCATTCCATTCACTAGGCCCCAGCCACGCTCATCTCCTTATCCCTGGAATACACCAAGCTCCTCACTCTTCAGGGCCTTGCTCCAGCTCTTCTTGCTGTCTGGAATGCTCTTACCCTAGGTCTTTGTGTAGATAACTGTTTCTCACCACTCAAGTCTCAGCAAAGAAGGAACCTCATCAGACAAGTTAGCCTGACTGCCCACCCTATATAAATAGTTGCTCCTAGCAAACACATATATCTCTGTATATCACTATCCCATTTCATTTTCTTAAACATTTACCCCATCTGGATGCATACTATTTGTTAATTAATATGCTAGTTTTAGAAATTATGTTCCTCCATAAGAATAAATGCTCAGTGGGATCAGGGATCATATATATTTTATTCACTCCCACATTCCTTGAGCAGAACCTGACATAAGAGGCACATTGTAAAGGCTTTAGAAATGAACTAGTCCTGCTCTCTTGTTTTCCTAGAATAATTGAGATCCAGAAGAGCTATGGGCACATGCCGCATCATATAGGCATTTAATGATGAAGCCAAGGACCGAGTCTGGGAGTTTCAGGTTCGCTGCTATTTCTGTTCTGCCTCCTGGCTTTCATTCAAAGGAAAAGCAATCTCATCCCGAGTGACTTAAAAAATTCAAAAGAAGTTCAGACGACTCTGATTTGGGAATGCCCCATCTTTGGATATGAAATTGCTCTGCAAAGTTCATCATCCAAACCCTTCTGTGCAAAGAGCTCTTCACCAAACTTCCTAGGGTATTCACATGCAAGTCAGTTTAGACTTCAAGGTAGAAGTTGTTGTTTTTTTTTAAGTTTCTTCTTCCATTATTAAAATAAATCTGTTGTTGAAATTAACATATCAGATGGAACAACAAAACTAGAAATAACTTAGATCTCTGAAGATAATTTATTCATTAAATTAGAACTTTTAAATATAGGCAAAAGAGAAAATAACTATTATTAAAATGTTCCAACCAAATTGCTGCTTATCTTACACTATGCTAATTAGTAACAGCACCCGAAACTCACTCTTCCACAACCATCAGAGAAAACTGGAGATTATAGAAAGGCTGTGGGAGGAGGGTGATAGGCGGGGGGGTGGGGGGGGCTGCTACTAGTCATTAGAAAGGCTGAATAAAAACCATTAAGGTTTTTTTGTTTGTTTTTTTTAAATTTAATTTAGGCTGCCTTGGGTCCTCATTGCTGCGCGTGGGCTTTCTTTAGCTGCGGTTCACGGGGACTACTCTTTGGTGTGGTGCGCGGGCTTCTCATTGCGGTGGCTTCTCTTGTTGCGGAGCACGAGCTCTAGGCACACGGGCTCAGTAGTTGTGCCTCGTGGGTTCTAGAGCGCAGGCTCAGTAGTTGTGGCTCATGGGCTTAGTTGCTCCGCAGCATGTGGGATCTTCCCGGACCAGGGCTTGAACCTGTGTCCCCTGCATTGGCAGGAGGATTCTTAACCACTGTGCCACCAGAGAAGCTCAAAAACCATTAAGGTTTGAGTTCAAAACCATCCTTGGGATTTGTGCCCAGATTGTTAATATTTCTTTCTTCTTCCCACCACCCCGAGGACAACCCTTTAATATGTGCTTGTTAGGTTTCTCAGGATTAAATCCCCTTCAATCCATTTTCTGCACACAGACAGAATGATCCTAATAAAGCACAAAATATACTAGGTCACATTCCCACTTACAACCCTTCAAAGTCTTCTCATTGCCCTTAGAAAAATGCAAACTCCTTAGCATGAACTACTGGTCCCATCACAGTCTTACCCCTGCTTGCTTCTCAATTTTATCTTTCTCCTGTATTCTCTGTCTCAGCCACATAGGACTGTATTCAGTATTTCACTTGAGAGCCTTTATAGATGCTGACCCCTTAGCTGGATGCATACTTTTCTTTTAAATGTTGGAAGTATAATATAATATCATATGCTATGGACTGACTTGTGTACTCCCAAAATTCATATATTGAAGCTCTAACCTCCAGTGTGATTGTATGTGGAAATAGGACCCTTAGGAGGTAATTAAGGGTAAATGAGGTCATGAGTGTGAGGCCCTAATCGGATAAGATTAGTGTCCTCATAATAAGAGAAACCCAATAGCTCTCTTTCTCTCTTGCTCACTCTCTCTCTCTCTCTCTCTCCATGTGTGCACATTTAAGTGGTCACTGAGTGCACAGAAAGATAGATGGTAGCACCCTACAAGCCAAGAGAAGAAGCTTCAGAATCAAACCTACCTTTCCGGCACCTTGATCTTGGACATCCCATCTTCAGAACCATGAAAAATAAATTTCTGTTGTTTAAGCCACCCAGTCTATGGTACTTTGTTATGGCAGCCTGAGCTGGCTAATACATTATAGATAATATTTTTAAAATAATAAAATAATAATAATAACAGCAACAATAATGTAGTTTGTGTGTTCTGGGCATTGTGCTAACCATTTTATAATGTAATATCTCACATAATCTTCAAGGCAACCCATAATATAGCTATTATTGTTTCCATTTTATGAATAAAATGAAGTTCAGAAGGTTATATCTTTCTTTTAGCAATGATAAACCTGAAGTCAATAAAGGTTAAAATAATGTGCACTAGTCACACACACAAGGTGAGTTGAGGCGCAAGAATTGTGACTTGGCCCTAACTGGCTGCATGTCCTTTGCACCTAATTGCTGCCCCAGTGCCTGCCCAGAGAAGATTAAAACCTAGTGTCCTATGAAAGACTGCTAAAGGACATCCTTGGGATGTCTTGCCTAAAAATATGTGGTAGCTGCCTCAAGTATCTAAAGGCCTGGAGGACTGATTAATTTGGAAGAGAGACTGGATTTATTTTCTAAGAAACTTCTTTTTTTGGCTACGCCTCGCGGCTTGGCAGAATCTTGGTTCCCCGACCAGGGATTGAACCCAGGCCCTCAGCAGTGAAAGTTCGGAGTCCTAACCACTGGACCGCCAGGGAATTCCCTCCAAGAACTTAAGCAAGGCCATTTGAATCAATGGCAGGAAATTTCTGAAAACAGCTTTCAGCCCAGTAAAACAAAGAATTTTCTAACAGTTCATAGATGAAATGGCTGTCTGGAGACCTGGGTCGCTCTTTGTAAGTGGGCTCAAGAAGGAACTGGAAATTAATTCAAGGACAGTATGGAGATGATCAGACAGCAAATGGTGGTTGAACCAGAAGACCTCTGAGGTTCCATCCAGCTCCAGGAATAAATGACCCTTGGTTTTCACAATGGGTGGACTCTTCAGGATCTTATTGTTGGTACAGCCATTTAAGCTGGCAAAACACATGGTCCTAAACCAGCCAGACCTGTTTGGTGAAGATGTGGTTGCACTTTTCTGCCACTTTTATAGCCAGCCTTCCTTTTACTGAATGCCTGAGGGGAGGTACAATGAAGGGTCTATTCTTGTTTGGGAATAAGTAATTGCACTTGAGAGTTGGTAAAGGTCATCCCAGTTCTCCAACCTTACTTCATTCTCTTCCCCTGCTCTCCTAAAGCCCAAATGGGATGGTGAGAGACAACGGGGCTCAGGGAGGGAAGTTAAACCTTCCAGCTTCCATCTCTCATAAGCAAAATCATAAATATATTACTTTATAAAAGGAAGTTTTATATTTTACAAAAAGAAGTTTTAGTTGGAAAACTATTGGAGAAGAGGGAAGGGAAACAAATATTTCTAGCTTGCTATAGTTCACTTAGCCAAGTTGGCAGCAGATTTATTCTTTTTCTGGGATTGTTTTACTTTTCACTGTTTTTTCCCCCCACATTTAATTATACAAATCATCAAGCTCTTGTTCTCCCAATATACTTAAGTAACACTGGATGCTTTCTTTTCATTTTAGACTGACCAGCACAGTTCTCAATAAATTAATTCAGCCAATTTGTGTTTTGCTTTAAAGCAATAAATAAATGTCCTGAATGCCTACTCTGTGCCAGGGTCTATGCTAGACTTTGGGATACAAAAAATGAAGAAACCCTGGCCTCCGCCTTGGAGGAAAACCTTACTGAATTTTTTGGGTTGCAAATCATAAAAACCAAACTTGAATTAGCTGAAGCAAAAAGGGGAGTTCATTGACTCACATAGCCAAACCACAGAAATGACCAGGATGACATGAACTACAGCCTTGAGTGCTTTCCAGATGTTTCTTCCTGTCTCTTAGCTTGATTTCTGTTTTGGCAACTCCCCATGAAACTGATCCCATAACAATCAAGAACTCCGGGTTCCACCTTCCTTAATTCACCACCCAAGAGGAAAAAGCTTTTCCATACAGTTGCATGTAAAAATGTCCTAGGAAAGAACTTGATTGGTCCAGCATAAGTCACATGCTGCCAGACACTGTGGCTACAGGGGCAGAGCCAGCAACCTTTAAAAAAAAAAAGGTTTATTAAAGTATGATTGATATACAATTTAATATGTACAATTTGATGAGTCTGGACATCAGCTACTATTTAAATCGCATATTACAACAGAGGGGTCTGCAAGGGGAGAGAGGGAGGAACAGTTTCCTAAAACAAAGAAGGTGCTATTCCTTGAATAAAGAATGGCTCCTGTGCAGACAAAAGACCACAAATACACCTCAAGGAGCTTTCTAGGTTATAGGGAAGACAGATGTTCAAACAAATAATAATAATGCAATGTTTTACGTGCTTTAATGGAAGTATGTTTAAGAGTAAGGCTGAGGGTCATCAAAGCATGAGAAAGCAATTAATTCTTCCTAGAGGTTTTGGAGGAGCTGAGTTCATGGAAGAATGAGAAAAGATGGGAAAATAGGCCGAAATCAGGTTGTGGTAGGCCTTGTGTACTAAGTTAAGGAGTTTAGACACAATTCAGCAGGCCACAGGATAGGACTTGAGAATTTTACGCAGGGGAGTGGCATAGTACCACTTGGACTGAGACACCCTCCACTGGAACCTGCCC
Source organism: Balaenoptera physalus (assembly GCF_965194825.1). NCBI lineage: Eukaryota > Metazoa > Chordata > Mammalia > Artiodactyla > Balaenopteridae > Balaenoptera > Balaenoptera physalus. The sequence goes on along the minus strand of NC_138884.1, from coordinate 75,718,107 downwards.
TTTAGGAGACCCAGGTCTGGCCCCCCTACAGACACATCAATTTCCACAAGGCAAGGAGTCCACAGGGCCAGTGGGATGTGTCCACTCACAGCCTGTGTTCTTCCCCACTTCTAGATCACAATCTGAGTGCTCGGGAACTGAAACTCCCTGCTCAAAGAATCCCAAGCCTGCTGTTAGGGTTTGTAAATTGTGCAGGCCTTCATAGGTGTATCCTCTAAGCCCAAGGGGTGGCTGTTTCTTGGGACTATGGGAAAGAACTTGGCTGTGTAAGTTGGGATGTCTGCATGTATGTGAGGCCCTTTATAGTGAGACAGAGCTATGGGGTGGGAAAAGAAGAGGTTGGGCAATGGGATGGAAACCTCCATTTTAATTCTTCTTTGGGACCTGCAAATATCAGGGGTGGGCCTGAGTTACCCACTATCAGGTAACCTAGATAACCGTGGGCAGTGAATTTTAGTGGGAAAGAGTGGAAACAAAGAGGAGTGGATGTAGTTGAGAGACATTTCTAAAGTTGGCCTGATAGGATTCCATGACCAATTGAATGTGAGGCATGAGGAGAAAAAAGAATAAATAAAGGTTCCAGTTTCCAGCTTGGGTGACTGCAGTGCCATAATAAAATTAACAGTATAAGAAAAGAAACAGGAGTGGAAAAAAGATAATACTATGCTAAAAATGATTTTCTTGTGTTTTCACTAAAAATGTGGATTACCAATGTCCCTTTGAGGAGATCATAATAATCAAGAAATCAAGAAGAAGGAAGGAAATAATAAAGATTATAATGAAAATCAATGAAATAAAGAATAGAAAAACAATAGAGAAAATCAATAAAACCAAAAAGCTGTTTCTTTGAAAACATCAATAAAACTGACCAACCTTTAGCTAGATTGACCAAGAAAAAGAGAGAAGGCTCAAATGACTAGAATCAGAAATAAGAAAGGGAACACTATTATCAATCTTACAGAAAAAAAAGAATTATAAAAACAAATACTATGAGGGAGGGATAAATTAGGAATTTGAGATTAACGGATATACAACACTACTACATATAAAATAGATAAACAACAAGAATCTACTGTATAGCACAGGGAACTATATTCAATATCTTGTAATAACCTAAAAGGGAAATGAGCCTGAAAAGTGATAATTGAATCACTTTGCTGTACACCTGAAACTAATACAAATTGTAAATCAACTATACTTCAATTTAAAAAAATACTATAAGCAATTGTATGCCAGTACATCAGATTACTCAGATAAAATGGACAAATTCCTAGAAAGACACAAACTACCGAAGCTGACCCAAGAAGAAATAGACAATCTGAATAGATTTATAACAAGTAAAGAAATTGAAGTAGTAATTTAAAAAAAAACTACCCACAAAGAAAATCCCAGGCCCAGATGATTTCACTGCTGAATGCTATCAAACATTCAAGAATAATTAGTATCAATTCTTCACAAACTTCCAAAAAAAGAGAAAAAAAGGGAATTCGTGTTATGGTTATTTTATGTGTTCAATTGTGCCGTGGGGTGCCCAGATTAAATATTATTTTGGGGTGTACCTATGAGGTTGTTTCCGAATTAGATTAGCATTTGAATTGGAGGACTCAGTAGATTGCCCTCCCCAATGTGGGTGGGCATCATCCAATCCATTGAGGGTCTAACTAAAACAAAAGGCAGAGAAAGGAAGAATTCATCTGTTCTTCTTCCTGCTTGCCTGCTTGAGCTGGGACACTAGTCTTTTCCTGCCCTTGGACTAGAATTTATGCCATCAGCTCTCCTGGTTCTCAGGACTTCAGACTTGGACTGAAATGATACCCTTACCTCACATCATATACAAAATTATTTCAAAATGCATCAAAGACCTAAATATAAGAGCTAAACTGTAAAACTCTTAGAAGGAGGTATTGGGATAAATCTTTATGACATCAGATTTGGCAATGGATTTATAGATATGACACTGAAAGCGTGAACAACAAAAGAAAAAATAGATAAATTAGACTTGATCAAATTAAAATTTTTGTGCTTCAAAGGACATTATCAAGAAAGTGAAAAGAATGGGAAAGAAATATTTGCAAATCAAATATCTCATAAGGAACATGTATCTATATATGAAGAGCTCATACAACTCAATAATAAAAAGATAGATAACTCATTGGAAAATGAACTGAATAAACATTTCTCCAAAGAAGATAGATAGACAAATAGCCAGTAAGCATATGAAGATGTTTGACATTATTAGTCATTAGGGAAATGCAAATCAGACCTACAATGATATATCACTTCACAGCCACTAGAATGGCTAGAATTAGAAAGGCAGATAATAATAAGTATTGACAAGAATCTAGAGAAACCAGAATCCTCATACACTGCTAATGGGAGCAAAATGATGCAGCCACTTTGGGAGACAGTTGGATAGTTCTTCAAATGGTTAAACATAGAGTGACCACAAGATCCAGCAGTTCCACTCCTAGGTATATACCCAAAAGAAAGAAAACATATGTCTACATATAAACATGTTCACAAATGTTTACAGTCAAAAGGTGGAAACATCCCAGATGTCCATCAAATGATAAATAAACAAAATGTGGTTTGCCATCTATACAAAGGAACATTATTCAGCCAATAAAAAGAATGAAGCACTGATACATGCTATAACATGGACAAACTTTGAAAACACTACGCTAAGTGAAAGAAGCCGGACACAAAGGCTACATATTATGTGATTCCATTTAGATGACGTGTCCTAATCTATAAAGACAGAAAGTAGCTTGGTGGTTGCTTAGGGCTGGAGAAGCTGGAAGGACAAAGAGGTGATGGCTAAAGTGTACAGGATTTCTTTTGAAGGTGATGGAATGCTCTAAAATTACCTGTGGTGATGGTTGCACATATCTGTCACTATATTAAAAACCATTTAATTATATACATTAAATGGGTGAATTGCATGGTATGTGAATTATCCCTCAATAAAACTGTTGTTTTTTTTTTTTTTAAGGCACCTTGAAGGGAAGAGGAAATAAGTAAGTGAGTATTTGGACACATATCTAAAACAAAATGTCCAGATTCCCTTTGGGAAATTGCCAGAGATGTTGTTATTCTGCACCTGAATATACAAACAACATTTAGGTATCAAAATTCGTAACTACTTAAAAGCTTAAAAATGAAAAGCGTTCCATCCCATCCTACTGCCTATTAAAGGTGTAATTAATCCCCATTCCCTGGCCTCGTATCTCCCTGTGGAAATATTCTTCCAGTGTAACACTCCTAGCCTCTCCCATCCCGGCCCCCAATTCAGCAGCAACTTACCTGCTCGGTGAATTTGAAAGTGAAACTGAGCATCCTCTCCAGTGCAGCCGGGCCTGTCCGCAGAGAGGCATTTAGTCAGCTCCTCGTGGAGCTCCTTTGTCCCTGCAAGGGGTCAGATCACAACTTGGAGCGAAGTTCAGGTCAAGGGAAAAGGTGTTACAGACCCACGTGGTGGCACACTGTGGTGGTATTAAAACACATCAGCAAATTCTCTGGCGTTTTCCCCATCCGGACGTGGAGTCTACGTCCCTTCCTTTTGAACCTCGCTAGGAGTTTGCTTAATAAATAGAACGCTGCGGAAGTGGTGCAGCCTGGCTTCTGAGGCTGTTAAAAAAAAAGCCACGTGGCTTCTGTTAGTTTCTCTTGGAACACTTTGGGACCTTTCAGTCACCGCGAAAGAAGTCCAGGGACCCTGAGGTCACCATATGGAGAGAGCATATGGGAGCAGGGGAGAGATGCCGCTCCAGCCGCAGCTGCTGGAGGCTTTCCAGCCCAGGTGCCAGACATTCGGAGGAACGCGCGCACTCCCCGCCATCATTTGACTGCAACCACGTGAGAGACCGGAGTGAAACGCACCTAGATGAGACCAGCCAATTCTCACATCGTGAGCAGATAAATGATTGGTATTATTTTAAGGCACTGATTTAGGGTAGTTTATTATAGAGCAAAAAAAAAAAAAAAAAAAAAAAATCTGGAACACACATATTCTCCACCCCAGTCTTTACTAGTAATGAAGTTTGATCACCTCTTATTGAACCCCTTTTTCTCATTTCTCAATTGGTTCCAAACTCAGGAGGGAAACATTTATTCAGTGGTCTCGGAAAACTCCAACTTTATCAACCCAATGTAAGAATTTCTCCCGCCGCACTCCGTGAGCACGGACGGGCCATAGGTGTGTTCGCTTGACTCTCTCTAGTGATCAGAAATGTCTCCCAAAACAGTCAAATTAGAAGGGCTCTTTCTTAGAATGTTATTTCTTAAGTTTATTGAAAACTCTTTAAAGCAGCACTGAACAAAACTGCTCTATCTTGTGCATAGACATCTGTCAAACCTTTCACAGCAGACATCTGTTCCTCTAGTTAGTTATCTCAACTGCTTGCAACTTTTCCTCTTATGAGAGCTTCAGATAGTGCAGTGGTCCTCAGACTTGAGTGTGCATCAGAATCGTGTGGAGGGCTTGTCACAGCATGGGTTCCCGGGTCCCATCCCCAGAGTTGCTGGTTCAGTAGGCCTGGGTGAGGCCAGAGAATTGTCATCTCTAACAAGTTCCCAAGTGCTGCTGATGCTGGGATCCAGGAACTACTCTCTGAGAACCACTGAGCTTGAGAAACCAAATGTATAGGACGGTAGAAAGAGTCCTCATGCTGGCTGTGCCACCTTCTAATAAAATACAAAGGTCCCTAATAAGACGAAGGTCTCCAGTAAAAACCAAGGCCTCTGCCTATAACGCAGTTGTGAGGCTCAACAGCGATAACGACAAATAAGTACATTGCAAACTGTCTGAGGTTATGTAGCTAGGAAATATGGCTTGAAGGGATTTGCTTGTGGATTTCATCTAAGTGTTAATATCCTTTTTCAAAGCGACATGAGAATCAAACGGAATATGACAGCTGAAGACTGCAGCAGAATCCACGAACCCATTTCCCGTTTGTTTCCTTTACAGGTTCCTGTGCTTTCCAGAAGCTCTTATAACCCAGAAGTAAAAGCAAAGGGGGTAACATGTACTGAGCGCTTTCATGTGCACACGGAAGAGGCCGTAGTCCTAAAAGAGGAGAGCTGATGCCCATCTTAGCCGGGACCATTATTCTGAGTCTCAGTTTTATCTGCAGAAAGGGATAACAATAGCCCTACCTCATCAGTTGTTGTGAGGACTAAATGAGTTAACATATGTAAAGCTCTTAGCAACAGACCCGGCATGTGTTAAGAAATATTGTTGTTGTTACTATTATTTTCTCCCTTTTAAAGATGAGGATTGAGGCTCAGAGAGTTTGAGAAATATACCCCAAACCTCCCAGCTGGAACTTCTCTGCAATCCTGCCTCTCAGTTAAACAGAGGAACTGGGGCAGGAAAGTCAAAATAAAATGTGCAACCACCCCATCATCACCTCTGCCCAGGAAAGACATTGCTAATGGATCACAGCACACCGCTCTGCAGAGCCAAGGCTTCAGGGCCCTCCTGGAGCCCGTGCTGTGCTTGTTGACGGCTGCCTAGAAGCCCATGAGACATACCTGTTTGGCCACACCAGGAATGGAAAAACTGAATCTGGGACACTTCTAGAGCGTTATAAAGTGAAAAAGCCAAGCCCAGTAATGGAACCCTGGAATGAAAGGCTTAGGCTACCCACCAACAGGGGAAGAATCCTACCACCACCCTCCCTCTCCCTCTGGGTTACGTCTCCCTGACTCACAGCCTTCCAGATCTTGGGATGAAGTCAAAGAAAAGAGGGGCAATGTCTACTGCCATTCTACCTTTGGTCTAGGCCAATGGTTTCTTTATCATTTAAAAAAATAACTTTGTATTTCGAAAGATAGGCTTCAATTTTGTCCAAGGCAACTTCACATTAAATGCTTCCTGATCAGCAGCAGGAGCTCCATTAAAACCAAATAAAAAGGGAAACATTTTAAGGATCAAAGCAGATGAAACGTTACAGAAACACCACCATCACATTCAAAGGTCCAGTAATTCGACACTGTGAGTCCCCAGTTCTTTACAATGGTGCTAGAAAAATTAATTGTTTAATCATGATGAAGACATGGCTATAAGTAATATTAATTGATATTGCCTTGGGCCTACATTTTATTCTTCTACCACACTGAGAAGGAGATTATTATGCACAGTAATGGATAATCTTCAAAGAGATATTTTATCATTCTCCCACCCCCTCTCCAGCGTGCACTCACAGGCACTTTCTCTTGCCATTATACCCTGGCTGACTTCACAAGTTCTCGTTCTAGTTAAGAGCTCAGACCAGAACCAAGTTCTCCTGGAAGGTGACCATGTTTAAAACCATAGCTAATATATATTCAACTCTTAGCTGTTCCAGGCACAGTCTTGTTTATTTAATAAGCATCTAGTGCTTACTGTTCTAAGCACTTCACAAATATTAACTCACTTAATCCTCACAGCAATCCTATCAAATTTTACAGAAGAACAAACCTAGCACAGAAAGGTTAAGTAACTTGCCCGATGTCACACAGCTGGAAAGTGGCACAACAATTACCTTAGGAGCAGGTGTGATGATGCAGCCTAGGGAATGTGAAAAGTTAGGCGTTCACGGTGAAGCTCTGGCTATCTGCTGATGACCTTCGTGCTGGGTGTGAACGATACTCACTTACATGCTTTACCTCAGTTGATCCTAAATTAACCCTAAAAGGTAGGCGCTGTCATTTCTTTCCATTTCACAGTTACTAAGAACCAAGACAAAAAGGCTAAGTAACTTGCCATAGCCACACAGCTACTACATGGGATTCAAACCTGGGAGGCAGACTCCAGAGCAGGCACCTGTATCCAGTAGGCTGTATAGGAGAGACTTCTAGCTCTGTTTCTGATGTACTATGTCTCAGACATAATTCTCCTGTTTTCAAATGGAGTCCTCACAACCACCATTGCTGCTGTTTTATCATTTGGTTCCTTAACAAACAGTTTCATTCCATTATCCAAACAGTCACTTCTCAGCTGCTACACCCAGCTGCTCTCAAGGCCAAGTCCAGACACAGGAGTGAGTCTGTCTCCCAGTTTAACGTCAAGGTGAAGTTCGCATGCAACAGCCAGGATTTAGTCATGCTCACCACCAGGCATTCCTCAGACCACATCATCAAACCTGCTCAAAGAGAACCACTGTGTCAAGAAACAGACACCTTCATATCACATGGCTCTTAACCTGGAATTTGCATTACCCCAGCAATTAAATTTTCTTGCTTGCACGTCAGGAACAGTCATCACGGCAGAGTCTGGACCAAAGAACGAAACTGAGTTTAGTTTTACATAGAAAGGTGGGGGAAAGGATTTCAAAACAAAGGGCAGTGGAAGCATTAGCTTCTCAGCCTTTTAAGGTATTTAGCATCTGAGGGACGTAGACTTTCTGCGGAGATTTTGGAAACCAAAACACCTGGATTCTAGGGAATCGTGCTAATGGTTATTTTAGAGACATCCTCTCTCTCTCCCTCTCTCTCTCTCTCTCTCTCACTCAACGTGAGGCAGCACGTTGCTGTTCATTTCCTGATGGAGAGCTCCCGGGACTTGGAAACAAGATGTTTGCGATGGATGCCCTTTATCTTTGGAATCCCTTCCTTCCTGGACTGGCAGAGTCTAAATCTCTTGGCCTTCCACAAAGCCTGTTCCAAGGTTTGTCTTTTTAATTGAGCTTCCGCTTAAGAATACTTAAGACTCTACGTATTTGCTTACTACTGACGCCACCATGAAAGCTGGTCCAACAGTGCTAGGCCCTCATTTTTTTTCCCTGACGTTTAAAGATCCAACTCAACGCTCATTTAACTAGTAACTAAACTCCCTCTTGTAATTTTCTATTAAGAATGTTTTATTTTCTCAGATCCTAGAAAAAGGCTTTATAGTGATTGGCTTAGGGCTTAGTTTTGACTCTCAGGGGAGTTGAACCCATTGTAAGAGGAAAGCACAGATGGAAAGCCTATAGGAGTGGATTCCAAAGGCCAGGCTAAGCCAAATCCTGGCATCAGATGTAAGGTTCAATCTCCGGAACCTCCAGAACCAATGATAAGGCATAAATTAATTCTAAAATATTTTTTGATGTTAATGACTTTAAAGTTGCAGTAAAGAGAGCTGTTTTCCATTACTTTGTCTTGCACAAAAATTGAAATACTGTGTTCTTTGTCCAGATTTGAGTAACCCAACTGACCTGAGATCATTAATTTTTTAGAAAAAAAAAATCATATAAACACAAACTTTCCAAAAGCAACATATTTAGTAACTAGAAGTTTATTTTCTCCACTGAAATCCATTTTATTGTCAGTCCCATTGTCCTAGTAAAACTTGAGTGAGGAAATCAAAATGAATGTTAAAATAGGGGTATGACATTTTGCAGATCTGGCTGGCTCTCACTAACTCTTGATTTGTACATTTCCTCTTGTCGGTCACTGTCTACAAAGCCATCCAGCCCTTTTCCTAAGTCCAGTTCATAACCAGGACTGGGTTTCATGCTGGTTTGTCATTATCCTGCTCTTTCCCAGCACCTGTCAAAACCCTGAGATGGCTTTTTTAGCCACTAAGGTCACTTGTGGCCATCCAAGCAGAAGGCAGGAAGACCTCATGGTGTTTGCAGATCAGACTATTCCCTGCATCTTGGCTTCTGGGCTCCTGCTTCCTGCCTGTTCGCCCTTGAAGGAGTCCCATGGGGCCATGAACGGGAGGATGCAGTTTCCAGAACTCAGAGGCTATCAAGACTCCAGATCTGGGGTTTTTGATGACCTCTAGGCCCCTATCGTGCTGACGGCCCCCCCCCATCCCCTGCCGCCTTGCCCTCCCTTCCCATTCAGGTGTTTGCAATGGCAGGCTGCTCCTTATTTTGCTCCCTTTCCCACTTTTACTGGAAACCAGTGGCTGAAGCTGTGCCAGGCGGTCCTGTTGGTAAACAGTGAGCTCTAACAAAAGGTTTCCTCCTGGAACATCAGCTTCTTTTCTCTGGCTGGTGACTGAGGTGGGAGGGAACTTGGCTATGCCTCCTAGACATTTTTCCTTTGGTAGCTCATCTCCATTCCCCACAGAGGGGCAGGAGAAGGAGAATGGTATGCTGCCTGTGCAGGAGTCCTATTTCTGGTGGTGACCAACAGTCTAACCTTACTCAGCTTACCAAGTTCCTGAGGTCAGGCCACCACCTGACTGAGCGCCTGCTCTTAAGGTGGTACCCACTTGACTCTGGGATTCCCTGGTGATACTCCTTCATCTGCCACAGACACACAAAGTCCAACCTTTAGATCTCTTGCACCTTCCATCAAAATATTTCTTATCTCTGTTCCTGGACTCAGTAAGTGCTCAATAAACACTTTTTGAAAGTCCAATGAACTCTACTCATTGTTTTCCAGCTTCACTAATCTTCCATTATTCCAGAATTAATGCATCAACCCAGTAACTGACTTCCTACGTTCTAAGTTCCACGAGAGACAACGGAGTGCGCTGGAGGCTGAAGATCTGATGGAGATCCGCTTGGCCACTTATGGACCATGTGACCTTGGTTAGTTTCTTCAGATGCAAGAAGCACTGATCGAGTGACCATGGGCCATGGATTATGCAAGACACAGAAGACGGAGAAATGAAATGCACGGTGCCTGCCTGCAAGCTGCCGATTAGGGGGGATGAAGGGCATGGAACACAGCAATATCGGCATGGTGTGATGGAAGTGTGTGATTCTGATATCATGGAGCTATAGTGAAAGGCCAGTCCAGCTGTTAGTGGGAGCAGCAGCCAGGGAAGTCTTCCTACAGGAAATCACATTTTGGCTAGGTCCAGAATTATGAATCAGCCATTCAAGGAAGGGGAAGAAGTGTACTTCTGGCACAGAGAACAGTATATACAAAGTCAAAAACGGTCAGAGACATACAGATGGTCAAGAGGCACATGAAAAGATTCTCAACATCGCTAATTATTAGAGAAATGCAAATCAAAACTACAATAAGGTAGCACCTCACACTGGTCAGAATAGCCATCATTTAAAAAATCGACAAATAAACGATGGAGAGGGTGTAGAGGAAAGGGAACCCTCTTACACTGTTGTTGAGAATGTAAATGGGTATAGTCACTATGGAAAACAGTATGGAGATTCCTCAAAACACAGCATAGAATTGCCATGTGACCCAGCAATCCCACTCCTGGGCATGTATCCAGACAGAACTCTAATTCGAAAAGATACATGCACCCCAATGTTCATAGCAGCACTATTTACAATAGCCAAGACATGGAAGCAACCTAAATGTCCATCGACTGATGAGTGGATAAAGAAGAGGTAACATGTATATACAATGGCATACTACTCAGCCATAAAAAAGAATGGACTAATGCCATTTGCAGCAACATGGATAGACCTAGAGATTTTCATACTAAGTGAAGTAAGTCAGAAAGAGAAAGACAAATACCATATGAGATCACTTATATGTGGCATCTAAAATATGACACAAATGAACTTATCTATGGAACAGAAACAGACTCACAGACACAGAGAACAGACTAGTCATGCCAAAGGGGAGGGGCTTGGGGGAGGGATGGACCAGGAGTCTGGGATGAGCAGATGCAAACTAGTATATATAGGATGGATAAACAACAAGGTCCTGCTGTATAGCACAGGGAACTATATTCAATATGCTGTGATAAACCATAATGGAAAAGAATATGAAAAAGAATGTGTATATATATATATATATATGTGTGTGTGTGTATATATATATACATATATATATCTGAATCACTTTTCTGTATACTAGAAACTAACACAACATTGTAAATCAACTATACTTCAATAAAATAAAGTTTTAAAAAATGGTCAGAGGTTATCAATGGCAGTTCAAAAAAGCTGCAACACATGTTATCATGGCAGAATGGTAGAAGATGAGGCTAGAAGGTGAGGTGAAGGACCTGTGTTTCATTTTTACCCTGAAGATGGTAGGGAGCAAATGAAGGTTTAAAAACAGGAGTAGGCTGATCAGACATGTGTTTTGGAATACTCACTCTGACTAAGGAAGATAAAGCAGTAGAAGCAGTTAAAATTCATTCATTCCACAAATATTGAGTGGAATCTTCTGTGTAGAAGCAGCTTGCAGCCTAAGAGAAAGACTTTGGAGGCCAATATAGGACAGAGGGAATGAAGAGAAGGACATTGACTTGAGAGATGTTTAGGAGGTATAATTAATAAAACTCAGTGACAGCTTAGCGGGGTGAGGGCAGAAGAGAGGAGAAGGGATCTTGGATGACTTTCAGGTTTCTTTCTTGGGCAATTGAATATCCAGTGATGACATTCATATAGTGTTTCTTAATAGAGGTGTTAGTGACATTTTGGACAGGAAAATTCTTTATGTGTGGGACTCTCTTGTGCATTTAAAAATTTTGGCATCTTTGGCCCAATCCACTAAGCTCCAGTAGCATTTCCTAGTTATTGTGACATCTAAAAAGTGACTCCCTACATTTCCAAATACCCTTTGAGAGCCAGAATGCAGAAGGGAGAATGAATTGGTGCTGGCAAGGAGGAATGAGACCACTTTGGGGCATACTCAATTTGAGGTAGTGATTAAAGACTCCATGTCTGCATCCACCCGTGTACCATCACCCCATCGCCTGCAGAGCATAGGCAAGTGGAGAAGCCAACTTCTCACTGTGGAGACACCTGTGCTTCCCTCACTTGCAGACCACAAATGGGTTCACCAGCTCTGCCACTGCAGAATTGAATTCCTCCAATCAAAAAACATTTTTTTTTCAGAGCAATCAATTATAGTTATCCTTCTTACTACTTCCTTCTCCACCTTTCCCACCTCCTGACATTACTAACCACCCAGAAGTTGTCCAGGACTTAGAAAAGCTGTGGTTCAGCATAGCCTCCAACACACTAGGGAGATGTAGGAAGGGCAGGCTCACTCTCACTCTCATCTTGCCCAATCCTCCATCCTCACTTGGTTCCACAGCTCAGCTCCCGTCACCTTGAGCTTCTTTGTTCTGATGACCCATTAAAATGCCCTTAATCTTCCCCTCACTCTTTCCCTTAGACATGATGTGATATTCCCCCCATGGTTCTGGTATCAAAACTGTAAATACCAGGTGCCCCCATCTCCCACTCCAATTATTATAGGACTCACCCATTGAGTGATGGAGCCAGGAGCATGAATGTAATTGCCCAGGGAGTATGTGTCAGGTAAGATAATCCAAGGCCAGAACTTTGCTGAACATCAACATTGAAGGAGGGAGCAGAGGTAGAGGCATCCTAAGAGGACCCAAGAAGTAACAGGTACAGAGTAGGAGGAAAATCGGGAGAAGCCATGAAAGAAAATACCTCATGAAAGAAGGGCTGATCAAGTATTAAATATGACAGGGAGGTCAAGTACAGCGAAAACTAGAAATGAGTATTCTGAATACAGCAACCAGGGAGAAACTGGTATCCCTGGTTAATCAGTCAGGCTAGGCTAGGCTATGCTGCTTTAACAAATGACTCCCACATCTCAATGGCTTACAGTAGCAGAGCAAATATTTCTTGCTGTCTTTACATGCCCACTGTGGGTTACTGGCTATTGATAAGTTCAAGTAGCCTCTACCCAGGGGGAAAAGAGCAAGGGATCTTAAAGGTTCTGCTTAGAAGTGGTAGTTATCATTTTCACTCACATTTCATTGGCCAAAGTAAGTCACATAACCAAGCTTGAGGTCAATGGAACAAGTATAACCAGAAAGTTGTCTGGTAGGGAGGAGATGATAAAGAGAATTCCCGTGGGAGGGACAAAAACTCGTTTTGGGTGATAACATAGTCTACCTCATTTGGCAAAGCAGTTTTGGTCTGGCCCTCAGTTTTTCCTTCTATAAAATGATGAAGGTGATTATATTACCACCCCCATCAGATTGCTGCGGGGCATCAATGACATGGTGTTTGTGAAAAATTACTATGGAAGATAATTTCATCTCTAATTTACCTTATGCACAGTTATTATTATTAATTTTCCTGCTCTGTATTATGTCATTTCCCTGTATTCAAAGAGCCATTGCTCCCCTATACCATTCAAATCAGGATCTGATGCCCTCTACCAGCTGGCTGGTTTGGTGTTCATTTCTAAGCATCCCTCTTTACACCTACAAGCTACTCAGAATATTATCTCTGCCACGAGTGCCTTTCTCTTGTCCGCAGACTCATGTCTCTCATCTCCTCATGAGTTCACCTCAAAGCCAGAAAGATATCCTGGATTGAACTAACTTAATTCTAGCAACTGCTCTGTTGCACAGTATGCCCTGTATTATTTGGTCCCAACTCAGAGTGGTGCGTAAATGTCCAGCAGCGGTTTCCAATGTTCACGTGGGTGTGAAATTTTATGAGAAGCCTGAGATTGATGGGGTCAGGTTATAGAATGTGGGGTCTGTGAGGGTTGTTCTCCCTCTCTGAATCCATTCTTCACATTCCCTGCCTTGTTCTGTGCCCCTGGAAGCTGATGTCCGCAGATGTCAAAACTCAGGATCCCCTGCCATCTGGCTGCCAGTTGGTTTAGCCAATAGGAGGCACCTGTGCAGAGACTGAAAAGTAGAAGAGAGCCCGGGATGCTTCTTCTCTCTTGCCCTCTCATCTGCCTGATCTGATTCTGGCAGCGGCGGCCCGGTAAAGTGGATGTAGATCCCGTTGGCCCGGTTCTTTCACTGCTCAAGCTCCAGTAGCACTGTCGCCCCCTCCTGCTCCTTCATGTTACGAAGGCTAGCTCATGTCCTTTTTTATTGCAAATTTCATAATTAAAACTTGCAGAAGAGAGTGACAACCCCCTTCCTCCCCCACCCCCAAGTACATACATTTAAGGCATTTCATTTGTCACCTCTCATCTACACTTACCTCTGGGTCCTTATAGTCTCCTCTTCAAGGTCAAGTCTGCTAGCTGTGTTGAGAGTCTAGCACGAGGCCCCTCTGATGGCTGAATGAGACCCCTGCCTTCCAAAGGACAGATGCCCTGATTGGAGTGATGGCTCATCTGGTCTGAACAATTTGTCTCTCTGAAAAATTATTGGCCCAAATCAAACTATATAAAAATGCATTCCTATAATCTCAATGCAGAAGACTTAGTGACCCAGGTAGAGTTATCTTAACCTCAAAGATTCTGGATAAAAATGGAAAACAGCATGTTGACTATCCCTGAATTACCATATTAAAACCCTTTAAAAAATTGAACAAAATATGTAAAAGTCCCAAAGAAATGACAGGTTTAGAAGACCTCAATGGTCACCTGAATTTTCTCATGTTTCTGTAATTCCATTTTGTAAAAAGGTAGGGCATCAATTAATCAATCTGTGGTAATAGGAGTTATCTAGGCCTTGCCACTCAGAGTGACCTATGGACCAGCAAATCAACATCACACAGGAGCTTGTCGGAAATGCAGACTCTCCATCCCCACCCTGCCAGACCTGCTGGATCAGAATCTGCACATTTAACAGGGTTCCCAGGTGACCCCTTTGCACACTGAAATTGAAGAAGCACTCATCTAAAAGAGTTCTCAAACTATCTGTGCTGAAGGACTAGTTCCTGGTTTTTTCCCCTCTGATCTGTTGTGGATTGATACATTTGAAAATATAATAAGAATAAATTATTAGAATAATGAAATAAAAATGGCAGAGACATATAGAATACAAACCCAAGCTTTTATTATTAGATTCCAAAGACAAGAAATTACTCGGTCAAATTGCTATGGAAGTCTCTAAATAATGCACACTAGCTGTTTCTCTGGATTGCCCATCATTGGCCAGTAACGGTTCATGGATGGCAATAGACAGTGGACCACAATTTGCACAGCCCTGTCCTAGCTCATTGCCATTTTGCAGATGAGAAAACAGAGGCCCAGACAAACAACATACTCAAGATGACACAGCTGGTTAATGAAAGACCCACTACTGAATTTTACATATGCAAAACTGTTCCTGATATACTGTATTAAACCTAATGAAAATTTTAAATATTTATTGCGAACTTGATTAAGGCCACGTATAATGTTTTACAAGGATTATCTTGTAGTCACTTCACATCCTTGTCATTGAGATTCTGTCAATGCCCTCATTTTATGGTTGAGGAAACTGAAGTTTAGAGAGGTTAATACCTAGTCCAAGTCTCCTTGGTTAAGTAAGTGATGAAGCTGAGGTTTGAACTCAAGTTTAATCACAAAGTAAACATGCTTGTATCAGTCAGCCTTCTCCAGAGAAACAGAACAAATAGGGTGTGTGTGTGTGTGTGTGTGTGTGTGTGTGTAAAGAGATTTATTATAAGAAATTGACTCACTCAATTATGCAGGTAGGCAAGTCCCAAGGTCTGCAGGGAGAGTCAAAAGCTGAAGACCCAGGAGAACCATGTTTAGTTCCAGTTTGAGTCTGAAGGCCTGAGAACCGAGAAAGCCAATGGTGTAGTTCCATCCAAAGGCTGGCAGGCTCAAGACCCAGAAAGAGCCAATGCTTCACTTTGAGTCCAAAGGCAGGAAAAAAGCTGATGTCCTGTTCAAAGGCAGGCAGGCAAGAAGAATTCTCTCTTACTCATGGGAGAGTCAGCTTTTTTGGTCTATGCAGGGCTTCAACTGATTGGGTGAGACCCACCCATGTTATCAAGGGTAATCACCTTTACTTAAAGTCAATTGATTATAGATATTGACCACATCTACAAAAATACGTCCACAGCAACACCTAGATTAGTGTATTTATTTTATGCCATAGCACTTAACACCGTCTACCATATTATATAATTTACTTATTTGTTATGTTACTTATTATATGCCCCTCTTCCTCAAATTTATAAAGGTAAGGGATCTTTCCTTTTCTGTTTTGTTCACTGATGTAGCCCAAATACCTAGAAGAGTGTCTAGCACTCGATAAATATGAATTGAATGAATGAATCCAGATTTTGCCACTTAATAGAAAGGAACAACAAATGGTGATTTATTTCACTTCACTGAACAATTAAAAGCAAGTGAACAAACAAGAATCTATCTCTTAAGACTGTCATAGGACTAAACGAAATAATGTTTGTAAAGTGTCTGGAATTCAGAGAGCATTCAGTAAATGGTATTGTTAATTGTCATCTCCTGTTGTTCGTTCAATAAATACTTACAAAGTCCCTACCATGTGTTGGGTAGTGGGCACTGAAGATAACACAGAGTGTAACAAAGTCCCTGCCCTCTTGGAACTTACTTTCTTGTGTGAATATAGGACCATGAACAAGTGTCCTGCCCTAGATAGCTAGTTTCTACAGTTTTGTTACAAACCCATGGCTCTACTTCAAGGTCAGGCTTATGGACAAGGTCTTGTCTCAAGGACTCAATGGGCATCTACTTCAAAGCTCAGCTCTTCTTCACTGTCAAGTCCTTTGCCACACAGACCTTGCCTCTCTGGGCAGTTGGGATACAGTTGGGCCTCGTGATGGGATGACAGATCTTCTACCCTGGAGGGTCAGGGTAATTAGCATCACATCTGAAGCCTCCTCTTCTTCATTCAGGGTAAGTGTGGGCTTATTTTACATGTGACTTTAAGAAAAAAAAAAGAAGAAGGAGGAGAAATCATTAGGGTTGGATCAGGGAGAACTTTCCAGGCTAGTCCAGTCTGAATGATGCTGATTCTATTACAACTACAGATGATGACAACTCCCATTAACTACAGAGTGAACAGGCTTTTGATGATTTCTGTAACCCCCCCAACCCAGGGGCAGATCCAGACGTCTGGGTGTGGGGATGTGGGTGAACCCTGAGGAACTGCTGAGAGTGGCCAGGCATCCCCACAGCAGTGGTTCTCAACCTCGGCTGCACTTCAGAATCAACTGGAGAGCTTTTAAAATTCCTGATGTTCAGGCTGCAAGTAAATCAGAATTTCTGGGGATGAGATTCAGGCATCAGTCCTTCTTAAAACTTCCTGGAACTCCCAATGTGTGGTTGAGATTTAGAACTACACCCTTCAAGGCTCTAGTTCCCACTTAGACCAGTGTTTCCAAAATTTTAACCTGCATCCAAGTCACCCAGGGATCTTGCTAATGGTGCAGACTCTGGTTCAGTAGCTCTGGTGCTGAGAGTCTGCATTTCTAAGAAACTCCCAAGTAGATGCTGAGGCTGTATTTACATTTTCAGCAGCAAGACTTTTGTCATTTCTGATCCAAGGTAGACTCTGGAGGGTAGTTCTAGAACTAATAGAGACGTTTGTATTGACTCTAGAGAGAGTGTGGGATGGCTCCAAATATTATAAAGAAATGCGTTTACCTAAAATCCTTCTTAAACCATACCTACTGCCCTGAGGTCTGCAAGCTGGTGTAGTGCTAAAATAGTGCATAATGATGATTATATGACAGATCATATTATATGTGAGTCAAATTATATGTGAATTCAAACCTTGGTTCCACCCATTTGTGTAGTCTTTAGCAAATCACTTACCCTTTGCATGCCTCAATTTCTCCATCTGTAAAATGGGGATGTTAGCAACACCTACTTCATATTCTTATTATAAAGATTAAATGTGTTAATACAGTTAAAGCACTTAGAACAGTGCTTAGAAAATAGTAAATGCTCTTTAATTGTTCGATTTTGTACTTACTAGAGTAGAATGGTATAGGCTTTGTAATCAAGGCAGACATGGTTTCAAATCCTAGCTTGGCCACATAGTTATGTGACACTGAGCAAGGAATTTAGCCCCTCTAAGCCTCGATTTTGTCATCTGCATGTGACAACAATAATGCCTACTCCACAGACTTGTTGAAAAGGTCAAAATAATATGTGTAATATGTGTACACGGCACATAGTAGGTGTTAGGTTTGAATGTTTGTGTCTCCCCAAGTTCTTATTTTGAAATCCTCACCCCCAATGTGATAGTATTAGGAGGTGGGCCTTTGGTCACGAGGGTGGGGCCTTCATGAATGGGGTTAGTGCTCTTATAAAAGAGACCCCAGGGAGCTCCCGTGCCCCTTCCACTCTGTGAGGACACAATGAGAAGTCTACAGCCCTGAAGAGGGCCTTTACCCCACCAGGCTGGCACTCTGATCTCAGACACCCAGCCTCCAGAACTGTGAGAAGTAAATACCTGTTGTTGGTAAGCCCCCCAGCCTGTGGCATGTTGTTACAGCAGCCGAGTGGATTCAGGCAGTAGGCATCAGTGAGCGGTGGGTGCTGGGGAGGGGTCAGGCCCCGCTAGACTTCAGGGGTGGCGGCTCACCCTGTGTGACTAGGAGCAGGGTCACCACCTCTCAGGGTCTCCGTTTCTGCATCACGAAAGGTGACAGCAGTGCAGCTGAGAGGAGACATGACTGCATGTGAACGTGTTTCGTAAACTGCAAAGCGAAAAAATGCAAATACAAGGTTTTAATGTTGTAAAGGTATTTCTCCCCACACCGCCCCCCAGGAAAAAAGGAAAGGGAGACTGTCATGCTGCGGGACTGCCACACACTTTCCCCGAGACCGGCTTTCAGCAAAGTGGGAAGCTGAAGCAGGTAACATCTCACTTGCCACTCAAGCTTGATTACATTGTGACAGAAATGTCATCACTCATTGAAAACAAAAAACTCCCTCTTGTCGGTGCCTTGTCGGTGGGACAGTTTCTCTACGACAAAGCTTCTCTCCCACATCAGTCTCCTCCCGTGTACAGATTTTGGTGGCACCTCTTAGCCAAGGTCCCTCCAAACACATCCCAGGAAGTCCATTAAGGAGTGGGGGGGGGGGGGGAGGCTGTGCACTTAATGGGTTTTGAAAAGCAAATTGGATAATGCGCTCTAGAGGGAACCCCCAGAGGGGGCGAGGTGGCACCCAGCGGTGCCAGGCCACTTGTCTCAGCTAATAAAACCTCCCCCAGCAGCCGTCCCCGCGCCCAGCTCCTAAGTGCCATTTGGCACGCATATCTTGAGATCTGCCACTTCTGTTTGTGATCCAGACAGCTACAGCTCACTTCCATGTGGCAACATAAGTGTATTGACATTTATCATTGGATTCCACTTTCCAGAACAGAGAGAGACAGGCCTGGCAGGCACAGAGGGCATACATCGCAGCGGTATCACACCCAGAAGCTGACACTGGGGATTACTTTTCTATTCTGTCACCCTTTGGCACAGACTCTTCTGCTCGGTGCTAATGACAGTCACTGGCTTGTGCTTCAAATAAGGAGATGAGAGGGTGACTCTGAAATCTCCACACTCCATGCAAGCTCCTCTCTCTCGGATAAGATGATGCAACTTTTGTAAATGCAATTCACATTTCAAAAAACCCCACAAACATGTATATATGTGAGTGCATGTGTGTGTATACGTGTGTATGTATCTACATTTATATCCATATATATGTGTGTGCATCTATATTTCTACATATCTATATATCTGTAGCTATATCTATCTCCATATGTTTCTGTTAAAAATACTGTGGCATTATTTGAGCATGTATCTGTGCACGTGTCAGCATGTTCCCATAGGCAGGTCTGTGTGGATAAACAGCATATAAAAATACAGGTTATTTTCCCATAAACTGTACCCTAGTGCTGCATTAAGCAACGGACTCAGTTTTCCATTAATAGTACTCAGCTTTTTGTTTCCCAGTCCCCACTGAAGGGCTAAAAATCTGCCTGAAAGCCAAAATGTTTTCCCTCTCTGTTTAAACTCATTGTAGTCCCTTTTGCAAGAGTCTCAAATGAGCTTTTAGCAAAAGAGAAAACATGACTCAACTTTTGGAGCCACTGCAAATACTGTGTAAGCCAGAAACTTCCCCCAAATCACCTCATTTGTTCAGGTGTTACCCTATTGTTCCTAGTCTTTTTTTTTTTCCCACCGCACACCATTGTTTTAAAAGTGAGCTTATGGTCAAAACAATGCATCTTCTATAAATGGGATTGTCAAAGTATGAACCTGTCACCCATGTGATCAGGGGTTCTTGTTTGTTGTGATCTCACAGTCAAATAATAAGCCTTGGAAGCAGCCAGTAAATCATGCTGCCGTGGTGGCGGGATGATGATGACAGCCATGACATTTGGAATCTTCTAGAGAGGAGACCAAGGAGGAAATGTCGGTGGGTGAACAAGAGTTTACTACAGAGAAAGAAAAGAAAAGGACCTTACCGGGGGGAAGAATGGACGTGGGTTTCTGTAATGCCTAGTGTGTCATGAACCATGGAGTCATTCAATAAATATTATCCGAGTTGAATTGAAAGATCTCTATCAGCCTGAACAAAGGCAAAGATAGAACTCAATTTTCTATTAAGGTTGTACATTTGCAAAGAAAGGATAATGAGGCAGAAGAATTGTTTCCAAATATGCTTGACTTTGGATTGACCTTCCTGTCTGCAGATACTGAGGATGAGATGGCAATAATCTTCCCTGAAACAGGAAGACAAAGGATGTAGCAACTAAGGGCTGGAAGGAAGTCAGATGAGGTGCCTTGAGCCCAGAATATTAGTAACTCCCAAGAACAAGTCAGATGGTCCCCAGTCCAGTACTTTTTGACTTGAAACCGTTTTGGCCTCCCTATGCTGTTATATGTCCACGCCTTCTGGTGGCTTAAAAATGGCGGCCAAAACCTTCTTGCCAGAGGTCACTCAGTCCACTTAAGTAAGAGGAAAAGCCAAATGGAAGCAGTCTCATTCTCACCATGGAAACACAAAGCAAGGGTCAGAAGAAATCTCCACAAGTCATCCAAGGCAAAGAATTTTTAATGCTAATAGTAAGAGAGATGGTGTGGGGAAATGGACATTATCATATCCCACTGGGAGGATACTAAACGGGTAAAATATTTCTGGAGGACAGCTTGGCAATGTGTAACAAAAGCCTTCATATTTTGCATATCTTTTGACCCATCTAGGGTATAATTGACCCAATTATAGAATTTTATTCATAGGAAATAAACAATCATGGCTTTGCACAAAGATATAGCTAAAATGGTATTCATCCTGCTGTTGTTTCTAAGAGTGAAAAATGGAAACAATTTAAATTTTCTGTAACAGGGGTTGGATGAATAATTAGTACATAGATGAACTGAAATCCTAAGCAGTCATTAAGTTGATGCATAAGAATATTAATTAGCAGTGAACTGCCTATGCTATGTAATTCAATTTTTTTTAAGTTATAAAAGTACACATCCGGTATGATCCCATTTTTGTACAATGCATGTATAGAAGTACATGCACCTAAATACTGAGGGTGGTTATCTCTAGATGGAGGGATAATGTATGACTCTCATTTTCTTCTTTATATTTGTTTTTAATTTCTAAGTTTTCTATAAACATGTATTATTTTAATTATGTTTAAAATGAGTAAATTGTAAATCATCTGTTCCTGAAAACTTTGTAGCTGATTGCCCTATTCTTTGGGGGTGGAGGTGGGCGATTGGGAAGAGGAGAATAAGCAGAGATCAAAGCCACCTTTTAAAATTATTATTATTGTACTTTATATTATTATATACAACATATTATTGTACATAATATATTGCATATAACACCCTTTCTCCTGCCTAACCACAGTGCCCTTTCTGCCTTTTGTTTCATCTGCTGCTCTTTTTCAGCCTCTTCTGCTGGTTCCCCCTCGTCCCCCCCCACCCCGACCAATATCTTGTAATGCTGGCCTATCCCATGGCTCAGTTCTTAGGCCTCTTCTCTTTTCTATCCACACTCACTTTCCTGGTGGTCTCATTCAATCTCATGGCTTTAAATATCATCTCTATGCTAATACCTCCCCAATTTATATCTCCATCCCTGGTGTCCCAGCCCACCCTGAACTCCAGGCTCATAGATCTCTCTCCCTGTTCAGCATCTGTACTTGGATGTCTAACTTAACACGTCAAAAAGCAAGTTCCTACTCTTAACTGCCAAATGTGCTTCTCCTCAGCCATCACATCAAATAATGGCAACTCCATTCTTCCAATGGCTCAGGACAAATTCCTTGGTGTCATCCTCAATCCCTCACTTTCTCTTTTTTTTTTTTTTTTTTTTAATGGGTGTGTTCCTTATCTTATCCTAGTGTCTAAACTCTTCTCCATGGCTGGACCCCAAATAATATCCCTTTACGTGCTAAGTGGTATCTAGAGCCTCACTTTCTCTTATATTGTGTATCTAATCCATCAAGAAATCCTGTTCGGGGCTTCCCTGGTGGTGCAGTGGTTGAGAGTCTGCCTGCCAATGCAGGGGACACGGGTTCGAGCCCTGGTCTGGGAAGATCCCACATGCCGCGGAGCAACTGGGCCCGTGAGCCACAATTACTGAGCCTGCGCGTCTGGAGCCTGTGCTCCGCAACGAGAGAGGCTGCGATAGTGAGAGGCCTGCGCACCGCGATGAAGAGTGGCCCCCGCTTGCCACAACTAGAGAAAGCCCTCGCACAGAAACGAAGACCCAACACAGCCATAAATAAATAAATTAAAAAATATTAATAATTAAAAAAAAAAAAGAAATCCTGTTCACTCTACCTTCAAACTTTATTCGCATTCTGACCACTTCTCATCCTCCGTGCTGCTATTACCCTGGTACAAGCCACCATTACCTCTTGCCTGGATCCTTGCTAACTGGTTTACCTTGCCTACTTTCAGTCTGTTCTTAATTTAGCAGCCAGAGTGATCCTGCTAGACACACATCAAATTAGGTCATGCCTTTATCAAAATCCTCCCACAGTTCCTCATTCCTCTCCCAGAGTGAGCCAAATCCATTACAACGGCTTATAAGGTCCTGGATGATCAGGCCGCCTTCTCTAGCCTCATTTCTTTCTTTTCTCCCACTCTATGGCAGTTTTAAAACATGGTCCTCAAATTCTTTGACACTCCTTTTATTTAGAGACCAGGGATCTCTATCTCCTGCTGTTGATTTGGCTTCTGTGACTGCTGGGCGCAAGGTTATGTGTGGCAGCAGCTTCTACTTTCTGCCATTTGGGATACTTAGTCTGTGGACACAGCACCACGCCTGAGAGAGTCTAGGAACCTGTGGAATGTGCCACGTGGAGAGAAACAGGCCCCCGACCAGTAGCCCCTGGTGAGCTCTCAGCTGACAGCCAGCACCTACCTGCCAGCCACGTGAGTGAGCCTTCTTCAAAGTGGATGCCCCAGTCCTTCATTGATTCTCCCCAGCTGATGCCACAGGGAACAGAGACAAGCTGTTCCTGCTAAGCCGTGCTCATATTGAAGATGTATAAACAAAAAGATGATTGTTTTTGTAGCCATTATGTTTCAAGGTGGTTTGTTATAGAGCCTTAGAGACTCTCCCACTGCAGCAACCTCGCTCACCCCATATTTGCCTCTCTCCGTCCCCTTTGCTGTTCCTTGAACACCCAGACATGCTTGTCTCAGGGCCTTTGCACTTACTGTTCCCGTCTACATTCCCATATATACATGGCTCCCTCACTCACCTCCTTTAGATCTGTAATCACTTGTAATCAATCTTTTCAGTAAAACCTTCCCTCGCAAACTGGCAAACTACACATGCTCCCCCACTCCGTGCTTCTCCTCTTTCTACTCTCTTTTTCTCCTTGGTGGTCATCACTGTCTAATAGACTGTAGGATTTATTCATTTAGTTTGTTTATTGCATGCCATGGTTTTAAATACCAACTGTATGCTGATTACTCTCTTACACTAGAAGGTAAACTCCATGAGGATGGGTACCTATGTCTGTTTCACTCCCTGCTGATTCCAATGTGCCTAGAACAGTGTGTCCCACATGGTCACTCGTCAATTAATATTCGTGCTTCTACTGCAGCCATGTACGGGTGACCTGTTTCCTCTCAGCTTTCCCCTTCCCTCTCAACTTGTCTCTTCTCCAGTTTCTTTGTCTTCCCTCTCCAAGCTCTCCACCTCCCCGCTAGACCAAAGCAGCAGCTTTGCTTAAGTCTCAGACCATCGGAGCCCCCTTTGCAGGTTATTCCCTATGCTAGAAGCAGTTTCTCCTTCCTGGGCTGTAGGTACCTCCTTTATATCAGATCCTGCGTTCATTCCACAGTAGGGATTAATTGCAAACTTTATGCTCAGCCTCCAAGCTTAGTTTTTGCTAGCAAAAATCAGTAAAATCTTCAGCTCTGACAGTAAATGATCAGGGTGAGTGATGTGCTCTGACAGCCTATTGTTCTCTAAAAACTACCCCCAAACTTAGAGGTTGAAACCAGCAATCATTTATTTTGTTCATGAGTCTGCAATTTGAGCCAGGCTAGGTGGATATAGTTTGCCTCTGCTCTACATGGCATCTGCTGGGGCAAATCGATTAGGAGCTGGGAGATCTACTCTCAAGTGTGTACTTTTAGAATTGACAGAATCCATCTCCGTCTCAACAAAATTTGGCTTTCAGAATTTATTTGTACTTTGCTCTCAAAAAAATTCCAGTTTGAAGCTCAGGAGTGAACTCATCCACTTTTCTCAGACTGCACTGGCGTATCTCTGTGAGGGAGAGAATGCCATTGGCCAATGGGTAGGGAACCTCAGGGCAACATGGTTTATGATGATTGAAATATACATCAACTTAATTCTCAAATAATTTATATCTATTGCATTTGATTCATTCATTAGTCCACCTAATATTTTGATTATGAGAACAGGAATTTTGTCGATTGTTGTATGTCCATTTCTTAGAGTGCCTGACATATAAGAGCTTTAACAAATCTTTAGTAAATTAATTAACAATGATAATAATAGTTAACATCTAGTGTAATAGTTAAATCTATAATTTTTTTTTTTTGCTAGGCACTTTTCGTAGCACTTTACCTGAATTATTTGTTTTAAAAACCCTTGAAGATAATATTATTTTTATTACTATTCCTGTTTTACAGATGAGTAAATTGAGGCACAGGGAAGTTAAGAACCTGCTGTAAAATGGCAGAGCTGGGATTCACGCTCAGGCAGTTATATATTGATGCTTTTTTCCTAATCCTCACATATGCACAGGGTGCTGTGGGGACCATATAGGAGAAGAATAGTGACCCAGCTTTGAGGGGTTGAGGAAGGCTTCCCAAGGAGGTGATTTCTAAGCAGATTCCTAAAGGACAAATCGGAATAGAGTCAGACAAAGAGACTGCGCAAGGGTTTTCTTGGCAGGATTTGCAAGATCACCTAGAGTTCCAGGCATTATGCTAAGAGCAAGGAATACAAGGAGAAAAAAAAAAAAAAGCTCCTTCACTGATATTCAGAAAATTCAAACAAATTGTTGAAACAAAGTGTGTTAAGGGCTAATATAGATGTACACAAGATGCTGTGGGGAGATTGAAGAAGGAGGAATTGAACCAAGGGTAATAGTTCAGTGAGGGCTTCCCAGAGGAGGTGGCGTCAGAACTAAATCTTGAAGGATGAGTAAGAGTTTGCTAGACAAACAAGGAGTTGCAGGGGTATTTCCAGCAGAAGGAAAGACACATGCAGTGAAATGTGAAAGAGCTTCTGGGGCTAA
This sequence comes from Balaenoptera physalus, assembly GCF_965194825.1. Lineage (NCBI taxonomy): Eukaryota > Metazoa > Chordata > Mammalia > Artiodactyla > Balaenopteridae > Balaenoptera > Balaenoptera physalus. The sequence goes on along the minus strand of NC_138884.1, from coordinate 75,692,777 downwards.
GCAAACATCAAATAGGGCAGGAAGATCATATTTTTCTGTCTTTAATATTTTCAAAAACTGAGGCTGCAGTGTTACACAGCATTGCCTCACACCCTTTGTGAGTAGAAAGTTCTGTTTGATGTTGAACCTTCGTTCATCTTCCTGAAACACAGACACGCCCACATATATCCTTGTTCTCCAACCAGGGGTCATATAGGCTCATTGTCCTTGTCATTCATAGGCTAAGCCTTCGTACAGGTGGAGATTGCTAATCTAGGTCTCTTGTCTTCCCAGACCAGTGGAATTCTGTTCCCCTCATTTGCCACTTCACTCAATAAGCAAGGAGTGCATATTGAAAGCCAGCCTGTACACAGAATGGGGCTAGACACCACAGGGACTAGAGGAGAAATGCAAAGTGTTTTTCCTGCCATCCTGAAGCTCCTCACTATCAGCCCGTAAGGTCTGCTTTTCAAACTTCAAATCACAGTGCTACCTGCCACTCAACACCCTCTGATGCCCCTGCATAACGTAGGAGTTTAAGGATCTGTGCACTGAAGTCATACTGACAAGTTATGTGAACTTGGCCAAGTTACTAATCTTTTTGTACCTTAGTGTCCTCATCTATGAAATGTGATAATATTATTATTATTATTATTATTTTTAAGTTTACAGAGCACTTTTTTTTTTTAATTTATTTTTGGCTGTGTTGGGTCTTTGTTTCTGTGCGAGGGCTTTCTCTAGTTACGGCAAGCAGGGGCCACTCTTCATCGCAGTGCACGGGCCTCTCACTATCACGGCCTCTCTTGTTGCGGAGCACAGGCTCCGGACGTGCAGGCTCAGTAGTTGTGGCTCACGGGCCCAGTTGCTCCGCGGCATGTGGGATCTTCCCGGATCAGGGCTCGAACCCGTGTCCCCTGCATCGGCAGGCAGACTCTCAACCACTGCGCCACCAGGGAAGCCCGAAATGTGATAATATTATTAACCTCATGGGGATTTTATTCTTGAGGATTAAAAGACTTAATGTATGTGTAGAAATTAAGACAACTTTGGAAAGAAGTCACAGAAAGCATAACGTCATGTGGCTTATGGAGAAGGGGAATTTGTTGATTTACATGATTGAAAAATCCAGGGGGTATGCCGATTACAGGAGTAGCTTGATCCAGGGGCTCAAATGTTGTCACCAGAACTTAATCTTTCTCCATCTCTAGCTCTACTCTTATTTTTTTGGCTTTATTCAAGGCTCCATGTGATGTCAAGATGGCAGCCAAGAAGCATAGACCCCATTCTCCTACGATCCAGTCCAACATTCAAATCAAAGTCCTGAGCCTGACACTCATTGATCTGAACACATTAAAATGCTCATTCTTGAACTGACTATTAGGCCAGGGAATGAGAATGCTAATTGGCTTATGCCTGGGTCTTGACCACCCCTGGAGTTAAGGAGGGGTCTAATCCACCGAAATATCAAGGTCTCAGTTGGAAAAGGGGAAGTTGCCCAGAATAAAATTTCTGTTTCACCAGAAAAAGGGAGAACAAAAATCTGGTGGCATAGAATATGTCCGCTACAGTATGTAAAACACCTAGCACGGAGGCTAAGGGAAAAATGCTTAATGAATGCTCACCATCACAATCTTCACCACCACCACCATCATCACAGGGACCTATTTCAGACATGGATCTTTCAAACAAACATAACACCGTTCTTAAATGAGAGCCTTCCCAGTGCTGAATGGAGAGAAATGCCAGTAGCAGACATTTGTTTTTCGTGGCTGCCAAGAACCTCTGGAACACTCTTCCTACATTTTGATAGTTCCCTATACTATGACCCCGGCCCACCTCAAATAGAATCCCTCAAAACTTTATTTTTCCCACTCAACCCATCCTACACCCCTCCAACCCCACCATTCAGCTTCTTCCAATCCTATGCACCCGTGAGAGAATTTGACTTGGAGGTGAGCTGTGGAAACAAGAGGCGCACGGAACACCCATTTTGCTGTTGCAGACGGTGGGAGCCGTCCAGTTGGTTCTAGAGTCAGTGGGAGGCATCACCTTTATCAGGCCAGTTCTCTAGTGTGGCTTTAGGCATTATTCTAAGAGCATTAGTCCAGAAATATGCCTTTAGCCCTTCCAAAGATGCTGTGAGTGCTGAATATCCCCATACGAAATCCCTTCTTTCTTTTTTTTTTTTTAATAAATTTATTTATTTTATTTTTGGCTGTGCTGTGTCTTCGCTGATGTGCGCAGGCTTTCTCTAGTTGCGGCGAGCGGCAGCTACTCTTCGTCGCGGTGCACGGGCTTCTCACTGCGGTGGCTTCTCTTGTTGCGGAGCATGGGCTTTAGTAGTTGCAGCACACAGGCTTCAGTAGCTGTGGCTCGCGGGCTCTAGAGCACAGGCTCAGTAGTTGTGGCTTAGTTGCTCCGCGGCATGTGGGATCTTCCCGGACCAGGGCTCGAACCTGTGTCCCCTGCATTGGCAGGTGGATTCTTAACCACTGCACCACCAGGGAAGCCCCCAAATGCCTTCTTATGTAAAGAAAGTAGAGTGATAGTGTTGTCTGAAACTAAAGACACTAACCAATATGCTGCCCAAGAACCCCCACAGCATGTGTACGGCACAGGCCTCATGATAGTTCCCTAGGCCTGGGTCTCATCTTCTCATCAGACTGTTCTCCACGATCCCAGCAGGGTGCCTTGTAAAAGAGTAAACATTCAGAAAAGTGCCAGTTTCATGACTGAATAAATGAACTTCTAACTGACCTAAAAGATCATTTGGGGGAGTACAGACATACTTCGTTTTATTGAATTTCACAGATATTGCATTTTTTACAAATTGAAAGTTTGTGGCAACTCTGCATTGAACAAATCTATTGGTGCAATTTTTCCAGCAGCATTTTTATTTATTTTATTTTATTTTATTTTTCATTAGTTATCCATTTTATACATATTACTATATACATGTCAATCCCAATCTCCCAATTCATCACACCACCCACCCCTCCACCTTCCCCACTTAGTGTCCATACATTTGTTCTCTACATCTGTGTCTCAATTTCTGCCCTGCAAACCGGTTCATCTGTACCATTTTTCTAGGTTCCACATATATGCGTTAATATACTATATTTGTTTTCTCTTTCTGACTTACTTTATTCTGTATGACAGCCTCTAGGTCCATTCACATCTCTACAAATGGCCCAGTTTCGTTCCTTTTTATGGCTGAGTAATATTCCATTGCATATATGTACCACATCTTCTCTATCCATTCGTCTGTCGATGGGCATTTAGGTTGCTTCCATGACCTGGCTATTGTAAATAGTGCTGCAAAAACATTGGGGTGCATGTGTCTTTTTGAATTATGGTTTTCTCTGGGTATATGCCCAGGAGTGGGATTGCTGGGTCATATGGTAATTCTATTTTTAGTTTTTTAAGGAACCTCCATTACTGTTCTCCATAGTGGCTGTATCAATTTACATTCCCACCAACAGTGCAAGAGGGTTCCCTTTTCTCCACACCCTCTCCAACATTTGTTTGTAGATTTTCTGACGATGCCCATTCTAACTGGTGTGAGGTGATAACTCATTGTAGTTTTGATTCACATTTCTCTAATAATTAGTGATGTTGAGCAGCTTTTCATGTGCTTCTTGGCCATCTGTATGTCTTCTTTGGAGAAATGTCTATTTAGGTCTTCTGCCCATTTTTGGACTGGATTGTTTGTTTTTTAATATTGAGCTGCATGAGCTGTTTATATATTTTGGAGATTAATCCTTTGTCCGTTGATTCGTTTGCAAATATTTTCTCCCATTTTGTGGGTTGTCTTTTCATCTTGTTTATGTTTTCCTTTGCTGTGCAAAAGCTTTGAAGTTTCATTAGGTCCCATTTGTTTATTTTTGTTTTTATTTCCATTACTCTAGGAGGTGGGTCAAAAAAGATCTTGCTGTGATTTATGTCAAAGAGTGTTCTTCCTATGTTTTCCTCTAAGACTTTTATAGTGTCTGCTCTTACATTTAGGTCTTTAATCGATTTTGAATTTATTTTTGTGTATGGTGTTAGGGAGTGTTCTAATTTCATTCTTTTACATGTAGCTGTCCAGTTTTCCCAGCAGCACTTATTGAAGAGACTGTCTTTTCTCCATTGTATATCCTTGCCTCCTTTGTCATAGATTAGTTGACCATAGGTGTGTGGATTTATCTCTGGGCTTTCTATCCTGTTCCATTGATCTATATTTCTGTTTCTGTGCCAGTACCATATTGTCTAGATTACTGTAGCTTTGTAGTATACTGTGAAGTCAGGGACTCTGAGTCCTCCAGCTCCATTTTTTTCCCTCAAGACTGCTTTGGCTATTCGGGGTCTTTTGTGTCTCCATACAAATATTAAGAATTTGTTGTTCTAGTTCTGTAAAAAATGGCATTGGTAATTTGATAGGGATTGCTTTGAACCTGTAGATTGCTTTGGGTAGTATAGTCATTTTCACAATATTGATTCTTCCAATCCAAGAACATGGTATATCTCTCCATCTGTTTGTATCACCTTTAATTTCTTTCATCAGTGTCTTATAGTTTTCTCCATACAGGTCTTTTGTCTCCCTAGGTAGGTTTATTCCTAGGTATTTTATTCTTTTTGTTGGAATGGTAAATAGGACTGTTTCCTTAACTTCTCTTTCAGATTTTTCATCAGTGTATAGAAATGCAAGAGATTTCTGTGCATTAATTTTGTATCCTGCAACTTTACCAAATTCATTGATTAGCTCTAGTAGTTTTCTGGTGGCATCTTTAGGACAGTCTATGTATAGTATCATGTCATCTGCAAACAGTGACAGTTTTGCTTCTTCTTTTCCAATTTGTATTCCTTTTATTTCTTTTTCTTCTCTGATTGCCGTGGCTAGGACTTCCAAAACTATGTTGAATAATAGAGGTGAGAGTGGACATCCTTGTCTTGTTCCTGATCTTAGAGGAAATGCTTTCAGTTTTTCACCATTGAGAATGATGTTTGCTGTGGGTTAGTTGTATATGGCCTTTATTATGTTGAGGTACGTTCCCTCTATGCCCACTTTCTGGAGAGTTTTTACCATAAATTGGCGTTGAATTCTGTCAAAAGCTTTTTCTGCATCTATTGAGATGATCGTATGGTTTTTATTCTTCAACTTGTTAATATGGTGTATCACATTGATCTACGTATATTGAAGAATCCTTGCATCCCTGGGATAAATCCCACTTGATCATGGTGTATGATCCTTTTAATGTGTTGTTCGATTCTGTTTGCTAGTATTTTGTTGAGGATTTTTTCATCTATATGCATCAGTGATATTGGTCTGTAACTTTCTTTTTTTGTAGTATCTTTGTCTGGTTTTGGTATCAGGGTAATGGTGGCCTCATAGAATGACTTTGGGAGTGTTCCTTCCTCTGCAATTTTTTGGAAGAGTTTGAGAAGGATGGGTGTTAGCTGTTCTCTAAATGTTTGATAGAATTCACCTGTGAAGCCATCTGGTCCTGGACTTTTGTTTGTTGGAAGATTTTTAATCACAGTTTCAATTTCATTACCTGTGATTGGTCTGTTTGTATTTTCTGTTTCTCCCTGGTTCAGTCTTGGAAGGTTATACCTTTCTAAGAATTTGTCCATTTCTTCCAGGTTGTCCATTTTATTGGCATAGAGTTGCTTGTAGTAGTCTCTTAGGATGCTTTGTATTTCTGCGGTGTCTGTTGTAACTTCTCTTTTTTTATTTCTAATTTTATTGATTTGAGTCCTCTCCCTCTTTTTCTTGATGAGTGTGGCTAATGGTTTATCACTTTTGTTTATCTTCTCAGAGAACCAGCTTTTAGTTTTATTGATCTTTGCTATTGTTTTCTTTGTTTCTATTTCATTTATTTCTGCTCTGATCTTTATGATTTCTTTCCTTCTGCTAACTTTTGGTTTTGTTTGTTCTTCTTTTTCTAGCTCCCTTAGGTGTAAGGTTAGATTGTTTATTTGAGATTTTTCTTGTTTCTTGAAGTAGGCTTGTATTGCTATAAACTTCCCTCTTAGAACTGCTTTTGCTGCATCCCACAGGTTTTGGATCGTCGTGCTTTCATTCTCATTTGTCTCTAGGTATTTTTTGATTTCCTCTTTGATTTATTCAGTGATCTCTTGGTTATTTAGTAACGTATTGTTTAGCCTCCATGTGTTTGTGTTTTTTACGTTTTTTTCCCTGTAATGCATTTCTAATTTCATAACATTGTGGTCAGAAAAGATGCTTGATATGATTTCAATTTACTTAAATTTACTGAGGCTTGATTTGTGACCCAAGATGTGATCTATCCTGGAGAATGTTCCGTGCACACTTGAGAAGAAAGTGTAATCTGGTGTTTTTGGATGGAATGTCCTATAAATATCAATTAAATATATCTGGTCTATTATGTCATTTAAAGCTTGTGTTTCCTTATTAATTTGCTGTTTGGATGATCTGTCCATTGGTGTAAGCGAGGTGTTAAAGTCCCCCACTATTACTGTGTTACTGTCAATTTCCTCTTTTATAGCTATTAGCAGTTGCCTTATGTATTGAGGTGCTCCTATGTTGGGTGCATATATATTTATAATTGTTATATCTTCTTCTTGGATTGATCTCTTGATCATTATGTAGTGTCCTTCATTGTCTCTGTAAAATTCTTTATTTTAAAGTCTATTTTATCTGATATGAGTATGGCTACTCCAGCTTTCTTTTGATTTCCATTTGCATGGAATATCTTTTTCCATACCCTCACTTTCAGTCTGTATGTGTCCCTAGGTCTGAAGTGGGTCTCTTGTAGACAGCATATATATGGGTCTTGTTTTTGTATCCATTCAGTGAGCCTGTTTCTTTTGGTTGGAGCATTTAATCCATTCATATTTAAGGTAATTATCGATATGTATGTTCCTATTACCATTTTCTGAATTGTTTTGGGTTTGTTTTTGTAGGTCCTTTTCTTCTCTTGTGTTTCCCACTTAGAGAAGTTCCTTTAGCATTTGTTGTAGAGCTGGTTTGGTGGTGCTGAATTCTCTTAGCTTTTGCTTGTCTGTAAAGCTTTTGATTTCTCCATCAAATCTGAATGACATTCTTGCTGCGTAGAATCATCTTGGCTGTAGGTTCTTCCCTTTCATCACTTTAAATATGTCATGCCACTCCCTTCTAGCTTGTAGAGTTTCTGCTGAGAAATCAGCTGTTAACCTTATGGGAGTTCCCCTGTATGTTATTTGTCGTTTTTCCCTTGCTGCTTTCAATAATTTTTCTTTGTCTTTAATTTTTTCCAATTTGATTACTATGTGTCTCGGCATGTTTCTCCTTGGGTTTATCCTGTATAGGACTCTCTGCGCTTCCTGGACTTGGGTGGCTATTTCCTTTCCCATGTTAGGGAAGTTTCCGACTATAATCTCTTCAAATACTTTCTCGGGTCCTTTCTCTCTCTCTTCTCCTTCTGGGACCCCTATAATGCAAATGTTGTTATGTTTAATGTTGTCCCAGAGGTTTCTTAGGCTGTCTTCATTTCTTTTCATTCTTTTTTCTTTATTGTGTTCCACAGCAGTGAATTCCACCATTCTTTCTTCCAGGTCACTTATCCGTTCTTCTGTCTCAGTTATTCTGCTATTGATTCCTGCTAGTGTATTTTTCATTTCAGTAATTGTATTGTTCATCTCTGTTTGTTTGTTCTTTAATTGTTCTAGGTCTTTGTTAAACATTTCTTGCATCTTCTCGATCTTTGCTTCCATTCTTTTTCCGAGGTACTTCACTATCTTCACTATCATTATTCTGAATTCTTTTTCTGGAAGGTTTCCTATCTCCACTTCATTTAGTTGTTTTTCTGGGGTTTTATCTTGTTCCTTCATCTGGTACATAGCCCTCTGCATTTTCACCTTGTCTATCTTTCTGTGAATGTGGTTTTTGTTCCACAGGCTGCAGGATTGTAGTTCTTCTTGCTTCTGCTGTCTGCCCTCTGGTGGATGAGGCTATCTAAGAGGTTTGTGCAAGTTTCCTGATGGGAGGGACTGGTGGTGGGCAGAGCTGGGTGTTGCTCTGGTGGGCAGAGCTCAGTAAAACTTTAATCCGCTTGTCTGCTGATGGGTGGGGCTGGGTTCCCTCCCTGTTGTTTGTTTGGCCTGAGGCGACCCAACACTGGAGGCTACCCAGGCTCTTTGGTGGGGCTAATGGCCGACTTCAGGAGGCCTCATGCCAAGGAGTACTTCCCAGAACTGCTGACAGTGTCCTTGTCCTCACGGTGAGACACAGCCACCCCCTGCCTCTGCAGGAGACCCTCCAACACTCGCAGGTAGGTCTGGTTCAGTCTCCTATGGGGTCACTGCTCTTTCCCCTGGGTCCCGATGCACACACTACTTTGTGTGTGCCCTCCAAGAGTGGAGTCTCTGTTTCCCCCAGTCCTGTCGAAGTCCTGCAATCAAATCCCGCTAGCCTTCAAAGTCTGTTTCTCTAGGAATTCCCCCTCCCATTGCCAGACCCCCAGGTTGGGAAGCCTGATGTGGGGCTCAGAACCTTCATTCCAGTGGGTGGACTTCTGTGGTATAAGTGTTCTTGAGTTTGTGAGTCACCCACACAGCAGTTATGGGATTTGATTTTATTGTAATTGTGCCCCTCCTACCATCTCATTGTGGCTTCTCCTTTGTCTTTGGATGTGGGGTATCTTTTTTGGTGAGTTCCAGTGTCTTCCTGTCGATGATTGTTTAGCAGTTAATTGTGATTCTGGTGCTCTCGCAAGAGAGAGTGAGAGCACGTCCCTCTACTCTGCCATCTTGAACCAAAAACCTCAGAATTTCTAAAATTAAGGTATGTACATTGTTTTTTTAGACACAATGCTATTGCATACTTAATAGACTACAGTATAGTGTAACTATAACTTTTAACTGCACTGGGAAACAATAAATTCCTATGACTCACTTTTTTGCAAAATTTGCTTTATTTGGGTGGTTTGGAACCAAACCTGCAATAACTCCAAGGTATGCCTGTATTAGAATCTTAAAGTTTGAAGGGCTTGAAATGATTGAGCTCATTCTACACATTGGACAGATGAGACTGAAGACCCAGAAGGTTAATTTGACTTGAAATGTTGCCCTTATATTTTTGTTGATATTGTTTCCATCAAAACTATCACAAAAATGTGGGTTTAACAACATCGTACCATATTTATTAGGATAATATTAATTATTTTTAAGGTTGTAGAATTTTCTTTTGTTCACTATTATTTGAAGCAATTGACATAGACTTTGGACATCTATTTTTCTTTTCATGGAAACTTATTATCATGATATTCACCGTAATGAGTTTTAACCAGGGACAACATGAAAAGTGAATCTGCCCACTACTGGCTTGTATCAAGGTCCAGCATTAAAAGCGTGGACTCTGTGGCCAGATCGTCTGAATTTGATCATGGCTCTGGCACTTTCTAGCTAGGTAACTACGTGCAAGTTATTTATTCTCTTTCTGCCTCAATTACCCATGCGATAATGGGACATATTGATAGTATTTACTTCACAAAATTGCTCATAAAGAATGAAAAGAGTTAATATTTGTAAAGTATTTAGAATGGTGGGTTTTAGTGTATTGTAAGTCCTACCATGGTTTTAATTTTTTAAAAATAAGCTTGCAGTTAACTAAACTCTCAAATCTCTTTCATGTATGTGCCTGCCGATTTGGTCTCCCCCAGTCTAAAACTGTGCAATTGATTTCTTTTTTCCAGCCTAAATGCATGACTTTGCATTTAACCCTGTTGAATTGCTTCCAGTGGCACTTTATTTCCCTCACTTCCTGCACCCACCCATCCACCCATCCCCGAGTGTAAGTGCTGATAATGAGAGAGGTGGAAAAGAGAAGGGAATGCAGTCTCCTGCACACTAAGCATGCAGCCTGCAGTCCTCAAGTTCTGCCTGCAACTTAACTTTGGCGCCCAACCAAATTCAAGTGGCTCTAATTACTTTTAAATTAGGCATTTAGTTAAAATTTGATAAGCACATAAACTTAATAGCTGATCTCCAGCCAACATTACTATCAAACTGCCATCGAAATAAGTCCAGGAGGTTGTTATCCAAAGTACCCCAGTAAAATGAAATGAGCAGGACAATGGTTGTGACAATTGCAAAACTGCCATTTCCACAGGTGGAATTAAGTGTCTTCCCTGTAAATGAATAGAGACACAATTCAGGGAAGCAAGCCATCCAAATGTATCACTTGAATCCTGTTTGGCTGTTCTGACGTCGAAGAAGATAAGAATAAGAATCAACTGGGGAAACGAAAGATGCAGAACTACAAAAATAAACTTGTCATCCCTGACATCTGTGTTTATAAACGCATTATGTTAAGCAGCAGAGATTTCCCTACGGCTGGCCAATACCAAGATGGCGTCTTGGGTGTTTACCTTTTCCCATAGCCCAGTCGTAAGGGCTTTTCTTACTATCTCTTTGCTTCCAGCTTTTGTTTCAGTATCCCTGTAAAGAGTTGGCAGAGAACTAGCTGGGCAATTTCAGAAACATGGTTTATAACCAACCTGCTCCACTCTTTCGCTACAAAAAGTGAGCCTGTGCTAATTGTTCTTTAGTGAATAAGTAGTTGGTCCACACCCACCCCTCCTCACCCAGGTGGAGATTTTCTTTATCAATAACCCCAGAGCAGGTTTGAATCAAAGAGGTGACACACACAAGAGCCAGATGTTTGGAGGGTAAGAAGGGGATGTAGGTTCACACAATTGTTCTGCCTTCTTGCTTTCCGCTGAGGTTCTTTCCTGTGGGCTGTAGGACACATCAACAAGCTCTGAGCATGTGCGTGGACAGCCCCAGCCCAGCACTGCAGTGGGAAGCCGCTCACAGGCTGCCTTCCTTTTCCGGTGCAGCTGGTGTTTACAGAAGGACATGATTTGAAAGTTGATTTATTTACTCTGTCTTTTTTTTCTTTTTAATGAATGGACATAGATGTCTGTTTGTTGAAACAATTAATAAACTCTAGTGATATGATTAAAATTTAACAGAAAAACATCCTTGGCTGTCAGGTGGAAATCTAAGGACTGACTTTTGGAAAGTTCATAATGTAACTCAGAGTGAGATCAGAAGATATATATATATATATATATATATATATATATATATATTTTTTTTTTTTTTTTTTTTTTTTTTTTGGCTGTGTTTTTAAGAAAACAGCTGATCACTTTCGCTTGTGGAAGCCAGCGGGCCCTGGTTCCTGCCCCTTCATTTTGTCCTGGTTCTCTGTGGAGACTCAGAGGATGTTGATATGGCACCTCAACTATGGAGGGGAAGAGAACGTGCCAGAAGGTCCTCCTCCTCTTGTGCCAGCTCCTCCTCCCAAGTCTCTTCAAAAGTCAAGGCATCTGGGACTTCCCTGGCGGTCTAGTGGTTAAGAGTTTGCCTTCCAATGCAGGGGGTGCGGGTTTGATCCCTGGTTGGGGAGCTAAGATCCCACATGCCTTGCGGTCAAAAACCCAAAACATAAAACAGAAGCAGTATTGTAACAAATTCAATAAAGACTAAAAAAAAAAAAAAAAAGTCAAGGCATCTGAGTCCTAAGACATATAGTCTGACTGCAGTGAAACAAGGGGCTAGGCCAGAGGAGGTGCACTTTCTTCCTTTAAAAAATTTATTCTTTATTTTGAGTGGTAATAGGAACACACACACCAATAGATAAAGTTTTAAGGAGTATTCAGTGAAAAATAATTCTCTCTTGCACCCCTGCCCCCCAGCAGCCGCCAGTTCCCTTACCAAAGATAATCTTTAGTGCCAGTTTCTAGAGTATTCTGCTGGAGACATCTTATGTAGTTACAAACATTCATATATGTATATGCATCTTAAATACACCAATAATAATGTACAATACACATTGTTCTACACCTTGTTTTTTTCACTTAACAGTACATCAAAGGTTTTGTTTTGTTTGTTTGTTTTCCGAAAGTGCTATCAGGGAGAAAAGTCATTCTTCATTTCAATGATCTGATTCTGGTTCTGGCTCATTGTACTGATAACAAAGATGCCAAGTTAAACTCTACCTCAGCCTCAGGTCAACTTGGTCTGGAGAAATAGGAATCATATTTAAAACCCTAAATCTTTAAATAACAGGAAGTCTGGGGTGGGTAGAAGAGAGAGGGAAGGATGGATTCTGTTTAAAAGAATGCTCTGTGGGGCTGACAGTTAAGCAGAGGGACACTTGGAACGCAGTCCTGCAAAACGAAAATCCATTGGTTCCTTTCTCTGCTTTCGTAAGTAGGACTCAAACTTACTGGCCATAATTGTTTCATTTTTGCTAGTTAAGGATCTCTAGGAGCAAGATATTGTCAGCATTCTGGATGCAATACAGTTGACCCTTGAACCATGTGGGGTTAGGGACACCAACCCCCCGTGCAGTCAAAAATCCACGTGCAGATTTTGACTCCCCGAAAATAACTAGTAATAGCCTACTGTTGACAGGAGGCCTTACTGATAATATAAACAGTCGATTAATGCATATTTTTTGTGTTATATGTATTATATACTGTATTCTTACAATAAAGTAAGTTACAGAAAAGAAAATGTTATTAAGGAAATTATAAGGAAGAGAAAATATAATTATAGTACTGTTTTATTGATACTGTATGTTTATGTCAAGATGAATTGTCTGTCAGTATCTACATCATTATTGTCTTATAGGATACAAACCACTGTAGATGTTTTATATATATATATATATATATATATATATATATATATATATATATATATAATACTAGACATCAAAAATGAAGATAATGTGAAAAAAAAATTCAGATTTATTTATAGGTATGATGATTCATGCATTGATAACGAAGAAGCAGCAATAGGATTGCTTTATGGTCGCCTAGTGTAATTGATACAATAGCATCACGGTAGCCTAGCCTATACACTAATGAATTAATCTTTACAAAATTTTTATGGCATACAGGATTACAGTCACATTCATAATACAGTGTTGGAAACATTGTTACATATTTTGAAAAACCGCTTACCTATAATGATAGGCTGATACACAGTTTCTCCAATTACGAGAGAGGTATACTGTACAGTAATGGAATTCTTTGAAAGCAAAGCTATAAAACAGTAAGAAAACTAACACCTTAATTTTATACTAAATGTTACTCACCTTATACCTATGTAAGGTTAGACTAGTATCTACATATATTTTATGCATTCATGACATACTTAACTTTTTCTTAATATTTTCTATATTTTTAGGGTACACGGCTTGTCTGCGAGTCTTTTCAAATTGTCACAAATCTCCAGAATTTTCCTAATATAGTAATTGAAGTAAATCCATGTATAAGTGGATCTGCAGAGTCCAAACCAGTGTTGTTCCAGGGTCAGCTGTACAAGGGAGGTGGAGGTGGAAAGAGACAAGGCTTTGGGATGGAGAAGACCTGGGCATTAATACTGTGGCTATAACACCAGGTGCCAACCCAGGGCCAATAGCATGGCAAATGCGTAACACAAAGACCTCTTCGCATGGGGCAGACATGCAGAGCTGTCTGGTTCATTGCCACCCATGCTAGAAGCAATTTCCTTAGAGCTTCGATTCACAGCTTCCTTTCTGCTTTCCAAGTTATGAACTGGAAAGTTGGAGCTTTGAGAACATCGTGACGCTTATTTTCCAGAACTCCCGAAGCTTTTCATGTCTGAACCCAGACCCAGGTGATGTGGCAGCTTCCAGGCAGCTCTAAGTCCCGGAAGCTGGGATCACAGAGAAACATATAGACTTACACAACCTAATTTCTTTCATCCTGACTGACAGGATAAGGACAGAAGGAAGAGGAGAGAAATCTAAAGGAGCTTTACAGGCGCTGACATTCTAAGCCTGTGAAAGATAAGCAGGTAGTGGGGAGCGGGGGGGTGTGAGGCAGCACACCCAGTGCGGGGGCAGAGCTCGAGAGAGGCACCAGGGCTGGGGTGGGGGGTGGGAGACACATGTCTACACAGCAGAGCCGCTGTGAGGGGAAAACATGTGGAATTCAGTCCTGAATTGCTTATTTGGAAAATTAATTAGTAAGCGGTTAACGGACCACTGAATGGAATATTAATTTCCCCCAAGGTTATTTGGAACCTAGGCATGGAGGGAGAGGAGGAAGCGGGGAGAGAGAGACATAGAGAGGCAGGGAGGAGACAGAAAGAAAGGATAGGAACGGAGCGGGGGGGAAGACAGGACCCAAGTGCTTTGCCCCCACCTGCCCCCAAACCCGAGCGGAGCCCAGGGCCTGGCACATTGATAACGAAGGTTCTAGAGTGAGAGAGAAGAGGTGAGGAGGTCTCTATGATGCTACTGAAAGCATCGCCCAGAGACTGGACTGGAACATCTAAAGTGCCCAGCGACTTGTTCGCCGTCTTATTTGGAGAACTACCACAGACTCTTTCCAGCATCAGTCAGCTATCCTTGCCCTACTTCCTTCATCATCTTTCTAGACCTTGTTCTTTCTTGCACTTCCCCTCCTGCGGGCAGAAGAAAGGAAAGCATCTCTTGCTCCCTGGCTTAAAGGCTCTCTCTCTTTGGTTTTCCGGTTTCCTCGCTTGCAAGTCTGTTAGACACTTCCTCTGAGGTTTACCTGCAGTCTGACCTGGGAATCTTTGAGATCATCTCTCTCATGGTCTCTCACTGCAGTGCCACCGGGAGCCCCCCCCTCCCCCCGCCTTAGCAAGGCCTGGGGAGCGACTGTTCATCTGGAGCTCTTGGCTGCCGGGCTGCCCTCTCCTGCGCTGTGGGGTGGAGGCTCCTGAAGAAGGAAGAGCACGGAAGGATGCATCCCTGGGCGAACGCTCCTTGGATACTGGCCAGAATCAAAGCTCGGCTTCTTCCCACCCTTTAAAATGTGGTCGGTACACTACCAAACGTAAACTAGATAGCTAGTGGGAAGCAGCCGCATAGCACAGGGAGATCAGCTCATGCTCTGTGACCACCTAGAGGGGTGGGAGGGAGACGCAAGAGGGAGGGGATATGGGGATATATGTATACGTATAGCTGATTCACTTTGTGATACAGCAGAAACACACCATTGTAAAGCAATTATACTCCAATAAAGATGTAAAAAAAATTAATTAATTAAAAAGCGAAACAACGTGGCTGGGCTCAGGAGGTCTCGCCCCGTTGTCTAGGCTGCCGCTCAGGAATGGCTCCCTCCGCTGGGCAATCCAGTCTCCTCCCTGGACCTTTCCAGATCCATTCAGAACCCAGCTGCCAGTGCGGGGATTCAGCATTCTGGGGATGGCATGTTTATTTCGAAACAATCATGAGGCTTGATTTGATGTAGTGAAAGAAATTAGTGCTTGCTGAATACGGCCCAGTTATTACTGCATTAATTCATACAGATCAGCAGCTGACATTGGCTGGAAGGCGGGCATGGGGACATTTCAGTAAGTTTGGCTGAAGAGAGCTGCCTCTTCAGGGCTGCCAAACTCCCTCCCCCGCCACAAGGCACAGATGATGACTCGTGTTTGGAATGACTTTCACATCAAGGGTGCATGATGTTATTTTAATGTCAGCTGGAAATGGACAAATTAAAACGTGGTTGGGAGATGTCCCAAAAGTCAGTCATCAAACTGACACCCTTGGAGACCTGCTTTCTCCCAAGCCCATCCTTCAACGACTCCTCAAAGATGGAAGAAATTGTAACATGCTACCAAGGAGATGTAGCAAGACACCTTCTTGTGGATAATCAAACTTGGTATGTGAATCTGTACCGTGTGTAAGCAGTTAAGCATGGTCTCAGCTGTAAGTAACAATAGCTTAAACAAATAAAGGATTATTTGCTTGCTGTTATGGGTTGAATTGTGTCACCTTCCCCAAAATAATATGTTGAAGCCCTAACTCCTAATACCTCAAAATGTGGCTATATTTGGAGATAGGGCCTTTATAGATGTGATTAAATTAAAAGGAATCCCTCAGGATGAGCTCTTGTGTTAAGTCAGCACTCTCCAGGGAAACAGAACATATATATATATATGTGTGTGTGTATATATATATATATATATATATATATATATATATATATATATATATACACATATATATATATATGAGAGAGAGAGAGAGATTTATTATAAGAAATTGCCTTGCATGATTATGGAAGCTGGCAAGTCCCAAGATGTGCAAGGTTGAGTCAGCAAGTTGGAGGCCCTGGAGAGCAGATGCTTTAGTTCCAGTATGATCTAAGGGCCTGGGAACCAGCAGAGCTGACTGTGTAGCTCCATCCAAAGGCTGACAGGCTTGAGGCTCAGGAAGAGCTGATCTTTCGGTTGGAGTCTGAAGGCAGGAAAAAAACGGAGCCCTAGTTCAAAGAAGGTAGCCAGGCAAGAAGACTTTTCTGTTCCTCGGGAGAAGGTCAGCCTTTCTGGGTTCTACGTTCCTTCTTTGCTGATCTATCACCAGTTCCCAAACAGACTCAACTTCATGCTGTACTTACTACCTCAAAGTCCTCCCACCATTCATTCATTCATTCGTGCACAAAAGACTATTCTAAATGCTTGGCATGCATTATCTTATTTAATCACTGGAGTAGAATGGGGAAAAGAAACAGGAAGTCTCTGCTTTTATATACTCTATTATAGATTAGAGGAGAGAAAATATTCACGTTATTACAATGAAATGTAGTCAGGTTTCTGAGAGGGAAGCTGCTGGGAGGTAGAGGCACCAACAGCAGAGAAATCTAACCTACTATCTGCTCACCCAAACCCTCCCCATTCTGCAAGGCCTGAGTCAGCCAGCACTCAGCAACACCCATCAGAATAACTGTGCCTTTGTGTTTTGCTGTACTTAATAATATTAAGGAGCGCTTACCTGGTGCTAGGCTTTGAGCTAAGTGCTAAGCACATTGTATCATTGAACCTTTACAACAATCCCATTAAGTGAATTATCCCCCAATTATAGACAAAGAAGCTGAAACTCAGAGACTCATGTGAGCAGACCTTTGCAACAATACTTCCCTCTTCCTGGAGTCCTCGTCCTCTAGATTGTCACCAGAATGCCTCCTTCCTTGGGTCTCAGTTCAAATGTCACCTCCTCCAAGAAGCCTCCCTTGACCAGTCATTCTTAAAGAGCTAGCGCTCTGAGTCACTCTTGCACATCACTCTATTTTCTCACAGCCCCCATCACTCTCCGAAATTCTATTTTTTATCTATGTGTCTCATGCTTATTGTCTGTCTTCCTCCATTAGAATAAGTTCTATGAGGGTGAGAAAAGTCACCTCCTCTAAGTTGGGCCACTCTAAATCCTTGGCACTTAGAAGGATGCCTGGTACATATTAGGCCTTCAATTAGTGTTCTTTGGATGAAATCATGAATATACCCAGAGTCATATAACTAGTAAGTGACAGAGTTGAGATTTAAACCTAGATGTGTCTTTCTCCAAAGTCCAGGATTTAATGCCTTTTCTAGACTTCACACTATCCATCTTGCTTTTTCTTTTTTTTCATCTTGCTTTAAATTTTATTTACTTTTCTGTCTCTGCTTCATGGTTCTGAGGGCAATGCGGCCACATCCTCTCATAGCCCCTATAAGGACACTGCTTTGCTCTCCAGACACTCAGCCCATGTTTGCTGAGATGACTACGTTTCCATGACAACGCCAGAGAAGGAAGAAGGGCTCTGAGGCCCTGTGTGATTTTCCTCCCCTCTCCACCGAGGTTAGCATCACAGACTGAGAAGAGGTCCTCCTCACCCCGACTCAGGCTGGAAGTGTCATTTGCAGCCTTGGGAGGCGTCACGGCCCCCTGGTGCTAAGCCGATGGCTCCCCGTGAGTGTGGCCACAGCTTACCCTCGAGTGACCCGCAAGCAGGGGTGGAGGCTTCAGCCCAACCCCCATTTGAGGAGTAAGCACAGGTCAAGTCCTCGAGTTTCTTAGAAGATGCTGGTCCTTCTGGCAGGGAAACTTGCTTGGCCCCTGTTCCCACGGGCAGGATTCTTCTTGACCAATGAGAGAGGCTGGGCATTTCAGAGGGCAGTCGGTCATCCTCTCACTCGGGGAGTGGACACAATGCAGCGAAAAGCCTCCCCACCTGAGCCTGCTTCGGCTTTTCCCATTTTCCCCTGAGCTGAAAAAAACGATGGAACCTTAGGAAACTCCTCGTTCCATCCCCTATATCCGTGCCTGTGTAGAGAGAGCTATGAATGAAGCCTTCCTTTGGCGCTTGCAAATCATTCATTCTGTCGTCATCAGAAAACCCAGAGGAGCAAAGAAGGCAAACTCGGCTCCGCTCCGTGGCCACGCTGAAGCCAAGGGCCCTCTTGGAGGCACACAGAGAGGGTGCTTTCACCTCCTCCTGCATGGGACCAGCCGCAGCTGCAAAAGCTGCCTCTCCTTCCCTGTGCTCGCCACTCTGCACGGGGATTTGGAAACAGCACTCCACTTTCCTGGACCGATGGAGAAGGCAGCTGCCTAAAGGGTAGGGCTTGACAGCAGCTAGACAGGACTTCCTCCCTCAAAATAGCTCCCTACTGCCTGAGTTTCCTCCAGTAACGTAATCCCCTTGAGTCTCACAGAAACGGCCTTTAGGAGAATGCGACTAAAGTGCAAACTCCCTTAGGAAGGCCAATAGTCCACTAGAGAGGAGTTGGCATACTTCTTCTGAAAAGGACAAGATGGTAGACATTTTAGGCTTTGTGGACCACACTGTCTCCTTTGCAACTAACAGCCTCTACAGAGGTTGCCCCAAAGCAGCCCCGGACAGTGTGTAAGCGAATGGGCATGGCTGTGTTCCAGGAAACTCTATTTACCACGCCTGCGGCAGGCTGCACTGGGCCCGTGGGCCGTGATCTCTCAGCCCAGCACGAGGCTGTAAGTCAGTGACCTTTCCTTGCCATCCCTCTACCCCCCGTGCCTCTCCCATGACGTGCACAGTGACGAGATGCTGAAATGTTGTTTGTTGACGTACTTATCAGCTAATGACAGTTCAAGAGAGGCTGTGTGAGAGCCAACATTTCCAGAAGGAGCCTCAATAGAGTACGGAATATTTAGAGGCTGAGCATTGAGGAGGGCGGGGCTCTAAATTCAAGTTTGTCAACTTAGCAATTTTAACTAAACGGATCCATTGGTTATAGTCATAAATCTCCAAATACCGTACCTGGTTGAGATCATCATGTTCCCCATCTGGGGACCAGCAAAAAGTAAAGACTGGGAGCCATGGAGACAAATAAGAAACACTGGGCATGGTCACCCTTTCCAGCTTTGGCACTTCTGTTATATCCCTGCCCTCAGGGGTCATCTTGTCATTCCGGAGAGTGAGCCGGAGTCCCACTGTTGTGGCTCAGGCGAACCACTAACGCCCTTTGGTAACAGGTTAGCTGTTATACAAAGCTAGGTCCGCAAGGCAGCATGCCACTGCCCTTCTTTTCTCCCTCACTGCAGTCACATCACTGTGGTGGTCACAGCATCAAAGATCTGCCTGTTGATCTCTTTCAAGATGGTAGAAGCGATGATGGTGAAGCTGAGCAGCGATTTTAGGAGATGATAATTACCATCACCTTCACTTGGTTGTTTTCTGGACCACCGTCTTGGTTTGGTAGAGGGTAGAGCACAAAGGCCTGAGTTGTGTGCAGTCATTGTGATTCTAGACCTTTGGGGACTTTGTGTCAGTCAGGATAGGTAAGGTTCTGCTACAATAACAAACAACCTCAAAATTTTAGTTTCTTCACACAACCCAAGTTTATTTCTTCCTCATGTTACAGGTCCAACACGGTTGTCAGGCAGGCTCTCACTTGTCGTTCAAGGACTCAGATACTCCTGGTTTCACCATGACACATATCTTTTCGGTCATCTCATCAGGGGAAAGGGGCATGACATATCATGCCCTGACTTCTAAAGCCTCTGCTCAGAAGCGTCATATCTGCTCACATTTGATTGACCGAACAAGTCACACGCCACATGGAACTTCTAAGAGGGTGGGTAAATGCAATCCTACCATGTGCCTGGAAGGATGGCACAATTGTGAGCTGGCCTAATGACTACTATGGGACCTGAATAAAGGGTTGGGGGCATCAGCTTGCATGAAGAATCAAATATCCTCATGGGAGAGCTATATAGCTAGAAGTTGAGTGCTGATACTGAGGAAAACATTCTGAAGGCCCTAGAAATTGGAGTTAATCTGAATATTCCACATGTGTAGCAGGTGAGAACAACACTCATTAAGGAAAGGCAATTGCTGAGGGTCAAGTTGAAGTGGGCTATGGGCTGAAGCAGGTATTAAGGAGAACTCAGGGCTCCACAGCGGGAGAATAGTCACTGCCTTCTTCCAGGAAGAAGCAGCTTTTTAAAAAGTCTGAGATAAATGCAATGTGGTTATCAATAGATTCGGTATAAAACTAAGGGTTAAGCACAGAGGTAGCTCTGAGAGCGGGTAAGACTATTGACATGGGAAAGAGTTCACATGTTCTGATTCAGAAGACAACAAACAGAGTGATGAGGAAGATGCTGGTATGTCTGTCCCATCCTGGTCTACAAGTAACACCCTCCAGGCACCAGAGTAGCACCAGTGACCAAGACAAAACAAACAAACTAGGCATTATAGCACAGCTAGTACAGTTGCACAGGTTGGGCACTGTACATCTTGAGTTGTTGCCAATCACACTGTGATTTATGTGAATGGAACACCCAGGAGTTGTCAATGAGCAACATGAAGAATCCTGGGTCGGGCTTCCCTGGTGGTGCAGTGGTTAAGAATCCGCCTGCCAATGCAGAGGACACGGGTTCGATCCCTGGTCTGGGAAGATCCCACATGCCACGGAGCAGCTAAGCCCATGCACCACAACTACTGAGCCTGCACTCTAGAGCCCAAGAGCCACAACGACTGAAGCCTGCGCGCCTAGAGCCCGTGCTCCACAACAAGAGAAGTCACCGCAATGAGAAGCCCGCGCACCACAACTGAGTAGTCCCCGCTCGCCGCTACTAGATAAAGCTTGCGCACAGCAAAGAAGACCCAACGCAGCCAAAAATAAATAAATTAAATCAATCAATCAATCAAAAAAACAACAAAGAATCCTGGGTAGTAGCCCTTTCTCCACTCCCTATTCAAGGCAAGATTTGGACTCTTGCTTTTCCCTTCCCACAGCTCCTGACCCCATCAGTGTGGTTTCCTGTTTCTGGCCTTGCCCCCAACCCTTTGAATCTGACGCAGAGCCAGGTTTTCTGGTTTCAACAGTTGGGGCTTACCAGTGCCTTCCTTACATGTTCCCCAGGGGTGAGGTCATGAAGGGTGAACTGAAGATCATGCAAGGTATGCCAGCCTAGAGAAGAGAGGTAGAGGAAGACTACCGTTAGCAGGCACGTGGACATCCCCACAGAACACCCCAAACCAGGGGGGACTAGGATGAGACTGGGATTCCCATGAGCGGAGGAAGCAGGGAATTAGGTTTTTGTTCCAGTTCTTGTCATCCTCCTGGTCCACTGAGGCTGGCCCGACATGGAAGAACACTCGTAACAGACGTATGCTCAGTGCCTACCCAATTCTCAGTATAAAGTAGGTCCTCATTCAATCTTTGTTGAAAAAATAGCACAAATGTGTATATTTAAAGAACAGTTCATCTTCCCTCTTTCCATAGTCATAAGAATGATGAGAATTTGACCACCAGATAAGCTACTGAAATGTGAAAAAGTCAACCAACAAGTGAAGAGAGAGGAGGTGGGTCTTTGTTCTATGGGAAACCCAGGGACCAGCTAGAATTGGACTGATGCTTGGGGACTGTGTCTTCTAGACAAACCCTCCCTTGTGAATTGGTCCTTATAATTTCAGTCCTAAGATGTTCAGTGGTGGAGTGAGCTTCAGCTGTTTAAATGCTTGTAAAAATACTAGGCAGGGTTACTGCTGGATCTGGCATTGGCACAACATTTTTTTTTTTTTTTTTGTAACAGAATACTGAGGATTCTTTTATTAACTAGCTTGCAGGTAGCTCTTTTTTTTTTTTTTAAACATCTTTATTAGAGTATAATTGCTTTACAATGGTGTGTTAGTTTCTGCTTTATAACAAAGTGAATCAGTTATACATATACATATGTCCCCATATCTCTTCCCTCTTGCATCTCCCTCCCACCCTCCCTATCCCACCCTTCTAGGTGGTCAAAAAGCACCAAGCTGATCTCCCTGTGCTATGCGGCTGCTTCCCATTAGCTATCTATTTTACCTTTGGTAGTGTATATATGTCCATGCCACTCTCTCACTTTGTTCCAGCTTACACTTCCCCCTCCCCTTATCCTCAAGTCCATTCTCTAGTAGGTCTGCATCTTTATTCCCATCTTGCCCCTAGGTTCTTCTGACCATTTTCTTTTTTTTTTTTTAGATTCCATATATATGTGTTAGCATACGGTATTTGTTTTTCTCTTTCTGACTTACATCACTCTGTATGACAGACTCTAGGTCCATCCACCTCACTACAAATGACTCAGTTTTGTTACTTTTTATGGCTGAGTAATATTCCATTGTATATATGTGCCACATCTTCTTTATCCATTCATCTGTTGCTGGACACTTAGGTTGCTTCCATGGCCTGGCTATTGTAAACAGTGCTGCAATGAACATTGTGGTACATGACTCTTTTTGAATTATGGTTTTCTCAGGGTATATGCCCAGGAGTGGGATTGCTGGGTCGTATGGTAGTTCTATTTTTAGTTTTTTAAGGAACGTCCATACTGTTCTCCATAGTGGCTGTATGAATTTACATTCCCACCAACAGTGCAAGAGGGTTCCCTTTTCTCCACACCCTCTCCAGCATTTATTGTTTGTAGATTTTTTGATGATGGCCATTCTGACCAGTGTGAGATGATATCTCATTGTAGTTTTGATTTGCATTTCTCTAATGATTAATGATGTTGAGCATTCTTTCATGTGTTTGTTGGCAATCTGTATATCTTCTTTGGAGAAATGTCTATTTAGGTCTTCTGCCCATTTTTGGATTGGGTTGTTTGTTTTTTTGATATTGAGCTGCATGAGTTGCTTGTATGTTTTGCAGATTAATCCTTTGTCAATTGCTTCATTTGCAAATATTTTGTCCCATTCTGAGGGTTGTCTTTTCGTCTTGTTTATGGTTTCCTTTGTTGTTCAAAAGCTTTGAAGTTTCATTAGGTCCCATTTGTTTATTTTTGTTCTTATTTCCATTTCTCTAGGAGGTGGGTCAAAAAGGATCTTGCTGTGATTTATGTCATAGAGTGTTCTGCCTATGTTTTCCTCTAAGAGTTTGATGGTGTCGGCCTTACATTTAGGTCTTTAATCGATTTTGAGTTTATTTTTGTGTATGGTGTTAGGGAGTGTTCTAATTTCATTCTTTTAAATGCAGCTGTCCAGTTTTCCCAGCACCACTTATTGAAGAGGCTGTCTTTTCTCCACTGTATATTCTTGCCTCCTTTATCAAAGATAAGGTGACCATATGTGCGTGGGTTTATCTCTGGGCTCTCTATCCTGTTCCATTTATCTATATTTCTGTTTTTGTGGCAGTACCATACTGTCTTGATTACTGTAGCTTTGTAGTATAGTCTGAAGTCAGGGAGCCTGATTCCTCCAGCTCCATTTTTCTTTCTTAAGATTGCTTTGGCTATTCGGGGTCCTTTGTGTTTCCATACAAATTGTGAAATTTTTTGTTCTAGTTCTGTGAAAAATGCCTGGCACAAAATTTTGAAGGTATTATCATCTTGAAAACTAACATCGCCTATAAACAGTGTTGCCATAACAATATTAAACAAATAGAAAATTGCTTAAGTCCTTGGTCCTTTTGAGGGAAAGCAATGTATTTACATACCTCTCCTTAGAGAAAGCATAAATATAAGTGATAATTGAATGTGCGTGGGTGTGGAATAACCATTTTTCATGAAATCATGATGCTCAGGAAAATAAATACTGAGGCTGAAACCAAGTTAACTTCAGGCAAACATTTGCCTCCAAATGCATGTGTGACCTCCTCTCTGTTGTCCTTCCCCATTTTCTTCCTGACAGAGACACATGTTGAAATGTAGGCATGGTGAAAACTCGACTCATCATCAATAAGGCTCTTGCCCATAAATATCTGTCCTCAAATAAACAAAAAACCCTACTGAGAAACAAAAAAGAAAATATGGAAGAGGGGAAAGAGCAGGATAGAGCACAGATCTGACTTGATTTTTAGTACATTATCATCCAATGGCTTATTCTCCGCCAAGATGTGTACCGACCATCATAAAACCTATGCTTAAAGAAGACTTCCATCAACAAATTTGCATAATGCCTTACTTACATGCATAGAATTCCACATAGCATTGCTTCTGACCAAGGAACTCAGTTCTCAGGGAAAAAAATTGTGACATGGGTTTCATACCATGGAATTCACTGGTCTCACCATGTATCCCATCACTCAGGAGTAGCTGGCCTTATAGAAAGTGCAATGGCCTGTGGAAGACTCAGTTACAGCCCAGTTTGGGAGAATAACCTGAAGGTCAGAGTTCTAGTTAATAGGATGCCACATATGCTTTGAATCAGTTATCAATATGTTTCTCCCAAAGCTAGAACATATAGGTCCAGGATCAAGGGTGGAAGTGGGAGCGGCTTTTCTCACTATGACACCTAATACCCACTCACAGCATGTTTTGCTTTCTGTCCCTGTAACTTTGGGCTCTTCTGGTTCGGAGGTCCAATGCCATAATGGAGAAACGCTTCCACCAGGTGACACAAAACTGCTGCACTGATTTGGAAGTTGACACTGCCAATCGGCCATTTGGGGCTCCCCCTCCTGCTGAACTAGCAAGGGCAGAAGGGGGTTTCTGTGTTGGTGGATCCTGATTATATACTAAGAGACATCAGTTTTCTACAACACAAGACCTTTATCTAGAACCCAAGGGATTCTCCAAGGTACTATGTAGTACATCCATGTCCAGTCGTAAAAGGTAATGAAAAAGACATCATCTATAGCCAGAGCAAGAAGTTACCATTTTTGTATGGAAATTTAAACCTGTTGGGAAAGTGTGTACAGTAGCTGAGTAGGCAAGGGAGTGATCTGTGCTCTAAAGTTACCTTTCTATATTCTGCTCAGTGATGTGAGGGCTGTATGGCTCTTTTGACAGTTGGCTCCTGGTTATGTTCTGCCAATAGGGGGCACTAGCGGGATACCAGAAAGCTGGAATTGGGGTAGGGTGAAGACCTGCTGCTCCTATAAACATTGCCTCACAGGGACCCTTCACCCTAGCGTTGACGGGGTCCATCCAGTTTCAGCGCTGCCTAAAGCAGCCTCATTGCACCTTCTTACAGGTACAAGCATAACCAAGTCCCTTCCCTGGAGCACCTAGGTTTTGCTAATCCCGCATCCTTCTCTTTGTTTCCTCAGCCCCAAGAGTAGTTGCTACTTTCACCGATAATGACATTGGTTACTTCGGTAGTCCCTTTTTGTTCCTTCAGCCCTCTCACATCTGTGTGATCAATTCTCCATCTTAAATTTCTTCTGTTGAAATTTCAAATGTGGTTTTTGTTTTCTTGCCTGGACCCTGACTGATACCCAGCCTTAGAAGGAAACTCAAGATTATGTGACATTTCAGTTATTACCAATTTTTTCAGAAAGATTCATTAGGACACTCAGTTACAAAAAAGAGCTGGGGGGGGCATTTTAAAATAAGTTTAATATGGAATTACTATTGTTCAAAGGCCACTATCCAAATAGGAATGGGAGAAATTCCTGTGAATGCCTGCTGGAAAATAAATTCATTTTATTAAAAGGTCTTCCTCTTTGTATTTGGAGGTTAAAGAAATGATAGAATTTATTATTCCACCAAACAAACAATTTCACTTATTTTTGGTAAATTGCACTAAATGTGGTTTAATTACTGTGTCCAGAATAGCATTTCACATCTGTGGCCCCAAAAGCTATTATTGCTATGGACCTGTGGGACAAAGAAATAGAGCCCTCTTGTGGCCAATCTAAATACGACATCCCCCTGCAGTTCAACATTGATTGTACTAACAGCTTGATCTTTGAAATTAACATTTCTGATCTTTGAACAGAAAGATATCATACAGATCCTGCCCTGGGTCGCCAAGAAACAGAAAAGAAGCCTACTATCCAGAGAAATAATGCCCGTGCTTCTTGGCACTACACAAACATAACATAAAAACACTTATAACTTGTAAACAAGGTCATTATTAAATGCCCAATTTTTTAAGTAGTAAGTAGAGGGAGTGAGAATAGGTCTGAGATCAAAAGAGATACTTAGATCCCTCACGTGGCAGGGGTCTTAACACAAACCACAGTAATTTCCTTCTGAATTGGTTCTCCACACAAGAAAGGCCCCCGGGCATCACAGGGAGGAAAACTCAATAAATGTGGCAAGAGTTTGACCTGCAGGTGGAATGTGATGAAATATGCACATTATTATCTTTTGTGGCAAAGACAAGAGAACCCAGTGAAGAGGAGTGTTAGAGACCTCTCAGGACAAACTGGAGAGAGAGGGGGCACGGAAGCATTGAGCATTTACACTTGGCAGTTGAATGGCACTGGGTTCAAATGCCATCTTAGCACATCCTAGCTGTGTGACTTAGGGCAAGTTGTCCAACCTCTCTGATTCTCAGCTTCCCATCTGTACAATGGATATAACAACATCTGCTTCAAGACAATGTATAATGCTTCAGAGCCAAGCTCCCTGGCTTCAAATCCTGACCCCGCCACTAACTATGTGACCTTAGGCAAGTTATTTCACCTCTCTGTGCCTAAGCCATAAAATGGGTTAAAATAGTTCTGACCTTGCAGGGTTGTTCTGAAGATTAAACGATTCAATATATATATATATATATATATATATATATATATATATATATATATATATATATATATATATATATATATATATATATATATATATATATATATATATATATATATATATATATATATATATATATATATATATACAAAACACTTAGAGCAGGCATCTCAGATGAATTTGCCATCATTACTACTGTTTAAAGTATTTTGGGACTTCCCTGGTGGTCCAGTGGTTGGAACTTCACCCTCCAATGCAGGGAGTGAGGGTTTGAACCCTGGTCGGGGAGCTAAGATCCCACATGCCTCGCGGCCAAAAAACCAAAACGTGAAACAGAAGCAATACTGTAACAAATTTAACAAAGATTTTAAAAAACTGGTCCACATTAAAAAAAAAAACTTAAAAAAAAAAAAGTGTCTTAAGATGCCTTCCACGTGGTAAACAGACAAATAATGTTAGCTTTATTATTGGCTGTAAATCGTCACGGGCAATTTACTTGTTATCTATTCCCTACCTGCTTCTTTTCCTATTAAGTAGAGTCATGTGAAATTGCCATTTTTTAGGTGAAAAATACCTGAATGCAGTAATTTCTTGGTTTGTTGGAATACAGACCAGTGCTTGTCACCAGGTCACATTGAGGGTTATTGGCAAGAGTCTAAGATGGGGGAATAGAATAGAGCTTTCTGTCCACATTTGTACCGCTGAGCCCAGCAGCCCTTTCCCCACCTGCGATGACAAGCCCCTTGAGCAGAATAAGTGAGCTTAGTCCCCCCGGCTCCTGTTCTAGTCCCTGGGAAGGAGGAAGAGGAAGCGATGGTTGGGGTATCTGTACCAATTAGAGCCCGGCCAGGGAAACAGAATCCATCCCAGGTAGTTTTTTTTTTTTTTTTTTTTTTTTTTTTTTTTTTTAAATTTTATTTATTTATTTATTTATGGCTGTGTTGGGTCTTCGTTTCTGTGCGAGGGCTTTCTCTAGTTGTGGCAAGCGGGGGCCACTCTTCATCGCGGTGCGCGGGCCTCTCACTATCGCGGCCTCTCTTGTTGCGGGGCACAGGCTCCAGACGCGCAGGCTCAGTAATTGTGGGTCACAGGCCTAGCCGCTCTGCGGCATGTGGGATCTTCCCAGACCAGGGCTCGAATCCGTGTTCCCTGCATTAGCAGGCAGACTCTCAACCACTGCGCCACCAGGGAAGCCCCCAGGTAGTTTTAATAGGGGGAACCTTTATATAGAGAACTAGTTACAAAGGTGTTGGAAAAGTTCAAAAGCCACATAGGAGATGTTGAAGCAACCCTGAGATTAGCAACAGCAGGGAGTAGCTACCATCTTGACTACTGGCGGGACAAAAGGCAGAGGGAGCATTGCCAGAGGCAGGGCAGGGCCCCAGCAGGAGAAGAAACGATGCAGGGCTGCCCAGCCACTCCCAGAACTGCCCCCACCCAAAGCAGAGAGGAAGGAGGGGGACCTCACTTGCTTTTGCTCCCTGGTCTCCTGCCAGTGACCCCCCCGACCCCCGCCCCGGGCTGAACCTAATCATTCTCCTTTGGCAAAGGGGCATGGAGTTTGCAGGGCCTAGCCCCTTGAATACAGAGAAGAGCAGGAAAAAACAGAAACAGATTGGAGAACAGAGAGGCAAATGCCAGTCTGGAGAAGCAGTAGCTGGGAGGAGAAAGAAGGGAAAAGAATGGGCGGTGGCAGGGCCATGACATAAAATCTGGCTGCTGCCGTTTTGTCTCTGGCGCTTCAGCATCTTCTTAATCTACTTGAGGTAGAATCCTGACACTTTGCTACTCTAGCCAGGTAATTCCAAATACAAACGGTGGGAACCACAGTAATCTGTCTTTGGTGACTTCATAAGATGGAGAGGGGCACAGGCAACCCAGGCAAGAACCTTCAGGTTGACTTATGACCTCCAGGCAGAGAGGTTAAAAAACCTTCACTGCACGTTCTTCGCCTCCACCCTTTTCTCCTGGTGCCAAGTCCAGGGTCACGGAGCTGGACTTCAGGAAGAGACTGCTCATCTTAGAAGTTACCTCCTCCAAAACTATGGAAATAATGGAATACCATGTGGTAGCCTGGATTGAACGCTGGAACAGAAAGGGGCATTCGTGGAGAAAGTGGGTAAAGTATTCAGGCAATAGGATTGTTAATTTCTTATTTATTTATTTATTTATTTATTTGTGGCTGTGTTGGGTCCTTGTTGCTGCGCGCGGGCTTTTCTCTAGTTGTGGTGAGCGGGGGCTACTCTTCGTTGCAGTGTGCGGGCTTCTCATTGGGGTGGCTTCTCTTGTTGCGGAGCGTGGGCCCTAGGTGTGCAGGCTTCAGTAGTTCTGGCACGTGGGCTCAGTAGTTGTGGCTCATGGGCTCTAGAGCGCAGGCTCAGTAGTTGTGGTGCAGGGGCTTAGTTGCTCTGCGGCATGTGGGATCTTCCCGGACCAGGGCTCAAACCTGTGTCCCCTGCATTGGCAGGTGGATTCTTAACCACTGCACCACCAGGGAAGTCCAGGATTGTTAATTTCTTAGTTTAACCAATGTTAATGTCTTAATTTTGACAAATGTACTATGGATACGTTAGATGTTAACATTAGAGGGAGCTGGGTGAAGGGTATATGGGAATGTTCTGTACTATTTTCTCTTCTGTAGATCTAAATTTATTTTTTTTTAAACCCATTGTTATGACCTCCTCCAGAATGGTTTCTTCCCTTAGCTCCAGCAGGCAGCCCCAGCTAACACAGTGAGGCACCACCAAGCGGAAGCTGACCCCCTCCCCAAACCCGCATAACACCAGTAAACACATCCAGGAGAGTGTCGGAAAGCCCATATCTGGGAAAGACTTCTGTAGGACTTTTCATTACCGGTAAAAAGCATGAATTCATAACAGTAGGCTACGCACAAAGAGCATGATTAACTCATGTTGTGACCACACCATGCTGTTGTTCTCATGGACGGGATTTTTGTTATACCCCCTTCGGCTAAGGCAACGAACTGGGTGAGGTTCAAACTTAATGGACAAAGTTCATGCTCTAAACGAGTTCCTAAGTCAAGACCAACCATAGTACTGTGTTATTTATAAATGAACTGACCTCATGTAGACACTCACTCATCTTTTAAAGTTGCCTTAGATAACTTCTAGGAAAAGGCAGAGTATAGCTATACACACACACACACAACTAATTTAGGAAGGGGTTTGACTCAACAGCATGGAAGTGCGAATTGACTTTTTTCCATTGTCCTCTATCAAGGTGCCCATGTTGCCACTGCCCAGTTTGACTCAACAGCACGGAAGTGCGAATTGACTTTTTTCCATTGTCCTCTATCAAGGTGCCCATGTTCCCACTGGGCAGTGGCTCCCTTTAAGCCATCTCAATCCAATTCTATAACTTTTCATTCACTTTTGGTAATTACAAGTCTCATTCTGGTTACCAAGACTTCGTTCTGTGCATTTGAAATTTTCGATATTGTATTTAATTCAAAGTTGCCTCCCCTACCTCCGACTCCCAGCCTAGGCTGGTGTGACCAGTCTCGAAGGAGCCTTTCTCCTCTGCCCTCCTTCGAATAGTTACTCCTCTGGCGTTGATCTGAGAAGAAAGAGGCAGGGGGTGGGGGAAGTCTCTCTTGAAGACTGGTTATGATAAAGTATATTTACCCCCTTTCTGTAAACTCCTGGCCACTGATGTAGCTTCTAAACTGTAGATTCCTCTGTGGTTACAGATGGAAACGGTAACAGTCCTTAGTAACGAGACACGACTGCATCGACTTCAGATCCACGAATGCTGGCCCTACATCTGCGTTCCCCGACAGAATGTGCTTCTGTGGTCGTCACTCTGGCAGTTCCTGGCAAGCCTGTGGCCCCCAGTCTCACGTACCATCTGCAGCCCTAATCCACAAGCTCAGCACATCTTCGGGGCCCCTCAGGGACCTGCACCTGTGTGGTCTTCGGCCCTTCGTCTCTGCCTGGCTGTGCCCTGCTCAGACGAGGGAGGTCAGGAAGTGTGGTGTCTGCTCCCCAGGACAGGGAATGTCACCCCTTCTTACAGAACTCATAATTCGGTAAGTAATTTGGGGGGTTGCCTTCTCTGAACTTTGGGGGAAGGACCCATTCATGCTCGCCCTTCCATCCTCCAGGGGAAGGCAGAAGTGAGGAAATGGCCTCTCTTTCTTGTACTCCCCAAAGGAAGTTTGGCCTCGACCTCCAGCTTACATCTCTCCACAGTATGGGACCTAACTCCAGTCACCCCTGGAACTGCAGAGTCTTACACCAAGAATGATCTCTTATTTGAACTTGGCCCTGGAAAACACAGAGGTTTCTCCCACGAGGAGACCTGTGTGTGGGCTCCAGAGCAGAACAAGATCTCAGTTGGAACCTCCCACCAGACTCCTGGGCACACGTGTGTAAATACATTCCTACATGAAACAGCTGCCCTGTCCATAAGACTGACCTCTACGGCTCCAAGGACGTATTCTTTGAGATGCACTGTGGATGCTATAGATCTGTCCCACTTTGACATTCCTTTGAACTTCATGAATTCTTTTTTGCTCTTTTAGCACAGTACTGGCAGGGGATTTGGAAGGCAAAAATTAACAGTGACTGTTTCAAAGCTCCATCCATATAAAATCCAGAGGATGGGGGAGGTGCCTCCCCATGGACCACTCTTTGAGGGAGAGCTGTCCATAAAGTACTTGCCCAAACTCATCTCAAACGACAGCTTCACACTGGCTGTCTGTAGTGTCCCAGGAGGACTTCCCTCATGTCTTTATTCAAGGGCCACTTGTATTGATGATTTCACAATTCACATCTCCCTGCTTCTCATTTATATGCTTAGACCGTGTTGAAAGGTCATTGCTACCCACACTTCTTTCCCTTTGCGCTGCTCTTTCGAGGGATGTAACCAGAATAGAGCAACGGCGGCCAAGAGGTGGAAAGGTTCTCTCTAGTTCCATCTAGACAAAATAAATGTTTACACACTGAATATAATTTGTTTTTAGAAGCATTTGCTGATGCCCAAGTGTAAAATAAGTACTGAGAGATAAAGATGAAGGAGGCGTGGTCCCTGAGTTTCCGGAGCTCAGCAGCTGGCAGGGGAGACAGCTAACTGTGAGTGTGCAGATAACGTGTGTCCAGGGTCCTTGGGGAAGGATTCACCTGTTGTTCTTGGTGCCACGGTAAGGCTACAGAAGGAGAGTGTCATCGGAGCTGGGGTCCTGAAGGGTAGGAAGCTGAGGGTGGAGGTGGAGGGAGGCTTCAGCTAAACAAGAAACGGAGAAGCAAGAGCTTGTGGCGTGTTTAGTGCTGGTGCTGTGGGGAAGAGCCAGAGCCCAGAGTGCAGATCTTTGGGGGTGATTGCCCTGGTAACCACAGGTCAGTAGATCCTGAAAGATAACCCTGCTGTCTTGTGTCCAGTCCACAGGAATGTGATTACTGCACTGCAGGATTTGGGAACAGAGGTGCCCACAGCAAGTCTTTGGTGCTCATACTTGCGTTAAACACTTACTCATTTACCAGGTGGTCCACTAAGCATGTTACATGCAGCAAACCTCATTGAATCCTTACAACTACCCTAGGAGTGGGTATTATGTGTCTATGCCCCATTTTACAGAGGAGAAGACAGGTTTAGCAATGTCAGTAATTCTTTCAAAATCGTATAGCAAATAAGTAACAGAGCCAGGTTTTGAGCTCAGGTGAATATGACTTCAAATCTCTTCTTAACTGCCTCTCCTTCCTAAGAGGAATTGTGAGGCACAGAGTTCCACTGATGAATCCGTGTGTGCGATTTATCTCAATTTTATAGCCCAAATCATATTTTGGAGACTCCAAGACTCCAACTAATCAGGATCAGGTAATTTTACCCAATATCACACAAGGGATTAATTACCTTAAGCTTAGGTAAGGAGCATCTCTCCTAAGAAGATTAAAGTTTTTAATTTGGGAGAATGACAGGAACTTATCCCGCACCAGCAGGGGGTCTCCAGGAAGGAGACATGGACATCCCTTAAGGGAGAGCTCCTCCTTTACCAGCCTCCCCCATTTCTATTCCTCTTGTAGTTTGGTACTCTGGTCCCTGCTGCAAACGACCCTTTAAAGCAGGTCAGGGCTGATTAAGACTGTGGTATAAGAGAAAAACAGTTATTTTCCACCTTGTAGAGTTACTAGACAGAGCAGGGAATCTGACTTTGAAAGGCAGATGTATCCTGTCATCAGAGCTTCATTCACCTTTGAATCAAGATTTTGCCCTCAAATCAGGATTTTGATTATCTTGCCAAGATCTTACCTAGAGCTGTTAGTTTTGTTCAATTCAGCTGTTTCAAGATAGAATGATTTACTGAGCATAGAAGAAAGCTGAGAGTTACAAGGGAAAAAATCAACCTCACTCTTGAATCTTATTTAGAAAACCTTTTCATTCATTCATTCATTCATTCCATACAACAAATTCAGATGGAGCACCTCCATGTGCTGGGTTCAGGGGGGTATAATATAGACCTTGAGACCTGATGCCTGCCCTTGAGGAACGTGCACCCTTTTGGATGAGAAACAGGTGAGTAACCAATCACAGCCCACAGTGACAAGAGCTACGATATGTACACACAGTCTTAAAAAGTAAAAAGATGGGGCAACTACCCAGCAGAGAATGGGGTTGAGGAAAGATCAGAGAAGGCTTCTTGGAAATGGTGAAATCTGAGTCCTGAAGAATCAATCTTCAGGAGCATTTAATTCATGCTTTAAAGTCAATCCTCACTTAAAACCAATAAAACCAAATCATGTGATCGTACACTCACCTGGACAATAATAACATATGCAGTATTGGTAGCCAACAGTCCAGATTATGGGCAAATTCACTTTCAAAGCAAAGATCAAAAGGAACAATCAATACAGCAGAACACACAACAAAATATACTCTGATGTTAGTTGATGAGGAAAGCTTAAAATTAGTGTTCTTCTAGTACAGCAGTAATTTCAAAGTTAGACACTAGGTGGTGTTCTTAGCACAGTTTGCTATCTTTGACATTGCCTGGAAAGAGCCAGCTAGGGAAGGTTCACTCTTTCCAGGAAAAAGAAAACAAAACAAAACTCTGAATACAGCTATCATGAAAGTGGTTGTATAGGAAGGAATAATACCTTTCATGGTATCTTTCATGGTAAGTTATAGGGGAGAGGAGTGTAGATCTCATTTATTATATGTAAAAGGAATGTTGAAAACAAGAAATCAGCAAGATGCTAGGCTGAGAATGAAAAAGGAGAAAATGACTTATTCTTGATAATATATTAGGCAAGCAGGTCATTTATACCTGGTTTCCAAACACTTGGCTAAGAACCAGTCCTGATCCATGCCAAAGTTTCACTAATCTGTGAGGAAAAGGGGAAAAGAAGGACATGGCAAAAGTTTTTCAAAAAGGTAAGTATGTTGAATTTAAAGAATTTGCTTTTATCCTTAGATTAGATCTTTCCTACCTTTCTGAAATTGAAGGGAAGCCTTCCTTCCATGAAGTGGTCACCATAGAGCTGTTCGTGTGTTATTTTGTTATTTTGTTGTTAAGTCCTAACACCACCAATACGTGGCACCAGCGTGTGGGTCCTGAAACATGTTTTTGGAAATGTCATTGGTCTGAGAAACCCAGAAGACTGAGAGCTGCTGTATCAACAACCCATTTAAGAGAGAAATAGTCAGCCAGGTGTAAACACTCATTGAGTCGACAAGTTCTTGCTGAGCCGATCCCGTGGGCCAGGCCCTGTGTTGGGCCGTGGGAGGTGAGCCATGAGTCAGACAGCTCCATCCATCTCTGACACCCATGGTGCATCTGCGGGAGCGGACGTGGTGCTGAAGCAGCTGGGGGGAGGGGTCATATTAAGGATGGTGGCGTATTAGTCTTGTAGTTGGCATGGGATAATTTTTAACATCTTACATACAATCGAGCACTATATTTCTTAAAAGCCAGCTTGGAGTGAGCAGTGTTTCTTTCCTGTAATAGTAGAGTCAGTGAATGTTACTATGGAGTTACTTAAGAGACACTATCCATCCCCACTCCGGTAGTCGCCGGTCTCTCTCCAATTCTGCGCGGATTCTGACTCTTGCTCCCTGTATACAGTGCGCCACGAAAGGAATCCCTCTAAAGACAGAGCCCCAGAGCTTCTCATACTGAATATCCATATCTATGCTGAAAAGGTAGACTGGGAAGGTCTAGGCGTGGACAAGATATTTCTCACCACATCATGGAAGGAAGAAAAGTCTGTTTAAGGGATCCATGGTTACTCTCCTTTCTGATGTGTGCAGGCATCCCTGAAGGACATTTTGAGACTCTTGGGATCATTGACTTATATTTGGAACTCATGCCATTTACTATCTGGGTCTCCAATCTTCAACGGTCAAATCAGCAGGAGGGTTTTAGATGTAGAAGATTGATAGAGCCTGACAGCACTTGTGCTGGTTTCCATGGTGACATGCTGAGTACTTACTGGTCCTTAAAGACCAACCACATGAATAATTTAAATTATTTATTAAGGGCTGCCTAGCCTAGAATATGGAGATCTGAGTTAAGAAAAAATTTAAAGCCTCTGCTTCTGGAACATAAGTGATAGATAGAGATACCTGAAAGGAGGCTTAAAAGTAATACTTAGGAGTGGTTTTCTTTATAGAAAAATCAAAACATACAGAGATTGGCTATAAACATTTATATATCAGAGAATTGTTTCAATGCATTACCTGGAGCTTTACTTTACAAGATTTTTAGGCCCTTTAGGGAAGTGTTTCAGTACATGTACAA
Source organism: Balaenoptera physalus (assembly GCF_965194825.1). Classification (NCBI taxonomy): domain Eukaryota; kingdom Metazoa; phylum Chordata; class Mammalia; order Artiodactyla; family Balaenopteridae; genus Balaenoptera; species Balaenoptera physalus. Next base: position 75,657,336 of record NC_138884.1, on the reverse strand, counting down.
CCTTATTCATTCTTTTACCGCAACTTAGTTCCCTTAACTATGCACCTGTGGGCCTTACTTTACATTTTTAATTCACCTGGAATTATTGTATCTACAGTATACCTTTCAGCCAGAATCTATCTGGCCAATTTTGGGCCCCTTTGAAACCACGTGGGCTGCCAGCAGCCGTGGACGGTGAATGGTGAGTGCCCTCACCCTTGCCTGGCATCCGTAAACTTGGTCCAGAGGTGTCTTTCCTGTATCCCTCAACACCCTGGCTGGATCCCATGGATCAACTTTGCACACATCTCTAGTCCCAGCTGTGCAGAAGCCACTCTGCTTCTGGCACCTGACTAGGTGAGCAGGATTCCCAAGTGGCTCATCTACCTCTGGCCACCTGGTCTCTACACTCTTCTCCTGTCTGGACTCTCTCATGGATAGATCTGCCCCAAATGCCCTTCTTCCAATTATTTCTTCAATAAGCCACTTCCTCAAGGCCAGCCTTGTGTGGTAAGGCCTTGGGCCTCCCTCCTTGAGGACCACCCTTAAGATAGCCTCACCAGATACCAACTGGCTCAGCAGGAGGGCCTGGATCAGAGTCACCCTCCGTTTTCATTCCTTCCTGCCTTCCTCCGTCTCTTCCTTCTTTTGTAAATTCCACATGAGATCTCAGATCCAAATCCTCAGCTCGTGGTGCCTCATCACAACGGATCCACGCAAGGCTTCCTTCCATACCTTTCTGGTATGTACGAAGTTATGTATTTCTTGTGAAAAAAAAAACATTGATGTCTCTATGCAAGTATTTTCAATGTACCCAAATCGTATTGCACCATATACCTCATTCTGTTTCTCACTTTTTCACTCAGCATTCTGGTTCAAAGGTCTCTCCATGTTGCTAAGCATATATCAAGCCTGGGTTAACCACTGCTTTATAATGCTCCCTAGGGAATATCCACTACAAATGCTTCTCCATTCTCCCAGTGAGGGACCCCAGATGGCCTCCACCTCCCTGAAAAACAATGAACATCTTCATATATGTCCCCTCATGGACCTTTGTCAGACTTTGTCTGGCACAGGCACCCAGATATCCAGCCCACAACAAACCTCTGGATTCCTCAGTAGAATGGCTGGGTCGCAGGATATATTTAGTCTTAACTTGACCAAATAGGGCAGATGGCTATCCAACCTGGCTGTACCAGTCCACACAGCCAACAGCAGGAATTAAGGATCTTGACATCCCCACCTCTCCACAACACTCAGCGTGAGCTCCCGCTTTGTAATTTGTGCTAATCTGATGTGAGTAAAGTAATAGATTTTTGTTTTAATTTGCGTTTATTGCAAACCTCAGTGAGTCTGAGCATCTCATCACAGACTGGATATCATATATTATGTTTTCTCTTCTTATAAATCCAGTGTTTTTTTCCTTTGACTGAATGTCTATTGGAATTCACAAGCTCCCTACCTGTTCTCTGCCTGTTACCTTTGTGCATGATTATTTTCATTGAACAGAAAACTTATTTATGATGTAATCAAATCCATACACTTTAGACTCATGGTTTGTCCTTCGGGGCTTTCGTTTAAGAAGTTTGTGCCTATCTCTGAGTCACAAAGATATTCTCCCTCATATCTTCTATTAACTTTATGTCTTTGCCCTTTGTATGTGTAGGTCTTAATCTAGCTACAGTTTATCCGTGTACGTGGTGTTAGACAGGAATAGAGTTCTCCCTCTGAGCCCCAATTGTGTTTCATTGGTCTATTTGTTCTTTTATCAGACTTGTACTGTTTTTATTACTATGACTTTGTGGTTAAAGCGAGCCCCCATTCCCCCACCCTTTGCTCTTCTTTTTCAAATTTGACTTGGTTACTCATGGATCCTTAAACTTCCTTATCAAATTTACATAAAATTGTTGGGTTTCTAAAAAGAAAAGCTAGCTGGAATTTCATTGGGATCTCATTGAATTTATGGCTTTCTTTGCTAAGAACTGACATCTTTATTAAGTTATCCCATTCAAGAGAACAGAATAACTCTTCATTTACTCATATCGTATTTATATCTCTTAATAGAGTTTCATATTTTCTCCACTGAGATTCTAAGTATTCGTTTCTTAATCAAATTGTTTCAGTAACGGTTGCTTAGTAATACTTCTAAATTTCTGGTAAGTCTAGCTCCCCCTTGTTGTCTTATTTTTCTTCTCTTCAGAATATTCCGAGCTAGTCTTTAAAAGAAAAAGCTTATGTATTTATATCTAACCTCCATACAGAATTTATTTTTACAGCTTGATGAATATTCCATAAGATGAATATTACATACTTGTATACCAGAGAGATCACTAAATGTTCTTTGATAAATTAATCCCTAGGTACTTTATCACTTTTGTTTCTGTTGTGAAGGGTATCCTACTTTAAAAAAATATATTTAGTAAATAGTTGTTACTGGTGTTGAGAAATGCTAGTGATTTTTTTAGTTGTATCTGGCAACCTTGCTGAAGTCTTATCTGTTCTAATAGTTGGTTGATTATTCTAATGGTTTTCTATATAGATGATCTTATCCATGGCAAATGACAATTATTTCTTTCCCCTTCAAATCCTTTTGCCTCTTATTCAATTTCTTTCCTTGCAGTGCATTTCTCAGGACCCCCAATATTAAGTTAAACAGTATCAGTGATAGTGAGCATCTTGTCTGGTACCCAGTCTCAGAAGGAATTCCTCTAGAATTTCTCCACCAAACATAATGTTTTCTGTAGATACTTAGCATTTGACCTTTATAAAATAAGGGTATTTCCTTCCAGATCTGATTTTCTAAAGAGTTTTTATTTTTAATCATACATAGTTATTAAATTCTATCAGTGCCTTTTCTGGTTCTATTACAGTAATTGTATAGTTTTTCTCTTTTAGTCTATTGATGTGGTAAGTTATATTGACTGATTTTTCTGATGTTGAATCATCTTTGCTTTCCCGGAGGTAAAACTTTCTTAATAATGTCTTATTTTTGTAATATAGATGATGATGATGATGATGAATAGTTAGACTGGACTCACTATATATATTTTTTTAAATAAATTTATGTATGTATTTTTGGCTGCGTTGGGTCTTCATTGCTGCGCACGGGCTTTCTCTAGTTGCGGCGAGCGGGGGCTACTCTTCGTTGCGGTGCGCAGGCTTCTCATTGCGGTGGCTTCTCTTGTTGCGCAGCACGGGCTCTAGGTGCGCGGGCTTCAGTAGTTGTGGCTCGAGGGCTCTAGAGCGCAGGCTCAGTAGTTGTGGTACCCAGGCTTAATTGCTCCACAGCATGTGGGATCTTCCCAGACCACTGGCAGGCAGATTCTTAACCACTGCACCATCGGGGAAGTCCCTCACTATATTTTTAAAGACAATTTTTTTTAGAGAAGCTTTGGGTTCACAGCAAAATTGAGCAGAAAGTACAGAGTTTCCACATGCTCTCGCCTCCACACATGCATAGCCTCACCCACTATCAACAACCCCCAACGGGGTGGCACATTTGCCACAATTGATGAACATACATTGACATATCTTAATCACCCAAAGTTCATAGTTTACATTCTGGTTCAATGTTGGCGTACATTCTATGGGTTTGGACAAATATATGACATGTATCCATCATTATAGTATCATACAGAGTATTTTCAGTGTTCTAAAAATCCTGTGTGCTCTGCCTATTTATCTCCCCCACCCCACTGCAACCTCTGGCAACCACTGATCCTTTTACTGTCTCATAGTTTTGCCTTTTCCAGAATGTCACAGAGTCGGGATCATATAGTATGAAGCCTTTTCAGATTGGCATCTTTTAGTTAGCAATATACACTTAACGTTCCTCCATGTCTTTTCATGGCTTGATAGGTTATTTCTTTTTAGTGCTAAATAATACTCCATTGTCTGCATGTATCAAAATTTATTTATTCATTTACTTTTTGAAGGACATTTTGGTTGCTTCCAAGTTTTGGCCATTACAAATGAAGCTGCTGTAAAAATCGGTGTGCCGGTCTTTGTGTGGACATAAGTTTTCAACTCCTTTGGGTAAATACCGAAAGTACAAATACTGGGTCATATGGTGAGAGTATGTTAAGTTTGTAAGAAACCACCAAACTGTCTTCCAAAGTGGCCACAGTATTTTCCATTCCCACCAACAACGAATGAGAGTTCCTGTTGCTCCACACCTTCACCAGCATTTGGTATTGTCAGTGTTCTGGATTTTGGCCATTCTAATAAGTGTATAGTTAAAATATCTTTTTTAACAAAGGAAATAACACTACAACACTTCTCCCGTACTCAAAGTCTTCTGCTGTTTTCCCATCACAATTACATCCGAGCTCCTTACCGTGATCTATTAGGAAAGTGACCATAAAATTTATCTATACAAACCAGGCACTTCTGAGAAAAAAGGAGGCTCTATGTGTAATGATGCCAGGAAAAATGACAACCTCACACCTAACCCTTTCCCTGATCCCTCAGCTCCCACCACACTGGCCGTGCTGCTCTTTTCAACAGTTCCCACATTAAGGCTTTCGCACCAGCAAAAACTCAATAAGGATGTATGAAATGCTTAGTACGTGTCAGGCATTGTATCTGGGGATACAGTGAAAACAACAAAGTTTCTATTTTCATGGAGTTCACATTCTAGAAGATCCTTCCTGCTGTGTAAAATAATAAATAAAATAAAATTCAAAAAACAGAAAAAAAAAAGATCCTTCCGTCTAGAAGGCTCTTCCCCCAGATTCTCACATGGCTCAACCACTCACGTCATTCAGGTATTTGTTCAAATGTCCTTGAAAAGGTCTTCCCTGAACATCCCATCTACAATAGGCTGCTCCCACCACCCTATCAATCTCTATCCTCTGCCCCTAACATTATTTCCCATCAGTACCTGAAATTTTATTAGTCACTTGTTTGTTTTCTTATTTCCCTTAGAATGGAAGCTTCAAGAAGGCCAAGATTTTGGTTGCCTCAGTCACTGCTATATCCCCAACTCCTGGAGCACTGCCTGAACCATCAATCAATTATTATTTGTTTAATAAATAAATAATGAACAGTTCACTGAGGATATTTAACATAGACAAGCCTTTCCCTTTGGGAACATTTAACTATGTTTTTCAAGTGTATTTAATAACAGTGAATTCCTCAAAGATATCTAAAGAGAGTATCCCGGTCACAATCATGCATCCCCTTAATTTACGGGGATCCTCTCTCTGCAATAAAAATTGGGCTACACGAGGAGACGCCACATATAATTCTGAGCTCCCTTAGCATCACTAAAACCCAGATTGAAAGCACATGCAGGAAAGAGTTAACGAGTCCTTCTCGTTCTGAGATCTTCCACGGCAGATTCATCCACCAGTCTCCCTACTGAAGAGCTGCGCTTTTGAAACTGCAAAGCAAGCACTTGAAAGGGAGCCCTGCCTTTCCTGAATACCCTCAGTGCTGAAGTCTGTGCCGTAAGGGCCCGTCAGGGGTGTTTCCACCTCTGGGCAAAGTTCAGCTGGCTGGAGTTTTTTCAGGTTCTCGCCGATATGCTTCCGAAAGCTCTCTGTAGATAAGCATGTGAGTGAGAATGAGCTATAATTACAAAATAATGAAAACAATTTTCTGTAGAACTTATGGATATTGTTCTCATGAAGATTGTCTGGCCAGTCAAATGTTTTTCCTTCATTCTGCCAACTTTCTCAGAAATTTAATTAAAACTGGCTTTGACGGTGTGTATCCAAGGGAAACCAATTCCTGGTTTTAACTAAGGAAGAAATGAATACTTAGAGCAGGTTGCTATGATGGAACAGGAGAGCACAAGTAGGGTTTTGAACTGGCTTGCATGCCAAATAGAACCGATGGCTTAAAGAATTTGTGGAGAAAGATGTTTCTTTGGAGAAGAGAATATCATGGAAACATTTTATTCAACAGGACTTTTCAAGAGTCATATGTCAAGTACGCCTTGGGAAGTAATTCCTTGGAAACTTATGGTCATTCTGCTGTAAGCATACAGTTATCTCAATTTCAATTATAATACTGCTGAGAATGAATTTTATATGTTTCAATCCAGTATTACCTGATTCCCTATGCTGTCCTTTGTCTATTGTCCTAGACTACAGTTTTGTTTTGGGAGTAAGAATGCAGCTGGTGTTCAAATTCAACTTGAACAGCTTAACATTTTCGGTTAGCTGCATGAAGTTTGGCAAGACACTGAATCTTCCAGGGGCTCAGTTTGTTTCACCATAAAATGGAGATAGCATTACCTCCCTGTCGGATTGCTGTGAAGAATGAATGTGCTCCTATGTGGGAATATTTGCCAACTACAATTTGGTACGAGCCAGGCCAGGACCAAGGTAAGGCCAGTGAGGAGAAAAATTTAGGGGGACTCCCCCACAAGTCAGCAATCAAAATAAATAATATTTAAATACCATATTTTTTAAAAGTCAAATTTAATGCAAAAAAAACCCCCCACGATGAACAAAATATCAAAAACACTAACCCTGGGTATGAAAATGTGAGCGTCGTTCATCCGTTTGGTAGAGGTATAAATAAATAACAGTTTATTTGACCAACAGTCTTTGCCATGTCACACATTTTTAAGACTGTCCTTTCTTTTCAGCAGCTGGTTTCAGAGCTGGGCTGCCATCTGCTTTTGCTTCTTGACTGTCTGGTCAGCTGGAAGCTATTGTCAACTTGCTGTTTGCTTGAACTCCTGCTTTCTCTTCCTGGCAGGTACGTGGTTGCCTGACACTTTCATTCGTCAAGTGCCTCTCTTGTCCTGCAAGGGGTCCTCTGGTTCTTTGAAAAAGTCTTCTTTTAGCTCAAGATTTGCTGTTCTTTAACCTTGGTTTCCTGAGTTAGGCTCCTGCGTCAAACGCTGGCTTTTTTCCGAGGCTCTCAAGGTGATATAATGATGTCAAAAGAAACACTTCTTTACAGCACACTCTCAGGTGAGTTTTCACATGGACTTGCATTCACTGGTCCAGCCAGGTGCCAAGCCCAGGCATACAACCCTCAGATCTTCAGATTTCTTGGAAACACAAAGGCAACCAACATTTACATATGGATGACGTGAAGCAAGTTTAGAAGTTAGGCACGTGTCCCTGACAGAACTTTCTCAAATTCTCTCCTCCTGTGCAAGCGGGGAGTATTCATTGATCTATCATTATCATCATCATCAGATCCCTATTTCTACCCCAAAACTACTCTTTATTGCTTACTTACTATGTGCTAGCTGCTGTGCATAACATTTCTCATCCAATTCTTACAGCATCCTTTTGGGGTAGGAATTATTAGCCAATTCATGGATGAGGAAACACAGTTTTAGGCTATTACAGCTAGCGATAATAGGTTCATTCATTTATTCAACAAATATTTACAAAGTTCTTAACAATGACTGAGGCTCTGTGTTACTATCTTTGGAGGCTAAGACAGACTGCAGCTGAGTTAAGCAGGAAGGGATTCATAGAAGGATATTGAGTAGCTCACGGAATCCTGGAGAGATGTGGCTATGCCAACAGGGAGAAACCCTAAAGTCATTTCACAGACCCAGTCTGGTGAGGAAATTGTCGCCACTGACCCCATCACGGGCACTGGAAGATGCCGTCAGTGCTGCCACCACTGCTGGGCTGCAGCCGCCACCAGAGAGCATCTTTGATATCCTTGCTGCTTTGTATCATTAGCTCTCCGTTTGGGGCATCTGTTTGGAAGAACATAAGTCACATGTCCAAACCCTAACAGCAAAGAAGGCTGGGAACATGAGTGTCTGGGGACTTCTGTAGTAGGATGTGGGTTGGGTCTTTAACAAAGACTCAATTCCCAAAATATGGAAAGGAACTTCAGATTCTAGTACAGCCAAAATTATGGCAAGTGACCACTACATGGAACATGGAGTCCTTGCCCTGCAGGCACTTACAAACTAACAGGAGAGAAGATCCACACAAATGACCACGGTACATAAGATATGCCACCAAAATGATGTGGACAAGGAGTGCTTCTTGAAGGGAGAGGTAGGAGTTCAATTCTGGCTGGAGATGACAGATTCAAAGAAAGGATCACACTTCTGCTGGGTCTTTTAAAAAATTTTTATTGAAATATAGTTGATTTACAATGTTGTGTCAGTTTCAGGTATACAGCAAATATATGGTAAATCCTGTGTCGAGGCGTATGGCCATGCTGAAGGGAAAAATACTCACGAGTTTAATTATGAAAGAAGCATCAACTGAGCTTATTTCTCCTTTTAGCACTTGGCCTGGTTATAATTCCTTATTTGTGTCTATGATTATTTGAGGAATTAAAGTGGGGTCCAGGACATGCTGGCTCAGAAGAAGATGGGAGCAATGAGCAAATGCTTCGGGCAGATCCCTAGAGCTCACTGCCTGGATTCACAAAATAAGCAGAGAATATATATATATTTTTTTTTCTTTTTTAGATTCTTTTCCATTATAGGTTATTACAAGATATTGAGTATAGTTCCCTGTGTTATACAGTATGTCCTTGTTGGTTATCTACTCCATATGTGTATATATATAGTAGTGTGTTTTTTTAAATCCCAAACTTCTAATTTATCCCTCTTCCCCTTTGGTAACCATAAGTTTGTGTTCTATGTCTGTGAGTCTATTTCTGTTTTGTAAATAAGTTCATTTGTATCTGCTGGGTCTTAAATAGTGGTAGAATTGGGAGAGATAACAAGGGTGAGTGGGTAAAATAGGAAGGACCATTCAAAGAATGAGGCACCCAGGTCCAAAAAAGGTCCAAGGTGTGTTGGCAATGAGGAGTCCTCATATTGTGCTGAGTAGGGGAATAGAGCAGGTTTATTGCAGAGATCTAGACATGAGATGATAAATCCTGGTCAAGGTACATGGCCATGGTGGGAAAGAAAAAATAAACTCAGGAGTAATTATGAAAGAAGCATCAACTGAGCTTATTTCTCCTTTTAGCACTTGTCCTGGTTGTAATTTCTTAGTTGTGTCTACGATGGTTTGAGGTTAACACCTGTCTCTTCTATCAGACGGGAGCCTCCATGAGGCAGGAACCATGTCCCCTCTTCCTCCCCATCATATTCCCAGGGCCTTGCACAGTGCCAGCTGCATGGAAGGAGCTCAGGAGATACTTGTTGAGGGGAAGATAGGTTGATAAACAGACTGATACATAATTAGAGAACAGGAAATGGAGATAACAAAGATAATTCTGAGGTTTTGGTCATACGGAAGTCTCAAAGACACGTTGAATTCGAGGTTCAGAGGGAACAACTTTGAGGGAGTTTTTCAGCCGGTTTTTGGAGATGAGAGAAAAGTGATTTGTAGCCTAACAGAATTAAGCAGGTAAGCCTGTTCTGCATATACGTGCGATGGTTAACACAACTCAAGCATGCATTGCAATGATGGAATTCCACATGCAGTGTAGATTGGCTTTGGGGAAAAAAAATCATGTTTGAGTACTATTATTTCACACTCTCTGCGCCACTGTTCCTATGTTCTCTGGACTGATAGAGAGAGTCAGGACAGCACCGTGTGGTCTGAGTGGAAAGGCATGTTTCCCCTGACGAGCTTCGTCCAGCTGCCCACCCTCCCACGCTTGGAGTGTGAGACGGAATAAGAGTGGGCATCTGATCCAGGTTGGGAGAAGAAAAAGAATGTGTGTCAAAGATGCAGCCCTCAAGCCCCACCAGGATATATGTGAGGGTGTTCCTCTGTCTTATGCCATAATTCATATCAAGAGCTGATGAATTTTTCACAGTGAGGCTCTAGTGTGTCCGTCTCGTTTTTCAGCCTTGCTCTTCTGGGGTCAAGTGACCCAAGCAGGGTTTGGTGGCTAATAGGAGTGCAGGATTTAAGGAATTACACAAGTGCTGGAGGGTTTCCATCGAGCTCCCTTGGTAACAGCAGCAAAGTGATAGGAAACATTTTATAAATTAAGCTGCTTTAGCCAGAAAAGAGAGTAGAACTGTTGCTTCCTTACAATTAACTGTTTCTCTCCCAATAATAAGAAAAGTGAATGCTGTATATCTGCTCTGTCTTCCCGAGTTCAATTAGAGATAACAACTGAATCTGGGTTGCAGGGAGCCCAGAAAAAACTAAATTATCCAGGTTAGCAAATAGGGGACATGTTTGAGAAGGGAAAACCAGATAGTGGACATTTGTGGCTTTGAGCTTCCCAGCAGCTTTGATTTGGGTAACAGAACCCACACCTCCCCTTGGACAGTCACCCCACTCTGGTCCCAGTCTGGGCTACCAGGGTGGGCATGTGGCCTACAGAGAGTACTGTACCCTTGGCTGGAGAGGTCACTTTAGGGATTGACACATTTCTTACCAAGTCAGTCAGAGAAATCCTTGGGTCTATAGCTATTGTCCTTCCCAAGCAGTTTCAGATATGTACACACCCAGCCTCATAACACAATTACATCAAAAGGGTATTGGAAATTTCTTTGGAAAATGAATTTACCCAACAGCTCTTTGTTCACACTTTGTAACACTCCTAAACACAAGTATTATGGACTGAATATTTTACTGCTCAATTACTGTAACTTGGTAAGATTTTTTTGGATTCCCTCATCTTCACTCTGCACTTGTTCTAATTTACCTATCTCTGACCCTGTTATTCAGTTTTAAGCCTATATTTTATTATATGTATTTCCTATATTATTTGTTGAACAAATTATGGGATATTAATAGCCAATTCTGGCTCAGATAATACAATTTTTTTTTTCAAAGCATAGGGATGCCTGAGACAACAGTGATGAGTGTCTAGAACAAGGGGATATTTGCTTGACTCTTACAAAGTGGAATGCTTTGTTTTCCTAAAACATAACTCCGGTTCTGGAGATGGTACTGGTGGTGAGAGTTCCTTGTTGGGCTTCTGCCCTGATCGGCAATGAATTATTTAACCTTGACAGGTTCTCTTTTCTAATACGGGGTTAGCACTGCTCACTGCACAACTCCATTTGGATGCATGGGTTAACGTTTGAAATCATTTTGACTACGAAAAATTCGGTGTTGTTTCTGTCTTAGTTGCAATGTTAATCCTGGTCTCTGTGAAAGATGAGTGTGCTTAAAGTCTTTCTGTTCTACGAAAACGTTTCCCTTAAGAGTCTGCCAAAGTCACCAGAAAAATAGGTAGAGCCGGCCACCAGCAAAAAGGAACCCACGCTGGACTTCTGAATATGACTCAGAGACACCAAACAAGGGACGTAGAAAGGAGGTGGGGGAGAGGCAAGAATCTAGGACTTGTGGCACAGGACCATCAAGATTTCCAGGAGAAATTAAGGAAACATCTGCAAGGTCAGAGCAGGAAGTCCAGGGCCGCTTCTCAGAGAGGGAAGTGCCTTCCTTGGGACTGTTTCAGTGGAGCTGAAATGCCACATAACCAGGGCCAGGGAGGCCAGTGGAAGACCGGGGAGTAAACTCCAAGAATGACCAACAGTCCATCAGCTCAAATCCAAGTCTTTCAGCCACACAGAAGGGAGGACCGTCCTGTGGATTTGGGACCCAGTAAACCTTGTTAGCCAGGCCCAGATGTAGCTCAACGTTAATTGCATTACAATAAAGAATCTGTGTTCCGAAAAATCTCTTGACTGCTTTTGCCTGAGTTCCCACCCAAGCTTTGCCAATCATGGCCCCGCAAAGGGCTAATGAAAGGGTAATGCAAACAGGGTTGATTGTGGAGTTATAATCAAACAGTTGGGAAACTTTGCAATTTCGGTGCTTGGAAAATACAAAGTCTATAAAACCTCAGCTAAATAACATATAATTGGCCAGAAAAATACATCCAGGAGGGGCTTAGACTGTTTTGGGTATGAAAGGAATGTCTCCCTCTCGAACCATGGGGGTGTGGTGAGGTAGGACAGGGGTGGGTACTAGACCATTGGGGACTCACTTCAAGTCCTGCCAGTTTGGCAAGAAACCTCCTGCTTCCCTGGGTTGGCTCACCCAGCACACAGGCTGCCCCTCTCCGCCTGCGGCACACCCTTTCACACCATCCCCCAGAAGACAGCTCACTTTCGGCCCGACCCTTTAGCATCTCCAACCTTTGTGACCCTCACACTTTACATCAGTCCAGCATTGTTCAGCCTGACAGATGACCCGGCCTCCTGATTTTCTTTAAATAATAGGAGAACGTTTGCTCTCTGGAAATACCAGGCTGCATCCAAATTTAAAAAAGAAAAATGGGAGAGGAAAGCGTTCAAACAAAACTCTTGGAATGGGGCTCCTGTGGTAACATACCAAATAAAGGAAAACAGGAAAGCAATTGCAATATTAAAAATAGATGACTTCCTGCATGTAAATTCTTCGCTGACCTTGTTGATTGGAGTGTGGTCAGTGTTTGCTGCCTGCCACCTCCTGACTTCGTACCAACAGGCAATTCTCAGGGCTCAGGAATCCCCCGGCCCCATTATAAAAGCGTTTATACATCTGCCTCTGGGCATCAAACCTTTTCGCCCTGATGCTCAGTGCCTACCAGAGACCAATTCCTTATACCTCATTTCATTCCTATGTGTCTAAGGAGAATTGACTGAATATTGAGGGTACCTCAGAGGACCCTGGAGCGGAGACGTTACCTGTGCATAACGCCATGCCCCTTGATGATGTCAGCGTCTACCACCAACGAAGCATGAAAGTAATATGGAGAAAATAATGCATCATCCTGCTGGAAGAGCATTCACTGAATACTCCGTGAACACTCACCACATGCAAGCACTGCTTTATGTACGTGGGACACTCCCATGCCCTTGGTGAGCTCGTATTCTAGTTGGATAAAACAGACAATAAACAATGAGCACAGTACATAAGTAAATTACATAGTGTATTCTAAGACAGATGTATAGAAAAAAGGAAAAGGAAAGTAGGGTGAGGAGGCTGCAGCAGATGGGCGGTATTAAATAGGATAGAAAGGACCTTAGTAAGAAGGTAATAGATAAGCAAAGACTCCACGTGAGGCAGGTATCTCGAGAAAGTGTCCAGGCTGATGTGTAGCCCGAGCAAAGGTCCTGAGGCAGGACCATTATGCCTAGTGAACCATAAGACTCGGCTTCTCTCTCTTCCACTGCCAGGGAGGCCCCAGACAAGACAGTTTCTCTCCGGGGGCTGCAGAGGAAATGGCTTTGAAGCAGCAGGAGCAATGATGAAAATGGTTTCAACAGGGGCAGCTCTGGAATTGGGGTGTACATGTGTGAAAAGGCAAAGCCAAAGGTTAAAAAAAGGAGCACGTTCCAAGATTCCACTCCCTGAGTGGAGAATCAGGGCTGGAATCTCAAGGACACACCTAAAACAAGTCAGCAGGAGACAAGGAGGGTCATTGTGTTTTGATTCCCCGCACAGTTAGGAGTGTGGCCCGGTGCCTTCTGAAGCACTAGTGGAATTTGGCCTTGGATCACGGAATTTTAGGGCTGTTCCTTCCCAGTGTGTGTGCCCCCTAGTCCCCTTCTTTGGATCGCTTTGGTCACTGGGATTCTCTTAACAATTTTTCTGTTCAGGGTCACTCTTGAAATTAGATCTCGCCAAGGGATGATCTGTACCTCTCAGGACTCCCCCTCCTCTCTTATTGTAACCGGAGGGCCTGTGGGGAATTCACACCCACAGTTAAAGAGGCATGGGAGTGGCCAGGGCCTGGGAACTCAGGTATTTATCAAAACATATTTGATTTTCTCCCATAGCCGTTAGAGTTCTAGGATGAGAGACAGAGAGATGGAGCTAGAAGCTTGTGTATTTAAAACCCTCCCAGTTTCCCATGGTTCTTGGGAGAAAGTCAACACCCCTTAACAGCCTTCATGCCTCTATAGTCTATCTTTCCATCCTCCTCCTGGCTTACTGAACACCTGGGCACTTATCTGAGGGACCCTGCTTCCTGTAGCCTCCAGGTATACCTGCTGTCCTGGGATTCTCTTCCAGCCCCCTCTTCACCTGTCTAAAGCCTACTCACCCTTCAAGTCCCAGTTAATCAGTCCTTCCCACAGGGAAAGATTTCCTAACCCCCTTACTGGGTTGCGCCACTGTCCTTCCAGAATTTAGCATGGCACTGGTCCATAGTAAGTGTTCAATAAATATTTATGCTTCATAAATTTAGTTAATGAATGAATGAGCAAATGAACAGAAAGAGAAGCTAAAATCAATGTGTATTTTTTTAAAACTGAGGACCAGGTGGACAAAAGTCCCTGCGACAAAGGAGGGAGAGGAGAATAAAAGAAAATAAATTCTTTAAGGTCTGAAGTGCTTTTGCTTAAGGCAATTTTCAGGCCAGGTCAACAAGGTCAATTGCCAGAAAAAGCAATGGGGATTCGTTCTAGGACATTCATCTTCTGGCTTAGTGTTGAAAGTAACATTGTTAGCCTTGTTCACTGAAACTGAAAATGAGCTGAATCCCCCCCAGGCAGAGGGGCAGCAGAAGGGCACAGCCAGGAAAGCTAAGCACATCCAGTCTGGAGGGGTAAAGAAACTAAATTACAAGGACATAATTTTAACTTCTTGCTCTGTCTTGATCCAGTGTGGATGACCTTGGGCAAGTCACTTAACTTTTTGAATTACAATCTCATTGTCCAAAAAAAAACCCCAAAAAACAAAATACCGAAAAACTTGGGGACTTTGGGAGAAGAAAGGATTTTAGCCAAGTTTGTGTATGACCAAAGGTCCCACACAATAGTGGTATTATTAATGATCACTGATGCTATCCCCAGCTGTTCCCCAGTATGATTTTATTAGTCCCACTGCTGTTTCCTGATTCGTTTCCATTCAGGAAGCTTTAAAATAATGGTTAGCAGAGGGGCACATTGCAAAAATAAAAATTCTCCCGCTTTTAACTTCTCCATCCACTTTAATCCCACTGCCCATCCTTCCTCTCTCCCCAGCTTCAGCTGGAGACCTGCCATTCCTGTGATCAATCACGCTCCGGGGAGAATCTTACTTGGGGGGAGGGGAGAGGATGGGGGCAGGGGGGTTCTGGCCCAGCATGACTGTGGAGTGTGATGTCCTTTTGTGGTGCCCTCGAAAACAGAAGTGAGGAAACAGGCCGTCATTTATCATGTGGCTTTGTAATAGTCGCTGATAATGCAAAACAGCCGGGCCATTTTCGAGGTCTCCCCAGTGAAGTACCGAGTCAGCGGTGGGGGGAGGCCAAGTCAGAAAGGGAGGTTCCCTGTGCGGCTTGCCCTTCTGCCAGGGATCTCCCTGTAGCCACAACTTCCTGCTCGCTGGTTGAGCCTGCCAGTTGCCCCCTGGAGGGCACACAGCCTCCCGTCTATGTACACTACCAGGCTGGGGCCTCTCGGGGAAGCTGAAATTTTCCCCATTCTAGCCACTCACATCTCAGTCCTCCCCAAGCTAGGTACCCTATTGGATGCAGGTGCCGTAGGGTGGAGCTTTTGGTGTGACGGCTGGCCCTTGGACCAATCACTGTGGCAGAGGAGAGCCAGCATTCTGGTTGGCTAAGCCTAGGTCACCTGCCCAGTCTTGGCTGGGGGTGAGGCAACCTCAGCTATATCCACACCACGGTGAAACATGGTTCCAGAGTGAACGAAAGGGAAGTGTGATGGGCACCAGAGCGACCACTGGAATTACACCTCCTATTTCTCTGAATTCCCTCTACCCTGCTAACCCAGCACACCAGCTAGCACCATGCCTTTGCCCAAAGGAGGCTTCCATCAATATAAGTTTTCTGGAAAAAAACAAAAAACACTTGAATCCACAAATGAACACAGGAGAAAAGCCATGCAAAGGCAGAACACCATGGAAGCACTTTTAAAAAAGGGACTTTTCTCCATCAGGTACCCACCTAAGAAGATGCCAAGCCAAGAGAATGACATTGCTAAAATAAAATAGGGGGGGTCCAGCCTCTCAAACCACTCAGCCATACTCTCTGCTTTTGACCTTTGCTGCTCTTCTCAATGTCACAATGGCTGCATGTTGCTAAGTCAGGGGCTCCTTGCTCCGGCCTCACTTGACTTGCCGGAACAGCAGCATTTGACCCAGGTGATAACATTCTTCTCCTTGAAACCCTTTCTTGCCTTGGCTTCTAGGACATCACACCCACTTTGTTTTCCTCACACTTTACCGGCCTTCCTTCTTGGATTCTTTGGCTGGTTCTCCCCACCCTCCCTTTCTGAATGTTCAGTGCCCAGGGATCAGTCCTTGGACCTCTTCTATCTAAGCTGGCTATCTAGGTGATCTCAGCCAGTTTATGGCTTTAATACCATCCATGTGCTATGATCCAATGTGTGTGTGTCTGGCCTAAACCCCTTTCCTGAGCCCCAGATCTTATAACTATCTGCCCAGCTGATATTTCTACTTGAATGTTTAATAGAGCTTGCCAACCTGTCTCATCTACAGCTGAGCTCCTGATGGCTCTCCCTCTACTACTACCAAAAAGAAAACCGTTCCTCCCATAATCTAGTCACTCAGGTAAATCCATCGTGCTGTTCCTGGCTCCTCTCTTTCTCTTCCTCCACATTTTGTACATCAGAAACTTCTATACACTCTACCTTAAACTATATTCAAAATGGAATACCCTCTCTCTTGCTGCCACCCTATTCCTAACAGGTCTTCCTGCTTCTGCCTTTGTCTCCTATCCACGCTCATCCTCATGTCTTATTCTCAACATGCGAGCCACACTGATCCCACGAACACATCACTCAGATTGTGTCAGTCCTCTGCTCCAGAACTACAGTGGTCTCAGAGTAAAAGCTAAACCCTTGTTATGACCTATGTGGGCCCACGTGATCTACCTCACACTTACCTCACTCACTTTACCTCCTGTTAATCACACCCCTACTCCCTCCACTTCCTTCCTCATATATTGCAGACATGCTTCCACCTCAGGGCCTTTGCACTTGTTCTTCCCTCTCTCTGGAAAGCTCTTCCTCCAAATATCCACACGGTTCCCTCATCAACTCCTTTGAGTACTTACTTCTTAGACAGGTTTTCCCGTCCAAAATTCAATACCCTCACTGTTCTCGTCCCTCTCCCCTTCTTATTTTTCTCCTTTCATCACTATCTAACATTCATATACATTATATATATTTTTTGTTTGTTTGTTTGTTTGTTTACTATAGTCAGTAGAATGGACTTTCTCTTGAGATCTATTGAAGGAGGATTCTTACTAAGAATTCTTACTAAGATTCTTATAAGTCTGTGTCATTGTCCAGAAACTTAGTACACAAATGTAAAGATTTATATAATTCATTCTTTTTTTAAAAAATTGAGCTATAATTGGCATATAACATTAATTAGTTCCAGGTATACAGCATAATGATTTGATATTTGTATACATAGCAAAATGCTCAACACTATAAGTCTAGTTAATATCCATCATCTTACAGAGTTAAAAAATAATCTTTTTCTTGTGATGAGAACTTTTAAGATCTACTCTCTTAGCAACTTTCAGATATGCAATATATTCAAAATATTCATATATTCTCTTTACTTATTTTATCTTGTGCATTATATCTTCTCCCTCTAGATCGTTAGCTCCATGAGGACAGGGCTATTTTTGTTTGTTTTAATCATTAATATCCTCTTAAAACCTATAATAGCGTTGTTTTAAAGTTTTTATTGGACTATAGTCGACTTACAATGTTGTGTTAGTTTCTGCTGTACAGCAAAGCGAATCAGTTATACATATACATATATCCACTCTTTTTTAGATTCTTTTCCCATATAGGTCATTATTGAGAAGAGTTCCCTGTGCTATATAGTAGGTCCTTATTAGTTATCTATTTTATATATAGTAGTGTGTATACGTCAATCCCAATCTCCCAATTTATCCCCCACCCCCACGCCACTTTGCCCCCGGTAACCATAAGTTCGTTTTCTACATCTGTGACTCTATTTCTGTTTTGTAAATAAGTTCATTCTACAATAGTGTTTTTACATGAAAAAGGAAAGTAAACAAAGTAGCCTAATTGTACAACTGAGATCTGAGACCCTTGAAACCCATGTTCTGTATTTGCGCTTAACTTCTAACTAAATTCAGTCATTGGGCAGGATGGGTTTCCAAGTCTTGAGGTCCAGTTTTGGTCTGGAGGAAGCCAGGAAGATTTTCTACTCATGTTGTTTACTAGTCCAAAAGTTTTCAATAGCTTCCCATTGCCTTCAGGGATCAAGTTCATCCCGCCATCATCTGTACCTTTCCAAGTTATCTCCTGCCAAACTGGTCTATCCACTATTTCCCCAAATTGCCTTGAACTTATCTTCCTCCGTATTCTTTCTCATTCCCTTCTGTCATCTGAAACACCTTTCTTCATCTCCTCTACCCATCTATGCACACCTACCCCATCCTTCATGACCTCTTTCCTTCCCCACCCGCTGAAATCCAGCTCGTCCTTCAACTCACATCATGCCTCCTTTATTTTATTTATTTATTTATTTTTTGGCCACACTGCGCAGCTGGTGTGATCTCAGTTACCAGGGATTGAACCTGGGCCATGGCAGTGAAAGCACCAAATCCTAACCATCAGCCCACCAGGGAACTCCCACATCATGCCTCCTTTAGAAAGTCTTCCCTGAATACTGCAGGTAGAATGAAATGCTCCCTATATAGTAAGTTTATAGTATTTTTTTCCAACATTATTCCAGCTCGTTGCACAGTACCATAGGGGAGTAGTAAAGTGAGGGCCCACAGCACAGAGTTTAGAGCCTAAGTGCATTGATTCAAACCCAGCTTCTGCTACTCACTGGTTGTATGACCTTGGGCAAGTAATGTAACCTCTCTGTGTCTCAGTTTCTTTCACTGTAAAATGAAGACCACAATAGTACCTATCTTATAGAGTTTTATGAGGATTAAGTGCATTAATACGTAAAATACTTGGAACGGTGTCTGCTCTGTGTTTGCTGTTACTGTAGTGGTGGTGGTAGTGGTTCTTAACAACCCATCTTCAGTCCATTTGATGTTGGGGGGTTGAAACATAACAGCTGGATTTCCTTCCAGGTGTTTAAAACACATACCTTAATTTTATTACATACTGAGTGTATCCTTTTTTCTGTCTTTCTCAGTTTGAAGGTACAGGTGAGTTAAATCTATTATAGGGAATTCTTGGTACTATAAACAATTTCACTGATTTTTTTCTGCATACCCAATGTACAACCATAATGCCAGTGTGACACTGAGTTGAATTCAACTCCTGTTTACTGAATTAATCCACTATGAGGAACAGAAGGATGAAGACAAAGTCCTTCCCTGGACCACTATCTATAGAACCACTGTCTCTTCAGGAAGATCAATGTGTACACAATTAACTTCCCAATAGCTACTCTATGCTCCATACTACATGGTGCTTTTATTTCTATCTTAAGGTTTCAGCTTTCCTCAGCCTCTCACTCACACTTTTTTTTAAATAATTTTGAATCCAGTATGCATTCGTTCATTTGAACCAGTTTCTTGTTTTAATGTGGGAACACATAAGTTGTAATCTATTAGTGTCTACTTAATGAAATTGTTTTTGAAACCCTGCCCGTTAACCTTTAACCTGGAGGCCCGTGCATAGTTTCCTTATTCATTAAATGATTAACTCACTGACCAGAGGCATTCATGAGTTCTTGGCTCAGCCGGTACCTTTCTGGCCTAGTCCAGAGACTGGGGAGGTTCCAGAATGATCTCCCCAGCCTTCTCCTGAGACACATCTCTGGCTGCCCCATTTGTCTTCCCTTTCCTAGTCGTCCCCACATGCTACTCTCCCACTGCAATGCACTCCCTCTTCCAGGAGGCACATCTGCATCTGGTCCTCATTGTGGTGGTTATCCGACTTTGCAGTTACTTTTATAGATGTTTAATCAGGTGTGCAGGTGAAAAGATGAAAAGTGAAGGGTAGATGTTTCTAAATATTTCTTCAGAAAACAAATTCAGCAATATTCAATCTAGTCTCTTGTCTTCCCCAGAGGCACTGGCATCAACATCCTCTTGTGCAACAGCAGCCTGAGACACTGATTCCTTGAAGATGAAGCCTGGAGCTACAGCTTAACACCCATGAAATTGTTTTTCAGGCCTATTAGTGTCCTCACCCTCCACTCTGGATAAACAGGCTCAGAAGTGGTTTATATGCCAGGTTGTTTTCCTTCTGAAAGATGATCCTTAAAGTAACTTCAGAAAACAGAAGGGCAACTCTAGAGATTAAAAAAAAAAAAAAAAAAAAGGAAGCCATGAGTATGTTTTAAAGCCTCTCAGTAAGCTAAGATGCTGCTCACAGAAGTTGTAAAATAATCTTCTACCAGTTACTAACTTTAAAGTAATTTAGAGCAAGAGGACTTCTAAGAAAAGATGCCTCATGAGGGTAGTATCTTGGGTCGTTTTCCTGAAGGTAGTTGAGAGGAAACAGTACTCCACAGCCTGATATGGGCCCTTCAGGCTATAAAACACTGAGCATTTCACTCTTGAAAGGGACAAAGAGTTAGCGAACAATGGTATGGAGGAGAAAGGTTGTGGTAATGGCTCATTTTCCTGAAAAATCAACAAGACTGGCCAAGAGACAATGGTCCTTCCATATTGCTTTGCAAATCCTCTAATACGGAAGCTTCACCTTGAAGATCTCTCTGTAATCCAAGGTCAGGGACTGTGGGCCAGCTTTCCCCAATGTACTCAGTGCCCTTGGTCCCAGGCTAACAATGACAAAGGGAAGGAGCCGCACAGAGAAGCTGGATGGAAGATTATAAGACACGCTAAAACTCATCTCAGGAACTTTGGAAGACTACTTTTCCCATTGAGGCCATAACCAAGCTATAATCACAAGTATTTTGATGGACAGAGCCCTGCCTTTTATCAGGTACAGATAACCCTGCTTTTCAAGAGTTCACTTTACTCCACCTAGCTCTTATGAAAGACTTACATTAGTACCTGTTTTATCTAACCAAAAGAAATCCGAAGAGGTTTCGCTATTACAAAAAAAGACAAAAAGTGAGAATAGAGTTCAGCGTTGGTTTTGCAGCAGCCGTTATAGAGGCGGTGTGAGCCTGAGCAGAGAGAGTGGTACCACCCAGCTCCTTCCCCAGGAACTACACTCAGCATCTCAGCATCAAGCCCCCATAGCTTTGAACTGTGTCTGTGAGCATCTGTGCTTCATCTCCATTTATTTTGTGCATCTGTTAGCAAGACATATCCCAAGGTAACTGCTTCTTCACTTTATGCCATTTCAGCTTAGGAAAGGATTCATAGGCACCTCTACTTTCAGATAGTAGGGGGAAATTTGAAAATTCCAATAAAATGGCTATACCATTTACAAAGGATTAGCGGAATCCACATGATTCCCCAGGCCAAGGACTACCGATGGGCTATGAAGTCCTATCAATGACCACAGTGGGTAAATAAAATAGGAATTTGAGATCACAGACCTCGAGGAGATGAATGAGACAGACGAGGCCTTCATGGGCAGGCAGAGAAGCAGAAGCAGCAGCAGTCTCCATTCATGGGGCTCAGACAAACAAAACTGTGTCAGACAAGATTGAACTACAAGACGATTTGACTGCAGTTTCCAAGGGTCACAGAAAAAGAAGGTGGGAGAATGGTTTTTGTTGAAGAATGGCTTTCTGGAACTTCATCAAAGCGAAAGAGGACCCTATCTATTTAGTCAGAGCCTATCAGAGACACACCTTTGCAAGCTTAAAACCGACACTCAGTACAATGAGGGCCAGGTTCTTGGACCTCAATGAAAGGTACTGGTACAAAGGTGCTCTTTACTGAAAAAAAAGTCTTTGGCTGAGATGCTGACATTAAAGCATAAAAGTACTACTCATCAATTAAAATAAAGATAGGGAAAATTAGCTGCGTCAAATGTCTTTATGCTACCTTATTTAATCTCAACAATATGTGAGGTTATAAGAAAGGAAAGAGAGGCTCAGTGAAGCGAAACAGTTTTACCAATGTTACCTAGTCAGTAAGTTTCTACCCCAAATTTAAATCTAGAATTGAAAGTTTTTAGAGTTCCTGCTATTTCCACAACACGCTGCCTCCATATGAGGCAATGGGCTCTGTGTAGATGAAAGAGGAAAAAGACCAAGATGATGCTTTTAAGAGGAAAGTCCGAGGCCTTTCTGTTACTGAATAATAAAATAACCCCTGAAGGATGAATGGGTAAACCATTCTGCATGTCGGGGCTAATAAGATCATGTTAATATGTCAGCTTTTGCTGGCTCCAAAGTCCCCATCAGCTGAACATCGGGATTCTACTTTCTCTCCACTCAAGATTCTCTCCCCTTTAGAATCTCCTGGAATCCCCAGGGTGTCGTGGGCACAGCAGACTAAAGCTATCCTTCAGTAACACTGCTGCCCTTCCTCAGGTCTCTGCTGCCTAGTCACACCCCTCAGGGCCCTACCTGAGGTAATGACATCTCTCAGCCACCTCCCTAAAGGTGACGGTTACCTGAGCTGCTTCTCTCCGCTCTACTCCAGTTACCTTCTCTGAGTTCTGGGCCTATGTATCCAAATGCCTTTCAGACACCTCAGCAGAATGTTCCCAAGATATCTCAAACACAACACATGCAAAAAAGAAATTACCTTCTTCTCCAAAAATCTTCTTTTACTCTTGTGGGCTGAATTTTGATGAATAAATGACACCAGCACTCACAGTGACTCAAGTCAGAAACCTGGCATCACCGCACCTCTGTCTTTTTCAACCAGACACCAAGTCCATCAGTTCTACCTTCCTAACAACAGTCCATATTTCCTCTCTATTCCCTGAAGGGTGAGAGGGTAAACCAAATGCTCTTGGGCTACATCCTCTTTACTTCCTTCCATGTTTCCTACCAGGATTGCCTTTCCTAAATGCAGATTGTATCAAGTTACCACATTCCCTACACTGCAAAGTCCTAAGTTTGGCACTTAAGTCCCTTCATGATTTGGCCCCTACTCATTTTTCCACCAAAATTGGCTAATACACACGTCCTTAACCTATGACTCCAAAACAGCATGGAAAGACAATATATACCAGGGCTCAGGATGTAGACCACGAAGAGTCGAGTTCCGTTTTCCAAGAATAAGGAAGTTAGATTATGCATACTTGATATGTCAAAGAAGAAACAAAGGATGGCTTGCTATTTGAAATAAGCAACACTGTGGGAGATGGAGACTACTGAACTTCAACCACTCTCTTAATCATATCTGTTCTGCTGTGTTCCAGCCTCCAACGAATGAAAGAGTCATCAAAGAAAACGGCTTTAAAATGAAAATAACTTTATTGAGAATATATAGACGGAATATAGTCTGTGTAAGAAGCATGAATGAATGTAAGAAGCATGACTGGAGGTCAAAAACAAGACTGATGGTTTGAGAAAGAACCAATGGAGACTCAGGAAACGATGAAAATAACTAACACCGAAAGATAAAAACAGCCTACTGCAGAATCTGGGAGAAATTTCTACTAACCGTAAGGCGAATGGAAGTGTACTGAGAAAACAAAATGGTAGTCTGCTTGTGCTTTCCCTCATGAAACAGAGCGGCCCTAGCAACCTGAGAGATGGTAGCAAGATACATAGATTCCCTTCTCTTGCTCAGAGACACAGAGTCTGTCTAAGCAGAACTTCATACATGGGTGGCTGTCTTTTGAGACGGAGAGAGAACTCTTTCTTACTTCACTCCACACCCAAGTTTCTAGCCCTACTTGTAGACTATTAACTTCCTTAAGACAACATGATGTGTGTGTGTGTGTGTGTGTGTGTGTGTGTGTAGTAAATGCATCCATATGAGGCTGGTTCATCATAAGTAGAGTAATAAATAGAGTGATAAAGATGTAAGTGGAAACTAAAATGGTCCATGCTAAGAATTATGGTTCTTTTAAGAAGAGGACAAAAGGGAAACATTTTTACAGCACTTAATATTCTAGGCATTAATCCAAGTGCTTTCTATGTTTTAATCAGTGTTTAGAACAACCCGGTATTAGTCAGCATAGTATAAACTATGCTGTGGTAAAAATGAAATAAATAACTCCAAAATCTTCGTAGTTAGCATAACACAAGTTTATTTCTTACTCCTGCAAAGTTGGATTTGAGTAGGCAGAGACTCTCCTCCACCTGGTAACTCAAGGATTCAGGCTCCCTCTGTCTTGTGATACCACCCAAGGGCACCCTGGTAGAGAAAGAGAGGATGCAAAAGGCAAACCAACTCCTACCTGCCCCAACCTGGCAATGACACATGACATTTCTACTTCCAGCTCATTGGCTGGAACTAGTCACATGGCCCCAATCACAGCAAAGATGCCTGGGAAATGTCAAGGAGCTCATGGATATCCTAGTGAGCACTTACTGTCTCTTTCACAACCCTCGTGAGGAAGGTAATAGCATAATCCCGATGATTTTCACAGACGCTGAGAAACTGGCACAAAGAAAAAATAATTTACCCAAATCCACATTGTGGATCTCAGGTGTGTATGTATACACACACATATAGTATACATATTAAATGAGTGTATATATATAGTATATATATATCCCTATCTCTGACCTCCAGGAGAGTTAGCTGTGGTTTCTAGAACCCTACACTGAAACCTGCATGGCACTCACTGCTCTACAGTGGCATTGTCTGTGTGCCTGTCTGTCTCATCCACTAGACTGTAGTACACAAACTGAGGACAGAGATGGTCATGGTCATGGTTTCCTAGGCTCCCAGCAAAGCATCCGGCACACTATTGTAGCTGGGCTCTTCTTACAGTCACTTTGGTACGTCTCCTTCACTACCACACCGAACACAGCTCCCTTTGGTGCCTTAAGACCCAATTCTTAGCACACAGGACAAAGTGATCTCATGAATCCTGAGTGAGAAGCAACAAGGAGCTGCAGGCAGCACGGACCTGTACGTAATGGGAATGATGGACCTGAGCTGTGGCAACAGAGAGGACCAGGGATGCATAACAACTGCGTGATTTCAATCTACCTCACTTTCTGCCAGTCCTCCCCTCTGTTTCACATTTCCTGCAATATTGTAAAATGTTTGCCAAAGACTGGGCAGAGACGAGTGTACAAAATCTGTCTACCAATCTCCAATTTGACTGGTCGTTCTTGCTCTTCATACAATCTTGAATGTAAATCTGTAGTCTCCCTCTTCTTGGCAGTAAGTCGGCAACCCATTCTTGGTAGAACTGTGAACACGATGCCCTTATTAGTAAGGAAATCAGAACACCAACTACTACGTACTGAGTGCTTACTCTAAGTCATGTCCTATGCTAAATGTCTTACATACATTATTTCACTTAGTCCTCACAACAAATCTTTGAGATGAACATTATTGTCCCAATTTTGCAGATGAAGAAACTAATGGAGTAACTTGCCCAAGGTCCCCCTTTTAAAAAGTGTTATAGTCAGGATTTGAAACAAGTCTTTCTGTCCTGTCCAAACTGTACTGCCAAGAATTATGGATATAGGGGACTCACTATAGATCACTCAACAAAAGCTTAGTTAGGAAAGACCCCAATAACGAATTAAATGTCCAAGTATGATGGTAAGTGACTCATCTAAAAGACCAAGGGTCAGTTTGAACTACTGATAAGTATGCAGCCTTTAAGAGACTTTGGTTATAGGGGTAGCAATCACAGACCTCAAAAGCATGTTGGAAGATGACCCCAATTAACACCACTGTGCATACTCAGTTTAGCTGTAATATCAAGTAACCACTACAACATCCTCAAAGCTCCAGGTTCAGTTTTCCAGAGTCACTGATAACAGTTTTGTTTTCAGAACAAACAGGTAGAGTGGGATAAGGATTCCCAGTGGATAGTTAGTCTCTAGCGGTGTCTATGACCCACATTTTAAGCCCTAGAAATAAACACAGAACACAGAAAGGTCTGTCCATCATGTTGGTTCAGACAAAGGTAAACCCAATTGGGTGTAACCAACAAAGTGAAGAAAGTTGCTGAGTAGAAGAAAATTCCTCACCATTAAAAAAAGGCAGCAAGAAAAATCTACTTTTCTAGGGGGTAATGGGATTAACTCTGACGTCTGTGCTTAGATTCGAATCTTTGGTGGAAGAAAAGCTTATAGCTTAATTTTGCAAGACCCAGCATGGAACCTTTGTTGGCCAGTAGGGAGATGGGGTCTGAGAAAATTGGATTAGAGCTCCTGATATAAGGACCTGTGTAATCGAGAGGAAAGTGCAATTATAAGCAATTGTACCAGACAAGTCTTTCCCTGTGTGATGTTTCAATTTTAGAAAAGACCACAAGCTGGATAACCAAGCCATCACTGATCTGTCCCAACCAGCAAGTAAGCTGATCCTGTACTGCAACAGTTTTTGCTCTTGGTAACTGGAAAGAATAAATCCTTCTTCAAGACAATCATTTTGAGTTCTAATGTCCCTCTCTTTAGAAAAAAGAACAGTCAGCTCCTGAAAGAAGAAAGACTGCTCCTTCACTTGTTATTGATGTGCCTACCTCTACTTCACTACTCATTTTAATCAGCAACCACCTTCCCTTTTTCCACCCCCAAACTATACATGAGCCGGTTTCAGGGGTGATGCCCTTCCCAATGTTCTCATAACTCCTATCATTTAACTTACTGCACTATAATATAATTGTTTCTGTGTCTTCCCATATGAGAATGTAAGCTCTTTGTCTTATTCATTTTTGTAGGTCAGTGTCTAGCACAGTGTCATACACATGTTAAGTTATCAAGAAAGGTTTCTTGAATGGATTCACAAATGGTTGGATGAGTAAGTAAATGGTTAACCCAGAGGTCCTCTGAAGGCCTGCTTTAGGAGGATGTGCTTGGGTGATCTTTCAGAACATTTTGGCTCCTTCTGTAGCCTTCAGATGAATTACTTAACATCACTGAGGTTCAGTGTTCTTACTTATAAAATGAAAGCAACGTTACTCATTTCATTAGGTTGTTGTGAAGCTCAAAATAAGTACATCATGCTGGGTATCTATCCAGGAACCAGACACTGTCCCGTCTCACTTTATGTTCAGTTTGTCTTCTACTGGAAGAAGTTAGCCAGTGTTTCACTGGGGCAGCAGCCATGCTATAATGGGGGTAAAATGATAACTTGGCCCTAATAGCTCAAGTGTTTGAGTCTGAGGGGTTCAGAGGATTTTTATCTGGCGGTGGGTGAGGGGGAGTGATGAGGACTATATCTGTTCCTCAATTCAGCTTATCTTACAATAGAGCTTGTAAATTAGAGTATTTAAGAATAGTGCCCAAACTTCCACTTCTCACAGTATTACAGAATAAATACCATGAGGAACCTCCTCGGCTTACAACACCTAAAAATGTGTAGATAAAACATGTTAAAATGCTTATCTGAGCTGTCAGGAAAATGAAGGAAATCATCAGAGGCTAAAAATACAAGAAAGCACAAATCTTCAGAGGTAACCACCCTGAAGCAATGGGGCCCTGTGGTCATTAACTTATCACTGGTGGCCTAGAGTCTTTATTTTAATGGGCCTCAAGCAGGGTTGGGGATACAATGCCTAGGACTTCAACCAGATGAAGACATAAAAAGATTCCTAAATAGTTCAGGACACAGAAGTTGACATTTTTAATGCAAAGGTAAACCAAAAGAAGAAAATCTATCCCACAAAGGAAAATAGTAAAGAAACTTTCTTATCTCAACATTGACTCTGGGTAGAGTCTATCTTGAAAATTGCTATTTACAAGTGATCCTCATGAGGGTTTACAGTCAAAATCTAGAATTCACACTACCTAAGTGGTCCCCAAATACTCAACTTTGGAATTTAATTTAAAGTGATTCAAGATTCATAATGACTTCCTGGATAAATATTCCTTAAATCAAGGCCTCAAATAGTTCCCTCAGGTAATTATAAACTCACTGAAATATAAAAATTATAAAACACAAGAGGAAACAAGTCATTTGAGGGAGAATAAGTAGAAATAACAAATAGTAAGATTATAGCCACAAAAATGGATGATATTGGAATTATCAATTAAGAAATATAAAATAAATAGGTTTGATACTCAATAAAAGAGATTATTTGAAGTATAACAAGGTACTAGATACTTTGAAATATGGTCAGGTGGATTTTAAAAAAGAACCAAATAGAACTTCCGGGTGAAAAAAAAAAACTCACATAATAAATGAAACTAGAAACTAAGTGTATAGGTACAGCATTAGATACAATGGAAGAGAATATTAATGAACTGGAAGACAGAACTGAAGCATTACTCAATATTCAGCAGAGGGAAAAAGATATTGAAAAAATAAAACAGAAGTTAAAAGACATTGAGAAGAGATGGTAGCAGTGGAGGTCCAAGCCATGCTGTTGCCCATGGTATGGCAGTGGCTCTGGGGTTTCACTGAGAGGCTCCTGATCAGAGGGGCCACTGGGTTGTCATTATAATTTGGAGACAACAGATTGAGAAATGCACAAGCCACTATACAAGTTGCTCTGAATGTTCTTGAAACATGAGTAACATGTTTGGAAAATGAACTCAGAGTGGCCTCTGTAAACTCTGGATTGTCAATATGTACAGTGAGTCTCTGGATTGATCTTGGAATTTTTTTTTTCATTTATTTATTTATTTTTTAGCACCTTTAATTATTATTTATTTATTTATTTATTTTTTTTTTTGGGGGGCTGTGTTGGGTCTTCGTTTCTGTGCGAGGGCTTCCTCCAGCCGTGGCAAGCGGGGGCCACTCTTCACTGCGGTGCGCGGGCCTCTCACCATCATGGCCTCTCCTGTTGCGGAGCACAGGCTCCAGACGCGCAGGCTCAGCAGTTGTGGCTCACGGGCCCAGCCGCTCCGCGGCATGTGGGATCTTCCCAGACCAGGGCTCGAACCCGTGTTCCCTGCATTAGCAGGCAGACTCTCAACCACTGCGCCACCAGGGAAGCCCCCTGATCTTGGAATTTGACATGAAAATAAGAATAATGGAACAGCTCATTCTCTGGAACATATGAACTTCAGTGTTACCAAAAAGAGATTCAAATTAGATCTGGAACTTGAAAATGAAAACATGGGTGCTCATTTCAACACCTATACCTCCAGAAAGCAGATCATGTATTATGCCAAAGAATTCTCTAAAGATTTGCCAAGAGCTGTACGCATTCTTGCTGATATAACACAAAACAGTACATTGGGAGAAGCAGAGACTGAACACAAGTATAGAATAATCCTTAGAGAGATACACGAAATCAAAGCTAATTTACAAGAAGTTGTCTTTTTATTATCTTCATGCTATAGCTTATCAAATACTGCACTTGGATTGACAATGTGGGGACCAACTGAAAATATCAAATCTATAAGTCATAAAGACTTAGTGGACTATATAACCACACATTATAAGAGGCCAAGAGTAGTCCTTGCTATGGCTGGAGGAGTCTCCTATAATGAACAGCTTAAGTTAACAAAGTTTCCTTTTGATGACTTTTTTTCCACACACAAAGGAAAAAGAACAACTCTGGCTCCCTGCAAATTCACAGAAAGTGAGATTTATTTGAGGGATGACAAGATGCCTTTGACATACCTTGCAAGAGCTGTTGCAGCTGTTGGTTGGGAACATCCTGATACAATCTCTCTCATAGTTGCAAACACACTGACTGGCAACTAGGATTGCCATTTCAGAGGAGGAATGAATTTAACTAGTAAGCCAGCCTGTCTCATCTGATGTGGCAACCTCTGCCATACCTTCCAATCTTTCAACACTTGCTACACAGATACAGGATTGTGGGGACTCTATATGAGTTGTAAACCAGACATTGCTGCAGGCATGCTACATGTTGTCCAAAAAGAATACATGTGACTCTGTATAAGTGTCACTGAAAGTAAAGTAGCACAAAAATTCTTCTAGAAACAAAACATGTTTTTGCAACTCTGCGGTTCAACTCCATGGTGAAGATATTGGTAGGCAAATGTTATGCTATAATAGAAGAATTCCCATCCCTGACTTGGAAGCAGGAATTGATGCTCTAGATGCTGAGACAGTTCAAAAAGTGCGCGCCAAATATGTTTATGATAAGGGTCTAGCTATTGCTGCTGTTGGTTCTGTTGAGCAAGATTTTAACTGGACTTGCAATAACATATGCTGGTTTTGTGATTAAAATGCTCTTAGTCAAAATATTTAGAAATACTTATTAATAAAACTAATAGTGATCTGCAAGTTTTAAGCTATGAATTCTTTTTAAGAAATGAACAAATATTTGGAATTAAATATATTTGGAAAAGAAGATATAGGGACTATAGTTAAGATATCTAACATATACCTAATCAGAGTACAAGAGATAATAGAAAAACTGTAGAATAAGGCAATATTCAAAGAGATGTTGACTAAGAATTTTCATGAATTTACAGAAACAGAAATCTTCAGATTTAGGAAACCCAATGAATCTCTAGCAGAATAAATAAAAAGAAATACAAGGCTAGATAGATATATTGTAATGATACAGCAGAATACCAAAAGAAGGAAAGGAAGAAAGAAGGGGGGAGGGAGAGAAGGAAGGAGGAAAGGAAGGAAAGAGAATAAAAGAAAAAGAAAGACAATCTTAAAGACAACCAGAGAAAAACACAGATTACTGACAAAGGAACAAATTAGGTTTACATCTGATTTCCCAGTAGGCACTATGAAAATCAGAATATAATGGATTTTTTTTTTTTTTTTACTTTTTTTAAAAAGCTTTTAATTTTATATTGGAGTATAGCCGATTAACAATGTTGTGATAGTTTCAGGTGCACAGCAAAGTGACTCAGCCATACATATACATGTATCCATTCTCCACCAGACTCCCTTCCCATCCAGGCTGCCACATAACATTGAGCAGAGTTCCCTGTACTATACAGTAGGTCCTTGTTGGTTATCCATTTTAAATATAGCAGTGTGTACATGTTGATCCCATACTCCTTAACTATCTCTTCCCCTCATCCTTCCCGCCCGCCCCCCAGTAACTATAAGTTTGTTCTCTAAGTCTGTGAGTCTGTTTCTGTTTTGTAAATAAGTTCATTTATATCATTTCTTTTTAGATTCCACATGTAAGGGATATCATGTGATATTTCTCTTTCTCTGTATGACTTACTTCACTCAGTATGACAATCTCTAGGTCCATCCATGTTGCTGCAAATGGCATATTTCATTCTTTTTAATGGCTGAGTAATATTCCATTGTATATATGTACCACATCTTCCTTATCCATTCCTCTGTCAATGGACATTTAGGTTGCTTCCATGTCTTGGCTATTGTAAACAGTGCTGCAATGAACATTGGGGTACATGTATCCTTTTGGACTATGTTTTTCTCCAGATATATGCCCAGGAGTGGGATTGCAGTGTCATGTGGTAGTTCTATTTTTAGTTTTTTAAGGAACCTCCATACTGAAAGATCAGGAAGAGAAATTCAAGAAACAATCCCATTTACCATTACATCAAAAAGAATAAAATACCTAGGAATAAACCTACCTAATGAGACAAAAGACCTATACTCCAAAAACTGTAAGACACTGATGAAAGAAATCGAATAAGCTGCAAACAGGTGGAAAGATATATCATGTTTGTGGATTGAAAAAATCAGTATTGTCAAAATGACTGTGCTACACAAGGCAATCTACAGATTCAATGCAATCCCTATTAAATTACCAATGGCATTTTCACAGAACTAGAACAAAAAATCTTAAAATTTGTATGGAGACACAAAAGACCCCAAATAGCCAAAGCAATATTGAGAAAGAAAAATGGAGCTGGAGGAATCAAGCTCCCTGACTTCAGACTATACGACAAAGCTATAGTCATGAAAAAATTATGGTACTGGCACAAAAATAGAAATATAGATCAGTGGAACAGGATAGAAAACCCAGAAATAAACCCATGCACCTATGGTCAATTAATCTATGACAAAGGAGGCAAGACTACACAATGGTGGAAAGACAGTCTCTTCAACAAATGATGCTGGGAAAACTGGCCAGCTACATGTAAAAAAATGTAATGGAATTTTTTTTTTAAAGCAGAGAGGAAATAATCACCAACGTAGAATGATATTATCATATGACCCAGCAATTCGACTCCTGGGTATATATCTGAAAAAAACAAAAACAATAATTCAAAAAGATACATGCACCCCAATATTCATAGCAGCATTATTTACACTTGCCAAGATATGGAAGCAACTTAAGTGTCCATCAACAGATGAATGGATAAAGTTCACACACACACACACACACACACACACACACACACACACTGTGGAATACTACTCAGCTATAAAAAAAGAAAAAGTTTGCCATTTGCAGCAACATGGAGGGCACACATTGTACCAATATCAGTTTCCTAGTTTTGACATTGTTCCATAGTTTCGTAAGGTATAATCACTGGGGGAAACTGAATGAAGAGTATATGGGACCTCTCTATTATTTTTGAAACTTCCTGTGACTTTATAATTTTTTCAAACTAAAAAACCTATTAAGCCCTTATTTTGCCAAGTTTTTGGCAGCAAGGATGGACAAAACAGGGCTTTAGGAAATCCTGCCACCTGGATAACTTTATAATCCTTTTGGGAGAATAGGTAAGACTCAAATATATTAAAGATAGAAATAACAACCAAAAAAAGGGTTGTAGCTGTATGAGTAGTGCTACGGTTACAAAGTCCTTACACTGCCAAGACCCGAGTACTGAGTCTTTCAAATAACAATTCAAACTGCCAACTGTTGGAAAAACAGCCGTGGTTCAATGTCAAATTCATGCAGTCAAGGTAGAAAGTAGGGTATCCCCAATATTAGACCAAACGGCCTTGCCCCACAACAGCCCTCAGTTTTCTGCAGGGAAAATCATCTAAAATAGATCTTGCCACATACAACATTCATGTGCTAAGTGGCATACCTTTTCCATAGCTGATCACCACTTGCCCACCAGGCCACTTGCCAACCTGAGTAATAGGGTGTAACCCTGGGCACCGGTCCTGGTCACTAGGCCAGCTGCCCATGTTCTGGGAGGACCTCCACAGACACACAAATTATGCAGACCCTCCCCGACAGAGAGCAATCCATCACTTCTTGAGTACCGTTCCCCTCTGATTTTGGTGAGACTGATGTTACCAAGATCTCATGTTTTCCTTGACAATGAGCCATTAGAGATTTCTGTCCTTTGTTCACCCCTTTCTTCTCTTAACAA
Organism: Balaenoptera physalus; assembly: GCF_965194825.1. Classification (NCBI taxonomy): domain Eukaryota; kingdom Metazoa; phylum Chordata; class Mammalia; order Artiodactyla; family Balaenopteridae; genus Balaenoptera; species Balaenoptera physalus. The sequence goes on along the minus strand of NC_138884.1, from coordinate 75,624,373 downwards.
ATTAAAAAAGAAATTTATTATGAAATATTCTGTGCCTACCATGGAATATGTGTAATATACGTAAAGTCACTGGCCAACAGAAGATTCCCAACATTAAAAACATGATTATAACTGGCTGTGCCTTCCTCCCCTTTTCCCACCCTCCTACCTTCCCCTCAAACATAACCACTTTCCGGAATTTTGTGTTATCATCTTTTGCTTTTTAAAAATAGTAGACTATGATGTAGGCATCCCCAAACGATGGTGCTCAGCTGTGTTTGCATTTAGCATATGTGTTTTTGCTAATATCGCTTGTGCTTCTATTAACAGTCTTATACATGCCTCCTAGAGCACATACGCAAGAGTTTCCACACTTCCACTTGAAGTGGAATTGCTGGGTCACAGAAATGTGATCTTTACTTGTGTTAGATAGTGCCAAGTTGTTTTCCAAAGAAACTGTACTATTTTACAGCCCAACAGCAGTACATAAGATTCGGCTTTTCCACATCCTCACCAACACAGTATTATCAGACTTCATCATTTTTTTTTTTCATCGAGTAGATGTAAAATGATATCCCATTGTGATGATTTTAATTTGCATCTCCCTGATTATTAAGAGAGTTAAGAATCTTTTGGGAATTCCCTGGAGGTCCAGTGGTTGGGACTCCATGCTTTCAAAGCTGAGGCTTTAAACACTGGTCGGGGGAATTAAGATCCCACAAGCCACGCGACACGTCAAAAAAAAAAGAAAAAGAATCTTTTAATATCTTGAATAGTCATCTATATTTCTTTTTGTGAATTACCTTATCATGTTTTTTGGATATTTTTTCACTGGGTTGCAGCCATTCTTTGTACATTCTTCATCCTAGTCCTTTGTCAGATGTGGTATCAAGATTTTCTCTGAGTTTATGGCTTATCTTTATGATATTTTCGGCAAGCAGAAGTTATTAATTTTAATGAAGTGAAATTTATTCATTTTTCCCTTTTCGGTTTGTGCTTTTGGTGTCTTTCAAGTCCACAGAGAAGGAGGAATTCATTGTGAAAGGGAAAATTTTAAATCTTTTAGAAGAAAGTACAGGAGAACATCTTTATGACCTTTGGGTAGAGAAGGATTTCTTAAGACCCCAAAAGTGCTAATCATAAACCATTGCTATGTTAACAAACATTTTTAATGATTGTGAGGATAAGACAGGAGGATAAGCTGAGCTCCCGCCACTGTTCTTTAATTATTTTCCCTGGAGAAAAACACTGCTCTGAGCTGCGCTGAAGGGGTGGTTTCAGAACAATAGGCTGTCGGGACAGCCAGGGCCACTGCCTCTGTCCAAATTCCCATCCTTCTCCCCCCGGCACCGGCCACCACCTTCCCAGAAGGGAGGCACAGGGACCCACAGCAGTTTCTTCACCTTTAATTCTTCTTTGTTACTAGAGCTGATGGGGGTCTGTTTCCGCTAATCTTAACTGTGGCAAAATGCTCCAGGATGTCTATTCTTCTGGTTACATATGGAATTTCCTGGACTTCAGTTGATTGCTTGGGATGGGGGCTGATTAGATGCAGCTATTTCCAGGCATCCTTGCTTTTTCTTTCCTGAAAAACCATTGTGTTAGCAACATATTTTTAGGTGGGGCTACATTATTCACATACATTTTCTTTTCTTTTTCACCATACAATTTCAAAGCAAGTTTTCTTCCAAAAAAAAAAAAAGTAGCATCAAGGGCTACTTTCAACAGTCCTATTCTTTATAATACTATTTGGGTAGTCCTTGTAATATTGTACTTCTATAATTTTTATCATTTTAAGGCCCATTTTTTTCCCTGTGCAATCTCATGAGGCTTCCCTCCCCTCTCCCCTCCTTTCCCATACATCTATTTATGGAGATTATTATCACCTTCTCCATCAACACCTTCTCAGCTTAGCTGAACGCTCCAGGGAGACTTGGTTGGTGTGAGGTTCTCTCATGATGAATGGGTTTCTTTTCACTCTTCCTAATGGGCTGGCTTCCACTAAGGGCAGCTAATTTCTTTGTAGCTACTTGGAGTAGGTAGATTAGGTTACCAGTATTGCTGCTTATCTCATTCTAAAATCAATGATCCAGTTCACATGATCGCCCCCTACAAATCTGGGGAAACTGTTACACAGAAGCCCTAGTAATTGATTAGTGGGTACTTCCTGAAATGAAATGAATCATTTACAAGACAACGCTTTGGTTCCCAGAGTATTTGTGAGGCAATTAAGACCTAGTGAGTTGCTTATTTGTTGACTGTTGGATGATGGTCACTTTTTCCTGGTGTAATGTCTGAATCTTACCCCCATTTTCTCAGTATTCTGGCCACCAGCTCTTTCTCATTTCTTTGTCCTGTGCTTCTATCTGAAACCATCTCAGGTAGATGCTTGTGAAACAGCTGATCTTGAGTTTCCATCTGTCTTGGTTTGGATGGCACTGAAATGTCATGGATGTTTTGATCCCTGAAGCAAATTGTAGCCAGGATCTGCCTTCTGCCTTGCCTTCCCAGGTTCGACCAATCATGTCAGAGGAAAAGCGAAGGGGATGCATGCGTAGAGGACAGAGTGCCCTGCCTCTCCTCCTGAGACCTGGTTGGCCATGGGGCATGCCGACAGAGGATGGCTGCTCTCCAGCTTGAGGGGCTGCTTGAGGCTGGAATCCTTGGTTTTCTATGCATAAGGTATTTATGACTTTGTATATGCCAGGCACTAAATTGCAGACTGTGCCTTAAAATCTGGGTGGACGGGAAGTCAGATAATAACTGCTGTTTTACACCAGGCACTTTCTGTGAATGAGGTGATTCATGCTAAGAGTTTGACTTTCAGCATCATATTTAATCTTAGAAACATTGTGTGTCCTAGATGTGCTCACCCACATAAGAAACCCAAGGCTAGTAGAGGTTGGGTATATTTTCTAGGTCATTCAACAAATAAGTGAAGAAATTCGATTCAAACATAGACTTATCTAACTCAATAAGGTGCTTTTAACCACTACACTGTCCTGCCTCCCTCTTGAAAGAAATAAATGATAGGCTAGAATTACATGGTACTAACTAAAAGGAGGTTACAGAAAGGTGAGTTCACGGTAGGCTGGAGTAGTCAAGGGATATAAAGCAGAAGGGAGGGGTCCACAGAGAGCATCTAATCCCATGTTTCTCAAACTTTTTTTAAAGTTGTGGTTAAAAAAAAAAATGTAACATTAAAAAAAATATGGAATGCTTCATGTGTTTGCACAGGCGCCATGTTAATCTTCTCTGTATCTTTCCAATTTTAGTATATGTACTGCCAGTGAGTACTCTTAAAGTTTTTAACTTAAACCTATAACATGACATTTATTTTACATTATGACCCAGTAAATGCATGTAGTTATAACTGAAACAAAATTTTACTTCACAATACTTGCCCTATTCTATGCAGTGTACTCCACTTTTCTATTATGTTTTACATCATTCTTTAAAGATAATTCTGGTCATGGCCTATTAAATAGACTTTATGGCCTACAAATCCTGATCTAAAAACCTCAACCGATGGGGACGTTGAGGCCCGGAAATGCATTGAGTACCTAGCACGATGTCTTGCAAATATTAATCCTAAGTGTCTTTGCTTTATCTCCTTATGTGACCCAGCACACGCGTGTAGCACCTCAGTGGCAGAGCTGGGATAGAATCCAGATTTCCTGATTCCCAGTCCAGGCTTTTTCAGTCAAGGAAAGTTTGTCAAAGGGGAGGGACTCTCCCATGGCAGGGTTTCTTCCCAGGCACCGGTAGAAATAGGAGGAAACAGAGCAGCTGTGGGACACGGACACAGCCTCCACAATGGGCCTAGTAGAATGGCACAGGGCGTTAGAACAAGGCCGTCTAATTCCAAAGCCCGTGCTCCTTCTGTGGTTGTCTCTCTTGTTTGCTCAGTAAAATTACCTGGGAGCGCTTCAATAATACTTATGCCCAGGTGATACTTGGATCCAATAATTAAATCCAATGATTTAGGGATGAGGGTTGCCTAAAAAGCTTCCCCAGGTGATTTTACTAGAGAGCTACTGCCTCAATGCAGCGTAGAAGGTATCCCTTAAAACCCTTCCTGCTTATCCTTCAAGCCTCAGCCAAAACTACCACATGTAAACTAGATAGCTAGTGGGAAGCAGCCGCATGGCACAGGGAGATCAGCTCGGTGCTCTGTGACCACCTAGAGGGGTGGGATAGGGAGGGTGGGAGACGCAAGAGGTAGGAGATATGGGGATACATGTATACGTATAGCTGATTCACTTTGTGATACAGCAGAGACTAACACACCATTGTAAAGCAATTATACTCCAATAAAGATGTTAAAAAAAAAAAATGACCCCCTCCCAGGCCCATGGAGTCCTGACTCAAATTCACAATCAAAAATTAACTGCTTTTTGTAGGGATACCAAGGGGGAAAGGGGTGGGTTGGGAGGAATTGGGAGACTGGGATCGACACATATACATTATTGATACTATGTATAAAATAAACATCTGATGGGAACATACTGTAATAGCACAGGGAACTCTGCCTAATGCACTGTGGTAACCTAAATGGGAGGGAAGTCCAAAAGGGACGGGAGATCTGTATGTGTGTGGCTGATTCATTTTGTTGTGCAGTGGAGGCTAACACAACATTGTAAAGCAAGCATACTCCAATAAGAATTAATTTGAAAAAAAAGTAACTGCCTTTCTTTTCTTGTATTCATCTAGCACTCACAGATCCTCTCATCCTGTGTTTGTCTCCCCTGTTACATGATGCTCGGACTGAATCCAGAGCTTATGCCTTACTTACCTTTGTATCCAAGTGTGTAACAAATATTTACAGAATGCCCTTTGCTCAGATGGCTCTTCTTGCCCAAACCACCCAGACCTCTGAAATCTACTCTGATTCAGCTGTAACTCCTAATGAGGGTGATGAAAATTCTCCCCCCCGATCAGTTCTACCTAGGACAAGAAGGGCACTCACTCTAGGAGCTGCAGAATCCTGAATGGTGAAAACAGTCGCTAAAGGCAGTGAGACTGCAACATCCCTTCTCGTGTGGCTGGGCTTTCTCTCCCACGCATTCCCCTCCAGCCGTCTCCTCCAGATTTTCAGATTCCTGACAAGGCAGTGTGGTCCAGTGTTCAGAACCCTGGACAGGAAGTGGGAAAGACGGACTTCCTGTCCTGGTCATGACCGTCAGTGTGTCCTGCAATAGGCCCTCACTTTTCCGTTTTGTTAGCTGGGAATGACCACGTTCCAAACTCAATTGTCACCCTCTGCCCCCTTTCCCCTTGGGGATTATATAAGAACTCTTATATATGAAAACAAGCTTTGTTCAGGTCCTTGAGCTTTTCTGAGGGCAGCTTTGTATAAATATAAGATACCTTTTGTTATTGTTTGCAGCCCAGGGGATTTGCGGAAAGAAGTTGAGAGCCAGCGATGCTCGTTTTTATAGGCAGAAAATAGCTGCTGGAAAAACAACCTGGTGTGTAGAGCATAATGTTCTTATCGAGCAGACAGAATTATCTTTCCCAGGCCGCCATGAACACAAAACACCTGGTGCACACGTTTCCTGCCCCTTCACATATTTTGAAAGAAAGAGACCTTTACCCTGACCTGTCAAGCAGTGATCTTCATGAACTTCTGTCCACAGACTGCGACAGTTATCTTGGCTTGCCGCTGTAGATTTAAATGGTAAACATAGCTGATCGTCACTCGTAGGGCATCTTCCCCACATATCACTCAGATCTTATCAGATCCACACATGCGTTTCTTCTTCCTTAAAATACAGCCCCTGGATGGGCTAAGAGTCAGGGCCTTCCTGACACATCCACCCAACACTGAATTGGGTGCTGTTGAGAAGATGGGAAACTTGAAGACTTGATCCTGACCTGGCCATTGATTAAAATCTTTGAAGGGAAAAAAATAAATAAATCCACTAAAAACATTTAGAGAACCATACAAATCTATTCATAGTAAGATTCACTCCGTACTTTAAAGACTCAGGTGTTTAAAGAAGGTAGAAATCAGTGTGGAAAAGCTCCCTGGAGGACGAGGATGCAACATACATGGAAAGTGCTCAATAATATCAGTTAAGTGAACAAAAGAAACTGGAGATGGGCCTTGAACGACAAAAAGCATTTGAAATGGTGGAGAAAGGGGCAAATAACCATACTGGGAAAAAAGCCAGAGTTTAAGGATTGACTTTGGAGTGAAGCTGATTGACCTGGGTATGCCACTCACAAACTGTGTGATTCTGAGCATGTCACATAAGCTCTCTAGACTTTATTTTCCTCTTCCATTATAAGTCAGTACTAACAATATCTCTATCATAGGTTTGGGGAAGAATTAAATGAGATTAATGTAGGCAAAGTTCTTAGCCCAATGCCGGGCATATGGTAACTGTTCAACGTTTATTTATTGTTATTGTTGTTATTAGTACTAGGGAAAATATAAACAAAGACAGGAATTGCTCAGTCTGAAAATCTGAAAATATTTTCACCTTAATAAAATAATCAAAATACTTGGCATTAAGTGATATTGATGTAAATTTGAGCAGCCAGCACCTGCCTCTTGCAGTGTTGGAAAGAAAATGTATATTTATGCCTCCCTCAAGCTCTGATTTTCTGCCTCTTCCCTTTCTTTCAGCACCCTTCCCCATCCCCACTACCCCCATATCCCCATGGCACCACAGAGAGCCCACAATCTCTCTTCTCTGCCCTCTTCTCCCCACCAATACCCACCTTCTCCCCTAGCCTGGTGAGAGACTGGTGAGTCATAAGGATGGACATGCAACTGTATCCTTTCAGGCAATGATGACAGGCTATGGGTTCTGGGGACAGAGATTCTCTTGAATATTTCTTGATGCTATCAAGTCAAATATAGACAGCTAACCACCTCTAACACAAGAAGTGCTCAGCAGGAGAATTTTGAGTTCCTTTACAGATCAAATTTTCAAGAGAGAAAAACTTCGGAATTCTTCATTTTCTTCCTTGAAGAGACATGGATTGGACCACAGCACCATAGCTAAGCCATGATGTCACAGGTCATTAGGGCTGTCAGTAGCTGCACATGCAGGCATCTGCTTGTCGAGCTGTGAGCTCCCACTCCTCTCCCTGCCCAGTGTTGACCATCATATTCCTACTGAAATGGTCTTGGTCTCATTCCCAGGTTCATAAGGCTCTCTTGGCTTCAAATTACGTACAGTGTAAGACCCAAACTTCTCATCCTGGCAGATAATCCATCCCCTTCACATCCATCCCTCCCTTCTTCTCTGCCTTCTCCTCATCTCCTGCCATGATAAACTTCTCCCAAGTGTGCCCCCCAACACCACATGCTTTTAGGTCATTGTCCTTTGATCCAAACCCTTTCCCTAACCTTCACCTAGTCAACTCTTGCTCTTTCTACCGGAACCAACTCCAATATCATTTCCAAAGTCAAAACTATCATCTCTTCACCAGCCTTTGGATTCTACAGTTCTTTGTTCTGGGTTGCTTGGACTCCAAAAGTTTAGCATATAGTAGATGCTTGAGAAATATTTCTTGAAAGAATAAATGAGTTCTGACTTCAATAACAGCGTTTATTATGACATATGATAATTGCCCTACTTACTTGCTGGTTTCTTCATAGGCCATAAATTTCTCAAAAGAATAAGGTGAAGGGAAATTGTGTCTTTTATATCTGTATTCTAGGACCCTAGTACAGTGACTCATAAGGTAGGCTTTAAGTCGAAGTGTGAGGAATTTAAAAATTTCTAATATATTTTTTGCAAAAATAATTTTTTCTCATTAGGCATTCTTTCTTTTATTATTTGGCTACCCTCCTCTCTTAATGTTGAGTTGAGGAAAGGGATAGGGAGATGTTTCCAGAATATAGCTGAGAATATGAAAAGCAGGAAAGCAGGGGAAGCCTGCATTAGGTTAGAGTCTCTGGAATCAGAGGCTGAGTCTCATGCAAGTGCTCTCAGGGACATCTTGTAAAAGAGCTAGGGAAGCAAGACAGGGCATGGGCGAAACAAAGCGAGATGTGGATTCGGCTACAGTCCAGCCTCAGCCCAATCCCGTGGGAAGTTCCGGGACAAGGGACAAGGATGGCCTCAGATAATTACCCCAGCTGGAGGCAAAGGGGCTGGGATTTTATACCCCTGAATTAGTAGTTGGCTGCAGCCATGCCAGAGGTAGGGGGACACTTCCCCGGCATTTCTGGGTGGAGCAGCTCCTGTGGACCAAGAGTGAGTCTTCAGGGAAGGGTCCAGCTGCAAGCCATTGGTCATCAACACTCATGGCAGCTGAGTGACAAGAGAACTAGTCTGGGAAAGGGATCTGAGCAGCACAACAAAAGCTCCTACCATACCGTTAAAAATAAAGATGATAGAAAGTGCTTACTCCTAGGAGGATTATGCAAACCTTTATTTAAAACCTATCTCCTCCTACTTCATCAACAAGTCTATCTGGACCAGTTGCTCACTCCTTAACAGATTAGAAACAGCAAGATAGAAGAGGGTGAAGAGACTGTTAAAAGTAAGTGCACCAACAGAAGCCAAAAAGAAACAGGAACTCCAAAAAGCAGAGCAGTGTGGAACCTTGTAGTGTAGTGCCCTGGAGCGTTGTAAATTAAAGTCTAAAAAAACTGAGATTGACAATGATGCCCTAAGTCAATGATGCCTTAAGTTAATGATGCCTTAAACAAGTTGTGTTTTGCATTCTATGTTTAAAAACACGGGGTGATGTGCCACGTAATTTTAAAAGATTTCATTCGAAATTTGGAAGCTTAAGGGATGTGAATAATTACATGGACATTTTATTTTTTGCAGATTATCTCCTTCCCTGCCAGCCCCTGAATAAGTGAGGTGTTACTGAACTACATCTTGGAAAACATCTGACCTCCAGGAGCCGTTGAAACTCCTTGGATAGTAGCACAACTTCAGACTTGTTTAAACGTTCTGACCGTTCTGATGCCACCTGGCACATGTGATTACATAATCAGAGCTGATAGAAACCTCTGATCACCACATATACACACAGTCTAGTACAGAGCAAGCTCTAGCCGGGCATCAGACATGTGGGGCTCAAGTTCCTCCACTGTCATTAACATCTGTATGACCCTAAACAAGTCATTTGTCTTCTCTGAATCTCAGTGTCTTTGCAAAGGAGAAATAATCATATTTATCATATTATTATTAATATTACATTTCATCAATATATGATATGTAGTATGTTATATTTATTATATTAACAATATTATTATTATTATTATGTCTCATCAGCCTGCTATGAGGAGCCAATGAGATAATGTTTGTGAAATTGCTTTGTAAGGGGTGAAAAATAATTAAAATGAAAATGGAGTATTTGGAAAAGTAAATACTCTTTCATTCCTTTCTCCTTTCTGATGCAATTTTTGACAGTTTTGTAAACCCATAAAACTGGCAGAATATACACGGATGCCATCTCCCATCGATTTATTCTGTCCCAGCTCTCTACCACTTGGCCTCCTAGGCCACCCTCCCGGTGGCCAGCCTGTACTCCCATTTCTAGCTCCAGTTTCAGAATGACTGCCTTTGGAGAATGGGGTTTCTCAGGAAGAATATTGCACAATCAGAAAACACTGATCTGCCAAGGCTGTAACATTTTTTTCCTGGAGCCTTTTCAGGAATGTGTCACAGGAGGTGGGGGAGATGGGCCATGGAACAGAGAGTACTAGGCACCGGCCACCAGGTAATAAAATGTCCAAGCATTCCTTTTCAAAATCTAATGAAGACATCAATCTTCATTAAGTCAAAGGGTCTGGGGTCCACAGCGGTGAGATTCACTGAGCCGCTTCAAAAAGCAGGAGGAACAATGACCAAAATGCAGGCCATAGAGCAAGAGACAGTGAATTCTAGAACTCGATGATGTCTGTTTTCAACAAGGGTTGAATTTGCCAATAGCTGTTATCACTAAACATGAGCCCTGAGCTCAGTGTGATGCCAGAGCCAGCTTGCACCAAATCAAGAGAGCCAGTTCTTCATGGCTCTTCCCAACCCCATGCTCAGGGATGTCAGGTTGGGAGCGTGTAATCAACCCAGGTGGCAGTATTTACACCACGGAAACCAGCAGGTGCCACCAATAGGGTCCCCCACTCCCCACCCAGAGAGCCAGCTTACCAGCACACCATTGCTTAAGCTTGTATACAAATGTCAACAAAATGTGTGGAATCCTGAAATAGCTTTCAGAAGAGCAATGTTGTTCCTGAATTTCCGTGTGAACCACTGGAGGGAAAAAGTTTGTGTATATAAATATAACAAATCCTTTGCTTTTGGATTCCAAATCACCTTCCTCATAGAGCCTCTCTTTTCCTTCAGGCTGAATGTGGAGAATGGCTACCACTGAACTGAGAAAAACCTGAGTCACTGTTACATCCTTGGCATTGTCTACTTGATTGTTTTTTCCATGAGTGTTTCCCAGGCTCCAACCTCCATTGGTACAGAGGACCCCTAGGGACAGCAGTTATTCTGCAGGGAGTACACCCTCAGAGCTTGAGGGATCCTGTAGAAAAGCAGGGGCAAGATGCTGCTCTCTGCTTGGAGGAAGTCTGCAAAACAGACTGGATTCAACTGAAAGAGGCCAACCTCAGGAGGAGAACATAATTTTCTTCTTTCCATACCAAACCATAGGATTAATGAAGAATCAAGTGGAATAAAAATGCAAACATGCACAATATTCACTTCCACAGACTTTTCTTTCCCTAATGTCTTTGGGGCTATAGCTGGTGATTTGCATCACTCCTTACCATAACTTACCTAGAGGCTGAAAGGAAAAGGAGTGGGGAAGAAATTAGCATTTATAGAGCACCAGCTCGCTATCAGGTCCTAGAGTGTCTTATCTAGTTAACATAGCAACCATGCAAGGAAGGTACTATTACCTCCATTTTTTCAGAGCAGGAAAGGTAAGAATTATCTAAGGTTACCCAGCTAATGGGTTTGGGAGCAGGAATTTGAATACTGGTCTCTGACTTTAGATTTTGTGCTCTTTCCACACTTTCTACTACTTTATTGACCCATGGAAAAACAAAGCCCAACTGTGGAACCAGTTCTGGAGACACAGGTGCAGGCTGAGTCTGGTCCCTTGGGGCTGGCCTTCCACAAGGATACACATTGGATTGTCTAATGAGAGAAAGCTAACAGATATTCAGGTGCAGGACTTGCAATTTCTCAGGGGCAGTTTTGAGACAAACACCAATTCTTTGTTGTCATGCTCATTAAAGATGTAAAATAGGAGAAGAGCATGGGAATCAGAGACAAATCCTGGACAAGGTTTTTAAGAATTTTGTTTTCAAGCTCCTCTGTTCTATAGCCTAAGTGGCCAACTACTCCCAACTTAGCCTCAAATTACCACCTATGTTCTTTAAAGAAAAACAGAAAATAATGTCTTTTCCAATAACTTTACACTGGGAGAAATACATGATGGTCTTACCTATAGACTTGGCATTGGCAATTGTGCATCATTTTGTGTCATATCCCAGGCTAAGGAATGTGACACACTCCCTTTGGTTTCCTGGGATACACGCCAACAAAGGACTTTGTTTTTCCAGGTTTCAGTGATAAATATGTTATTGATACTCATACCTTAAATTCATAGAGTATACCAAGTCACAATTCAGCGAGGTTAACAGTTCTCTTTTTAGATTTTGGATGAAGTGGCAAAGAGATACTCCATTGATTTCTGCACACTACACCTTTACACAATTGAAAACAATAATTTATGCTTCCTCTAAATCTTCTTTTCACCTGGGCAATGACCTCATTTAATAGGCTTTTTATATTTTTGATTATGCAAATAATAGATATTCAAAAGTTAAATAATGAAAGAATTCTAATGTAAAATGATATAAAATAGGATGTTATTTTAATTGTTAGTGCACATCCTAACAAGAAATGATACCTTAGGAATTTAATGTTACCCCAATTCTTTAAATATACTAAATTTTATATACAGTTTTGTGTAAAATATTTTAAAGTTGTTATTGTGATAACCTAAAGTCTGGCAGGAGAGAAAGAAAGAGAGGGAGAGAGAGAGAGAGAATTATGTATGTGTTAAGTTATGAATATGCTCAGTTGAAAGTGCCTTTATGACCTCCAGATAGAAAGGTATGCAGTGGATATATGGGTCTGGAACTCAGGAGGAAAGTTTGGACTATAAGTATAGTTTTGGAATTTATCAGTATATAGATGGTAACTGGAGTCATAAGAATGGATAGGATCATCCAGTAAAAGTACACAGAGTGAGAAGAGGATAGGGTCTAGAACTAAACCCAGAAGATCCCCTACATTTAAAATCCAGGGCTGTTCAGGTGTCTAAAACCATCCAAATACTTCCACCACCTCGGGGCCCATTCCAGTGGGATTCTGTCTTCTTCTACCTGCTGGGTAAGTTCTGATCCAGAAAAGACACTTCACTGATATTTCAGATCATGTTGGATTTTTTTTCTACACCAATGTGAAAGCTGCATCATGGGAGAATTAACATTTTTTAAAAATGGCACGGGAGAACTCACACTTGAAGTTAGGATGTAGGAGCAGTCAAGTGATGCAAATCCAAAGATGACTCAGTTATTAGAATTACCAGACCAGGACTTTAAATCAACTATTGTGATATGTTAAAGAAGTTACTTAAAAATATGGATATAATAGGTAAAACTATGAAGTATTTCAGGAGAACAATTTAAACACTAAAAAATAGAAAATATAAAACTGAAAAATATAATATCTAAGACACTTGGGGCTTATGAATAGCATTTAGACACTACAGAGGAGAGTGAATGGGGAGATAGAGCAATAGCAATTGCTCAAATTGAAGGAAAGAAAGAAAAAAGATAGAAAAATGAATAGATTATCCATACCATGAATAATATCAAGTTTCTAATGTACACGAATTTGAGTATGAGGGGGAGAGAGATAAGCAGGCAGAAAAACATACTTAAAGAAATAATAACTGAAACTCTCTAAATTTGATGAAAACACCAACCCATGGATCCAAGATATTCAACAATCCCCATGCAAGATAAATACAGAGAAAACCCCTTCTAAATACATGATGGCCAAATTGGTGAAACATAAAGAGAAAGAGAACATCTTAAAAGCAACCAGAAAATAAGACATACATATAGGAACAATGATATGAATGATAGCTGATTTCTCATCAGAAACTATATAAGACAGAAAACATCACAGAAGACAAGACAGAAAACATCTCAGAAGACAATGCAACACCATCTTTAAAGGAAATAAACTGTCACCATAGAATTCTATATCCAACTAAAAATATTCTTCAAAAACGAAGGTAAAATAAGGATATTTTCAGATGAAAGAAGGCTGAGAGAATTTGCTGCAAGCAAATTTATACTACAATAAGTACTAAAGAAAAATTTTCAAACTAAAGAGAAACGATACCAGATAGAAACTTGGATATACAGAAAGTAAAAAATAATGAAGAAAATAGGTAATGGGCTCTCAGTTTCCAGTCCAGCATGTAAGGAGCTTTAAGAAGTCACCACTCTGTGCTAAAAACAGTAAAAAGCTGAACAAACTGGAAAATCAACAATTCTTCTTAGACCTGTCAGAGAAGTGAGGTCAAAGGTCAAACTGTTGCCCCTCAAATTGGAGAAACAAGTGAATACAGAGAGTCACAACTTATTGGAGCAGAAACTCACAAGTAGGATTTTCTGTGGGAACCACTACCTGGGCAGAAAAACCTGAACTGTAATTGACAAATTGCTGGAGGCTGAGTGTGGACAACTCTGAGAGTTCTCAATGAACAAGTACAATTTGAAACTAAAAACACATTTTCTTGCCTTGTAAAAAGGCATCTATTTGGCTTTTAGTACAAAATTACTCAGAGAAGCAGAGAAAGCCAGTTATTGAAAAAAATTCCCCAACAAATTTTAGTCACAGTCCCTGTCTTTAGCTTGGATTAGAAAACAGGAAACTACAAACCACCTAATATCTGCCCTTTTGAAGAAATCTTATTTAAAGAATAAAAAAAGAGGGAAAATAAAACAGTCCCTGAAATACAGCAGGTGGTTTTTAGAGGGCCCTGGAAGCTTGCCTTAATCATGCTGGTGAAATGGAACACATGTGGTCATTGGAATATGGCCATCTCCTTGTTTTATGCTAGTAATGATCTTCATCTGAAGGGAAGATGCTGGCCTGGGCACCATTTGATACCCCTGATGCAATCTGAGACATCAAGGTCACGTAGCCCCAAGTCTTCCATTCCATACCTTCACTGAACCTCCCCCATATACAGTCTCTTGTCACTGGATGATGAGAGAATGATGGACTCATCAGGGTAGAAAGACACTTCATTGATGGAGCCAGCATGGCTGGGCAGCTTATACAAAATCCTCGTGCTTCTGATATCCCACACAAACACAAACCTGTTGGCTGAGCCAGCTGCTATCTTGCTTCCATCAGATGATCAAGACCATCTCAGAAGATTCTTTTGAAAGTGGTGCACATTTTTTTGAAATATCTCATTATTTACATTATCACCCTCCAAAATCAAATACTTACAGATCTAACAAAATATGTACAAGACCTATATGAGGAAAACTACAAAATTCTGATGAACAAAATCAAAGAAGAACTAAATAAATGGAGAGATATTCCATGTTCATGGATAGAAGAACACTATATTGTCAAGATGTCAGTTCTTCTCAGCTTGATCATAGATTCAATGCAATCCCAATCAAAATCCCAGCAAGTTATTTAATAGATATTGACAGACAAACTGATTCTAAAGTTTACATGGAGAGGCAGAAGACCCAGAAGAGCCAACACAATATTAAAGGAGAAGAACAAAGTTGGAGGACGGATACTACCCAACTTTAAGACTTACTGTAAAAGCAGCAGTAATCAAGATAGTGTGGTATTCACAAAAGAATAGAAAATGGATCAATGGAACAGAATTGAGAGCCTAGAAATAGCTTTCCAAAGATATAGTCAACTGTTCTTTGACAAAGGAGAAAAAACAATCCATTGGAGCAAAGACAGTTTCTTTGACAACTGGTGTGGGAACAACTGGACATCCACATGCAAAAAAAAAAAAAAAAAAAAGGCTAGACACAGACCTTAACAAAAATTAACCCAAAATGATCACAGACCTAAATGTAAAATGCAAAACTATAAAACTCCGAGATGACAACATAGGAGAAAATCTAGATAACCTTGGGTATGGCAATGACTTTTTACATATAATACCAAAGGCATGATCCATGAAAGAAATTGATAAGATGGACTTCATTAAAATTATAAACTTCTTCTCTATAAAACACAGTGTCAAAAGCATGAGAAGATAGTCCACAGACTGAGAGAAAATATTTACAAAAGATACATCTGATAAAAGACTGTTATCCAAAATATACAAAGAACTCTTAAAACTCAATGATAAGAAAAAACCCAACATGATTAAAAAATGGGTCAAAGACCTTAACAGATACCTCATTAAAGAAGCTATACAAATGGAAAATAAGCATATGAAAAGATGCTCCATATTGTATGCTATCAGGGAGATGCAAATTAAAACATCAGTAAGATGTCTTCACACCTATTAGAATGACCAAAATCTGAAACACTGACAACACCAAATACTGGCAAGGGTGTGGAGTAACTGGAATGCATACATTTCTGGTAGGAATTCAAAAACAGTACAGTCATCTTGGAAGACAGTTTGCCAGTTTCTCACAAAACTAAACATATTCTTACCACACAATCCAGCAATCATACTCCTTGGTATTTACCCAAAGGAGTTGAAAACTTACGTCCCACAAGAATCTACACAGAGATGTTTATAGTAACTTTACTCATCATTGCCAAAACTTGGAAGCAACCAAAGTGTCCTTCAGTGGGTGAATGGACAGATAAACTATGGTACATCCAGACAATGGAATATTATTCAGTACTAAAAAGAAATGAGCCATCAAACTATGAAAAGACATGGAAGAACCTTAAGTGTATATTACTAAGTGAAAGAAGCCAATCTGAAAAGGCTACATACTGTGTGATTCCAACTATACAACATTCTGGAAATGGCAAAACTGGTGACAGATCAGTGACTGCTGGGGGAGGGGACACAAGGGATGAATAGGCAAAGCTCACAGGAGTTTTAGAGCAGTTAAAATACTCTGTATGATATTATAATGATGGGTATATGTCATTACACATTTGTTCAAGCCCACAGAATGTACAACACCAAGAATTAACCCTAAGGTAAACTCTAGACTTTGGGTGATTATGATGTGCCAATGTAGATTCATCCTTTGGTAACAGATGTAAAATTTGGTTGAGTGATGTTGGTAATGGGGAGGCTGTGCATGTATGGGGCAGAGGGTATATGGGAAACCTCTGTACCTTCCTCTCGATTATGATGTGAACCTAAAACTGCTCTAAAAAAATAAAATCTTCAGGGAGACTCAGTCATGGGGAGGGGGGGTCCCACACTTTTGTGAGTTTTACTTCCAAGAGTTTTAGCAGGCCTTCATAGTAAACAGTGGAGAAACCTCTCCCAGTGCTTCCAGCAGGGAAGGGGAAAAGGAACCATTTTGAAATAGGCTAGAATATTCTGTTCTTCTTAACAAGGACTGTGCTCAAGAGAAACTATTTTATCAAAGCCCAACTTCCTGGGGTTCTATCAGAGCCTAACCTACCCGGGGAAAGGGAAATACCTAACTCTAGCCCCTCCAGCCATTCTGTCCTACCTAAGGGATGAGTGGGGAATAAAACTGAGAAGCACTGATGAAATTCACTGTCCAGGGCACAGGCTCACCAAAAGACTGCAACCTAATCACAGGACTGTGGAACACTTTCCCTCTTCCCACACCTTACCACCACATTACTAAAGGCATATTTACTGCAGCTCCTTTACACACTACATCATGCCCACCTTTCAACAAAAAATTATAAGGTATTCTAAAGGGCAAAAAACTACAGCTTGAAGAGATGGAACAAGCATCAGATCCACAGTCAGATATGACAGGAATGCTGGAATTATCAGACGAGGAATTTAAAAATCTATGATTAATATGCTAAGGCTTTAATGGGAAAAGTAGACAACATGCAAGAACAGATGTATGATATAAGCAGAGAGGTAAGAATTCTTAAAACTAATCAAAACAAAATTTTAAAGGTCAAAAATTTTATAAAAGAAATAAAGAATGCCTTTTGATGGCATTAGTGGACTGAACATAGCTAAGGAAAGAATCTCTGAGTTTGAGGATATGACAATAGAAACTTCCAAAAGTGGAAAGCAAAGAGAAAAAATAAAAGACTTAAAAAAACAAAACAGAGTATCCAAGAACAGGCATAACTACAAAAGGTGTAACATACATAATGGGAATCATGGACGGAGAAGAGAGAAAGGAAAAGAAGAAATATTTAAAGCAATAAGGACTCAGAATGTTCCCAAGTTAGTGTTAGACATGAAACCATAGATCTAGGAATCTCAGAGAACACCAAGCAGGATAAATTAAAAACAAACACGAAAACAAAAACCACACCTGGGCATATCATATTCAAACTTCATAAACCAAACATAAGCAAAAAATCTTGAAAAAAATATTCATGTATAGAGGAGCAAAGATTAGAATTACATCCAACTTCTCTTCAGAAACCATGTAAGCAAGAAGAAAGTAGAGTGAAATATTTAAAATGTTAATAGAAAAAAAACTACCAACCCAGAATTCTGTACCCTGTGAAATTATCCTTCAAAAGTAAAGGAGAAATAAACACTTTCTCAGAAAAACAAAAATTGAGGGAATTCGTTGCCAGTAGACTTGCCTTGCAAGAAATGTTTAGAAGTTCTTTGGAGAGAAGGAAAATGATATTGGTTAGAAACTCAGATTTACAAAAGGAAAGAGCATCAGATAATTAACAAGTGAAAGTAAAATAAAAACATTTATTTTTCTTATTATTAGTTTATCTAACAGAGAGTTTGTTCAAAATAATAATAGCGATAATATGTTCAGTTACGAATGCTTATAAGCATATACACATATATAAGCATACGTATATACATATGCTTATATATAAGTGAAATGAATGACACCAATGATATAAGGGACAGGAATATTCTGTTATTATACATACCTAAAAGCCAGAAGAATACTAAAAAATTAGGAATTAGGAATATTAGGAATATTAGGAATTAGGAGTATTCTGTTATTAGGAATAGGCAATATTCTGTTATTATACATACTCAAAAGCCAGAAGAATACTAAAAAATACCCAATTTATCCAAAAGAAATCATGTAAGCAAGAACAAAGAAATAAACAATCAGATGCAACAATTTGAAAATAAACATAAGATGGTAAGCTTAAACCCACTTGCGTTAGCGTTAAAACATGGTTGCAAATTCTTTGACATCCACTCCATTGAACGTTGGAGTCCATCTCTCCTCCCTTGAATCTGGGTAGGCTTGTGAATGCTTTGACCAATGTGACTTTTGAGTCTAGGTCACAAAAGTTCACACAACTTTGGCCTTGTTCACTGGAACACTCGCTTTTGAAACCCTGAACCAATATGTAAAAATTTCAACTACCTTGAGGCTGACATAATAAACCTGTGGCTTAGTCATAAAATGGAATGCTACTCAGTAACATAAAGGAATGAACCACTAATACACAAAACAATATGATCAAAACTTAAAAATATTATGCTGAGCGGGAAAAGCCTTACAAAAAGAGTATGTGCTGTACTACTCCATTTATACAAAATACTAGAATAGGGAAAACTAATCTATGGTAGAAAAAATCGAACTGTGGTTGACTTTGGTGGGGGTGGGAGTTGGCAGAGATTGATCGGGAAGGGCATGAAACAACTTTCTGAGCCTGATGGAACTGTCCTATATCCTGAAAGAGGTTTGGCTTATACAAGTTTATGAATTGTCAAAATCAGCGTGTATCCTTAAGATAAATTAAGATTTATTTTGTTTGTATATTATATATCAAAGAAAAAACTGCAAACAAATACTGAACACTACTTAATGTTATGCAAACCGAAATGTTTATAGGGAAGCATACTGATGTCTGCAATTTACTTTGCAATGCAATAAAGAAAAGATGCATTAATGGATTGGTAGGGGGATGAATAGGTGAATAGATACACAATAAAGCAAATATAGTTAAACGTTAGTGGTAGACTCTAGGTGGAGGGTGTACAGGTGTTCACTATGAATTCTCTCAACTATGCTGTAGCTTGACATTTTTCATATTAAAATGCTGGACGTTTTTCCAAAAAAGGGGGAGAAAAAATTTTTTTAGGAAAGGGGAAGGGGGACAGGCGGGCAGGGAATGAGTACTTAGGGAGTTGCTCCTTCTTCTTTGCTGTGATTCTTGCTTTATAGACAGAAGAAATTGCTTCTATACAAACTGATTAAACAAAGATCCCAGTAGAATGTAATTTTACAGGATATCTATATTAAGTGGTTTTCAAATCCTTCCAGAATCGGTCGGAAATGCCCAGGTTCCTGAAGTTGTAGGAGAGTTCCTTGCCTGAATTTGCCATGGCCTGTTCATGGCTGGTGGCCTGTTTGGGACTGAGCTGGCGATCCCCAAATGCAGCAAGCATTGCTTCCAAAGATGCTCAGACTGAGAGATCTGCTGAGAGGATAAGGTCTCCAAATGGACATCTCACAGGATCTCATTATTCTAAAACAGCCCAAAGAATGTTTCCTACGTGGCGCTAAAAGGGATATAAGGGGGAAAAAAATCCCCTGTACTATCAACTCCAGGAAGGCAGAGGTCTATGTATCTTGCTCACCATTTTTTCTCCAGCAGTTTAGTACAACGTATAGCACAAAGTAAAGCCCGGTTAAATATTTGTTGAACAAATTAATGAACTGAATGATGTTCCCTCCTATTGGAAATCTTGGAGTAAATTTCAAAATTAATGATCCACACATTTCAACTGTCCTCTCTACTCAGCATCAGTGGAAACAACTTCCAGCAAAGTCTTGCTAAAGTATAGAATTTTATATCTTTGCCAAAACGGTTAATAGGTTTTTCCAGTAAGAGGACAACCAAAACGACAATTACTACTGCTACTATTATTTATTAAGCAAGTGCTATAAAGCTAGGGGCTATGTTAAGCACCTTACCTTGTCGCCAATCCCTGCAATAACCCTGAAAGGTAAAAATGGGATGAGAAAAACAGTGCTTAGCTAAGACAAATAATTTACCAAACGATATGCTGCCTGACTCCAAAGCTTACTTACAACACTTATCACAGTATAAGGTGCACGTGCTCTGTGCAGAATAACATATAAATAAATGTAGAAGACCATTATCTAGTTAGGTTGCTTTTCCCCATGTGCATATATGGAGAATCTACTCTTAGCAAACACCCACTGCACACCATGGTGTGTGTGTATGTGTGTGTGTGTGTGCGCGCACGCGTGTGTGTGTAGTAACTGCCTAAACAATTAAAAGAAGGAAGGAAGCACATCCTCCCTGGCCTTTGGCCTCTCCCTTCCTCACCCTCTAGTAAATACAAGTCTGTCCAAACGAGAAAGCTCTTCCTACCTCTATTAGAAATAGTTACCCCAGCATTATTATTCTCTACCCAACAGTTTTTTAAAAAATATCTGTTCTCATGAAAGGATACTCCTGGGGGTTTGTTGTTTCTCCATGCCCTCAGTGGACACTCCAAAGCCCTGTTCCTCTCTCCAATGAAGGTTCATTTGAACCCTGGACATGTACAAACGATCCTGCTTTGATCACAACCATCACTAAATAATAGCACAAGAATAGCACCCATACAGGGACATAGGAACCATAGATCTGGGGAAGAAGCTCATCCTGCAGAGAATCAGGAAGTACCAAAGATTTGTCTTCAGTGCAATCCACCATTCCCTGTCAGGGTCCCTCTACTCCATGTTGAAAACCTTCCTACCCAGCTGGAACCTTGTCTAGAAATGAATATCTACTAATAACATGGGTCTGAGTTAGGACATGGGATTTCTAGGCCACAGTCACAATGTCACAACTAGACTCATGTTATACACGTTCAGTATTAGAAATCAGAGTTCTATTCCTGAAAACACGTCATATCATTAGATATGAAAATTGATCAAAAATAAAAACTAAATTAAATTCCTCTTATATTTTCTTTTTAATATGAGGTATATCATAATTCAGAATAGTGCATAAGATTTATATCTACAGTTAAAATAATAATTACATCAATATCCATCTTGACACACAAATCCCAAAAGAGATCCACTTCTGAAAACAATGACCTAATTCCAGAAACTGAACATAGCCAGTATTCCAGGAGCCCCCTCAGGACACTCCCGAATCACATTCTTTATGAAAAATCTTTTTTCACCTTTATGAAAAATCTTTTTTCACATATTGGAATAGATGGACTGCAGACCTCATCTTTTTTCTGGATAAATCTCCAAATATAAAGCTTGGGTATTCTTCATTGCTGCCTGCTGCCTGGAACGTTTTTGTTGCACATGTGACTTACAGAAATGTCTTTAAAAAGAAAATGCTGGGTATGCTAACTTCATTCTCTCTTCTCTTTTTTCCTTTTTTTTTCCCTCCTTCATCTCCTTCTTCTTTCCTCCTTAAAGATCACCGGACACCATCTTTGAGGCTGCCTACCACAACTCATTTGACTCTTCCATGATTTGTGAGAACTATTTAGACCACAAGTCGCAGATAAGGAAATGAAAGCACAGAAATGTTAATTATCTTAATGCAACACAGAGAGCTAAGAGATGAGAGATGTGAAAGAAAAATCAAGGAAATCTGGAAGATAGGACAAAAATCTCCAATCTCTAATCCATCTAATAAAAATTCTGGAGAGAATAGAGAGTAGAAGAGAGGCAATATTTAGAGAGATTATAGATGAGAATTTTCTGGAGATAAAGAAATAAATGAGACTTCAGGCTGAAGGAGCACACAGGGTCCTGAGCAATAAATAAACATAAATCTACACCTAGGCTCGTTGTAGTAAAACTACAAACATTAAATTCAAAAAGAAAAATCTTAAAGCTGCAAAGGAGAAAAACCAATTATCTCCAAAGACATGGCAATTAGACAAACAGCAAACGTCTCATCAGCAACAATAGGTACCAGAAGATAATGAAATAATACATTCACAGTTATGAAAAAACTGTGAAGAAAGAATTGTATAACTGGCTAACCGATCATTCAAGATTGAAGGTGAGATAAGACCATCTTTAGACTAACAAAGGTCAAGGAAGTTTTTAATGCATAAATCCTCATAGAAAAGAATGTACACAAGAAGAAATTGAAAACAGAAGAAGTGAATGCATAAAGTAATGGTGAACAAAATGTTGGTAATATGTTATTAAATCTAAACAAGGATAAAAAATTTTTTAAACGAAAACTAATTTTAGAGAATTTAAATTCCAGTTCACATGAAGATGAAGACTGGGACAGTTTAAAATGAATGCATTCTAAATTCCCATGTTATTTGAAAAGAAACTGGAAATAGTGATTAATGTTTTGCTTTGTTCAGAACAGGTGGATTTTCTTACAGAGCATTGTTTTTAAGCATACCTTTTACATAAAACAACTTTCATGTTTTCTAATTTAAAAAATAATACTATCATGTAGGCATTGCACGATGAAGCTCAGGCAGGATATATAGCTTTTCAATGCTTTAAAATCTGATGAGATTTTACATTTGTAAAATCAATATACTTTGAATACTTCATACTTGTGCAAAAAGAGTTAACTTATATTTTGAAAACTCTATTTCCCCAAAAAAGAAATTAAATGATTACGGGTTGAGTGTTCATTATGAAAAAAGTTTAATATTTTGAAAGGCGTAAGTGAAACTTTTACAAGCTATAATCTGGAACGGGAGTCTGAACACCTTAGCTTTCTGTGTGATCCTAGGGAAACCACTTTAACTCTACGGACACCAGTTTCCACATTGAAAAGTAAGAATTAGATGATCTCCAAGAACCCTTCCAGTAATGTGCTTCTAAAGCATTTAGAATGTTTCCAAAAGTTTACTGTTATAAAGGCTGCTGCCAGTAACATCTTTGTGCAGATAGCCTTCTCTTACTTTTGTTTAGTTCAGATTCATTCCTCAGTATAAATTTCCCAGGAACAGGATTAGTAGATATAAATATTTTTAAGGCTTTTGATACAGTGGACCAGATACATTCTCAAAATTGCTTTCCTAAGGCATTGTACCACTCATATCAGTTGATAAACTGGCAGTAGTTATTAAAGGCTTTAAAAATGATCTTAATCTTAAGTCTGCCACTCCACCGCTAGGAATAGATCTCTAAAAGAAAGAGAAAAGTGGCACAATTATCAAATTAATATTTTTACATTTATAAATATTACCTATAATATTTTTACATTTATAATGTAAAAAACATGAGAAAAACAATTATCAAACAACAGGGGACTGGTTATTACACATTTAATAATGGAATACTATGTGACCATCAAAAATCAAGATTTAGAAGAGTGTTTACTACCATGGGGAAATGTTCACAGTATATTTTCAGTGAAAAAGCAGACTTACAAAATACATGCATATTATTATCCCATTATATCCTTACATATCTATCTATGTATATATATGTAAAATATACACACATATATACATAAAATATGTATGTTTTTGTATTATTAATATTTGGTTTCTAATCATATATATTCTAAATATACACATATATTCTAAATATATATAACATATATATTTAAAATACGTATGTTAAAACCAAGTAATAATAATGGTATTAGGTAGAAAGTAACGTGATTTTAATTTCCTGAATTTTAAAAATTTTGTACGAAGAACATATATTAGTTTTGTGACTTGAAAAAAAAGCAGGAAAAAGAAAAAGAAAACCAAACAAGTCACTCCAGTTCACCTCATCACTCACAGTGAATGGCTCCCTCATCCAGACTTATTTTTCTTCATAACAAACCCAGTTTATTCAGGCACACGGTCCTGTGCTTCATGGCAAAGCCATGGGCTTCGGCCATCCCACCCTTGGTTCCAAGGGCTTCCTGACTGATCTAAGGATAATCCCATCCTCCTTGCCAGTGACTGATTCAGAAATGGCCAGCTCTGACCAATGAGCCATGAGGTGAAGTCCAGGGTGTAAGTGGGGATCATTTGCTTGTCTCTGAGAGACGGCTCCACGATGACATGGTTTCTCTTTTCTTTCTCACACTGTCACGTCTGGACCAACCACAGCCATCTTGCTTTCTGTGTGACACTGAAACTGCCACTGAAGATCAAAAACCAGAGAGATGGAAATAACCTGGGTCTCTGGTGGCATCGCAGAGCTGCTAAAGCCAGCTCCACCTCCAGACTTGTTGTTATGTGAGGTAATACATCATTTTCTTATTGTTTAAACCAGTTTTTCTTAACTTTCACTGTGTATCAGAATCTCTAGGGAGTTTAGAAACTACTGATCCCCAGGTTATTCCAAGGTCAAGTCAAGGTCTTCAGGGGCAAACCCATCTGAGTCAGAGTTTTCTGTTCATTACACCTGAAAGCACTTTGACAGATAAAGACACCTTTGCAGACACCTCCATTGTTGTTTTCCTTAAACCTTCAAGGCAGGGATTTGCTTTGGGGTTTTCTCACATTGATTCCTCCTGGGCTGAGGTCTTCGCCTCTAAAGTGCACCATTACTGACGTCTGTTTCTCGGGGACCTAACAAAACCCATCCAAAGCCTGTTCCATGTGACTTTGCATATTTGTAACACGTTAACGATCAAGGATGTGGATGAATCTACTCAGTCATCCCGAAAAGTGTTTACGTTTTCAATAAATATTTTGTGACAAGTTACCTTTACCAAAAGTTACACTATATTTTAGTAAATGTTGAGTTTAACTATCAAGTGAATACAATATTTGAATATCTTATGGTTTTGGTTGGTACACTGTGGAAGGTATAGGGTGCTAGAATCTTCGTACATTCCATTTTTATAAATCGCCAAATAAGCTTCAAAAATATTTTTCATGCAAGTACATTCATAAAATCACTCTTAGCAAGGAAGCTGTTATAAATAGTACCTGCTTAAAAGAGTTCAACAAGCTCTGGGAAATGAAATCTTCCAGAGTATCAATTCTCAACACAGACCATCAAAAGCACCATATCTGAACAGTTGGTGGGTACAGTGGAGGGGGAAGAGAGAGGGGAACACAGGTATCTCGTGAGATACATAGTGAAAAAAAAAATCAGAGCCACAAATAAGAATGACACCTTTCAAACTGACCCACCACTCTACCTAACCAGGCCCTAGGAAAGCAAACTGGTGTGAGGAGGGACAAGCTTACACCTTTCAGGGACTAACGCTTCATAGGGATGGCTGTACAATTAACATGAGCTGTGGGCTGCCAATAAAACGTAATAAGCTGGGCCCACACGACGGCAGGATCCCTGCGGGAACCCAGTCAGGCCCACCACACTAATGGTGGTTTTCGTGCCATTAAACAGCAAGTATGTTAATAATTGTGGTGGTTTATCTCAACACTCCCTGGTGCTCTCAGTGCTTAACTCAAATGCGATGTTCATCAGCTTTTGCTAGTAGCAAGAGGGAGAGCTTTATCAGAAAATGTAAAGATCACTTTGTGATTATTATTTCACCTTGGGGCAAGCCTACCCTAAGCGTCCCCCGCACGGCACCTGGTGGGACATTATCTTCTGAAGGTTCTGGAAATGAGTACCACAGCATTTAGATTTTCATCCATGCCTGCCCCACTCCACCACTGCCCCCATACTTTTAAAAAAATTTAATACTGGGCTGACTTAAGTCACACAAAATGGCAGTTGATAAGACACGGAGTAAGCTGTGTTTTCGTCTCGGCATAGCCTAGCTGACCTGGTCACTCTCTACTCCACTCCCACCTGGTTCTTGCTGGCCACAGAGCCACTTACTGTCTTGCCATCCTAAGTCTACTGCACAGACTCTGTTATCTGGTGCGCTAAATGCTCAAGGCTGTCATGCTGTCCCCCTGTGTGCACTCAGCACTTTACATACAGTACAGGGTCCGAGGACGACCATGGACTAAGAACCCCAGCAGGTTGTGGAGGTCGGTAGTGGGCTGACACTAACTTTCAATAAAGTGCCTGGTAGGAGACCCTCTTGTCACTTAAGAGAAATCAATAAAGCTTCCACTTGGAGTGAATCAGTCTCTAGGAATCTCCCATCACAAGTCAGTGGATGGAAGATTCAGCCAGCATCTTAAAGAGAGCAGTGACATCACTAAGCAGTCACATCACAATCTGCCTTGGCAGGGAATGCTCATTGGATTCTCAGATCAGACATTGTCAGTGTTCAAATATTTCTGATTGGAAGCTGCATAGAGGAGACCAGAAAAGAAAGAGAATGTCACCTTGAAAAACTGTAGTCTGCCACCCACCCAGCCTTAAGCATCTTATCCTGCCCGGGCACACAAACTCCAGAGAGCCTGACAGCTGGAGTGCTAGCTGGCCAATTCAAAGGAAAGAGCCTTTCCTATAGTCTGCTTAGAAATCCAGAATCTTAACTTGATTTCCTCAGCATCCCACCCCAACTGTTGGTTATTCGCCTGAAAAACCCTGTCTCTATAAAATTTGAAGACACTCAAAGACACAATTACAGGAGTTTTCACCAATTGTTTTGTTCTTACACCATCTCAGAAAGTTCCCAAACAACTTAAAGTTAACTATGACAGAAAAGCCCCAAATGAGTTTCTGAAGGTCAGGCTGAATCAGGCTGATAAAGAGAGGGGATAGAGAAGATTATATTGTTATGGGCGCTACCAACATATTTTTCTAATACATCTTATTTCGGGTTGGTCTTGATACCAATTGGAGTCTGAGGAATGGCAGATTTCTCCACAAGCCTAGTGGAGAGATGTTTCTAACAGGTCCTACAATATTTACTATGAGTTACAGTGCTTGAATCAGCTTCTGGGATTAAAAGCTGGATCCACTATTTCTTACTAACTGTACAATTTTGTACAAATAGGTTAACCCGCCTAAACTTCAGTTTCCTCATCTGTAAATTGGTGATAACATTAGTACCTAGCTCAGAGGGTTGTTATGAGAACTATATTTATAACTGCTTAGTACCCTGCCTAGTACAGACTAAGTTCTTAATAATTTATCGATTATTATTGTTGCTGTTATTATTATTTCTATGAAATCAATGGAAGTAATGAGGAGGTGCCATTGGTACACAAGGTAAGGGCCATTTAGTAGCTATTTGCCCAGAAATGAGACTTAGAGTCTCCTTCCTTCTGACAGATGCAGTTTTAATGGCCTTGCCAGGCATCCACCTGGCCATTCCGGAGGGGCACTCGACCTTCACCAAGCTCACCTGGCAACCTAACGCCGCAGTGCCAAACCCTGAGTTAGCAGGAAACGCCAAGCCAGCTGGCTGCCACACTGAGCCTTGACAGGACTTCAAAGCCTCCCTCAGAGGTGACTCTTTAGCCCTCCCAATATTAGGGAAACAAATGGTCCTTCGTGGCTGCGGCTCCCCGGGGTCCTTCCTCCTCAGGAGGTTCATGGCTGCCGAAGCTGCAGAAAGCTCAGCCTCTTGACCCATCATCGGTCACCATTCTAACGATCTGGCAGGAAAAGATACCTGCCCTCGGTCCCCCTGGGGTGGACCCACAGTAATTTATGAGCCAGCAGAGCAGCCCTTCCTCACGACTTAATATGCTTAACAGCTAATTGCATCTGTGTAGGCATTACACTTTACATTGTGCAGCTTTATGGAAACAAACCCCGGGCTTCCTCGGACTCCCTTAAACAGCTCCTTATCTCGGAGAGGGAGATCCTTATCAGGGCCATATGTTAGAGGCCTGGACTGTTTCCAAATGACCCCAGGAGAGTCTGGGGCCTAATCAGTCTGCAGGCCCAAAGAGGGGCCTTGAACAGCGTCCCAACCTGAACCAGCTGGGAGGCCAAAGCCAAGGGAGGAGCTTCCTCCCTGCCTTCTGTCCTCCATAAACCTGTCAAAGGCCAAGCTGGGGCCCAGATGACCCACATCAGCTCCTCTGCCCCGGCGACCAGGGCTTCCTGTGCTGACCTTCATGCCACGTGGAGCTGGAGCGAGCAAAGCCCAGGGGATTACTGAGCACCTTATCCAAAGTCAAAGTGAAGCTTTTGCCCTCCCAGGGGTGCCGTAGAAGGATTCTTTTGGTAGTAACACTTGGCTTTTTAACTCACAAGCTAGCTAAGCCCCTCCAACCCCCGAGGGAACCAGTCAACGCTACCGCCTTCCTTTGGCCAGGACGGCAAGGTAGGCCCCAACCCGGAGAGACAACTTGCTTCGTACACAATTACTGCAAGGCTTGGGAGATTCCCAGCCTTGGCAGACACAGAAAACACTCCTTCCCCTGGGTTACAACAATTCAGTTAAAGACCGAGTCTTAAGGAACTCCTGGGGGAGGCGGGGCCGCCAAGTGTAAAGAACAGGAAACGTCTCCCAGCGTGAGGAGCCCGGGAGCCAGAGGGGCCCTGCCGGAGTTTTCCAGCCTGTGACTCACGGGGCCACTTCCCTGCTGAACCCGGCCTGCACTCCGGCTCCTCGGCCACTGTGTCTCAGAGCCTCTTCCTGTCTCCATTCCACCCAGGCCCCTGAACAAAGCAGAAGTCTGGAGTCCACGGCAAAGACTAAAGCGTTGTGTATATATTTGGGCGTCATCTGTGGAAGCAGCTATTTTGAAAACAAAAAAGTAACTTCCCTGCCCTCAGAAGAACTTGGTGAGCTCTTAGAAGTGTCTACGTTAACAATTTGAGACTGAAATCTTGATTATCACCTCTTGAAAAAAGAAAGGAAGACATAGTACATTCTTTTTCATCGATTCATAGTAATAGGTAAGGAACTTATTGAGCACTTGTGTGCCAGGCACTGTCCTAAGCCCTTTACATCCATTACTTTATTTAAGCCTTATGACAACCCCTGTATGATTGTTATCTCCATTTCATGAATGAGGAAACTGAGGCTCAGAGAGGTCAGTAACTTGTACGTGATCACACAGCTAGTATATGGTAGAGCCAGGATCCAAACCCGTCTGTCTTACTCAAGCACCCAGCTTCTTGGCCTCTTAATATTCTGGGCTGAAAGAGGACTTGGAGGCCATCTGAGCCAACTGGTACTCTGATCCTCAACTCTTATAACTCCTCTCCAACAGCCTTACAGAACAATCTCTACTTACTCCAGGGGAGGGAGACTCTGTGAGGCACAAAGGAAAGAGCATGTGATTGGCCATCAGATGGCCCAGGGTCTGCCGTTCTCATGGTTTCTATCCATTGGTCTAACTGCCCTTTGGCAACACAAAAGAAAGAGCACTTTCCATGGAAGCTTCCTCATATATTAAAAGAGAGCCCTTGCATAACCCCTTAAATCTGCTCCAGTCTAACTAGTTCCAGTTTGCCAACCATTCTGTACGTAAGACCATCCCAGTCACCCTCCTGTGGGTGTGCTACAGCTTGTCAAACGATCTCTTAAGTGTGGTTACAAGAACGGAGAGTCAGAATCAAGTTGGTCTAATCAGCAAGGAGACTGGGGGACAACTCCCTCCCTTGATCTCCCCATATTTACACAACTTAAAATTTCCTTCACCTCTTTGGAAACTCCAACGTACCCTGAACATGTAGTCAACAAAAGCCCTTAAGTTTTTTTTTTTGCTCTTGCTCGTACCTAGGAAAGCAAGCTAAAATGCCAAAAATCAATTTGCTGAGAGCCAATTGGCTAAAATTCTATTTACCAAATGACCGATTTTATCATTGCATTCCACAGATATTGAGTACCTACTACTGTCCAGACACTGTTCTAGACACTAGAGATAAAGTAGTGAACAAAATAGACAGAAATTCTTGTCTTGATGAAGCTAGCATTCTTAGTATAATGGAATTGCTCCAGCCACTTTTGAGTTCTTATTGCTTTGAATGTCATTTCAATAATGCCTCAAATGGCATATGAGACTTCATCTTGCATTTCTAGCAGCAGTTAGTAAGAACAATTCAGCATTTCACATCATTGTGATTAGTTTGGATCCCTTGACAGAATTTATATATCAATGGCAAATATATAATACAATTTTATGCTGAAATTGATGAGTTTGAATGACTCATTGAAAATGATTAAATGTATTCATGGGAAATGTAAGCCTATGTCCATCAACTTTTGAAGAATTGAACTTTCCATAAACTTCTGTTTTGAAGACAGAGTGAAAACCAGGCCATTACAAGTTCACAGAAATCTTCAATACAAATTGATGTAAACTTTATAGATAATTCTTAAAAGTCTGGGGTTTATTGACAAGTTTAATTTGATGAGTTCATCATTGGGCAAACCGGTCATCTGACAAGCTGATTTTTAGCAAATTGGTCATTGTCTAGCTGATTTTTGGCAAACTGATATCTGTTAAGCAATTTAAAGTTATTGCTAAGCCATGGTGCCCCATCCCAAAATTTGTGCAGAAAAACTGAATTAAGTTATTTGAGTCACTGACCAGTGAGCTCTTACTGAGTCCTGACTATCACACTGCAATCTTCCCAGGCACTTGTCATCCAGCAATTTGGTCTTCATGCTGAGTCCTTATGCCAGTCTTCAAACCTAGGGAACCAGGGGCAGCAGAAAGTACCACTGGAGACCTCCAAGCAGTTTGTCAATGGTAAGTTAATTAACAATCTTTGAGAACTATCATTCAACAAGCTGTAAACCTAACTTCCCTTTCCCCAGCAGCATAAGAAAATAGCTACCTTTATTGAATACTTTCCACTTATCAGGTAGTATGGTGGGTACTTTACATACATATCTCATTTAATTCTTATCCAGCTAAGGAAAAGAAGACTCAAAGAGGTTAAGTAACTTGCGCAAGACCATACAGCTAGTAAGTAACACACTTTCTTCCCTCCGGAAATCAGATGTTTATTGTAACACTAAGCTTTTACATTTAGTCAAAGTGGATTTAGCTTGTAGATAAAGCTGCCTGAAAGATGGAAATATTTAAGCCAACATATATTAACTAAGACACTTAAAGGTACCAGGCCACCTTCATATGTACCTTTTATTTGGTTGGTTGATTTTTCAGATGACTCAGCTCACTGCCTTCCATCAGGAGAGAGGATCCCATCCTGGTTCCCATCCCAAATACGAACATGTCCCCAAGGTATAAGGAGACTGGATTCAATCCCGGCATAACCTTGCTTACTGGGGTTTCAAATTTTAACTGCCAGTCTTCACTTGTAACCTGGTGATAATAGCACCTAACAGGAGGGCCCATTACAAGGATTTAATGAGATAAAATGTGAGGAGTGCATAGCTCAATGCCTGGCATATGGCAGACGATCAACAATCAAGGTTATTTCTCTGTCCTTCAGGCTACTCAGGTCTGAGTGACTGCAGAGCTACTTGAAATGTCTATCACCATGAAACAGAGAAACATAATGAAAGTTGAATCCATGATATATATTTATCTAAAAATTCTATTACCATGATTAAACTTGTTCTAATATATATGTCATCCAAAATTAATACTTATTGGTACTTCTTTTTTAAGTGAACATTACTAAGTAATTCTGTAAGATTGGACTCAGGAATAGTTTCTGGCACGACATCCTCTTGTCTTGTTCATCAGTCAGAGAAGGAATAAGCTCTCCTGCAGTGCAAAAGACTACAAGAATGAAAGCTGGGCAGAACACTGAAATTTACTGATGAATGAGGTTGATAAAGGAAGAATAAGGATCTTTTTTTCTCTTCATGACAGGTCCTCAAGGCAATTTGCCAACCATATTAGACAGGGGCAGGGGGAAAAGGCACAGCAATATATCATGATCTATTCATGGTGATTGAACTAAAAGAAAATTCTGTTTCTATTGGCTTCAAGTATATGCTGCTTAAAAGATTCTCAAGGTGGTTTATACAGGAGTACACTTTGATTTGTAAAACAGATGTATTCATGAAATGTTGCATGCTACTTGATAATATTTTGAAATACCCAAGGGGAAGTCATTATACATTTAGAACAATCCCTACTGAAGAATTCCTAGTCAAACTAATGGCAATGATGGAATTTATTCTTTCCGTACTTTGGATTTTCATCCACTGGAAAAGTTTAAAAGGTAGAACAGTAGTATAAAGGTCAAACAGTGTTATATGTCAAAACAAAAGATTCCTTCTATGTTGCCATACAATGCCTGCCAACATGGAATTCTTCTGGATGCATTAACAGAATCTCCTCTTGCTTTACAAGGGAAATGCAAATTTTTCAAGGTGAGGTGAACCAGACCAAGAAAAGCATTTCCTCAGCCTTCTGTCAGAAGGCTTCTTATCTGGTTTTTCCCATGAGCATCCTGACTCTGACGTCAGGTTAAGCCCCCCCATGGTGGAATCTATGTATTACAATACCTAGAAGGGTTCTTGAACTCAGATCTTTATTCAAAAATGACTGAATGAAGAATGAGCCAATAATGAGAACTATGCTCAGTTTGTTAAAGGGGTACCATAAGGATCTGTAGAGAGTTCTGGAATAAGATTGGAGTTCCTCCTCTCTAGGATTCTGCTGATAACCTGTAACCCAAGCAGCTAAGAAAACAGTTTTGACCACTGTCTGCTAAGGTGCCTGGCACACAGTAAACGCCTAACAAACATTTGTAGAAACCATCAGTGAGGATCCCTTTATGTCTCCTACATAAAAGGAGGAGATTGCCACCCAGTCTACACTGTGATGCCTACATCTTGCTTTAGGGTCCCTATTAATTCAATGAGTTAATATTAATAAACTCTTTTCAAAAGAGTGTCTGGCACAATGTAGCATTTTTAAAGTACAGTTAAATATAAACAAACAAATAAATATTACTTGCTTAAAGTTTAGTATTAAGGGCTGAATCTTTGGTACCTGATTTCTCTGGAGGGCCTTGCTTTTCCCCACTATGTGCTGCAGGATTCCTGTCTGCCAGTTTTCTTGTTAGCTTGGGGGATGAATGTGGAATGTTGTTGCTCACTACGTATCCAGCCTGAATTCTCTACTTTGCATCTGGGTTTTCATTTCCATTTCTGTTCTCTCTGTGGCAATGAACGGAATGTTTTCAATCCCCTTTATCAGGATAAGACATTCAGCTTAAAGAGATTCCATGCAAAGCACCAGGCTCCCATGAAACCTCTCCCCATAACAATGGTTCAGAGGGCTCTTGATGAGTCATTTCTTACCCCATATCCTGTGAAGTACACACGGGATCAGAGTCAGCCACTGAGAGTATCCTTCACACTGAAGAACTACACTCACTTTCCTGGCCTTATTCCACACCCCCTGCCCCCCACAAACGTCACTCCCTGAAGAAGGGAGACGACAGAGAGCAAAGAATGGAATACAACTGGAGCGAAGGACAGCTTTCTTATTCCCTGCCCTTTTTCTATGCCAGTGTATCTAAAAGTTGAGAGTTTCTAGCAATTATAGTATAGTATGGGGGTATGCTGTCACCAGTTACTGGTAAGTACACTGATCATAGGTTCTAAAGTACTCAGAATAAACAAAAGTTGAGACTAACATAAAAAATCAAACCATATGTTTTCATTCTTTTATTTTTAAACCAAAAACTATGAGTGAAACTATTGAATGTAATGTTGTTCTACAGGTAGCAAGAAGTCACATAAAGGTCATATGCTGTGTTGTAAAGAAAATAAAATCTAAGACACAGTTTGATATCTTCTCATTAACATTCACTCGTCAAGTATCTGTCACAGTTTACTGTAATCCTTGTCTTATCAATAGTCTTCCTTAGAATACTTCTTTCCTAACTCAGAGCTCTTATCTCTGAGTCAGACCTCAGCTGAGCCTGGTATGTTCTACCACTTTAGCTCCAGAACTTCAGGCCAACTTACATTTCTCTCTGAGTTGCTCCTCCCAGATTCTTCTAATTCTCTCCATTCTGATCGAAACTAGAGCAAATGGCTTTATTTTACCTTTTTAACCTCTATTACCTAGGAGCATTCTGTAACTTTCCTCCGCCAAAATCAGACTTAATATTGGTGTCACAAAGACTGCCCAGATTTCCACTTATGTCTAAACCCTTACGTGGGAGAGACTCATGTAGAAAAAGGAATTTCATAAAAACAGATTGGAACCCCCTTTGATCCTGTGCTCACTCCTTACCTGAAAGCATGGACATGACATGCCTACTATCCCTAAGGGACAAGGGCACACAAATGTGGAAAGATTTATATCAAGAGTTACTCACTGAAAGGCTTTAGCTTTCTGGGTTTGCCTACATTTTACCATGTGGGTGATGAATATCCGAGTGAGAGGCAGAAAGAAAGACATACTAGGGGAGACAGGAAAATGGGTTAACTACAAAGTTGTGGATTTGAGATTTTTACTTTTCTTCTTTCATTGAAACAGACGTTGATAGGAATAGTTAGTCCAGGGGTAATGAACTTAAACTTCCCACCACTCTCCTCTCTCCTGTGATGTGGTTGAGGAGAAAGGCTGCTGGGGGGAGGGTTCACAGGAGAGGAAGTTTAGTGGAAAGAGAGAAACAGAAGGAGAAGGGACAAAGGGGTTTGAGAAGAAGGGGAAGAACAAAGCAAGTCAAGGGAGAGAATGAGAGAGGTCAGGAGCCAAGGGGAGACAGTGTGGCCTCACCTAAAACACACCAAATACCTTCAGTGAAAGCCTTGAAAATGAGACCGTGCAGGAAGCACTTTAAAAAGCTACAACGTTCTCTTCAATACAGGGGCAAATGAGGAGAGAAAAGGAGCTAAGAACAAGGGGCGTGGAAAACAGAAAAGAGAAGAAGGAGAGGGCCAAACCTCACCTCTTAATTATTCTGCCTGAGGTGCTGAAAGCATTTCTTTATGAAGTGTGAAGTTTCAAATGAATCCAAATTCCTGGCATTGGAAACAGTGCCAGGGGCCGCTTATGAGAAATAAAATCTCTTTTTCCTCAGATGAAGAAAATTCTGTTTGTCTATGAGGTCTTCTCCATCTTGAATAACCTAGACTCTTCTGCCATTCATTTACTGGACAACACTGTAACAATGGGAAAGACAAGACCAGGCGTGACCTACAGTTTAACATCTGTCAGAAGACCCTACTCCACTAACTCCAGCCAATGGCCCAGTCTGTAAGTGCAGTGCCCAGGAAGCACACACACCCGGAGGCACCCTCTTTTCCATCATAAAGTTGTGCAGAATGTCTCAGTGAGATGATAGAGTTTGAAAAATGGTACAATGTGTATTTCCCCAAGCACAGGGGAAAAGAGGTATATTTAATAAACAATGCTGCCATGATGGACAGCCGCTTGAAGAAAACAAAGCCAGATCCCTACCTCACTCCATATACAAAAATAAATCCCAAATGGATTTAAATGTAATAAAAGAAGGAAGGCAATTTAGAATTTTGCGTTATTTTAGAATTGGGAAGACCTTCCTCAATATGATTAAAAAACCCAGAAGACATTTAAAAAAAATAGGCATATCTTTTGATTATATAAATGTTTCAAAATCTTGTATAAAAAAATCCCACGAAGAAAGAGTAGGACCACACTTTGGTGCCAATGATCTTTGGATAATTCCACTCACTGAATTCAGGCAAAAGTAATCATTTAAAATGGCAAGGTTGGATCTGAGGTTCTGACACTGCAAGGATAGAGTAAAGCATTATTGAAAACTATAGATATGCTCCATGCTTCCCTGCGCTGCCAGGTCTGGCCACCTGTCTCGGGATCTCTCGCCCCATGATTTTCATGGTTGGCTGTTCTAACAGGCACAGGGGTTACTAGCGAGCAACAAATACTGTTGGAGTATTTATCAGGTATCTCTCAGTCCATGTTTTAAGAATCTCAGAAGTGCTTGGAATTTAACAAGAGTGCATGTGTGTGTGAATTATTTGTGTAATGAAGAAGAGGAGGGGGAGAAGCAACTAAGCCAGAAATATTTACCCTCAAAACAGCTGTGATAGTATTATACCATTGTATTTTTTTTACTAAGAATACATTTATTGGTTTAAAAAGTATATAAACATTTAATGAAAATATCCTTCATAAGAGAATAAGGGAACAAGTGAAAATAAAAAACAGCCATATGGAAATGATGTCTGATTCCCCCTCCTCCATTCTAGAAGTGAGAGAAATGATAGGTACAGTGATGCAACCTTGCAAAGGGATTACTTCAAGTTTTCCACTTTTTTTTTTAATAAAATGGCATCAATTGCTAAAAGCTTTATGACCTTTGTTATGCTACATAATACTGATACGAAATGTGATAGTACAAAGTTCATTATATATAATATAAGGTTTTAATATATTACATTTGTTTCTACATAAACAGACTATAAATATATGTGCCATAGCATGTTTTATAGTCATGGTTCCCAGCATCTCACACTATGGTACCAAACGAAAAATACATTTTCTTTTTTAAAAAGGAAAGAACAAGGGCAGAAACCAGTAGAAAGAGCTTTACATGTTAAAAGTCTAAGTAATACAATAGTTGTTGTTATAACTTTGGCTACAAAGTAATTTTGAAATCTGGCTAATAATTACTCAGAGAGTGAACAAACCAAATCAGCTTTTACTAGGGTGTAGAGGCCAAATTACTAGAATACTGACTGGCCGGGAGGTCAGGAAAAATACTGAAGGGAGGGGGAAGGCATGGAGAGGGGAGAAGGAACAAGAGAGTAATATTCTTCCTGAAGCTTTGACACCACAGCTTGATACTGAATCTACTGCATTCAGGCTCAGACATATCACATCAGGACAGACATGTCAGTATTCATCCAGAAGAAACCAGAAGCTGGTTTACACAGTTAGAAATCTTCGACGCGACAGACAGCCTGAGTGTCCTTTCTTTGTGGTGTCTTGAATAAAGGATCAGCCTGGGAGACAAGGAGCCAGGGCTGCATCATTTCCTTCCTGGGGCTTGGCCAGGAGACACGTAAGAGTCCGGAAGGAACTCTCATTAGGAGTCGGAAACAGCGCAAGGAACTCTCATTTAGCCCAAATGGGAAGAGCACGCAACCTTCTAAAACCAGTCACCTCGTATGAAGCCTTTACGTTTCCTAACAGACCCTATGCCCACCTCCACCGGAGCCAACGCAACGCATGTGCAGGCTCCAGTGCATCCTCAAAGCAAGCCGGCATCTTCCTTTCCATCAATCCAAACCCCACACATAAGACTTGCCTCAGGACCCATCTCCTAAACAAAGCTTCTTAGATGGACTCAGCCCTAAAGGTCTTTCCCATCTTCAACACCTAAAGCACTTCCATTGCCTGGTTTATCTTCTAGTTTTACAGAGGTGTCAGCTCCCCCGGTACTGCTACTTCTTGGAGGATGAAGCCATTTCTTGAACTTCTTTTGCTGTAACCCCTGGGGTGACCCTCATTAGGGGGCATCAGACATGCTTTTTAAATGAATTTTAAAAAGAATAAGGTCAACACCGGGAGAAGACGCAAACACATTCTTGGGTCACAAGCATCTTCTCAGGAAATGCCTAGAGGACTGCCTCCCTGCAGTCCGAGGTCCTTGTTTTTGAAATGAAAATCAAATGTGGCTACTTTCTGGTGGTGGAAAGAACAACACTTGAAAATCTGAGCAGCACCTCTCATGTGATTTCCAGGACTGGGGGACGTGGGTGCCTCCTTTTACACAGGAGGGGAGCTCAGTGTGATCCCAGTGTCAGGCTGGAGAATCTGAGCTGCACTGCCAGCTTGCGGTCCCATCTCTACCAGCTTTAAAAGTTCCGCCTCCTCGCTGGAGTACACAGTGGTGTCCGTGTCATCGGAGTGATACCCCGACTGGTAGCCGCTCGTCTGGTTTGAGCCTTCAGATGCCACAGACTCCTTGCTTTTGCTGGGCATCATTCCACTGCAGAAGAGATGGCAACCAAATGAGTCGGCAGAGAGAAGGGAGTTCTTTCGCATCTTATCCTAACCCCGTTCCCAACCCCGTGTGGGCTGGCATCTCCCTGGAGACACCAGTCCCTCTCCCTCCCACTTGTTAATCAACATAGCAGCCTCACTCAGACAATGTCTATTTTCAGGTACTCGCGTGAATTTGGAGTTTCAGATAAGTCCTCTTATTCAGGTCCAAGTCTTTCAAGCCCGAGACGAGATAAAAGGCGGTTCTCCTGAGTTATGTGAAGGCTCCAACCAATGGAACCTTTTTATGGCCTTGCCGATTGACAAGTTTGTATACAAGGATAGGAGCCAAAGGGACTCTTTCAGGATGTGGAGCGAAAGTGGGATGCTCTGAAAGTCCGCTAGTGCTTGCCCCACACTGTCAAGTAAGGGATTACAAGGCCTGTGGGTGGTGTTAATAAAGTTCTTGAGCAACTTTAAACTTTAGTAAGTCGAAGCGTGTGTGTGCAATCAAGCCAGACATGTCAAAAAGTGCTTTTTACTCATCAAACCCACATTCTTTGAAGGACGAAGGACCTGGATCACTCGGCAGCAACTAGGGAATGTTTTCAATGGCGTGGAATCGTGACAGACGGTAATCATGTCCAAGCTTAGAAAAGAAGCTTAAAAAGGCTGTTTGTAGCTTGGTGTAGGCTATGTAGAGCTTAAGCCATTCTGAAGTGTGGGGTTTTTTGCCCCCTTAGTAGGTGTTTTACCAAGCTATTCACGTTAAAAACTGCAAAAAAGGATTTTATTAACTCCGTGTTCATATATGGTTTAAAAGTTATTTCAAATGACTAGATATACATTTTTTCTTTCAATTCAACCTCAATAAGATGAGCTTATTAGTGTCTCAGACAATGGCATGGTACCTATTCATTGCTGAACAAATATATTGGAATCAGTGAATGAAACATATGATTGGCTCTCACAGTCTCTCATCCTGGGCCTATGGCAGACAATGAAATTGCACAATGGCACATTTTAATGGGTTTTTTGTTTGTTTGTTTGTTTTACATGAGCATCACTCGATACCAAGGGGGGGTCCCATTTTATCCAACAGTTCGATTATAAGTAGATCAAAGTCTTCTCTATTCTCACCTAGAGTGAACCTGCTAGCAAATAAATAACTACTCTGCATCCCAATATTCTTATAAATACAGAATCTTATTTATTTGTTAAGTTAAAAGCGGGTATATCTACTCAAAACAGCTACCAATTCCTACAGAATCACATGGAAGAAATATTCAAAACCAAATTCAGCATTTTCCCCACAATTAAGTACTTAATAATTCAGCCAAAAAAATTTAAGTATCTTAAGCAAATAGATAACGGCTTCTTTATACATTATACTTCATAAGGACAGGTGTACCCGTTTCTGTTCAAGTTTGAAAATTCTTCAGAGTAGAGTGCACAAAGATTTTAACTATCTCAATAGTTTTAAGGATCACATCCAATGACCTCTTTCTTACTTAGCCAGTAACACACAAACCACTGACCATAGTAAATATGCTCAAAAATCCCCTAGTATTCATAAATTCTCATGAAAACTTACCAAATCCTCTTATTTCAGATTCTTTTTTAGACTTGCCAGGTAATTAGTTTGATTTCTTTCCATTCTTTATTAGTTAGGTTGATGCAAATTTGCCCAACCAACAAAGACACAAAAAGGGAAAACTCTGCACCTACGCTCAAAGTCCTAAGTTCCTTCCAAAAATTCCTGTTGAAATGTGTCCTTCTATTTTGGCTGAGCCTTACCTAAAAGACGGGGCTAATTTGGTTCTGTCTTCCAGGGTTTTCAGCTCTTCGGATGCAAGAACCATACCACTGTCCGTCTGGTTGTCCTTTTTAAGAGACAATGAGATGGCATAGTTGATTGTGTACACTGAACAATTACTTAATTAAACTGATTTCCTAACCCATCTATCAGACAACATTCCCACGTTCTGCAGAGGCAGGTAAAGGTATCATAGCCAGAAACCGTGCAGGCTACAAAAGGAAGTAACTGCTTCCAAGAAATAGACGCAGGCCTGGAAGAAGAGAGAAATTTAGGAAGAAGAAGCCGAGGAGACCCGTTTCTATCCCTCTTTCACAATGATGCTATCTATGTACACTTGAGTGGAACTGGGCATGAAGCTGGATTGTCTTGAACCTTAGACCAGGGGCTTTGCTTATGGAAAAACCAAGGGGGCCCAATAAGTTCCATTGCTGTAATGACCCCATCACACATACCCTCAAGGACAGCCTTATAATGAGGCTCCAAGTCTCTAATGCTTAGGTTAATATTTATCTAGCTAATGTTTCACCTTTGGTATTATTTGGTATTATTTCTAAGACTATTTTTAAAAGATGTGCTTACATCTGGGATTACTTTTACTTCTGGTTCTTCCAACGGGATATCTTCAAATGTTTTTACACTGACAGGCCGGCTCTTTCGCTTACTGTTCTGCAGATACTGACTGCAAAAGAACAAATATTTATATTTTAGTGGTGGTATATTTGGCTGCAGATTCCACAAGTGATACCTAAGTTCATTATCTTTCAACCGCAAGTTTAATAGCGACCTTCAAAACATCCTTTGGAAAAAGAAAAACAAAACAAAAGTCTTTCTCTGCTAGCACACACTGAAGGCTTAATTTCCTGTGAAAGTCCATTTAAAAGTATAATATAACTGAGGGGCCTAGATGAGCCCCTTTTCCTTTGAATCGTACTTCTGAGGTCCAGGGCTGGACTGAAGACAACAACAGCAGACTCAGTGGTCAGCTGCCTTCTGCTTGGCTTGCTGATTGCCTGTGATTCTTCCACTGAGCTCTCGGCATATTACTGAGTGTTTCACAGCTTTCTGGCCATCTCCTAGGCAAGTTTTCTAGACAATGCCCACAGAACAACCAGTCAATGAAAGATGGGCGGAGGAAACACCTGCAGATCTCACTGAATCTCACCTGGCTCCAGTAAAGGATGCTGAACCCAGCAAGGTCTGGAGATAACCTTCCTCTACATGTAATAGAGGCGTAATGGGCACAGGGGCAGGTGGGCTGAATCTCCTATTGTTAGCCCACAGAGTTGGGGGTGTAGCTCGAGAGTCACAAGGTATTCTGTCTATTTCAAAGTCTACCACGAACTACACAGACTTGGGAAAGTCACAAATATATTTCTGTGCCCCTATTGCTCCATCTTTAAAATGTATTGGCAAGAAGTTTCCTTTCCTCACTCACAAAGATACCTGGAGGATGAATGAGGGGATCATTGGTGGTTGATAAGGGGGTCTTAGAAAGAATGATGCACCATCAACCAAAGCTTGTTTTCCTCCTTTGAATTCCAAAGGGTACACGTTTCTTTCAGGAGTCCAAAGGATTGGGCTAGTCACATCAAAACAACACATCACCTGTTCCCTAAGGGTGTTCCTTCCCTACTATGTGACTTTGGGTGAGTCTGATTTTCTGTTAAAATCAGCCCAAGTGGAGAGAAGGAAAGTCCTTTTCATGGGAAGGGACAGCAAATTCACTCTTCACTCTTATCCCAGCATACTTCCCACTTTAGACGGCCTTCTGGATATATTATATATTCCGTGTGTTTTCTGTGATCAAGTGAAGAGAGGACTCATTTGGGCAAAGAAGGATAATGGAAACTAAGTCTCCCTCCCCTGCCCCAGGAGGCTGGTTCCTCCTCTTACAGAGAAGAGAGAATGGGGTTCACCAATGACATCCTCACTCAGGAAACTCCACAGGAAAGAGGACATGATGTAAAGGAGAGAGAAAAGCCTACTTCTCCTAAGTCCAGTCCCTAAAAGTGGTGGTTACCAAAAATTATTGGTACCATAGTCATTCATTCATTCATTCACTCATTCAGGAATCCTTTATTGAGACTCTCCCACGTGCCAGGCACTGTGCTAAATGCTCCTCAACCACTGTCTCATGGCATCTCCACAAATGGTACCTCTCTAGGTGGATATCATTATCCCAACTTCAGATGAGGAACTAGGACATAGAAAGGTTAAGGAACTTGTCCAAAATCACATAACTGGAATATCTGGATTATTATCTTGAGGGCAATGAGAAGTCACTGAAGGAGTTTAAGCAGGAGATTGACAAAGTCAGATACGCCCTTTAGAAACATGACTCTGGGCTGAGGAGGGTAAGACCAGAGGCCATGAGGCCAATCGGGAGGCTGTTCCAATTATCTAGGAGAAAGAAGAGCAGCCTGACTAAAGAAAGGTGATGCCCACAAGGTCTGGAGAAGTGGACAGATTCCAGAGGTATTTGGGCTGTAATGCAGCTGCCTTAGAAAGGCCAGCTCCTTGATTTCTGAGCCCAATAATAATAAACATTGCTCGGCCCTTCACAGTTGACAAGGCATTTTCATGGACATCATTGCAACTGGTCTTCACAAAACTACAAAATAGGTTTTCATTATTTCCTATATGGAAATGAGGAAGCTAAGGCTTAGGGAGGAAAGAGTTAGAACTGGGGCTCAAACTTAGGTTTCTAGAGCCCATGAAGGGTTGTTTTTGTTTGTTTTTACCTTATTCCACATTGATGCCCTTGGAAAAGCATTAGGAAGGAGAAGGAAGAAGAGAGCAGTGAAGTAAAGATTGCCCAAGTCTTTACTGAGCACCTAGTATGCGCACAGCCCTGCTCTCTCCCATGTGTGCACTGACCATGCGGTGGGGCGGAGGGGGGGGAAGGGGGGATAGGGAGGGTGGGA
Source organism: Balaenoptera physalus (assembly GCF_965194825.1). Classification (NCBI taxonomy): domain Eukaryota; kingdom Metazoa; phylum Chordata; class Mammalia; order Artiodactyla; family Balaenopteridae; genus Balaenoptera; species Balaenoptera physalus. Next base: position 75,581,830 of record NC_138884.1, on the reverse strand, counting down.
GGGAGATGCGAGAGGGAGGGGATATGGGGATATATGTACATGTATAGCTGATTCACTTTGTTATACAGCAGAAACGAACACACCACTGTAAAGCTATTATACTCCAATAAAGATGTTAAAAAAAAAAAGATAGACAAAAGGTGCAGAAAGGACAGTTTCATTTCAAGCAGTCTAATATCAGAGCCAAATTCAGGAATATCTAGCCAGCAGGCTGTCCCAGGCATCAATCTACGAGGAGCATTTAAATCATCGCTAGCAATTAACGAAAATGAAAAAAAAAAAAAGGTATGTGCCAGAACCTTTCTCTGGGAGAGAATTGAAAAGAAATCTTTGATAAGCTGCTTGGAGTGGGAGGTGAAATTCCCAGGGGAATTGGTGGAGCAACTGCAGATGGTCCCCAAACTGCCCTCCAAGAATGATGAGTCCAATTAAGATGTGTTTTCTTGCAGGAAGCATGCAAACTTGGGGCCAGAGCTGATCCACAGGGGAAATTAGAGACAAACCTAAGTCTAGACACTAGTGGTCCTTCCTCCTCACCCTTCCCCCACATATCTCTCAGCCTCTTCTCTAAATAAATGCTGAACAAATATTTTAAAAATAAAGGGGCAAAAAATCAGGAGGTTGGCTCCCACAGGGATGTCTCTGTCCAGCTCTATTTATAATGCAATGAAATTGAAAATTATGAGGAAGCAAGTGAGAAAGACTCCTTGGCTCTTGGAAGATAAGAGCACAAGTCCCTTGAGAGGCACCCCAGCCTCACTTCCTCTTCCCCAGGGAAGCAGAACACAAGAGAGCATCCAAGTGAAATGTGCTGTGTGCAGATGCCTCGATTCTGCCTTTCCTTTAACCTGGACGATTAAAATGTGATCGTGGTGCCTTATTTTTATTAAAGGCAAAAAGGTGGAGGGGGTCGAGTGGGGATGCAGACAAAAGATTCCAATTTCCATTTTAGTTTTCAAATTACAGCTGGATAAAAGAGAAACTGGACTGGAAAGACCAATTCAAAAATCACAGACAGAAAATAGGAGCCAGGCCTGTGTTGGGAGTGTGGTGTCGCATTTGTCCACGCCTCTGGGGATACGTGTTGGCAGCCCTGTTTCAGATCCAGCATCGCATTTGGCACTTCCATTACACATACGTGACTTCATCGACTCTCGGCACCACACGCAAAGCGCCTGAGTAAGCCAACAGGCTGCCGGCTTAGGTCCTCACCCCACCTGGTCACAGAAAAACCCAAGGAACACAGCTCACGATCAAATGGCTTTCTGATAACGCAGAAGGCAACAGTGTTTCAGGAATAATTACCACACCAGAAGGCCAGCTGAACTTGAACAAGGACTTTTTAAACGTTGGGGTGGAACTATAGGTTTTCATTTCATTCCTCTTTCTCTTTGAGGTCCCCTCCTTGGTATGGGAGAAAACAGCCCTGAGTTAGATATCAGAGGAACTGGATTCATCCCAGGGATGTGATTTTAAGCAGCTCACTTAATTGCTATCAATTATTGAGTGTTCTCTAGGTGCCAGGCACTTAGAAACTCATTATACCATGTAATTCTCAAAGTCATCATTTTTGTACAACACCAGCAGTGTCCTTGCCTGGGTCACGGTGAAAATTTGCCCCAGGTCACAGCTGTGAAGAGCAGACTTGGGAATCCAACCCAGTTCCATCTGACTCTAAAATCTGGATCTTTAACCACAATATTGTATTCTCCCCAGGTAACTGCTCTGACACTCACGTTCAACATCTACCTCAAAAGGTAATAGTATCTACCTTGCCTAACTTTGGCAAAATCTGGTAAGAAAAAGTTCTTTGAAAAATGCTGAAAGTTCTTTTAGAATTTATGATTCCCAGGTGCTGGTCCAGGACCACACTTTGAGAACCACTAGATTTTTTTTTTAATTTATTTTATTTATTTCTGGTTGTGTTGGTTCTTAGTTTCTGTGCAAGGGCTAGTTGCGGCAAGCGGGGGCCACTCTTCATCGCGGTGTGTGGGCCACTCACTATCGCGACCTCTCTTGTTGCGGGGCACAGGCTCCAGACGCGCAGGCTCAGTAGTTGTGGCTCACGGGCCTAGTTGCTCTGCGGCATGTGGGATCTTCCCAGACCAGGGCTCGAACCCGTGTCCCCTGCATTGGCAGGCAGATTCTCAACCACTGCGCCACCAGGGAAGCCCTAAAAATGCTGTAAGTTCTTGACACAAATGGAATGGACAGCTTACGAGTTGGCTTCTTCCCACTCTGAGCTTTCTTCTCTCCCACGGCAGCGTTCCTGCTGCCCTCCCTGTGCAAGTCCACAGGGCAAACTGTCCTGCGTGACTCCCCACCTGCCCTCTGGCAACCCGGCCAAAGGCTAGCACTCCACGGCCCCCCCTGCAGCCACAGCACACTCAAGGGGGCAGGCTGGGCTCATGCCGCCAGGGGTCTGGTTACAGGAGGAAAACACCCAAAACAAAGCAAAGTGAAGTAGTCCCAGGCTTAGTAAAAGGCAATTTTAATATCATATTGCAGAAACCATACCAACTCTTTCCTTATGCACAGGTGCTGGGAGAGAATAAAAAGAAAGCTGCCTTTAGGACCCCTCTACAAATCAGGAAAATACGGCAGTGCATGTGTTTTAAATAAGCCCAGAAGTCCCATTATGCAAATAAAATGCTGAAAATCAGACTTGGGATGGGCTTCTGAAGTTGTGCTGCCCAGTCTAACTCAGGACGCATCCCCATGGCACACTGTATCCCAGCCAGAGAGGCAAAGGTCTGTTTTCATAAATGCATAGAACTCTTCCTTCCTGAATCTTTCCTAAGCCATTTAATTCACATTAATAAAAGAGTACATGGGGATAATTTAAATACAGATGTCTTTGTAAAATTGGTCTCTTTTTCTGGAGATTAACAAACTGTGGCATTCCAGCTATTTGCAGCTGCAGGGCTTAGAATTCTGAAAGGAAGAGCTTAGGCAGCAATGTGGACCACAGATGGAAAGAGACTCACCTACCCAGGCCCTCTTCAAGGAGGACCTCTCAGGGCGAAGGGTGAATGTGCAAGCGAAATGCAGCAACTTTACACGATGTCCTTCCTCCATCCCCTTCCCCAAGATGACCTTGAAGCTCCCTCCCCCAGGGGATGTTGACCTTAGACCGTACCTGATTCCCGCTGTGTTGTCATAATGGAATTTGGGGTCACACACTTCCTCTTCCTCCATACAGGACGCAGGTGAGGTAGGCAGAGAGAGTCCCGAATCCTCTTCCGTGCTCAAAGTCTCTGATATGGGAAGAACAATGTAGTCTTTGCCATCCTGAAACAATAAACACACAGTGCTATTGTTATGGCTTCAGTCCTTCAAGAGCCTTTCCATGAAAAACAAAGGCCATTGGGGCTTCTTGTTTATGGGGAATGTGGCTTTCATATCTGTACGTAAAACTTTAAGACAACTTTAAAAATGGCTTGTCAAAAACAAAAGGGCACTCAAAAGCGATGTGTAGATGAAAGTATATTAAAGGATCTAACAAAAAACAAGATGAGTAAGGGGACCACAGAGCACTGTGGCTATAATGAAGACAAAACGGGTTGTGGTTACAGATGGAACAGAACAGGCAGAGCTCCGCAGAGCTCCACAGAGCTGAGAAATCGTTTCTTCACATAGTCCTATCTACGCGAGCTGGGTCCTTTAAAGGGCATGTCATCCAAGTTTAGCGTCTACGCTTCAAGGCAATGGGAAAACTGATGACAGTTTAAAGAAAGGCAGTAAATGTTCAGGAAAATGGGTCTACTGAGAAAAGGTTGCAGAACTTAACACTATTTCATCAAGAGAAAGAAATAAAGGGCAATTTGATACCTCTAAATGTTTGGAAGGTTTATCGATAAAAATAGAGTTGACCCATTGTCCCCCACCTGTTCAAAAGAAAAGCAGGAGGAAATTGGCTTCCATTCACTGTAGTAAGAGGTGTTGACTGGAGATTAAGTAACTTTCTAATAGTAAAGGCTACCAGTCTAAAATCCTCCAATGGAAGTTATGAGGGCCTGGGATTTTACAGAGGGAAAAAAAAACATCAATTTTGCAGGGTTCAGATGTGTTTTTGCTTGAAGAATGGATTTAAAATTCCTTGAAATTCTGTCCACTGTTGATATTCACTTGATCAACTAGGTTTTGTTTTCTTTGTTTTTTGGTTTTGTTTGTTGTTTGTTTGCTTTTTTACTTTATAAGAGCCTCTGAAGACACCACAATATACATCAGTAAAAAATAAAAGTGATCAGCTCCCAGGTTATGAATTAGGATCTCATCTGTCAAAAAGGTAATTACGACTTTTAGAAAAGCATGACTGCTCAGATCTGGAAGAATATGGCTCCTTGGATTCAGTGGCTGAGAGGACAGTATTGTGGCCATGAGAAGGTCTAGGCAGAAGACGAGCCCTGGACACCTATGTACTCTCTGTAGAAGTTTCTTGGATGGAGGTCACAAACCTGCTGAGCATTAGCTTGTAACAGATTTCCCAAATGTTCCACCAGCTCTGAAAACGTGGGTCTCTGATTGGGCTCCCCATGCCAGCAGTCAAGCATGGTCTGGTACCTAGAGAAGCAAAACACTGATGTCATTAACCGCCTCTTTCCTCCTAATCTGATGCTGAAAATAAGCACTTGAATGAGTAAATATTTATAAAGAGTCCACCATGAGCCAAGATGCTAAAGAGGGATACGAAACTACGTAAAACACAGAACCCTACACTTGGAGCATCAAGTGTGTATAGAAAAGGAAACATCATAAATCAACATCTAGTAAAAACTGACTGGTTGGTATAGATAAAGTGCTGTCATTTCAAGAAGGATGACTCTGTGCTTGAGATTATCAAGGAAGACTTCAAGGGAGAAGTAAGACACAGACTGGGCCACGAAGGAGGTACCTATAATGGAAAGTCTTCTAGGCTGGGAGAATTTTTGTGAGCAAAGAAGGAGGATAGAAAAATACTTGTAAAGTCTTACATTTCGGGTGTGGTATAATCAGGAGCTCTCATTCTAGTTCCTTCTTTCAATCTCCTACAAAATTCCTCATCAATCTTTACTCCAGGATATGGAGAAGCACCTAGAATAAAACAGGAATGGGGCATTATTTTTTTTTTAACATCTTTATTGGAGTATAATTGCTTTACAATGGTGCGTTAGTTTCTGCTTTATAACAAAGTGAATCAGCTATACATATTCATATATCCCCATATCTCCTCCCTCTTGCGTCTCCCTCCCACCCTCCCTATCCACCCCTCTAGGTGGTCACAAAGCACCGAGCTGATCTCCCTGTGCTATGCGGCTGCTTCCCACTAGCTATCTATTTTACGTTTGGTAGTGTATATATGTCCATGCCACTCTCTCACTTCGTCCCAGCTTACCCTTCCCCCTCCCCGTGTCCTCAAGTCCACTCTATGTCGGCATCTTTATTCCTGTCCTGAGGAACGGTGCCTTATTGATTTGATTTTCTCTTGCAGAAAGCCCTGAGCCTGATTCTTCAATACGTTTTCACACATATATATCTTTTGTTCCTTTCTTTCTTTCTTTCTTTTTTTAGGTTTTACAACCCAAAGCTTCCAAGTAAGTTTCATCCGATAAAGGTGGAATACAGGAGAGGGAAAGGCGTACTGGGGTCACTGACTTTTATCATTTTATTTGGAGTATGGATGGAGGGACAAAGAGAAGGAACTTACCTAAGGAAAATATTTCCCAGAGCAGGACACCAAAAGACCACACGTCACTCTGAATTGTGTACACTCGGTCAAAAATTGTTTCCGGGGCCATCCATTTCAAAGGGAGGCGAGCCTACGGGGATAGAAGACAAGGAATGAGAACCCAACTTATCACATATCTGAAGGAAAAGCTTCCATTGTCCCTGGACACAGGTCCTGAGGCTTGCTGAGAGGAGTTTGAATTCTGCAACTTAACAGATCACTGGGTGTATCTCTGAAACTTACATCTCCTTTTCTGACATAATCTGGGTCTTTATAAATATCCCGAGCCAAGCCAAAGTCACAGATTTTAACCACATTCTTCTCCGACAAGAGGATGTTTCTCGCTGCCAGGTCCCTGTGGATACACTGCAAAAAGAATCGTGTGCATTAGGACTCAACATAACTGATCTCTTCTACATCTGTTGTGACCTCATGGTTTAAAAAAAAGAAAAAAAAAAAAAAACCCACATTAGAAAACCAACTGATTAACAAGCACTGGGTTAAACATCTTTTATCAACTCTTCCGGAAAAAAGTCTGTAAGTTTCATTGAGACACACATCTGCTTATTCCATAAACAGCCCCAGACTCTGGAATTAAATAAGTTATAGCATGCTGATGGAGTCATAAATAGACTTCTCTTGGACACAATTAAGAATGTGTTTCTGGTCACATCCACACGTCCCTTTTGCCTGGCACCATATACGGTTAAAAGGTGTTATTCTAAGGAGGCCCTAGAATGGGGTTTATTTTGAATGAATGCACGGAAATCAGAAACAAGGGGCTCTCCTCGGTTTGGTGCCCTTTGTTGGTTTCTCTATTCCATACGTAACCGAAGCTGGACAAGCTCTGAGAAACAATTCCCAGTGGGGCTCACCCTGTTTTCAAAGCGCTGGCTTATCATGGAGGTCTACGAAAGCACTCTCAGCCTCTCCCTAGTCAAGGGGATTCTCTGGTACACGAAAAAGGAAAAGCGAATTCTCCTTGGCTTTCCTTCTATTCTTTTCTGTTCCTCAGTTTCTCTCTTCTCTGTATCCCCCTACCTTCATGTAACTTCCTACCCTAAGCAGCTTTATCTCCACCTGATAGATTTATAAGAGAACAAGAGTCTCGGGGAACGTTGAGAAATGAACGAAAGGCTTAGATGAGAATTCTTATGTCAGTGGAGGAGTGATGTGTGAGCCAGGCATTACGGACCCCCTTACACCTCACATCTGTAGAGCACTTTCCTCTGAACGAGGCACAAGGATGTATTGTACGACACAGGGAATATAGCCAATATTTTGTAATAACTGCAAATGGAGTGTAACCTTTAAAAATTCTATTAAAAAAATTTTTTTTTTAAAAAAAGCACATTGTCTGGCGTGATTGATCAAGACAGGAGACTCCAAAAAACACAGTCCTTCCTACTTTGCCCCGAACCGAAGAGCTTCCTTTTTTAAGCAACCAGGTGGTATTCAAGAAATTCAGCTGGTAGATGCAAGGGAAGTAAAAGGATCCCCCTCCACCCCTCATTCCCTTCCCCATCAAAGGAACCCTGACTAAATGGCAGGCTCTGGCCTTTAAAAAAATAACAAAATAAAATCAGAATCTTCAAGAAGGGCAAAGGGCCTTTCTCTCTGGAAAAATCCTCTAAGATCCCACTTCTCTCCCTTCCCCTTGGAAGACAGAAGACAAGAGGTCCTGGGCAGAAACCTCGGAGATCCTGAGGCTCTGAAAGCGGTGACAAGCTTTAAACTCCAGAAAAAGACATGGGTGAGGGATTTCACTCTAATTTAGGAAAAAAACACAAAGTAAAAACTTTACGTCTTTCTCCCCCAGGTAGGCTGCAGCAACTGCATTCTGTCAACTGATAATTTTTCCTGATACTTAATCTGAATTTTTCTTGTTTAATGTAAAACCATCCATTTTACCGAGGGGTGCCTCCACAGTGTTTACAACCTTTGGAATGTTTGTAACTTGTCACGTACCCACCTCAGCCTTTGTTTGGCCTACTTTTCTAATTTTAGCTCTTTCAATCGCTCTCATCTAAAGCCTGTCCTTCCTGGTTTCTAATTTTGCTACTACCAAATACTTTTTGATGGATGGTGATGAATGTCAAAGAAATGAAAAACAGACCTGTGCCAAGATATTTGCAAGGCTCAGCCCCTCACCTCTTCTAGGCCATTACTCAAATGCACATTCCCCTAAAGCCTTGCGTGTTCCCTTGGTTTAAAATCAATGTACACAAACAGAGAGGCATATGCCCACAGGAACATAACGCTCCTGTATACTCTATAACTCTTTCCTGCTGATTTTTCTCCACAGTACTTACTCCCATCTAGCCTACCAGGCATTTCACTTGTTTATATTGTTTGTTCCACCCACTAGAACATAATCTCCATGAAGGTGGAGAGTTTTGCCTATTTGCTCACACAGTGTCCTTAGCGCTCAGAAGACTGCCTGCACTTAGTAGGTATTTATCACATGAATTAATTTCACGAATTCCTAATACCACTTTAATGAGCAGAAATGGGGCCTCCCCAGTAGAGCTCTCTTAACAGTGCTCCAGCAGTGGTGAATGAATTACAGTCCCAAACAAACACCAATAGCTGGCAGTGGACACCTCATTTGCAAATCTGTGATGTGAAGAGATACTTTGTCTCACCTTCCGTGATGCCAAAAACTCCATGCCCTTAGCCACTTGGAAGCTGTAACAGATGAGATGCTCCAAGGTCAGGAAGTTCTTGTACACATCTTCAGAAACTGTCAGAAGACGCAGGAGGACAGAGATTGGTATTTCGGCCAGAAACTGTTTGTAAGTTTGACAGAGCAATCTTCATTTTAAAAATTGGGAGTTAAATTTCAGGAAATAGAAGCAGACAGAATGTGCTTCTATCTTCTGTAAGTATGCTGAATCCTGGTATATTATTAGCCTTCATCATACCCCTTAGCAAAAATATTGGTTTTTCCATTTTAGCCAAATTGGACGAACAAATCCAGGAGGCAAAATGGAGGAAAAACTGGCATAGGTAACAGGGGGGTAAAAGCAGGCTTTTACAAATTTGCTGTTTTAAAGTGTTGTGTTCTTTTCATATACTCAGAAGGATAAACAATAGTTTTCATATCAAGAACTCTAAAAATAAAACAACAATATCCAGGGTCATTGAATCTTTTCTCTCCAGGCTTTGTCCTGGGACAAAGGCCAAAGGTCAAACCATAATCTACAATGGCTAACTAAAAATACCGGAAATATATTTACTTCTCTCACTTTTAAACTGAGAAAGGGCTGTAAACACATTAAATCTGGCCTGTGAGGATGCTTTTTTCCTTCAAGGATACGAATGAGAGACGGCAGGAACATCGAGAGAAAGATGAATTTACGTTAAATTTGTGGTATTCACTTCCGGGTAACTAGTACAAAGAAACACTAAGACATTAATGGGCGTTTCAACATGATCTCTTAACTTTGGTCAGATAAGATAAGACATGGCTTCTTTCCTGAAGACAAATACCAGAGCAAATGAAAACTCAGTTGTAATAATAACCTTGTAAGTATTAAAAAGACTACGAAACTTTTTCTCAGCGACTTTCTACGTTCAGGGCTGGAGGGCTCTCCATGAATAATTAGTGAAACGCTTTCCTTTGCCAGATGAAGAAATGGAGGCAAAATTCTGGGCCAATGCCCCCTCTACTCCGACTGACTCCCTCAAGCCCTTGGGTTTCCGGCTCTCTGGCCACCATTCTGTGAGAGAGAGGATGGGGCAGAAGTGGCTCCACTCAGCGTGCACCCAGTTATGTGAGGTCCAGACAACCTCCCCACGCTTTTCTAGACCAAGTTCTAGCCTCACACCGCCTGCTTGGCTTCTATGGGAAAGAAGTCAGTTTTAAGTTCTCTCTATGGCCTCATGTCAAAGGGAACAGAAGCAGGTTTCTTCCACTATTTCATGATTGAATCCTTCTAAGCTCATGCCTCAAGAAGACCCAAATGTCAGGAAGCCCCATCTCCACCTCCACGGAGCTGTCTGCTCCTTCTGCGGGAAGCAGATACACAGTGTATCTTGAAGCTGGAAGAGGTCCTGAAAGTTAGGCTGGGAACACAGCTCCACTCATAAAGAGCACTAAAATATCATTGGAAGCATAAGTGGATAAAGACAAGTCTATTGACCAAGACTCTTCTGATGAAATATGGAAGACTTGATAAGCCACTTGGGGTAGAAACAACAGATGCCTACACTGCCTTGGAGAAGGTTGGGTACGATGAACTGAAGGACTTCTGTTGTGCTGGTGAAGCAGACAAGCTGGGACGGAACCGCTGTGGACAATGCGGCGGCTGATCAAACACCAGAGAGCCTCCTTTGCCCACCCGGAAGATGGCGCTGAGCCTCTCCTGCTGACAAATGTTGAACCAAGACTTGAAGAGCATTGGTTCGACTGGTGCCAACTGCTAAGCCCTCCTGGGGGACCGAGATTTCTCAGGCGAGCCACGCTCTGCCTCACCACGTAGCCTGCTGCTTATTTAGACCTTCCGCCCCTCACTTTTGGGGAGACTGAATGAAAGCCTCCTAGAAATTTAGGTCTCTTTCAAATATTAGGTAATACTGGACTTTTCCAGGACAAAGTTCGTTGTAACACCCTGTCACCTTGTCTGTTCCTACAAGAGCATGCATTCGGTGCAGAGGAAGCAATGGCAGGTACCTTCCTCTTCCTCCACATCACTGAGGGATTTCTCCTCCACAAATCCGGAGCTGGCTGAGCTCTGGCTACTTGTGATGCTGTCCAAGCGGCGTTTAGGATCCACGGTGATCTCCCCAACGTATTCTTTCCCTTGTCGGAACCGTGCCCCTTTAGTCTATAAGGAAACCGATGAACAAACTCCTTGAACACCAGAAAATCTCTCCAATGTAGTTAAACTATAGAAACAATTGTAACTATTCAAAGAAGATGAGAGACATCAATTTCAGGATCATGGAATCTCTGGGCTGAAATTTTGGGCAAGTGTTCTACATAATAGATTTTCTTCCATAAAGCCTGTCTCTTTTCTAGCTTAGAGATAAGGGCCTTGTTACAAGTTTCACTCAGACACACTTCCAACATTAGGGCGCTTTTGACACTGGGATTGACACTCCACAGGGCCACATATGGCCAGGGCAGAGACAGAATAATCCAGAGCTGTCCTTCCACCTGTCATTCCCTACCCTTACTCACACCCACCTTTCCGTCCTTGGCATCATCTATAATGGGTCAGTAGATTAGAGTCACAAAAATAAAACATGAGAAGTATGTGTCCTCCAGAAGGTAAAAGAGGAAGTTACAACAGCCAAGAGGTAACATGAAAAGATTCCTCACAATTTCTTTGCAGAATTTTACCAAAAAACTTAACCTGTACCACTTTGAGTTTTTCTCCATTTTACAGCGTGACCACAGTTGAGTTAGGAAATGACATACCTTGTAGGGGACAAATTCATTTCTCTTGCTCCTTAAGTAAGTGGACAGGTTTCCAAACTTGCAGAATTCCACAATCACCATGAGTGGCCCTGCAGACAGCACAGCATACCAAGAAGAGAAAATGTATTTGTATTTTCTCTCGTTTCTCACCAAGTGTTTAATATATCAATGAGCTAGAAAATATCACAGAAGAGGCTACACCCTTTCACTGGAAACAGGATCATAGAAATCAGCTGGCTGCAATTCCCTTATGTTGTAACTTTTCTTTTTCCAAAAGGCAATTCCACAGAAGACGAACCAAAATTTCAGAAGAAAATCCACCCACTTGCTTTTCAACACAATCACCTGAGATGACTCCATTTTAGGGGGGACTACTCTTAAAGTCCTTTGTTTTCAAATTTGGAGGGAAGTTTACTCTTCTCTGAACACCTATTACATAAGTAGCAAACTGTGTTATAATGATGTAGTATTTTTTAATTCACGTTGTAGAATAATTTACAGTGCCCATTAAATCTCCATGAAATATATTTATATATAGGAATCTGCCAAAGTTTCCTAAGTTAAGGAAACCAAGGCCATGGGAGTTGGGTGGCTTCCCTCAAATACCAGCAGAAAAGTATATGCCAAAATCCCACAGCCAGAGCCATCTATAGACACTCACCCCCTGGCTTGGTACAGGCACCAAGAAGATTGACCACGTTGAGATGGTGGCCAATATGAATGAGGATCTTGAGTTCAGACATGAGGGCTCGGTGTTCGCTGTGTGTTGCTCCTTCTACAAATACAAACAAAGAGGGAAATCATACATGAGGCATTACCTTAGGAGGATTAATGCCACACTGTGTGCATCTGTGCAACTTTCCCTCCAGGGATAATACAACTGTAACCCAACTGACAGGCTAGCTGCATTAAAAGACAAACATAAGTTATACTTTATAATTCTAAATCAAATTCTTTAAGTGCACCCAGAATGTTTGATATTTGAAGGAAGCCATTGTGAGGTCTTTTGCAAAGTGGAGAATACATCTGCAAATGAACTCATGCCCAGATTTTCTCCTTTTACGAAACTGGATTTTCACATATCAGGTTTACTATGCTTCTTAGGGCCTGATTATTTCAGTGCTTCCTCGTAAGGAAGCAACACCATGTATTGCTCATGCGTTAGGGGCTATGCTGGAGTTCCCACCAATCTGTGCCGAGCAGGAAACTTAAAAGGGCCAGCTGGCAAAGCCAGTTGGCACATGAGGCCGATGAGGCTAAGACTGGGAGTTTGATCCTGTACAGACTGGTACACTTCCCTCTAATGCACAGACATGGTCCACACCTCAGGCCCGGATGAGCCACCTCAAAACTATATACTCCTCGGCCACAAGGGAGAAAAGGCAAAAGGACAGAGATGCCTTCAAAATGCACAAGACCCATTGGCGAAGGGTCAGTAGCACTGTCTCCATCAATGAAAGCACATCACAGTTCTAGCAAAGAGCTTTATACGCATTACTCCCCCAAAATTAAAATGGCAAGACCAGAATTCCATTACGATTAGGCTTAACAATTGTTTACGAAATTTTTATTTTAAAAATGTCCCCCTTAATCCTTTTTTTCCCAGCACAACCATTCTTATTTTGCATATTGTCTTTTATATGTGAAAATCTTTTACATATTCCAATTCTAGGGAACATGCTGTTTTTTGCATGCTGCTATTTTTACTTATTACATCAAATTTCTTTTTCCGTCTCTTAATGGTCTGTAATTATCTTACTAATGCACTACAGTACACTAAGAAAACAGTTTTGATGTAACCAAGGTATTTTTTTCCTATAGCCGGGCTACTAAATATAGCTGTACAAGCTGTGATCTGTGCAAGGGCTCCCAGGCAAGGTGGGACAGTAGGGGAGCTCAGATCCATCCCAACTTTGCCTGCCAGGCTGTGGACCCTGGCATGAGTCTATAAAAGAGGAAATTTTTATCTAGTTTGTACAAAGGCATCGTATAGTCTGGCTGCATGTTTGGCTAGTGGGCCCACCTAGCCACAGAGCCACGGATACAAGCCTTTCATCATGTTTAAAGATGGGATGAAACAGATAGAGGGATACATCACCATAGAATTTTGCTTTTACCTTTCAACATTTTGACAGCCACTGTCTTGCAGGTTGCTGTCTTGTCAATTCCAAAGGCATCTGCTTCAATCACTTGCCCAAAGGCACCACGGCCAAGAGGCTTACCTAGAGTCAACAACAAAACAGACTTGGACTATTTCACCACCGAAGCGATAGGCAAAGATTCTGACTTGACAGGGTGACCATACATCCCAGTTTATCATAGACAGTACAGTTGACCCCCTTGTCCTGGCTTAATGATTTAATATCTCCCTCTTCCCCCTCTAAATGTCCTGCTTTGGGTGATTATACAGGGACCCTACTTCTAAGTGACTAAATGGACGATTACTCAAATTCAAGAGATGGAATGAATTTTCTGAACCAGGATCCAACGTTTAAATAGACTAGATCTGTCATCAGCCTAAAAGAGGAAGAGATGGCCTGGTAAACCCAATATCAAATTAATATCACTTGGAAACACACCTAGTTTCAGCCGGTCTCTGGGGAATTCCCATTTGCTGGCATCATAAGGCAGGCGCTCACAATGCTCATCCAGGGGGAGTTCGTCCGGATCCATGACGATGGATAAGTAGCCCGTCTTCAGTTCCCCTCCACTGGCCTGGAAGGCATTGCTCCTTCAAGTCACACACACCCTGTTATCTGGCTGTTGTTCCGTGTGCGTGTTATTGTTGTTTATAGAAGCCCCATTCTTGGTGTCTCATTTTCTAAACGGCTCATAGTGTGTGAGAGTAGTCCTATTATAATTCTGTTCCCAGTGTCCCCTCGACCCCCCAAATGAGCTCAGAATTTAATTCTTAACTCTTAATTACACTAGACAGTCCAAGCCCATTTCTCCTCTTGTTGCTTCTATCAATTAAAGCCCAGTGGTGTAGCCAAAAGCAAGTGGGTAAGAAGGTTATTGTATAGAGATAAAATCGTGCCTATTGAGCCAATAACAATGGGAAGAATCAACTCAAAGAACCCCAGTCAGCTTTCATTAATCATGAAAACCAACGTGCGTGGGACGGAAGGGAAATTATTTTGTTACCCGCTTAACGGTCCGTAGAACGATGACAAGAAGTAGCCAGAAGAACATGGCAATCACTGCAGTGCCTACTAGAATAATGACTTCCAAGTTTGTCTTTTCCTGGGCGCCTGGAAAGACACAAAGGAATGAGCACCAACAACTGGAAGCTCATACCTTTTGATACAAAATAACAAAGTTCCACACTAAAGCAAAATCCCAATCTTACCAACTCAGGAAAATCCTAGACAATAATAGTCACAAACCTCTAACTTGAATGCAGTTTATAATATTCTTCATGGATAATTTAAAGTTTGCAAAACATTGCTCATGAAAACTTCCAACAGTAAAATTCTAAAGTAATTAACAGAGAAATATTAATGCCCTAAAAGACAAACAGAAAGCATTTGGAAGAAGAGCAGACTTTGATGGAAAAAAAAAACAGATCATGTTCTATAGAGAAGAAAAGTATTCTATTTGGGGAAAATAAATGTTTGGTTTTATGCTGTTGGTCTATATTTTGATCTGTATGGAGTTTGTGGAAGGACTGTCTAAGAAAACAAGTAGGGAAATAAATGTAGTCCTTTGGCCAGAGAGCTATTGGTGACTAGGCACCTACAAGATGCTCGTCACTTTAGATATGTCATGTCGCTCAGTCTTCTCAATAACTCTCAGTTTTCAGATGGAGAAGCAAGCTCAGAGAGGTTAAGCTACTTCATCAAGGGCACACAGCAAGTTGATGGAATGGTCAGGAGTTAAACAAGGTCTGTCCAACACTGGCTAACATTTCACTACCCCATCCTTGTGTGGCAGGAGCCTCAGTGAGGAAAGAGAAAGAGCTGAGGGGACTGCCTCAGGCGTGGCCTGGCAGTATGAGTTTAAACATGCTCAGGAAACGAAAGAGAAGAGAAAAAGCTGGAGGGCAGCAAGGAAAGCTGCAGATGTTCAGGACCCCAGAGGACAGCTCTGAGTGGGGAAAATTAAGCCCAGAGGAGGCTTTCAACCAAGAGTGAGGATTAGCACAGTGGTGATAAGGAAGCAATTATCACTTAGGGTCTCCCATTGGATGAGTACAGTGTGAATCAAACTGGGCCACAAGCTGTGAGAGTGGCTCAGGCAGCCTCAAGAAGACAGAAAGACAAGTAATTAATTAGTTAGCAAAATAAGAGTTATAGTTGAGAGACAAGCACCAAGTATGCTTGGAAGTAGATTTTGTTTCTCTGGTGGTCTTACTGAAGGAGTTCTCTATTTATACATAGAGATTTAAAAGTCTGCTTGTTCATAGTAAAAAGTTCAAAGATTCAACTGTCTATATATTTGGTGCATTAATATTCCCATATGAACATTTGGGAAACTAGCAGGAAGCATTAAATATTTACCTCTTCCTTTCTTAGTAGTCTCTTCTGGTGAGAAGTAAATGTAATCTCTGTGCCAAGGTTACCTAGTTAGGCCTCTTGGTAACCAGCTGCAGACAGCTAACAGAGCTGAGGCAAAGCATGGGAGAGAACTGGAAGTCTCCCTTAGGATTCTGCCTAAAACATGAAGCACTTTGAAAGTGACAAAACTACCGTGTCACTTGAAATCTTTATTTGCAAGTGCAGTTTACAAAATGGTAATAAGCCTATAGATTTGAAAAGAAGTCAAGGTATTGAGATGTAATACTTGGCAACATAGATTTGACAGACTAAAGGGACTAAAATCTAGTCTTTGAGAGACAAATTAGGATGAGTGCGTAGAAATCCATCAGTTCCTCCATCTGTCACCACCCCTCTCTTTTCCCCTTGCATACCATTCCTTCATCCACATAATACAGTTTCATTGTCCCCTGCTGGGTTATTTTTAAAAAGACATAGGAATACACTTTTGAAGATAAAATATTCTGTCACAAATTCACCTTTCCCATCTGAGAAAATGCCAGATTTCACATCATTCCTGCATACACATTTAGATAAGAACCCCAAATTTTCCATTTCAGAAAAGCAATGGTCTATTGTTTACAAATGAATCTTAATTATCTTTAGTCCAATAAAAACTATGAACCTTTGTGACTATCTAGATAGCACTGACTTTCATGACTATGCAGTAATTCTACCTAATAAATATCGAGGCATAATTTTCATAACAAGTTAATTAAGCCATTCATATGAAGAAAGAATCAGGGAAAGGAGGACATTCCACCCGCCTGGCTAAGAATTTTTCCACAGTGAGAACTGCGGGGATAGAAATGTGATGAGAGCAGAATTAAAATAACATTAATTATGTTTTCTGGTTAAAATAACATATACTTAGAGTAGAAAACATACAAAGTACAAAGAATATTAAAACCACCCATAACCCTCCTGCCCAAAGTATATGAGTATATATAAGATACAAGCTAATTTTTAAAAACCACCTGATTGTCTATGAATTCCCACTGACCTTCCACTATGAAAAACGCCTCCACTTTTGCACACCCGAGAACACTGCATGCCTGGCAGGTGTACAGGCCTTCATCCTCTTTCCTCACCCTGCGTATAGTTAGGTTCCGGTTCCCATCTTTTAGCACGATGCCTGAGAAAGGGGGAAAATGATGGTTTTGATTTATGATGTGGTCTGGTAGAGTTTTTCAGGACAAAAAAAAATTTTAATGTAAATGTTTCCCTTTATCTTGGGCTATTATCTAACTCTAAAAAGAGTCATACAGGGTCAACTGCTGTCTCAGCACCCCTGGCTTCCCCGAGAATTCAGCAGGCTCTGAAGACTCGGGTTCCGAGTGTATGAGATGAGCCAGACCATGGATAGTAATATTGCTTTCTGTTCTACCTAAAACAAATCAAGAAACCATATGGATTTTATACTGTATGACACTTCTAGGTGGAATCTAAGAAATAAAACAAACTAGTGAATATAACAAAAAAGAAACAGACTCACAGATATAGAGAACAAACTAGTGGTGACCAGTGGGGAGAGGGAACAGGGGAGAGAGAGGCAAGACAGGGGTAGGGGGTTAAGAGGTACAAACTACTATGTATAAAATAAATAAGCTACAAGGATATATTGTACAGCACAGGGGATACAGTCAATATTTTATAACTATAAATGGAGAATAATCTTTAAAAATCGAGACTCACTATGCTGTCCACCTGCAAATTAAATAATATTGTACATCGATATACCTTAATAAAAATAAATAAATAAATGAGTAAATAAATCATTTTTTTAAGAAAGAAATAATATGGATTTTAGTTAATATCTCTAGGGAAATTTTGCAGCCAAAAAGAGACCGACATGCTCTATTCACCTGAATCTTCCACAAGCGTCTCATTATCTTTGAACCACGTAATCTGTGGAGGGGGATTCCCAGACGCTGTGCAGGAAACTTCGATGGTTTCACCAATACTTGTTGTCTGGTTCTCCAGGTTTCCTGTGATCGTGGGTGCCATGCGCTCTACGCACACGCGCAAAAAAAAAAAATCATAGGACCTTTAGTTATAAGTTTTGAAGTGGTTTTCATATCAGTAAACTATTAAACCATTTAGTAAACTGTTAATTTACTAAGCCAAAAATACACAGAGGTCGATAACTGGAGCATTGTTCATGGCGTAAAGTTAAATGAAACAAGTCAGTCAGTTCAGATGGATTACTGCATCTCTTTGAACATTCATATTAGTGATTCAAGCTGGTAATCACATCACAAAATAAAAGTTGTCACCCTTGACTTCCCTCCAAATAAATAAATAAATTCTAGCCAGTGACACACAAGAATTCTGCCATGTTTCTCTTGGAAAGTACGTAACTTCAGTGTAATTCAACAAAGAATGCCTTATATTTATTTGGTACTTTTTACAAAACTCATTTGTCCTGTTTCTGTTTTTCACTATCAACCCTATATGGTGGGCAGTATGAGCCTTATTTTGCAGATGAAAGGGGTTAAACAACTTATCCCCGTCCTTATAACTAAGTAAACAGTTGAACTCAGCATTTCCACTAAAACACAGACAAAACAATGATACTCTAAGGAAAGTCAAAGATTTTTAAAAAAATGAAGCCCATAGGTACTTGTTTAAATGTACAGGACAACTTTAGATTTAACCTTTCCTACAAATCATCAAAGTGCTGTGGAAATATCTTGTCCAAACCAACTGAACATCGAAAAGAATCCTGTTGGAAGAATCCACTTCAACATTTAGCAAAATTAGATTACCTCAATGGTGAACTACGCTGGGGCTTAAGCAAATGGACTCTCGTCTATTTCCAAGAATAATTTTTGGAAAACAACTTGGGAGCCCTTAGAGAGCAAACCAGCTCATTGTGAGCATGTATTTCCTGGGCATGGCAAAGCCAGGAACCTCCTTCACATCTCTTTCTGAATTTTTTCATTAGCTTGAAACCAGACCAGTCACCAAGATGAACAGAAAAACCATGATCATATATGGGGTGTGATTTGAAGGGCCTTGGGATGACTTCACTCGAAAACATCTCTTCTTCTGACACCAGAGTCTCAACACTAGCAAAATCTATCCTAGTGCCTGTCTGAAAATACCTCTGAAAATATGTCAAGGCCTTTGAAAATATTATTCCTCTAAAACTTCGGTATAAATTAGTTTATCTGGGCAGTTCCCCCTTCCCGACAGTTAAAAAAAAAAACAAAAACAGAACACATGCATCCTAGAAACTAGGAAGGGACACTAGGGAGAGGAGAAAATGGAAGGAGATAGCACAGAGAAACTCCCCAAATTTGACTGATTTCCCCAGAGACAGAGCCGTGTTTGCATGGATTTTGTGCAAGGCACGGGGTTAGAGGAGGTGTAGAGAGTGACTCGGTGTGGGATTTACAGAGCTTTCTGCTCACTAAGATGCTCATCTCATTGACCGTGAGCTGTACCACAGAGGTACAGGCACTGAGTGCAGCATCCCTCCCAGAGGCTCTCACAGGTCTTAAACAACCCCATCACCACACTCTTCAGGCAGCAGATGTCTTATCAAGCACGCAGTATGTGCCACTATGTTTTATGC
Organism: Balaenoptera physalus; assembly: GCF_965194825.1. Classification (NCBI taxonomy): domain Eukaryota; kingdom Metazoa; phylum Chordata; class Mammalia; order Artiodactyla; family Balaenopteridae; genus Balaenoptera; species Balaenoptera physalus. The sequence goes on along the minus strand of NC_138884.1, from coordinate 75,562,583 downwards.
CTGGAGCTCAGCAAAGAGTAAAACAGAAACAACCCCTGTCCTCATGGACACAGAGACCTCACTGTACTCCACAGCCCAGCAGTTGTCTGTGTTCTCACTCTGTCCGCCACTATGAACTTCCGGCACCCTCCTAGCTCACGGTAGGCATTCACAAATATGTGTCTATTTAAATAACTGAATGCCCAAGAACGAGGCAGAAACTTCCCTGGTTTAGGGGAATCCCTTGCAGATAGTAGTGAGTGACCCCACCATCAGGGTTGGAAAGAATGGGGTTATTTTCTCTTTTTAATACATCACTTCACCATGATTAGCTTCCTTCTGCCTTGAGGACTTTCTGTAAGATAAGTGCTCACCGGTCTACTTCATAAGCTGCTAGAGGACAATCTTCACACAGCCCCTGAAAGCATTACATTTACGGCATCCCAACTGCTTCTGGATGGTCCAGAGTTACCTCCCTACCTAGGACTGTGAGCTGCCTGGCCACGCAATGTCTTTTCTTGGTCTTCCTGTCCTGAGCAAAGCAGATGTAGTCTCCTTGGTCCTGCAAGGATGCATTCTGCAGCTCCATGATCAAAATGTCATTTGTGCTATTAGAGATCATCGTGGCATTCATTCTCCAAAGAGCATCCAAGTTCTTGCAAACAGGTGTGGGCAGCTCTCCCACGTGGATGGGCAGAGCCTGTGGGCCAAGTTTGTACCATGTGAGGTTCTCAAACATAGTTCTGTCCGCGGAGCACCACAGAGACACGCTCTCCTGCTCGGTGGGCTGGGTGCCGGGTTGCAAAGTGATTTCAGGACCCCCTGAAATGTAAAACCCATGCTTAGAAGACAGTGATTTAACTTGGGCAGCACACTATTGCTTCCTTGTTGCCTTCAGTCTGCGATAAAGCACCAAGAGAAGTGAAACTCTGGCATTCCCAGACGATGGAATATAAGGAGACAACCAAACTGGACGATTCCAGATTCAAAATGTATTATTCTACCAAACTACATTATTTGGAAATGTAAATGAATTCCTCAGATATATATGAAATCTCCACTTTGAGCTCTAAGCACGGTTTTTAAGATTTAACCACCCCCCCAATTCAAAGCAGATAATTATAACTTGGGATTTAAAAAATTAATTCCTCATTAATATGTAACACTCACTGACAGGAAAACTATGTTTATTACAGTGAATTAGCTCAGACTGAAATATTTTATTCCATCCAGTCAGCTAAAGCTAAGCCATAAAATTAAGATGGACAAAGTCGGTAGTATTGGGAAGGCACTGCTCCAATGTCATTACAATTGCCTCCCAAAAACCCAACCTTGTCAGCTGTTCAATAGCAAGCGCATAAATGTTGACTGAACCTCTCTAAGCCAAGCACTGTGCTACACTCTGATGACAAAGACAAAAATATGATGCAGGACTTAAGCTTCAGAAGCACGTGTGAAACCATACTCCCTCTCCTGTGAAGTCAGATGTACTGACTTCACGTGAGCCCAGGAGCTACCGGAGGAACTCTCCTTTATGAACAAAGGCATCAATTAGCCATCCAACTCCCCTTCCTAAAGCCACGCCACTCGTGGGAATGGCCAGGGCAACAGAGTATCAGACAGCCCAGCCCCTGGAGAGCACTTACTGGTCACGTGGAAGGAGATAACCCTCTCTCCTCTCCCAGCTTTGTTCACCGCTTCACATTTGTACAAAGCGGATACATTGGCTGCTTGGATAACAAGGGTACTTACAGTCTGTGAAAAAAACAAATCCCAGGCCATAAACAATGGAGGCTGTGTTTATGCACGTGCATTCAGACTAAAATTCAGCATCCCCACCACTGCTGCGACCTGCCTACTCCATTCAGACTCCAGCACTGACCACGCTCAAATCTGTGCAATTATAATTATGCTGGTGCAGCTCACACATCATACAAAATGAGCTTTGGAAACCATGGAATAAAGAATGTGTTTTAATACAACATCACATGCCTTTTCTCATTTTCATGTTTATAAAATCAGAATTACCATACATCCTATGTACAGAGTTAATGGCATATGTGTTTTATTTTTCTCTGATACAGTAACAATAAGTCAATGGTGTTTCTAAAAGTTAATGGTGTTTTCAAACTGACTTAATATGCTAGTATTTTATCATCCAATTTCTTTGACGATCAATCGCCAATATTCCTCACACATTGATATTATTTTACCCTGCTTTCACTCCATCCTTCCATAAAAGAGAGATAGATTTTCAAATTAAAGAACTTCAAACTCACTTTGTTTTTTCCTTCAATTAGGGCAAACTGATTTTTGTTGACTTCGATTTTGTTTCCCCCCTGGAAGTCCTCCACGTTTCTCCATTCTTTACAGGTATGTGGGTTTGTCGTTAAGGCAGCTTGGCTATAAGAAAGAGGTAACAGATGATATCATGACTTAATTTTTCTTTAATTCATATCAATAGCAAGGAAAGGAGTCAGACTTCGGTTATTACGTTCTTAGAAATAACTTCCAACGCACCCTACCACGTTACAAGACTTGGCGCCAATTAAAAATAGGCCTCAGCAATGAAGGAAAAGGTTCTAGGTAGATTCATTCAGGATACAGGAGGGAAGCAGCTATTCTGGGAACAAACCTCCATTCATAAATTGGATCGACAAGACAATTCAAGTTAATTTAGTTCAAAGGAAGGCAAGGAAACTAAGAAGCCATTGGGCTTCTTAATCTCCCTGGGACTGTGGCCTTTGTGTAGGAAATGGTCAGCATCTGAGGAAGAAACTAAGAGAGGCCATCTCAAAAACAACAACAGGAAGTGAACTGCTTAGGGTGGTGGTGGGTGACTTGTTGTTGTTTTTTTTCCTAAGGATGTCTGGACTTGTGTTAGGACCTGATAAGCCGGGCCTGAGGCTCCGGGGTCTACCACTCCCTTGCATCCATCAGCACTTCCTCTGAGATGTACCTTCTCACAGATAAGGAGATTGTGGTATTCACCGGTTGATTGGCATAAGGAGAAAAACCAAAGACTGGCAATTAACAAAGTGAGCAAAGAAACTGCATTCAGAGAGATGGACATCAGGGCCAACCTGAAGAGAGAGCTAGCTAATCTCAAAGCGCGATATCCCAAGGAACGACATCTCCTAAAGATGTAAGCACAGAGCAAGACGGAAGGAGATTAAGAGTACCACTTGAGGGATAACCTTCTTAGAGATAGTCTTCTTGGCTTAGAATGGTGTCATATCATAGCTTGACTATGTCCATCGACAGAAGAATAGATAAAGAAGATGTGGTACATATATACAGTGGAATACTACTCTGCCATATAAAGAATGAAATAATGCCATTTGCAGCAACATGGATGGACCTAGAGGTTATCATACTAAGTAAGCCAGACAAAAACAAATACTATAGGATATCACTTACATGTGGAATCTAAAAATAAAACAAATGAATAAATATTTTTTTAAATGCAAAAGAGCAGGAAAAAAAAGGGTGTGGCCCTACTCACGTGGGCTGGTAGGTACACTCTGTTTCCAGCTGCCAGTACCAGTGGACGTGACTGGGGGGAGGAACGGCATAGATCGTGCACGTCAGCGTTTGGGAGGTGCCATACTGGTAAGAGTCCACGGGAGAGATCAGAGATTTCTCACCAATCTGGGGTGGGACTGGAGATGGGAAAGACAGCTTTTGAATTGTCAATCAGCTTTGAGGAATGGAAAGTAGAAGTTTGCAGCAACTAAAGCCTGTGTTTTTCCAAGCATAGAATTTTTGCCCCCATTTGCTTTTTCAAAGAACATCTAGATTTGGAAACAGGACACCTGACTTCTAGTGATACTCATGATAACAATAATAATAAACTAGTAAGTTGAGTGACTTTGTGCCAGTCTCGTCACCCTGTGCCTCACCTTTTTCTCATCTACATTACAGAGATCGTTCTCCTCATCCTCCCAATTTCACAAGATCAGACAAGGCTCCAGGAAGAAAATAGTTGTGAATAATACAGTAGGTACACGTATTATGTACTGAGCATTGTTCTAAGTGCTTTACATCAATTAATTCATTTACATCAATTAATTCATTTAATCCTCACAGCCACTGTTATTGTCCTCCACTTTACATGTGGGAAAAATTTAAAAGTGAAATGACTTGCCCAAGGTCACCCACCACGCCTGCTTCTCCATCTCTCCCTCCTTCTTCCCCTTCCTTCCTTTCTCCCCTCCTCTCTCCCATCCTTTCTTGTTTTCTTCCCTTCCTCCCTCCATTCCTTCCCTGTCTTTTCCTCCTTCTCTCCCTTTTTTCTCTCTTTCTTTTTTTGGCTCCAAAGTCATTAATGCGAAACTATCTTCTCATCACTACCAACCTAAAGCCTCAGATTATACTTTCAAACCTTGACTTCTTTTTTTATCTTTGTTTTATAGAGCAGGGTAAATGCTAGGGTGAATCAAACGTTTAGTGACTTCCTGGATGAATGAGATGGAGTTATTCACTGTCCATTTTTACATCTTTATTTCTTGTTCCTTTCCTTCTCCCCACCCTACTTTTCAGCTTCCCAGCTTCTCTATACTCCCCAAACTCCTACACCCAAGTGGCTCCTAAGTGACATTTCTGGAAACTCTTATCTTTAAAACACTCCCTGAAGCTGATGTCCCAGCAAAGAAACGAAGCCAAGCTCAGCAGACGTACAGAGCTTGGCAGGATATACAGGGAAGCACCTTAATGTCACATGAGAAGATCCTGAAGTTTTAATCTGCCATGACAGTAGAAAGCACAAAGAATTACAACAGAGAAGCATTTCCCAACCTGTGTTTGGAGCAAGATATTAATGGATGTATGGGGGAGGGTTGCTCTGGTCAAATAAGTTTGTTAAACCTTGGCTACTCTATGTCTCCCACCCACCACTGGAGAATGGCAATATACTATGTCCATCAACTTAGCATCTCCCGCATTTACTTGACCATGATGCCCTTTTCCTCCCCACCCAGAGTACTTATTGTAAATAAGTATCTTTCAGTTTGGAAAAATAAAGTTCAAATCATTCTTAAATCAAAAACTTAATATCTCCCCCTTTACAGCCTCAGAGTCAGATCCCAGACTCCTGTTGAAAAAAAAATTAAAACACTTCCAACCAGCCAACAGTGTCCACCTGCAAAAGCCTTCTGCATTGGAATCTGCCTGTGCATCACTGATACATCAACCCCCAAATCAAACTAGCAGCTTCCCACAAAATCCAAGAAGAGTCTTAAACATTTGCATGCCAGGAGCACAATTCAAAGGTACTGCAACTGGAGCCTGATGACTGTCCCTGTGGGCACTCTTATGTCACAGCATTTAGCCATTGGCTGCACCATCTACTTTAGGCTCGAGTTCGACCACCAAATGGTTCATTCACATGGCCTCTTAAGCAAACATGTCCAGAGCATACTGCCCCACACCTCACTTCAGCTGCACTGTCCTGTATCATTTTTATACACCGGAGCTACTCATGATGTAAGTGAGGCAGAGACACCAAAGGAATGGTGGCCTGGCTTTTCAGGAGGACATAATCATACTCTTTATAATAGATAAAGAGAAGGAAAACTGAATGGACTCACCATTCACAACCAGAGATACCACGTGGCTCTGTTTCTCCTTTGAAATGGGATTGGTAAGGATGACAGTGTAATTTCCTGTATCTTTTTCACTCACTTCCATAATGGTCAGTACGTGCCCCACTTTAATTGTGTGATTGGACTCAATGGGTCTTCCATTTTTATACCTGTGGGGAAAAACAAATCCCAGAAATGAGTCCGATCTAAGGATCTGCTTTCACGTGGAACAAGGCTTTGCATTTATTTCCAGTCGTTACCATTTTATTTCTGGAGGAGGGTAACCAAGGCACTTCACAGGGACTCTGACACGGTCTCCCACGGTGGCTTCCACCAAAGATTCCATGCCACTACCGAAAGCAACAAAAGGTTTTTCTGGAAGAAAATAAAAATCATTTTTCTCATAAATGGCAACTTCTTATAAATGGCCATTTGGTTTAGTTTTTCATTTCAAGTGAAGAGTCAAAGACCTTGGGGGTCTGAGTCACTGCTGTTCAGAGAGTCCCCATCTCACCCTTCTACAGGTCCCACCCCAGGTTCTCCCTCACCCGTGGTCTCTGCGTTAGCTTTTCTCTCTCCCCAGTCTGCTCCACAAGTCTACCGAGCACTCAGATCTCACTCAGTTCAAGCATTTGCTTCTCTGTGAAGCTCTCCCTACGTCTCCCAGGGGACCTTGGGTGCTCCTTCTCCTCTGCTCCCATGACACCCTATACATACCTCCCATGTGCCCCAGGACTCAGTCCTCCGACCTCTTCTCTTTACCAACACCTTCCTCTTGTCAATTACACATTCCTCCTAAATCTATATCTCCTGCCCCTGACTTCCCTGGGTTCTAGGTTAATATATTAAAGTCTCCACTTGGATGTTTAGTGGGCACCTCCAAATGAAGCCACCCAACCCTGTGTCCCCAAAATCCTACCCCTCTTCCTATCTTCCCTGTCTCGGTTAAGAAAACTACCGTTCACTCAGTTGCTCACACTAAAAACGCAAAGGTCATCTTCCATTCTTTTTCTCTTATACCCCGCAGCCAGGGAATCGACAGGCAAACCCTATTGGCTCTATCTTCAAAAATACATCCAGAATCAGGTCACTTCTGACCACCTCCACTTCTACCACCCTTGTCTAAGCCACCCACCATCTCTCACCCGGATGACTGCAATTAGCCTTCTAACTAGTCTCTCTACTTCTGCCCTTACTTCCCTAAAGTATTTCACATTAAAATAACCCACATAGTGAGCCTATAAAAAACATAAGCCAGAGCATGTCTCTCTCTGCTCAAAACCCTTCCATGCATTCCCATATTATAAAATCCAACCCCTTATGAAGGCCTATAAGTTGGATGCCATACAAATTATCATCTAAACTGAGACGTTTATGTGAGTGAAAGAGAATAAATGGGAAATTAAGTTATTTTCTCAAAGCCCCACACAAAGTAACTAAATACAGGTTTCCCCAATTGCAAGGCCCATGCTTATTCAAGGAAGCCCCTCAGCCTTGCGATCAAATGAAAATTTTAAAATGATCTTAGATAATAACCCTCTGCTTACTATAGTGATAATAATAATAGCAACAACAAGTAATACGTAGTGAGCCCTTACTACATCAGTTCATCTCATCTTTAAAGTTGGGATTTGAACCCAAGCTATGCTCTTGACCTTGAGGTCAAGTGGCCTTCCTAGCAAGAGCTCAAACACACCTTCTGAACGAGCAAAATAGGAATCACTAGCTGACCTAAATTTATTGAAATCATCTCACTTTTCAAGGCAGAGCATAATTCCAGAGGAAATCTTAGCTTACCATGGACCCTGATGAATGTGCTGTTCCTCTTGGTCATGAGCCCACTGGAAGCGGCACAGGTGTACCATCCTTGGTCACTCCGGGTTACACCATCTATAGTCAAGGTGCTCAAAAATTTCTTCATCTCACTCCCAGACTGGGTTTTTAGGTCCCGGTTTACAAGTTTCTTATGCTGATGCTGAAAAAGAGTTTAGTGAACTTCCAAAGTCCAGAATAACATTCCCTGGTAGCTTCTAGATACCCACAAAAGTCTTGGCCTTCAGTGAACACTATTTAATGCTAATAATAGATACTTCTGAACTTTTATCATCATGCTGATGACAAATACATTTGGTTTCAGGAGAAATAAATAGAATCAACCGAATCAGGCATTTTAAAACCTCACATAATGGGAATGAGATCAATATAAACTGCAGAAACACAAGGAAATATGACCACTGTTTAAGGAGAAGTCTCATGCCACCTCTTGAAAAGAAATTCCCTTAAAGGGAAAACAGATCAAGGACTTTGGAGAACAGAGAAATAATGCAACCTAGAAAGACATAATCCCCTAAAGAGAACTAATCTTCACAGCCTGGACAGAGTTCTTGGTTTTGCATCTTTTTTTTCCATGGGTGCTGTATGTCCTACAGTTTTCTTAAAATGTGTGTGTGTGTGTGTGTGTGTGTGTGTGTGTGTGTGTGTTAGTGTAAGTTAAGGCCCTTACATTTTATCTGGCCAAAGAGGTCCCTGTCTCTCTCAAGCAAACTTCGTTGGAGCTTATTATCAAAGTATTTGGAGGTCTGGCTTTGAATTGTTAGTGTTACCTTCAAAGAAGGGTATTCCCAGTTGAAGTCAATCCCCACATTTAGTTCAGTTCTTGCCGTACAATTTAAGACAAGCTTCTCTCCAACAGACAGCTCAACTCCGTGAGGGGGGCTCAGAACCACATCATAAATCTTGTACCCTGGAGCAAGTAAATTGGAAAAACAGAAAGTGAGAGGGAAACCAAAATCTATAACTTGGCACACATTTTTTCAGACACGATGCAACTTCAAAATGTGTCACATCATTTTTCCCTGAGGGCCTCCCCAAACCTTGGTTAACTCCCAGGAAAATGGTCTACAGAGATTCACAAAGCAGCCCTAAAGGGATCTCAAAGATGTTATAGCCCAGTGGATAGAAAAGCAGTAAAATCTGAGAAGTCAATAGTCAATGGGGTTACCAAACTTTCCATAAAATAGGTATAGTTAAAAGATTTGATGCCAAGCAATGCTCTGAACATTGAATTTTCCAAAAAAATATGCCCCCATAACAGAACTCTTATTCATCCTTGGTCTTGGTAAGGAAGGAGAAAAACCTCAGTTGCACATAGGTTTACTGGGTAGAGAAGAGCAGATGTAATGAATTGCTTAACAACAAATCTTGAAATAATATATTTCTCAATATCTCTTGTCCTCCAGAATCTTAATATAAGAAGCTAATCTTTATTGTCTGACATTAATGATACAGAAAGGAATTGTCCTCTTACCTACAACCACAACTATGTACATAATAGACTGGTAACTTTCATCATTAATTTTTGCTTCACAGAAGACCATGCCAGCATAGCTGATCATGTAGCTGGGAATAGTGAAGCCTTTCTTGCTGTCCCAGGAAATTCTGTTCCCATCAGGAACAAACCTCTTTTCTGGATACCTCTGGGTAGAAAAAGAAATATCAAATATTTAATCAAGTGCTATCCAAAAGTAAAAACCATGAACACTAAAGAATTCATCTTATTTTAAGAATACAAATTGGTTTTATTTATTGTCATTTTGACCCTTCCTGAAGTTTCCTTTAAAACTCACTGTTGACTTAATGCTATATAATGCATGTAATATATATATTTATAATATATATAATGTTATAAACAGGCTACCCATCTTAATACTAGCTTAAAATTATGAAAGGGTAAGAGATGAAGAAAGAAGATGTAACTTACTGCACAAAGTGACACATTGAGGTTTGAAATGGTCCCCAGACATGGAATCACCACAGTTTTGTTTTTGTTCTCAGTGATGTACACAACTCCATGTTGGTCGCTGACAGAAGCAATAAACGGAGATCTGTAATCTACAAGAAAATGTAATTCCATTAGTTAATGGCATTTACTAGAAAAGTGGGTCATCTTTCAGGTTCATAAACTCTAACTAGAGAAGTAAACTATTGGGAAAGACATTTCACACTAGGCAAAGGAATCCAGAGGTAGGTCTGCTAGTAAATATCTGGCTCCAAGGTTATGTTACAGGAGGGGTGTGTGTGTGTGTGAAAAATCTGGAAGAAAACTCCCAGAATGAGACTGGCTCCTTTTGTACTGATGATCAACAAGTAGAGTGTACTTTATAGGTTCCACATTTAAGCAGATTGATCATTACAGTTTTTTCAAAGTGAAGGAGCACACGTCTTCATTTTCATATGCACTATACATCTTTCATGTACATAAATTTTAAAGTAAATTTAAAGTTAAACCTGTATAGTTTACCTACTGAGTTTTATTGATGTTAAAAAATTCATGTTCTCTCTCTTAAGGCAAATAGTGTAACTGTCATGAAAATAGGTTAATGGCTCCCAAAGATTCTTTAAAGTAAAGAAATAACTAACCATTTTTAATTCAATAATTCAAGAGAAAGTTTCATGTGAGTATTTTAAGATTGTGAAGACTAGATATAAAATTCTTTATATAATAATGTTGAATAGTTAAATTGTTTATGTTTACTGTTTAATTGCATTTAGTTTAAGATTCAGCAATCATTAATATCTTCAATGACAAAAACCTGAAAAGCCACCATGGCAAAGACTGAGAAAAAAACAAAAGAGATTTTAATGCCGTTCAAACATTGTTCGTATGATGTTAACATGCTGCTGGGAAACGACTCCTTTTCCCAGAGATAGAGTTGATGGGTATGAAGCCATGCTTGAAATCTCAGAGAGATAATGGTTCCACTCTCCCCAACACACCTGACCAAGCATTTTCAGAGCTCTTCAGGATGGTTGGTTCAAGTAAAGAAAGAGTTAATTAAACCAAAGGGGAGAAAAGCAGCTAATTCCCTGCAAGAGCAGAAGTTTGATTTCCCTCCCAGCTGGAAAGCACAGAAAGGCAGCCAATCCAGCCACCACATGCCATAGCCATTATCTTACGAGAACAAGACCCACTTCCCGGCTCCATCCATTGCTGGAGGTAATGGGGTCAGAAGACTAAGGAAGTAAGGTGGGGACCAGAGAGGATATTAAAGGACCGTCCATAGGGAATACTTCAATGTTTTCTTTTCCACTGTTAAACTTCATGACCAAAATCTTGGACAACTCACCTCCTAGAACACCAGGCTTAGACGGGAAGCAGAATTTGATGGTATACTCAAAGACAGGCAGTGTACAAATAAACAGTGCTGGGGATTGCTACTTCTTAGTATTACCTACCTTTCATCTGCATGCTATGAAATATTACATAGCTTGCTTACAGAGCAAGTCTTTGGAAGCTAAATTAACCCCTTGACGTAAGACTAAAGCTATTCAGTAAATCAATTCTATTTCAGTATCCCAAAAAGAGGAAATAAACAAAAGAAACCCAAACAACCACCCATCCTCTCAAAATAAAATATTTACTGTAACTCATGAAATGAATTTTCACATGTCTCCAGGTTTCCTGACTTGGGGAGAAGGAAATAACGAGATATTATGGGAGAGGTTCATCTTGTAGTATTTCCAGACAGCCTGAAAGCAGGAAATCCTTGCAATCTTCTGAGAAAGCCTGATCTCCCAAGACTGCCAGATCAAAAGGAGCCAGAAATTCTCGAAGATCTGAGCCTTGTCTCTTTCAGCTTCTGCAGAGGGGAGGAGGAGAGCACGAAATTCCACCTTGGATCGTGCTTACCCTGGGCAAAAGTAATTCTCAAATATTGTGCAATCCAGGAGTGACATACGTTATTCTGATGTGGTCCCCATTCCTCCCTTGCACTGACCATATTGCACTATTGAAATGCAAATGGAGATATGCAAGTGTGTCTCCCAAAGCTGATGAAATTCCTGTTCTGTAAAAGATGCTTCTGGAAAAAAGTCTAAGCCATCTTCACCTGCTTCAAATTCTCTGGGATGTACAGAGGTATGTCAATGTATAAATAAAATGTCTAAAAAGCTCATCTTTACCGAAAAGAAAAATATTTAGTATATCTAAGCAAAATACTATACTATAGACTTATACCCACCCAAGTTATATGATTCATATCTCATTAGTTAAGTCAGGTTTTCTTAAGTTAACATAAGATTTTTGAAACACGAAGGAAAGAATAATTCAGATTATAAATGCTAAATCCATGTGACATGGAGTTTACCCTACATGGATGTTAAGTTGGCCTCCACAGTGTAAATCCCAAATTGCAAACTATAGAAAGATGGAGCATGTCATCCAAGATCTCAGACCACACAAGCAAAGGAAAGACACACTGCCCTCAGAAGGTCTTTCAAGACAGTGACTTTATTTGCACAAGTGTATGGAAATTGTATTTTATAAAGTTTAAGTGGGAAAAGAAAAGTTCCTATGAACAAAAATAGCTCCAGAGCCTTTGGCTGATTCCCTGTGCATTCTTGGGGAAATCTCCGAATCTGCTGTAGATAACCTATCTCTCCACAGAAACCTCTCTGTAATTCTCCCCTGAATCTTCCTTTTCGAGAATTTCAGGGGTTTTTTTTCTCAAACATCAGAAGACTTCTTATAAATCTCCATTGCCAACTGTGAACACAGATTTCCCTTAGAAACAAAGATCAGAACCAAATCAATTGGGCAATAGTGTAGCAAGGCCCAAGCTGCAGAACAAATCACTGAGTCTTGTACTCAGAGGAGGCCTTGGGAGGGAAGAATTTTGTAGATTCCTGTTGGCAGAGAGCCTTTAGAGCGAGCCTTTGTTGTCCGGATTCTTCTTTGCACCTGTTGTGTTTTGTAACTGGTAAATTAACTTGGGAAGTGAATTCCATTTAACCACTTACCTTGAACATACACATAGACGACGGAGGCCATGTCAGTGTCCCGGTAGAAGCACTTGTAGGCTCCAGTATCATTTCCGATCACTTTTGGAATGGTGAGCATCTTACAGAAGACGCTGTCACTGCAATCCGTCACCTCCACTCTTTTCTCAGAGCCGCTCTGATTGTTGGGCCAGAGCCAGTCCAAGTCCCTCTGACCCCTGAAAAATTCATTCCAAGCAAGTATTCAAGTGAAATGCCTATGAGACTGTTTCTAAGAAAATAGAAGTTTTAGTTCTCAAACTTATACAAACTCCTCAACAGACAGATTCATAGCCTTCTACCAACAATGACAGAGTATACGGACAAATGACAAAAAGCCAGAGTCTCAGCTTCAGAAATCACTTATAAGGATTCCCGAGTTTTCTATTACTTATTTCATTCATCCAACAAATATTTATTAAGCATGTGCTATGTGTCAAACGTTGTTGAAGACTGGGAATACAGCAGTGAACAAATCAGATAAAAATCAATGCCTTCACGGAACTTCAGTCTAGTTGGAGGAGACAGGCAGTAAAAAAGTAAGTAAACTTCAATAAAGCTGAAACTTTAAAAAAGTAAGTAAAATATATTGTATAAAAGGTGGTGATAAATACTATGAAGAAAGTCTAGAAGATGCAAAGAAATAAGTGAAGAGTTCTAGAGGGAGGGGGCTTGGTGAAGTGGGCCATATAGATATCAGGAGGAACAGAGTTTCAGGCAGGGAGAACAGCCAATGTCAAGGCCCTGGGGTGGGTGCCTATCTGGAGTATTCGGGGAATGGCAAGGAAGCCAGAGTAGCTAGAGAAGAGTGGGCAGTCAGGAGAGTAAGAGGTGAGGTTAGGAAGGAAGGGGATACAACTGTCTAAGGGCCTCGTAGGACCTTGGAAGGATGGCATTAAAGCACAGATTACTTTCATTGCAGCATTTCTCTACAAAGCCCCAAGGAAGACAGTCAACATCAAGAAGAATGTAACATCACTGACCCTTCTTTAAAGAACTTGAAATTTCCACGAAGTTGCAGCTACATTAATGAAGTTACTTTTAACACACTCCATTGTTTTTCTGGGGACATAAGAGGAGTATATATAGAATCTTGGGGAATTTTAAATAACCTTTGTTGTTAAGGGTGGGTAAGAGGAAAATCTGCTGAGAAATGCATCTTGAAGTAGCAAAGCTAAGCAAACAGCACCTGTTACTATGTTTTTCCCAAGGGTTGGGTATTGGCGACCTACCCTTGATAAGGCAACTAGGGTATCCCTTACACTCGGCAAGCTAAAACAGATCTGTGTCACTGTGCTGAACACTTGGCATTCATCAAGCAGAAACAATGGCAACAAGCTCCACAAGGTTCTTTGTGGACCATGAGCACTCTTCTCAGGGGGCAAGGTCACCTCTACCCACCGTCTCTGCCAAAACCACGCTGGTCCCAAGAAGCCTCTGGGTCTGTCATGCATAATCACTACATTAAACCCTAAAGTCTTCTACTTTTCTTCCTGAGGTAGGGGCTGGAAAGCAAAATTTAAAAGCCTCCTCTTCTTGTCAAAGAGGCCTATTTCCCCAGTTAGCAAAAATCAAGAGCATGACTTCTTGCTAGCTGGTGAAAGAGACATGCCAGAACCTCAAGCCAGAGCATGACATGCACTCAGCAATATTAATGACTGAATATAAAATTGCTACTACAGTCAGAATTTTACCATAAAATAAAGTTCTTGAAAAGTGCTAAACAGATGTCTAAGAGCCATTCTGAGTATAACAAATATGTCCCCAAACTTCTTTAACTCTAAAGATTTCATTTATTCATTCAATATTTATTGAATGTGTATTACATAATATATGCTAGGTGCTATACTGGTTATTAGGGGGTGTGTGTGTGTGTGTGTGTGTGTGTGTGTGTGTGTGTGTGTGTTGGCAGAGGGTAGTAGGAAAAAAATGCCAGCAAAATTGTACAGAATTTTCCAGAGAAGACCTTCCTCATGTTTTCATTATTGCATTAGTTCTTAGAAACCTCACTACTTATACACAATTACAACGACTCTATTATAATTCTGCTGTATGGAAATTATTCTTTCTTTAATAAACAATGATATTTGACACAGGAAATCTGAATCTAAAATGTATCCTTACCTGCAAGTAATTTGAAGCGTTGTGTTAGCCATAATTGTAAGTATGTCTTTTTTTATGCTGAGCCTGGGTGGATCAAGAGAAACACTAGACAAACCTAGAAACAAATTAAATAAATGAATATAATTGCCACTCAGACCCAATAGGAAACACCTTCCATAAACAATGCACACTCTATACTTTAAAAGGCCTCTTCAGCAATTCATTGTGTAAAACTTGTGAATTTACTTTTCACCATTCCCAGTAAAAGTTCACAAGCTGTGTCATAACAGGAAGAATGGGCAGATGGTCATAAACCAACACAACAGTTCTGCAATTCATGGAGCGAGGGTGGAGTTCCTGTTTTCCTGCATTGCCAACTTCAAGGTCTTACAAAAGGATATGGGACATTGAAACCAAATGAACCTTCATCTGATGATCTCACTCCCCTGGGAAAGGACCCACTGACATTTCTTATAAAACATAGGATGCACACATTCGACTAAATTGCTGATTAATGAATACTACTTAGAGAGATTTCTATATAGTTCATCCATGTACTTTGAGGGGGGTGGGAATGTCCATGACATTGTCTCATTTTCCTTTATCAATTTTCTAGTGCACTTCCTCTGGTAACTGAACTGCCAAGGTTGAAAGACTGTACATTAAAACTAGATGAGAGGAACTGAGGAAAGAAACATGTTCCCATGTCATATAACATGCATATACTTTTCCTCAGAGAACAGAACCTAAAAAGGGTAATGCAGGACTTCCCTGGTAGTCCAGTGGTTAAGAATCTGCCTGCTAGTGCAGGGGACATGAGTTTGATCCCTGGTCTGGGAAGATCCCACATGCCACGGAGCAACTAAGCCCGTGCATCGCAACTACTTAGCCCACGCTCTAGGGCCTGCGAGCCACCACTACTGAGCCCACATGCTTCGGCTACTGAAGCCCGTGCACCTAGAGCCCATGCTCTGCAACAAGAGAAACCATGGCAATGAGAAGCCTGTGCACCACAACCAAGAGTAGCCCCCGCTCGCCGCAACTAGAGAAAGCTTGCACACAGCTACGAAGACCCAGCACAGTCGTAAATAAATAAATAAATAATAAAATTAAAAAAATAATAAGTTTAAAGAAAGGGTAATGCTAATGAATTACAACTGGGGAATCTCAACTTACTGATCAAAGCGCTGAGCTTGTCCTGACACCAAGCTTGGAACACAGGAAAAGTGTCCACCTAAATATACCATGGGACAGATTCCTTGCCATGGGTCACTCCACAGCAAGAAGACTGAGTTCTCTGCCAACTAAATGCAAAGAGCTACCAGGTGTTGAAAAAGCATCGGAGAAAGAAAAACTGTCCACCATGTTAGGGTCTTAACTCACATCTAGATCTTCAAAACACCACCTTAAAACGTGATTGATGCTGGGTAAGCACCCAAGCTTCATATGATCCTTTACTCACATCCACTAAGAACAAATGACTCTCTAGGCCTAAACTGGGATTGACATTGTTGGGCAAATAAAAGAGTATTAGCAAATATGAAAGAGTATGAATAAATAGAGTATGAGCAAATATCCAGTGTAAATATGCAGAGCATTGAATCTGTGGACCCCAACGTGAACAGCTGCAGGCAGGATGAACAACTGATCACTCGTGTTCTCATACACTCACTCACATGTGCAAAGTAGGTTGCTGTAGATGTGTTAATCAATATTAAAAAAATTTTTTTTAACTGGAAATTACTTTATATCAATAAATCTCAGAAACTAATTGGCGTTGGAACTGCCATGGGTTTGGGGCAGTGGTTCTTAAACTTTAGCATGTGTCAGAATATGCCTAGGCCTACAAATCTGCATTTGTAGGTGACGCGGTCATACATGGTCTATGGGCCACTGTGTTGGATGGCTATTGGTCTGGGTGGTCATGCTCAGTTAATCAGCAGAGCACTTTTCAATATGAAGGAAATAACTGCTCCCAAAGTAAGCAAACGATAAAGCAAAGTGTTTAAAAGCAAAAGAAAAGTCTTCCAATAATGGAGCCCCATTTTGTCTAACAGAAGGAAAATGAAAATAATTCATTTGGATGAGCACAGATATCAAACTTGACTGGGAAACACTAGGTTGAGAAACATGTCAAAAACAGTAACTTAATACAATTCCCATGATGACCCAAATGAGAAAGAACCCATTATTTGGGCACATTCATGTGAGAAAAAAATGGTAGTAAAGACTAAGCTCTAATTAAGCCAAGCTCACCCCACCACAAAAATAAGAGATTCTTGAACCTCTCTTGTAAATCACTGCCACAGATTATCTCACACTCTAGACACACTTTCCAATGTTAAAAAAAAAAAAAAGGTTCTCCATTCATAGGGAGCCAAAACAACACCATACTATTCTAGAGATATGTCTCCAACAAAAAACTATTCAACAAGGCTATCAATAATGATAACTTCAAATTCATATATGTAGACCAACACTCAATTTCTTTTTGCTCCAATAAGCTTCATTCATTTTCACAGGCAAGTTTGAGTTCTGCTCTTCAGAAAGTTCTAAAGAAATAACTCTAAGAAGTACATACGCTGCTACTCAATAAAAAGCTCTTCTATGTTCAAATTCCATAGCCAAAATTAATTCATTTGTGCACTATTACCCTTCCAGCTCAAAGACAGGAAGGAAAAACAACAGTGCCTCTGTCTCTAGAATTTGATGGCATCAATTATAGCCCAATCCAATTAAGCAAGTCACACACTCCAAAAGGGTAACCTCATCATTATATTCAGGGCAACCCGATTACGGTTACTACTGCTGTGCTATGAAACACCCCAGGCTTAAAAGCAACTCACTTCTTTGTGGGATACAGAACAAACCACAAGTTCCAGACCTTTATTCTCTCACCATAAAGGGGAAGAGAGAGGTCTTGTCAGGGACAAATGAGTGTTCCTGGTGGAGCTGGCCTGGATGAACCAAGTCATTATTTAGAAAATTCAGTAACTATAGACAGATGATCTTGTTCCTGTATATGTGTGTGGGTGTCTTAAAAAAAAAAAAAAAGACATGTGGTTCTTTAATTTATAAGGAATTTTCGCCTGAATCATTTTACCTTTTCTTCCTTTTCCACCCTCTCCCCTTTCTCACCCTCCGAAGAGTGGAAATCTGGAAATCAGCAAACTGGCTACAGAAAAGAGATTAGAGAGAGAAATGCGAGAGAGATGAGAAGGAGAGATAAACAGAGAAGGAAAGAGGGATGGGGGAGAGAGAGAATTTACTGCATCAAGGGCATGCGTGTTCCTAATCTTGAAGGAGAGTGAAATTTTAGACGGCAAGGAGAGTGGCGAGTGGCGCCCAATCTAGGTACCAAATCCCTCAGAGTAAGTTTTCAGAACGTGAACTTCTGACCATGTGCTTCCCCGAAAGACCAAAGCGCTTTGAAAGATGTTAAATTGTTTTACATAAGAAGGTGACTATTACTTGGAGACACTTTGGGAACCTGTCACAGCCCCAGGTCCAAGCCCCAATTCCCCTTTCTCTCTGCGAGGAGAGCGGCGTCCTGCACCAGGAAGAAGAAAAAGTTTCCCTCTCCCTTAGACCCCACCTTATCCAGTGGGTGTGTATGTGAGTTCGAACCAAAAGGGAACAGTAGACCGGGCTCCCGGTTCGACTCCTACAGAGGCAGAGCTAAGCGCACGGTACCGTCTGCCGAGCCGGCTCGCGGCCCCCTAAGGGCTTCCCTCCCCGCGTCCTGGCTAGGATGGTGCGCGCAGCCGGACAACGTTTCACCGCCTGTTCCCGCCTGCGGGGGCACCTCCCGCCTGCCAGCCCCAGGTGCTTTCCCACTCCCGCCTCCTAAGAGCACGGGTGTATCGGCTCTGCAGGACACGCTCCAGCCCAGGCCCTGTCGGAGGCCAGAGTCGCGGAAATGGAACTGGGCTCAGGAGACCACCAACTCGCTGCGTAATCTCGGGCCAGTCACTGAGCTTCAGTTTTCTCTTTGGTAAATGAAAGAACACAGTGTGAAGTCACTTTCACCTCTCCAGCTCTATGACTCCGAGTTAGGTCCGGCCTCCAGGTCCTCTCCGCATCCCTATCTCTCCGCCCGTACCCGACCTCTCCGCTTTCCTTCTAGGGAGTGGGCTCCTTACCCACAGAGGCAGCCCGGGTCTCCACGCAGAGCCACAGAGCAAAGGCCAGCAGCGCCTTGCTCTCCATCCCGCACCTCGCGCCGGGCGCAGTGCCCAGAACTCGCCGGCGGTTCTCTCTCCCTGGTCCTGCTCCGCGAACAAGGCGCGGAGATGGAATGCGCGCCGCCGCGCAGGGCTCCCGCGCTCGCAGGGCGTGGGTGCCCCGGCTTCGGCCGCGCCTGCAGGGGCGTCTGCGGGTGCCAGTAGGAGAGAGTATCCCGGCTGCCAGACAGCTCCGGGCTTTCTGTAGCGCGCAAGTGGTAACCCGCGCGGGCAGACGAAACACAACCATACACCTCCGGCTCTCCCGGGGTCCCGGGATTCAGTGCTGGGTGGGAGCCAGAGCCGAAACTCTAGAGCGCGGGGGCGGGGCTATGCGGGGCGGGGCTTCCCTTCGCAGCCGGCCCCGCCCCTCAGCCGGGTTCTGTGAGTGGACCCGGTGCTTCCCACGCCCACCACATCTCCCCATCTCCCCACTTGCCCCGGACTGCGTCTGGCCCGGAGTGGCCCGAGGGTGAACGTCCCGGGCGCAACCACTCCATTTCTGAAAGAAGATGTAGCCCATAACGGGTTCTGAGCCACTCCAAGTTTCAGTCGGTGGCTGCCCTCCCACCCCGAGATGTTGGGGAGCAACACGGAGTGCGGCGAGGGACACTGCGCCCTCAGGAGGAGCGCCGAAGTCTGGGGCGGTCTTGGCTCTGCGCGCCTCTGAAGTGGCTGGCGGACAGGCTGAGGATCAGCGGCAGGCTGAAGCAACGAGGCAGAAGCGGATACCGAGCAGAGGCGAATGCAGGATCGCAAACTGCGACTCCAGCCAGTATGAGTGTTTTGCTTGGCCAGCACAGCTGTAGTTTAAAAATCTGAATCTGAATGCCTGTAGTCCGAATATTCACTTGCCCAGCTCTCCGAAGTTCCCACTATTTCCTCTTACACCTGACGGGCTTCAATTGTTTTTAAGATACCTGCCTCGCCCCCCCAAAGCATTTAAATTTGAGACCCTCCCCCTCTACCTGGCTTTCTCCAAAAACCTACCTCAGGCCTCCGGGGAGCTGGAAGTACCCAGGGCTCTGGAATATCCGCGGCGCGTGTGGGTCTCCTTGAGAAAAGGTTTTGTCCACCGGGTTACCCGACCAGGAGTCCGTCGCTTGACGCTTCCCGGGCATTTTCAGAGCAGAGCTTCCAGCCAAGCTCCCCTTAGGCCGCGGGGAAGGAGGCCCGCAGCAGCGGGCTTCCCTGGAGACGCAATGAAGCAAAGCCCAGACCCTGTCTCACTGTGACAATGAGACAATGAGTTACTGCCCAGACCCTGGGCACCCAGAACACTCTGTACCAAACCTCCCAACTCTCTCAGCAGGTGTAGATTCCTTGTGGCTCTGTAGACTCTCTGTTTCCTTTCTAACTACATTTGTTCTTCTTTTCTCTCCATCTGTCCGCACACCTGGGAAGTGACAGACGTCCCCTAACTTCATTAAATGCGATCTTCCAGATCCCTCCGTCTCTTACTTCACAGGTGCTTTTAAATGACAATTTAAAGGACCATCCTTCAGGGAGATGAAGACGTAGAAATATTTTATTTCTACATCTAGTCCAAACTCCTCCTCCTGAAATACACATTAAAGTGTTTCTTCTCTTCTGCTATTTTTTATATGTACTGTATTTACTCTTCTACTTTGCCGGGGTGACAGTTGAAATGCTTTAACTCTGAAATATAATGAGTGCATTATGCTTAAAAAATCTTTTTAATATGAAAAGGTTTAGAATGAAAAGTCCTTCCTTCGGCAGAGGCAGGCATTTTTACCTTTCCTTTTTTCCCAAGCAAATTCTATGCACATATAGGTATAAGTATATCATGCTCCTCCTTCCACAAAGGGTACCCTTGGTATAAATACTGCTTGAGTGTTGGCTTTTTTCACTTAAAAATATAACTTGGAGGTCATTCTACATCAAGCTTTAGGGCTCCATCTTGTTCTTTTTCATAGTGGCATGGTGTTGCACTGTATAGATGCACTAATATTTAATCTAGGAGGTATTTGTCAGGGCCAGGGGTATACTTAAAAGAAACTCCTCTCTTCCTGCAAGTAAACTTAGCAAGGAAAACAGGATGGGCTCTGGCAAAGTTGGATAAGGGGGAGGGAGATGGAACCTGGTTTGGAGCAGGCAGTTTTTCTCCATCTCCATCTCCAAACAATTCTTCTCTCTCAGCTTTATTTACAATTCATGACACTTCCTCTTCCACGTCTCACTTAAGAAGATAGTGTCTCCTCTGAATGCAAACCAGAACCTGCAGGCCCATGGTAATAGCCCCCTTTAGAAGTCTTGGAGGAAATGATGCGTCTTTGATGGCCACAAGACCAGAATTTGGCAGGGTCTCAATGAAATCAGTCTACCACATTCCCTCCCACACAGCACTAAGAAGTGCCTTGTGTTCATGAAAAATGACAAAGTCTGGTGGGGTTTTTTTGTTTTTTTTTTTTCTTTCTTTCTTTTTTTTTTTTTTTTTTAAGTCTGTTCCATGTGCAACACCCTCCCGTTATCTGGCACTGCTGCAAAGGAGTGATTTGTGAGTTAATCAGACGGTACAGGTAAGATCACCACCTATCAAAGTAGGCAAGTGTGTACAGTGCCCCGTAAATGGTATTCAGACACCTTTGGGTGTGAAGCAGCCAAGAGTGGTGCTAAGTACACAGGGGCCACACTGGCTGGGCTTGCCTCCCAGGTCTACCGCCTTACTGTCCACATGATCTTGACCAACTTACTGGTTGTGTATCTATGAAACACAAAAGATGATAATAGTACCTTCTCCCTAGGGTTTTTGCAGGAATTCAATGAGTTACTGCACATAAAGCCTGACCTAACACCTAATAAGCGCAAGCACCTAGCACATAGTAAGCACGCAATGCACATTGGGAAGCATTGTGCAAAGATTAATTATACTATCTCCTTCATGTTGCTAAGATCTGAATGGTAAATAAGGCTGATTTCTTCAACAACAGTTTCTGGTCCTACTACGTGCTAGATATTACAGGAGACACTAGGGTTACAGTGGTGAACGTGAGCAGAAATGAGCAGTCCTCACAATAGCTCCACCCAGGGCAAATTTAACTTAATCACAGAGTGCTCTGTATCTCCAGCTGTTTTATCGGGCTTTGTACACAAAGAATATAAATTGTTCATATCATCAAAGCATACTGCATAAATTAAACTCCACAGTGCCAACTTCTGTTCCATCGCCACCAGTATTTTGGACTTCATATCTTAAAAAAGTAGATACGAAGGCTAGCAAAAGGTTAATAACTGCGGAAGTTGGATGATGAGTACATAAAGGGTTCATTTTACTATTCTCTCTACAGTTACACATTTAAAATTTTCCATGATTAAAAAAACCTGTTTTAAGTAACTATAATCAAAGTGCTGGCCGGTTTTGTATAATACCATTGACTTTTCCATAGTCGGTCTTGACATTACCTCTGGGAAATGGTTGAAGCAGAGAGGCAGGTGGATGGGAACTTGCACTTTTTATCATGTATTTCTACAACATTTTGTCAAAATGAGAAAGTGTAACTTTTACAAATAAAATATATAAATCAAGATTCAACTCTCCCTTCTAGTGGCTGTTATAGTTTTGGCAAATATTGCCATTTGTTGATTATGTATTTGCATGTCACTTTCTCCTGTTTATTTCACTTAATTTGTTTCCAATATTTGTTTATGCTCTAACTTACCAGAGCCCTGACTACCTTGCCAGATGTTGGCTGGATTTCATAGCCCATTGTACTCATGACTATCATGCGCTGGGAGATCCTAAGCACCCTTTATCTCTCATTATCCACCTTCCTTACACACCTACGTGTATTTTTCTCTCTGTGTGACTTATTTTTAACTTAAACTTAAAACACATTTGTATGTTCAAGGAAAAGAAGGTTTTGTCACCACAAAGCCAGGCTTGCCTTGGATGTTTCTATCAGTGTTTGGCTTCATTCATCAAGTCTTACATTCTAATAAATATAAAACAAACTCCCCATTCTTTTGGTGAGACAAATGAAACAGAACTTCATTGCTTGCCACCTGCACAGGAAAAATCTCAGTTACTACAAATATGCATGCCTATGTGCCCTCCCCAAACTCACCCATATAGTTGCTTGCTATATCTCACAAGGATAAATATAACAATTTTAAAAAGTGGAAAGTATGCAGGGAATTTAAGTAACCAACTGAAAATCCACATAACACCAGAGAAGGATGTTAGAAAATAATAAAAGTAGCCAACACTCACTGAGCACATTCTGTGAGCAGGTACTGTTCTGAATGCTTCGCTGCATCCTTTGCTTCATCCTTGCAACATCCCATGAAGGCAGCAAGCACTGTTAGCAATTCTCAGTGAAGAAGAAGAGTGAAGACAAGGAATTGCTTACCCTTAAGTAAATGTTCCTTTGCCTTCCTAAAAGTCTTGCAAAAAAGAAAAGAAAAAGTTGTTTTATCTCTTTGCAAACAATCAATGCATAGTTTTCTCACCATTAGTTAATGATTGGTTAAAAATCAAAACACTCTTTGCTTTTTTTTTTATAATAATAATAAGTCGATTTTTGGAGCACTTACTATATGCCAGGTATTTTCTTTCGCTTAACTTACTGTAATGTTTACAATAACTCAGTGAAGATACTATAATTATTTTCATATGGGGGTGGGGGGTGAGATTTGAAGGTTTAAGTAACTTTTCCAAAGTCCCACAACTATAAGTAGTGGAATCAGGACTTAAAAGCAGAGAGGTAGTAAACATCCAAGACAGACGCCTCCAAGCACATAGTTTTTTTCTTTCTTTTTTTTTTTAAGGGAATAGTTTCATATTTTTATTTAACATACTTCCCTTCTTTTTTTTTTAACATCTTTATTGGAGTATAATTCAAGCACATAGTTTCTTGATGAGGACTGGTCTCCTTCAAGGGGTGAGGCTGAGTCAATAGATGCCATTGGCTTCCTCAGCCTCTCCATGATGATGGTTTCCATTTTCCTAGGTGGATGGAAGGCCAAGGGCGACTTAGGAGAATCACTCTGCGACAATCAAGGCAGAATTAAAGGCAGGTACCTAGATCTCCCTCTCCCCCGCCCCAGGAACCCCAACCCAACTGGATCTTCACCTTCTTACCCCTTCAAAGAGAAGCAGTTGCTCCTATGTACATAATCACTTGGGCATTTGGGGTATTTGTTTTCTGCCATGGATTTTTTTTTTTGTCCTTTAGTGTCTTAGAAAACTTTTATTTGACCTTCAATACCCAGCTCAAATGTCCTTCCCAAGTAATGTTTTAGCTTTTTATTCAACTGCCTTCTTCAATTGAGATCCTCCCAGAAAAAACAGGCAGAGGTTAAATCTTACTTGAGCAGGTGGTTGAGTTTAGAAGGATGGTTGTTAAGGTATAATAAGAATGGTGAAATGCATGATGTTGATGCATATTTAGTAAAATGTACCCTGTACATTACACACTTATCATGATATGTCTAGTTAAATAGAGCTATCATCAAAAATTCTGTGGAGTTCAAATGATATGTACTAGCTATGTAAAATGTACCTTACAAATCATTCTTAAATTCACATTTAAATAATAGTCATACACTTAATAAATATATCCAGAGCTATACTGAATTTATACTTTATCCTAGACCAATTAATTTGGACTATTTTGTTATTCACAGAGCCAGGAAATTACTTTCCTTTTCCTATATACACACAGCACTTTTATGATATGATATATGATAATATGACTATGTTTATGTGAATGTTTCTCCCTCAAAAGCAGGAGTTTAGGTCAAATCTATTTTGTATTTTCAATGCCTAGCACAGTCTCTGTGCATCCTCTCTTCTCAATACTTTGATAAAGTTCAAATAATTTTTATTATTTCCATTTCTGCTGTTCTTTGTTTCTTCTGCACTTTTTCCCCCCTCAGAATCACATGCCTCTTGGGTATCCATCACAATTATCTTTACAGGAAGCAACTTACTGGAATAAATAGAACCATACAACATCAACATAGACACAGAGTGAAAAAGTTCTTAATTTATTAATCAGTGGAGATTGGAGTTTTGTATTTTTATTTTGAGTAACGAAGAAAAAGAAAAAGAGCATTTATAAGGTTTGCATGTGCTATACAAAAAATGTGTGTCCCGAACTTTATGTCTGTGCCCTTTGCAGGTTGTAACCATTTTCCAGTGAATTAATGTCATCTCCCCTCTTAAAAGTTTCTCAAGTTTTCAAGGAACTGAACAGTGCAAAAACAAATGCTTTTGTTTCCTAGAGAATTATTATAAGTCACTCGTCCCTCACAGAAGAATATAGCCACTTCCAGTTTAGTTGTATTAGTATTCAGTGCTTTTCACATTTCTCCAGAATAAAAATAGCATTTTCCAGTAGTGTTGCTTCACCAGCAATGACAGCTAATCAATGGAAGCAGAAAAGTTTTATGGTCTTTGTATAGAAATTTTGTTTCCAGAGTTTGCAAAACATTGGTGAGGAGTCCCTTGAGGCACAAATTAAAATTCTCTTTCCGTGTGTTTCTGAACATTCACTTCTCATACGTTACTGCTTTGGTGAACATAATAAAACCAAGCAGAACAACTCAGCAAGGAACACCTCACACAGAGAGACAGTTTTAAATAAAGTAAAAAATACAACTTCAGATCTAACTGATAATCATCCCAAAATTAGTCAGGCTGGTTATAGGCAGATGAAAGGCCATAAGGGAGTCATTTCATGCATCTGACCACGTAATATAAATAGAAGTTCCAGATGTAGAGAAAATGAGTCTTGTAACAAAGCAACACATAGAAAATATTAGACACTAAAATGGTCTTTGGATTGTATACAAAAACACTTAGATTTCCTTATCCTAAGAAATAAGGACCTTGACCTTGCTTCTTCCTAAAGCTACTTGGTTTTTGGTTACTTTTACCATTCCTCATTGTAAAAGTTCTGGAAAGAGAGAGGTGATCCTGCATCTTCTCTTCTCAAATACAATAGCTTCTTCTCAGTTTTGACTCTGCCCAGCATCTCCAGCACATCCATCCCATTGCCCACCCCATCTTAAAGCTCTGTCTTTGCTTGATTCTCATTACACTGTACACGCCTACCTCTCCAGCCAATGCCTTTCACTGGCTTAAGCTCCTTTGCTCAACCTTAAACACAGGGAATCTCCAAATCATTCTTGGTCATCATCCCTTTTCCTCTTCCATGACTCTCTCAGGGACCTCATTCCCCCTTGTGCCTTCAACTGTCTTCTCTATGGGGATAACATGCAAAGTTGTGCTTTCCAGCTCTGGTTTCCACCCTAGCTCCAGACTCTAACCTCCAGCCCTTCCTGGATATCTCCCTGTGTACGTCCCATGAGGCTCTGAAATTCAAAGTGTACAAAACTGAACACTGTTTCTCTTACTCCTGTACTGCCTCCTACAGCACCCTCAAGTGCAGTCCTTCCAAGTGCTTATACCCCATACCTTGCAGCTGTGTTACTCCCCTGACGTTTTTCTCCCACCCAAACCAATCTTGTCTACATTCTTTATATCTCTCATATCTATCCCCTATTTTCATTCACCAGACTGCCCTGATTCATGACCATTTTGCCTTTGTCCTGGAATTTTCCAATCCATCCATCACTCTGCTGCCAAAGTTATCTCCCTAAAACACAAGGTTCATCTGTCCTTTATCTTTGACAGTTGGCATTTGCACACAGCATAAAGCCCCAAACCCTGAGCCTAGTGTTCAAAGCTTCATTCCTCGCCTGCTTCCTGTTTTTCCAGCTTATCTTCTAGTATACCATAGACATACTCTATTTTCCAGCCATATAGAGTACACTGGCCACTTCCAAAAAATGCTTTATACTCTCTCGTCTCCAGGCTTTGCCCAATATATGTTCTCTTTGCTTACAATGTACTTTATTCCAAGATCTGCCTATAGGAGACTGGCCACCGTTTAAAACCAGGCCCCAAGAAGTCTCCTCAATCCCTACTGCTGCACCCCTGGCCAACTGAATTACTCGTTCCCTACCTGCAATAGTTAGGATTCCTTGGATTGTAAGCAACAGAAAAAACCAACTCAATCTGGCTTAAATGTATAGGATCATGTTGCTGTAAGTTCTGGGCTGATTTCAGATAGTTTTATCTAGAATCTCAGTGTGTCATCCTGCTATTTTTCTGTATAATTTTCTCAATACTGCCCTCAGGCTCACTGTAAAAAAAAAAAAAAAAAAAAAGGCTGTATATCTTCACAGCACACTGTCCACAGAAAATTCTTTGCCAGAAGCTCTTGAGAAAAAATGAGGAAGACTCTGTCCTCAGCAAACATTCTCTTGCATCTCATTTGCTCACCCCTATACCAGTTACTAGGGGCAGTATCTTAGTCCATTTAGGCTGCTATAACAAGACACCACAGACTGGGTGGCATACAAACAACAGAAACTTATTTCTCACAATCCTGGAGGCTGGAAGTCTGAGATCAGGGTGCCAGCACGGTTGAGTGAGGGCCCTTTTTGAAGTTGCAGACTTCTGATTGTATCCTGACATGGCAAAAAAGGCTGGGGAGCTCTGTGGGGTCTCTCTTATAAGAGCACTAATCCCATTCATGAGGGCTCCACCCTCATGACCTAATCACCTATCAAAGGCTCCATCTACTAATACCATCACCTTCCGGGTTACGATTTCAACATATGAATTTTGGGGGACACAAACATTCAGACCATAGCAGACAAGAAGGATGCCAGTAGGGTTAGGTTAATCAGAGTCCACCTCTGCAATTAGCAGTGGGGTCAGTAACATCAAAACCACATCATTGGGGCTTCCCTGGTGGCGCAGTGGTTGAGAGTCTGCCTGCCGATGTGGGGGACACGGGTACGAGCCCTGGTCTGGGAGGATCCCACATGCCGCGGAGCGGCTGGGCCCGTGGGCCACAACTACTGAGCCTGTGCAGCTGGAGCCTGTGCTCCGCAACAAGAGAGGCCGCAATAGTGGGAGGCCCGCGCACCGCGATGAAGAGTGGCCCCCGCTTGCCGCAACTAGAGAAAGCCCTCGCGCAGAGACGAAGACCCAACACGGCCAAAAATAAATATAAAAATAAATTAATTAATTAAAAAATAATAATAATAAGGGAAGGCTACTCTCCAATTTCTTTGGTTTTTTTTTAAATTTTTTATTTATTTATTTTATTTATGGCTGTGTTGGGTCTTCATTTCTGTGCGAGGGCTTTCCCTAGTTGTGGCAAGCGGGGGCCACTCTTCATCGCGGTGCGCGGGCCTCTCACCATCGCGGCCTCTCTTGTTGCGGAGCACAGGCTCCAGACGCGCAGGCTCAGCAATTGTGGCCCACGGGCCCAGTTGTTCCGCGGCATGTGGGATCTTCCCAGACCAGGGCTCGAACCCGTGTCCCCTGCATTGGCAGGCAGACTCTCAACCACTGTGCCACCAGGGAAGCCCCTACTCTCCAATTTCTAAAAAAAAAAAAACAAAAAAACCCACATCATTGAAATGGGGAAGGGACTGTTTCTCAAGGAAAAATCTGAAGGTTTTTGTAGAAAGTAGGGGGATATGAATGTTAAGGAGACAACCAACTAATGACTACTATATTCCCCATACTCCAAGAATACATTATTCTATACCTGTTGTAGCTATATGATATCCTGCTTTATATCAGATTTATTTGGTCTGTGTATCTGTCTTCTTCATTATATCGTGAGATTGAGGACCAGTTTAGTGTAGCTTTCATAGCTGTTTTTCTAACCTTCCAATTAATTGAAGACAAGCCTTTTCGGTCTTCTGGAAATATTCCCCTTTCTTCCAATGTTATCATCATAACATATCATAAAAATAACTATCATTTATTAAGTCAGGCCCTGTTGTAAGCACTTTACATGTGTTGACTCCCTTAATCCTCACCACTGTCTTACAGAGTAGGTACTATTATTATCTTCACTTCCTAGATGTGTAAACTAAGGCTCAGAGAGGTTAAGTAACTTGCCCACTGCCATGTAGCTTGCATGTGGTAGAGCCAGGATTTGAGCCAAAGCAGGATGAATCCAAAGCTACACTCTAAAGCAGATTTGTGCTAGTTCATCTCTCAAAAAATACACCTCTTGGTAAGACAGTCACTAAAAAGCTACTTCTTGTCTTTCATCCCTCCCATCCCAAGCATCACTCAATATTGCCAATTCTCCTTTCCTAACATATTTGTTCTTTCTAATTTATTCTTATATTAAACTGACCATCAAGTTCTGACCATTTCTTGGCTCAACTTCTAGAATAATATATTTGAAAATCAATCAATCTCATGTGTTGACCCCAAACTATCCTCCTAGTCTCTACACTCTTCTTCCTGACCTGATCTCCAATATCAAATAGTTAATGTCTTTCACCTCATAATCATGTACCATGAGGAACTGATGTTGGGTCATATTTAGAATTGCTCCTGACAATAATTCTTATGAGACTGCATGTCAACTAACTCCTTGATGCTGTCCCTCCCAGGAAACGGAACTCACAGAACTATAGGGGCCCTTAAGAGATTATTCAACTCAGTCTCCTGTCTTTAGTCAACAAGTCATTAGCCACTAAAGACAGGTCTTGATTATTTGCCTCTTGAAGAAATACTGAAAAGATTCTTCACAACCACACTCAGCAGCACAGAATCTTTTCTAGCATGTGACTGTGACAGAGTCTTCCCAAGATGTCAACACCATGAGGTCTCACCTCACACTCTGTACCCAGAAACCTGCTATAGTACCAGAGGCCTGCTCCTTGAGTACAGATGGTAGATTTCTGAGCCATCCCTATTCATTCAGCAAATTATTAATTTACTTTTTTTTTTTTATTGCTTTATATATTTATTTGGTTGCCCTGGGTCTTAGTTGTGGCTCACTGGCTCCTTAGTTGTGGCAGGCGGGCTCCTTAGTTGCGGCATGCATGTGGGATCTAGTTCCCTGACCAGGGATCGAACCCAGGCCCCCTGCATTGGGAGAGCGGAGTCTTATCCACTGCACCACCAGGGAAGTCCCTAATTTACTTTTTAATAGCAAGTGAATTATGACATATCTATGCAAACACCAGAATTTTAGACTGTCTAAAAGTAGTTGAACTAGATATACTCTTCATGTTTTTATTAGAGGCTTTATTGGACATTTATTATTTTAATCTTATTTATAAATTTATTAAATTATTTTATCTACTTTTTTATTTATTAGAGAATTTATTTATTAACAACAAAACAGTGGTTCTCAATCCTGACTACACATTAGAATCTCCTGGGTCTGGGGAGCTTTGAAAAAATACTGGTACCTGGAACCATCCTACATCAATTAAATCAGAATCTCTGGGAGGAAAACCTGACCAACAGATTTTTTTTTTTGCATTCGAATGTGATTCTAATGTGCAGCCAGAGCAGAGAAACATCACGTTAAACTCTTGTTCATGAGAACAGAAAAGATTCTTCCGAAACTTTGAAATGAAAACATTATAGCTCCAGGACGATTTCATGCAGTGGGTACTATAGTCACAGTGGGATTTCTAAAAAGTATAAAAATATGTGAGAAATTTTAAAAGTATAACTCATAAGAACAAAATTATTCTTAGCAAACTCAACGTTATTAAAAATACTTTTAGGGCTTCCCTGGTGGCGCAGTGGTTAAGAATCCGCCTGCCAATGCAGGGGACACGGGTTCGAGCCCTGGTCCGGGAAGATCCCACATGCCGCAGAGCAACTAAGCTCATGCGCCACAGCTACTGAGCCTGCGCTCTAGAGCCTGTGAGCCACAACTACTGAGCCCAAGTGCCACAACTACTGAAGCCCATGCGCCTAGAGCCCGTGCTCCACAACAAGAGAAGCCACCGCAATGAGAAGCCTGCGCACCGCAATGAAGAGTAGCCCCCGCTCGCCGCAACTAGAGAAAGCCCGCACACAGCAACGAAGACCCAACACAGCCAAAAATAAATAAATAAAATAAATAAATTTATTAAAAAAAAAAAAAAATACTTTTATTTTTCAACCAAAAAAATATGTGAGATGGCAGTACATTTTAATGTGTTTGCCATGATTCAGGGTGAGTCTTCCAAAAGTAAGAGCACCTACAACATAGAAAGATCTTAAAGCCTCGTCAATAGAGTATTTCAAATTTTAATTCAATATTTACAGCTTGAAATGTTCCTAGCTACTGCTGAAGTAAATGTCAAGCAAGTAAAAGAGTCTGAAGTCAACAGTCTGGTAACAACAATTCATTTTGATACAAAGAATTACAGCTTCAAAAAGAAGATAAGCTTTTTATGTTTATTGAGGCAACTCTCCCATTCTTTCTGAGTTATGCCTTTCGATAAATGCTATTCTGAAGGAAAGAACTGCCTGGGGGAGGTTGGGAAGGAGGAAGACACCCAAATTGAGTTTCAAGAACGATGAATTATCTAAATCAGTTTCTCTGATCTAGAAACACTGCTGAATGCAATGCAGTATGTGACGTTATCTTTCACCCTTCCTTAGCTCCTAAAATCAAAAGCCAAATTCCAATGAATTGGAGTAACATGTAGCACTAGCTCTTATATTCAGTTACAAGAATTCTTCAGGGTCTAAAATGAGGACCCCAGACTACAAACATCTCTAAAATTCTTTATGAGCTCGTGTTTCAAAGAGTTGGAAAATGTCTTTATGTGTATGCTTGTGTACAGAAAACAGACTGAAGATATACACATCAGAATTTAACAGTGGTTATTTGAGAAAAATACGGAGGACTTAAATGATCTTCAAGAATCACAGAACACTTTTTACACACATATGCAGAAAAGAAAATTGTTATATATACACTACCAAATGTAAAATAGCTAGCTAGTGGGAAGCAGCTGCATCGCACAGGGAGACCAGTTCGGTGCTTTGTGACCACCTAGAGGGGTGGGATAGGGAGGGTGGGAGGGAGATGCAAGAGGGAGGGGATATGGGCATATATGTATACATATAGCTGATTCACTTTGTTGTACAGCAGAAACTAACACAACATTGTAAAGCAATTATACTCCAATAAAGATGTTAAAAAAATAAATTAATTAAATTAAATTGTAAAAAAAAGAAAAGAAAAGAAAATTGTTGAAGGGCACACATGAAAATTAAAAATAATTACTCCTGAGGACCAGGATGGAAATGGTAGATAGAAGAGGTTTCATTTATTACTCTATGCTCTTTTATATTTTTTAGTATTTTCATTGATAATTGATCATTTAAAATCATAATTTAAATAATAATAAACATGTATATTTTGGATTTTTAGAAAGCTATTAAAGGCCACCCTCATCCTCTCTAATTTGAAGGTATCTTTATTAACATCTCATTTGCCCAGGTGGGTAAGAGAATGTGAACAGAAGTGCTTGCCCTTCTCTCTCCTGCTTAGAGGGCATGGAGTAGTTCTCCTGGAATACTCCCTGTTTAACCTCAGAGAAGCCATAACTTATCAATAATAATTCATTTAAAAAGCTCAAATGAATTATATACCTGCTGTCCAAAATGTTTCCTTATACATTATCTCGTTTTCTCTTCCAAATAATCCTATGAGACTCGGAAATTTCAAGTATCTTTGACAGCCCACACAGCGAGTAAATGGAAGTGCCAGGATTTAAATCTACATCTTTCTGGCTTCACAAACCAGTGTCCTACAATGGAAAGAAATTCAAATCGTGAAACAATCAGGAAATTTGAACAGTAAGTGGATATCCATTTAAGTTGGTAACATTTCTGCTGATATAATCCTTCTTAAAACTCTGTAGTTCTCCTACAACTCTTCTTGAGATTCACTCTATTAGTCAAAATCCACATCTGCAAATCTCTTTGAGGCAAGTGTTTCTCTACCTTGGGCTTCTGCTGAAACTGCTGGGGGACAATGGCCCCCCAGGTATCTTAGAAACTCAATTGTTTGACCAAATAATCCTAAGACAAGACCTTCAATCGTTCTGCTAAACTTTCTGCCTCCAGGATCCAATATTTTCCTTCTAGCCCTCACTGGCAGGCTTCTCAAATGCCATCATGATTTTGCTAACAACCTCAGCAATATTCTTTTTTTTACATATAATTTCTTCCACACATACATACTGTAATAGTTTAAATCTTTTGTATGGAGAAGTTTCAAGATACAGGGTTTGGTCCATATTATTTTTTTTTTTAATTTTGCATTGATCGATTGCAATTTTTCATTGATGCCTGTTCAACTCTTCAGCATACATCCTTTCTTCATAATAAGTTCCTAAATAACTATTCCCGTGACTGAAAATGGGGAAAATCCTTCAAAATATATCCCCCATAACTGTGAAGGGGGAATAATCTTCAAAATATAATAGGTGATTTTTCACATATATGTGAAATATAATAGGTGATTTTTCATATATATAAAATAATACCTTACGTGTAAAGGTTGCCATTGTTTTTTTTAATCGATTTCCTATGGAGTAACGTACTGTATTTAGTTTCACATGGCTTGTTCTAAAGATATTTTCCTCTTCCAGTTTCCCATATTTGTTTGAAGGGGAAGTACAATGATGTAGTGGAGGAGTGGGAGCTCTGGCGCCAGATGAACCGAGATTAGAATCTCAGCTCTGCTCCATGGGCAATTTTAACTGTGCTCAGGCCCAATTTTCTTTCTTAAATTTTATTCTACTTAAAAAAAATTTACTGTGGGAAGAACACTGAACATGAGCTTTATCCTCTTCATAGATGTTTTAAGTGTAGAATATAGTATTGTTATCTACAGGCGCAATGTACAGCAGATCTCTAGAACTTATTCATCTTGCATAACTGAAACTTAATTCTACCAAACATTTAAAGAAGAATTAACACCAATCCTTCTAAACTTTTCCAAAAAAAAAAATTGTAGAGGAGGGAACATTTCCAAACTTATTTTATGAACTTAGCATTACTCTGATACTAAAGCCAGACAAAGACACCACAAGAAAAGAAAACTGCAGGCCAATATCCCTGATGAACATTGATGCAAAAATTCTCAACAAAATATTAGGAAACTGAATTCAACAGCACATTAAAAGGATCATACACCATAACCAAGTGGGACTGATCCCTGGGATGCGTAGATGGCTCAACATATGAAAATCAATTAATGTGATACACCACATTAACAGAATGAAGGATGAAAATCACATGATCATCTCTTCAATATCCCTTAGGTTTTCACTAACAAGCTTCTCAAAGTTCTTACAGCCTCTTCCAGCTGCTGCACTTGAAAGCCACTCCCACATTTTTAAATGTTTATTGTGGCGACAACTCACTTCCAGGTACCAAAACCTGTGCTAGTTTTCTATTGCCACATAACAAATTACTCCAAAGTCTAGTGGCTTCAAACCATAGGCGTTTATTATTGCAGAGTCTTTGTGGTTCAGGAGTGTGGGAGCAGTTTAGCTGGGTCTTTCTAGTTCCAGGTCTCTCATAAGGTTACAGACAAGATGTCAGCCTGGGATGCAGTCATGTGAAGGCTTGATTAGGGCTGAAAAATCCATCTCTAGTGTGACTCACTCGCATGACCATGGCAGAAGAATTCAGATCCTCATTGAACGTTGGGAGTCTCCATAGGGCCAGGGCTACTTGTGTCCTTAGACATGGAAGTTGGTTTTCCCAGAGCAAGTGATTCAAGACAGCAAGGTGGAAGCCACAGCGTCTTTTATGACCTGGAACTGGAAGTCATATATGACCGTATCCACAATATCCTATTACACAGTTCAGCCCTATTCACAGTCTGAGGACATTAATACCCAGGGTTTAAATACAGGAGACAGAGGTCATTGGGGACCATCAAGGATTTGACTGTAATTTCTCTTATTAGTGTTATATAGTTTTCAGCATTCAAATCTTCACCATATTTTGATAGATTTACCCCAAAGTATTTCGTGTTCATTGATGCCACTGTAAGTTCTAATTTCCAATTGTTTTTTTGCCACTATATAAAAATACAATTATTTTTTGTATTATCCTAGTAACCTGTGCCCTTGTTAGACTCACACTCACTAGTCTTAGTAGCTGGTAGACTCACTAGCTACTAAGTTCTAGTAGCTTTTTGGTAGATTCTTTAAGATTTTCTTTGTAGACAATCATGTTTCTGTGAATAAAGACAATTTTATTTCTTCCTTTCTAATCTGTATGCTTTTCATTTGTTGGCTTCTTATATAGGCTAGGATCTCCAATATAATGTCAAATAGAAGTGATAAGAGTAGACATCCTTGCCTCAAATCCATGCTTGAGAAGAAAGCAGGCAGTCCCTCATCATTAAGTATGACATTATAAGTTTTGCATAGATTCCTTTTATCAGGCTGAAGAAATTCCTTTCTAGTCCTAATTTATTAGACGTTATTATGAATGTTGAATTTTGTCAAATGCTTTTTCTGAATCTGTTGAGACGATCCTATGGTTGTTCTGGCAAATTGCATTTATTGATTTTTGAATGTTGAACCAAACTTGTATCCCTGGGATAAACTCCGCTTGGACGTGATATGTTATCTTTTCTATGTATAGTTAGATTTGGTTTGATAATAAAATTTTTTAAAATCCACGTTTAGGAGGGATATTGGTCTACAGTTTACTTTCCTTGTAATAACATTTTCTGTTTTTTTTTTAAATCATGGTAAATGATTTAGTTGGGAAGTGTTCCCTTCTCTTCTATTTTTCTGGACCATATATATTTACAGGTGAAATGATACCATCATCTTAGATTTGTTTAAAAATAATTTGGAATGAAGGGAGGGATGAATGTGAATACAGATAAAATGAGATAGGCCAGGAGTTGATAATTACTGAAGTTTAAAATCGGTATATTTTCAATATAAAATTGAAAATTTTCAATAATAAAATATTTTCAATCATTTTCAATAATAAAATATTTTCTCTTAGAAATGTGTCCTTTCCACAGCTCCATCCTACTTTCCAGTGAATATGCTAGAGAAAAGGGTGCCCTAAAATTTCAGCAAAGAGTGAAGCAGAAGCCCAGATGCTGAGAGTTCCCAAATCGTTTTAAAGACTGTCCTGACCATTAGCATCCAAATGTGTACTAAGAGGAGAGTAGGATAAATCAATTATAGCTTCAGTTTAGATGTAGGATTTATGACAGTCTTAATTTCTTGGCTATTTCTCCAACTCAGCTTTGAAAAATTCTATCCTGCAATGCAATGGTTGTCAAACATTAATGTGCATGAAAATCATCTGGAGGGCTTCTTAAAACACAGATTGTTTAAGGCAGTGAAACTATTCTATGTGATGCTGTAATGGTGGACTCACGTCATATATTTGTCAAAACCCATAGAACGTACACCACTAAGAATGAACTTAATGTGAACTAGGGACTTTGGGTGATCATGATGTGTCAATGCAGTTTCATCAGCTGTAACACATGTACCACTCTGGCGGGGGATGATGTTGAATATAATTAATCCCCCAACTGTAACTATCAACACCTCCCACCAGAGGCTGTATGGGTGGACAGGGGGTATGTGGGAACCCTCTGTACTTTCTGCCCAGTTTTGAGGTGGACCTAAAACTGCTCTAAGAAAATAAAGTCTAATTAAAAACCAACAACAAAGACACAGGTTGTTAGACTCCATCCTCAGAGTTTCTCATGCAATAGATGTGGGTAGAGCCCCAAAATCTGCATGTCTAACAGGTGCCTGGGTGATAATGATGATGTTGATCCAACAATCATGAGAGAACTTCTGCTTTAATATAAAGCCTCAGATTTCAGAAATTCCAGCTTTCTCACAATTTACATCCTGGATCCAATCCAAATAGAATATTATTTAGTTCACAAGCTACACTGACTCTCAATTCTGTTTGTTTCATTTTGGCAAACTTTGTTTGAATACCAACCATGTACCAGGTCTTCTGCTAGCCTCTGGAGATACAAGGACAAGGATATGTATTAATGCATTGTCCCTGACATTGAAGGTTTTATAGTCTGATGTCCTTATATTTAATCCTGTTTATTAATTTTATAGAATATTCTGTTTAATTTTTATCTAAGCTGTTTCATTTGAAGTAGATTATTTTTACATTTGTTTTGGTAAATTAAATTAACAGTTGAGTTCAGCTGGTAGTATAAAATATTACAGGGTTTTTTTCTACATCTTGGTCTTATAGTCCAAGTGCTCCTAAGCGTCTCCCAAAAGAGACCTTAGAAATCATCTCATTCATTTGCCCAACCCCATTTTACAGTTGAGGAAACAGAAGCCCAGAAAGATGTGACAACTTTCCCAGGGTCACTAAGGTAGTAAGTGACAGAGCTAGAACTAAATCCAAGTCATTGGACTCTGAATATGGTCATCTTCCCATGACATCTGGCCTCATGACTTAAATTCCAACATCACGGAAAATTATGGATTCCCATATCTAGGAAATAATTCACAAATTTCAGTGGAATTTCAGGATTACATTAAATTATTGATGATCTTTGTGAACTAAAGGAGACAATGTGGAGAGAAAAAGATGAAAGACTGGAGTAGTGGTGGTCATTGTCATGATGGCATTAGTAGTTGCAGTAAAGTGTAGCAGTAATAGATGACTTCTTATGTGCTGTGTACTGTGACTTTCTTAGAACATTCACTCTTCTCAATAACCCCATGAGATATGTACAATTATTATACCCATTTTACAGATGAGGAAACTGAAGCACAAAGAAGTATAGTAGTTTGCCCAAAGAGACATGGCATTTGCACTAAATTCTGTCTAATGGCCTTGAATATATTAATCTCCCAACTGTAACTAAACTCTGCCAGGAGGAAAATTTAAGTAAGATTTAACCACTGTATAAAGTTTCATAGTTCGTCAAAGCCCCCAATCCTTTTTGGATATCTTAACAACCTTCCAAAACTGAACCAGGAAGAAACAGAAAATATAAACAGACCAATCATAAGCACTGAAATTGAGACTGTGATTAAAAATCTTCCAACAAACAAAAGCCCAAGACCAGAGGGCTTCACAGGCGAATTCTATCAAACATTTAGAGAAGAGCTAACACCTATCCTTCTCAAATTCTTCCAAAATATAACAGAGGGAGGAACACTCCCAAACTCATTCTACGAGGCCATCATCACCCTAATACCAAAACCAGACAAAGATGTCACAAGGAAAGAAAACTACAGGCCAATATCCCTGATGAACATAGATGCAAAAATCCTCAACAAAATACTAGCAAACAGAATCCAACAGCACATTAAAAGGATCATACACCATGAACAAGTGCGGTTCATCCCAGGAATGCAAGGATTCTTCAATATATGCAAATAAATCAATGGATACACCATATTAACAAATTGAAGGAGAAAAACCATATGATCATCTCAGTAAATGCAGAAAAAGATTTCAACAAAATTCAACGCTCATTTAAAAAAACCCTCCAGAAAGTAGGCATAGAGGGAACTTACCTCAACATAATAAAGGCCATATATGACAAACCCACAGCCAACATCATTCTCAATGGTGAAAAACTGAAACCATTTTCTCTAAGATCAGGAACAAGACAAGGTTGTCCACTCTCATCACTATTATTCAACATAGTTTTGGAAGTTTTAGACACAGCAATCAGAGAAGAAAAAGAAAGAAAAGGAATCCAAATCGGAAAAGAAGAAATAAAGCTGTCACTGTTTGCAGATGAGATGATACTATACATAGAAAATCCTAAAGATGCTACCAGAAGACTGCTAGAGCTAATCAATGAATTTGGTAAAGTAGCAGGATACAAAATTAATGCACAGAAATCTCTTGCTTTCCTACACACTAATGATGAAAAATCTGAAATAGAAATTAAGGAAACACTCCCATTTACCACTGCAACAAAATGAATAAAATACCTAGGAATAAACCTACCTAAGGAGACAAAAGACCTGTATGCTGAAAACTATAAGACACTGATGAAAGAAATTAAAGATGATACAAAGAGATGGAGAGATATACCATGTTCTTGGATTGGAAGAATCAACATTGTGAAAATGACTATACTACCCAAAGCAATCTACAGATTCAATGCAATCCCTATCAAACTACCAATGGCATTTTTCACAGAACTAGAACAAAAAATTTCACAATTCGTATGGAAACACAAAAGACACTGAATAGCCAAAGCAATCTTGAGAAACAAAAACAGAGCTGGAGGAATCAGGCTCCCTGACTTCAGACAAAGCTACAGTAATCAAGACAGTATGGTACTGGCACAAAAACAGAAATATAGATCAATGGAACAGGATAGGAAGCCCAGAGATAAACCCACACACATATGGTCACCTTATTTTTGATAAAGGAGGCAAGAATATACAATGGAGAAAAGACAGCCTCTTCAATAAGTGGTGCTGGGAAAACTGGACAGCTATATGTAAAAAGAATGAAATTAGAACACTCCCTAACACCATACACAAAATAAACTCAAAATGGATTAAAGACCTAAATGTAAGGCCAGAGAATATAAAACTCTTTAGAGGAAAACATAGGCAGAACACTCTATGACATAAATCACAGCAAGATCCTTTTTGACTCACCTCCTAGAAAAATGGAAATAAAAACAAAAATAAACACATGGGACCTAATGAAACTTAAAAGCTTTTGCACAGCAAAGGAAACCATAAACAAGACGAAAAGACAACCCTCAGAATGGGAGAAAATAGTTGCAAATGAAGCAACTGACAAAGGATTAATCTCCAAAATTTACAAGCAGCTCATGCAGCTCAATATCAAAAAAAATAAATAACCCAATCCAAAAATGGGCAGAAGACCTAAACAGACATTTCTCCAAAGAAGATATACAGATTGCCAACAAACACATGAAAGGATGTTCAACATCACTAATCATTAGAGGAATGCAAATCAAAACTACAATGAGGTATCACCTCACAGCAGTCAGAATGGCCATCATCAAAAAATCTACAAACAATACATGCTGGAGAGGGTGTGGAGAAAGGGAACCCTCTTGAACTGTTGGTGGGAATGTAAATTGATATAGCCACTATGGAGAACAGTATGGAGGTTCCTTAAAAAACTAAAACTAGAACTACCACACGACCCAGCAATCCCACTACTAGGCATACACCCTGAGAAAACCATAATTCAAAAAGAGTCATGTACCAAAATGTTCATTGCAGCTCTATTTACAATAGCCAGGACATGGAAGCAACCTAAGTGTCCATCGACAGAAGAATGGATAAAGAAGATGTGGCATATATATACAATGGAATATTACTCAGCCATAAAAAGAAACAAAATTGAGTTATTTGTAGTGAGGTGGATGGACCTAGAGTCTGTCATAAAGAATGAAGTAAGTCAGAAAGAGAAAAACAAATACCGTATGCTAACACATATATATGGAATCTAAAAAAAAAATAAAATAAAAAAGGTCATGAAGAACCTAGGGGCAGGACAGGAATAAAGATGCAGACGTAGAGAATGGACTTAAGGACACAGGGAGGGGGAAGGGTAAGCTGGGATGAAGTGAGAGAGTGGCATGGACATATATACACTACCAAATGTAAAATAGATAGCTAGTGGGAAGCAGCCGCATAGCACAGTGAGATCAGCTTGGTGCTTTGTGATGGCTTAGAGGGGTGGGATAGGGAGGGTGGGAGGGAGATGCAAGAGGGAGGAAATATGGGGATATATGTATATGTATAGCTGATTCACTGTGTTATACAGCAGAAACTAACACACCATATTAAAGCAATTATACTCCAATAAAGATGTTAAAAAAAAAATAGATGAAAACTTAGGGAAGCATTCAGTATACCCTATGCTCAATTCTTTATTATTATTTACAATACCTTTCTGCTTCCTTATTTTTCTTAAATTTTAACTAGAGGAATGCTAATAGCCAGGAATGATGCCAAGAAGATGTAGCTTTGAAAGAAATGTCTTCAGAAAAAAAAGCATTGAATCCCCCTCCCCCCCAAAAAAAAAAATCTCAGTGAGATGGTTGAAAAAAAGAAAATTTAAAATTCTTTCTTCTATGCCGTTAGATACAAATTTAATAACTCTATCCTTATGGATAGGTCAAATATTAAATAAAAATGTTCTGTCAGCAATTGGAATTCATAAATGGGTGAATAGGCTTCATTGGAGTGCCAGGTACACACACAGACATAGACACGTACACACACAACACCCTCGTTCA
Organism: Balaenoptera physalus; assembly: GCF_965194825.1. Lineage (NCBI taxonomy): Eukaryota > Metazoa > Chordata > Mammalia > Artiodactyla > Balaenopteridae > Balaenoptera > Balaenoptera physalus. The sequence continues at coordinate 75,521,780 of NC_138884.1, read as the reverse complement.
ATTTCATGTTTAAGCAAACATTACCTTATGCCCTTGGGAATTATTTTTAGCAATCTTTAGCCAAACTGGTTTTGCTTGGCAAACTATAACCCCTACAGGTGGCACCTATTCTCTGTGAAGTGTTTCCTTTTCCCAGAACTGAGACATTGGAACCACGTACCTCCTTAGCCTTTTGAACATCTGTTTCTACTTATGTGCCAGCTGAGGCCCCCTGACCTGTGAAAGGAAACAAAACAAAGGTTCATGGTCATTGTCTACCAAAATGCCGTGTTTTGGTCCACCCAGACCTTGGAAACACAGATTAGGAAATGGGATGCCAAGCGTTGGGCCACCTTACTAAGGGGCTGTGGAAAAAATATTTCCCTTATTCATCAGATCGTGTTAGATAAAAAAATAAGTCAGGAGTCTAGAGCCTAGAGAAGTCAATTTACAAGTGACTAAGTATTCACTACCATTTCCAAAGCATTGCATATTGCTTCAGAGGTGCTACAAGGGATATAGAGAGGACCAAGCTTGCCTTGAAGGGGTTTATAAGATTACAAGCAAGTCAAAAAACATACCTTAGAAAATCAATCTGTAAGGCTAAATACACAGCATGTCAAATTTACAAGACAAACAATTAGTATCATAGGCATTTCTTAGAAGGAACAAAAACTGAGAGTTGGAAAGGATAGGAAAACCTCAGTGGTGGTAAGACTCGAAGAAGAAAAAAATTACTTATTTTGTGACAAATGAAATCACTTTCTTTTAAATACTTTACCAGGATAAAAATTACCAAGTCCCATCTCTCCTAAGAGCTGAACTGAGTGACACCCAAGAAAATCCTTGTCCATATTTCATAAATATATTTCTTTTTGCTTCTCTTCTTTTCCTATAGTCAGCTTCCAATTATCTGTAGCATTTGAGGATAGAGACTGAAGAGGATAAATCTAGGGACATGTCATACCCTTTATTTTTGCCTTCAGGCTCTGTTTCCAGTTTTCAAAACTTTGCTTTTGAAAACTTTGGTAACAAGAACCCAAGTGTAATGATTTGAAGACATACATGCACAAGTCTGCAAAGTTGCCTATAACAAGGATATTCATTGCAATGTTAGATGATTAAAAGGTTTTGAAAACAACCTTAATATCCATCAATAAGGATATTGCAAATGGAAAAGATCAAACTGCCAAGCAGTAATGTCTCGTATGATCCCATTTAGTGAAAACAAAAAAGGACATCTGTACCTCATGAATGCCCCTCATACACCAATCAATTCCAGGAGGCAATGTGAGAAATTGTTAACAATGTGATATTTGTGAGAGCAGTAACTGACTTTTATTTTTTACTTTAATATTTTCAGTGCTGGTGGAGTTTTTAAAAGTATATCACATTTATACTTTTAAAAATAGTTTAATCTACATGTACATACGTAATATTGACATTTTTGTTTTTCAAATATTCTTCTTTGTCAATGAATGACCTAGAGACATCCACTCAAAGTGAGGCAGAATGTTAACAGAAGGTTCATAAAAATGAAACATTAGGCATGAAGAATGGTCACTACACACAGATTTTTTTTATTTCAGCATATAGGTCATTCCCTTACAGAAAATCAAATTTTCCTCAAGCAATAGATGGATGAATATTTTGACTTTTAGGCGCTAATAAATAGTTCAAAACCTCAGAACCTTGAGTTCCGTAGCTGAAAAAAAATGTGCTCATAGAACTAACCATAAAATGTGAGAGACTAATGGTTTAAGAAGTGGGAAACATGTTGCTATGATGCTCTCTTAGCTGATGACATTCTGTGACAGCTGCCAGCCTTGAGCAAGATTGAGGAGTTCCAGACGTCCAAGTGGCCTTTCTCCTTTGCCTGCTGGAGATCCGAACAGGGCAGCTGGATGGCCATGAACTCTGTGTGTGGGATCAGGAGGTAAGTGGGAGAGGCTCAGCCCGTTCTGCTGATGCACCGGTTCAGGGAAAGTTAGATGACACAGCCCTTTGCCTTCCTCTTGGCTTGAATAAAATCAGGAAAAGTGGTTTAGACTCAGTACTTTCTCTGCTCTCCTCAGGGTCCACATGTTTCCTGACCCTTGACCTTTTTTTTCTGTTCAGGGGCAGTCACCTGCACATGGGCTTAGCTGACAATGACATACTGCCCATCTCTATGTCCTGGACCCATCATTGTGCTTCATCAAGCTGCCCATGTCTTCTGCGGGTGATTTGCTTCATGTCCAGCCATCATATGACCACACCATCACTTAACTACACCATCACCTAACCATACCACCAAGCTGGGGTTTTTTTGTTTAAGAGGAACAAAACTTTTTGGAGGGTGTCTCTGTAAAACCAACTAGCTAATTAATTTACATAGTTAAACATAACACCCAGGAAATTAGTTGGACCTCCTTAATTTTTAAGAGCATATAATGGCCAAACCTTTGAAGCTGGTGATAAAACATCACTCAACACTGGCTGTTCAGTCCTTTCTTTCCTTCTAAATAATGATATACAAATTTGAGGTCTCCAAACACAGGAATGGGTCTGCACTGTGTATCCATCTGTCTGGTTACATCCTACAGGAAGTAAGATGTGTGTTATAAATCCCAAATCATAATATAGTGGAAAGAACACTGAACTCAGAGTCAGAAAACCTGATTTCAATACCAATTCTGCCACTCACACACTCTGGAAGAAATAAGGGAGATGATCTTCTTTAGCAAAATAAAGGAGAGAATCACTAACATTATGGAATGTTTGGTTCTGTAGATCAGTGGCCAGCTAGGGGGATGGATTATACCAGGTTGCTTTTTCTACTCCATCCAGAGATCTACAATCAGGCCATCACACAATGTCCTGGAATGAGGCAATTCTCCCTCACTCTGGTAAAGAATCAGAATCAGTTACATCACCTGTCAATTATGCTATTCTCTGAAAATCTCAGTGTGTTTTCATAAATTATATTGTAGCTCAATGATGTAAATAGAAAACTGGGTTAATTTTCTCTATGGTGGCTTGAGAACCTTAGTGTGACAGAACCGATAGATGGAAGATGGTAGGTAGGTAGGTAGATAGATAGATAAATAGCTGATAGATAAACAAACATAGGTGATGGGAGGGTAGGTAATGGATAGATGGGTAGACAGAATTGAGGTTCTGAGCATGGTCTCTATAGAGTCAGGCTACCTTGGTTCAAATTACAGCACCACATCTTTCTGGCTGCATCACCTTAAGCAAATTACTTCACCTATTTGTGACGCAGTTAACTTAATGGTAAAATTCAGATAGTAACGATAGTACTTACATCATCAGGTGGTTGTCAGGATTAAGATTATTCATGGAAAGTTTTTAGCATATGCTAGACATATAATGTGCTCCGTAAATGTTAACAATTGATATTGTTTAGGAAACAGTGTATATGTTACTCTTTCACCACCATTCCAACCACCCTCCCTCCAACACATACCCAGAGGTAGCCACTGCTAGCAGTTTGGTTTGTGTTTTTCTATTATATACATAGATACGTGTACACAAACACACATCTTTTGTGTTATCACTTCCAAAAGTGGATTGTACAAGATACATTGTTTTGAGACTTGATTTTTTTGTTGTTTAGCTATATGTCTTGTAGAGCTTTCCCTTTCCCCATACCAGATATAGACAATATCAATACACCAAAATATGTAAATTCATGTCCCTATGGATGGGCATTTAAGTGGTCTCAAATTTCCAATGGATGTCCTTTAGTATATCTTTTTTCTCACGTATGACTAAATCTGTAAGACAGATTACTCTCTTGCTGAGTCATAAGGTATGTGCACTGAAGTGTCTTATATACACTGCTGTTTCATTCCCTAAAAGGACATTATCAATTTATATTCCCATCAACAATTTATGAGCATGTCTGTTTTTCCACACCTTTTCCAACACTGAATATTGTTAATTTTAAAATCTGCCAAAAATAAAATAAAATCTGCCAATCTGGACAGGAATAAAGACACAGACGTAGAGAATGGACTTGAGGACATGGGGAGGGGGAAGGGTAAGCTGGGACGAAGTGAGAGAGTGGCATTGACATATATACGCTACCAAATGTAAAATAGAAAGCTAGTGGGAAGCAGCCGAATAGCACAGGGAGATCAGCTCCGTGCTTTGTGACCACCTAGAGGGGTGGGATAGGGAGGATGGGAGGGAGACGCAAGAGGGAGGAGATATGGGGATATATGTATATGTGTAGCTGATTCACTTTGTTATAAAGCAGAAACTAACACACCATTGTAAAGCAATTATACTCCAATAAGATGTTAAAAAAAAACCCTGTCAATCTGATGGGCAAAATATGGTATTTTATTTTAATTTACAACTCCATGATTAGTTTTGAGATTAAGCAGACTTTGTTAAACCTTTACTGTGTTTTACCTTTTCTCCCAATCATTTATCTGAAAACATTCCCAGTAAGTGTGAACAAGGCACTGTAAACATCCAGCTGGTCACGTGATCACTATCCTGGGTACCCATTTTCCCATGTTAGCACCAAGGAAGGTTAACAAAGAGGAGAGAAGTTTTCTATTAGATAATTGCATCTTTATGCTTTGCTATTTTTTGTATTTCGTTCCTTCTATCATTTGACTTCGAAATCTAAAAACTGAAATTGGTACTATTCTAATAATACTATCTTATGAATAGTTTGCTCAATTACGTGGGAAAAATCAAATAAAACCTAAATGTTCCTATCATAGCAAATTTCCTTAAAAATCTCAACGTCAACACTCATTGTTAATGGGAACATGGGGGAAAAGCGCTATTCTCTAACAGCGCTGGTAAAAATCCAATGTGCTGCAGTCTTTAAAGGAAGCAGTCTGTTAAAGCATCTATTAAAATTGAAAGTATGTGTACCCTTTTGCCCCAGAATTCACCTTGGAATCTAACTATAGATATGATAGCACTTGACTGAAAGGTCATATGTACTAACTAGGTCAGTGCTCAGTTTTCAATGTGAATATGAATCTCCTGGGGATCTTGTTCAAATGCAAAATCTAATTCAGTAGGGCAGGCTGGAACCTGAGTGTCTGTATGTCTATAAAGCTCCCTGGCACGCCAATGCTGCCAGGTCATGGACCACACCTGAGCAGCAAGGATGTTTATCGTAGCACTGTTTATCCAAAAATTAAATTAAAACCAGGAACAATGAGTGAACATTCACTGATAGGCTCAATAAGTTATAAAACACCCGTATCACTGAGTATTCTGCAGACATTTAAAATAAAAATAAAAGTACACTGGTTGATTTGGAGGAAATTCCACAAGCAATGTGCAGAAAAATAGTATAAGATGATCCCATTTTTGTAAAATAGTGATTAAAATCCCCTTCGTGTATGTGTGTATATGTAGGATTATATTATCATGGAGAAAACATGAGAGAATTTTTTTTTAGGTTATTAGTATTAATTACCTCATGGAGGGGATGAAGGTAATGTGAGAAGGAGGAATAAGATAAGCATAAAAAAGGGAAAAGAAAATCCAAAACTTTATACTAAATCGTACGTTTAAAATCATATTAATGGAAACTAATGTATATGTATGAGTACATGTGTAAAGAAATTTTAAACATTTAAGATAAAAAAGTTAAAGAAATAAAAAATAATTAACAACATTAAACAAAAAAATCAAAATCTAGGTTCTTATCTCCCACTAATTAGCTTTTTGAGTTTGGTCTCCCACTTACAGTTAGAGATGACTTAAATATCTCTAGTAATTTCTATGATCCCATCTAGTTCTAAATTCTATGTTTTGGAAAACCTTCTGACAGTTCCTCAAAAGGCTAAGCCTAGAGTTACCAGCAATTCCACTTATATTTATATACTCAGGAGAAATGAAAACGTATGTCCACCCAAAAACTTGTACAAGAATGTTAATAGCAGCATTATTAATAATAGCCAAAAAGTGGAAACATCCCAAATGCCCATGGACTGCTGAATGGATAAAGAAAAGGTGGTTTATCCATGCAATGGACTATCACTCGGCAATGAGAAGGAATGAGGTACTGATACCTGCTACCACATGGATAAAACTTGAAAACATTATGCTAAATGAAAGAAGCCAGTCACAAAGGACCACGTATTATATGATTCCATTTATATGAAATGTCCAGAATAGGCAAATCCATAGAGACAGAAAGTAGATTAATGGTTGCCAGGGGCTGGGGTGGAAGGTGGGAGCAGGGATTGGGGGGCGGGAAGATTAAATTGGGGTGGGGAGGGGAGGGTGATGGCTAAAGGGTATGGATTTCCTTGGGGAGAAATAAAAATGTTCTAAAATTGACTGTGGTGATGGTTGCATATATATCTACAAAGATACTAAAACCCATTGAATTGTACGCTTTAGGTGGCTGAATTGTATGGTAAATGAATCATACCTCAATAAAGCTGTTTAAAAAATTCTATGACTAAAAATAAATTTTCTAATGTGAAAGAGCAAGTAACTCCCTCCATTTCTTGAGATTGTTCCTAATATTGGACTTTTGAATTTTTCTCCTAGAAAAGTAAAAATAACTTAACTTCTACTTTACCAAGAATTTTTATTCATTTTTAATACAGTTTCTGGTGCTCATGTCAATCTAATAAAAGGATATAATGGTTCCACTCTAAATTAATGCTCATTAACCTTAAATGGACCTTTGCATTCCTACTTTTTTCTTTCTCATTCTCCAGGAAACCTTCTCTAAGCTGTCTTTACTTCCTTCGAACCCTTTACTCCAACATTATGGGAAAAAGAAAAGCCATCAGTTGGAATGCCTCATCTCCCATTATCTATCATGTCGACCTACCTACATCTGTTCCTGTCCTATTTTTGTTTCTTCTGACCCCCAAATATCCCTTCTTCTGTGCTTTGGAACCCATCCTTTGCCACTTTCTTAGGACCCCAACACAATAACCCTTTCTTACTCCACAGAGGTTTCAGTGTCCATTCTGCTGCATTGACATTCAGCCTGGTCCCTGGAGTCACTGAAGTTTATATGAGGCTTGCCTTAAATTAATCGTGTGGTGTATATCTTTCATACTTTCTACACTTACAGAATATAAACTTATTTACCATACTTAAAGCTCTTAATATTGTTTTTTATAAAATAAAAGAGATCATAGAGTTAAGATGTTCTTTTTAGTAGCTATATGGTATTCCAGTATATGAATGAGCTATAACTTATTCAAGTATTCCTTGATAGGCATTTGGATTGTCTAGAGCTCCCTGGTAAATAATTTTGCAATATACAACCTTGTAAGTAAATCCATATGTCTAGTGCTTTTGTTTCTTTGGGCTCAATTCATAGTCGTATACTGTTAGGTCATAGCTTATGTCAATTTAAGTTTCAATGGGTACAGACATGTTTTAACAATTCCTAGAAAGTTTCAGCAATTCATCTCCCAACAATATATAAGGGTATCCTTCCCCCTAGCTCTGGCCTATACTGAATGCTATCAATATTTTAAACTCTGACCAATCTAATGGGCAAAAAAAAAAGGTCATTTCATTGTTACTTGCATTTCTTGAGTACCAGAGAAGTTAAAAACATAGACCTCTGGCAAGATAATATCTCAAAATGTTAATTTACACATTTTCCGTGTTCTCTCCCTGGTACCTTTGAACTCTGATGGTTATTTTTCTATCACCCCAGCCCCAAGCCCACTCTAAGCTGCAACAGAGACTCAAAGAAGCCTCAGGCCCAAGTGTAGAACAGGAAGACTTTAATGCTTTTGCTCTCTCAAAGGCTAGTAAGACTCCGGCTTGAAGATGGAAATTGGAGGCAGAAGACCCATCCTAACTAGGGGCAGAGAAAGGGATGGGAAGGATTCCAGGTCACAGAGTAGGAAGGAGAAATATCTTCTGTTCAGAGGACCAGGAAGCAGAGCAGCAGGAAATCACTGCCAGGTAGCTTTTAAGTGTTCACCTTCAACGACTCACTCCCCAGATACTGACAGCCCTCCACCCAACAGTCCTGGACTCTCTGAGCATAGGATAAGGAATTTTAACATCTTGAAAGGTGATAGGGGTGGAAGGTGGGGTGGTGGAGAAAAGAAATCAGGGTGGGGGAGGAAGAACTTAAAGGAAAACCTTAGTTCCCTGACCAAAGCAAACCCAAACAGAACTGGGAGTTTCCCTAAAAGCCTATTAGCACCGTACACGTTGCCACTGTTAACTATTTATTGTCCATTTGCACTTTATCCTCTCTGAATTGCCAGTCCATATCCTTTTCAACTGGACTTTTCTAAAAATGTCATTTTATAAAAGTTCTTTGTAGAGTACAAATACAAACACTTTTTCTGTGAAATGTAGTGCAAATATATTTCCTCTTTGGTAACCACTGAACTTTTGATTTTGCTCATGGTATCCTGTCAACAGAAATTTGGGGTTTTGTTTTTAATGTTGTCAGATCAATATTTTTCTTTATTTTTTCTGGAATTTCTATCTGGCTTAAGAAAGTCTCTCCAATTTCAAGATTATATAACTGTTTTTCTGGATTACCTTTTTATCATGTATGTTATAAAGATGTTATTTTATACAGTTAGATTTTTAATCCAGCTGGAATTTCAGTTTTTATACTATAGCATAACCTAGGTAATGATCTGATTTTATTGCCTGGGTTCAAATCCTGACTCCACCACTTCTTAGCTATGTGACTTTGAACCAGTTACTAAACCTCCCTATGTTTCATTTCTTTCAACTTCAAATAGGGATAAAAACAGTTTTGATGTCAAAAGGCTGTATTGAGGATTGACTTAATACATGAAAAGGTCTTAGAATAGTATCTGACACACAGTAAATGCTCACTAAATGTTAGCTGTTAACTGACCCAGTGGAAAAATCCTGCCACGATTTTTTTTTAACATCTTTATTGGAGTATAATTGCTTTACAATGGTGTGTTAGTTTCTGCTTTATAACAAAGTGAATCAGCTATACATATACATATATCCCCATATTTCCTCCCTCTTGCTTCTCCCTCTCACCCTCCTTAACCCACCCCTCTAGGTGGTCACAAAGCATTGAGCTGATCTCCCTATGCTATGTGGCTGCTTCCCACTAGCTATCTATTTTACGTTTGGTAGTGTATATATGTCCATGCCACTCTCTCACTTCATCCCAGCTTACCCTTCCCCCTCCCCGTGTCCTCAAGTCCATTCTCTACATCTGCGTCTTTATCCCTGTCCTGCCCCTAATTCTTCAGAAACTTTTTTTTTTAGATTCCATATATATGTGTGTTAGCATACAGTATTTGTTTTTCTCTTTCTGACTTACTTCACTCTGTTTGACAGACTCTAGGTCCATCCACCTCACTACAAATAACTCAATTTCGTTTCCTTTTTTTTTTTTTTTTAAACATCTTTACTGGAGTATAATTGCTTTACAATGGTGTGTTAGTTTCTGCTTTATAACAAAGTGAATCAGTTATGCATATACATATGTTCCCATATCTCTTCCCTCTTGCATCTCCCTCCCTCCCACCCTCCCTATCCCACCCCTCTAGGTGGTCACAAAGCACCGAGCTGATCTCCCTGTGCTATGCGGCTGCTTCCCACTAGCTATCTATTTTACATTTGGTAGTGTATATATGTCCATGACACTCTCTCACCCTGTCACATCTCACCCCTCCCCCTCCCCATATCCTCAAGTCCATTCTCTAGTAGGTCTGTGTCTTTATTCCCATCTTGCCACTAGGTTCTTCATGACCTTTTTTTTTTTTCCTTAGATTCCATATATATGTGTTAGCATACTGTATTTGTTTTTCTCTTTCTGACTTACTTCACTCTGTATGACAGACTCTAACTCCATCCACCTCATTACAAATACCTCCATTTCATTTCTTTTTATGGCTGAGTAATATTCCATTGTATATATGTGCCACATCTTCTTTATCCATTCATCTGGTGATGGACACTTAGGTTGCTTCCATGTCCTGGCTATTGTAAATAGAGCTGCAATGAACATTTTGGTACATGACTCTTTTTGAATTATGGTTTTCTCAGGGTATATGCCCAGTAGTGGGATTGCTGGGTCGTATGGTAGTTCTATTTTTAGTTTTTTAAGGAACCTCCATACTGTTCTCCATAGTGGCTGTATCAATTTACATTCCCACCAACAGTTCAAGAGGGTTCCCTTTCTCCACACCCTCTCCAGCATTTATTGTTTGTAGAGTTTTTGATGATGGCCATTCTGACCAGTGTGAGGTGATACCTCATTGTAGTTTTGATTTGCATTTCTCTAATGATTAATGATGTTGAGCATCCTTTCATGTGTTTGTTGGCAATCTGTATATCTTCTTTGGAGAAATGTCTATTTAGGTCTTCTGCCCATTTTTGGATTGGGTTGTTTGTTTTTTTGATACTGAGCTGCATGAGCTGCTTGTAAATTTTGGAGATTAATCCTTTGTCAATTGCTTCATTTGCAACTATTTTCTCACATTCTGAGGGTTGTCTTTTCGTCTTGTTTATGTTTTCCTTTGCTGTGCAAAGCTTTTAAGTTTCATTAGGTCCCATTTGTTTATTTTTGTTCTTATTTCCATTTCTCTAGGAGGTGGGTCAAAAAGAATCTTGCTGTGATTTATGTCATAGAGTGTTCTGCCTTTGTTTTCCTCTAAAGAGTTTTATGGTCTCTGGCCTTACATTTAGGTCTTTAATCCATTTTGAGTTTATTTTGTGTATGGTGTTAGGTAGTGTTCTAATTTCATTCTTTTACATATAGCTGTTCAGTTTTCCCAGCACCACTTACTGAAGAGACTGTCTTTTCTCCATTGTATATTCTTGCCTCCTTTATCAAAAATAAGGTGACCATATGCGCGTGGGTTTATCTCTGGGCTTCCTATCCTGTTCCATTGATCTATATTTCTGTTTTTGTGCCAGCACCATACTGTCTTGATTACTGTAGCTTTGTCTGAAGTCAGGGAGCCTGATTCCTCCAGCTCTGTTTTTGTTTCTCAAGATTGCTTTGGCTATTTGGGGTCTTTTGTGTTTCCATGCAAACTGTGAAATTTTTTGTTCTAGTTCTGTGAAAAATGCCATTAGTAGTTTGATAGGGATTGCACTGAATTTGTAGATTGCTTTGGGTAGTATAGTCATTTTCACAATGTTGATTCTTCCAATCCAAGAACATGGTATATCTCTCCATCTCTTTGTATCATCTTTAATTTCTTTCATCAATGTCTTATAGTTTTCAGCATACAGGTCTTTTGTCTCCTTAGGTAGGTTTATTCCTAGGTATTTTATTCATTTTGTTGCAGTGGTAAATGGGAGTGTTTCCTTAATTTCTATTTCAGATTTTTCATCATTAGTGTGTAGGAAAGCAAGAGATTTCTGTGCATTAATTTTGTATCCTGCTACTTTACCAAATTCATTGATTAACTCTAGCAGTCTTCTGGTAGCATCTTTAGGATTTTCTATGTATAGTATCATCTCATCTGCAAACAGTGACAGCTTTATTTCTTCTTTTCCGATTTGGATTCCTTTTCTTTCTTTTTCTTCTCTGATTGCTGTGTCTAAAACTTCCAAAACTATGTTGAATAATAGTGGTGAGAGTGGACAACCTTGTCTTGTTCCTGATCTTAGAGAAAATGGTTTCAGTTTTTCACCATTGAGAATGATGTTGGCTGTGGGTTTGTCATATATGGCCTTTATTATGTTGAGGTAAGTTCCCTCTATGCCTACTTTCTGGAGGGTTTTTTTAAATGAGCGTTGAATTTTGTTGAAATCTTTTTCTGCATCTATTGAGATGATCATATGGTTTTTCTCCTTCAATTTGTTAATATGGTGTATCATATTGATTTATTTGCATATATTGAAGAATCCTTGCATTCCTGGGATACACCCCACTTGATCATGGTGTATGATCTTTTTAATGTGCTGTTGGATCCTGTTTGCTAGTATTTTGTTGAGGATTTTTGTATCTATGTTCATCAGTGATATTGGCCTGTAGTTTTCTTTCTTTGTGACATCTTTTTCTGGTTTTGGTATCAGGGTGATGGTGGCCTCATAGAATGAGTTTGAGAGTGTTCCTCCCTCTGTTATATTTTGGAAGAGTTTGAGAAGGATAGGTGTTAGCTCTTCTCTAAATGTTTGATTGAATTTGCCTGTGAAGCCATCTGGTCCTTGGCTTTGTTTGCTGGAAGATTTTTAATCACAGTCTCAATTTCAGTGCTTGTGATTGGTCTGTTATATTTTCTATTTCATATTGTTTTATTATTAGCTTTACAACAAATTTTAAAATCTGGTGGGGCAAGTCCCTCTCTCTAATCTTCTTTTTCAAAACTTTCTTGGTGATTTTCCATAGTATTTATCTAAATAAACTTTAAAGTAATATTGTCCTAAAATATTCATCTATACAAACTTAAAAAATTTTTTTAAATAATTTTGGAAGGAAGAATAGAACTAAGATACCAGGTTCACCCTGTCTGGAAGGGAACTAGTACCAAACTAGTACAGAACTACTACCAAAAGTGGAGATCAAGTATATCGTGATTTACTCGAAGGCACTCACAACTTTTGGCATAGGATGCAAATTCCAGAAGTTGCTGGGGGGCAGGGGGGTTATCCCATTCATTCATTCATTCAAACAAATTCCACTATTTCGCTATGCATTGCTCCATTATGGAAATCCAAAAGCTTACACCTGCAAGAGGACACACAGGCAAAACAAGTCACTTAGAGGCAACTGTCACACCGAATTGTCCTTAATCTGGAGAAATGCTAGCTTCTCCCAACACCCTACCCATTCGGAACAACACAAGGATTCTTATGTGTTTACTTTAAACTGTGTTTGGCATGTATGCTTTCTAGGATAAAATAGTTTATCTGGATTTGCAAAATCATTTCCTGTCGTTCCAAGATCAAGCACCATCTTGACTGTAAACACGTACTCTTCTGTCCGCCCGAGCAACTTAGAGGGCACCAATTCAGGTTTCCCTTCCGATCGTGACCAGGAAGAGGCCCAATAAATATTTCAAACATAAAAGGATTGTTATAACAAAGCGGTCTTAAAATCCTCCTGGGTTATCCGAACAGCTTTCCGTTTCATTTTGTTTTCACCTCTACCCCCCGTGAAACTGGAAGAGGTTTTTTTCCTCGGGATGAAACAAAAGTTTATTCACAGAAGGGGTGAGATTAGAAAAGAAAATGAACAACAAAAGCAACAAAAAAAAAAAGTGAGATTCTCATAAGTAAAGGTATAGATATGAAGGGGGAGAGAAAGTTATGTGAGGAAGACGATCTGACCACAGGCCAGCCTTGGTAATCCCTGTTCAGGATGTACCTCCTGATAGCAAGCAATTCCTGCCTCAAAGACAACTCCATGTATTTGTGTTATAAACACAAACCCATCAAAGCATGTATTACACACACCTTACTGTCACATGGCAAATGGTGCCTGGCTTCCAAGATAAGCTTTATGGAGAGTGAAGAGGAAGGGACAAGAGAAATAGGTGAGAGGCCTAGGGAAAAACACTTCCCTTAATCCTTTGATGTCACCAAAGTGATCAGTGATGAAAGAAGCATCATTCTTACGCACCCACCCGCTCCCCCCGCCCCCCCGCCCCGGCCCATCCCTAGACAGAAACTAGAGGCTAAATATCATCCAAGATGGCTCTCCCTTTAAGGAGATGACTTTCTATGAACCTCAAACCAAAACCCAAAGCAAAGGACAGTGGATGCGTTGGCTGGTCATAGCTGCAAGACATTTCTCCAACTTTATTTCTTCAAAGTTGCTCGCAATGAGTGCCATTCTGAACTATTCTAAGAGACTTTATTCTCTTAATCTTCTGTAGATTAAAGAAGGGAAATGATAACCCCCTTGAAATTGTTACAGAAGCCTGACAGCCCAAGGTAATTTATGAGATAAGGTTTAAATTTACAAAAAGTCTAAGTTTAGCTAAATTAGGGATAACAATATCTGGCCCAATAGAAACAAATCACAGTACAACAAAAGCAACTGGACAATTAATCAAGTCAAAGATATATATTACGTAATTATTTTAGGCTTAGTTCTGTGAAAAACACTGAGTGGAGGGGCTTAGGAAAGAGCCACACAATCTCTCTGCTCTAAGGACTGTCTTTCCTGTTAGAATAATACTTAGGCAATAAATTTAAGTAATATGAGGCAATATACGATTATACTTTTAAAACTATGAAGGAACCATACATGTAAACAGACTTCCATCAGGGAGAAAATAGTTCTTTGGATTTAACTGCAGTGAAATTATAATGTAGAACTCAAGCTACAGGGTCAGTTCTTTAAATTATAAATTATTCTAGTTAAAGTATACTTCTTTACCTTAAAATACAACTTTGGGCTTTTTCCTCCTCCAAACTATTATGTAGTTGTTTGCAGAAGGATTTTTCTCTCTTTAGAGTTCTCAAGTTTATGTACATATTTAACATATTTAGCTTTATTCAACTATTTGAAAATAACCTAACCTGAAATAGCATAAATAATAAAATTGTATTCTCCCCCTTGAATAAAGTCAGTCTTAGCTTGAACTGTGAAGCCCCCCATTAAACCACTGAACAGTGTTTGATTACAATTCTAAATAAGAATAAATTAGGTATAGGAAATAACTTGGAAACAAAGCCAATTATTTATCATCATAACAGGTATTCTCCATAGTAAAAAATGGAAGGTCAACAGGCAATCATGCAGAAAATGAACTGAACAGTTGAAGATGACATGTCAGTAATATATACCCAACCCTCCCAAAAGCCACTGACAAAATCCTAAAGGAGGCTCATGTGATTCAGACCAGTTGTCCACACTGATCAAATTCTATAGACAGCTTACAAGAGGAGTCATTCAATAAATATCTATCAAATTGAGCTGAATATTCAACTCTCCACTTTAAGCAGTTATACCCTAAATCATGAGATGAATCAGAAAGCATGGGGAGGAGTGAATTTGAAATTCATTTAATAAGAGCTAAGGTTTATACAATACTTGATCATTCTGAACTTTCACTCAGAAATTGCCTCAGTTGCCCCTAAACAGAACCCTGTGAGGTAGCTAAGAGGTTATTGTCAGCCTCACATTAACAAAGAAGAAACTAAGCCTCAGGGAAGTTACATGACTGCTCACCTGAGGTCACCCCACAAGTAAACCAGCTCGCTGACACCAACACCCAAGCTGGCTGAGCTGCAAAAGCAGCCCTGCCTGTGAGTGTGTAACTCAATTCATCAGAAGTGCATACACATGAGATGTTTTTACTTTTTCAAATAACTGCCACCAACTACTCTGTGGACAACCTCCTTTGCCCTTTTCCAGCTGGAAAGTGCCTCCCGTAATCACACCTCAGGCCGATTCCCTAACTTCCCACCCCTTTTTGGTTACTCAGCGTCTCATTTCAGTTAGCTCCCTTCCTTCCCAGGGCAGGCAGTCGACGGTGACTCTGGGCTTGGAGTTGGCGCGGAGTAGGAGGGCATTCCGTGCACGGCGAGGTGGTGGCGGTCCCCTTTCATGGGCCAGCAGGGCTGCGGGTTCCTGGGACCTCGTGGAGGCCTCGACAGGACCTTCCAAGGGGGGTTCTGCCTGGGGGCCCCGGGCGGGTGTCCCGGAGCCCGGTCTGATCTCGGTGGAAGGTGCCACTGTGGGCCAGGAAACGCGCCTCTCCCACTTGGCTTCTGCGACGCCCAGCAAGCCGGCAGCCTGCGCTCCTCGGCCTCTAAGCTCTGGACCCCGCGGCCCTCGTCCGGGACGGAGCCTCCTCCGCACCCCTGGCCTCCCGGTCACCCCGTCCCTCCCCTTCTCCCTGGGCTCTTGCACGCACTTCCAGGCGGGGCAGAAGATGCCAGTCTCCCCTACCTTCAGACACCCACGAAATTCAGATCGAAATCTTTCGGAGACGCACTCTCCCCCTAGGCTTTGGGAAGAAGAAACAGCGAAGGAGCACGCCCAACCCCTCCACTGGTCTTCTTCCCCATTTCCCACCGTGCAAGACCCCGGACGCCTCCTGGCTGAGCTCCTTATACCCGCCCTGGAAGCAACTTGTGTCTGCATTACTTCTGAACTCACTAGTACTGATCTTTATCCCCTGTACACCAGCGCTACCAGGTAACTTCTGAAGGTAGAAAAAGATCTCAGGAAATGTCCCCATACCGACAATATGCTCGTGTGGGTGGACACGTACGTTGGCTTGAAGTAGAGGTGTTTACCTTTCCCCATTTATTGCTTTAGCTTTGATTCTAGGCTTCACCACGTGCATTGCACAAAACAGGCGCTCAACAAATTATTTTTTTCCTAATGTACGTGACTCTCATCTAGATGAGTTTTGTAAAACCTGCTTTTAAAGAACTTGACATAATTGCATTCATTTTTTTATACTCTACATTTTTATACCTTTCACTGTGGATTTGAAGTGGCCTTTATAATAGTAAATAAACTTTCGTGACTCTTTAAGTTAAAAATAATTGCATCAGGTGTTATTAAAGTTAGTATAATGTAAACGACAAGTTCCAGGATACGTATACAGTGTTACTCAAATGACAAAGTTACAAGAGCTATTAAAACTTCACTGCAACCACAGTATTGTAAACTTTCACTCCCATAGCCCTTACTGTGTATCAGGCTCTGTTCTAAATGTTTTAGGAATGCTAACTCAGTTATAAGTGTTAAATCATGTAATCATTTAGAATCTTTGGGGATAGACAACCTTAGATCTCCATTTTACAGATGAGAAAACTGAGGCTAAAGTCTCATGGCTAGAAAGAGAGCAAGATTTGACTCCAGGGTTTGTACCTCTTAACCACTACACAATATTGTCTCTCTGACTTTATGCTTCTGGAGAATAAAAAAACAACTTCTTACTTGGATTTCTGTCACTTCTAGTCATAGAACTGCTAGCATTTATGAAAGCTTTACGCTTTTACAAAACCACTGCATAAGAGCTTTAAGAGGATCATGTCACTTAACCTCAAATTCTGCTACCCCCCAAGCCCACCCACAAGCCAGATGCAACCCCATTTTACAAATGTGGAAACTGCATCTCCAAGACGTTAAATTCCTTGGCTAAGGTCATAACATTAGTAAATGTCAAAGCCAGGCCACAAACCCAGGTCGGCCTGACACCAGAGTCTGTGCTCTAAACCACGACACTTTGGGTCCTATTCAAAGTGAACTAAATTAGGTTTAGACCCAACCCAACATCCAGCCACCTGGAACAATCACCTACGTTATTATCAAGTCAGAGGTTGCAAACGGATGGCTTCTGGGTTCCAGGCCCTCTGGTGAAGCACGTAAGATCCAACAGCACAGAGTGCATGCTGCACGTGCACGTGACCCTCAGACGGAGCTGAACGGTGACAGCTCCCTTGAATCATGCAAGCAAGTGCTCCGGCCCCACCCAGTCCACGTCACCCAACTCTGCCAGCTGCCTGGCACCTGCAGGCACTTGAGTTCCCAATCCCTAATCTAGAGATGCTCAGGCCAGTGCTGGGTCTCCTATGACCATTGCAAAGTGGTGCAGAATATGAAATAAATTCTTACAAATTGAGCATAGTTTTCTACCATATAAAGCAGACATTTGGAGTGAGGAAGTTCCCATTTTTATGCCCCCTTGTCATTAGGCCAACTCTACTTCACAATCCCACATCAAGGGTCTAAGGGATGGCTCTTGGCAACAGATGGGTGGCACTAACTAACTCTGTTCTCTGGGGAAAATGATTCTCCTAACATAGGGCTAAAGTCAACGTCCATTTGCATGTGTGGTCTCAGCAGTCTTATTTCTCTGTCTGTAGATTGTCATCATACAGCTACATAAGCCTTCCAAGCCTTCTCCTTTCCTCAGGACCTGCAGGGTAAGGACAGTCTGTACTGTCAGCATGATTCATGCGCTAACACGGGGAGGTGCTCATCTGAAAAGAGAAACTTGGCTCCCAGGAGCTCCAGATAAGACATAGGATGTGTTGAGCAAAGGCAAAAGAGGGAGAAAGGACACCTAGTCTCTGCAAAACAGAGATCCGCTGAACACGATAAGGCTGGACAGACAGGGGATTTCTACACAAACGCTGGCTATCTGAACACCATGTGGCTGTCAGAAACATATTTGGGAGCAAGGAAAAGAATAATATGATTCCTCCTCCTGACACATTTTGGAAACTAGCCAATAGTCTCATCACTGAGATATTTTTCTTTTTTCGACACCATGAAAATTAACAGAAGAGTCTGACATTTTATTTCTCTAGGCTATAAATTTGTATACGGAGAGATTCTTCCTTCCTGGGTATAGAATACTTAGAATTCAAGTTATTACTGACTTAACAACAACAACAAAAGACTTTTTATTTGTTTAGATAACAAACATCCAAGTAGCTCTGGATGTAAGTGCAGCTGGATCCAGATACTCATATGGTGTCATCAGGAATTAGTAGCCATCCCTGGCTCTGCTCTCCTTTATGTTGGATTTCTTCTCTGGCAGGTTCCCCTCCTGTGGTAGCAAGATGACTTCCAGAAGCTCTGGGTGTACGTACTGCCAGTTTAGCAATCCCACGGATTTGAGCAAGAGGTTCAGGCTTGTCTCTGTCTGATCTGGCATCGGTCAAGGGCCAGCCCCAGAATTAGTTACTGTGACCGGAGGGATGTGGTGTTATTGGTTGAAACTGAGTTCCCACCAGAGCCAGGAGGTAGTGCCCTCTCCATCCAAACCGTAAGATCAGGGTCAGGGAGATGTGATTTTCCCGCAGAAAGAGATGTACCCTGTGGAGACGAAGGGCACTGGGCAGGCAGACCACAGATGGCCTCTATAGTATTCTTCACTCAGAGCTTGGGGAGGCTTCATTAATTCATTTTTCCCCTGGTCCTTTTTTCAGTATCACGTTCCTTAGCTTCTCAGTTGAAGCCACAAATAAACCAGAAAAGTAAAAATTATTATTTTCATTAGATCGCTCCACCAAATACAATAAAACAGGAGCCAGTATATCAACAAAGGAACTCTTTTCATGAGATTTCCTGGCTAGTCTTACAGACCCAGTAGTTATCTCCAGGTAATAATAAGCATCAAAACGTTATTCACCCAAACTCCCACATATTAATTCTGAGGCTCCACATTACTGGTATAGAGCCAACTCTTAATTATTAAATGCATGGAATATGAGAAACCATGGATAAAACCCAAAGTCTTGCTTTAGCCAACAGACTCAGCCTCTTTCCCAGATAAACCTTCCCCCCAGCTGCAGGGAGCAACTGCGCTGACTAATTTGACTTTCACATCTGGTGGAACTACTCCCACACATACCTAGATAGGTCATACGCTCCTCTACACACTTCACAGAGTCTGATTAATTCCTATCAACTTACCCCAAATGCAAAAGGGGAGCATTTTATCATTTTGGCAAAAAGACTCAATTAACCGAGACTCAAAAAGCCAATGGTGAAAATCAAGTCCAAAAGGTGACATTTTAAACTGAATTCCTTCCTGCCCTACCCCCATCTCCAAGTTGGCCAACATTCTCAACCCTCTTTCCTCCCATCCTCATAACAAAAAATCACTTCTTTCTCCTCTGTCCTTAATTATTCTCTAAGTTTCTGTAACCACCGAAGCATAAACAGATCACCGGGGAGAGGCTGTAGACAAGAAATGGCAAAGGTGGAAGATAGAACCTTGAAGGTAGGAGGATGAAGAGAAGCCAGCTGGTCAGAGACGCTGGATGGGCCGTGGAGGGGGTTTTCTGAATGGAGGGCAACTTAGAAGGGGCTGCTCATGGCATCCCACTTAGTGGTCAATTTCATGAAATTCTCACCCCATTCACTCCAACTGCCAGATAACCTCGTTGTAATCATCAGAAGCCTTCTTCATACTCTGTTTCGGAAACCTCTTGCATATTGAACCCAGTTTGATTGCTAACAAACTGTCCACTCCTTTTTTTAAAATTAATTAATTTATTTATTTTTGGCTGTGCTGGGTCTTCGTTGCTGCGCGCAGGTTTCCTCTAGTTGCGGCGAGCGGGGGCTACTCTTCGTTGGGGTGCGCGGGCTTCTCACTGCAGTGGCTTCTCTTATTGCGGAGCACGGGCTCTAGGCGCGCAGGCTTCAGTAGCTGTGGCACGTGGGCTCAGTAGTTGTGGCTTGCAGGCTCTAGAGCTCAGGCTCAGTAGTTGTGGCTCACGGGCTTAGTTGCTCCGCGGCATGTGGGATCTTCCCGGGCCAGGGCTCGAACCCGTGCCCCTGCCTTGGCAGGCGGACTCTTAACCACTGAGCCACCAGGGAAGCCCCCAAACTGTCCACTCTTGATGTTGATTTGTGCTGCTGCCTCAGCTCCCTGCTAGCATTGTCTCAGGCCTCCTGTGTGCGAGGCACGATGTCAAATGCTGGGCATGAATTATTTGATTCAGTCCTCACAATACTTCCACAGAATGGGATACTCTTGTTATCCCCATTTTCCAGATGAGGAAATTTGGCTTAACTTGCCCAAGGTTAACCTATTAATAAGTGGTAGAGCAGTGACATGACACGAAAATGGAGAGAAGAAAGACGGGACCTAGAAAATCCACATATTGCCTAATCTGTTGTTCCACGATCAGACTATGTTTATATTTTTAAGTAAAGCTATGATCCTCTTTTTAGAATGCCCACTAAGCAAACACTTGATATAAAAATTGTATAGACTGTATTCTTTGATGTAAGGCATGTTAAAGCGTGAGAAATAATTAAAACTATAGGGCGGATTGGATGAAGGTGGTCAAAAGGTACAAACTTCCAGTTATAAGTAAATACTAGGGAGGTACAATGTGGTTAATATAATATATATATATTATAATGTACAACATGGTTAATATAATTAACACTGCTATATATTATATACTGCTCTTAGCAGAAAATCCTAAGAGTTCTCATCATGAGGAAAAAATTGTTTTTTTTATTCTTTTATTTTGTATCTATATGAGATAATGGATATTCACTAAACTTCTGGCAATTATTTCATGACGTATGTAAGTCAAATCATTATGCTGTACATCTTAAACTTATACAGTGCTGTATGTCAATTATATCTCAATAAAACTGGAAGAAAAAATAACTTTAATTCAAATTTTATATACATCTATTCTTTGACCCAGCAATCCCACTTGTAGGAGATAACACTTCAGACAGAAAAGCAAAAGGACATAAAGATGTATGTACAGAGGTATTTATTAAGCACTGAAATAACAAAGAAGAAAAAAATTGGAAAGGCTGACTAAGCCATGGTCCATCCATGGCACAGTGGCTGCAAATGTGAGCGGTAGAGTGAGCTGTGTGGGTGATAGAGCCGAACTGCCTGAGCTGGGGTCCTGGCTGCACTAATGTTTATGATCCTGGGCAAATCACGCAGCCTCTCAAGGCCTCAGGTTCCTCCCTTTGTTAAATGGGAATGAGAAAAGTGGTTACCTCAGAGGTTGTTGTGAGCATTAAAGTTAGTTAATACTTGGAAATGCTTAGAAGAATAAATAGCACGTAATAAACTTTGTTATGCGTCAACTATTTTGTAACCATTTTTAAAAAAGAAAAATTCTAAGTACTAATGTAGAGAATCAAGTAAAAAACAGCAAACTGCATCCCATTCTGTTTAAGAAAGCAGGGGTGTGTGTGTGTGAGAGAGAGTGTGTGTGTGTGTGCGTGTGTATAATTACACAGTTAAGAAAAGAAATGAGAGGAATATACACCTTGTTTCTTCATAATGTTACCTCAGGGACATGAAATGAGAGAGCTGAAGAAGATACTCTTCTTATATAATTTAAGTGGTAAGATTATGAATGATTTTTTTTTCCTTTATCATCTTTAAATATTTTTCAAAGAAATAAAACGTTAATGTTACTTCAATCTGATGCTCCATTGGAAAGGGACTTTCTCCTTTCCTAGGAACCCCTACAAAACAGATGCTAAGGCTCCTGGTTCTCTAAAGGGTCTGAGGAGCTAGAAGGAAGGGCTCCAGAGGGGTTTGTCAACATGTCACAAAGCCTAGGAAAAATCATGCATTCGCTGGTAAGAAGGCAGCTTAGCATACCTTAAGCATCGTGTGTCTCTTCTCCTTCCCCAGATTACATTAATTCAGCGTGGTCACACGGATTACATCAGGCTGATGAGGCATTCAGAGGGGTAGTTTTATTTTTTACAAATCATGATTAATTATAAAGAGAAAAACAACTCGGCTTAATAAATGTTGCTAGTCATACAGAGTCTTTCAAAACAGAATTCAGTGGATTAAAAGATGGAAGACCAACAGGCAACAGACCTTCGCTGTCTGCTACCTTTCTTAAGACATTTCAAAAACCTCTAGGATGTTTCCTTTACCGAAGCAAATGAAAGCAGTCTCTCTTGGCTGTTCCTGACTGATACTAAGAACTCCTTAAAGTCTTCGAGTCAGGCAGCAGTTTTTGCCAGTTAACAACGTGATGGTCTCCAGGTCCAGTGTAACCTTGCCCTAATCTCTCACTTATTTCCACCAGATAGGGAGTAGTCAGTAATACACTTCAGCTGATGTCCCTCTCTCTGAAGTTACCTCTGGCCCCTCTCTCCGCTGTGGCCATGGCCTCAGCCTCTGCCGGTTCAGCCCAGCATGTCTGAATGTTTAGTCATCACTTCAGAGCCACTCTTCCAGGAAAAGCCTATTGTTCCTGCACTTCCTGATCACTTACTTCCTGTCATTTTTTTTTCAAAAGGGAAAGAATAAAGACCCTTCTAAAATCACAGAAGGTTCTGCTCAACTTCACAACTGCAGTTTATTGGATTATAATTATTTACTTGATTTGGAGGCATCTAAATACACCAGTACTAGCCTACCCTAATCAACAGTGCCCCTGAGCCATGGGCAACTTCCACATGAGTCCCTAGTACAAGCGTCACCTTTTCACTCACAAGTCCATGTGGCTTGCAAATTATTTTGCTCCAAGACGTCAAAGAAAGCTTGTAGGGGCTTCCCTGGTGGCGCAGTGGTTGAGAATCTGCCTGCCAATGCAGGGGACACGGGTTCGAGCCCTGGTCTGGGAAGATCCCACATGCCCTGGAGCAACTGGGCCCGTGAGCCACAACTACTGAGCCTGCGCGTCTGGAGCCTGTGCTCCGCAATAAGAGATGCCGCGACAGTGAGAGGCCCGCGCACCGCCATGAAGAGTGGCCCCCACTTGCCGCAACTAGAGAAAGCCCTCGCGCAGAAACAAAGACCCAACACAGCCAAAAATAAATGAATAAATAAAATTTTTAAAAAAGCCAAAAACTACCTGAGCTCCCAGTCACGTTCTTCTTTAAAAAAAAAAAAAAAAAAAGAAAGCTTGTAAGAGTCTCCACCTTATCAATACTGCCCCATGACCCATTTGATGAAGAAGATAATCAGGTACAGAAAGGGTCAACCTCTCCCCTGGCTGGAGAGGAGGTGGCAGGCACATGAAAACCTGGAAATGCCTCCCCTCCCCTCTGCTCCTGCCCTTCCCTCGACTCACACAAAGATAATAACTGGGTCAGAATACTGAGTCTACTGCCTAGACAGACTGAGTCATTGGGAGGGGGAAAACAAAGAGGTGAGGGCTCAGGAAACCAAGAACCTGGGTTTGAATCCTGGCATGCACACACACACACACACACACAAATGCACACATACATGTACATACACACATATACACACATACACACACTTGTTTAGGGTTTGCTGTGTGCCAGGCACTGTGCTACTTATATACACCACCTCAGTTAATTTTGACACCCCCCCATAGGGTAGGTACTTTTATTCTCCCAATTCTACATATTAATACACTTGTCCAAGTTCACACAGCTAGTAAGGTAGTTCATTCACGCTAGTCTGACAGCAAAGTTGCACCATTAACCCCTCTATTTGCTGTGTGATTTCTGTGAGTAACCTAACCATGCTGAACCTCAGTGCCCTCATCTGTAAAATGGGAATCATAAAGCCTATAATATCTGCTTCCATATTGTGTTGAGAATTAAATGAATTTATGTACATAAAGTATTCACCACATACAGAGGTTCATTTCTCCTCCTTATCTCAGCTTCAGTTTGCTTCTAGGTAAAATGCTTGTATCACCAGGTTATTGTAAGAATTGAATGAGAAAACATATGAAAATGCTTTGGAAATGATAATTTGCTACATAAAATTAGTAATTATTATTCTTTGATACATTTTAAACTAAGATACTTGACCAGGTAGTCTAAACTAACCATATCGTTTGCCAATTATCAGATTGGCAAAGATCCAAATGTTTGGTACTACACGTGTTAGGGAGGTAAGGGGCATGAGCAAACTTATGGGTGTATAAATTGTCACAACCTCTCAGGAGACAAACTGGACAACATCTGTCAAAATTAAAAATGTAAATAAATATTATTTGATCTAGCTTATCCAACTGCATCAGTGTGATAATATAAAAGGCTATTTATTATAGCATCATCTGTAAAAAGTGGGGAGAAGAAAACTCGAAACAATCTAAGTGTCCACCACTTTTGGGCTGAAATATAATGCAAGCTGCAAATGTGAGCCACATATGTTAATTTAAAAATTTCTAGTTGTTACAAAGAAAGTAAAAAGAAACGGGTAAAATGCACTTAAGAATATCCAAAATATTATCACTTCAACATGCAATCAATACAAAAATTATTTATGAGATATTTTACATGCTCTCTTTCATATGTCTTTAACATGTGATGTGTGTTTTACACTTACAGCACATCTCAGTTTGGAGTAGCTACCTTTTGTGTGTTCAGTGCAGCTATATACACATCGGCACATAGGGCAGGGTGTCCTTACTGGACGTCGCAGGTCCTCAAAAAACTGATAACAACACAAGAAACTGATAACAACAACAGTTACCTCTAGAAAGAAAACCTCTCTGGGGATGGGGGTAAAAGGGAGAATTAATTTTCACTCTATACCTTTTCATGTTCTCTTAATTTCATGCCTTGTGCATGTATTGCCTTTTCAGAATAAAAAGAATAAAATAATTTTTACGGCAACTCTTTACAGTAACTTCTTAATCACCTTGGCATACAAATAGAGACAGATGATTCATACAACGTGAAGACAATTATCAGCGATGAATGACTCTCCTATTCCTTTTACTCTCGTCATCGTTCAGTAATTTAAAGGATCTGTCAGAGAGGTGACGGTAGAGCCATGGCTTGCCACCAAGAGAATGGTGTCAGGCTGGGGAAACATTTCTAAAGTGTGGAAATCAGTCAAATTAGAAAGGGGGGGTGTTGTAAGTAATTTATCGCTGAGTAAGTGGGATTCACAATGATCCTACCTGGTGGGGATTCTCTCAAACATTCCCACCGTGAGCCCAGAGAAGCCTCACGGCAGGTCACAGAACAGGAAATCGCGGGGTGCACATGAAGGCAAAGACAGGAAGAGGGAACAGGAAGGACAGGTGAAGAAAGATGAGGTTTCCATAAACAGGAAACAACCGTAGGGCCTCTTTACCTCTTAAATTTTATGTGGAGACAAGCGGAGAACCCCACTCCCAACCAGGAGAGAGGACCTGCCTTCTCCCATCTGGATTAATCCTCGTAAATATTCAACTAGATTCAAGTGAAGTAAATAATCTTCCTCTGATTCCTTCACAGTGGGGTAAGGTGGGGTTCCTGAGGGAGAAAAAGAGCAAGGTGGATTGGTTGGTTGAAGGGAAGGGGACAATGAATGTGCCATGGAGATTTTACGGAAGTCAGGGGGACATGGGATCCAGGAGAGCAGTAGCCCGGAAAACAGTCATGGCTGTGCACAAAGATTTAGCCACCAGGACATTTATCAAAGCATTGTTCATGATCCGGAAACACTGAAGACAGCCTCGGTGTTTTCATTTGGGGATTATTTGTGATATAAATCAGGGGAAAAGCAAATTATAAAACAATAGGACACTGTAATTCCACTCTTAAAAATAATTACACATACACACATATATACACCTACACGCACATGTGACCGGACTGGACGGGTATTTATTAAAATAAAAAGGGAAAAGGTGGGACTCTAGATATTAATTTTTCCTTTTAGCTCATCTGTATTTTCCAGATTTTTCAACAATGAACACACGTTCATTAGCAATAATATAGAGTGGAGTCAAAATTGTATCTCACAACCATTGGATATACAGAGAAGAGGTAATTTCCTTATTTGATCTGTAACTAACCCATTCTTCTTTACCATAACCACTTATTAGAGGGGAAACATTACCTTTTCATCCTTCCTACTTTAAAACATAGTTCAATTCAGCACATTAAATAGCCCCTCTAATATATTCATTATCCAGTATGGTAGTCACGAGCCATTTGTGGCGATCTAAATTTAAATGTTAATTAGTTCATATTTAAAATTCAGTTCTCCACACAGCTGTATGATTTGATTTCCCTTTGAATTCTTTAAAATAATTCTCAAAAAACCAAAACAAAGTTTATTTTCACTGCCCTTTACTCAGAAATATTTTAGCTCTCTTCCTAGATATCCTGACAGATAAAATAATTAAAAGTTGATTTTTTATCTTGACTGTGCTGATTTTAAAAATGTAAAAGTACATATACAAAAGAATAAAGACTCAAAGATTATATACAAATAACTTTATGTTAGGGTGTAAGGATTATGAGTGGTACTGTTTCCTATTTTGATAAATTCTCCTTTTATATTGTTAAATTGTTTTTTTACAATAAAAATAATGGTTAAAAATGAAAAAAAATTCATTTCCTCAGAGTCACGAGCCACATTTTAAGTGTTTAATAGCCGCACGTGGCTCACAGCTACCATATCGGACATTGAGAATGTCCGCGTCATTACAGAATGTTCTATTGGACAGTGCCGCTCCAGATAATGCTCAGTCTCAGATTTCTGAGCCATTCAGCTCCTTCCTGGCTGGACGGGGTCTGGGTGAGGTCTGGAGGGGGTCTGCATGTGTGCAGAAAGGGGTGTGACTTCCCTTCCCCCAGGAGCCGGGTGGCCTGGTGCTGGTCTTCAGTGAGTTCAGGCTACGTCAACTTTGGGGTCCCTCGGCAGCCTTCGGGTTCCCATACAAACATCCCTCCCTCAAATTCCTGGCTTCGGGGCCTTACAGAGGCCAAGTCTCTATTCCTTCTACTGACATGGTCCTCCAATCCATAAGCAGGCCTGAGGGGGGTCAGGAGGAGGCCTGCCAACCTCCCACAGCCGACCACCTTCTGAGACCTACCCTGCAGCCTAGGCCCACCGGATTCTCTAGATTGCCCGCCATTCCAGCCTTAGCACCTCAAGAAACTGGGAACCTTATTCCACCAGACGCCTCCCTCAGATCTCAAGTCCAAAGGCCGACCGGTTTTTCCAGAGTCTGATGCACTGAGGGCCTCTCTCAGGAGACTACAATTGTCCCAGGCTTTGCCCACAAAGCAGGGCAGGGCCCAGCCCTCAGACTCCCTGAAACTTCTCTGGATGCATTTAACACAAAACCTCCCTCAGAAGTTTCAACCCAGAGCAGAGCAGACAGGTTCCTGCTTCTCCCCTCTCCCCTCTCTCCCTTTTCTCTCTTGCCCACTTCTCTTCTTCCCATCACTCCCTGGGGTAGAAAGGAGTGGGATATTCATTTACTACCCAGTGTTATATGGCAGAGTAACTAACCAGGCTTTCTCATCCCTAGTCAAAAAAGCAAGGCCTTTTCCTTTGTGTATTTTAGGGGGAAATGAAGGAATTTAGAAAAGCCCTCCTCAAAACAACAGCTCTCTGTAGGCAGAATGCAATTTTATTTGCAATGTCAGGAGGGATTGTTACTTGCACCTTTGTCTTTGCATTTTATACGTAAGGTTTCTAATCTCCACACCCTCCCCTCGTGTTTTCCCACCTCACCCACCCAGGCAGATGAATGCCCTGCCTGTCCCACCAGGGTCAAGGTTATTTCTTCAGAAAGATGAATACTAAAAAGCACACGAAGAAGTTCCAAATCATAATACCAGCTACGATGAGGAGGAAAAATGTTAATTAAAATGTTTTATTATGATTGTTGGCTTTGACTAATCAGGAACTGACTTTAGAGAGGAGGTAATTACCAAGGTCACATTTTTGGATGTAATATGGGAGAGGTCAAAGATGCTTAAAAAAAAAGGATATTAAAGACTTGACACCCCAAATCTTCACCACATTACTAGCTCTGTGACACTAAGTTGTTTTACCTCTCTTGGCCTCAGTTTCCTCATCCATAAAATGAAAATAATAATCATGCTATCATGCATTATTGTGAGAATTAAATCAGATTGCGTATGTAAAACACGATGTCTACAACACAGTAGCCGTTCAGGAAATATCCCATGATAATCCTACAACTAAAAAGAATAATAAAAACAACATCAGCAGAGGAAATCTTATAACAAAGAGTAATAGAAACTGCCTAATTCCTGCTTTTTGGCCCAGGATTATGGTTTAAAATGGTGATAAGTGTAACCATTAAAGTAAACCTCAGATATCTCCAGAGAAGGGGAACTCACTACTTCCAAAGGCAACTAATGTTCTTCTTTTGAGTACTGATGGTTCTAATTCTCTTCCTTACATTATGTGTTACTTTCTCTCATTACAACTTTTCCCTCATTTATTCTTAAAAAAAAAATCCATGATAATTCAAATAACACAGGAGTTTGTAATATAAAGTATTATGAAAGTTTGTAAAGAAAAACATTTAAGTTCTCCCACTACACTCCACCAAATTCTACTCTCCGAAGTATCTCCTCTTAACAGTGGTTTTTCCATTCAGCATACTCAGACGTTTTCTACGTATACACAGTTACATATGTGTGCATTTTTATATAAATGGGATCAGAGTCTATACATACTTCTGCCACCAGCTTTTTTTTTTTTTTTTTTTTTTTATACTTTTGGCTGCGCTGGGTCTTTGTTGCTACGTGGGGGCTTTCTCTAGTTGCAGCGAGCAGGGGCTACTCTTCCTTGTGGTGTGCGGGCTTCTCATTGCGGTGGCTTCTCTTATTGCGGAGCAGGGGCTCTAGGTGCGCGGGCTTCAATAGTTGTGGCTCACAGGCTCAGTAGTTGTGGCTCACGGGCTCTACAGCACAGGCTCAGTAGTTGTGGTGCACGGGCTTAGTTGCTCCGCAGCATGTGGGATCTTCCCGGACCAGGGCTTGAACCCATGTCCCCTGCATTGGCTGGCGGATTGTTAACCACTGTGCCACCAGGGAAGTCCTAGTGACATATTTTTTAAGGAAAAAAAAAAGTATAGGGGAAGTAGGACCAAAATTCTAACCAGCACCTACTATGTGCCAGTCACCATACCAGGATTTTTTTTCCCAATTTTATTGAGATATAATTGACATACAGCACTATATAAGTTTAAGGTGTACAGCATAATGATTTAACTTACATATGTCATGAAATGATTATCACAATAAGTTAGGGAACATCCATCATCTCATGTAGATACATCATTAAAAAATGGAAAAAAAAATTTTTTTCCTTGTGATGAGAACTCTTAGGATTTACTTTCTTAATAACTTTCACATATAATGTACAGCAGTGTGAATTATCTTTATCATGTTGTCCATTACATCCTTAAATAAATGGGACCTAATTAAACTTAACAAGCTTTTGCGCAACAAACGAAACCATATAAAAGACAAAAAGACAACCCTCAGAATGGGAGAAGATATTTGCAAATGAAGCAACTGACAAAGGATTAATCTCCAAAATATACAAGCAGCTCATGTAGCTCAATATCAGAAAAACAAACAACCCAGTCAAAAAATGGGTGTAAGACCTAAACAGACATTTCTCCAAAGAAGATATACAGATGGCCAACAAACACATGAAAACATGCTCAACATCCCTAATTATTAGAGAAATGGAAATCAAAACCACAATGAGGTATCACCTCACACCAGTAAGAATGGCCATCATCAAAAAATCTACAAACAATAAATGCTGGAGAGGGTGTGGAGAAAAGGGAACCCTCTTGCACTGTTGGTGGGAATGTAAATTGATACAGCCACTTTGGAGAACAGTATGGAGGTTCCTTAAAAAACTAAAAATAGAACTACCATATGACCCAGCAATCCCACTACTGGGCGTATACCCTGAGAAAAACATAATTCAAAGAGATACATGTACCCCATGTATTTACAGTAGCTAGGACATGGAAGCAACCTAAATGTCCATTGACAGATGAATGGATAAAGAAGACGTGGTACATATATACAATGGACTATTACTTAGCCATAAAAAGGAAAGAAATTAGGTCATTTGTAGTGATGTGGATGAACCTAGAGTCTGTTATAGCAAGTGAAGCAAGTCAGAAAGAGAAAAACAAATATCGTGTATTAACGCATATATATGGAATCTAGAAAAATGGTACTGATGAACCTATTTGTGGGGCAGGAAAAGAGATGCAGACGTAGAGAATGGATTTGTGGACACAGGAGGGGAAGGGGAGGGTGGGAATTGAGAGAGTAGCACTAACATATATACACTACCATGTGTAAAATAGATAACTAGTAGAGAGCTGCTGTATAGCACAGGGAGCTCAGCTTGGTGCTCTGTGATGACCTAGAGGGGTGGGATGGTGGGGTGGGAGGGAGACTCAAGAGTTAGGGGATATATGTATACATATAGCTGTTTCACTTCACTGTACAGCAGAGACTAACACAACATTGTAAAGCAATTATACTCCAATAAAAAAAAAGAAAATATTTTTTCCTTGTGATGAGAACTCTTAGGATTTACTTTCTTAATAACTTTCACCTATAATGTACAGCAGTGTTAATTATCTTTATCATGTTGTCCATTACATCCTTAGTAATTATTCATCTTATAACTGGAAGTTTGTACTTTTTGACTACCTTCATCTAATTCCCCTCCCCACACCCCTGCCTCCTCTGATCTCTTTTTCTACGAGTTTGTTTGTTTGCTTATTTTTGAAGTGTAATTGACCTACAACTCTATGTTAATTCCTGGTACACAACATAGTGATACAATATTTCTATACATTTCAAAATTATTACCATGCTATATCTCGTTGTCATTTTTCATCATACAAAGATATTACATAATCATTGACTATACTCCCCACACTGTGTATTTCATACCTGTGACTCATTTATTTTGTAATTAAAACTTTATGCCTCTTAATCTCCCTCACCTATTTCTCTCTTCCTCCCATCCTCCTCCCCTCTGGCAACCACCTGTTTGTTCTCTGTAACTCTAACTCTGTTTCTGTTTAGTTATTTTTTTAAATAAATTCATTTACTTTATTCATTTAATTTTGGCTGCGCTGGGTCTTCGTTGCTGCACGCGGGCTTTCTCTAATTGAGACGAGTGGGGGCTACTCTTTGTTGCGGTGCACAGGCTTCTCATTGCGGTGGTTTCTCTTGTTGCGGAGCGTGGGCTCTAGGCTCACGGGCTCAGTAGTTGTGGTGCACGGGCTTAGTTGCTCCAAGGCATGTAGGATCCTCCTGGACCAGGGCTCGAACCCGCGTCCCCTGCACTAGCAGGTGGATTGTTAACCACTGCACCACCAGGGAAGCCCTGTTTAGTTATGTTTGTTCACTTGTTTTGTCTTTTTTGATTCCACATTTAAGTGAAATCATATAGTATTTATCATTCTCTGTCTGACATTTCACTTAGCGTAATATTCTCTAGGCCCACCCATGTTGTTGCAAATGGCAAGATTTAATTCCTTTTATGGCTGAGTAATATTCCATTGCATATATATATATATATATATATATATATACCCCATCTTCATTATCAATCTATCAACTGATGGGCACTTAGGTTGCTTCCATACTTTGGTTAATGTAAATAATGCTGCCATGAACATAGGGCTCCATATATCTTTTCAAGTTAGCATTTTTGTTTTCTTCAGGTAAATACCCAGAAGTGGAATTGCTGGATTGTATGGTAGTTCTATTTTAATTTTTTTGAGGAATCCACACACATATATTTTTATTCAGTTAATATTAATTGAGCATTTACTATATGTCAGCCACTGTGTTATGTGCTTAGGAGACAATCTCTGTCCTCAAACAGTTCACCAATCGATTGACCAACAAATTGGTGGGCTCAATATTCTCATCCTGTTTCAGGGTCTATGGGGATACATGGGAGGCAGATACATAGGCAGAAATGGAGGCTCAGAAAAGTGTATTTTCCCAAAGTCACAAAATGAGTAAGTAGGGGAGCAGGATTCTGATTCCCTGCCTTACACCCAGGAATCACACGGCAACTGCTCTTCCCTAGCGTAGAGTTTGGCACTAGGAAGCCTTTCTCCTTACTGTTGCCTTGGAGGTGATTTAAACTACAAGGGCATGTTCCATGCATGGATCTCAGGCTGAGTCACATCACAGCAAACTGGCCGACTGACTACTCAGGTTTCCTTTCCTTGGTGTTTTCTTATCTGTCTCCCACCAATGGCTTAGCCTCTATGGGTGAGTGGGGTCAGGAAGTGGCATACAGTCTCTGTTTTTATTCTCTGTGTGGAAATTTTCTAATTATAGGTCACACGGAGAGTTTCCATTCTCCCCCATGGCACTTCACTCTGTTTATGTAACTTAATAAGCTAAGACCCAGAGCTTTTTTTAAAAAAAAGACTTAAACCATGAAGCTTTTAATGAGGAATCAAACTCATTCCCTTATCTTTCTGATTAGTGAATAGCCATCGTCTGTTATCTGCTTAGTCTGTAGCTGAAATTACGATCTCTCCTCTGGTCGGGATTTTATAGTCTGATTGCGCCTTAAGCTTCCTGTGTAAGCCATCAGGGGAAGTAAGAACATTAACTACCGCCACCAGCACCACCAAGAAATAGATTCACATACAGTCCTCTAAAACACCAGCCTTCATAGAATAAATAGATGATAGAGCACAGTACCAAGAAACGAATTACAGTTCAGGATGGATAGACATAGCATGGCATCTGATGCAACTGAAGGTGCCCATTTAAGAGCATAAAGGGGAGTGAGATTTCAAACAATCGTTACGCTTTGGAGAACACATGCTAAAGGCCAACACTCAAACAGCTTTATTTTAATTATGTGGCCATTTCTTCCCTAATTTAACTGCCTAAAAAGAAATTCTGAAAGTATGTCATCTCAGTCTAGGATCTACTGGAAACGTATTCAGTAATAGTAACTTTTAGGCAAAACTTGATCAGTAGCAACAAACCAGTCCCACAGAACAAAATGAAAAAGAAGATCCCACAAAAACACATTTTTAAGCCAAATTTTTTAAAGTCAAAAAACAGCGATGTAGGAAAGATTCTGCTCTCTCCCTGTCAGCAGTGTGTAAACAGAAATCTTTTTTGCAGAACCTCTCAACAATGGAAGCTGAAAAGGAAATATAAAAGAAGTGGGATTTTGGTAGAAGACTCTGACCTTGAAGAGGAACACTAATATTAACTATTATAAAATTAACTTTTTAATTATCCTCTAGGGGCCGCAGAACACACTTAAATGAAGGGAAATGAATTTATGAAAAAGGCTGCCAAGTAGGATCAAAGAAGGTGCTTGCTTTTCAGGAAGCAAACAGCACCGAGGCAGGCATGCAGGTCCCAGAAAGACAAGAATTAACTGACCCCAGGAAAGTCACCGAGCTTGGCTGAAGCGGCAACAGTAGCAGTCTTACCACCAAAACTTTTCTTACCTTCCTCCTTGACAAGGTAAGGAGTGGATGAGGTACCGTGTGGTATGTTCCTGACACAGAGCCTGGCACAAAAATCGATGTCATCACCATCATCGTTATTGCTATTATTTGGGAATTCCCAAGCAATGTTCATTTAGAAGATAATTGAAACCAGATAAGCAGACATTTTCCAGCCTTTGGTTTCTTTGCCAATTTTGTTTTAATCCACGTTCCATTTTGATAAATGGAAAAAATATTACCCAGTGTCTCAACCCGAGTTTATTTAGTATGTTCCCCTGTATGGGAATATCCCTAAGAATCCCTGAAGAGTCTATCTTCCAGGCAGGAAACTTTTGTTGAGCTTTACTTTTTTGTTGATTATATAATGAAAAGAATACACATTTTCTATTGTTCCGTATAATACAGAATATTTCATGTATAGAGTCATACATTGCTTTATATATTACTTAATATATTTTCATACTGAACGTGTTTTTCCCAAGCATACACAGCTATTTTCTCTTCTCCTCAATGCCCCTCACCAAACCCTTCATAAAAATCACTGCTTTAGAACTTAGCCTAGGAGAATTATTCCATCTGTAATACATATTGCAGAGTGGTTTTCTGAAAGAAGCGGGACTTCAGGAGCTTGCTAAATTCCTGTGAACTGAAGGCAGAAAATATTCAAAAACATAAGGCTAATGTGCAGAAAAGTTGGAGGAGAGGAGGAGGAGGATTATATTGATTATATAGACAGGTTAAAGATAAATAGGATGCTCTTTAGCCCTTCAACAAAATGAAAGTGGTCACCTGAGCCACCAAAGCCTTAATAATGGGTGAATAATAATAATATTCAAGTGAATATTCATAATGGGTGAATCCAAGTATATTTTAATGTCATTGTCAGGTCCACCACCTGCCCACACAGTGCATTTAGGCAAATTAGGAAAGCACACCCATTCCTCAAAGCACTGCTTTCATCTTCTGAAAAATCATTGTAAGGTATTGATTTTTTTAAGAACAAGAAACTTAACTCCCATCTACTTTTAAAGTGTCACGTAAATGTGCACAACTCTACAATGTCTGTGATGTGAATGATGCCCCACGAAAGGTCCTTTGTTCAGTCTACAACTCAAGCTCAATGACACACAGCTCCCCTGGGAATCACTTGTTTAATGCCCATCACCCCAACCATGAGGCACTGTGTCTGTTTTATGTATGCTCAGTTCATCTAGTTCAGCTCCTGGTACATAGTAGGTTCTCAATATATATATCCATTGAATGATTGATTGAATGAATGAATGAAAGTTCCTCCTTTAATACAAGAATCTACTACAGAAGTGAAAACTAAGGGGAATGTACATTGGTGCAGCTGCTGTGGAAAGCAGTATGGAGGTTTCTCAAAGAACTAAAAATAGAACTACCATATGACCCAGCAATTCAATTCCTGGGTATATATCACCCCCCAAAGTGAAAACACTAATTCAAAAAGAGACATGCACCCCAATGTTCATAGCAGCACTATTTACAATAGCCAAGATATGGAAGCAACCTAAATGTCCATCGACAGATGAATGGATAAAGAAGATGTGGTACATACATACAATGGAGTACTACTCAGTCATAAAAAAGAAGGAAAATTTTCCAATTGCAATAGTGTGGATGGATTTGGAGGGTATCATGCTAAGTGAAATAAGTCAGACAGAGAAAGATAAATACTGTATGATAGCACTTAAGTGTGAAATCTAAAAAATAAAACTAGTGAATACAACAAAAAAGAAACAGACTCACAGATACAGAGAACAAACTAGTGGTGACCAGTGGGGAGAGGGAAGGGGGAGGGGCAAGATAGGGATGTGGATAAAGAAGTACAAACTATTATGTATAAAATAAATAAGGATATATTCTATAACACAGAATACAGCCAATATTTTATAACTATAAATTGAGTATAACCTTTAAAAATTATGAATCGCTACATTATACACCTGTAACTTATATTGTTCATCAACTATACCTCAATTTAAAAAAATCAAAAAAAGTGAAAACTAAGCATGGCTGATGTTCTCTGACCACCTTCTCTGTATCAGGCCCTATGCTAAGCACAGACATGCATTCTCAGGAAAACCCTGTGAAGTAGGTACTATTTCTCTCCACACCCCCAAAGGCTTAAAGAGGTTAAGTAACTTACTGATGTCATTCCACTTATAAGTCACAAACCACATGACCACCATAATCACATTCCTCACCACTTCACTGGCAAGTTGGTCTGGGGTCTGCATTGCCCCAAGCGGCTGCTACACCTGTTGGAAACATAGAGTTCCCTTGTGTGGCCAGTCCAAGGAAGAGAAGGCACCAGAGAATCCAAGGTCTGACTTCCTTTTCTGTCTATAGAGACAAAACTATCCTCTATATGCAACTCAGGCCAGTAAAGAGGTCACACAATATTCCTGCTCCCGGCCTGCATGCCCAAGACTCACCTTTGAAATCAGTTAGCAGCAATTCCTTCAGCTACAGAATAACAGGCCCTTTTGTCATCTGTGGGTGCAACACCCGGGCCCATAGCACATTCTGAAACGTCCTGGCCACTAGATGGCACCGAAACTCAAATGTCACAAAACTATTTAGAATCCTTCTCCCGCCATATTTTAATTGAGATAACAACAACAACATAGTAGCAGCATTATTAAGCACTTACTCTGCCTCTACAAGCATTATCTCATCTAATTCTCAGAGCAACTCCATGGAGTCGATCCCTTACTAATTCCACATTACAAATGAAGAAACTGAGCTTTAGAGAGGCAACTATCTTGAACAAGGTCCCATGGCTAGAAAGAGGCAGAGCAGGGACTTTAATGTAAGCAACCGGACTTTCCACGGTTCTTAACCACTGTTCTGCTTCCTCCCATGCTATCATTGTCCGGACACTCAGCTGCTGAGCACAGGTTCAATACGACCACAGGTTATTTTGAAACTCCTCTTGGGAAATCCTCTCTCAAGAGGGAGGAAGAAAAACCTCATTCAACCCACATAAGCACGTCAGGCACAAGCTAAGATTCAAACGGACTGGAGCTGTTTACTCAAGGGCACAACCTCAAAAGGGCATTATCCTGGTGGTGGGAAAAAAGGGATCCGGCCTGTGGTGCAATGAAGCAAAGTTGGCTGGATGCTGCTACAGGGTCTCACGGGTTAGAGGAGCCCTGGCAGATGGCCTGAAGGTGAGCCCTGGCTCTCCCTTTCCATCACGGGATCTAGAACAGGTCCTTAGCTACTCCAGCCTTCGTACTAAAAGGGGTAAATAATGCATGCGCTGTCTCCTTTGCCGGGTAAAAATAAAAATGCGTAAAAGTCTTCACTCTTGATGTAGTTTAGTGGTAAGTACAGTATCATTCTAAGCCTTCTCGACTCCTTTTCAGCTAAGCAACCTCTTTTTTGACCTTCCTGAAGCCAGTCTTCTCTTTTCACAACCCAAGTCTGTTTCCAGAAAAGTATTCTTAAAGAATAGGTCTTACCAGATCTGCTCCTCCCACTCCCAGCCACTGATTCTCTCCCCAATTTCAAACACAGTGACCCAGGCCTTCCACTACCCACTTCCAATCGGCCTCTCCTTCCTCACCTCTCCCACCTTAGGCCCCTCCTTTACTTTATGCGTCAGACAGACTAGATTCTCTGCGATGCTCAGACATGTTCCTGATTTCCCGACCTCTGTGTCTCAGCTGTTCCCTCCACCTGTCTGTGGTTGGCCTTCGATTAGAGCTCGTGATCTTCCTTTAAGGAATGACTCCCCTGGCACTGCATTGGCCAAGAGGTGGACACGTGATCCAAGTCATACCTATCAGGCCCTCTTACCTTGAAATTTGTACCTTGAGAGGAGTGACCCAACCCTATAGTGTTGGAGTTGACCCAACCTACAGACCACGCTCTGAAAAAAAATCGGCCACCAGTCTCCATACATCAATCCACAGTGCCTGTTCCCTTAGAGGTTCAGTTTTTATTTTAATTCAGGAGCTACTCCCACAGTCCCCAATAGATTCCCCTCTTTTCCTTCCCCCCTTCCCCTTTCAATTAGCCATAGTCCATCTCTGGTGCTTGCAGCCACCAAACAATCCTTCAAGATTCTGTTCAAATGGCAACTCCTTCACGAAGCCTCATCTCAAGCACATTATAGCAGTCACGTGTATACATTTTTATTTCCCCTCTAGATGATTTACTCAGATTCAAGAACTGGGGCTTGTTCATCTTTGTATCCCCAACAGCCCCCAAGTATAGTGCCCAGCACTTTGTCCTTTCTTGATAAACAGTATCTGTAGACTTGGCTGGCAAGCCATTTAAGGAGCAGAATTTAAAGCAACGGATAGGATTTGGTGGAATTTTAATTCTGTATTCCGTAGTGTTCAAACATGTTGTTAGGTAATTGAATTTGTTTTAATATAGGAATCATCTATCCGAATTCTACAACCGTTACCACATTTTCCAGAATACCTAGGGGCTACAGTGAATTTGAAAGTGTTGCTCAGACCCAGAGATTTCTGACTCTTTCTTTCGTCCTGTTTCTCTCCCTGCTGAAATGTCAGGCCTCTGGCAGCTGCCACCATCAGATCCCAAACAAGCATGTGAATAACAATGGGAAGTGTGACAATTCCCTAGGTGTTTTTTTTTTTTTTAAACCTTCACAGGAAGAGCTTGACTATGAAGAAATCTATGTTTAGACTGTTGTCTTTTGTATCTAGTTTAGTAAACCGCATTTCAAGGCCCCTAGGATGCAAGTTATACTCATTATATGCAAAAACAATTTCCCCTTCAACATGATTTTCACGTCAGAATGATAAAGGGAAACCAAAAAGTAAGAACCATTGTAGTACGAAACGGACCCACAGTTAATATGAGCACAATTAAACTGTTTGTTGAAGTATGTGTGTGTGTGTGCGTGTGTGTGTGTCTGTGTGTGTGTGTATATATATACACTATTTTTATATATAAATTCTACAAAGCCAAGCATGATTTTTGCTATCACTATCATGAAATGGTGTTTCTTCTCTCTTTCCAGATTTGAGACCATTTTGAAGCAAAGGAAGAGGGAGGGAGGAAAGAAGTTGACAACAAGGTTTCTGAGCCAACTGCTCCTTCCCCTCCCCACCAAGAAGTCAGCTATGTGGGAGAAGTCCTGATGGCAGCAGCCAACTAGCAGAAGTGTAGGAAAAGTTTCAGATCTACTGTAAATATTAGACCACCCCTGCCCTAACTTATGTCTTATCTACTTTCAATAATTACACTGAACATCCATCACAACAAGAATGAAAAATCATCACAAAAAACTATTTCCCAACATACCCATATCTCAAAGGTTGTCCCGTAACACAGAAAAGAATAAGGTTGAACCTGACCTAAGGTCAGTAAAATCCAAGGACATTATCCACACAAAAGCAAAATGTACAGTCTGGGAAGATGGAGTAGAGATACTTTTCCCTACTCCTCCCATTAACTGTATCTAAAAACCCAGACATTATATATAAAACAAATATTAAAAGACTCTGAAAGGTGAAGAGAAGAAGGCAGATTGAGAGGAAGGAAGGAAATAATAAAGATAAGAGTAGAAGTCAATGAAATTAAAAATGGAAAATACAGTAGAGAAAAACAACAAAACAGCGAGCTAATGCTTTGAAAAGATCAGTAAAATTGACAAACCTCTAGAAAACTAACAAAGAAAAAAGACAGAAGACAAAAAATGCCAATATAAGTATCAGAAATGATAAAGGGATATCACTACAAACTTTGCAGACATCGAAAGGAGAATAAGGGAAGACTACAAAAAACCCTACACACGTTTAACCACCTAGACAAAATAGACCAACTCCTTGAAAAACACAAACTACCACAATTCATACAACATGAAAGAGATAATTGGAATAGTATCCATATAACTATTAAGGAAACTGAGTTCACAATTTAAAAACTCCCAACAAAGAAATCTCCAGGCCCAGATGGTTTCACTGGTAGAGAATTCTATCAAACATTTAAAGAGTAATTAATACCAATTCTATAAAACCTCTTCCTAGGAAATAGAAAAGAAGGAAATTCCTCCCAATTCATTTTATAAAGCTAGCATTACTCTGATATCAAAATGAGAAAAAGACAGTAAAAGAAAACTACAGACCACTATTATCCTTCATGAATAAAAGCAAACATCATTAACAAAATATTAGCAAATAGAATTCAACAATATATACGAAGAATTATACATCATGTCCAAGTGGGGTTTATTCAAGGGATGAAAGCCAGTTCAATACTTGAAAATTCATCAATGTAATCTACCATATTAACAGGCTAAGGAAGAAAAATCACATGATCATATCAATCAATACAAAAAAGCATTTGACAAAATTCAGTACATGTTAAACACTCTCAGAAAAATAATAGAGAGGAAATTCCTCAGCTTGATAAAAAGCATCTATCAAAACTTGCAACTAACATTATACTTAATGGAAAGACAATGCTTTTCCTCTAAGATCAGAAACAAGGTAGGATGTCCCCTCTTAGCACTCTTATTCAACATAGTGTTGGAAGTTCTAGCCAGTGCAGTAAGGCATGAAAAGGAAATAAAGGACATACACACCATAAAGGAAGAAATAAAACTGTTCCTATTTTCATATGACATAATTGTCAACATAGAAAAATCCCAAGAAGTGTACAAAAAATATCCCAGACCTAATAAGTGAGTTCAGCAAGGTCACAGAATACAAGATAAGCAAACTAAACTCAATCTTACTTCTATATACTAGCAATAAACACACTAAAATGTTAAAAATATAGTTCCATGTACAATCACTCAAATAAAATGAAATGCTTAGGTATAAATATAACAAAACATGTACAAAACTTCCATCATGAAAACTACACAACACTGATGAAAGAAATTAAAGATCTAAATAGACAGAAAGACATACCATGCTCATGGATTGGGAAACCACTATAGTCAAGATGTCAATTTTTTCCAAATTGATATACTGGCTTAACGAAATTCCTAGCAAAATCCCAGCAAGATTGTTTTGTAAATACAGATTATTTTAAAATCTATATGGAAAGGCAAAGGAACTAGAATAGTTAAAACAATTTTTAAAAAGAAGAATAAAGTGGGAGGTTTAGTCTACTCAATTTCAAGACATGATATAGCTATAGTAATAAAGACTGTGAGGTATTGTCACAGGGACAGACATATAGATCAATGTAACAGAACAGAGAACTCCGAAATAGAGCCACATGAATACGCCCAACTGGTTTTTAACAAAGCTGCAAAAAGTTCAATGGAGGAAAGATAGCCTTTTCAAGATGCTGGATAAATTGGACATCCCAAGGGAAGGGAAGGGAAGGGAAGGGAAAGAGAAAAGAAAAAAAAATCTTAACCTAAGTCTCATACCTGATATCAAAAAACAACTCAAAATGGATCATAGACTGAAATGTAAAACATAAAACTTAGGAGAAAAAGGAGGAATCTGATACACAAAAAGTTGACACAGAAAATTAACTACTACCTTGGCATAATGCACCAATATAGCTGCTGAAACTCAGCCATCATGCCTCATTCTAAGAAGCAGGAAGGAGGAAATGGGCGAGGACAAAGGGAGTGTGACAGTTTCTATTTCTCTTAAGGAATTTTCCTGGCAATCCTAATCAATATCTTCTGCTTACATCTCAGGTGGAAACTGTACTATTTTAGTTGGGAAAACCAGCAGTCTGCCAAAGTAACTAGTTCTAGATAATCTAGGCCCCAGAGTGACTCTATATTTATCCTGCTTGGGATCCATAGCACTTCTGTATCAGTGGCTTGACATCTTCCATCAGTTTCAGGGAACTCTGATCATTATTTAAATACTGAGTTTGCTCTATTCTCTCTTTCCTCTCCTGACAGTCCAAGCATACACGTGTTACCTCTTTACATTACGTCCCTGTCTCTCTTACATTCAATTTTGTATTTTCTTCTCTTGATTCCTCAGTCCAGATATTTTCTTCTGATCTATCTTTTTTGGTTTTGTTTGTTTGTTTTGCTCTAATGTGCTTTTTAATCCTATCTATTGAATTCTTAATTTCAATTATTGAAATTTTCAGTTGTAAAAGTACTGTTTAGCTTTATTTCATGCTTTCCAGTTCTCTATGGAAATTTTCCACCTTGTCATCTTATCTCTTGAACATATCATTTTAAACCCTTTATCTGCTACCTCAAATATCAGGATATTTTGTTGGTCTACATTTATTGTCTGGAGTTTTTTCCTCTTGATTTTTGATCATTTTGTTTTGTTTGCTAGCATGCCTGGTAAATTGCCAGACATTGGGGATAAAAACCTATGGAGATAATTTGAGGCTCTGTGTGATATTACAGTCCTCCAGAGATGATTTACTTTTGCTTCTGGCAGGTATTCAGAGTAAGAACAGATCACCTTAATCCAACTGAGCTGGTGTGATAAAGGATTTTGTTTTTTGTGAAGGTTGTCTATTTCTACTTCATCCTTACTCCTAGGATGCAATCTTTTGGGGATTCCAAACGAAAACCTGGAATATTTTGTGTCAAGAGTCCCACCTTCTTGGTAGGCCCTAGATTCCAATATTGTTTCTCCAGCTATAACACTGGTAGAAACTCAGCCTCTTAGCCACCATTTTCTGCTCAGCTTTTTCATGTTGCATCTTCCATTTGTGAATTACCCAATGCCTTAAGAGAGAAACTGGCAACAAAAGTTGGGTTCATTATTGTGTTTCTCTTCTTTCCAGCATCTTGGTCCCTCAACCTCTGTCTTGGTAACTCTCAGATGTCTTCAAATATTTATTTTTTTTAAATTTTATCCATCATTTCTAATTGTTGTCAGTTGAATAATTAATCAGTTTACCAGAAGCATCCTGATTGATGAATTTTGAATAATTGCCCTAGAATGAATCATAATCTCTCATAACCTACATTTGTCAAATTGACCCACTGATTGCCAAATCTCCACCTCACTTTGTGCTAAACAGCCTTTCCCTCATGCTGCAAGGTGTTTTAGAACATTGTGACATTTTTTGAGTTAACAGAGAACAAGAGGTATTACATATATGCTAAGTTGGTATGGTACATTAACTCATCTGAATTAATTTTCGAATAAGTCATTTTATCCTAAGTCTGAACTTTCATTTTACTTTGAGTCTGAGAACCCCACTTTGTTCTAGAAACAGAGGTGCATATACTTTAGCAATGTGTGAAATATAAAACATTTTGTTACT
Source organism: Balaenoptera physalus (assembly GCF_965194825.1). Classification (NCBI taxonomy): domain Eukaryota; kingdom Metazoa; phylum Chordata; class Mammalia; order Artiodactyla; family Balaenopteridae; genus Balaenoptera; species Balaenoptera physalus. Next base: position 75,478,982 of record NC_138884.1, on the reverse strand, counting down.
TCTAAAATAGCACTCAGATTACTTCATTTATCTAGTCCTTCTCACATGCAAGGCATTGTGCTTTTTGGGTTGTGAGAAAAGATTACAGACCACAGAACTTTAGATCTGAAAGAAATTCAGAGATCGTCTAATTAGACTCATTCATTTTGCAGAAGACTTATTTGTCCCAAAACAAGACCTCTGGCTTTTTAACTCCTGTTCAATGCTCTTTTCATGATGAAGTACATTTGTTGGTTCGAAAAAAAAAAGATTCCTCTCTATCTCTCTCCCCTTATCCACTATGGACTCAAACTTTTAAAAAGACTTTACTAAATAAAATATAATTCTGAAATGATGATTCATGTAATCCTAATATAAGAAAAGCATATTTTTTCTATCAGGCTTTTAAAAGTTATGAACATAGCTCAAAAAAAAAGACCCATTACTGAGGAAATAAGCAGTATAAGAAATTGTCTCTTCCTCATGGATGGATCTAGAGACTGTCACACAGAGTGAAGTAGGTCAGAAAGAGAAAAACAAATATCGTATATTAATGCATACATGTGCAATCTGAAAAACTTGGTATAGACGATCTTATTTACAAAGCAGTAATAGAGACACAGATGTAGAGAACAAACATATGGATACCAAGGGGAAAAGGGGGGTTGGGATGAATTGGGAGATTGGGATTGACATATATACACTATTGACACTATGTATAAAATAGATAACTAATGAGAACCTACTGTATAGCACAGGGAGCTCTACTCAACGCTCTATGGTGACTTAAATGAGAAGGAAATCCAAAAAGGAGGGGATATATATATACGTATAGCTGATTCACTTTGCTGTACAGTATAAACTAACACAATATTGTAAAGCAACTATACTCCAATTAAAAAAAAAAAATTGTCCCTTCCTGCCAGAAGTTTACAATCTCTATGTAGAAAGATATATAAATGAAGGATCATACTCTAAGGCAGTATACATTTACTTTAGATATGTGATACACACATAAATCACATTAGTTATGTAACACAATCGTGTATGTGATATATATGATTAAGGTGGTCATGTTATGTCTGTCTCCCCTGATAGATTAGGAGCCCCTTAAGGGTAGGAATGCTGGCTTTTCACTGTCAGCCTCAGCTGGAGGTCTGCAACACAGCAAACTGTTAAATAAATGAGATCTTTTAAATCTATACAACTGGTCACAGGAGGATAGAAAATTCTGAACTGAAATCATCGAGTGAAAACATCATGAAGATGCAGGTTGAGGTAGACTTCTGTTAACATTTGAGCCAAAGTGGATAGAATTTAGGTAGCCTGCTATCTGGGGTAGGATGCTGTATTTATTAGTCTCTAATTGCGGCTGAAACCAAGGACCACAAACCTAGCGGATTAAAACAACACAAATTTATTACAGTTCTGAGGTCAGAAGTCTGAAATGAGCCTTCCAGGGCTAAAATCATTATTTTGGCAGAGTGCTGTTCTTTCTAGAGGCTCCAGGAAAGAATGTTTCCTTGCCTTTTCCATCTTCTTAAGTTCACCTGAGTTCCTTGGTTTGTGGTCCCTTCCTTCCTTCATCTTCAAAGTACATCCCTTGAACCTCTGCTTCTTTCATCACTTCTCCTTTTTCTGCCTTTGATCCTCTTGCTTCCCTCTTATAAGGACCATTGTGATGACACTGGGTACAGATGGATAATCCAGGATCATCTCCCCATCTTAAGAGCCTTAACTTAACCACAGCTGCAATGTCCCTTTTTTCATGTAAGTTAACATATTCACAGGTTCTGGGAATTGGGATGTGGACATATTCGGAGGTCCATTATTCTACCAACCACGAATGTTTCAGCAAAGGTCTAACGCAGTGGCCTTGAATCAGCGGCATCAGCATCACCTGGTAATTTGTTAGAAATGCAAATTCTCAGCCCTCATCCCAGACCTACTGAATCAGAAACTCTGGTGAGGCCCAGCAATCTGGCTGGAGCAAGCCCTCCAGGTGATTCTGATGCACACTAAACCACTTTGAGAGACACTGTCAGAGCGTCTGGGGAAAGGCAAAGCAGGTGCAGAGGTCTTGTGAGTAGACAGACTTCACGGGGACAGAGGATTCCTAGAGCATAAGAACATGGATGGACTCAGCATGGAGAACCTGGAATCTCAGGCAAAGGGTCACATACAGGTAAATTTCTGTCTCCAAATATGAATTTGGTGGCCTTCCGACACATTTCACAAAAAAGAAATAATGAACCTAACTGAAAATCCTCATTCATTTCATGAGGCATAAAATTAATCTGTTCCAATTCATAAACTTAACAGACTGACCTAGAAAAATAATTTTTTTTACTTTTAAAAAGGTAAATCAAGGGACTTCCCTGGCGGTCCAGTGGTTAGGATTCCGCACTTCCACTGCAGGGGGGGTGGGTGCGGGTTCAATCCCTGGTCAGGGAACTAAGATCCCACATGCAGCACGGCCAAAAAAATGTGTTTTAATTAAAAATAAAATAAAATAAAATGTAAATCAGAAGTTTATTCTAAGAATTTCCAGATTAAAGACGTAATTTCTTACATATCCAAAATGAATAAAATACAGAAATATTCAAAGGATTAGTTAATAATATCTTCATTCCAGAACGTCTCCCTCAAATTAGCTGTAATTCATCAGCAATTTTACCATTTTCATTTTTTCCTCTAACAGCAGAGTGAGGAATTCTTAACAACAGTGTTATCTCTAGAAGGCTGGGCCCTCCGAAGAATCCGCAGGTGACTTCCCAGGAGGGGTGATTAGGAGCAGAGGACAATCGCCTTTCCAAAGGCAGAGAACCGGGGCCATTTCGAACTGTGATCTCCCAGAGGCAAACAGGAAACAGGAAGCTCTCTGTCAGCCATTCTTACCCTGCCCCAGAGCAGGAAAAGCAGCGGCAGGGGCCGTATCAGTTACTTTGACCCAGCCCAGGAAACAAGATGGCTTATTCATCTGCAGACCTGGGCTGCTAGGTAGAGCGCAGACGGCACCTGCAATCCACTGCAACTCTCCCGGACAGCCAGATAACACCCACTCAGTTTTAATACTGAGGAAATGAAAAAAGGAAATGTATACTCAAAACACATTTATTAGGCTTTAAACAAAAGGGAAGAGAGTTTTGTCAACTGGCAGTAAACGAGCAGAAGATAAGCTATACACCTTCCATCTGCAGAAGTCTTTTGCTGGGCCCCAAACTCCTCTGGGTGAACATCACCCTAAATCAACATAGCTCTCAACTATAAGAACTCAAAATGAGCAGAAACAGTAAGATGAGTTACAATGCCTCCTAGCAAATGTAACAATAATGAGAGAAGCTATCCATGCTTCCACATATATAGTGCTGTACCTAGCCTTCTGGACTTGGTATAGTAGTGCACCCACAGCTTAAAAAAGTAGTGTTAGCATTTCTTCACAAGATTTAACAATACTCCAGAATAAACCTCAGTTTAGAAATAGAAGAGAGTTAAGTGCTGAATGTGCCAAAATATACCGATATAGAAGTATCATCATGATTAAACATTTTCAAACGAAAAGGATCTACATAAGATCTACATCACACAGGCATAGTATAAGTGATCCATGCTTTGAGATCTATTTGTAGAAGAAAAAAGGAGCAAAGTTCAAGTCATATAGCAGGTGCTGTTAATTAAGTCAAATGCTGGTTCTGACTGGGGCCAAGTCAAACCAACTGTTCATATGATTTAAGATATTTCCAAATGTGTTTTTTCTCCAACCTTCTCCATTAGCAATGGCATCAGCAACCCAGGCACCCAAAGGAGAACACACTGAGCCATTCTTGTCTTTACCCTCTCCTTTACCATCTCCTTCACGCTCTTCATGCACACACGCAGTTTTAGTCACTTGAGACCCTATCTCATACTTCCTCTGAAATGCCCTCACCTCTGCCTCCCTCCATTCCCAGTGCCCTACTTTTGGCCCCAATCACCTTTTCTCTCTGGACTACGAACGCTGCCTCTTGACTCACGTCCGAATCCTTGAAACCTTGACCAGAAGGGGCAAACCCCCTCAACACAACAGGCCAAATGTCCCTCACGTGTGCATCTCATTCTCCCAGGAAAAATCAATGGTTCCCTCATCAATGTTTCCATACCACTCTCTTTTGGTTTTAACATAATCATTGTATAAAATTATTTTATTGAGATTTAACTTACATACAGCAAAGGGCACAAATCTTAAGGGTACTGCTTGATTAATTTTTACATATGTGTACAACCTGTAGCCACCACCCAGATCAAGATATCAAACATTCCAGCAGCTCCTCAAAGTTCTCTTGTACCCCCTCCCAGTCAATACTTTGCCACCCGAAGGTAACCACTATTCTAACATCTGTCACACTAGATTAATCTGCCTGTCTGTAAGTGGTATATAAATGGAATCACACAGTATGCACGCTTCTATGTGGTATTCTATTTTATGAACGTGCCACATTTTATTTATCCATTCTGTGAATGGATATTTGGGGTGTTTCAATTTGGGGGCTGTTATAATTAAAGCTGTCATGAAAATTATTGTACATATCTTTTTTGTGGACTTATGCACTACTTCTGTTGGGTATATACTCGGAAGTAGAATTGCTAGGTCATACCAATATATCCATATGTGTGTGTGTGTGTGTGTGTGTGTGTGTGTGTGTGTGTGTGTGTTTTACTTGAGCATGCACTGGTAAACAGTTTTCCAAAGTGTTTGTACTTAAAACTTTCTACATCTCTGAATTATTCCAATAGTCACACTATCTTATGGTTAGTTCTTTATGTGTCTATTCTCCAGTTATCTTGGGCTCCTTGAACATAGGCTCCAACATGTTCAATATATAGCTTATAGTTATAATTAAATATTTATATTACATACAATAAAAAATTAAATGCATTCATACAGCATGGTGGGGGAGGAGGGCTTAGGAATCTTATGTTTACCTCCCTTCTGGACCCAGCACAGGAGTGACACATGCCTATCCTAGCGCTGTCAACACCTCAGTCACCCAAAGCAAGGTGGAATATTCAAATCAGTTCCCAACATCCCCCAGTCTCCACAGAGTTGCCCAAAAGCCCACTTGCATCTATCTGCCTGGTATTACTGGGTTTTAAACATGCTGATATGTATTTTGTCCATGATTAAACTGCTGGAAAATTTAACAGGCTAGAAAACCTCCAGTGTTCAACTCTCTTTTTCCCTGTAACTTTGTGCAGATTCATTCTGAAATATGCTAAGGAAACCGTACTCATTAACTATCCATCCTGCTTTTAAGGTGGAATTAATTAGTGCTGAAGTCCTCCACCTCAACCCAGAGATAGAAAAGGCCTCCCAGAGAAACACCCCCAAAAGGTGCACATCCCTTGATCTGTTTGCGCAGATGGCGGGTATTAGTTACACAAACACATGGAGAGAAGATAGGATTACGGTAGGAAGTCCTCCAGCTCTCCCTGAAAGTGAATTTCTTGTCCTTCCTGTTTTTGCTTCTGAGTCTCAAATTTTTCACTGCTCTTATATCTCTGTGAGTGTCATGGCAGGAACCACTTTCTACTCCTTCTCACAGGGACTATTTTCTGCATTTTGATGTCACTTTTAACAAAACATTGGTTCCAGACAGTTTCAGCAACCACATCCAAAAGAAGCCCTCTGCAAACCTGAAACTGTAACCCTCCCCGAGCTAGAAGTAAAACAAAACTCCTAAAGATAAAGCTTCATAAAACTATGCAAAATGGAAGATATATGTTGCTATTATTTTCCTTCACCTCAAGAAGTAAAATTAAAATGTTCTTTTGACTTTAAATAAGGATTTTCTCTTTTTTAAGCATTATTTAAACGCTATTTATTTATTTATTTAGGCTGTGCCAGGTCTTAGCTGCAGCATGCGGGCTTCTTAGTTACGGCATGCATGCAGGATCTAGTTCTCCCACCAGGGATGGAACCCGGGCCCCCTGCATCGGGAGCGAGGAGTCTTACCCAATGGATGACCAGGGAAGTTCCAGGGTTTTTTTTTTAATTGAGAGAAACTCGGTGTGTCTGAGTTAGTCGCTTATTGCTATCCTATTCAATAGGAGAGGTTTCATGGGAAAAATTCTGATCTGGCAGCAGGCAGACATTCTATGCAATAGAGGCACCTCATTCGTCTATCTTAAGAGATGCTTCTAAAATGAGTCCAACAAATAAGTATTTCTGAACACCCTAAGGCTTTTCACCAGGCTTCACCTCTCGCTGCCCCCTTTCAAAATCACAGTAAAATGACAGCTACTAGAATTCACTGAAACCTGGCAAACACTGTTATTTACCCTGGGCCAGGGGTCAAGTTACCATGGGCAGAGCAGGATGCACAGTGTAATAATCTGGCTACTTCTTTAGGAAAACCTCAGGCAGTTTAAATAAAGTTATTTGTCCTGTGACATTTTTGTAGGTTTTACAAATGTCCCACCCACTCCCCCTTGACAAGTCGTTATGCCACTTACCCCTCAGGACTCCCAATAGAGATGGCATATAATCTCCAACTTCTTTTATAACGCCTTTTTATTTAAATATCAAAAAATAGTGGCAAAGGAAATACAGATATTGAGGTGCTTTAATTATCATTTAAAACAAGATATGTAATTCATAGTTGTCTGAATGTTTCCTACAAATTCCAACCCAAGGAACCTTCCCCTCTTTAACCTCTTTTACCTTAGATATCACTTCCTTCACCTCTTACTTTTGCACCTACCTCTATCTTTTCCTCTCCCTCCTTCCCCCCAACATACACACACACACACACACACATGCACACGCACACACATACACACACCCACACATGCACACACACGCGCGTGCGCACACACACACACACGCTTTCCTGCTTTGGAATGCTTGTCCCCACATTGCCAGGACACCACATCTAACTGATGTTGATCTGAACAACCTCAGGATATATAACTATTCAACCCAACATGTTGGTCTCTTGTGAGTACCACCCTGAACCAAGCAAGTACCCCCTTTACATATCCCTTCTAGGTCCAAGATACAAGGAGACAGCAGAGTTCACACTGTCATCCAATGACTCAGCCATGGAATAATTACAATTCTACCAGGCACCATATTTTTAAAAATAAATTTGACATAGAAATGTTAAAAACAATAGCAGCATTAAGTCTAGTAATGATGATTATAATAAATTACACATAATCCTACACCACTAATACAAATTTTACTTTGCATATTTAATTTTACAAAATTGAATATACTGCATGTGCACGTTAATTTTACATTCGTCTTTTTCCACTTAACATCATGCTAAACATTTTCGTATGTTTCCACAATCTTCACATTTCATTTTTATAATGGCTGCGCAGTATTTTTACCTAAAATTCACCTAATTTTGTCACCAGTAATGTCAACCGGATACCTTATCTATTCTAAGACTATACCACTAAGTTGCTTAACTTGATATACAATAAAAATAAATATATCAAAATATTAATAAATTGTCACTCTAGGGGATGAGACACTGGGTAATTTTTCTTCTTTCTGCTTTTGTACTTCCTAAATTTTCTGTAACGAACATGTATCTTTTTATTTTAAGACTTTATTTAATAATAATAACTACCACTTACCAAGTGTTTACTATATAGCAGGCACTCTTCTAAATCCTTTATACAATATTCCACCTTCCAACATTTAATCCTTATAACTACCCTAAAAAATAAATACTATTACTATCCTCATTTTATAGATGAGGAAACTGAGGGACAGAACAATTAAGGAAGTTACACAAAGTTACAGAGCCAATAAGTAGAGTAGCGAGGATTTTAACTCAGGCAGTGCAACTCAGAGTCTACGCTCTTGACCTATATGCTATACTTAAAAAATAAAAAAAAAATAGAGTGTGCTTTCTAAATATATTTAAGGTGTAACCATCTTAAAATAGTCCACTGGCTGGCTTCATGTTGCAATGGGACTTCGTTATGCTTTTGGTATTTTGAGATTGCTACGCGCCCAGTGTAGCACCATCTGTTATCACCACCACCACCACCATCATCATCGTCATCATCACCACTATCAATCGTAATACCACCATCACTTAAAACCCTTTATTGGGCTTCCCTGGTGGCGCAGTGGTTAAGAATCTGCCTGCCAATGCAGGGGACACGGGTTCAAGCCCTGGTCCAGGAAGATCCCACATGCCACAGAGCAACTAAGCCTGTGCGCCACAACTACTGAGCCTGTGCTCTAGAGCCCACAAGCCACAACTACTGAACCCACGTTCCACAGCTACTGAAGCCTGTGTGCCTAGAGCCTGTGCTCCACAACAAGAGAAGCCACCGCAATGAGAAGCCTGTGCACCTCAACAAAGAGTAGCCCCTGCTCACTTCAACTAGAGAAAGCCCGCGCATAGCAACGAAGACCCAACACAGCCAAAAATAAATAAATTAAATAAATAAATTTTAAAAAAAAACCCTTTATTAAGGTTTTAGCATGTGCAGAACGCTGTACCAGGCACTTGGGGAAATACAAAGTATGTAAAATACATGTTCTTTACTCTTGAGAATACCAGAGCTAGTCTGAGAACAGCTTCAAAATGAAAAGGCAGTAAGTAAGTATCCATGAAATATGAACTGAAAATTTACATAAATATCTGGAAATTATAGGCAAAAAATAAAAACTTTTTCTACCTAAAATACAAAAATAATTGAAGATAATGCAAAATGAAGGGCTTTTATTTATTTAGGATAATAGCTTCAGATCTCCTTTCCACCTTACATATATAAAGTTTTACAAAGGAAAAAAAATGAAGATCAAAGTAAGCTGCCTAAAAATATACAAATCAATTTTCACTGCAAAGTAAAGGAGGTGTTACAGTGGAGGATTACTGGACTGAATGTCAATATTATGACATAGTATGAGTGTGTTTCGTGTTTGGTAATTGCAATCATTGTTGCTTTTGTTGTGGTCATCCATTTACAATGCTTGGTGTCAGTTTATTTATCTCTTGTAAAAATGAAATACAGTGTGTGTGTGTGTGTGTGAAAATAAAATGCAAAAAAAAAAAAAAAAAAGTAAGCTGCCTATACTGTACCATTCTTTATGATATTTTCATCCTGGATCACAATATTGCCTAGTTCTATGTCAAAAATAACTATTTTCATATGTAATATGTAATTGTGTACAACAAGCTTAATGAAATAAGATTCTGACCCTTTATCTTCCAAAATATTCTAAATACCATTAGCAAAAGGAAGTTTCTAGTTCTAATCAGTAGGTTGCAAGTCTAAAATTAAGTAATGGCTCTGCCAGTTTATTCAAATGAATGTGCTTGGCTCATATAACCTATCTTGCATTTTTGAAACCCACCTGATTTATTTGATATAATACGCTAAAAGTATACATATATTTTGAAGAATAAAAAGCTTCTACTTTGTACTAATTAATATTTTTAAAGATTTTATATATCTACATTTACCTTCAAAATAAATACTAAAGGGCTTCCCTGGTGGCGCAGCGGTTGAGAATCTGCCTGCCAATGCAGGGGACACGGGTTCGAGCCCTGGTCTGGGAAGATCCCACATGCCGCGGAGCAACTAGGCCCGTGAGCCACAACTACTGAGCCTGCGCGTCTGGAGCTTGTGCTCCGCAACAAGAGAGGCCGCGACGGTGAGAGACCCGCGCACCGCGATGAAGAGTGGCCCCCGCTTGCCGCAACTACAGAAAGCCCTCGCACAGAAACGAAGACCCAACACAGCCAAAAATAAATATAAATAAATAAAAATTTAAAAAAAAAGAAAATAAATAAATAAATAAATAAATAAATACTAAAGACAAACTAATTAAAATGAGGCTTAAGCTGCATGGCACAGGGAGATCAGCTAGGTGTTTTGCGACCACCTAGAGGGGTGGGATAAGGAGGGTGGGAGGGAGATGCAAGAGAGAGGGGATATGAGGATACACATATGCATGTGGCTGATTCACTTTCTTATACAGCAGAAACTAACACAACACCGTAAAGCAATTATACTCCAATAAAGATGTTAAAAAATTAATTAATTAATTAATTAATTAAAATGAGGCTTAGAAGATGGCCTTAGGAAACTATTTTAGCAGATAATAAAAATAATTTGTCTGTAGTATATAAATTGTATATAAAATGTTTTTCTGAAACACTTGAAGGTGCTTAATTATGATTTGTACTCTCAAGCACTTTAAATATCTTCATGGCATCTTGTTTAGACTATTAAATTATTTGGCAATCCTTTTTTTCATAGATACAAAAGTAAACTTCCATGAATTTGGAACCCATGGTGTCCAATTAATGAGAATGTCTTTAGATTAGAGTAAAATCCCAATCATATTAGACTTCTGCATCATTTCTCAACTCTGACTTTGTAGATATCCTTGACCCTGGTTCTAGTGAAACCTCCTTAAGTGGAGCATATTTATTTTACTTTTGTATCAGCTGAGTATTCCTTTTGATTTTTCCTGATAATTTTTTTTTGCTGTGACTTTAATCTCCACCAATCCATACAGCCAGCATCTCATTTATTCCATTTATAAATCCCAACAAAATAATGTCTTTCAGGTTTTATACATATTAAAATTTAGTGGTACCCTTAATTTAACAAGTTTCCTTTCTGTGAAAAACTGGAAGTTTTTCAAGAAATATCCAACCTCACATACTCACTTATTTTTTTAATAATTTTTAAACTTTAAAGGCTGGGGAATATGATTTCTCATATGGGAATAAAGCTAAAAAATAAAAAGAATAACGTCCTGGGTTCACAATTACCCCTTAGATAAAGTCTTAGTATTTCACTTAGTATTCAAAGTCCATAACTTGGCCCCTGATCTGCCTTCCTAGTCTTACCTTCCACTCCATCTCAAAACTATTCTCTTTGATACTTAAGTTCAAGCTATTATTCCAGGGTCCTCAACTGTAAAATGGGTTAATAATCTTTATTTCTGCTGGTTGTAGAATTTAATGTAAATTAAGCACAAACGTACCTAGCATGGAGGCTAGGACATGGTAATTGTTCAAAAAATGGGAGGAGGCATGGAAGTCACACAGAGTTGGGCCTAAATCTCAGAGAACTGCTCATGGTAACACTACTCTTTCTGAGCCTCAGTTTCCTCATCTGTAAAATATAATTATACTATTAGATAGGGTTCAACATAAAGCACTTGGCACAGAAGCTGGCACAGGCTGAACGTAGACACACATTATGAGTGAATAAATGAATGCTACTATCCTCCAAGGAAAGCAAGAGAAACAGACATAGACTTCCAGAGATTCCCTTTAAATCCCTTGAGATCAGTTCCCCTCTCCAAATCAGAGAACATGGGCCATTGGAAGGCAGAGGCAAAGCAACTTCATTGGAATTGCCTTCCAAAATTTATTCTAGAGATTGGCTTTGCTCAGAACAGCTGATCTGAAATCTGGCTGCCTGTGAGTACTGAGTTTTGGCACAGTTAAAAATGAACAGTGAGATACCTTGCTCAAAGTTGGCCTAGACAATTACATGAAACAATAATCAGACAGATTAATCCATTTATAAAGTTTACAAGGGCAATTCTTATCCCTATCAGACCTTTTACCCTTGGTCACCTCTCCATGGAGAAGGAGAAATGACAAAGCGAAATAAAGTAAAAGGTACCTCCTTGTTTTTTGAAATAAATAAGAAACATTAAATTTGCCAGTTTTTAAGTTTAGAATCAAAAGCTTAAGAGTTTATGTAATAAACACAATGTACTCTTAAAATGGAAACTTCATTTCTCTATCAGAGTCCCAAGAGACAGACATTTGGTATCAAGAAGCAGGGGAAAGGGTAAGCAGCTAGTCAACTGAGGGCGAAAAGAGAGGAAAAGACAGCATCCGAGGGGAGGAGAAAGAGGGACTGAAGGAGGAAAAAGGGAAAAAGAAATGACCATGGAAGAAATAATAAAGTCATCTAACAAAGAGGTGAAGTTCCGATGGTGAGGAATCAGATCCAACAGGGAAAGGAAAGAAAATGAAGTACCCAGGGCCCAGAACTCAGTACTTTCACATTTGTAATTATGACTCATATTTCAGATGAGGAAAGTAAACAGTGACTAAATCAACTTTACAGAGTGATTAGAACAAAAATTCAGCCAATTCTCTCACAACGTAAGAAAAAAGAAGGCAAGGAAAACAACCCACTACATTACGTCATTTGACCCTCACTCACGGTCTTTATCTCATCAGCACTATGTCAATGAGAAGGTTTTGTTTGAATCAAATACAGTTGTGGGAGAACATACCTCAGCTCTCCCGTGTGTTGGCAAAGACAAGATCATTCCTTGTTCATCTTTGTCCTCTTGAACAGCGGCTTGTACATAATAGCTACATCATGAAAGTTAGCTGAATTTAACTGAATAGATTATATATTACTAAAGAGTGTCCATATTCAGTTTTTTATAACAACAAACGAAGGCTTAAGGCTTTAGATGTGGCAAACTCTCATCTTCCAATCAAGGACCCCAGAAAATATCCTAACTCCTCTCCTGCCTCTGGCTTCCTGCCAGGAGTTGTTGATGCCATCAGAATGAATAAAGTTAACAGAATTCTTCTTATAAAAAATAGATGCAGGAAAACCATGCTCCTGGTGCATTTGATTATCTAAACCCTTAATTGCATGTAGTGTTTTATATCCTTGGTTATTTGCCTATGAGTCTATGTCTGGTTCTTCAAAATGAATTGTGGCTTTTTAAGTCTTTTTCCTCCCATGTATCCCCCAGGCAGACCGGCAAACTCTAGGGGTTCAATAAATGCTTCTGGATAGTAACAGTCTAACACAGAATTTAGAAAGGTCCTTCTTCTTTCTGTCTGCTTTTTTAAAAATTATATTATGACCCTCATTCTGCAAGTGTTTCTGGCAATCAACCTTTTTTAAACTAAAGGGAAGAATTGAGTAGATTAGGTTAATAAAATAGTCTCGAGTCCCTTTTGTTGTCCTTGTTTAGGCTCTTCTTATCTCTTGTTTGGATAAGCTCCTTACCTGGTTTCTCTGCCCTCGACTTCTTCCCTTCGACTCATCCTTTACATTGCTGCCAGGACAGTGTTTGTAAAACACAACTTAGTTCAGGTCTCTGTCCTCCTCAGAAAACTTTAACGGCTCTCTCTTACCTGCAGAATAAAAGTTCAGATGTCCTTGGTATAGTATTCAAGACCTTCCAAAGTTCAACACCAGCCTTCTTTTCCTACCTCAATACCTTAACTCTATCCATCTGCCCCATATTCCAAGCTCAACTGACCGTTAGCTGAATATGCTGCATTTTCAAGCCTCAGTATCACGTTCATTTCATTTCTTCAACCTAGACTGCCCTTCTCTATTCTTCATCTACCGAAGTCCAACTCGTCCTCTAAGACTCAAGTTAAGTTTCACCTCTCTGTAAGACCACCACAGAGATCCCCAAGTAGAATGAAGTATTCCTTTTCTGGGTTCCCACTGTATTATATGCCACTAATACATACTTATTTTCTATGTATTTCTATAATGGTTGGTTGTATAATGGTTGTCTTTGCTCCTACTCTAGAAGTTCCTTGAAAGCTGGCATCGGGAATTTATTATTTTCATGTGTTTCCTTCACAGTGGTGAGCCCAGGGTCTTGCACAGAGATTGATACGTGAAAATGAATGAACGAGTGAATGACATAATGTAGTCAGGGAACCATCAGCAGTTCCTCAAGCAATGGAGTGAGACACTGGAGGTTTCTGATGGAACATTCGCCTCAGCCCTTTCAGAGACGAGAGAGCAAATCGGTGAGCCCAACTGACAATACACGCTTTGCTCAAAAGGACGGAAAGGCGTCCCCCGGTGAAGATGATGGCTCATCCTCAGGGCTGGTCTCCTTCAATATTAAATGAAAGAAGGCTGTGCTCCCCTCCTTTTGCCTCCACCTTGTGCTGTGGTTGCCCTTGGCCCAATCTGCTCAGTGCCCAGCAAATGGGAGGTGCTTAGTAAACACCTGCCCCAGCTTCCGCCTGGGCCTGAAGCCCAGTTGGCAGTGAAGCTCAGACCAAGAGGTTCTGTGTTTTCCTCTGCAGGTCAGGATCCCAGTGCCAGGCACTGACACAGCTGCCACATACCAGAAGAAATGCTGGACAGAAATGAAGGGGTCAGGAAGGTGGTGGAGAGTGTGGAGAAGACCGGGACGGGGGGCAGCAGATAGCAAAAGCTAACGGAGATTCCTTGCTGAGGGTTGATGGGCTGTGGAACTTTCCACTTGGAGGCTGACTCCTATGCCTGGCTCCTGAGCACACTCCCTGTGGCCTCTGGTGACTCTTGGCAAGCCAAGGACTTGGATCCCAGCTTAAGTGAAGCCTTCCCTTGCTAGAACCAAATGTATTCGACACCACGTGGGAAATTAAGTTTGTTTTCAACCACTCACCATACCTTGTTGTTGTGAGCCTTGGTGAGCAAAAAGGGGGTTGAGGGTAAGGTTGGAGAAATGGGATGTCTTTAACTCTCTTACTGTGTCAATATAGTGTGGTGTTTTTAAGAGTATTTATTTTATTTATTTATTTATGGCTGTGTTGGGTCTTCGTTTCTGTGCGAGGGCTTTCTCTAGTTGTGGCAGGTGGGGGCCACTCTTCATCGCGGTGCGCGGGCCTCTCATTATCGCGGCCTCTCTTGTTGTGGAGCACAGGCTCCAGACATGCAGGCTTAGTAATTGTGGCTCACGGGCCTAGCTGCTCCGTGGCATGTGGGATCTTCCCAGACCAGGGCTCGAACCCGTGTCCCCTGCATTGGCAGGCAGATTCTCAACCACTGCGCCACCAGGGAAGCCCCAAGAGTATTTATTTTAGCAATCTTAAAATTGATGTGACTTAAGAGAGGATTTCCAACAGGACAGTGCCAAGCGAAATCATGATCATATTAAGATCAGGACAGTCCGGGGATTCACAACCATGTGGCACCATGGATAAGAAGCTTAGGCCCTCTGCGCAGTCAACCCAATCTGAGTGTAAAAGGGAAAGAGTAACTTCTGTTCTAGATTGTAGAATTTTGACTGTAAGTAATTAAATTTACAAGAAACAAACACCCTCTTAAACAGCCCCATGACTCCCTGATTATGGGGGAGCGGCCACTCCTGCTTCCTCCAAACAGACCTGGAAAATAGATCCTCATGAGGCAGCAGAAAGGAAGACGCTTAACAGAACTCATGATCAAAGTATCTAGCTGCCTGTTTGGGGAAGCTCTCCAGGCTGTGTTTACCAACTCCCTGCCTCCCTGCCTCCTAAACACAGAAGAAAAACAAAGTGGAATCCTGAAGTGCATTTCAGAAAACTCTGTGCAAATTTCAGGATTAAAATCAGGGACAATCAGAGCTATAGAAACAATCAAGTGCCCAGGTCAAGATGGATGCAGACACACAGGAGCAGGAAATGTGGGAGACAAGATCCGCCATGTAAGGGGAATAAAAAATAGGCTTAACTATTTTGACTGATATTTCCCCAAAACCTTTGGGAGCTATAGTTATATATTTAGATGAGTGTTTTCCCTCTCATTAAGCAAGACAAGTCATCTATAAAAATAACCACAGGAGGCAACAGGGGGAGGTAAGTTCTCTAAGATTTATATGTAAT
This sequence comes from Balaenoptera physalus, assembly GCF_965194825.1. Lineage (NCBI taxonomy): Eukaryota > Metazoa > Chordata > Mammalia > Artiodactyla > Balaenopteridae > Balaenoptera > Balaenoptera physalus. The sequence goes on along the minus strand of NC_138884.1, from coordinate 75,463,392 downwards.
TTGTGTTTGATGCACAAAGGGAGAGACTTTCCTAGCTGGGGGAGTGAAGATGACTTCGTGGCAGGGGTAAGGGGGCACATGGACTGTATCTTCAATGATTTTGACAAGCAGAGGTGAGGAAGGGCATTCAAGGAGAAGAGAATGTGAATAAAGAGCATAGGGACAGTTCAGATTGGTTGATGGGTAAGGTTTGTGATTGATGAGAGTAATGCAGAATGAGAATGGAAAGGCGAGCTGGGACCAAATCATGAAAGGCTTTTAGCACAATAAGCCTTGAGCGCAAGAAGCTTGGGCTGTACTCAGGAAGCAATATGGAGCCATTGAAGGTTCATGAGCAGTAAAGCCATGAAAGCTATGAGTTTTTGATTGGTTGATTATTTGCTTATTTTCCAGGTGAGAAGGCAGGGGATAGATTGGACCAGGGAGGAGAAGGAGGCAGGAAGACCATTTGGGAGACTATTGCAATAATCTGGTGAAAGGGGATGATGGTTTGAACTAGAGAAATAGAAGCATCTGATGACGCTACTGACACTGATGGTCTGGAATAAGCAAAGAGACCTTTAAAGTGATTAAAACAAGCAGAACTGTCAGTATGAGCATCTCAGTGGGACGCAAAATGTTTTTGCAGTTCATGGAACTAAAAGACAAAGTCCACAGTGATTGGTTTTCTGAAAGGTTAACATGGCTATTCATGGGACAGCCAAATACCCACTCTCTATTGGGAAAACAGGCATTCTGGAAGCCACAGGCTTACAGGAGCATCTTTGAACGTAAAACACAATAAATGTATTAAGAAACAGATGGTTAAATAAAGAACTGTCCTAGAATTCACAAAAGGAGAAGTACCAGTGACCTATAATATTTTTAAAAAATATAAACCTCATTGCCACCAACTCTGATTCCTCACTACCTTCCAGAAGAGACCCAGGAATAGTGGTTTCCCAGCTCTGACCACTGGGGGTGGGTAGAGGCATAAGTAAAAGAAGAAGGGAGGAAAGGAGAATGTCCAGGGGAAAAGGGGGCTAAAGCTGACTCAGGTAGGCTAAAAGAGCACAATGAGAATAGTAAAAAAAAGAAAAAAAAAAGTCTGCATCATAATCTGGACTCTGAGAATGTTTGCAGTCAGCTACTAGTAAGACTGTATTTTTTCCTGGCAATGGACTGTGCACGCATGCCTCCTCAGACGTTACAGACTATAACACAAGATTACATGTAGAATGTGAAATAAACTGCTAAATGTTCAGAAAATAAAATCTCCTATTTTACATGCAGCAAAAAATATACATATATGTATATAAACCTTACCAACAACAAAGCAAAATAAATAAATATATAATATTTCTTACCTATCAATTTTTCAAAGATTTAAAAAACTCTTTAATACACGGGTTAGTGAGAGTGCAGAGTCATTGGGCAAGAGTCTTGAAATTGTTCATACTCTTTGGTTCAATAATTCTATCTCTAGGAAATGACGCTAAGGAAATAGTAATTGTGATTTGTAAATATTTTTGTTTATATTATTGAAAATTGGAAGTAATGCAAAAGTCCATAATTGGGGATTTCTTAAATAACTTTTACTTCATCCATACAATGAAATACTATATAGCCATTTAAAAGTATGCTGCAAAACATTATGTAGTGGCTTAGAAATTAGTCTGTTATACATTAATTGGAAAATTTGTGAGCAAAACAATATATGAAAGACAATATCATTCTGAAAAATATATGATTGAAAAACTATACCATATACCATGGCTAAAGTTAACCATGCTTATCTCTGAAGGGTAAAGTAGCAAATGATAGTTATTTCTTTCTATCTTTTTAAATAAAGTTTCTATAACAAACATTTACTACCATAATAAGAAAAAGGGATATTTTAAAAATAGAACTGGTTAATAGGCCTCATCACTATAATTATTGTAACAAATATTTGTTGAGCACCTCCTATGGGCCAGGCACTGACCTAGGTGATCGGAAATCAGGCAATATCCCTGCTCTTGTGGGACTTACCATTTAGAAGATTTCATTTTTATTGCTTAGTCAGTTAAAGTGGGGAAGATAAGTGCCTTTATATCAAGACTCCATTCGTTGCAAAAAACAACATCCAGTTCAAATTGGCTTTAGCAAAAAGGAAAATTCAGGAGTTCACAAAACTGAAGTCCATGGGTAACTGACTTCACACGTTGCTAAATCATTTGGAACCTTCAGAACTTGATATCTCATGAAATTTCAGCCTACTTTTCTTTGTGATCACTCCATTATCAGTAAGGCTTTCCTGATAGTGTTACGATGGCTGCCTACCACTCCAGACTTGTATCCAATGTCCCCAACAACCACAACAGAAATACAGATACTAGCTTTCCAACAGTTTAAAAAAAAAAAAAAGGATTGAGTCCAGTTGGTTCTAACAATATCATGTGCCGGCCCTTGAACCACTCACCATGGCCCGAGGAGCATAATGCTCTGATCAGCCAATCCTAGGTTCATATATAACCTCCGCTGGAAATGGACCGAGAGTACAAGAGACATTGTCCCCAAAGAAAATCACAAGGCTGTTACCAGGACAAAATATGGATGCTGAGATGGTAAAACAACTGAGATGCCCACTATGGCCTTACGGTAGAAGCCCAGAGGCAAGATGAACAGATCGGAGTCCTGACTTCAAAGGATGAAACTTCATCCGAAACACCAAGCTGCATTTTGACACTGTATTTGATGCAAGCAGATGATGTGAATGTCACCAGGAAAATTTACTTTTAGACTGACATCAACCTAATTGTAGATATATTTTGAAAACATACTTATATGTATATTTTGCTGTAAGAATTCTGATCTCATACATATTACAGATAAACAGAGAATCAAGCATGTTAGAAATCTGCTCATTTGGCAGATGATGTGAGGGGGACCCAAAGTCTTGTTGCTACTTAACAGCAAGGCCAGGCTAGAAGCCTAACTCGTCTCTTTACTCCCAGAGTTTCTGCTGCACCTTGAGGACTCTACCCCACATAACTCCAGCCAACGATAACTCCTCAGACTTTTAAGATTTCACTGTGAATAAAGCACACTTAAAACTTTAATAGATCAGCTCATAAACACCTCATTTTTCTTCTGGCTAAAGATTAAACAGTGCCTATCCATAGGGATAACTAGCTAAGTGGCAACATATGTCCCCCGTTTATTCCCAAAGCTCACTTTAAGTAAGTTCTTCCTTTATTAATTATTTTTCAGAAGTATTTTAACATTTCAAATCTCGCACTTAATACTAAGAAACTAGGCTTGCCAAATACACTCTCAGTAGAAGATCTGTCACTCTATACCTAGTTCTGCCCTCTGCTAAACTCGTCTCTCCATAACTGGGATCAAGACTAATATTCAAATCTAGAACTTGGTTACATGGAAGGCACTGGGTTTTGGGGAAAAGATCAAGATCCAGCAACTAGGATTGGGCACAAGACCAGAACTGGTCCAATAGAAAGTCTGATTTGATGCTGAGCGAGTGAGTGTAAGTCACTGCCCTTAATAGCTTCCTTTCCACCTGTGCACTTGGGCAAAGATCCTATAAGCAGCTGTATCTACGATTCCATGGTTCAGGAACTTCCTCCAGCTTCCACCTCCCATTCTTTACTTTGAACCCTATTGTTTTGGTCTGGTTTCCCTAGTTCCTTCCTGTTTCCTTGAACCTGGATTTTCCCTCTTTGCCTATTCTCTTTGGGTTGATAACTGAGTTGCCTGGCTTGCCTTGCTCCATCTTGGACCTTCAATGATATACCCTGTAGCCCTTGGCAAGTCCTTCCTACCCTTCCCTGAATGTGGCCATGGTGATTCCAGCTGGGCTGGAGCAGCCTGTGTCCAGTGACCTGGCCTCTTGCTTGCCTGGGAAGAGAGACTGGACACTGAGTTCTCTTGGACGGAGTTCCTGGTGTCCCTTTAGTCTAAGATGAGGACTGAATACATCTTCATCAGGGGAACTCAGTGACAAATACTAATTGAGCACCTCCTATGTGCCAGGCACTACCCTATGTGCTGAGAATACAGCAGAGAATCAAACAAGGTCTCTGATCTCAGGGAGTTTAGAATCTAGATAGAGGGTGGGAAAGACAAATGTATGAACAATTAAGACAAAATAATAATTACAAGTCGGGTTAGGATTATGCTATAATGAAAATGAAACAGGGTGGCATAGACAGATTCTGGGGTGATTAGGGAAGACCTCTTGAGGGGAAATATGAGTGACAATAAGGAGCAAGCCTTGGGAAGATTTGGAAGAAGAGAGTTTTGTAGAAGAGGGAGCAACAGGTATAAAGGCTTTGAGGCAGGAATGAGCTTGGCATCTTCCAGGGATGGAAAAAAGACCAGCGAAGTTGGAGTCACAATTGACAAATAAATAATTTGCTTTAAACATGAAAGTGGCCTCAAAAAGTCAGCTTAAAAACATGCCAATTTTTCCTCCCAATTCAACCAGATTTGCAACATAAATATGATACATAATTGTACACGTTTGTGTGGGCACAAATCTTATTGGCAGTTCTGGTAAATAAATGTAGGATCAGTTGAGTCTCCTTGACGCCTATCACAACTGTGAACACAGCCTCTGATAACATTGTTTTGTCACTTTTCACTCCCACCAGCAAAGAAGACAGATAAATGGCTTCCTGAGACAAATGGTCCCACTTTCCAAGGCCTGGGGCTCTGAAGGAAGGAGACGTGAGCCTTGGAACATTTCTCAGGGTGCCTCCTTGAAGAGTTCATGGCCACAACCTCTCTGAGTCTGCTTCAGAAGGAGCTGCTGCGTTAACTCTTCTGAAAAATTATATTTTGTTTGCAGTCTATTAAAATTTCAAAAGACTTATGAAATGAATTCCAGACTGCGCCATTGCAATCTGCAACAGAAAATACCTGATTATAGCCATAATAGGAATTTAAAGCGAAAAATACCTTATGTTTTGCCTGTATCTCACCACAGTGCCCTAGAAAAGACAAAAATGTACCCTTTCTGGGAGTGGATTCTTATGCAGGTAATATTCTTTCCAGGTATAACAGCTGTGGAAGGTTGAATCATAGCCCCCCCAAAATTCATGTCCAATCAAAACCTCAGAATGTGATCTTATTTAGACATAGGGTCTTTGCAGAGGAAATTATTTAAGATGAAGTCACACTGGATCAGGGCGGGGCCTAAATTCAATGACTGGTGTCTTTATAAAAGAAAAGAGAGGGAGATTCACACACACATACACACATGGAGGCAGGCCATGTGAAACCAGAGGCAGAGATTGGAGTGATGCAGTTATAAACCAAGGAACACCAAGGATTGCTGGGTAAGCACCAGAAGCTAGCAGAGGCAAGGAAGGATTCATTCCTACAGACTTCAGAAGGAGCAAGGCCCCCTAACACCTTGCTTTCAGACTTCTAGCCTCCAGAACTGTGAGAGAACAAATGTCTGCAGTTTTAAGCCACCCAGTTTGTGGTAATTTGTTACGGCAGCCCTAGGAAACTAATATGCCAGTCATGGGCGCCTTTGCCCCAGCACTGGAAGAGAGGGAAACTACCAGGTATTGGGAAATCAACTGAATCTACATTAGCAAAGTAGAAAATTGAGTACTTATTTGATGAATTTGACCACCAACAATTTGGGAAAAGTGACTTAAATTGGACAGGGGTTAAAAGTTGGGGCTTTGGAATCAGAAAGTCTGGATTGGGCCTTAACTCTATCCTTTACTTTGTTCAAGTTACTAAACTCTAAGCCCCAGCTTTTCATACGTAAAATGGGAACTTACCCCATAAGGTGGCTGTGAGATTTAGAGGGGACACCTCTGTGTAGAGCTTGCTAAGTGCCCATCCCATAGTAAGCCCCCACTAAAGCGTAGCTGCTATATCATTATCATATCGTTATCACTCTTCCATCTTCAGAAACACCTCCCATCCTTGAAGGAAGGAATGAGTGGTTATAGTCAGATGTGCTTTTAGGGTCCAGTCCTCTTCTGTCCTTTGTTCAGCTACTACTCAGCAGGACCCATCTACAAACTAAAAGCACTCAACGTTCACCAGTTCTGAATGAGAGACAGCCTCGCTATGTTCACGGTGAGCCCAGACTCCCCCAAAACGTATTTTTAAACAATTTCTTGCCTGTCTTAAGATATAAATATTTTTCAAAAACATGGGTTCTCAGGACCCCAATATTTTCAACAACAATATTTATTGAAAGCTCATCATTTGCCAGGCATTTCCCAAAGGTCACCTCACGTAGACCTTACCACAGCTCTGCAAACCAGGTGATAAGCATCTGGTTTTACAGATGAGGAGGCTGAGACTCAGAGAAACTTCTGAGGATTCCAGACTGACTCGAAATTAAAGCAAGAAATAGAAGCAATGCTGGAGAAGAAGTGGGGCGGTGGGCAGGGATGCTATCGCAAACACTCATCTTTCCAAAAGGAAGTACAGACGGGAGAGCCAGAGCTAGGCACCGCCTGGGCTCTGGTCTGGGCTCCAGTCTGGGCTCCACCCTCACCCGGCAGAGTGAAGCATTGTTTCTCTCTGGGCCTCAGTTTCCCTACCTGTGAAACAAGGAATGTGAACTAGATGATCTCTAATAGCACGTTCTGCTGTTAACCAAAATCAAGATTTTTTTTAAAAAATCAAAATCATAAAATCAAAATCTTCTGATATGCAGCCTCATGAATCTTAGGCAATTTTTTTTTAAGCGACATAACGTGGAAAAAAGATGAAAGATGCTGAGGTTGAAGTTTTCCAAACGAATTCATAATATTTACAATACGGTATTGTAATTTTAGTTTTCATAACACTGATCCTACTCCTTTATTTCTGTAGTTAGCGCATATCAAAACAAAAGCTGGGGCAGTTTTCACTAAAACCCCATTTTTTTTCTTTTTTGGTAGGAAATTCTGAGTAATAGAAAAAAATAAAAATAATAATTCTTCACATTTAAATAGTATCTTTGATCTGAGGCCTTCCTGTATGGTATTTTTATAAGCCATGTGTGTTATTATTTTTTTTGGTAGGTCACATTAAAGTCCTAGGATGTCTAGACCACTGATATTATGGGAGCTCTTCAAAGTAACACAATGACATTTAATAATAAACTCAGCTTTTTCTTCAGTTGTACCTTACATACAGGAAGTGCTGAACCTTTTAGTTTTAAACAATGTTTCATCACCCTATGTATTTTAGTTTTTCAGCTAGAAGAACTGAATCCAGGCAAATTCTAAAGAAGAATCCATGTATTTGTGATGTTTATTAGTAGCAGTAGCAAGTAATTATGAGGTGTCTACTCTGTTCTGGTCATTATTCCAAGTACATTACAAGTGTTAACTCATTTAAGCCCCTCAACCTTATGAGGTAGGTTATGATGCCCCCATTTTACAGATGAGGAAACAAAGGCAGAGAGAAGAGAGTAACCTGGTTCAAGAGCTGACCACTGGTCACTCACAGAGCTGGGACTTGACTCCAGCAGTCTGGCTCCAGAGCCCACAATCATCACCTCCACCCTCATGCGGGGAAACTGAGGCTCATTAAAGGTTAGTAACTAGAACATTTTCCAAAAATTCCCATATACTCACTCCCCCATGGTAACATTCCATCAGCATGCCCACTCAAGAAGGAAATAAAAAGCTCTCTCCATCAGTATTGTTGACTGGCTCCACTAACTTGCACTGGTCTTCATTTTTAGTGAATACCAAGCTGGAGATTCCACCAGACCACATTACTCTTTTGTACCTGATAGTAAATGCTTCAGGTGTCAGATACTGGATGCTCACATATATTAAAACATACAGCAAGAAAGAGCAAAGTGTATGCTAGTCTTGATTTCTGAGCAGACTGAGTTTCACATCAAATATTTCATCTTCTTCCAATATATAATCCAATTACTTCCAAATCCCCATTATTATTTTCATTGTATATTCATGCATTGCAAGAAATTAAAAAAAAAACACCGAAAAAAACCTTCAGGAATGGGTCAAATCCATTTCTGAACCACTTATTGCTATTTTTTATTGGATTACTCGAGGTCACATTGGTTAAAACTGCTATCATCTGTGAAACATTTTAAATCCCTTGACTCAGAAGCACACTGGTCAAACTTGATTTTTAGTGAGTTATTTTACCAGACATTACCTTACCCCTACGATGTCAACTCTAGCTCAGGGAAACAGACTTCTTTTCTCCCCCAGAGGAAGATGGAAGCTTTGAAGCTGATGTAACCGCAACTGAGGAGCAGTGATAATGACTGCTCTAGAATCATTCTTTATGAAACTTGTAAGGACACAGAGTTTAGCAGCAAAGCAAGCTTCTGGGTTATTTAATTATTTTAAATTTATTTGATCACTTATTTCTTTATTTCATGCCTTGCTCCACCAAGGATTCAAAGTTCATCCTTTTTTTTTTTTTTTAAGGTATGCTGCTTAAGAATTTTTATCTTCCAAGTGACAGATTTATTCATAGCTATAGGCAATGCTTCCCTTATTTTTCTGATATTCTTCCACTCTTATGGCAGGTAAGACCTTAGATCCCCAAAAATATGAATGTTCCTCCCAACAGAATCCCTCTCCAACTCCGCCTCCCCACCACCAATTTCCTAGGTATCTCTTTAAAGGAGTCCAGAAATTAAATTTAGAACTATTAGGCCAAGCACAATAAAACAAAACAAAAAAAAGGTTATTTAGTGTGTAGAAATTGGCTTTATCTCTCATGCATTTGCTTCTCTTATTAAGGAATCCATGAGGCCTACCTTCTCCCCATCTGCCAAAAAGGGCTGACATCAGTTTGAGGCATTCAAAGTTATCAAGGGGTGTGTGAGGGGAGGAGGGGCGCCAGGAGGAGGGGGTGGACCCGCGGGCTTGCAGAGCCCGGCCATGTCATAAGCATTCTTTCCAAAGGAAACCAAGCTAAAAGGCTGATAAACCCCAATCTCTCTTCACAGCTTGCCTTCGGAGCCCCTTAATGCAACTCCCTCATTTGTTCATCAGCACTTTATGAGAAAATAAACAAAAACACGGCCTGTTTCCTCATTGTCAGCACATCAGAACACTTCCTGCTCAGAGAGGCCACCATCGCACCCGAAGAGTCAGGGGACCACTCTCTATTCTGCCTCAACTTTTTAACAGCTCGTTTTCTAAGCTGAATTCCAAGGGCCTAATCAAATCTGAAGCCCCCTCTGGGTGGATTAGATGTCCTAGATTCCAGTGCTCTGCAGGACAGGAGGCTCCCCTGGAAGGATCAGGGGGTGAGCTACACTGAAACCACGAGGTTGCTTCCTGTTTCTCCATTCTTACTTTACCTAAAAAAAAAATTTAAGAGTGGGCTAAGGAAAAGGAGAAACGCTTAAAATAATTAACTTTTCACCGAATCACCATATAGGTACCGTAAATTCTATAGCTGTTGTAACATTCTCCAATCAATTCACTCCTTCCAGATTTTTCACTAAATCTGATGAAAAAAAGCAAGCAGGAAAGAAAGGGAAAGGAAGGAGAGGAGAGGGGAGGGGAGGGGAGGGAAGGGAAGAGAAGAGATAGCCACTGAAAATATAAGCGCTGATGGGCTATGACTCTTATGTTTAAATTCCCAACGGGCTAAACAGTGCCCTGAGATAGTCCTAGCACTGATATCTCCTTCTTGAAAAGATGTGAACATTTGAAAAGGAGAAGCACAGAGAGTCTAGCTGGAGGGTGCAGCCAAGATTCTGGATGGATGTTGGAATGCTCCAGTGGCTCGGAGGTGTGGTGGGTTCCCACCATGCCAACATTTAGGGGTCTGGCATTTAAAATGCACGAGTACCGTGGAGCTGCAGTTCAGGCCACAGGCTCCGGAGCCTGACTTGTTGGTTTCACAGTGTAACCCCAGCACATGCTATCTCTGAGAACTTAGATGAGTTCCTTAAACTCTCTAAGCCTCCCTGTCTGCCTCACAGGGTGATTATGACGATTAAGTGAGGTGGTGGATGGAAAGAGCAGGGGCCTGGGCCACTGGGCTCAAGAAATGTTTACTGTTAAATATCAGATGACATGCATGACTTCCAACATTTCTTACACTGTGCAGATTATGGGCATAATCCTAAGGGGCTGTTTTTCTTTAAAAAAAAAAAAAAAGAAAGAAAGAAAATACAGACACAGTGGAAACTAACTTTAATATATTTGCTAAGGAGTAGAATTAGGATAAGTTGCATCTATCTTAGAACCCACGCAGTAGGGGCTTTATTATCACAAAACAAAGGCTTCGTTTAGAAACAAAGCAAACTCTTGGCATGAGCCTGGGGCCCTAGCATACTTTGGAACCAAAATCCTAGAGAAATAAGTGAAGATTGCCACTGACTGTGTCATCATGTGCTCTTGGACAAGACACTTAACCTCTTGGTGTTCTCATCTAAATAAAATGAGCTGGACGAAAAGGTATCAAAACTCCTGAGAGGTCTCATTTCACCCTAACGTTCTATAATTCTACTTAATGCCATGAACTGTCTGAAGTAGAATAAAACCAGATGATGAGAGTAATAGCCCCCAAGCTCTCACGCCCTAGGATAAACAATTTAGCACTGTATCATTTAGGCTCCCGTGACTATGCTATTGTTGAAAGTCTTTTAGCCTTGTCTCCCCATCTAGGTTAAAACCTCTTTGAAGACAGAGATCATGCATCATTCTTCTCATTCCTCATTGTCCTCTGCCCAGCATGAAACACGCAGTAGCCATCAGGAACGTGCGTAAGTAGAGCCTAATTCCAAAAGCCACCCGTGTTACGACTTCACAGGCATAGTTCCATAATCCATCCATGTTATAACTTCACAGTCATGCTGGATACCTGTTGCTCAATCACAGCAACTTAACCCAAAACAGGCCTCAGTGAGAACAGGCAGGCATGTGCCCCAGTAAATCCTATTTCTAGCCTTTCGTTTGTTCACAAATATTTATTTAATAACTGTGATTATCAGGCACTGTGCTAGACATCAGGGATGCTCTACACCCCCCATCACAACCCTGAAGGTTCTCACGTAGACAATGTGGAAATCACAAATGGGCACCCGTGGAGCATAACTAGAAACTGAACTGGGTCAACAATGTTTTTTTCTCAAACTATGCCCCCCCACCCCACCCCGTGCAGATGAAGGGGCTTCCCAGTTCATCCCTGGAGTTTTCTTAGTATTTACTATGTCAACAGGTGCAGTATTCCTAAGTTTAAAGACAAACAAGCATGCATTTACAGGGCTTTGTACAGGTCTAAAACCTAGTGTTTATCAACAATATTTTGATCTTTCTTAAAGCGGAAATATCATACTGCAGACTGGCGACTCTTATTCCTAGAAGCCTTCTGAACTTAGCATTTCCTGCTGCTGTGTTTCTGGTCTTAAGTACGTCAGCAAAATACTCTGTGGTCTGTAGATTATCTGTAAACCAACTGACAGGTATCCAAGGCAGACCATGCAAGGACATTACTTCGCCCCTATCGCTGCCCTCAGATGATGTTGTGAAAAGTAAAAGTTCATCAGATGCGACCGGGTTCACGATAGACCCGCACTGTGAATTCCTAAGGCTGAAAGGCCGATTGCCATTTATCACTCCTCCTGCTTATCAGCCATAGAGTGACTTTCCTCCATTTAAATAGCAGCCGGCTTCCCTCCTATGGCTCCATCCCTGTTGCCAAGGTTCTCTAAATGCTAATGAGGAGATAGAGAACACTCTGTGATCTTGTAAAGTGCTCACCCAGCAATTTGGCAGAAACAGAGTGTAAACATCATGCCTGGATACCTGCATTTGTTGGTCAAGGATCAATGCAGAAATGACCACCACAGAGGCTGTGTCTGCCACCACAAAAAGAAACAGAATATTCAAATGTTTTTCTAGAAGTTTCAGATGTGTTGAACATAATACTAGGAAAACCAATATACTTATATCAATGATTATTTGTGGCAATAAACAAGGACAGGGGATTGAAATTATAATTCTCACAAACTTAAGCATATTATATAAAGACATAACTTGGTTCTTTGGAAAATATTTGAGATAGGAATATGTGAACGGATCCAAACGATGTGAATAATAGCATCTGGATGCTTAGTTGGCAAATAAGAGAATCAGCAATACTATGTTTGACAGCTGCTGTGGTTTCCTGGATAGGAAAATCAACTTGGAATTGAGAGGTCTCTGTTTGATTCAATAAATGTTCATTGAGAGCATTTCCAGCTTCATCACAAATACAATGAGTGAACATTATAAAGTCATACCTAATCCCTAAAGTCTTCAGTGAAAGGATCCAGGCTGAATAGGTTTCTTAAGGCTCTGAGTCATCAGCAGTATTTATAAGAAGTATGCAAGATAATCAACCAACAGATTATTCACTTGAAAGCTAGAACAGAATTCTGTGTGATGACTTCTTTGAAAACTCACCTGCAAATTTTAGATATACCTCAAGTGTCGCAGAATCTCAGAGCTGGAAGCAGCCTCAAGAGGTCACAAAATGAAGTAACACTTGACACATAGTCATATATAAGTAAATCCACCTAGACAGAACAATTAGGAAATCATAAGGGACCCGAAACTGCGCAGAAATCAAGATGAGATGATTCCCAGAAGGAAGCAACAAAGATAAAATGCTGAGCCAGGATTACAAAATCAAAGTTAACCTCAAAACCATCAGAGAAATATGTCCTCTTGGGAATGCTTGTAATTTCAATTCAGCATAACTTCTTTTGAATTTGTATTCATTAATGTCAAGCCTGGTTTTAAACTTAATGGCTAAGGGTCAAGTTCAGACACAAAAAGCATAGGCGTGCAAGTAGATACAACCTGACGTGTTTATCTTTTCAGCGCACACTTTCTGCTGCAGGCGTGTGCCAGATGTAGCAGCAGCTGTAGGAAGTTGTTTATCTACCCTCTTGACCTTTGTGAAGTGTTAGGAGATGGTAAAAATCATGTTTATAAATTATAGCATCTCCTTTTAAACTAGCATCTTCTTAGCATCAGTCAAAACACATCAATAAAGGCATAAGAAGGTCAAGAAGATACGATTGAGTCCCAATGATATCTGTAAAAACATACTTCTGCGATGATTTACAAAGCAACAAGGGCTCTCTGCTTATTTCCAAATTCACTTCATTTATTCAACATTCAGTAAATATTTATTGCACTCCTACTGTCTGCCAGGCACAGTTAAAACCTGCAAATCAAATGAATTCTAATACCTGTAATATTTGTGTCTTGTCTGAATTTTTACAAATGTCATTTGTGCTTTGCAAATTTATCCTTTAAATTTTTCAAAGTCTATTAATATTCCAAGGATGAAAGATGCCTCAAAATCTTTAGGTGTACTTATTAAGAAAACATCATTGGCGGTGGGGGGGGGCAGTTCACAGCCAAATGTAAAGATTTCAGAGGCAAATGCCACATCCTTCTTACAGAGAAGAGAGCTTTGGCCAAGCTTCAGGGCCACACAGCTTCTGTACTGATGGGTCACCGCTCCGGTCTGGAGGGATTACACTAAATGCAAGTGGGACTGATCTATCAACCTAATCACTCATGAGAAATAATAACAATGTCATTAGCTAAGTTTCCAAAACAACCTAGTTCCTGCTTGAAAGTCAATCCCTCAGAAGCATGCTAAGACTTACTTTTGTTATGACATTTGGATAAAGTCACAAAAGTTCCTTTGGTCTTTCTCTGTCAACGTCAACGTCCTCTGGGGAAACCAGTGCAGTGATATCAAAAAACAAAAGGAAACAAATCAGAGTCTCCAAAGAGAAAGACTCAAACAATAATTATTTTTAAGAAACCCAGTTAGTTTTTCATTTTGGCCAAGGAATAATTAGAAAATATATTGCTTTCCCCAAAAGGTCAGCTTACAACCCAAATCAAAATGTATTCTCGGGCTTCCCTGGTGGCGCAGTGGTTGAGAATCTGCCTGCCAATGCAGGGGACATGGGTTCGAGCCCGGGTCTGGGAAGATCCCACATGCCGTGGAGCGACTAGGCCTGTGAGCCACAATTGCTGAGCCTGTGCTCCGCAACAAGAGAGGCCGCCATAGTGAGAGGCCCGCGCACCGCGATGAAGAGTGGCCCCCACTTGCCGCAACTAGAGAAAGCCCTTGCACAAAAACGAAGACCCGACACAGCCATAAATAAATAAATAAATAAATAAATAAATAAATAAATAATTAAAATAGCTTTACCTTTAAAAAAAAAAATGTATTCTCATACTTCTTTGAATCATGGTTGTTGATTTGCCAGAATTCTCCTAACCCAATAAAATATTTGTAAACATGGATATTCACATTAAACTATATTTAGACATATTTAGTATGTGTATATAATTTAATTATATAGGTACAGATAAATTCTTTGGGACTCTAAGTGAGAGAACTGACACAAAATTTTATTTGTCTTTGAGATGTGTACACATACGTGTGTCTATGCATGGCTGCGTGTGTGTGTTGGCAAGGATTCACAGATATGGCCCTTGCCTTCAAGGAGCTCTTAATCTAGTAGTTGCATGTTAAAGCTGGTTCACTTGACATGATTTTCTCTGACAATCTTTGTTTATATAGTAAAAGGCCATTCATTCACTGAGCAGTGATAGGGTATAAGATTTTGAATTTTCATCTGTCACAACAGGCTGTCTTGTTTTCCATTGAGTTAGCCTTAAACTGAAATCAGCCTTAAAACTCTCTGAGCCTCAACTTTTTGCCATCACTTCAACTTGCCTTAGAGAGATGACATAAGTCTTTCAAAACAACAATTTTCAAGCATTCTGTGGCAATGACAACCTGTTGGACTGAATTTCCAGTTGCGCAAATTGTAGCTGCTCCATCTGAGGGAATGACTGTGGTAGAACTAAAAGAAACATGAAATAAATTCTGAAAATATTTTCAGATGTCAAAGAATGAGACTATCATTCAATCATTCAATAAATATGGCCTAGATATCTACTTGGTGCTAGCTGTTGCACCAGAAAATTGCTTCCAAATGTCCTCTTCACTCACTTCAGAGCCACAGTAAATCATGATGACCAAGTCTTGGCCATGGTCATAGAAAAACAGCCCAAATCGCTGTCCTATGAAATTTTTCTTAGGATTCCTATGGATGTGTTGATGGGGACAATGTTGAGTGTTACTGAAGGCAAAAAATATGTGTATGACTGGAGTGATATATAGACTATTCATATGGTGTGATTTATATAAATATGGTGTGACTTTAGAAAAAAGTTAATGGTCCCTATGACACCAAAAGCGCAGACAACAAAAGAAGAAAATAAACAGAACTATATCAAAAGTCCAAACATCTGCGCCAAAAGACACAATCAACAGAGTGAAAAGTCAAACCATGGAACGGAAGAAAATACCTGCAAATCATAGATCTGATAAGAGGTTATTATCTAGAATATACAAATAAATCCTACAACTCAACAACAAAAAACAAACAACCCAATTAAAAAATGGGCAAAGAATTTGAATAGACATTTCTCCAAAGGAGATGTACAAATGGCCAATAAGCATACGAAAAGATGCTCAGCCTCACTAACCATTAGAGAAATAGAAATCAAAACCACAATGAGATACCACTTTATATGCATTAGGATGGCTATCAAATAAACAGAAAATAACAAGTGTTGAAAAGGATGTGGAGAAATTGGAATCTTTGTGCACCACTGATGGGAATGTAAAGTGGTTCATCCCTTACGGAAAATAATAGTAGTTTTTCCAAAAAAATGAAAAATAGAACTACCATATGATCCAGCAATTCTACTTCTGGGTATATATTCAAAAGAATTGAGAGCAGGGTCTCAAATATTTATACACCCACAACCATAGCAGCATTATGCACAATAGCCAAGAGGTAGAAGCAACCCAAATGTCCATCAATGGATGAATGGATAAATAAAATGTGGTATATACATACAATAGAATAGTATTTAGCCTTAAAAAGGAAGAAAATTCTGACAGATGCTATAACATGGATGAACCTTGAGGACGTTATGCCAAGTGAAATACACTAGTCACAAAAAACAAATACCATATGATTCTACTTATGTGAGGTATCTAGAGTCATAGAGACAGAAAGCAGAATGGTGGTCTTCAGGATCTGCGGGGTAGAGAGAAATGGCAAGTTGTTGTTTAATGGGTATAGAGTTTCAGATCAGCAAGAATAAAGGAGTTCTGGAGATCTGTTTCACAATAATGTGAATATATTGAACACCACTGAACTGTACACTTAAAATGTTAAGACGGTAAATTTTATGCTATATGTATTTTATCACAATTAAAAACAATAAGTGAATGATCCCAATGCAATTTTAGAAAGTTGATTTCTTTAATCAAATACTGTTCTCAATGTTTTAAAAATCTGCTATGTATCAACTGGAGTCAACAGAGGGCCATCAACCCAAAGGGAATATGGCGTCCCAAATCTAAGACAAAGTCAGCAAGCATCTCTCCTCACAATTGATAATAGTAAAAAATACCACACGACAGAAGGGATCTGGGAACAACTGACAATTGAATTATTCAGGGTTCACCAGAGAAACAAAACCAATAGGATACATAGAGGGAGATTTATTTTAAGGAGATGGCTCACAACTGGCTCATAATTGTGAGGCTGGCAGGTCCAGAATCTATAGGGCAGGCTGCAGGCAGGAAATTCTGGCAAGAGTTGATGTTGTAGTCTTGAGTCCAAAGGCCAGAAACTCGGGCAGGGTTTCTATGTTACAGTCTCGAGGCAGAATTCCTTCCTCTTTAGGGGACCTCCATCTTTGGCTTTAAGACCTTTGACTGATTAGATGAGGCCCACCCCATCATGGAGGATAATCTGCTTTATTCAACATCTACTGATATAAAATGTTAATCTCACTTAATAAGAATAATCTCATTTAAATGTTAATCAGTTAAAACTTAATGTTAATCTTGTCTAAAAAATACCTTCACAGCCACATCTACACTGGTACTGGACCAAACAACTGGTACTGTAACCTAGCTAAGCTCACAAATAAAATTAACCAACACAGTTATGACATAGATTTTCTTTTAAACGAACCTATCTGTATTTGTATAAGTGAATTTCTAATTCCAAGTAGTGAACTTGGGAAATTATACACTACTCCACTGATGCTTTCTTTGTTCTCTTTTGCTAAGTCTCTGTCTGTACAAGGCAGAGCCAAACCCAAGCAAAAAAAGAAAATTAATCTTTTTGCTTATAGTAATTTTTTAAAATAGCCAAAATGCTATTATTCAGTTTATTTAATTATTTCGTTAAAATAACTTTGTTCCAAAGAAGTTGGGACCATTTTTAAAAATCAAATTCACTTTCAAAGTTGAAAATTTACCACCTTTGAGAATTTTTAAAAGCATGTGTCACTAGAAACCACTGCACAGGTGGCATTTCAAAAACTGATTCAAATATCAGCATCACTGGATTTAGTGTAATGCTCCCAAAGGTAAAATCTTCCAAAAGCTGCCCTCACTCTTCCAGAGGTATAAGATCTGGTCATTTATACTTAAACCTTTGAGCTAAATTGTAACTATGAAGTTGCAGTATTGGGAATTGTGATGTGAAAGAATATCATAATAACAAATATAAAAGATCTCAATCACCCTGTTCATGATAGGGAAAACTATCTATAGGAATGTGATTAAATAAATGATAGTACTAACTTAAACTGGATAGAATACTGTGTAGCTGTCTATAATGGGATAGGCAGGGACAGGAAATGTACAGTCTCTATTCAGGCAGTGAAACTTCTAAGATTTGTATGCAACTTTTGCATGCATGTTCACGTTTCTAGGGCAAGAGACCCGAACTCTGAATCAATGTGTTATAACACCCCAAAAAAGTTAGGAAACAGTGTAGCAGAAGAATATTTAATGCAATGGTAAAATGTTCAAGTTATATTGCTAAGTGAAAAGGAAAATATTAAAGAGCTCATACAGTGAGCTCATACAGTACTTAGAACATTTTGATGTATGCTTCGTAAGTAATAATGGAAAAATATACACCAAAATGTTAGTAAGAATAATCTCTGAGTAGTGGGATTACGTATAATTTTTGTTGTTATTGTCTTATTTTGTTTTGCTATTGGCTTGTCTGTATTTTCTCAATTTTCTACAATGATATGTATTGCTTTTATAAAGAAGAAAAAGTAAAAATTTAAGTTGGACATGGAGAGTTGGAGAATGATTTGTCAGTATGTCATCAACACAGTTCAGACTACATGAGTTCTAATTCTAGTCAACTGATCCTTGTTGATATTAATAGTAGCTGTAATAATAATAAAGTGGCAATTATAATGATAATAATAACAAACCATTTTATAACAACCTGTGCAAATGATCCCCCTGTTACTTGATTGGGCCTGGTATGTGTCTAAATATAAATCAGTTAGCTGGAATTTGGGTTTATAAATTAGTTTAGTGTGAATGTAGTTGACACAAATCAATCTGCCTTGGTCAGTTCATCCACGTGTGAGAAGAAAATCAAATTTCTGAACTTGCAAAATTAAAATACCCATATAGTTGTACCTGTGAGTCTCTTATGATCCCTCAAGTTTGAAAAAGGTATAAGATACTTACAGAAAATAATGGCAGTCTCTCTCAAAAGAATCAGATTCATGAATAGATTAACTCTATTTTTAAACTGTATCTCTTTCTAACTTTTTCTTAAAATGTTGGTATTATCACCTATCTGCTAGCAAATATAAGTAGCTAACAAAACAAATGATAAAATAGCAAATAAGTATTAATAAACAATACCTAGTTCAATAGCTCATTGTTATTTTTTCACAGACAATAATGTTTTAGGTTCTGCATCAGTTTGGGACCTCCAGGAAATAGGACTTCCAGGAAACAGAAACATAATAGATTTACTGGGGGAAATGTTTATGAAGGACAAAGGGGAGTGGGAGCAGGAGTAGCCCAAGAGCGACTCAGACTGTGTTTCTAGAGAGGGAGGGAAGGAGGACATGGTACAAGAGCCTCAGACTGCAGTGACCTCTGTGAAGGTCTCAGCCAGACTTGTGGGCACCTCAGAGAGACGACTGCCCATTGAGAAGTTTCACATTGAATAAAAATGGCCCAGCTCTAGTACCTCCATTATGCCCAGTCATTAGCTGGGGAGAACGTGGCCTCAGGGTGAAGGCCGGAGCAGACCCCAAAGGTGCAAGAGCTGACAGCTCACTGTTTTCCTGCAGCAGGCTCTCTCTCGAAGGGAGAGCTGAGTGGCATATTTAGGTCGTTGCCACAGGTTGATTTGTTTTATAATCATACATGTAGATTTATTTTTTGCTACTAAAATTGTCCTTTGTTCTTGTGTTGGAATTAAATATACCATTCTGCCACCATGTCCCAAAAAGAGCATAATATTCCTAATTGAAGTCTACAACAACTATAATTTCCAGGTGTGTTACCACTTTAACAATTTTGAGACTCTATTCTGATTTCAAATCAGAAGATTTGGACTCAAATCCTAGCTTCATCACTGTCTACCTATAACGTCTTGAGCAAGACACCTGACCTTGCTGAACCTCAGTTTCTTTATCTCTAAAGTGGGAATATCCATGCCTTACTACAGAGGATTGTTTTAAAGACTAAAATATAATAACATATGGGAAACCCCCTGGCATATAGAAAGTGCTCAATAAAATGTTTGTTTTTAGAATGGAAAACAACAACCCTAACAGGTACTATTGCATGTAGCTTGTCAACATTACCTTACTTTACCTGGACAAGTTACCTAACTCATACAAGCCTCAGTTTCCTCATCTATAAAATAGAATAATAGTTCTCCCTATGGCACTGAGTTACTGAAATGATTAGATGAAATAATGTAAAGAGAGGGTTTATCACATTACCTGACACACAAGAAGTCCTCAGCAAATGGGATTAGTAAATAATTAGGATTACTTACTATCAGTAAGTAATTCATTTTAATTTTGAAGTTCAGAGAAATTAGATTTATTATATTATAGATTACATGACAATCTTAGTCTCATAGGAACTAATAATATCTCAATTGTTATTCTCAGACTTGACATTTCCTTTGAAGTAAGTGCACACAAATACCCCTACTGTCGGCCCTTGGTATCTGTGGGTTTCATGGATTGATTGAATCCACAGATCAGAGGGCTGACTGTATTAATTGTATGACACCATTTTATATGTAAGGAACCTGAACATCTGAGGATTCTGGTATCCACAGGGACCCCTGGAACCAATCCCCCACAGATACTGAGGGACACTGTACTTGCCAAAGATGACCCCGTGCTGTACGATAATAACTAGACAGAGATAACAAGCAGCCTTACTTTCTTGATCATCTGTTTTCAAATTCACTCCTCTGACAGAAAGCCATGCCTGGTTTTTTCCACATAGATTTTGACATCTGTTAGTCATGGATTATTATTATTACCATTAAAAATAATAACAACAATGATATATTTTTTTACCTGAAAGCCTCAATTTCTTTTAGGTATTTTTCTCTAGTTTCGGAGCTTCAGCTGGACATTTAAAACGTAAATTGGATCTATTTTTCCTTCTGTTCATCTATCAATTTTCCCCTGCCAGTTTATCACTTGAAACTTCAGAGAGTTAGGGACAGGGGAATATTGGGGGGTAGGGGGCAGAATGGTTTAAAATAAAGAAAGACTATAGAAACATATATTCTATAATCACTTGAAAGTAGGATGAGGATAGAACAGGAAATAGCAGTGGAAGCTTCCAAAGCTAGAACTACAAACTTTCACCTTGACCACTGAGTACTGGAAAAAGAAAGATGGTCATAGATAAGTCATGTTTTTTTCCATGTATTTCACAGATTGAGAGTTCCAGACTTCACATGGCTAGTAGACCAGACGAGGCTAGTCTCTAGACTCCAGGGGGGAAGCCTTTCTTTCAAAATTGGAAAAAAACAAAGGAAATCTCATTATGTTCAGTCTTTAATCTCTTGGGTAAAATCGTCAATAAAACATGCTTGTTCCTGATAAGGAAATCAATTTGATTAAAAGTGCACTAAGACCATAAGTTTTTCCCTCCTAGAGCCAGTAAGCCATCACCCCTTAGTGAGTAATGATTTTCCATACTAATCAACAGAGCTTAAATACAGCAACTAACTCAAACATAAGCCTTTTATTAAATTAGTTATTGATTCAAAAATCTATTACTCAAAATCTAGATTTTCAAATTTTTATTCCAAATGTACAATTTTCCACCATCACAGACACCAAGAATTCAGAAACATGGATCACCGTTGACAAACATGCGACAGAATTATATCATTACAAAGCAGAGATAATTCTTCATGAAGTAAGAGTCAGGACTCATCTTTCATTCCAGACCACAGCCCATGAAATTCAATTACCTGGCCCTCTGTCTCAGATAGATAATAAGAATGTGGGCTTTGTCTCCAGACATAAAAAGGAAAAAGAAGCAGCTAGAACTACAGAGGTTGATGCAAGTTTAAAAACACAAGCAAAACTCACGATAGAAGTCGACTTGATGAGCAGAAGAAGCCACAGTTGGTTTGAGTGACTGGCAGATGTGTATCATTCTTTCATTCTATTATCAGACGTTTATGGTGTGCCAACTGTATGCCAAGCTCACGTGGAGCCGAACAGTGTTAACCACGGTGCAGAGTTTCAGGCAACCCAAAAAAACTATCATTCAAGTAACCAGTGTGCTGCTGATAACAAGTGTGATTCATGGTAACTGGTCCCTGGGATTTTTCTGCTGTAAAGTGTCAAAAAATAGGTCACTCCCCCCCCCCGCCCCCTCCCCGTATCTCAGATGATAAAATTTACTTCATGATTTCTGTGGTTTAGATTTCTTTCAGGTACAAATTGAAGACCTAAACCAGATGTTTTTCTATTAAGGACAAAGAAACAAAGCTAAATGAAATATAGCAATCTTTCTCCTTATCTATCTCACCCCTACATGCAGATTCCTAGTGTGCATAAAATTCCCAACATAAGTCACTTGACCCTCTCTTCTAAGTCATGTCCTGACTGTAAAAAAAAAAAAAAAGAGCAAATCTAGTGAGAGGTAGGAGGTAGGTTAGGTACAGAGCACACCGCTCAGAGAGCTAAGGTTTCAAAGCGATTTTGTTGTTGAAGCTTGGCATCTACAGTACGGGCATGGGAGGAGGTAGGATTCCTGGTGGTCATGGTGCACCCCCAGGTCCCAGCATGAACATAATTACAGGAGCTGTAAAGTCACAGGAAAATGTTTGCTATTCTGGAAAGCCTCGCTCATCTTGGCATTTCAACAAACCCTAGTATATGTTTGCTTCCCTTTTATGGAAACAGCATAATGCTCTTAGCCACAAGTCATTAAGAGACCACAGAGGACAATTTTAGTGTCAGTTTTCATTCTCATCCCAATGACCCTCATTCTTGTCATCTTTATACATCAATTACCCACTCAGTTCCCTCTGCCCGTCAGATCAGGAAAAGCAATTACCTGGAGGAAACTGAAGGAAAAGCAAAACTGATAGGGCATTTGAAGAAGAGATGAGATCAAAATGGGTGAAGAGAAGGTTCATATTCCCTCAACCCAAGAAATAATCAGGTCAACTCAGAAAATCCACCCTTCAGTTAAAATCTGTGGCAAAAATAGTACAAGGCAGCTTTGCCACAAAGTTTGCATGACTGGCTTCCAGGGGATCTGGTAGGTTAGGACTGGTAGAAAAAAGACTAAGACAAAAATAAAGAAAAATGTAATTAATGACTGTGTTTAGAAGAAACTTTCCATAAAACCACTAATTTCAATAATTATTTAGTCCGTGCTTAGTAAATGCCAGGTACCACATTAAGTCCTTTACACAGATCATCACATTTAATTCTCACAAAAATCCTATGAGGAATGTACTATTATTGTCTCCATTTTACAGATGAGCACACTGATATACACAGAAGGGGAGGAACTTGCACGAGGTCAAGACGCTAATAAGTTCCAGATTCTAACTCCCAAGCTCCAATGGTCAACTCGAGCCTAGGAGTCTGGTCTCTCCCCAGAGGAATTGTTCCAGTTATCTTCTGCTATGTAATAAGCCACCTTAAACATAACGGCTTAAAACTCTATAATTTATTCTTCTCTCTCATGGTTCTGTGGGTTAAGTGAGCTCAGTGAGGCAGTCTTTGCTTAAGGTCTCTCATATAGTTACAGTCGTATGTGATGGCTGGGCCAGAAGTTATCTGACTGCATTGGCAATTTAAATGATGAGGTTGGGCTGGATATCCAAGGTGGTGCACTCACATGGCTGCCAGGTGATGCTGGCTGTCAGCTGGGAGGCCAGGGAGGGCTACTGGCAGAGCACCAATACATGACCATACACGTAACTTAGGTTTTTCATGGCAGGTGGGTTCCAACAGGGAGAGTTCTGACAAGGGAGCATTCTAAGAACAAGGATTCCAAAAAAACCAAGCAGAGGTTGCAAAGTTTCTTATGATCTAGTCTCAGAAGTTCTGCAGCATCATTTCCACCAAATTCTATTGGTCAACAGTGAGCACGAGGCAGAGCCAGATTCAAGGGGAGAATACTACAAAAGGATATGAATTCTAAGAGGTGTTGGGTTGATCTTTGGAGACTAACTACTATTGTCATATCTGTGAAGCACAAATCTTTATGTTGCCCTGTTGGGAAGAAGCAAAAGAGGGGAGTCTGGCCCCCACGAGGCTCTGGGAATGGGGAAGTTCTTACAAAGATGTTAAGCCAACTACATTACTAAGAAGCAGACATGAAAACAATAACAAGAAAAGCAAACACCAATTATAGACACAAATTTTAAATCACACAAATAATGAACTCCTCAGTATCTTCCCCAAAGCACTGCCATAAGGATAGTCTTCTGAAGGCCTCATATGTTTTGTGGGATACATGTGATTTCTTCTTTTTTAACTTATCCTCCCTTTATGTATCCTACGGACTTAGAGGCATTATGGTGTGAGTAAAAAGGTAGGCTTTAGAATCAAACAGTCCTGAATTCAAATTCAGACTCTTACTAGTACTCTGAGTCCTTAGGTAAGACTTAACCCCTCTGACATTCTGTTTCCTCATCTAAATAACAGGAATAATAATATCTGCATCTATAGCTGAGTATACGTATATCTCTCTACGTCACTGATACACACAGTCATCGTATAATTCAGATCCTTTTCTCTAAAGCTCACAATACCAAATAGAAAAAAAATCTGAATTACATTTATGTCTCATTTTATAAATTAAAAAAACAAAGAGGGGGGCTTCCCTGGTGGCACAGTGGTTGAGAATCTGCCTGCCAATGCAGGGGACACGGGTTTGAGCCCTGGTCTGGGAGGATCCCACATGCCGCGGAGCGACTGGGTCCGTGAGCCACAATTACTGAGCCTGCGCGTCTGGAGCTTGTGCTCCGCAACAAGGGAGTCTGCGATAGTGAGAGGCCCGCACACCGTGATGAAGGGTGGCCCCTACTTGCCGCAACTGGAGAAAGCCCTCGCACAGAAACGAAGACCCAACACAGCCAAAAATAAATAAATAAATAAATAAATAAATAAATAAATAAATAAATAAATAAATAAATAAATAAATAAATAAAATTTAAAAAAAAAAAAAAGAGGAATTAAATTACTTATTAAGAACTTCAGCAGATCAGCAGCCTCAAAGCTCTAGCCCCTAGGGATCTTCCTTGGTCCACTTTGCTCAGTAATGGGGCCTCTGCCCAGCAAGGTATCTAGGAACATATGGTCCTAATAGTTCTATACCTAGACAGGAAGATCATATGAGGCAGGTATAGAAGGAGAGAAAAGTCATAGCACAAAGATTATTTTCATTAACAATGAAAATAAGTAAGTACCTGTCTCAGAGTAGACATATAATAACAACTGTTGGGTGGATGGGTGGGTGGATGGATGGACAGATAGTTGGAAGGGTTTTAGTTGTAAATGTTGTTCCTCCTGTGGTGTCAGAAGATGGAATCTCACTTCCACCTCAGGAAGTTCCCAGCCATTCCATACTCCTTAAGCAGAGAGAGCAGCAGACCATCTCTTTCTTCCCCGCAAATGGTCTTTCTACCTCGATTTGTTCTCTCGACACATATTTTCTTCTTTCCTTCTCCACCTGCCATAGAATATTTAAAAGGAGAGACCAACAGCCAAGGGAGATAATTGTGGGCTCTTAGACTATGGAGGGGGAGCTTTCCTTTCCTCTTTGTTTAATTCTGAGAATGTGGTCCTATCCTCCAGTTTCTACATCTGGCATCAGGCCTAGTGTTAAAACTCTGGAAGTTTTCCCCTAGCAGGCTGTTCTTATATCAGAAGAGGCTGAGTAGGACTTTTCCTGTTGCCCAGGAATAGGGACAGGGTTCATGGCCGAGGACAAAAAAGGACGTAAATACACCACCCGTTAAAGTGCACTGACAGAGGGCTTTCTGAAAATCGCCAGAACTACTAATTTTCTACTACCATTACCAACATCACCCCAACCTCACCACCCCCTACATGCACAGAACCTTTTTCAAGGTAATCTAAAAGAAAGAGAGGGGATACAGAGTTGGAATTGAGGTCTACCAACCGCGTGGGTTCTTGGGGAGAAACATATGTAGACTATACTGGAGAGGTGTGCTTCCCCATTCCTCATAAAGCCAAGAGATGGGCAGGTTGCAAGATAATCACGTTTAGAGACTGAGGGTGTATGAAAAAGGGGAAGCTGGCACCTCACCCTTACAATCCTAAATCCCATACTGGGCTTGCCATCCAAGTAGTGTTGTAAGGTGTCTCCTGGGAGAGCTTGATGGACTCGACATGCTTCCCCTAGAGTTTGGAGACATCCATGAATGCAGAGCTTGGTGTCTCATGCTCTTCTGGAGATTTATGAAGGCAAAATCCTTGCTAGGAAGAAGATGGAGACAACCTACGAGAGGTTTCTCAAGAGTGCTCTAGCAGTTCCCCCGGCTACTGCACAGGACATAGAGTTACAGGAGCATGGAGTCAGAGGGAGGAGCAGAATTTGGGGGCTGCTCAAGGGGCTTTCAGGTGAAGGGAAGTGAACCCATTTACCCTAGGGCTACCCCTTCCCCTGAGAAGGTGCTGGAAGCATGGACCAGTGTTGGGAGCAAAGGAAGACACAGCTACCCTCTCTAAGATGGTCCTCAACAATAGAAAGGTCCAAAAGAAGATGAACAACAGCCTTAGATTTTCCATCACAGCGTCTTTTACAGAGACTGACACACAGCAGCAGAAAGATCCAAATGAAGCCAGACCCAACCAGAAGACAAGCAGGATTCCTTCCCACCCCTGACTCGGGCCCAGGAATCTAAGATCTTGTTCCTCCGTCCCTCCTCCTTGGCCCCAACCCAAGAAGGTTCCAGTGGTTCTCAACCAGGGCAGAATGGCTTCTGTAGGAGGGGTTTGGGAAAGTGTTGTATGTCATAAAGACTGAAGGGTGCTATGGGAATTTGTGTGGAGGTCAAGGGGGAAAGTGTTAAGTATTCTGAAATGTACAGAACCGTTCTACGCTAGGAATTGTCCCACCCCCAAATGACAAGACGACTCCCTATAGAAAAACATACTGGTAGACCCAGGAAAGGGTCAGACTGTAGACTGTTTCTCCTCCATTGCCCCCCTACTCCTGCCTATCACCCGCCTCTCTATTCCAAAGTGCTGGATTTGTGGGAAAGTGAAAAGACAGTTTATACACTCCTGCCCCAGATCTCCCAAGCCTCAGCTCAAACCCGTGGTTGGGACGAGGGAGGAGATTAGACTTATACTGAGTCTGAGGTTGACACTTTAAACCACAATGGACTGAAATTTTTATTACCGAAAGAGAGCAGAGAGTTATGGAATCTGCCAAAGATGCTAAAGGGTGGGCAATGGGAATTCAGCTGAACACTTCAGAAATCAGTCACTGGAAGAAACACAAACACTTCATGTTTATACCCCACTTCGTTACAACTGCTCAGTTGCCTCCTCCATAAAGGGGAGTAGGGTCCTGGTTTTCAAACACGCAAAGGAAGGAAGGTCACAGAGAATGTTTCTGTCTGCCTCACTGACCACTGCAGATAAGCCATTGCTGCTCACCCCGCTTGGAAGCATTACATCCTGTTTCCGCCACGGGCTCTGGGTGGAGCCCAGGGGTTGCCATCCAGGGCTGTGGCAGTTGGCTGGAAAGCACATCGGAAGCCTGGCAGGGGTGCCAGCCCACGGCACAGATGCTGCACTCCTGCTAAGGTAACAATGGGTAAGGGATAATCATGAGATGGGTTTTCCTCTCTCCCTGCCATGGCAGGCGCTTGATGTCAGAGCCCACTGCCAAATGACCCAAGAGGGAAATGCCCAGGTCAGGGGAGGCTGGGCTGGGATGACGAGGCCTGGGGAGCATGTGCCTCTCATACACATCAGGCACTGCTCTGTCAGGGCTGTCTCAGCTCACACAAAATGTATGGCTCAAATCCCATCTTTCCTTAGGATTCTTCCTAACTCCCTTCCTCTCACTCCCTTTCATCCGCATTTAGAGAAACAAATAATTGGAAAGTCCCCCTATTAATACCACATCAAAAATACCTCACCTAATAAAAAATACCAGTTGGTATAGACATTTTCAGGACAATTTAGCAATATCTATTAAATTTTAGTTGTGCCTACCCTCTGACCCAATGCTGCTTCTAGGTATTTATCCTGTGGGCGTGTCATTCATAGCTGTATTCCCTGTGCTTAGAGCCCTAGAACTGTACCAGGTATATATATGTTGAGCAGTGGATGCTCCAGAAAAATGTGTTAAATATTAAACAAATGAACATACAATTAAAAAAATAAACTGGCAAGCAGAACAACACGTAAGTTATGGTTTCACCTAGGCTTATAAAAAGCACAAATTATATTTTTCCTGCTGTTTAAGAAAAACTGATTTTTCTCCCTTCTTTCCTCCTTTCAGCTGCTGTATGGTTGATCAAACTATAGAACTAAATAGACCAGGGTTCAAATCCTGCCTCTGCTTCTTCCTAATTCTGTAGCCTTCGAAAAATGCTTTATTCTCTCTGAATTTTTGTTGCTTTGATTGCCTTGGAAATAATAACCTTTACTTCATAGTAGTGTGAAGTGCTATAAAAGTTAAATGAGATCTAATATTATAAAACATCAGACACATAGAAGCCCCTCAGCGTGCTAGTTCCCTTCTTCACACTCCTTGCCTTTCCTGCCTGGATCTCAAAAGGGAAGAGAAAGCACCCAATTCCTCCCAGATATGTCTAGACTCCTGATTCCCACAACAAAACATACCCATCTGCTTTCATACTCCCTCAACTCTGTGCTCTCTGGTACAAAACATATTAACTGACCCCAGATGATGCAGGAAGAAGTCCCAGTGGATCGAGGTGTCCCTCTTCCAGGTGACATTTGCAGCTTCACAGAAGTTTCCCAGATTCTCAATGCCTTAATGCTTTTAGGATCAAAGTCAGAGTGTTAGGGTACAAAGTCAGGCAGACGGGATTCTCCCCACCTCGGTGGTTTGATGTTGGCACAGTGTGGCCGTGATATGGCTCAGTGGGAGACGGCAGAGATGGGGGCAGCAGACTGAAGAGACACACTGGGCCAGTGGCCAGCACAGATGTGAGGAGCTCTGTGGGGCTCTCACATCAGCTACTACTGCACAGGGCTCTGGCCACATGTTTGCAATCGCACATGAGGTTGCCCTGCACATTATCAGAGACTCTTGAGCGGGAGATGGAGGTCTGCAGCAAATTGTTTCTGCAGTCCTTGACACTCCCTTCAGCCCACCAGATTCTGCACAGTTCCGTGCAACGCCAGATTCCAACTCAAGCTCCTTCCAAAGCATCCCCCGCTTTTCTGCTCAGGGATTTTCTCCAAAACCAAGGAAGATGACTGAGCCTGCATGTAGCCATAGCCCAGAAGAGAAAGAGAAATAACACCTCCCAAAGCAACCCTCAACAGTTGGGGTCCCGGGGTCAGTGGATAAATGCCCCCGCTTCCTGCCCATTAAAAAATTATTTTGAGGTGCTTTCTACAAATTTCTTCAGAGCCCCAGTTGCCCACAGCTGCAACCAGCTCAATAAAATACCTGTACTGGATTTTCTTTCTTTCCTGTCTCATCCTCCCTACTTCCTCATTGTGCTTCCTGGGATTATCTCTCCCAAACTACCTGTACCATGGTTTGTGTCTCACTCTGCCCTTGGAGCTCCTCAACCGAGGTCTTACATCAGCTAGAGCAGGGGTCCCCAACCCCCCGGCCGCGGACCTGTATCAGTCCACAGTCTGTTAGGAACCGGACTGCCCATCCGGAGGTGAGCGGTGGGCAAGCGAGCCAAGCTTCATCTGCCGCTCCCCATCGCTCCCCATCACTCACATTACCTCCTGAACCATCCCTCTCCGCACCCCCCCGCCCCCGTCAGTGGAAAAACTGTCTTCCACGAAACCGGTCCCTGGTGCCAAAAAGGTTGGGGACCGCTGAGCTAGAGAAATGGTGACTTTTTTGTTCCCGATAATATGACGCCACTTTGTCTTCAGACTGCTGTGGCCTGAAAGATATAGAAACTTCTTAAATGGTATACTTGGTTACTCTGTAACCTCCCTTCTACTGCCAACAGAATTAACTGTCCTTCCTTCTGCGATCTTCATCATCTTGTATGTGCTTTTATTACTCACTTTCAACACTGCAACACACAGTTACTTGTTAAACATCTGTCTCCTTCTAGATCTAGAAACACTAGATCTATATCTGAAAAACTGTATCTGATTCCAATTTGTATCTCTAGTGCCTAAGCCAGCACCTGGTATATAGTATGTGTTCAACAAGTATTGGTGAATTAATAAACTCCAAAAGATAGTGAGAGGGCTTCCAGTTCAAGACAATAGGCCAAGAAAAGTTATTTCCTCTCCTTTCTGGACTCCATTAAAATGAAAAGAAAAAAGTATTAAAATGATATAAACTCTCAATAACCAAAGAACACTGCAAAGGTCATGAGCACTCAAGAGAGTTCAGCAAAAGTCTAGAAGATGGAAAATACACGAAAGTCTGGTGATTGAAGAAGGAGAGAAAAGAAGCCACAGTTTGGGATTTATGCTACAGCTGGGGTGGGAGCAATCTACCCAGCAGAGTTCCAAGGAGACTCTGGATTTAAAGAAGGCAGGTACCAGGATGATGGAAGTGAGAAGTGCCACTAAAAACAGCGTATGACTAAAGATCTATATAGAGAACAATTCACACATCCCCACTCTTTTCCTGCCCCTTCACAAAGAACTGCCCATAGCTAAACCCAGGCAAAAATCAGAACGTTCTTCTTCAAGGAAATCGGACAAACAGTCCTGGGAGAATTAAGTTGACTACTGCAAGCATTAGTGTTCCAAAATAAAGGCCTCCCAAAGCTGGCATTTACTCTCCACCCCTGTACTGACTAGCTCTCTAGGGACTTGCTAGAGCAAAGCACGACAGTCAAAAAGCCATACTAATATAAAAGGAGGCTTTCTGTCCCCAAATTTGAGAAAAGTCTGTACCATGACAGAAAAATATTAAGACAGAGAGAGGGAAAAGAGAGGGAGGGAGAGAAAGAAAGAGAAGGAGGGAGGGAGGGAAGGAGGGAGGAAGAGGGTAGGGGAAGAGGAGGAGAGAAAACTCAGAGCTAACAGAAGAGACCTTTTTTTAAATGTTGACACCTTTTCAGATTTTAGAAGAGACTGTATCTTTATAAAAAGAACAAGGGCTTCCCTGGTGGCGCAGTGGTTGAGAATCTGCCTGCCAATGCAGGGGACACGGGTTCGAGCCCTGGTCTGGGAAGATCCCACATGCCGCAGAGCAACTAGGCCCGTGAGCCACAACTACTGAGCCTGCGCGTCTGGAGCCTGTGCTCCGCAACAAGAGAGGCCGCGATAGTGAGAGGCCCGCGCACTGCGATGAAGAGTGAGCCCCGCTTGCCGCAACTAGAGAAAGCTCTCGCACAGAAACGAAGACCCAACACAGCCAAAAATAAATATAAAAAATAAATAAATTAATTAATTAAAAAAAGAACAAGATGCTATTTTTAAAAGTATAACTAAAGAATTAGTAGAAGCCAGTGTTTAAAATATAATTGCCAATATAGAAAGTTCAATAGAAGAGTTGGTAGGTAAAGTTGAAGAAAACTCTCAGAAGGTAGAGAAATACAGACATGTACAATACACATAAAATAGAATATATATGGAAGAAAATATGAGATGGAGACCAAACCAGAATGTCCATTACCCAACTAATACAAGTTCCAGAAAAAGAGAACAAAGAATACAAAAAGGATATAATTATTAAAGAAAACCTTCTGTAAGTCAAAACATACACGTCTTCAGACTGAAAGAAGTACCACATTCCCAGAAGGATGACTAAAAATAGACTGATTAACTAGACACATCCACATAAAATTTTTAAACACTAAAAATAAATATATATTTATATAAGATAAATAGATTTATATATTTATATAAAGATATTTATATATAAATATATAAAGATAAATATATTTTTATATACATAAATTTCAGAGAGAAAAAGCAGGTCACCTACAAAGAAATGAGAATAAACATAGTATCAGATTTCTCATCAGCAATACTGGATGCCAGAAAACACTAGGGCAAAGCCTTCCAATTTCTGAGGAAAGATGATTTTCAACCGAGAATTTTATACCCCACCAAATAATCAATCAGAAAAGAAAAATAAAAGCCATATTCAGTCATGCAATGATACATCAAAGAAAGGAGCACCTTTACTTAAGAAGTTACTTGAGAATATACTCCCATAAAAGAAGGGAATAAAAAAGAAATAAAGGTTTTGCTTTTGAATTTGAATATAGATATACAACTATATTGAGAGGAGACGAGGCATGCATGAGGTAGGTGGTGTAATTGAGTTAAATTATCAACAGAAAATACTAAATTGGAATTAAGAACTATTTCTAGGAGTACATTTTCTAGGTTTATGAACACACTGCCCAAAAGAATCCAAAACATCAACTGTTGAAAGCGATTGCTTCTGGAGAGTGAGAATGGAGTAGAGAGAAGCAGACAAGAGAAGTACAAGTAGACTTTTTATTATAAGCTCCTAGTTCTATATAATTTTTTAGCAAGTGCATTGAACACTTTGATGAAGTTATTTTTATTTTTTAATACTTTCAAGATTTAACAGTACCTCAACTATGAACACCATTCATCAGTATGCTGATAAATGGTTGAAGTACAAGTTAATGAGTCATTCCAATAATTATATTGCCTCAGTTTCTACGTCTCTAAAATGAGGATAATAATGCCTACTTCATGGGGATGCTGCAATAATGTTTGAACTGCACGTAGCATGATGCCCAGCACATTATCAGCTCTTCATTGAATGGTAGTTACTAGAAGACACATGATACAGTTGTTGATACTAATCCCATCTCTGCCACTAACTACAAGCTGTGCAGGCTTCTAGAAGTCTTATTTTCCTTATCTGTAACTTGAGAGTAATGGTAGCCCTGCCTCAAGTCAAAGCATGTAAAATGCTTATCACAGTACCTTAAATGGTGGATTATTATTATTAAATAAATCTTTATTGTGATTATTTCATTTTGATAGTTTTCCTCATTAGGTGCGTCTTAAATGAGAGGGCATCTCCAGATTCCTTCAGATCCACCAGAAAGTGCCTCCTCCCTTAATTCCCTTACACTCAACATACTCTACTCTGCTTCTTGGACTAATCACCAAACTTAATATTCTGTTTATCAGTCTTTCCCATCCCAAATTTAACAATGAACCAGGAGGAAAACCAAGTAAATTAGCTTCTGTGTATTCCCGTGGGCCCCCAGTGTGAGGAGGAAGAGGAGGAAAGAGGAGAAAAAGAATCTACGCCCCAACTTCCGTTATCAAGGATGGGAATGGGGATAAGTAAAAAGTGACTAAAAACATGCATTACTGTTTAGTGGGAAACCTTGCTCTAGTACATGTGATACAGGTATTTCATAAATAATGCCATAGAATATATTATTTAAAAAGCCCACGAGAGCATGCAACAACAACTAGTGGGACATTTTCCCTTAGCTCCTGAGCAGGATTTTTTCTGAGTGCTCAGAATGAGAAAGATTCATCCCCTGTCAGAGAGGCATACATGTGATAACTAACCAGAAGCAGGAGGAAGAGGGCACCGACGCTTCATGTGCGCTCCATGCTGGACACTTACAATTACCTCATTTTATGCTCACAAATAACCCCCTGATGGGCGTATGTTGGACCAATGAGGTAAGCAAGGCTTAGAGATATCAAAGAACTCACCCAAGTTCACACGGCTAGTAAGGGGTAGAACAGAGACTTGAACCCATGACTCCAGAGTCTATACTCTTTTCACCAGACCTCCCAGGATGTCAACCAGACCTCCGCCAGCTCTCAGGGTGCCCTGGTGAGGGAATCTGGAGACAAGGGTTTAATTCCTGGCTTGACCAACCAAGTAATTTATCCTTTTAAGGGTTTTTCTGACTCCACTCAAAATATAATTGTACTTTGCATAGCATCATAAGAACTCAAAAAGAATGAATTCATGTTTATAGAGTACTATGTAAAGCCTAAATATACTCTTATTTTTAAAATATTCTTATATACAGACAAAAATTATACTCTCAAAAAGACATTCTAGCACCCCAAACTAAGATTAGATTTCAATGTCTCCATTTCTTGACTAACCAGACACCAAATAATGTCATTCCAAACAGCATAGATAATGGTTTCTTGGAGCCTAGAAAATAAATGTCAATACTTGCGGTAGTTTCTGAGAATTTAAAAGTGCTAACCCCAAAATAAATATATATGAGGGGGAGAGGTAATACAACCCAGGCCAATAAATATTCATCAAAAATGCTCACACAGAAAACATGTAGGAATCTAAGTGTGTTGATTCGAAAGAAAGAAAATAACTCAATGCTAAGATTGAGCTGTGATAGGACTTTAACTTAGGGCCGTCCTGACTGCCCGTGATGACACTGCTCATCTTTGCTCAAAAAGTCAGGGCCAGGCAGGAAACTCACACGTTCGTAGGGAGATGGAAATGCACTCCCCATGTCTGAAACAGCCTTCTTTTTACGATCATGATTAATTGGAGGTGGGTTGCACTAATATAGGTGCTACAACCACAGTCGTGTCATTCTATATCCCCAGAAATATTAAATACACCTGGAAACTATAGCTAATCCATAATCTTCCTTATCAAAATGAGGCAGAGTCAAACCACCACCAGAGGTCTGGTTCTAAAGGTTGTAAGTGTTGATAATCCAAGCCTAGAATGTTCCAAATTCACCAAGCGCTGAGTCACACTTCCTCCCGTGTCAGCAAGGGTACCTGCAGTGTATGCTAAGGACCTGCCACAGTCCTTATTTTCTGAGCCTTAGTGTGATGGTTAGTTTTAGGTGTCAACTTGGTGAGGCCATGGTAGCAAGATATTTGATCAAACAGTATGCTAGATGTCTCTGTGAAGACATTTTTAAAGAAGAGATTAACAGTTAAACCAGGAGACTTTGAGGAAAGCAGGTTGGCCTCCACAATGTGGGTGGGCCTCATCCAATCAGTTGAAGGCCCCAATAGAAAAAGACTGCCCTCCCCAGAAGAACAGGGAATCTGCCAGCAGACTCAAATATACCAGTCCCAGACTTGAGTTTGGACTCAAACTGCAACTCTTCCCTCAGTCTCCAGCCTGCCGGACTACCCTGCAGATTTTGGACTTGCCATACTCATGTGAGCCAATTCTTTAAAATGAATCTTGATAAGATGATAGATGGATGGATGGATAGATAGATAGATAGACAGATAGACAGACATCCTATTGGTTCTGTTTCTCTGAAGAACCCTGACTAATACATTGGTTAGAATCACAGAACAGTGACACTAAAAGGGCCTGAAGAGCATTTGCAAAGTGGCTTGTCTTCCAACACCTGCAAGATTTGGCCACACGTATCTCACAGATATCTCAAAGGTAATAGGTCCCAAACCAAGAGGCAAGGTTCAAATTCTGGCTGTGCCATTTCTTAGCTGTGTTACTTGAGGATACTACCTGACATCCCTGTGTCTCAGTGTCCTCTTCTGCCAAAGAATAATAGTACTTACTGTGTAAGGCCATCATAGGGATAAAATAAGTTATACATGAGGCATTTAGAAGCACACCTGGCATAGTATAAGGGCTCATTAGATGTTGTCATAATCCCCTCTCAAACACCACTGGGCAATGCTTATTATTGCCCAAAAAGTCAGGGCCAGGCAGAAAACTCACTTACTCCTAGTAGGATGGGAATGCGCTCCGCAGATCTGAAAGAGCCTTCCTGTTACTTTCCCTTGTACCTCCTGCCCTAGTCGGAGCACCTCAACCATGGAGACACAACACCTAACTCCTCATCTTATCTTCACCTTCTCCCTTTCTCTCACCAAAGTCCACTCAGGGGCTTCCCTGGTGGCGCAGTGGTTGAGAATCTGCCTGCCAATGCAGGGGACACGGGTTCAAGCCCTGGTCTGGGAAGATCCCACATGCCGTGGAGCAACTTGGCCCGTGAGCCACAATTACTGAGCCTGCGCGTCTGGAGCCTGTGCTCCGCAACAAAAGAGGCCACGATAGTGAGAGGCCCGCGCACCGCGATGAAGAGTGGTCCCCACTTGCCACAACTAGAGAAAGCCCTCGCACAGAAACAAAGACCCAACACAGCCAATAAATAAATAAATAAATAATTAAAAAAAAAAAAGTCCGCTCAGCCTCAGAACTTATTGAGTCTATGTCCCCAAGATCTTTTCTGTCTGTGCTGTATTTATTCATTCTATATTTACTGACCACTATTTCTGAGCCTGACACTGGTTGTGAATACAAAGATAAGTAAACAAAGGCTGAGTACTGTACAGTGGAGGGGACCTTGCATCCCCATTGCCCCTGCCTTTGGTCATTCTCAACCCTCCTCTCCCTTGGATTATCAGTAGAGTTTCTTCCTAAGCAGGTTTCCACTCTCTCTCCCTACAAGCCATCCTTCACTGTGACACTTCCCAAAACTCAAGTCAGTTGCTTCTCTTGGCCTCGAGAATAAAGTCCATGATTGTCCCCAAACAATCTTTCTTTCATCATCTCCCAAGATTATTCTCCACAGTGGGCTTCTGACCACTGCCCCAGAACACTGTGCGCCTAGGTGCCCTGTGACCTGCTCCCGCAGCTGGTCCCTCACTCTGATCACCTGCCCAACGCCTTCCTCGACTTTCCCAGTCAGAAGCCCCTGCATTTAACATTCCAGCTGTCATTTAAGTAGCTGAGGCCTGGCTTGAACCCAGGCCATCTTCACTCCAGGATAAAGACAGGGCCTGGGCAAGTCTGGAGGGCCCCTGGGATAGGTCTGCCAAGGTTCTAGTACATGAGGGTCTGGGGAGCCTCCTGGGAAATGAACTCATCCTCACGGGAGAGAGGCCAAGTCACACAAATATGTTCCAAGGACAGTCAGCCAGTGTCTGAGGAGGGGCTCAATTTGAGTACAGCAGGGTGCCTGCCACTCAGCTTGCCCTTGTCCAAGATCACAGGGATGCATGCCTGAGTCATGCAGTAATCCATTTGCACTTAACAAACATTTAGTGAGTTCCTACTCTGAGTCAGGCGCTGGACTGGGCACTGGGAATACACAAGTGAGCAAGACAGACCCATTCCCGACCTCAGGGAACTTAAAGCCTAGTAGGAGTTCTAAAGAAAGGGGAGCTTCAATGTCAGAAGTGGGTGGTTTTTGTTTGTTGTCTTTTTTTTTTTTTACAGTTTTTTATAATTTTAATTTTTATTTGTAATTTGAATTCCTGTAGGACTGGGAGAATAGAAGGCACCTCTGCTTTGTGGTCTACCCGTGAGAGTGTAACAGAATTAGGGATAAAGGATGATTTTCCCTCTTGATGTGAAAGTTGGGGAAGGCTGAGGCAAGAAATGGCTCAATGGTGTGAGACTGGAGCTGGACCAGCCTTAGAAGAAACAGGAAATGGCATTATCGTCCGCAGCATCCAAGCATCTGGGGTGACCGGCAGCCCACCTCCACAGCAGGAGCAAAGGAAGCAGCATTGGGAAGGGGTGTGTCTGGAAGCTCTGGGATCCTGTGCGGGTCAGGACCCTATCGCCCCCTCAAGAGCATGTCTTAGGGAAATCAGCATTTTTTTCACTTCTCATCCACCAATTTGTCATTTCTATAAGGGCAGGTACTGTATCCTATTGTTTGAAGAATCAAATCAGTAACTAGCCAAAAGTAGGTATGGAACAAAGTTTTGTTGAATTAAAATGAATGTGAAGGATGTTTGTAGCAGCACTATTTACAGTAGCCAAGAGATATGGAAGCAACCCAAGTGCCCATCAACAGATGATTAGATTAAGAAGATGTATTGTATACAGAGAATGGAATATTACTCAGCCATGAAAAAGAGTGAAATAATGCCATCTGTGGTAACATGAATGGACCTAGGGATTATTAGGCTTAGCAAAATAAGTCAGACAGAGAAAGACATATACTTCAAATACTCTACAGTATCACTTATATGTAGAATCTAAAAAATAATACAAATGGATCTATATGCAAAACCGAAACAGACTCACAGATACAGAAAAAACAACCTAGTGGTTACCAAAGGGGAGAAGGAAGGGGGGAGGGCCAAATTAGGGGTATGGGATTAACAGATACAAGCTACTATATATAAAATAGATAAGCAACAAGGATATACTGTATAGCACAGTGAACTATACCCAGTATCTTAAAATAACCTATAATGGAATATCATCTGTAAAAACACTGAATCACTATGCTGTACAACTGCAACTAACACAATATTATAAATCAACTATACTTCAATTTTAAAAAAAGAAAATAAAATGAATACAAAGAACTTTCATTTAAATAAAATAGCCAAGACTATACAAACATGTAGAAGAAGAAATGTAGAGAATAATTAGAATTAGGTGGGGTTTTCCACACATTATATCATAAAGCAAATTTTGCACTTATTCTTCATTCCACTTTAGAGGCTCAAGTCAGAATTAAAATAGAGTCAATTTGTTGCTGGTCATTTTACATTAGCTCTTTGTTGTTACTATAAGAATAATACATTCTCATGAGGAAAAAATTAAAAGTCTGGTGAAGGATGGAGAGGGGACAGTAAAAGTGGATGCCACACAAATCCCAGTGGTGGGATTGAATAGAATTATATCATTTGGAAGCCCCAGAACAACATTTCTCCTCCTACTTCTCTATACTTCAGGTACAGTAATCCACCCCCATCACCTGGGACAGAGACGGAAATAGGAACAAAGTGATAAGGTGACTTTCTCACAGTCTCACACATCAGTTGGCTTCAAAAATCCAGACTAGTATAAGAGTCAACTTGATTTCCAGACAAAAGGATTTGAACATCCTCAGTTCAGCACCAAAAGCCTTGGCCCTTCTGAAGTCACTCATCACAAATTCCAGACATAACCTGCTGGAATTTGTCAGTGAGAATGAAGATTGCAACAAGAGCTAAGCTAGTCAATGGAGATGCCAAGTTCATTTTCATTCATTGTTTCCTGAGGAAGTAACAAAAGAAAAACAAATTATTAAGATGGAACATGGTCATTTTTAATCATTCTCTGCTTGTACAATGATAGAGAAAAAGGGTGCTATAGTGAAAATAGGACAAGGAGACAGAAATACTAGACCTGCTTCACTGCTTAGTAGCTGGGTGACCTACAGCAAATGGTTTAACTTTCTAAGCTGCTGTTTTCTCTTTGGCAAAAAAGAAGCACCAAGTCCTACCCTGCCTAGCTCATGAAGCTGCTGTAAAGACAGATGACTTTCTGTTTTTGAAAACTCTCAAGAGTGGTAGAAATGGAAGGTATGAAGCCTACATCACTCTGCAATATTATACCAAAGGGTCTTAGACCTTTTTTCCCTGTATTTTCCCTTAGAGACTCCCCAACATGCTCCACCCTAAACTTAACCCCCACTGCTTCCTACTATCACAGCATCTTCCCTCTGGCAGGATTCTCTTATTGCTGGAAAAAGTGCCCAATGCCCAAGGATCACTCAACACAAGGTCAAGAGCTGACTATCAGCAAAAAAGAAAGGCAGACTATAGAAACGAAGACCACATGAAATGAAAACATTTTGCTTTCAAGACTCTGCCTATAAAGTCCACAGGAAGGTGAGTATAACATTAAAAACTTTGGCTGCTAGAGTTAGGATGGTGGAGGGTGCAGGATATTTGTTAGTGTGACACAGAGTCCAGAGGGGAAGTTGTCCCAAGAAAAATCCAGGCAGGTGTAATGCATTGGCCCTAGAGCCAGACTACAAGGGTCATTTAACACTATGTGACCTTTAGCAAATCAGAGTCCTTCCATGCCTTAAAAGGAAGATTATAATAATGGCACCTACTCCTTAAGGCTTCTGTGAGGAGTCAGTGAATGAACATGGATGGGACACTCAGCACTGCAGCTGAGCAAGTTAAGTGACATGTGTTCATGGTGCTGATGGTGGTGGTGTTGGTGATAATGGCGTTGGTGGTGGCTTTGACCACACCAGCCCTGCTCCTGTGTAAAGCTAAGAGACAGAGCGGAGCAGTGAAAGGACTGCCCCAGGAAGAGGAAACCGGCCTCTGCTTTCTGCAGAGGGCACACTGAAGGAAACCAGATGTCTTAGTCCATTCAGGCTGCTATAATAAAAATACCATAAACTGGGTGCTTAAACAACAAATATTTGTTTCTCACAGCTCCAGAGGCTGAAAGTCCAAGATTAAGGTGCCATCAGATTCAGTGTCTGGTAAGAATTTGCTTCCTGGTTCATAGATGGTTATCTTCTCCTCATGTGGTGCAAGGGGCCCATATGTGTTCTCATCTGGTACAAGGGTGAGAGAGCTCTCCAGAGTCTCTTTTACAGGGCACTGATCTCATTCATGAGGACTCTGCCCTCATCACCTAATCACCTACCAAAGGCCCCGGCTAACACCATCGCCTTAGGAGTTAGGGTTTCAGCATATGAATTGGGGGGGAGGGGAGGACAGAAACATTGAGTATAGCACCAGGCTTCCTCAAGATTAGGGCAGGCAGACGTCTTTTTTTTTTTTTTGGTTGCACTGACTGGGTCTTCATTGCTGCGTGCAGACTTTCTCTAGTTGCAGCGAGCAGGGGCTATTCTTCATTGCGGTGCGCGGGCTTCTCATTGCCGTGGCTTCTCTTGTTGCAGAGCATGGGCTCTAGGCACATGGGCTTCCATAGTTGCAGCACGCGGGCTCAGTAGTTGTGGCACACAGGCCCCAGGGCGTGCGGGCTTCAGTAGTTGCAGCACATGGGCTCAGTAGTTGCAGCACACAGGCTCTAGAGTGTGCGGGCTTCGGTAGTTGCGGCTCGTGGGCTCTACAGCATGGGCTCAGTAGCTGTGGCACACGGGCTTAGTTGCTCTGCGGCATGTGGGATCTTCCCAGACCAGGGATTGAACCCGTGTCCCCTGCATTGGCAGGCGGATTCTTAACCACTGTGCCACCAGGGAAGTCCCAGGCAGAGGTCTTACAATAACAAATTAGAAACAACAAGAACCCAGGTTATAGAAATAGGGTCTTTTTAGACAGTGAACTTTGCACAACTTCATTCAGACAGACTGAGAAGTCCTGGTGATTTCCATTGAAACCCTGATAAAGGGAAGAGCCCATTCCCGTGCACACAAGCACAGGGTACAGAGGAGTCTGGCTCAGAGAAGAGCCTCTGGGACAAGGAAAAGCCAAAGCCAAGAAAGAAAATAAACCAAGGCACATGGAACCAGGGAGAATGATTCGCCTGACTTCTCTCCACTGAAGGGGTTCCTGCATTCACAGTGAGGAGAGACAAGTTAATACCAGGCCCATACTCTTCCCATACTTAATATTGTTCTTTTGTTTTATTAGGACATTTGTTTAAGCTAACTGTTTAGGAAAGTGTTTACAGCTTACCCCATAGTTTGGGTTCTTTCATGAATTGCTTTCATTCATTCATTCAGCTGGTATTTATGGATTGCTACAGAATTCCCTACCCTGTGCTCAGGAATGGGAGTACAGAGTTTACAGCTTAGCAGGGGAGATAGAATGGTAAACAACATTTACAATGCAGACTCAAGTTCTACATGGGTACTAAGTACCGGGCTAGGGAAACACTGGAATGCTTAGAAGGGTACATCAGGAAGGGCCCTGAAGCCTGATTAAGGAGCTTACACTTTATTCTGGTTAAGGGAGCCGTTGAAAGATATATTAATTAAATGTTCCACCAATGTAACATTCTCACATTGGGTGAACCCCAAATACCTCATCTAGATTCTGGCACTCAGAATGAACTAAATTAAAACCTCCCCCTTGAAAAATCACTACCACCCAAAGATTATGCCTTTTGGGGATACGTTACATTATCCTCACCCAACAACAGTACAGGCAACGGCTACCCTGAGATCCCTGAAACAGGTAAAACTTCACTCAGGTAGACTGAAACCCAGAAAAATTATCTTTTTTAAAAAAACAAGAATCATATTCAGGCAAGCAAAGCCTTCATTTACTGTAAGATTCCCAAGATTACCCAAATCATAAGATCAGAGGTGCCCAAGGCCAGGGCTTTGAATTTTAAAAAAAAATTTAAAAAAATTGACTACTAAAATTTTGAAGGCAAAAGGAAGGAATTTGAGTCATTTTAGTAGTAAAAATAGTGTATGCTGGATGGAGGCCAG
Source organism: Balaenoptera physalus (assembly GCF_965194825.1). Classification (NCBI taxonomy): domain Eukaryota; kingdom Metazoa; phylum Chordata; class Mammalia; order Artiodactyla; family Balaenopteridae; genus Balaenoptera; species Balaenoptera physalus. Next base: position 75,421,742 of record NC_138884.1, on the reverse strand, counting down.
CCACCCATTGTAATAATCAAGACATTACTCTTTCAGTGTTTGAGGGATCATGTCAAAATTCATGCTAGAAATGTTTGTTTTATTTTCTAAAATCCTATGAAGGAGTCTTTCTCAACTACAGAGTTTCTACAAAGAAGGGGCTTAAGGCCAATAACCTGCTTGGAAGAGATTTGTCCTGACGCTACATCTTTGTAACTAGGACACTGTTTTTATTCAGATTGTATGTTTATTTGTAATGGCTCTGAGATTAAATAAAGGCAGCTAGAATACTCCTAAACTATCCTCTTGTGATGTCACCACCACTCAATAAATGTGGTATGTCCCACTGAGGGTAATTAACCTGTGAGGCTAATAAATATGACTGATGGGGAAATTAAGGCTGTTCCTGGAAGAACATGTGACCATACTGAAGTCATTTTGTCCACTGATACCTTCTTCCCATTCTATGGGGATAATCTCTGCATCTAGGAATGAAATGAAAGAATAAATGCCATTAGCTGTGGGTGAGACATTCAGTGTGAACTAAATGTGTGGAGCACTGGGAGAATTCACTTCATCTCATTCCGCCCCCTAAGCTCTGCCTGGTGCTGAAAATTCCCACATTTTTTAAAACTTTTTTGAGTCAAGATATTAAACGCTACTATGAAAATGCACATTTTATCTGGGAGGGGTGGCACATTGAGTCATCAGTAATAACAATTACTCAAATGACTTCATCAGGTTAAACTCCCGTCCAATTACTGGGCAGTTTCCAGGGTAACAGTAAAGATGCCTTTTTGATCCTGGGGAGAAGGCCAGAGGATGTCTGTCTGAAAGACAGACTCTGGGTGTGGGCCCAGGAAGACATGAAAAAGAACCTTACTGCTTCCCCATTTTGCTGGGACCGGCCCAGTCTCATTGTTTGAGTGGTTTGGGCTGAGATCATGAGAATTATTCTGGCTAGAGCTAATTGCTTTATTGTAAACTTTAGGCCGTGTGAAGAGACTGGATTAAGAACTGCCTGGGTTACACATTCACCAACTATGTGAATTTATATGTTTTACTTAACGTCTTAGAGCCTCAGTTTTGCATAAAAAGTGGGAATAATAATATAGGCCTCACAACTTCAGAGAGCTCCTGTGAAAATCAAGTCAATTAATGAATGTCAGAGTACTGTGCAAATAAAAGAGGGTTAGTCAAAAGGCCATGTTTGATCCGGCAATCACTTTCCTTGGTATTTAACCCAAGTGAGTTGAAAACTTATGTCCACCCAAAAACCTGTGCACAAATTGGCAATCATGAAATTGCCAATATTTGGAAGCAACAAAGATGTCCTTCAATAGGTGAATGGATAAACAAAATTTGGTACATCCATACAGTAGGATATTGTTCAGCAATAAAAAGGAATGAGCTATCAAGCCATGTAAAGGCAGGGAGGAACCTTAAATGCAAATTGCTAAGTGCAAGAAGTCAATCTAAAAAGGGTACATACTATACGATTCCAGCTATCTGACATTCTGGAAAAGGTAAAACTAGGGAGACAGTAAGAAGACCAGTGGTTGCCAGGGGTTTAGAGGGAGGAAAGGATGAATATGTGTAGCACAGAGGATTTTCAGGGCAGTGAAACTATTTTGTATGACACTGTAATGCTGGATACATGTCATTATGCATTTGTCAGAACCCATAGAATGTACAACACAAAGAATGAACCTTAATATAAACTACAAACTTCAGTTACTAATAATGTCTCAAAGGACCGTGTTACTCCTGATTAAAACCCTTCAGTGGTACCCCACTGCCCACCTAAGAAAGCCCATGCTCTGCACAAGAGCATCCAAAGCCCTCCATCATCTGGTCCCTTGCTCTACCCATCCAGGATTACTAGTTCCCTAAATAAACTCTCATGTTCATCTGATGTTTTTGCCTGCCTGCCCAACATCCACTTTTTCTTCTTCTGCTAACATCACCCATTTTCCTTCAGGAAACAGCACTCAATCCACCCTCAGTTTATGTGGTTTGCTAGGAGCTGCTCCACCACTCTCATATTCTGCGTTGGACATATGTCCAATCAGAGGTCATCTAGACATTTTAATTGGAACCATTAGGGAAAACAAGCTACCTTTTCATGGGGCATCTCAGAAACTAGATTGAAACCTGAATTTTTGTTGCCATCTCTGCCAGGATCTGGGAAGATCCTGCCTAAATGAAGCCAACAGAAAGAATGAATCCTGGAGAAAGCAAGAACCCCAGGCATAATGGCATCCAATGAGTGCCTGGATCCAGCTGCTTCTGAAGCTGGCCCTGCATTTCCCACCCCTTTAGACTTTTCAATTGTGCAAGCCAACAACTATGCTCTTTATGTTTAAACCCATTTGAATTGGTCTTCTATTATCTTACAACCATGAGTTGTAAGCATCCAAGGAGGATGCTTTTCTGTGTTTCATTCTGTTTCTTCTCCTCATCACACCCTTGTGGTCTGATAAACACCTTTTCACTCTTCAAGATTAAGTTCTAGGGAATTCCCTGGCAGTCCAATGGTTAGGACTTGGTGCTTTCACAGCCGTGGCCCAGGTTCAATCCCTGGTCAGGGAACTTAGATCCCACAAGCCACACGGTGTGGCCAAAAAAAAAAAAAAAAAAAAAGATTCAGTTCCAGCACCACCTCTCTATGAATCTTTCTAGACCAGTCCTCATCTCCACTCTAGTTAGAAAAAGCTCCTCAATCCCTGCAGCTTCCACAGTACCCTGTGCTGACTTCCAGCAGAGTATGCTATCTCTTATTAACACTAATCACGCTTCATTGTCTATGTGACTGTAAGCCCCTCAGTCCTTCAAAGGGAGGTGTCATAGTTTGGCATCCCCAGCACTTTCTGAATGCTTATTGAATGGAAAAGACATTATCAAAACAGGAGTTTGTGGGAAGAAGGGCAACAAAAAGGAGTGAAAAAGAACAAGCAAGAGAAATTGTGTCCAATCATCTAGTTTAGAAGAGAAACTGAATCTAAATAAGATGGAGGAGGGGTGATATACAGGCAAACGTGATTTACACCCCTAACACTTTCATTGCTCTAGTAGCAGTACTTATACTCTCTTTCTGCCCCATTATCACCCACACCTGGGATCTTTTCAAGTTTACTTTTTGTATTAAAAAGAGACAGCTTTTTAATGTGGCAGAGATAGCTTGTTCTCCTTCAATATCAGTTCTCCTCTTCTTCTATAGAAATAGAACCCCTGATATTTTGCTGGATACAAGGATGCCCAGAATTAGAACTACATACCCCAGACTCCCTAGCAGCTATGTGTGGCCCTATGATTATTTTCTGGCCAATGGAATATGAGCTGAAGTGGTGCATGCAACTTCCTAAAGAGTAAACAGTTGCTTTCTTCCCCATTTGTCCACTCCCACAAGCTGGATGCATGAGCCATTCTGGACTCCGAGGATGAGAATAAGATGAAAAGAGGATGGGTCCCTAAAGCCACCATATCAGTCCTGGACCATGATACCAGATACCAGAACCATTACGTGAGAGAGAAAACAAACGTCTAACTTATTTAAGCCTATGATTAGAGGGTCTCTATTTCAACTGGAAAGCTCATATCGTTATACAACTTCTTGGTCTCGCCTGTGTTTTTTTCCTTTTGCTTTGCTTGTTTGTTTTTTAATATATTTATTTTTGGCTGTGTTGGGTCTTCATTGCTGCACGCAGGCTTTCTCTAGTTGTGGCGAGCAAGGGCTACTCTTCGTTGCGGTGCGCGGGCTTCTCATTTCTCATTGCGGTGCTTTCTCTTGTTGCGGATCACGGGCTCCAAGCACAAGGGCTTCAGTAGTTGTGGCTCACGGGCTCAGGAGTTGTGGCTCTTGGGCTCTAGAGAGTAGGCTCAGTAGTTGTGGCGCACAGGCTTAGTTGCTCCACGGCATGTGGGCTCTTCCCGGACCAGGGACCAAACCCGTGTCCCCTACATTGTCAGGCGGATTATTAACCACTGTGCCACCAGGGAAGTCCCCATCCTTTTGCTTTGAATTGAAACTATTAGAATTCAAAGTTCCCAGTGGCCAGAAGGAGCCGTCACAAGTGAAATCCATGATGGTTCTCCATATCCCAGTCTTTCAACTGTCTTCCAGCAATCACATATATCCTCTGAAAAAAGCCCCAGTGCTCTGCATGATCAGATTGGTTTCAAAAGTGCATTTGCCTAAAATACATTGATAGGACCATCAGACTTGGATACGAGGAAACCAACAAATACCAACAAGTTGTTCATGACAATATACATTTATAGTAGTTAAGAATCAAAAACACCCCCAATATCCAACAACGGGGAAATTGTCAAGTAAATGTGAGTACAGGCAGTTCCTGTCTTACAATGTTTCGACTTTACAACGGTGCAAAAACAATAGGCAGTGAGTAGAAACTGCTCTTCGAATTTTGAATTTTGGTATTTTCCCAGGCAAGTGATTATGCCGTACCATCCTCTCTACAAATCACTATGCTGGGCAGGGCAGCAGCTCCCGTCAGCACACGATCACGAGGTTGAACAACTGATTCACTTATAACCACTCTGTACCATTACGACCATTCTGTTTTTCACTTTCAGTACAGTATTCAGTAAATTACATGAGATATTCAACACTTTATTATAGAATAGGCTTTGTGTGAGATGATTTTGCCCAACTGTAGGCTAACGTTAAGTGACCTGAGCACATTTAAGGTAGACTAGGCTCAGCGATGATGTCTGGTCGGTTAGGCGTATTAAATGTGTTTTCAACTTAAGATGGGTTTATGGGGACATAACCCCATTGTAAGTCAAAGAATGTCTGTATATTTCCTGTGTTTAATACAATGTAGCCATTAAAACTAACATTTACAAAGAATGTGTAATGATACAATAAAAAGAGATAAAAGGCAGGATACGAAACTGTAAACACAGTATGATCTCAAATATGTAAAAAAGACTGAAAAGAAAATAACAGTCACAACAGAACACTATCATGTGTTAAGCACTTACTGCATTCCAGGCACTGTGCTAAGCACTTTACGTGCATTTTCTCATGTAATCCCCAAGGATCCATGAGGTAAGTACAATTATTATTTCAATTTTATTAATGAGAAGACAGACTTGATGAGATTAAGCAACTTTCCCCAAATTTCACAGAACACAAACTCCAGTGTATCTGACACCAAAGGCCATGCTCATTATCTCTCTTGCCAGCAAACTTCTTCAGGAGGTTTTTAAATAATTTTTAAAGCATCTTTCTGCTTTTCTTTCGTTTCTGAATTCTCTAAAAGTAGTATTATCTTTCTAACTGCAAACATACATACGAAATACTTAATTTTTTCAAAAAAGGAACAAGCACCCAAACACAAAACGTTTTGCTTCTTCCTAAAATGGAGTGTTTGAGTGGCACTGCAGAGCCTCAGAGAAGAGCCAGGATAAGTGAGCTGAAAACTGAGTGGGGTCAGAATTCTCAAGTTTCTTCATTCACCTTTCACCAAAGCCCCATTACCATAAACAAGGAGAGTCAATAGTACTCCACCGTTGAGGGGTCATGACTCCTCTGAGAATCTGCTGAAAGCTGTGGACCCTCTTCCCAGGACAATGCGAGAAGCACGTGCATGCATCTGCACACACCAGGGCTTCCCTGGTGGTGCAGTGGTTAAGAATCTGCCTGCCAATGCAGGGGACACGGGTTCGAGCCCTGGTCCGGGAAGATCCCACATGCCACGGAGCAACTAAGCCCGTGCGCCACAACTACTGAGCCTGTGCTCTAGAGCCCAGGAGACACAACTACTGAGCCCACGTGCCACAACTGCTGAAGCCCGTGCGCCTAGAGCCTGTGCTCCGCAACAAAAGAAGCCACTGCCATGAGAAGCCCTCGCACCGCAACGAAGAGTAGCCCCCGCTCACCGCAGCTAGAGAAAGCCGCGTGCAGCAACGAAGACCCAATGCAGCCAAATAAATAAATAAATAAATAAAATACGGAAACACTGAAAAAAGTCCTAGCACTTCAAAACAGCCACTGGTTACATTAAAAAAAAAAAAAATTCTGTGCACACATTCTGCACACAATTTTAGTAGATCGACAGATGCAACATGCCTATGGGTGTGTCCCAGGTAAAGGGTCCCTGACGTAAGGTAACGTAAGAATTCCACTTTGTTGAAACTCTGCTCCCACCCTTGCATCGTTGTCCACACAATAAACTGTGGATGGCAGTGCTGATTACCAAGATGCCTTACCATCAGCAGAGATGTGCTCTGAGGTCTCTTGTTGGTGGGAAGAGGAATCTCAGCAGATATATCTACATTCTTGACTGATTCCCTGATAAGTGCCTGGGCGTGATGCAGAGGAAAACTAACAGGCCTACACGGATATGAACTCATGAGGAAAGTCATGAGAACACCACAAGGGTACCTCCCAGGAGTATATCCCTTTACAGTTAGAAAGTCTTTTCATACCCTAGATCTCAACTGACGCCCAACAGTCCTATGAAGATAAGGTCATTAGCCCTGTTTTATATATAACGGTGGTCTCTACTCTCAACTTCATCTACAAGAGCTGACTATACTTTGGCCAAACCCCAAGCTTGATACAAACACAATCCCTTCACCATTCCAAAGAGAAATCCAGTTGATTTAACCAAACATATCATATTTCTAGAATTATCAGATTCATGAAGCCCCTCAAGGGTCATCTTACACAGTACACAGCTCTGCAAAATCTCAATTAGACCTCTCCTGAGTCCCACCTCCTGCTCCACTCATCAGATCTTCCCCCTGGAAACTTTTCTTTCCCTCCTGTATTACACAGAATAGCCTTCTTCTTTTACATGAATAACAGGCTTATTAAAGCAACTTATCAACAAAGCTAAAGTAGTAGATATTTGTGGAGTTTTAAAATTTGTTTTCTTTTGTTTCCTAATCTTGCCACCCAGCATCCACTTCCCTTTCTTGTGGGAATAGCCTTTATTTTAATTTGGGGAGCCATTTCTCCCCAATTCCCAGTGCATGTGGTCCCAGAAAAGCTGACACCATAATCATATGACTCAGGCCAAACCAATTAAAGCCTCACATTCCCCTGGTCACTGTGACGGGTTTGGGAACAGATGAGTGACTCCCCAGATACAAGGATGCCCTATGAGACTTTCACTGACACTTCTGGGAGAGAGGATTTGATTTCAACAGATATGAAGCAGAGAGGATATAAAATCTAGAGCTGCTGCCATCATCTTGCAATAAATGGAGCCTGAGACCGAAGCCACACACCAAAGATAGCTGAATGATGGTACGAAACCAAGTCTTGATGATGTAATTTGGGCCTGATGTCAGCAATGTCTGAAGCCAACTGCAATGGGCTGAGTGGTGGCCACAAAGATATATCCACCTTCTATTCCCTGGAACATGTAAATGATACCTTATATGGCAAAAAATTAATATTACTTTATGAGGCAAAAACCCCTGTGATTAAGTTAAGAATCTTGCAAGGAGTTTACCCTGGTTTATCCAGGCCCTAAATGTAATCCCATTTATTCCTATGAGAGAGAGAGAGAGTAAATGCAGACAGAAGAAGAGAAAGCAGACACAAAGAGGAGAAGCTGGTATGAAGATGAAGGCAGAGATTGGAGTGACACAGCCATAATCACTCCAATTGTGGTTCTAGTTGTGGTTCCAAGGAACACCAAGGAATGCCAGGTAGCCATCAGAGGCTAGAAGAGGCAAGGTCTCCCAGCGTGTCTGGAAGGAGTGCAGCCCTGCCAACACCTTACTTTGGGCTTCTGCCCTCCAGAACTATGAGTCAATAAACTTCTGTTATTTTAAACCACCAAGGTTGCAGCAATTAGGAAACTAATTCATGAGCCCTATCCCTGGACTGTTCACTTACTGAGTCAAAAAAAACCTCTCTTTTTTCTTTAGGCCATTTAAAGTTGAGCTTTTTTTGTCACTTGCAGGAGAGAGACTTAAATGACACAGCTGGTCATTAAAATGAATTCCCGTAACAGCCATTAAGATGATAATTTTTCTCTATCTCATTACATACATATGAGGAAACTTTTCAAAGAGATGAAATACGATAAGCATCACAAGCACAAAATTTAAGATATCATAATGTGACTCTAGCCTAGTTCTTCCAACTCCATAAGTCATGTTTTGTAGGATGTATTTTGCTCATACATAGCAAGGATAGTAATGACTACACACATGGCTCCACCCTCAAACAATGAGGCAGACAACAGTATCATCAGCAGTGTTATTCCCTTACACTCTTTGCTCCCCAACTCATATCAAAATAGCCAAAAATTGAAGTACAGGAGACCATTTGAAGAGCTCTAGCTCTTCCATTCTGTTAGAATCTCTAAAATTCTAGGCTTAAACAAAGCCAAATCCACAGAGCATTTCTTAGTTGGACCACATCACCTTAGGCCCTTTCACAATTTACCTTCACTGTGTTGCGTTTTAAGGTCATGTCCTTAACTTTTATGAAGAAATATCTATTACTGCCTTTACCACAAAAACATTGTTAGGATCATTATGTACTACCCATTTGAGTATTCCCTACATAAATCTCATTTGAAGAATTTATTATATAAGTACTAGAAAAACCTTTTTTATTTCCCCTTAAAGGACTGGTATGCTCCCACCATTCTGATAATGAGGTTTATGTCACTGATGGCGTTTCCATTTTTGCTTTGGCTGCCAGAAAGCTCACAAAGCTCAAGTCCTATTCCAGCATCTATATTAATCCTTATAGTAAGTGTGCATATTTACATGCTTTTTCCTGGATATGGTCTTTTCCCTACATTTTTTTCCCCATCTTCTATTTAGAGTGGAATTCTAAATAGAGTAGGTAATGGATCTTTGAACCTCTGGTCACTTTCTGGTTCCACAAAGGAGCTCAGCAATGAAGCCAAGGGGACTTCATTGCTCATCCCTCCAGGGCCACACTAGCCTAAATGGAACTTTCCTGAGAATTAGGAAGGCTCTCAGGGACTTGAGGTGCCCTGTGTCCTGGTCTACTTAGCTGGTGAGTAAAAGCAGGGTGACGTCAGGCCCCACGTGCCCCAGCCAGAAGTCTTTGCTAGTGCTAGGCAGCCTTGACATTGAACTTCACCACCCTGAGCCCCTTTCATTCTCTTCCTTCTTCCTTTCGTATTCTTTCCCCTTTCTCCTCTCTCATTGTTTCCCTTCCTACTCCCCCATCTACTTAGAGTGGCCCTTCCAAGGCCACAGCTAGGCGTGACATCCAGTTGGCTCTCTGACCTTTATCCTACCATGCACACCCTGGAATTTAGAGCTTTCTTCTGAGGGTGGTAATCCCAGCACAAGCATCTTAGTCTCGAACATTGAGTCCTCCCTTGAGAACGCTGCCAAAATTACAAGCAAAATAAGAATCTTCACCAGGTCTCCGAAAAGCTAGCCCCTGGCCTGTACAATCCACCTCCATTCTTGATGCACTGATTGGGAACCACTGCTTTCAGCCAACTGATCCAAAGATATAATGGCACTTTTAAGTGCCAACAAATATTGGGAAATAAGTCTTAATTGTTAAAATAATTGCTGCCAGGAATCACAGCGCCAGTTCATAAAGCTGGAGCTTTCAGAGCACTTTCTATATAATAGCATGAAACCATCTGTTCTGAAGCAAACCATTTCAATCATCGCTGTGTGTTCAGAGTCAATTAAATAAACCGAGGATCAAGAAACGAAATAAGTAGCAGCCAACAAATTATTTTCACAATAGAACTGAAATGAATCAGAGCATTTAATTCAACATTCCTCCTATCCAACTGTGAAAAATTATGCAGCCTCGTGCATTTACCTTAGCCATAATATGAAGAATAAGCTTGTGTTTATGGAAGAAGAACTCTCTCCAAGAATTCGGTGTGCATAATTAACAGCCAGTTGACTCTCCCTTTGGCTGCACTGGGGAGTGGGGGGCAAGAAGGAGTCTTTGTCTCCCCAGCTGGCACAGTCTGGGAGCTCAGCAGAAGAGCTGGGACACTGGGCAGGCTCAGGCCCCTGTGAAACTTGGAGACACTGCTCTCCTACACCCCATCTGGACACACGCTAGACTTCTTCCCAGGACCTCAGGCTTCTCCTTAGGTCATGCTCCCCAACACCAGTTGTGGAAAGGGTTTGCGCTCTTGCCAGTTGGGGTTTTCGGCCATTGTGCAAATTAGGTGCTGTCCCTGAGCAAACTGTGAGATAGTAATGAAGTTACCTTATTACTCAGGGTAGTTTAAGAGGCCTGTCTACCCTGAGGACACACACAGACCCTCAGGGTCTGAAGTCCCACTCAACCAAGAGGGCCTCATAGATTGATGAGCTTTTAGTAGACATGTGAGAGGAGTAATCACCTCTTGCCAGGTTTAAACAGTAAGTATAAAGATATATTCCAAGGGGCTTCCCTGGTGGTGCAGTGGTTAAGAATCAGTCTGCCAATGCAAGGGACACGGTTTCAAGCCCTGGTCCAGGAAGATCCCACACGCCACGGAGCAACTAAGCCCGTGCACCACAACTATTGAGCCTGCACTCTAGGGCCTGCAAGCCACAACTACGGAGCCCACGTGCCACAACTACTGAAGCCCGTGCGCCCTGGAGCCTGTGCTCCACGGCAAAGGGAAGCCACCACAGTGCGAAGCCCGTGCACCACAACAAAGAGTAGCCCCCGCTCGCCGCAACTAGAGAAAGCCTGCGGGGAGCAATGAAGACCCAACCCAGCCAAAAATAAGTGAATAAAATAAATTTTTTAAAAAAGATATATTCCAAATGAGCGATACAGGAATACACTCATAAACAAAATAACAGAGGAAATAAAGAGAAAACGACCTCTCTGAGTGGTGAAAAAAATGAGTATAGGAGACACTTGTAAAATCTGGATAGAAGACAGATATGCTTCTATCTGAAAACTTATTTTCTTCAAAACGTGTATTTTCACCTTAACCATCGTTGCCTTCGAGTGAAAGATAGCTTTCTACTTATTTATACTTCTTTAAAACTTTTTCAGGTGTTAAATAATGCACATGCAGTATTTTCATAATCAGAAAATATATGCATACTGTTAAAATGCCACAGTGTAGGTCCCCATGTTTAAAAACAATTGACATATTAGGCATAAAATATAACGCCTACAATAGGTAAACAAACAACACGGAGAAACTGAGCATGTGATCATCTTACAGCATCTCTGAAGAACTTCTAAACACAGCCTAATAGTCCAGAGCTGGACTGGGATGCTACGAGAATTTCCAATAGAGAATCCAGAGCCCTGGGGGAGCGGAGGCTGTGTGTGCAACTCTGGACCTCACCACTGCTCCAGGCACTTTCTCTAGCCCACACCTGGGGGTGCTGGGATGGAACAGATCTGGGGAAGGGACTCCCCACTGCTTAATGAGGATGTAAGAAGTCCCTAAGGAGGCTTCCCTGGTGGCGCAGTGGTTGAGAATCTGCCTGCCAATGCAGGGGACACGGGTTCGAGCCCTGGTCTGGGAAGATCCCACATGCCGCAGAGCAACTAGGCCCGTGAGCCACGACTACTGAGCCTGCGTGTCTGGAGCCTGTGCTCCACAACAGGAGAGGCCGCGACAGTGAGAGGCCCGTGCACCGTGATGAAGAGCGGCCCCCGCTTGCCGCAACTAGAGAAAGCCCTCGCACAGAAACAAAGACCCAACACAGCCAAAAATAAATGAATAAATAAATAAATTAAAAAAAAATTCCCTAAGGAGGACATTTCTGCCATACGAAGAAAATTAGGTCAAAAATGCAAATTAAAACAATAATAAAATGTCATTTTCACCCATCCCATTAGATTGGCAAAATGTTTAATGTTTGAAAATATCAGGTGTTGGTGAAGGTTTAGGAAATGGGTTTTCTTGGACAGGGCTAGCAGGAGCATAAGTTAATTACAGCCATTTGAGAGAGCAATTTGGATGACACTATTAATTCCTTAACTGCACACACATAAACACACACACCACTCAACCATGTCAAGTGCAGAGTTGATTATTGTAAGAATGATGCAAACAACATTTTTCAGTCAGTCTGTTATATCACAAAAGCACAAAAATAAAGATCATGAAAATTATATCATACGAAACTGACAATCTGCTGAAATGAGAGAATGCCAAGTAATCATCGTTAAGAGGTTTTTAGCTGACTGCCTTTTGAGAACAGGCGTTAGATGGAGGATGGAAGCCAATCAACCTATTTCATTATATTCAGATTCACAACATTATAGTATCTACCCTAGAGCAACACTCACATGAGTACAAGATTGCTCATTTGAACACTGTTTGCAATAGAATGGAAACCACCTAAAAGTCCATTAGTAGGGGAATATTTAAATTACCAAGGCTTCATACTATGAAGCAGTAAAGAAACAAGGCAATGCCTGAAACTAACACAATATTGAAGTATAAATTAATTATACTTCAATAAAAGAAAGAGGTAAATACATGTGCCAGACATAGGTTATCTCCAAGATATGTTACTGAATAAAAATTTTTAAAACAAGCCACAAGATGATAAGTACAACTGATGCCACACATGTAAAAATAAAATACATAAATATTTGTGGCTAAATATGCATAAGTTAATTTAATTTTAGAAAAATATAATTTAAAATTATATATATAAGATATAAAATTAATTTTTATAATTAAAAATTAAGAAAAATAATTCAATTTAAATATAATTTTTATATACAATTAATTTTTATCAGTTTTAGAAAAATATATACTAAAATGATAGTAATAGTTACATCTGGGATAGGAAATAGGATAAAAGGCGTCAAAAGAGAGTTTAACTTGATCCGTAATGTTCAACCTTTTAAATTTACAATAAAAATGTATTCACGTATTTCCTGTGTAATTAATAGGAACAATTTTTTTTAAATGTAGTTATGTTTTATTTGGTCTGTATTTTTTTTTATATCTTTATTGGAGTATAATTGCTTTACAATGTTGTGTTAGTTTCTGCTGTACAACAAAGTGAATCAGCTATATGTATACATGTATCCTCATATCCCCTCCCTCTTGAGCCTCCCTATCCCACCCTCCCTATCCCACTCCTCTAGGTGGTCACAAAGCACCGAGCTGATCTCCCTGTGCTATGCAGCAGCTTCCCACTAGACATCCATTTTACATTTGGTAGTGTATATATGTCCATGATACTCTCTCACTCTGCCCAGCTTCCCCTTCACCCACTGTGTCCTCAAGTCCGTTCTCTACGTCTGCATCTTTATTCCTGTCCTGCCACTAGGTTCATCAGTACCGTTTTTTAGATTCCATATATGTGCATTAGCATACGGTATTTTTCTCTTTCTGACTTACTTCACTCTGTATGACAGACTCTAGGTCCATCCACCTCATTACAAATAACTCAGTTTCGTTCCTTTTTATGGCTGAGTAATATTCCATTGTATATATGTGCCACATCTTCTTTATCCATTCATCTGTTGATGGACATTTAGATTGCTTCCATGTCCTGGCTATTGTAAATAGTGCTGCAATGAACATTGTGGTACATGTATCTTTTGGAATTATGGTTTTCTCAGGGTATACGCCCAGTAGTGGGACTGCTGGGTCGTATGGTAGTTCTACTTTCAGTTTTTTTAAGGAATCTCCATACTGTTCTCCATAGTGGCTGTATCAATTTACATTCCCACCAACAGTGCAGGAGGGATCCCTAGGAACAATACTTTTAAAGCAAGAAGCTCTTACAGAGACAGGCATATACCCATGTAGGCTGTACACACCACAGAAACTCCATGTATTCAAGAGTTTACGTCTTTGGTGCTTTCCCTGAGGACTCTGGAAAAAGGCACGTTTAGCAGAGTTTCTACTCCTGCTCACCTGTATTTTCATTCCTTTTTAAATTTCCTGTGTTTATTTAGTAAAGAAAGCGTCATACCTCAAGAAGGAGAAGACATGGGGAAGAGGAAGAGAGGGAGGAGAGAGGAGGGTGATAAGGAGGAGGAGAGGAAAGGTAAGGTGGGGAAAACTAGGGAAAACCATACTTGCCCCTGTACCCTGTGGGGAAAAGAGAGCTCCTGCCTGAGAATCCTGGTCCTCCCACTTCACAGCTGTGTCAGCTTGAGCAAGTGTCTTCATTACTGGATCTTCCGTTTTCTCTTCCGCAAACCAGAGAGTTAGTAAGAAAGCCTAGGTAAGTTGTCTGGCTTGGGGTCTGGTATATAGTAGGGAGTACGGAAACACGCTTCTGATCAGGGCTATAGGGCAAGAGAGACTGAGGGCAAGGTGTTGGCTGGCTCTTCCACATTGGAATATGATTAATTCCATCTGATGGAGGCTGACCAAGTCCTCCCACCTGTTATTTGACAAAGATAAGGGAAGGAGAGTTCATCAGCGGACCTGAACCTCAGATCTGCAGAAACCCACAGACGTGAGATTCATCAGTTCTGTGGGTTGTTGTTATCACTAGACTACATCTGCAGCGCTGGATAATTTGCACAGCACTTTCCTCTCCATTACCTAATGTGATTCTCACAACAACTTGGTTAGGTTATTGGGACAGATATTATTTGCATTTCCAGAGGAGGAAATTGGGGCTCTGAGAGCTGAGTGACTTGCCAGACTCAGGAGTAGAGCTGGCATTCACACTCACTTTCTTGTGCTTACAAAGCCTGTACTATTGATACTGCCGCTGCACCCCTGCACCTTACCCTCGGCCGTTCAATAATGCAAGGTTGGGGGTGGGGTAGAGGCTAAGGGAAACCATTTCTGGATTGTCTCCCACCACCAGTTCACCACACGTCACTATCTACTTCAGAGCTGCTCCGCAGAAAGGACAGCAGATCCCAGCTTCCTTCGTGGGAAAATTCTCTCTCGGTTCAACCTTGTATACAATCTAATCACCATGCTTGAATCTCCCTTATCCATTTTAAGATATCATTCACGTCTGGCCATTGTCTGCCTCTCTCCTTGATAAAGTTTTCCTTCTTTCTCCAACTCTCCACTCCTTTCCCAAACGCATGACACAGGGAAACTTTTATACTCCATATTTGTTTGGGCACCTTCTGAGTCCCTGGAGGATATTCTGAGATCATCCGTTCTATCCGTGAATCTTTTTTTCCAAGATCCCCTTCTAGTGTCAGAAGCAGATTGTCTCTGCATCTTCAGGGGATTAAAACAGTTTTCTTCTCCCTATGTGTGAAGTGAACTGTGACCACGGGGCTTAGGTGGCTTTGTTCCTGACCAGCAACAAAAGAGGGTATTTAAGGAGGAAAATCATTTGAGCCTGTTTTCAAGAATCCAGTGTAATGTTTCAAGATTTGTATGTTCTTAGATGCAGTCATACACACGGAGGAGGAGGAGGAAGAAGAAGAAAGAGAAGAAAGAAAAGAAAAAAAAACAAAAAGAAAATCATTCCTTTTATATCAGGAAATGCGGACATTTTTAAAACAATGTATTTTTTCCACCTGTGAACTTTAAGCTCTGCGTCCAAATCAGGACCTATAAAAGTCAGCCCAGAGTAACGTTTCTGTCGTGTCTCTTTGCTTCAATAATATGCTAAAGTAGTTATAAATCCTTTGTCTGAAAGATGGGAAGGAAAGACCAATTTTTCATCCAGGCAACTTGGATAAGATAGGGAGCCAAATACCATAATGTCTTCATAAGCCCTTCAACAAGATGACTTAAGAGAGTGGTTTTCATTGCCAAGGCAAAGTAAAGAACTAAAGCAGTTTGCTGCATAAATTAGATGAACTTGGCCCAATTTCATAAAAAGTTGAGAATTTGGGGAATTGGGGGGAGTAGACTTTCTTTGCCTGGGGAGTAGCCTCACTTTTCTGCTCCATTTGTTAGCAGATATCAAGCTCCTCCAGAAAGTAAAGTAAGCAGGTATGGATGTAGCTTGCCAATATTTCTAGCTCATCATTCTATAAAACTAACATTGTTAAGTATTAACTAAACTATATGCTATACATGCTATATGCTATATATGCTAGAGACTTTGCATATACCATCTCACTTAATTCTCATGCCACATCCTCAGGAAAAAAAAATACATCAACCTTGATTTTCAGTTGGGGAAACTGATGTTCCAAGAGAGCTTCACTAAGGGACTCAAGATAACAAGAGCCAGAGGGTGGCAAAGAAAGGATCTGAACTCAATTCTGCTCTCTCTCTCTCTCTCTCTCTCTCTCTCTCTCTCACACACACACACACATACACATGAGCGCATGCACACATGCCATTTTGTACTATATGCATCAAAAAGAAAGCACATAACTGTTGGGAAATCTATGTATGAAACAATATAATGAGTATATTTTTACAATGGTCAAGTGGGAGGAGTTTGTATTTGTGACATGAGTTGTCATGAAATCATGTCATGAATTCAACCTATCTATCCGTGAAAGAGACTCCCCATTCATTCTGTCTTACAGAAAATAGAGTTTAGGTGACTTGGTATAGAGAGTCACAAGTCAAATGAGAACTAAGACCAAAGATACCTGAGCTTTTGGCTCTCTGACCTTGTTTTAAACATTCATGGCTTATCATTATAAAAGACAACCTCACAGATATTATAGATTTGGATATTGTAGACTGTACTTTTTATTGACTGATCAGCAAATTCAGCTTAAGACAGAGGAAGAGAGCCTCCTCAATAAGTATGGTAGGCAAGGGAATGAACTTGAGGGTCCAACAGACCGGATGTGAGTTCACACTCTGTCTCTTCTTAATGGTCACGTGCCCAGGACAGATTATTTAATCTCTAGAGCATCCATTTCCTCACTTCAAATGTGGGGGTAATAAAAGTATCTACCTCATTGGTTTACTGTGAGGATGGGTTAACACATTTACACTACTTGTTCATGGTACGCCTGACATTTTAGTTATCATTAGAGCCACAAGCAGACAAAAGAAATAATACCAAGCTTTTAAAAAACTTGGGCATTGGACATACCTTCTTAAAACTAAGTCTGAGTGTTAAAATTATTCTTCTAGAAAATGTAATCTCTAGGCATATAGTATGCCTGGAGTATAGGCAAAATTATAGAGTTGAAATAGAGATTTTTATATTCATCATTTCCCTTCCAGAAAATTCAACACCTAAATCACCGTACAGAGTACCAGTCATCCTGTATTAGGTAAAGCTGAAGGAGGAGAAATATTTTCCTCCTCTTCATAAAACAACCATGTCACAAAGTTATTATTTAAATCTTTTGTATACTAGTCAGCAATTTTCCTGTTTCTACGTTTGCTCTGTTAAATAGCTGGTCACCATTCTGTGTCTAAAAATATTATATAATCAGGGATCAACTTATATAGCACCTCCCCCCAAGAATGGATAACATTCCTAAAAATGACTTTAAGCATTCCTTCTGTAATTTACTTTGGCATAATTAATGATAATTTATTGCACTTTATTGGACAAAGTTATTGGACAAAGTTACAGAGAATATAATATACTAACCATTAGTACAGCCTGTAAATATATATTATAGGATGAATGAATTAAGAGAAGGGACTAGATGAGTAAATAAGTAAATATATTAAGTGACCTTTTGTAGAGCTCTCACCCAAGTGGAAAAAAATAATTTTTTCCCCAGGGATGAAACAAAGAACGTTAGCGCCACCTGGAGGCAAGAGTCAATTTGAAATGTAAGGAACATAACTTTAACAGCACTTAAACTGGCAGCAGAGATGGTCTAGCCTTGCATGGTCCTAAACGGTAGCACATGTGTGGCTATTGAGCAGTTGAACTGTGGCTAGTCCAAATTGAGATGTGCCATAAGTGTAAAATACACACCTGATATCAAAGACAATATGGAAAAAATAATGCAAAATATCTCGTTCATAATTTTTATATTGATGACATGTTAAAATATTTTTTATTATATGAGTTTAAATAAAATATTAAAACTAATTTCACCTATTTATTTTTACCTTTCTAATGTGGCTTCTAGACGTTTAAAATTACATACATAGCTCACTTTATCTTTGTATTGGACGATGCTGCTCTCACCCTTACCACTCAGTATGTGGGCCACGGACCAGCAGCAGGGGTGTTCATTACCTGAGAGCTTGTTAGAAATGCAGAATCTCAGGCCCCATCCCAACGTACTGAATAAGAATCTGCATTTTAGCAAAATCCCCAGGTGACTGTTATTTATATTAACTTTGAGACTTGCTGCTGTAATCCAACTGGGCAAATTGAGACCCAGAGCGGCTCGTTCATGGTTACCTAGCTGGTTACCTAAAGCCTGATTCCCCAGCGGTATTGAAACTGCCAAATACCGCACCCCACACTGCATCCTCCTGAAGACCCTTCCATCTTGTAGAGTAAAAATAAAACAGACTGCTGCTTCACTAGCAAAAAGCAAAATATATTATTGCAAACATATAAAAAACAGATGGTGATCTCAGGAATATTCTAGGGTATTCTTCAGTCCTTGAGCAAGTCAGTCACTATAAGTCACTACATAAGATTGTAGAAAACCTGTGCTTTCTTAACTATTCCTACAAATAACATCCAGGACCATGAAAAAGGGTCAGAGTTTAAAATCAATAATGTGCATTCCAGTCACTGAGTCAGTTTTGTAACCCACCTCCTTGCAGGAGGGTCTTATTCATTCTTTGAATGTCCAGCTCCTCACAATATGTTTAGCTCATAGCTTTGAATAAATGTGTTGAATGAACACATTCATTTCTGTTGCTTAGGTTCTATACCTCAGGAAATGTTCCTTTCTTTACATTGTCTAACAACAATGTAAAGAAATTTAGGAAAACACTTAAGTAGGAACCGTAGCTAAAATCAGTCCTGCTTTTACGCCAAAATCCCTTTGTAATTAAGCACATTGTTAAGAAAAAATTCAAATAGATACTAACTTTGGTCATGAAAATGTAATTCATCTTATAGAAAGAGGAGGCTCCAGGTAAACAAGATAATATTGGTAAGGAATTCCAAAGAGCAGAAGTTGTTAAAATATTTTCACTCATTTTTGTAAAGATTTTTGTAAGACAGATTAATCAAACCTAATCAATTTCCAGTGTACCATGTGTATGACCAAAATGTTTTCTCTCCTAAGAAATTACTTTTTTTGTATGCCAACTGGAAACTGTAGATTTAACTTAGGAAATGAACTTCTGTGCTATACGAATTGACTATACTAACTAGAATAGGAAGCACATTAATGAAATGATTTTTTTAATGATGTAAGTCATATAGGAAGGAAAGTTTAACTCCCACTCTCTTCCTTTCAATTGTCCCATTTCCTCATGTTTTATCCATTACTCATGTCAGGTTTTGTTATTAACCTAAATAAAATAATAGGACATCAATCTTGCCTGTTATATATAATAATGAACAGATGACTGTTGCATATAATTATTGGAATGGTAATAACAATAAAAATAATAGGCAATTTGCAGCAACATGGATGGACCTAGAGATCATCATACTAAGTGAAGTCAGTCAGACAGAGAAAGACAAATACCATATGATATCACTTATATGTGGCATCTAAAGAAATGATACAAATGAACTTATTTACAAAACAGAAACAGACTCACAGACATAGAAAACAAACTTATGGTTAGCAGAGGGGAAACTGGGGGAGGGATAAATTAGGAGCTTGGGAATAACAGATACACACTTCTTTATATAAAATAAACAACAAGGTCCTACTGTATATAGGACAGTATATACACACAGAGAGCTATATTCAATATCTTGTAATAACCTATAATGGAAAAGAATCTGAAAAAGAATATATATATAATAATAGGCAAAAATAGTATATAAATCATTAAATTACATATCATTAATATCCAAAAAATGTATATATCATTTATTTGGCACTGAGATGTGCACTGCCTTACAACATTTCTTTTATTGATGTCTTGAACAGATATAGAATGATTCATTCATTCAACAATATACACAGGGAATAAAATAATCACTGCCCTCCTGGAGCATTTGTTCTCAAACACACAAGTAATGAAACACGTGGTACATCATACTGTAATGAGTGATGCGGGGAACATTAAGGGTGATGTCTCTTAATTTTGGGTGGGAACCTGTAAGAAGCGAGGGAGGAGGTCACGCAGATATCTGGGGGAGAGCTGCCTGATCAAATGGAACAAAGTACAAAGGCCATAAGGCAGGAGCATGCTTAGTGGGTTGAGGAGCAACATGGAGGCCAATGTGAGGGGAGAGCAGTGGACACGAGCAAGAGTAGGAGGAGATGAAGTCAGAGAGGGAGCAGGGGCCAGATCAGGTAGGACACTGCACACCATTGTAAGCACTTCGGCTATTCCTCTAAGTATGAGGAAAAACAACTAGAGGGTGTATCATGACATGACATGACCTGACTTAACCTTTAGAAGGACTCACTCTAGCTGCTGTGTTGGAAATAGACCTTAGGGGTCAAGGCAGAAGCGGGAGGTAGAAGATTATAATAATAATCCAGGCCAGAAATGATGATGACTTGGTCCAGGATGATAGTGAAATGGTATAAAATTCTAGACATATTTTGAAGGTAAAACTAGCAGGATTTTCAGGTGGATTAGACGTGGTGCATGAAAAGACAAGATAAGACCTCATGTTTTTTGACCAATGGAGATACCAGTTCCTGGGAAGACTGAGAAGTGAGCAGATTTGGTTGGGGAGAGGCGGAGGGAGGGAGATCAGAGACTGATTTTAGAGATGAATTTAAGATGACTTTTAAATATTCATTTTTAAAAATGAGACAGACTAGAACAGAATTCAAGGGAAAGGTTGAGGCTGGAGTCCTTGGCATTATTTCAGTCCCGAGATATGGGATCAACAAAGAAGAGAGTGGAAATGGAGCCAACAAGAATTTCAGAACTGAGCTTTGGAACATCCAATACTGAAAGGGGCTGACGGCTGCTTAACTGTTAAGATGTTTAGTGCTGTCATCCCCCAAACAACATGCTAGCTCCCTGAGGCTGCAGCCCAGCCTTTACATTTTTCATTATGCACTTTGCCTGTGGCGGGGTGCTCAATAAACACCTGGTGAGTGAATGAATAAATGAATGTACCACGCAATGTTTAGAGGGGTTGCCAAGACAAAGGAAGAAAAAGTATAGGAGGACCATATCTGGCATCTTTCTCCAGTCCCCAACACTCACACCTCCCCATGGGGGAAAGAATGCCTTACCTACTTGATGAATCTGGAAAAGGAAATTGAGACTGGGAGGCTCAGCAGTTTCTGGGCTCTTACTTTTCCAGGGAGAGTTCTCAACTTGTAAGATTACCATTTGGGAGCTAGGAGAGGGAGAGAGGAATGATAAATTATCCCCTCTTCAAATCTCAGTGTATTGCTCTATGGTCTTTTGTGATTGGTTTCTTTCACTGAGCATACATACTTTTTTCAAGGCCCACCCATACTGTAGCGTGTATCAGTCTTTCATTCCTTCTTATGGCCAAACAGTATCCCATTGTAAGCATGTACTGAATTTTGTTTATCCATTCATCAGCTGATAGACATGTGGCTTGTTTCCACCTTTGGCAATTATGAATAATGCTGCTATGAACACTCGTGTACAAGTTTTTGTGTAGATATATATTTTCAATTCTTTTGGGCATATTCCTAGGAGTAAAATTGCTAGATCAAAGAGTACCTCTAAGTTTAACTTTCTGAGGAGCTTCCAGAGTGTTTTTCAAGCTAGATGCTCACTTGTACATTCCCACCAGTAGTGTATGAGGGTTCTGATCTCTCCCTAACACTTGTTACTTGATCACAGTGGTCCCACTGGGTATGAAGTGGTATCTCACTGAGGTTTGGATTTGCATTTCCCTGATGGATCACAATGTTGAGCATCTCTTGATGTGCTTATTGGCCATTTGTATATTCTTCTTTATTCTTTCCTCACCACACAGACTGCTTTGGATCCCATTTCTATTGTACTGGTTAACCTTACTTTTTTTTTTTCTTTTTGAGCCTTTAAGTCAAATATGACAGCTCTTATCCTTCTCCCAAACACAAAGACCTTAAAAAAATTTACCACTTCATCCCATTTTCACTGTTATATAGTATCTTACTCCAACTTTATTTCTTATACCTTACAAATTTGTCATTATTATTATTTTATGAAGTCAGTGCTTACTTGGTAATCTAAACACTCAAATTTGCTAATTACATTGTTTACCATTGTTTACTGCATCTCACTCTTTCCTTCTGGGTTCAATTTCCTTCTTCCTAAAGGACATGCTCAAGTACTTTTTTCAAAAAGACCCTATGAGTATTAAATTATTTTTCTTCAGTTTTTTTATTTTCTTATTTTTGGATGATAGTTTATTTTGTATAGTTTCTAATTGACAGCTACTTTGCTTTAATATTCTAAAATACGATTCCATTGATTTCTAGATTCTATAATTGCTGTTGTTGGTCTAGTTATTACTCCTCTAGATAAATGTCTTCCTTCTGTCTACGGAAATAATCAATAAACCAATCTATAATAGGAATAGAAAAGAATTTTATTTGAGCCAAACTGAGAACTATAGCCCAGGAGACACAGATTCAAGAAGCACTTGAATTATGTTCCACTGGACTACCAAATGGGGGAGGCTTATAAAGGCAAAAACCACAAAATTACGTAATGTGTTGGTCAAGAATTATAACTGTAGCTGGCAAAAAATAAGGGTGTTTGTTAAGTAAGGACTGATTGGGTGCAAGATGGTTGCATAGTTACAAGAGGAGACCTTGAGACCATAAGGTTGCAGCTGGCAGCTGCTAGCAGATATTGTTTTGAGAATAGTTGGTGGTGTCCTTGAGTTTGATACAGTTCAGAAAATTCAGGTTCTTGGTGACACAGAACATGTCTGAAACCACATTCACAATGGCCACCCAGTTCCATCCTGAATGCCTGAACCACAGTTACTCCATTTTGATTTTTTTAATGCATTCTTTTCTTTAATGGTTAAAGCAGATGAGCAATGCATACCTGACAGGCCACAAAACAGCCTGTTGAGGTTAGCATAAAGTTTAAGTTAAATCACATACAGACCAGAGTGGCTTCCCCATACCTCAATATGTGAAAATTTCTTCCATCGCTTCTCTAATTGCATTTAAGATTTTGTGTGTGTGTGGTTTGCCTCTGATATTCATTTTTACTTGTGTCTAAATGTCTATTTTTATTTATTCTGCTCAAGTTTCATTATGCAAAATTTTAATCAAATTGGAAATTTTTTCAAACACTACCTTTTCAAACTTTATCTGTTCTGCATTTCCTCTTTTCTTTCCTTCTGGCATCCTTGGTTATATGTTGGTTCTCTTTCTTCTGCCTTGTTCTTTTCTTTCACTTCCCATCTCTATCAATTTTTGCTGCTTTCTGAGTATCTACCCTAGATTTACCTTCCAGGTTTCTTGTCAGCTATCTCTAACTAGCTATTTAATCAATTTTCTTTCCTTTTCTAGAAGTCCTATTTGGTTCTACAAAACTTGCCTGGTCTTTCCCTAACAGTTCATTCTTTTCTAGGATTTTAAGCCCTTCTATTGTGTCTTTGACCACTGCAAACATATTTATTTTATATCTTTCAGACTGCAGTTCAATTATCTCAATTTCTTATTGTTCTGTATTCCTGACTTTTGCCACTCATAGGAGATTGCTTCCAAATGAGTTCTGTCTCCTTTTAGGACATCTTTAGTGCGAGTTCTTCTTCTCTGACAATTTCTTCCAAGTGTTTTGGCATTTGCTGTGCCAGGCAGAAGTATCAAAAGCTTAGACCAATTTTTATATTACTTTCTCACCTAAGAAAGACAGCTAAAGGTAAGATAGAACTGGTGACCAGGAAACTGAACCTGAGGTAAACACCTAGAAAGCAGACAGGTTGATATTTTTCCTCCCATCCAAAGCCCAAACTACTACATACAAGCCTTTTTTCATCTATTTCTGCCAGTGGATAGATTTTTTTTTCTAATTCATCTTTATACATTTTCACCATAGAAAGCTACAGAGAAACTTTATAAGCTACTTATTGTTGGTTAGGTTGTAAATGATAGCAGCAGGCTATTACTCCTGCCACAACAAATAGAAAAAATAGAAACAAAACAAATATCTCATTTTAAGACACTGAAAGGCTGTAGAAACAAAGTCTAGATGAGTTTAACTACAGAGAAGGAAAAGTCCTTCCAGGCAGTCATTTCTCTCCTGTCATGACCAAATAAAGGGCAGGGTTTCTCTGAGGGAAAACACTGACTTCAATATCTATGGCCCTTTTATAGGCACACCCAGGTCACCCCCTCTGCCAAGGACAAGCCAGGCATCCTAAGGAGTTGGTCTCTCATCCACAGGATGGGTGCTAACACCACTCCACAGAGTCATGGTGCTGATTAAACCAGAATGCGCTTTAAAAAAAGTCTGATATATAATTAAAAATTGTAAAGTGCGAAGCACATAAAATGTGAACTACAATCAAAAGAAAAATAGACAATAGAAGCAGACACACAGATGATTCAGTTAAATAGAAAGACACAATAATCCTTAATGGGTGCATACCTAATAACATAGCTTTAAAATACAGAAAGAAAATTGACTAAAAATAAAGAAATAAAGGGAAATACAGGCAAATCCATAATTGCCCCTACATATTAACACATCTCCTTCAGGAAATGATAGAGCAAGCAGACAAGGACATATAAAATATTCAAATACTATCAACCAATTTGATCTAATTGATATTTATAAAATACTATGCTCAACTACTATAGAACACACTTTCTTCTCAAGTACACTTAAACATTTACAAAATACCATGTACTGGAACATAAAGTAAGCCTCAACACATTCCAAAAATTGAAACCACTCAACAATGTTCACTAGCCACAGCAGAATTAAACTAGAAATAAATAACAGAGAGATAACTAAAGAATTGAGGGAAGAAGTCATAATGGAAATTGGAAAATATTTTTAACTAAACAATAATAAATAATAATGTATCAAAATTTGTGGGATGCAGCTAAAGCAGTGTTTAGAGGGAAAGTGACAGTTTAAATGCTCATTAGGAAAAAAAGATTTTAAATTAAGATCTAAGTTTCCGTCTCAAAAAGCCAAAAAAAATTAGCAGTTACATCAAAGAAATTAGAAAGAAGGGAATAAAGATAAGAACAAAAAATCAGTGAAATAGAAGACAAACATAAAATAGGGAAAATCAACAAATCCAACAGTTCATTCTTTGAAAACATTACTAAAATTGATAAAACTCTAACAAGACTGGTAAAGAAAGAAAATACAAATTATCAATATTAGAAAAGAAAAAGAGGACATCACTATAGATCCCTATTGATGTTAAAAAGGATACAAGATTATTGTAAATAATTATAATTAGTAAATATAATTATTCTGAATAACTATACAACTTAGAACAAATGACAAATTTATTTCCTAAACTGATACAAAAATAAACATAACTCTCAGTCCCAAGGAAAACTCCAGGCCCAGATGGTGTCACTGGTAAATTTTGTTAACATTTAATGAAAAAATAAACCATTCCTATACAAATTCTTTTAGAGAAAAGAGGAAGAAGGAACAATTCCCAACTTGTTTTATGAACTAACAGGACACTGGTACTAAAACTTGACAAGGACATTACAAGAAAAGAAATTTGTGGACTAGTATCCCTCATGAGAAAAGACATCAAAAAAATCCTTTTCAGAATATTAACAAATCAAACCCAATTAAATATAAAAGTATGCCAAATTGTAACCAAGCAAGATTTATCCCAAATATGTGAAGTTGCTATATTTTTCATAAATCAGTGACATTAATTACATTAAGAGAATACAGTTGACCTTCAAACATGGGTTTGAACTGCAAGGGTCCACTTAAACTCAGATATTTTTCAACAGCAAACACTACAGTACTACACAATCTGCGATTGGTTGAATCCTCTGATATGGAGGAACAGCAGATACAGAGGAACCCTGGATACAGATGGGTTAACTATAAATTATACGTGGATTTTCAACCTCACAGACGGTTGGCATCCCTAGTCCCCCATGTTGTTCAAGGGTCAACTGTAAATGGAAAAAACATATGATTATCTCAATAAGTGCTTAAAAATTATATAATATTCAGCACCTTTCATGACTTAAAAAAATTCTAATAAAACTTGAAATAAAAGGAACTTTTTCAACCTAACAAAAGGTATTTATGTAAAACCTACTATTAACATCACGTTTAATGATGAAAGACTGAATCCTTTGCCCTGAAAATCAGGAATAAGGCAAGAATGTCTGGCAACAAGACAAAGATGTTTCCTCTCACCATTTCTATTCAACATACTGGAGGCTTCACCCAGTGCCTAAGGCAATAAAAATAAATAAGAGCATCCAGACGAGAGAGGAAGAAGTAAAACTCTCCTCATTCACAGATAACACAAACGGAAAATTCTAAGGTAGCTACAAACTCTTGGAATAACTAAGTTTTGCAAGATCAAAAGTTTTTATTTTACCTTCACTTAATCCTCTTTAGATGCTCTTCACTTCTTTATGTAGATCCAAGTTTCTGACTTACATTGTTTTCCTTCTTTTTAAAGAATTTCTTGCCAGGTAGGTCTACTGGTGGCAAATTCTCTCCATTTTTGTTTGTCCCAGAAAGTCTTTATTTCCCCTTACTCTTGAACAATAAGTCTATGAATCATTTGAATTAAATTTTGTGTATGGTATTAGGTAAAGGTCAAGAGTATATTTTTTCCTATGTGGATAGCCAATTGCTCCAGCACCATTTACTGAAAAGACCTTTCTCTTCACTGTATTGCAAGCGGCCTTCATCATAAATCAAACAACCAATATATGTTGGTCTATTTATGGAATAATTTTTATTACATAAATCTATGTATCCTTACACCAATACTATGTTATCTTAATTACTATAGCTTTATATTAAGTCTTGAAATATGATCACTTAAATCCTCTACCTTTTTTCTTCTTTGATCTTATCTTGGACTATTTTAGATCCTTTGTTTTCCATATACATTTTAGATTCATCTTGTCAGTTTCCACAAAATTCTTGCTGGGATTTCAATTGTAGTTATGTTGAATAATTAGATCAATAAAGGAGGAATTAACATCTTAACAACACCGAATCTTCAAAAACAGGAACATGATCTATCTCTCCATTTATTGTGTCATATTTATTTATCTCAAGCTCACATGGAACATTCACTAAAATAAACTGCATTCTGGGCCATAAAACACCCCTTAACAAATTTTTTAAAATAGGAATTATATAATGTCTGCTCTCAGATCACAATGGAATTAAGTTAGCAGTCAATAACAGAAAGATAACTGGAAAATTTCAAAATACATGGATATTAAACAACACACTTCTACATAATACATGGGTCAAACACGAACTCTCAGGGGAAGTTTAAAAATATTTTGAACTAAACGAAAATGAAAACACAACTTATCAAAATTTGTGGGAAGCAGCAAAAGCAGTATTTAAAAGGAAATTTATAGCATTGAATGCATATATTAGAAAAAAAGAAAGATCTAAAATCCATAATCAGGACTTCCCTGGTGGCGCAGTGGTTAAGAATCCGCCTGCCAATGCAGGGGACATGGGTTCGAGCCCTGGTCTGGCAAGATCCCACATGCCGCAGAGCAACTAAACCCATGTGCCACAACTACTGAGCTTGCACTCTAGAGCCAGCGAACCACAACTACTGAAGCCCGCGCGCTTAGAGCCCATGTTCCACAACAAGAGAAGCCACCACAATGAGAAGCCCGTGTACCGCAACAAAGAGTAGCCCCTGCTCTCGGCAACTAGAGAAAGCCCCGGTGCAGCAACGAAGACCCAGTGCAGCCAAAAATAAATAAATAAATTTATTAAAAAATTAAAAAATTAAATCAATAATCTAAGTTCCAACCTTAGAAAACTAGAAAAAGAAGAGCAAATTAAGCCCAAAGTAAGCAGAAGAAAAGAAATAATAAGAATTAAAGCAGAAATCAATGAAATTGAAAACAGGAAACCAATAGAGAAAATTAACAAAATCAAAAGCTGGTTCTCTGAAAAAATTAATAAAACTGATAAGCCTCTATTCAGGCTAACTAAGAAAAGAAGAAAGAGAACACAAATTACTAATATCAGAAACTAAAGAGGGGACATCACTACAGATCCCATGGACATTAAAAGGATAATAAAAGAGTACATGGGAGTTGTCTATACTTTGCTTATTACTCTATAAACCTAAAACTGCTCTAAAATAAAGTCTATTAATTAAGAAAAAAACCCTGAGGCATGTCCCATCAGCAGGGTTGAGCACGGAAGGGTGGGGAGAAGAAGATTATTCTTAATGGATGGGGAAGAGGGCATATGGTAACAAAAAGTGCTTGTGCTTGAAAAATATATTGGATGAATAAATATGATCTCCAAATAATGTTACACTCTGAGGTACTGAAGGCTAGGACTTCAACATACAAATTTTTTGTGGGACACAATTCAACCCATAACATGGGATGGAATGGAAGGCATAAGGCAAAACTGGACCTTAGGGCAGGAAAGGCATTGACCTAGAACAGCTGAGAGCAAACAGGCTGAGGGAATGGGAAGCCATGGGCCCCAGGCTCAGTTATTGGGAAATAAAGCCAGAGACCTTCAAGACTCTGGCAGAATGCTGATAAGAGCTAGAGGAGCAAGCCCAGCAGCTGTGCCAAGATTCAGGCAGTCAGATTATCGTCACCTGCTCAGGCCTGATTGGCAGAAAGGAGGTAAAGACAGGTGTGTCCATCAATATAACCACAGGTGCATAAAGTGCACCCCAAAGACCTTTTTTGTGAAGTAGGTATTCAGATAACCTTCTGAGAGTAAAGGGTGTTATGGCAAAGTGCCAGGTGATTTGGATGGAGAAGGTTGTGAAGACTCAGTGCAGGATGATGGGCTTGGAATTTGACAAAAAGCAAATGAAAGGACTATCAGGTGGCTCAGGTTGTCCCATGAGTTCAGGTCATAATTCTATAATGAGCCCATCCTGCTCAGTAGCTCTGATAGAAAGTGGGTGATTGGGTCCACACAGGGTTGGGGATTTGCAGGGCCACTGCAAGAGAAGAACAGGAATGAGAACTGATGTGTGTGTGTGTGTGTAATAGGAAGTAGAAAAAAAAGCACAAATAGGGGCTTCCCCAGTGGCGCAGTGGTTGAGAATCTGCCTGCCAATGCAGGGGACACGGGGTTCGAGCCCTGGTCCGGAGGATCCCACATGCCGCGGAGCAGCCAAGCCCGTGCACCACAGCTACTGAGCCTGCGCTCTAGAGCCCACGTGCCAGGACTGCTGAGGCCCGCGTGCCTGGAGCCCAGGCTCCGCAACGGGAGAAGCCACCATGGTGAGAGGCCCGCGCACCGCGGTGCGGAGCAGCCCACGCTCTGCGCAACTGGAGAGGGCCGCGTGCAGCTGTGAAGACCCAACGCGGCCAAAAATAAATAAATAAATAAAATAAATTTATTTTAAAAAAAGAAAAAAAGCACCAATAGAGCATGAATTCAGGCTGGGAAGGAAAAGCATCAAAGCATACATGTCTCAGAAGCATTCACTCCTCACACCCCACAGGCACAGTTTTCCTTTAGGCCACAACAAAACTTTTACAAAGGCTTCTTCTACCTGCTCTCCTGCCTTTCATCTCACCCACCCTTGCCCCCAGCCTATTCCCATCCATTCTCCACCCTGCTGCCAGAATGAACTGAAAGGTCTAATCATGTAACTCCTTTGTTTAAAATTCAGTCGCTGTCCGCTGACTAAATACAGCAGACATAGTGTGCTGTACACCTAGGTCTTCTGTTCAGCAGGGGAAGCCAAATCATGTAGTCAAAGAAGCGGTGGCACCAAATCAGAGACACCTGCAGCTGATGTCAACACTGCATCTGCTTGCAAAGGTTGAACAAAGGTAACTTTTTTCACTGGGATTTGATGCACCACCACCACCAAAACAGGACCTTGTTGATGCCATTTCCTTAGTCTAAAAGGTTCTCTTTCCCTTTTGGCTCTTCATTTATTAGGAACTCTCACCATCCTTCAAGATCTAGCTTCCTTCAGGAAGACTTCACTGACCACGCCAGTTAGAAATGACCCCTCCACCCATTTAGCCCTTATTCTCTTCCTCATTGTGGTTATTTTTTCAAATGTATGTGAAATTAGCATTTTTGAACATCTGTGTGACAGGTGGTGCGTGGGGTGTTTTCATTTGGAAGAATCTTATTGGATCTCCTTAAGGAAGATTGTATCGTGCCCAATGTACAGATGAGGAGAATGCAGAGAGGTGTTAACGCTTGTTGAGGACCTATTCTGTGTACAAAGCTTTCCATACATAATTTCACTCAACCTGTACAACAACCCTGTGCTTCTATTTTAGAGGTGACTGTAAGTTACATAGCTGATTGTAGGTAATGGAGCAGTCAGTCTAATGCAAGTGTGTCTGCTCCAAAGCCCCCAGGTTTTCACTCTGATATGCTGTTCAAGGAGCCTATGATCATGGCCCTGTGGACCCCACCCCATAGTTTACTGTATAAAACCTTATGCATGGTGGAGGCTCAGTAAGTTTGTTCATTCATTCAATCATTCCACAGACAATTACTGAGCATACCCTATGTACCAGGAGGTACAAATGTGCTTCCTAAATTAAGAAATGAATGCATATGGCATGGCATATCGTGGCAAAGGCTATGGAGAAATATAAAGGGAGTGTGGGAAGCGGGAGGAAGTTCTGTTTCTGGACTCTCCATTATGCTCCACTGTCTTTTTGTCTATCCCTGCTTCCACACCACATTGACATAATTACTACATCTCTGTATTAGTCTTGTTATCTCATGAAGCAAGTCCTCTTTTTATTTTTGAGAGTACCTTAGCTATCTTTAGCCCTTCCTACTTTCATATAAATTTTAGGATCGGCTTCTTAAGTTCCATAAAAAGCTGGGGTCTGATCGGTACTACATTTATTCCATAATCAGCTTGGGGGGAATTGTCATTTTAACTATATGGAGTCTTCTGCTCTGTGAGTTTAGTATATCTCTCCCTTTAAATATGTCTTCTTTAATACCAGTAACATTTTATTTTCTTTGAAGATTTACATACCTTTTATTAGATTTATTCCTAGACACATAAGTTTATGCCACTGAAAATGTTATCTTTAAAGCATTTATTTTCTGTTTGTTGCTCAGAAATAGAAATGATCAGGATTTAGAAACTGATTTTTGTATCCAACCTTACCAAACTCTATTAGTTCTAATATGTTATCTGCAGACTCTCTTGGAGTTTCATATTACCTTCAAATAATAACAGCTCGTTTCTTACTTTGTAGTCTGTAGACCTGTTATTTCTTTCTCCTATTTATTGAGCTAGCTAGGGCCTTCAGGAAAGCACTGACTCCAAAGGTGATTGAATTTTGGTTTCTTATTTTGAAGGTAGAGCCAACAGGATTTGCTGACAGACTGTATTTAGCAAGAGAGGAATCAAGGCTGAGTTCAAGGTTTTTGGCCTGAACAACTGGAAAAACGGCATTGTCATTTACTGCAGGCCAAGCCAGAGGTTTGTTGATTATACAGTGCAGATAATTAAATGAAGAAAGACAAAAACTGATTGATACTTCTTGGCGATGATCTGTCTAACAGGCTTTAGCCTGGTTTTCCACTTTTGAAATAACTCACTCCAGTAAGGATTTAAACATTTACAAATGCTTACAGCTGGGTTTGACTTGTGGCTTCCTGTTCAGCCACTGCCCTCTACCGGGGGCTTGTCTGAATATGAGCTGTGAACTCTAACTAAAATTCAAGCCAGAAAATATGGGATAATTTTTCCCTCCAGCTTCAGTCTTTCCTGTTTCCACTACACACACACACACACACACACACACACACACACACACACACACACACACACACACACACACACACCCCACATCTTGTTTTGTGATCTTTCCCCAGATCAGGTAACTACAAGAGAACCTCCCGCTCAGGAAACTTGATCCCTGCGATGAACTTCCAGGTAGCTTGTCTGGAAAGATGTTCTAGAAAGTCCAGCAGCATTTCTATGGGGCTAACCTAAGAACAGTGAAGAGACAATGAAGAGGTGACCCTTGCAGATGAAACCCTGGGTCATACAAAGAGACCTCATTGTCCCAGCTGGAAGGCCAATTTGACTAACCTTTATCACATGTTTCTCAAGACACTGGTAAAGCCTGAAGTGTCCTTGAACAAAGAACCAAAACTCTTAAGAAGCTGGCACATTTAACATTCCAAAGGACTGTTCAAGCCACATTAACCTTCCCACCCAGTTCCCTGTTGCTCATTCACCACAAATGTAGGGTATCACACTGGGGTAAGGGCGGCCACTCCCCTCTCCTACCCCTCACCTGCCACCCAACCTCAAGAACGTAAGCTCCAGAAAGGCAGGGACATTGTCCTGTAGGCCTCTCTGTCCTCGGTGTGCAAAACGATGCCTGTCACATAATAGGCATACAATATTTTTTGGCATTGACATTTTCAAGGCTTTAAAAAAATTACCTAAAAGAGTTAAATTTACATTTGTCCTAACTGAAAATCAGTGTTGTTTAAAACTGTTGAGTCAATAAAAATAGCAGTCACTACACGGAATAAATATCAGAAGACACGGCAGATGGTGTTAAAAACTTTAAGAAGTGGAACTCTAGTACGGAGAGGACTGCAGTTTTTAAAATAGAATTTTTACCACTTTCATTTTTGTATGTGCAATTGCCTTGACTTTCTACTTCACATGTTTAAATTATACACATTCCTAACATCCTAATACAATTATTCATTTTCGTGTATGACCCGCCTTCTTCATCCATATATTCATACATTCATATTAATATAGTTGTTCACAATCATAGCTATATATTTTAGTCTTTTTTTCGCTTAACCTACAGTTTCAGTTATCATAAACAGTTTTCCGTGTTTCAAACGTCGTCATAATTATGTTAATGGATTCATGATATTCCAATGTTATTGTACCATAATTTAGCTAGATACCTTAACGTGGAACATTCTGGATTGTTTCCACTTTTCCAATGAAAATAATGCTGCAGTGAAGACTTGCAGACGTGGTCTTGCTCGTTCCGCTGCTTTGAATCATACTGTTGAGTCGTATTTCTGGGGTTCCATATAGGCACCCCCGACTCACACAAGCGATAGAGCCACCACCAAGCTCCAGCAAGACCCAGACCAAGGACTCCGCGCGGCGGGGCAGTGCCTCCCCCCGGGAGGCGTGTCCTGGGCGGGGCCGAGCGCGTCCCAGCCCTGCGCTGCGTCACCCACGTCCCGCCCGGCAAAGCCCGGCGCGCCGCGCTCGAGTGGCTGTTCCTCCGCCAACGGGTGGTGAGGGCCCGGGGAGTGCGGACGCCGGGCGCCGGCCATGGCTCCCTGGGCGGGGGCCGAACTCTCAGCACTGAATCCGCTGCGTGCCGTGTGGCTCACGCTGGCCGCGGCCTTCCTGCTGACCCTACTGCTGCAGCTCGTGCCGTCCGGCCTGCTTCCGGGCTGCGCGCTCTTCCAGGACCTGATCCGCTATGGAAAAACCAAGGAAGGGGGGCCGTCGCGCCCGGCCGCCTGTCGGGCCTTTGATGTCCCCAAGAGGTAACCTCGCCTGGGCGCGAGTCCTGGCTGCCTAGGCGCGGAGAGCCGGGGGCGCCCCGCTCGAGCAGCCGGCAGGGGGCAGCAGAGGCGGGAGCGGAGCCGCCGGGGTCGGCACGGACCGGCCCAGGAGGCCCAGGCGGGTTCCTCGACGCAGCGCAACGCCTGCCCGCCCGCCGGCTCTGCCCGTGTCCGATGCGTGGCCCCGGGGGCTGAATGCCGCGAGTGTCCGCCGACACCGAGGGTGCTGGGCCGCGCGCACCTTCGGGGGCGCAGGAACGTGAACTTGTGGCCGCACGTAGCCTTTCCTTCGGGGGAAATGGCAGCGCTTCCCAATTTAGGCCCGGTCACCAGGCGGTAAATTAAAGTTTCCTTTGTCCCCAGATTCTCCTCTTTCCCCTCTCCTGCACTCTAGGGGCTCGTAAGCTAACTTGAGGTCGCCGGAACTCACTAGAAATGAAGGCAGGCCCTCCTTTCGCGCCTTTGTGTCCCCTATTTGTTTCTCAACCCTCAACAGTTAGGATGAAGGGTGAGACGCGAGTCACCCACTGGCGCCCACCTCCTTCGGTCGCACTGACGCTCCTAACCCGCATCTCGGCAGGTGCCCCTGGAGAAATGTTGCCCAAGATGGCACATTTTAGGCAGGCCTGATCCCTAAGCCCCATTTGACTTTCAGCAGGTTTCATAACGAAGTTCAACGAGAGATTAAATCGTTAGGACTTCAATAGAATTCTTTCAGAAATTGTAAGGCTTGTTATAGTTTCGGTTTTTTGTTTGCTTTTCTTTAAATTCAGAACATTACCGGGAAGAGTCAGCCAAACACTGCTAGATGGTAGGAATATAGCAGTGGCTTTTCTTGGAGATAACAGCCTAAGTTGGCTTTTAGGAAGGAATCTGGAGAAATGTGATAGGGTTTCTGACGTATTAGAACACCTTGGTTCTCGCTTAAACCTCGCATAGGCGGTGCCCCAGGTCTGCAGACAAGAAAGGGTCTAAATAAACTTGGCTTCCCACTTTTGACTGTTGGAGAAATATTCATCAGGTATTAACACTGAGAAGCGAGCACTAGGTCATTCTGAGGAAAGGTAACGGGAATGAGGCTCTGGGAAGAAGTAGACGATTCACACACAGTGATTAAGCCTCCTATTTCTTAGAGGCTCTTTGTAAGCTAAAATTTCCGGTCATCCTATTTTTAATCAGGTTTTGAGTGTAGTACTTTTCTATTTCATAGCAGGGACATTGCTAGATTGTCATTTTTTTAATGTTACAAGGTGAAGAAAAAATTCTTTTGAGAGTGTGAGTTCTAACAATTTATTTTCTGAATTTTAAAAAAGGTACTACTGTTGCTGGAGTAGAGGGCACATTTCAAATCATTCCCTGCACTTACCTGTTTCTTTGGCTCCCATACCCTACCTATTACTACTCCAGTCTGTCGTTATATTTGACGGCCAAGAAACAGATTTTGTACCTTTCCCTTACTCTTTACTACAAAATTGGTACTCTTTGGGCTCCTTGTAATTTCTACTATATTATGAAATAATTTATAAGTTTTTCTTCTTCCAGAATTCTAGAACAGACCCTCGCATGGTGTTTTGTTTGGTCTTTTTTCTAAATTTAAACTAAAATTTCTTTTCATACTAGAAAAGGTACAGCAAATCCAGGCCAGTCATGAAAGGCAAAAATGTCTAGATGCTATATTTAAATATTTTTCCTTGTTCAGAATTCAGTAGTACTCTTAAAGGTGAAAATAAGCCTGTAAGTTTTACACTTAGAAATAGGCAGCTGTATATCACGTTTCTGCACCCAAGAGCTTAGGTGAATTTGTTTGGGATTATTTTTTCCTAAAGAGGAAAGAATTAAACCTTAATTGAATTCATGGAATGTTTGATTCCATTACCCCTGCCTGGTAGATTTTTTTTTTTTTAATTAAGGTGATAGTTGCTTTTCTCGTTTTCTTTTGGTTCCTGGAGTTTTGTTTTTTGTTTTTATTTAATTTTTTTTAAAAATTTATTTATTTTATTTATTTATTTTTGGCTGCATTGGGTCTTCATTGCTGCGGGCGGGCTTTCTCTAGTTGCGGCTACTCTTCGTTGAGGTGCGCAGGCTTCTCACTGCGGTGGCTTCTCTTGTTGCGGAGCATGGGCTCTAGGCCTGTAGGCTTCAGTTGTTGTGGCACGCAGGTTCAGTAGTTGTGGTTTGCGGGCTCTAGAGCACAGGCTCAGTAGTTGTGGCACACGGGCTTAGTTGCTCCGCGGCATGTGGAATCTTCCCGGACCAGGGCTCGAACCCATGTCCCCAGCATTGGAAGGCGGTTTCTTAACCACTGTGCCACCAGGGAAGCCCTTCCTGGAGTTTTGATTTCCCAGAAAGTCTGAATAAATATGTGACCTTGAACGTGAGTCACAGTGCTCTTGACTTGCATAGTGTATATGGAGGTACTTCTGTTTCTAATATTTCAAAATGTTATAGAAACATTGCAATTGAATTGAGCTGTGGAGACAAAGAGAACCATCCAGACTTTCCCTACTAGGGTTCAGGGGTCCTAACCAGCAGTCCAGGGGATCTGCGGATAGAATTTGGGGCAAATTGGATTGGAAAAAATTGCATCTTTATTTCACTAACCTCTAGCTGAAATTCGGCACTTTCTTAATGATGAATGTAATCAACAAACCACAGTAGAATTAGCAATACCTGCAATTTTGTGACAAGTTTTTTAATGTTATATTAAAAATATTGAGGAGACCTCAAAACATTATTTTCATCGCTATAAGAATACTGTATTATCCTCCACTATACCTTGTTATTTAATACATTAATTAAGAAGCACATATATCACAAATGTTTCTTAGTGGTTGTGTTACCTATATTTCAGCATAATTGGTTTCGTTTATTCCTATGTCTTTTAGGCATGTAGCCTTCACCACACTGCCAAAGGAGTCCATGGAAGAAAAATGTCAGGAATCCCTGCTCCAGACTGTAAACTCCATATGTTTACATTTGTCTTGTTTGTTGCCATATCCCGGGCTCAATGCCTGATAACGATAAGGTCCTCGATCAATGTTTTGAATGAATCAAAAAAAAGAAAAAAAAAAAGGTTTTAGGTTTAATTGGTTTGTTGATTAACTTGACTGCTTTCTCTGAGAGTAACTTTGGATGTGGTACCTTCTCTTTCATTCATTTATTTAACCATTGTTTATAGAGTACTTAGTATTGCCAGGAGCTATTCTAGGTCCTTTGGAGCCTTTGTTTTTGTAAAACGGTAAATATGTAAACAAATCTTGTAAAACAAGCAAAATAATTTCAGATGGTAATAAGTGCTTCAGAGGAAATCCAGCCTGGTTACTTGATGATGAGCAAGCTGGGGTTGCCGATGACAACGCTGGAAAGGACGATCAGAAAGGGGCAGGGCAGGGGCTTCCCTCGTGGCGCAGTGGTTAAGAATCTGCCTGCCAATGCAGGGGACACAGGTTCGAGCCCTGGTCTGGGAAGATCCCACATGCCACGGAGCAACTGGGCCCGTGAGCCACAATTACTAAGCCTGCGCGTCTGGAGCCTGTGCTCCGCAACAAGAGAGGCCGCGATAGTGAGAGGCCCGCGCACCGCAATGAAGAGTGGCCCCCGCTCTCCGCAACTGGAGAAAGCCCTCGCACAGAAACGAAGACCCAACACAGTCCTAAATAAATAAATAAATATAAGCAGTCATTTACATTAAAAAAAAAGAAAGGGGCAGGGCAGGAGATGAGTTCATTTTGGGAGGCCAGGACGGACAGCGGGCCTTACAGACCATAGTGGAGATTAGATTTTATTCTGAGGGTATGGAAAGCAGCTTTAGGATGGGGAAGGGGGCATGGCATTATGGGATTCACGTTTGAGAGGATGACTAGCCGTTGTGTGGAGAAGACTGGGTAAGAGGCCGTTAGCGGTGCTCCAGGCAAGAGGTGGTGGTATGGGGTAGAGTGTTAGCATCGCAGCACCTGTTCCTCATACAGGTGGTGATGACATTAAAGCACGTGGCACAGGGCCAGGCACCAAGTCAGGACTCAGGAACCACTGGTTTCCTTCCTTAGTTAAACCTATAACTCCCCTAACTGGTCCTGAGATCAGTTCTGGCAATCAGCAAGTAGTGTTAGATCAGATATCTCCTGTCTCAGAACCACCTAGTGGCTTCCAGCTCACTCCCAGGAAGAGCCCAAGACCCTGTACAGTCTTGTCCCCACCACCTCACTGAGATCCTATCATTTTCCCCCTGTGTGGCTCCAATCCAGTTTTCTGGGTCTCTCTGCTTGCTTTCTGTCCCCTCAGGGCCTTCGCCCTGTAGAGGCCTTTCCTCTACCTGGAAAGCTCTTCCCCCAGATAGCCAGATGGTTTATGCCCTCACTTCCTATAATTCTGCTCAGGTATAACCTTCTCAACGAGGCCTGCCCTATCCACCCTGTTTAAAAGTATAATACTACCATCCCCAGCACTCCTTCGTCTCTTCCCAGCTTTAGTTTTCTTGTTAGCAATTATCACCTACTGACATGCTGTAAATTTTACTTCTGTGTGTAACTGTGAGTATAAGCTCCATGAGGGCAGGAACCGTTGTCTTTTGTGTTCATTGCTATATCCCCAGAGCCTAGAGCAGTCCCTGGCTTATACTAAGCACCAAAATGTTTGTTAAGTCAGAGCAGTGCTTGCTCGGTGCCCAGCCCTGAGTTACCATAAGGGTCCCCTTATCCCTGCTGCAGGGGCTCACTTCAGTTAAGCAAAGTGCCAAGGGAGGAAAAAGAGGGAGAGTGTCTAGAAGAGAAGGAAGTAGAGTTTTCAGATCTGCTTTTGAGGCTAGAGCTAGGTATTTTCAAAAAACAGATAAAACCGCAAATAAAGAGTAGGACACGTTTCCTGTAGCAGGAAATCAGGCAAGCAAAACAAGAGAGAGTATGTGCCAAATGTAGGAATAAGAAAATCTGCCTGTGAATCAAAACCCCATGGCACAAGTAGGGCACAGCAAAATGTGGCTTAGCATCTTATATCAAACATTCTTGAGTAATTTGTTTGACTTATGGTTTAGTATAAATTGCTACATGTAACATAGAGGTGGAAAAGCAGGTTCAGGCAAGTCTAGATCAGATGAATAGGAGCACAGCCATGTGATTTTAACTTCAGAGTCATCAGGGCTGAGTGTGGAGCCAAACACTGCCACTTACTGCCTGACCTTGGATAAGTAACTTAACCTTCTGAGCCTTAGTTTTCTCATCAGCCGCATGTAAATATAATGCAAACTTGACAGGATTGTTGGGAAGATGAAATGAAATACTCTTTAACTGGTCTCCCCACAACTGGACGATTCTCTTTCCTTACCAGGGGGATTTTTTTTAACTTAAAAAAGAACAAAATGAATGAGCAATGCTCTCTCTCTTTTTTGTTTTTTGATTTTGATAAAATATACATGACATACCATTTTCCACTTTAACCCTTTTTGAGCGTACAGTTCAGTGGCTTTAAGTACATTCACATTGTTGTGCAGCCATCACCACTGTCATCATCTCCAGAACTTTTCCATCAGCCAGAAGGATTTTTAAAACATGAAGTATTACTTCAGGTTGCTGTGTTCAGATGCCTTCCCATCCCACTTAAAAGCCAGTGTCCTTACAGGACCCTGTAGGGTCTGCCCTTCCTTTTCATGCCCTAGCACCCTCCACACACGTGTCCTTTGTCGTGCCTCAGGGCCTTTGTGGTGGTGGTTGCCTCTGCCTAGAAAATTCTTTCCTCAGAAATTCACAAAGGTTACTCATTCTAGCCAAGTGTCACTTCCAGAGAGGCCATCCTTGACCACTCACCCAGAATGGCCTCCCCTCTGCACCCTCTCTGTCCCCTCACCCAGCACGGGGCTAGACGTCTGCAGGTTCGTTTGCGGACTGTCTGCCGAAAGATAAACTTCAGCACCGCAACCACCTGCTCAGTTTGCTCCCTGCTGCGTCTCCCGCTCCAAGAACATCACCTAGCACGTTCTACGTGCTCAGTAACATTTTTTGAAAACATGAAGTAGCTAAAGCGGCTTAAAAGTTGCTCCTCAGAAGCTGGCCCCTCCTCGTTCCATGGGAGCCTGCAGAGCACCTTGCAGCTGCCATTCTGCCCTGCTGGCTCAGACCAGGCCTGGGCTCAGTTCTAGGAAGTGTGTCTTAGGGAAGACCCTGGGAGGCAACCAAAGGCCGGGGGGGCCTGGGGGTGGGGACGAGGGGGTAGAATTGACACTCATGCATGAACTTTGCAGGAAACTAAGCTCTTGAGCCTAGAGAAGATCCGAATCCAGAATAAGAGGACATCTCAGAGAGGACAGATCCCGTGATAGAATTTGTAGTGGGGAGAATAAGTGGGTTGCTATGGAATGGTCAGCTTAGATTAGTGTTTGTCAGACGGGTTGTGGGCATAGTCTGGGGGACTGTGAGGTCTGGTACATACAAGCATATTCTGAATCAACTGGAAGAGGAGTCCCTGAGTCTATGTGTAATCCTGTTGACTCCAGGCTGTCTTACTGCATCACAGATTCATGAGACAAGAAGGAGGGCTTAATATAGATGTGATGCATTGAAGACCGGGGAAGGCCAGGTGACCTCCAGGCACCCTGCAGAGTCAGAAAGATTTTGCATTGATTTGATTAGAGAAAAATAGTAGAGGTATAGGTAAAGAGACCTCAGAAAAACATGTTAGGCCCTGCTGCCATATTAGGTGATTCCTTTGCAGCAAACCAGCATAACCTTTCACGTTAAATTGAAGTTGCTAATTGCTAATTTCAACTCTTATTGGTTTTGTGGTTTTATTTACTCCATTCGTTTAAAAGAGAAAGGCGGGCAAAGCCGATCTGTGTGATGGAAGTCTCCATAGAGCGTACCCGTGGGAGGGTGCGGGGAGGGGCAGTGCCGGGAGGGGGGGCACGAGGTGCTGGCTGTGCTCTCCCTCTGATTGCAAAATATGTATTGTATTTGTATGAGAGCGGTACCCATCAGGAGTTGATAGCTGGTTTTATGAGTTAATATTTGTCATGTTATTATAAAAGTAATTTAGGTCAACACAGGTTAAGAAAACACTGAATCAGTAGACCTTTAAGGTTTCTTGCAACCCTGAGAGCCTGTGATTGTGCAAATCTTGTGTAACAGTTGTATGGCTATTGCAGCAATATCACTCGAGATTTAGAAATCTTCCACAGATTTGGCTAGTGTTAGCACAATCTAGGCTGTCTCTGCCAGGCCCTGGGGCCCCCTAGTTTTGAGTTTGAGCCCAATCCTGTTACCTGGAGATAAGAGAGAGAGCTAATTAACCCTACATCTAAGTTTAACGAGGTCATTCATGTTGTTGTTAACCTTAGGAAGCCTCTTTTTCTTATTAGTTAACCAGTCCCATCATTTGAAAGGAAATTTCAAAAATCTGAACATCTGTAGGATTCAGGTTCTATTAAAAAAGCAAAACTATACTTGCAGAATGGAGGAAAGAGGATAGGGAAACTAAAAATAGTCTTCCTGTATAAAGGCTTAAAGTGGATCCACTCTGATCATTACCTAACTTGTTTTCCCTTCGCAGGTATTTTTCTCACTTCTATATCATCTCAGTGCTGTGGAATGGCTTCCTGCTTTGGAGCCTTACTCAGTCTCTGTTTGTGGGAGCACCTTTTCCAAACTGGCTTCATCATTTACTCAGAATTCTTGGGGCTGCGCAATTCCGAGGTAACAACTCCTCTGGCTAACACCAACCATTGCACCCTGTTCCTGTCTCTCCTGCCTGCGGGGAGGTGTTCTCGGTATTTCGTAGCCACTCTCAGCTTCTTGGCGGGGCTGGGAAGTGAAGGGTGGGGCAGAAAGGGTTCTGCGTGGATCACAGCCAGTTGGCCAAGGGGAAGGCCCCAAGTCCTTCACTGAGATCATGGCAGAGCTGAGAGTCAGCTCTTCATCCCTGATTTCCCAGCGAGTGCTGTGCTGAACAGGACTGGCTGTGCTCTCCCTCTGATATTTTTAGTACTTTAGGGTCCCTCAGGTTTGCCTTGAAACATTTATCATATATATAGTTCCAACCACAGTCATGCCTCTGGACTCCAGAAATTTGATAGAAAATTACTTTTTGATCACAGGTTAAAAATGTTTGTTATGCTGTGAGGCTTTGGTTATATGAAAAAATTGACTGTAAATAGTTGTTGATCAGATGATTACAAAATAGCATTTAAATTTGCCTCACTGTGCCTTGAATGAAGGATACACAGAACAATTTAAAAGGTAAGGAATTGAAGGTGAAAACCATAAAGTGGCCTCAATTGATGTCAGACATCAGGA
Source organism: Balaenoptera physalus (assembly GCF_965194825.1). NCBI lineage: Eukaryota > Metazoa > Chordata > Mammalia > Artiodactyla > Balaenopteridae > Balaenoptera > Balaenoptera physalus. The sequence continues at coordinate 75,379,900 of NC_138884.1, read as the reverse complement.
GAGGGGCAGAATTAGAAACAAATTGTTCTGGTGCTATCTCTGTCCTTTGTTCCAGCAGCCAAACCGCTGGCTTCCTAGGAACAGTCCTTTTCTGTATAACCAGAGGAACTTGTTGCAAAAGATGACAGAAAGAAAAAGCTATGCAGATCCTACTTGGGAGGGGAAGATACCTCGGCGAATCCCGCTTTACCTCTTCATTTGCTTACTGGGGGGCTGGCTGGGGTTCTGATATTTGAAGGGTGGCTGTGAGGAGTTGTATTTGGTTGTTTGTTTTATCCTATTCCTGAAGGGTTAGAACTAGGTTTCACTATATTTAAAAGAGAAAGGCAGGCAAAGCCGATCTGTGTGATGGAAGTCTCCATAGAGCGTACCCGTGGGAGGGTGCGGGGAGGGGCAGTGCCGGGAGGGGGGCACGAGGTGCTGGTTGTGCTCTGTCTCTTGATCTAGGGGCTGGTCGTACGGGTGGGATGGGCTGGTGTACTTTGCAAAAATTCATTAGGCGGTGTCCTTATTGTGTTTTTATGATGTGTGTGATAACATTTTAAAAATACATCTAGATTTTATGTCATTTTACAAACCAGCATTTCTTCTGACTTCTCTTGAGGCAGAGGGGTGAGAGGCAGATAGGAAGATCGATCTCAAGGCTCACAGTCCCCCAAAGTATCATTTCTTTTTTTTTTTTAATACGGAAAGAAATGCATAACTCTTCCTGTCTCTGTTCCCATCCCCCTTTCTGCTTCTGTATATGCCTGTGTCTCTTCTCCCCCCCTGACCTCAGGGATCCCACCAGGAGTCCTTGCTCAGAGGTCATCCAGAAACTCTTCCTGACTATCTTCAAATGGGGATTAGTGCCAGGGACCAGAGACCGTGGAGTCTGGGTTCTGAGAGCACAGATCCCTTCACAGCCACGTAACCCAGAAGGCTTTCACATCACAGAGTAGAGTCAGCAGACCTGAGTCTGTCTCAGCTCTGTCACTAGCTTACTGTGTAACTTTGAGCCAAATGCCTTGACTTCACTTGGCTCACTCCCTCACTGCCCAAAAAAAGGAGGTGTTGGACTGGATGATATCTAGGGCCCTTCCCTAGCTCTGATCTTGTTTAATACCCTGGTTAACAGCAGGGAAGATCATAGCTTTGGATTAGTCCTGGAGAGAGACCTGAGTATGTTCCGTTCTGAATTGTAGGGGATGACCTTGTGCTGTCTGCGTTCTTAGCACTAGTGTTTCTGTGGCTGCACAGCCTACGAAGACTCTTCGAGTGCTTCTATGTCAGTGTCTTCTCCAATGCCGTGATTCACGTCGTGCAGTACAGTTTTGGACTTGTCTACTATGTCCTTGTTGGCCTGACTGTGTTGAGCCAAGTGCCAATGGACGGCAGGAATGGTGAGTGGTTGCTGGGGTCTGTCAGCTGAGTCACTGGGTATACGAGGGACTCTGGGTGAAGCATCCCACCAAGCATTATGGAAGTTAGAAAGTAGGAGACCCGCCCAGTTCACTTTGCATTTGAGGAGTTTGGGCTCTAATTGTAGCTTTAAAAAATCAACATGCCCAAGGGTGCCTAGCAGATACACATGACATTAACCATAACTGCTAAAACCTGAGAGATGCCAATGTAAGCAGCAGTGCCTTCAGTAAAGAGAATAAAGTGCAAAGTCTTCAGGAGGCCTGGTTTAGGGATGAAGAAGTGGGAGGTGGGGTTTCCATCAGTGGGACTGAAGTCAGTGAACTTCTGTGGAGTTAGTCTGGAAAGAAAGAGGCAGTGTGGTCAAGAGTAGAACAGGAAGCAGGGGAACACACTGGAACAGGAGAAAGGGTCAGCAAGCCAAGCTGCCTCACCAAGGCCTCATCATCCAGGGGTGGAGGGGTGAGGGGTGAGGGTGGGGAAGGGAAAGTTGTGCAGGGTGAAATCATGGAATACCAGAGGAGGAAAGGGTGGCCTGAAGCTCCTGGTGAATAGTTGGGATTTGAAGAGGAGGTAGGGAGCCATTTTGTTGCCATTTCGTTCTTGTGATTGTTCCCGTTGTGACAAAGCTTTTTTCAAGTGAGGCAGCCTGAGCTGAGAGGACAAAAGACTACTGTGGTAAATCAAAATTGTGTCTTAACACTTCTGAGCTCTCACTAGCCAGGAAGAGGGAAGCAAAATCATGACTTTGTTTATGAGGAGGAAATGAAATGTGATTTGGGGGATGGGGGAGAGGGAGGATTGGATATCTGACATATCTGACCATCGTTTTTGTAAAAACAGTGCATGCTTATCATAAAGAATTCAAGTCATTTTGGGTGATGGAAATGAGTCTTTTAGTGCTGAGCTTAACTTCATCTCGCACCCTTGGTATCCGTCAGCCCACACGCTCTAGGGTAGGTCCTTCACAGCTGTTTTCTCTAAGCCCGAGTCTCCCTCTTTCCTAAAGCTGCCCTATGCCTCCTTGTAAACTGAGCCCAAGGTCTGGGTATTTCCAGTACTCAGTGAGTGAGCTCTCTCCTCAGGTTTGATTTCAGTGTCAAGTGCCCCTTGATTGGCCTCTCCCTCTGTTGCTGTAGGACAACCCGTGGCCTCCATGGCGCAAGGAACGATTTTGAAGTATGACTTACTGACGCTCTTTCTCAATTCCTGAGCTGTTTATTGGCTCCAGCCACTCAGTTAGCATCTCTCCATCTAATTTCCCTGAACGTAAGTCAGTTTTTCCTCCCTGAGCTTTCGGCTGTGGCATCCTTGTGCATCCCATGTCACGGTTTGAGCCTCATTCCTGGAGAACAGTCCGAGGTTTTTACCCAAAGGAGCTTTCCAAAGCACTTTGGTAACCCACTAGCTTGCAGTCTGTTAGCATTACATATCTCTCTTGGAGTTTCCTCTGCTGGCTGGACCCCAGCTTCCACCTTCCCTCCTGTATAAGAAGTCAAGGACAGGCTGCTGAGACACCCACAAAATAGCTTTTAGACACTCCTTGCTGAAGTTTTCTGAAACTTATGTTTCACCTACCTGTCCTTCAAGAGGTCATCTGGGACAGTATGGGGAAGACTGGTTTCAGGAATTCATTGGAAGAGAACACGCTTGGGTATTTGCCAGCTGCAGAGTCTGGTAGAAATGACAGGGGCTTGGGCATCAGATGGGCCTGAGTCTGAATTCTGGCTTATTAACTTCTCAGAGCCTCAGCACCTTCATCTGGAATTAGGGACATATACTGATTTCAGAGGGTTCTTGTGAAAGTGGAAAGAAAGTGTATCTGTAAATTACCCAGATCTTCACATCTCCTTGCCTTCAGAGTCTAGAGGGTCCGCCCCAGTCACTCTCCATTACATTGTTCTGTTGTTTTTTCTTCAGAGTACCATCTGTACCTTAAATTATCTTGGTTATTGATTTTTTTTACTTGTTTCATCTCTTGCTACTAGAGTGTGAGTTCATGAGGACTGGGATCTGACCTGACTTACCCACTGCTTTATCCCTTGTGAGAGATGCCACGCTCAGTAGACACTCAGTAAGGAACGAATGAATAAATGAATAATTAAATACTACACAGATTAGACCCTCAGTAAATAGCCTTCCTCCTGCCTCCCCTTTCCTGTATCATAGCTTACTCTTAAAATTTTTTTTTCTCTCATAGGTAATTTCTCTGCCTTTAGAGTAGGTGACTTGGCTGTAACGTGAACTCTCAGACACTTGCTTCAACTTTTAATCCTGTGGTGACTTGCTCTTATAGCCCTCTGATTTAAAACTACTTTTCATATTCTGTTTATTTTTAACTTATAAAAATATAACTATTTAGTTAAATGGCTAAACTTAGTCAACATTAAGAGACTGTGGTAGATTGTTTAGAGAAAGCAAGTTTTTAAAAGAAATTAGCACAGTTAGGTTTTGGTGGACTGTCGTTAGCTGTCATGAGCTGGGTCCTGCCTCCAAGTACCCGTATGGAGTAGCCTGATCCTTGGTTCTCCTACCGGAATCAACTTCGTAGGGGCTCGCTCTTGGCTGCAGAGCCTCCGGCTCTTCCCCGTTGTCAGTGGACAGCTTTGTTTTTTCAGTCAAATCCCCGACTAGCCTCACTGCTTCCTGCTGAACACAGGGAAGTCCTTAATTTGTTTTTCTAATGCCAGTCCTTAGAAAACCTGCATTCTTCCCGTCTTCTTGGTAGCTGGAGAAGAAAGAAGATGAAACTTTTGAGTGTTTCTACTCCTGAAACGAAATCTCTCTGACTAGGTTCTCTCTAATGAGAAAGGGATACTGTTTTGGTCTTTATCTTGCAGTTTCCATTTCTCGGCTCTTTGAGAAGTTCCACTGTTAGCCTTTACTTCCAGTGATTTTCTTCATTGGCCAGAGCCAGTCAAGTCAGCATTAAAGGTTTCCTTAGAAATGGCTCGGGATGAGATCCCTTAGGAAGTCTTTTTCTGACAGCAGACTGTAAGAAAGAGGACATAAAACCAGGCTTTGAAATAAAAATGCGAAGTAGTCTCACCACACGAGAGTACATCACAAGAGTGGGAGACAGAGCTGACCCCTGTGCTTGAAGCACTTGAAGAAGGAGCAAGAAAATGTGTTGATATGGAATTCTCTGCCAGGGGCCCCTGAAGCTGCCCCTGGCTGAGGAGCACACCTCCCTCATCCACAGGGATGGTGTTCTCCCCTCTGTACTTGGGAAATTATAGCAGGATGATTTTCCAGTCGTGAAGAACAGAATAAGTAGGTAATTGTGTTCTACTGATTATATGATTTTTTTTAATGCTCTGAGCCTCTGAAATTTTGCAGAGTTGGCTAATAAGATAATTCTTATTTCTGTAGTCTATGTGGTAGGGAAAAATCTCTTGATGCAAGCTCGGTGGTTCCATATCCTCGGAATGATGATGTTCATCTGGTCATCTGTCCATCAGTATAAGTGTCATGTCATTCTCGGCAATCTCAGGAAAAATAAAGCAGGTGAGATATCTTTTAGAACCACTGCATGGGGATTTTAGCCCTCAGAAGTTAGGTGTACATATTCCTTCTCTCTTTTCTTTCCTGCCCTAATTAGTTGACTAATCTATCAAATGCTCATTTTTGACAAGACTCTCTGGGTCTTGATCTTCCCATCTGTAAAATGAGAGCATTTTACTGAAAGACCTCCCTGGCACCATCTAGCCCTGACATTCTGTGACTCTGTTCTGTGCCCACATTTTGGGGCCTACACTGCATATATGTGTCTAACCAGCATGTGAGCCCTAGTATTACTGTGCCAAGTTAGTATCATTCCAGCTAAAGCAAAGAAAACTTGACTGTTTAGTTAGCTTGTGTTGACTTATCACAGGTACAGTTTTTATTAGACTTTCTGAAATATTAAAAATGGAATAGTACTATTCAGCATTTATCAAGTGCTTACTTTGTGCCGGCCCTGTTCTGAGTGCTTTATATGTAACTTCACAGTACTCGCTTTAGGCGGGTACAGTCTTATCCTCATTTTATAGATGAGGAAAGAGAGGCACAGAGAGGTTAAGCAACTTATCTAAAGTTACACAGCTTGTAAGTGGCAGAGCTAGGATTTGAACTCATGCAGTCTGACTCTGGAGTCTGAGCTCTTAATAGCTTGGAGGATTGTTGGAGAAACTTATTTACAGTTGTTAGTATAACCTCAGCATGTGACTTTTTAATATGTAGTAGAATGACAGTGGAGGTGTGACAGGATGGTGGTTTGTACAGGTCTGTGACACCTTTTTCTAAATGAGTTTTATAAATTATTTGGAGGGTGAAGTGGTAAAACTTTGTTTTGGCAACTTCAAATGTTCAGGGTATCTTCTTTTTCCATTTCAGGAGTGGTCATTCACTGTAACCACCGAATCCCTTTTGGAGACTGGTTTGAATATGTTTCTTCCCCTAACTACTTGGCAGAGCTGATGATCTACATTTCCATGGCTGTCACCTTTGGTTTCCACAACTTAACTTGGTGGCTCGTGGTAACATATGTCTTCTTCAGCCAGGCCCTGTCTGCTTTCCTCAGCCACAAATTCTACAAAAGCAAATTCGTCTCCTACCCGAAGCACAGGAAAGCTTTCCTACCATTTCTGTTTTAAGATAATCTCAGTTATGAGGAATGCACACCAGGTGACAGTTTCAATTCCTAAGGACAACGAAGTCTAGAGACCAAAGTACAATTTCTGTAGAACTGTTTGAAACTCTCTGGTCCATTTCTGTTACCAGAAGTCTTCACTGCATGAGCAAAGCAATACCGCTCAAGAAAATGAGTCTTGGGACTTCCCTGGCAGTCCAATGGTTAAGGCTCCGCACTTCCACTGCGGGGGGCATGGGTTCGATCCCTGGTTGGGGAACTAAGATCTCACTTGCTGCTCAGCGTGGCAAAATAAATAAATTTTTTTTAAACAGTGGAAGAAATTGAGTCTTCAGAGAAGAAATACTTCTGGCAGACCTGGGAGTGCTATGTCTGCTTTCTGAGATGCTTTATAAAAGCAACCAAGTGCTAAAAAGTAGATGAGACTTGTCCAAGCTGCTTCAAAAACAAACTAATCAAGAATATACAAACAGCTTCAAACAAACACTTACATACACAATGGAAGAGATAAGGTCATCTGTGGCTTTGTTTTCGCTACAGACAAATTAACTAGACTACACAGTAAGCAATATAGCAGATGTTCAGTAACTGCTTGTTGCATATCAGTCAAAGCTTAATAGCCTTTGAAAATAACAACAATGTATAATTTCACACCAATGGATTCTGGGAAAAGTGAGTTTATTGAAGTTAGCTTATACTTTTACTTATTACCACAAAGATTTCCAGCTATGTAACCATCAGTAGTCATTTCCCCCTCAAATCATAGCCTAACAAAGTTTGAAACCTCTTTTATTTAATATTTTTTTGACATCCCTTTCTAGGGAGTACCTTAAAAGTGTAAGCATCTGAAATAAAATATTTTTATATTTAAGCATAAAAAGCCTTCGTGAATGGAACTGACTTACACTCGGTATTGGATAGTACTGTAGCCTCATTCATATGTAGTTATTCAAATTGGATTAATGTCTGCCTGAGTGTATTTTAACTAATAGAATGAATCTGAAGATATTTAAAAATAAAGTTTACACTTAAGATAGCTTATGTTAAAGAAAATATCCATGATTAAATCAAGTGGCTATAACTGCATGGTGTGAAAGTAGAAAATAATACTATAGCCTGAGCAACGCAGTAAAAACTGCACATTCGTGCAGCGTAAGATTTACTGGCTTATTGGCCAAGGTATTAACTTTATTCCTTTTATACAGATATCTTATTATAGTCTACTAGGTACTAAAGTTTTGCACTAAGACGTACCATGCTGTGGGGGAAAGCACCTCATTATTAACCAGACACGTATGGAAGGCACAGTCTAAGAATATCCTCCCCACCGGCATCTCTGGAGTAGTAAACCAAAGCTGGTAAACAGATTCTTTTTAACCCAACTTTCAATATATGTATATCAGCACATTTTCTAAAGTTCTTAGATTTCTGAAGTAGCCTTTTCTCCCCAATAATCAAATACCACTTCCATCAGCTGTTCCATCTAATAAATGACATATTCATTTCATTTATCATTTAGATTTGCCATCCTCAGGACCGGGACTCAGGAACAAAACTTTCTACACCAGAAATGTAAAGCATATTGCATTTTGGTCTTAATTTCCACACAAATGGCATAAATAATTTTAGCAGCATATTATTTGGGGAGAAAAATGTATTTTGCTTTAGCATGCGGTTTTATACTAGGTTAGACTAGGAATTTGTCTGCTCTTCTGGAATTTCATTGTACTTTTAAGTAAAATAATGAACATTCCCTGTGAAGAAGCCTGTCGGGCCATGAGAGAGGGTTCCCAGTCAGCTCTGTGCTCCCCATGTTCTTGCCATCCTTCTCATTGCTTCTCCTGTCTTCTACTCTCCCTCCCCCTTCCTTGCCCAAACATTGCATTTCTAGGTGAAGACAGAAAAGGAAGTAATGATGTCCTCAGAGGGGCTCAGAACAAAGTTGTGTGGTCTTTGACGAAAGCTCAGCCATGGAGAATAATTGAGAATTGTGCTTGCAAGATCACAGGCAGCGTCGCTCTTTGTGCCAGTGAAAATAGTCCATGTGCCTAAAGGGAGCACATCAGAGAGAGTCTGCAGGTTCTTCACACGGATAATCCAGAAATAGCTTGGGGCTGGAGAGTCTTGATTTTCCTACTGGCTTAGTTGAATAGCTTTACTCTTTAATTCTCTGTTACTATTAAGTTCAGGGAAATGATAACTGAACTACCTCATGACAGCATTCCCTGGATTAGCTACTGACTATAAAAGTGTGCTGAAAATAGCCTTTGTTTTTAAGTCTCCAAGTTGTAGCTCATCCTCTGTACTAACATTTGCTTTCAATGAGCATGGATTATTTTGTCTCCACAAAGCTTTGTTCTGTATTATGTTTTTAATTCAATGAGTGGTTATTCCTAGAATTCCTATCCCAAAAAAAAGCCTTTGCCGATATTTTTATACGAAGCTTAATGGATAGTTTAAGGAGACTGTAAACATTTGCATAACTAAAGTTACCTGAAAATTCAAAGACCATTGATAAATAACATATCTTAAAATGAACTGATGTATTAAAGGTCTTAAAATAGTAAATGAGCAAGTAGAAATTTTTTACAACTATCTAAGCAGTTTCTGCCCACTCGCTTACATTGCTTATCAGAAAAAAAAAAATATTCAGCTGATTTTTATCAGTGTCTTACATTAGTCTAACTTTCTAAGATTTTTCTGATAAATGGACAAGAAACAGTGGAGGTGGCAGTGATCCCTAAGTAATTCACATGATGCACACTTCATCATTTTTCCCAAATACCAGTGATCTAGAAAGCCATGTATTGGTTTTGGGGAAACAGCTACTCTATGCACATATAATACCAGGTCTCTTCCTTCAAAAAGACTCTGAACGCTTGAAATGCTTAGAGGACAAAAGAACACAGGAGATTTCTCTGCAGAAAGACAAATGTGCCTCCTGAGTCTAGCCCTCTGGGTAAAGCCTCGTAGCACTTGTGCAGCTTTTATCAGGGATCCTTGGTCTACCTAGCACTTTTCTGTGAGTTAGACAAGTCGTTACTCTAGAATATCCCCGCGAGAGCAGGGCATGAACCTTTGTGGACACAAAAGGCAGCTGGTGATGGGACTGCAGCTCAGGAGCAGAGCTTGAGCTGGATCTCAGCCCACTCACCCTTCAGCCTGGGGTCCTTTGTACAGTGCACAGACTGCACAACCTTCCAGAGAGACCCTGCTCATTGTGCTGCCTGTCTGTCTGCAGATTCTGTTCACTCTTGAAGAAAACAAAACTTGATTTCGTGGAATCATCTCATTGAGAAAGACCATAAGAATTAAACTAGGAGAAGGGGAAGTAAGCACTCCATGCAAAACATCTGTGCTTCCACACACTAAAAGAGGAGTCTGGTGGTTAACAGGTAAGTGACCCTCAAACAGTAGAATGTCTGTTCAGATGCTAGGATGCTGGCCCCAAGTAGAGAGAATATTTTGCTTCTCTGATTACCAACTCCTGTCTTCCCAGCTTATTGTTCTAGTACAGCAACTCCAAGTCTTTCCACCCCATCGGGACCTCCAGTCTGTCGATAGAACGTTATTGTCCTTCACCTTTCCTAAGTCATATCTCCTTACCCTGCTTAAGTGAATCACTCTAATCATTCTTTGTATATATCCCCAACTCTCTTGCCTCCCCACATTGCTTCTTCCTGGTGGTTTAACCAAGGCACACCCCTGGTTAAATTCAACCCTCCCTCCTTGGTGCGTGCACCTATGCAACCGAACCGTGGCTGGAGAAGTACAGTCCACGAACATCCCCCTTCGAATTCATGGCCGTTAACCTCAAGTGGTGTTCACTGCTGCGGTCATACTAAACTTCCCCAGTCCATTCACTCTCCCACTCTGCTGACTGTGTCACATCCCTGTCCTCAGGAAAATGAAGCTGCTGGAAGACAGCTTCCATCGTTACCACCACTACCTCCACCCACCTAAGCATTTGCCCGTTTATGTTGTCCGCCCTCGTTACTATTGAAGGATACTTTCTTTTTAAAAGAGAATGTATAATCATGATTCTCACACAAATATAAAATGAACGCGTGCCAAAGATTTTATTGAACTCATAATGAAGGAACTAGTAAGATGTTAGAACCGGTACCGAGAGTCTACGACTTAACAAAGTTGTAAAATAGCTCAAAGACGAGGTGCAGATAACCTGAGGAGTGTGCTAGACAGGGCACCAGTACTATTTTTTGCTCATTTCAAAGTCATTTACAGTTTTTTCCTGAGACTAAACAATCTCTCTGGGTTTCTGCTCAAAGCTAGGCCCTCTACTTGGGCACTAGAGTCTACCTAAGGACATTGGTTAGCCATTCTTCCTCCTACTAAATCAGCAAAGTTTTGCCATTTCTCAATTTTCCCATCAGCAGAAAAATACCTTTTTAAAACCTAACCCCATTGCCCTCACCAGATACCACCTGATTTTTCTGGTGGCTTTGCAGGAAAACTAGAAAGAGTTATTTTGTTCTTACTAGCTCCAGTTCTTTTTCTCTCACTGCTAAACCCATTCCAGTCACTCTCCAGACCTCACGACTCAACTGACACTGCTCTTCAAAGTCCATGCTAAATGCAGCGGTCACTTCTCGGTATTCATACCAACACAGCAGCGGCGGTCTGCCACTTCAGTTGACTCCAAGACTCCACACACTCTGAGTTCTCCCCCTACCTCCCTGACTATTCCTTCCCAGGTTTCTCTACAATGCCTTCTCTCTATCCTGACTTCTGAATGTAGGAATACGCCAATTCCCAGTTCTTGGTCCCTTGGTCCCTCTATCTTTAGATGGTGATCTCATATAGTCTCATGACTTTAAATACTATTTGTATACTGACAACTTCTAAATATATATATCCAGCCTAAACATCATTCCCCAAGTCTAGACTCATATGTCCAATTTCCTGCTTAATGTCTCTACTTGGTGTGTAATAGATATCTCGATAGATGTGATTAAGTGTGAATTTCTGATTTTCCTCATCCCCACACCTGATCCTCCTACAGTCTTCCCATTTCTTTGTTACTCAAACTGAAAATGATGAGGTCTTCCTTGACTCTTCTCTTTCTCTCATGCCCCGCAGGCCAATCAGTGGTTCTACATCCAGAAGTCACGCCTGTTACATTAACTCTGTGAGCTACCATCTCGATTTTAGCCACCATCATTTCTTGCCTAATTTACTGCCCCAGACTCATAACTGGTGTCCTAGCTTTCTCCTTTATTCTCTACAGCTGATTCTCAGCACAAGCCAGAGCGATCTTTCAAAAACGTAGATCATGCCACTACTCTCCCAAAACCCTGCAGCAGCTCCCAATTTCTCTCACATTAAGGCCAAAGTTACTCCAGTAACCTACTGGCTTCCCATATGACGGGACCCCCAGTCATCTCTCTTACCTCACCTCCTAGTCTTGCCCTCACTCCCTCTTCCTACACGCTGGCCTCCTTGCTGCCCCGTGTACATACCCGTCGGGCTCCTATTTTAGGGCCTTTGCGCTGGCGGCTGCTTCCGCCCAGATTGCTCCTCCTCCAGAGAGCCACAAGGCCGACCCCCTCACCTCCTTTGAGTCGTATCACCTGCCGCTGTGTAATGACGTACTCCAAATCTTAGCAGCGTGAAACCGCAAACATCTCTCATAGTTTCTGCGGGTCAGGATTTCAGGTCCAACGTAGCTGGGTGCCTCTGCCTCAAGAATTCACTGCAGTCAAGATGTCACCAGGGCTGAGGTCCCATCAGGAAGTTTTGTTGTTCTTGTTGTTGTTTTATATAAGAGGGACATAGGCTCTTAACCCAGGTGAATGTTATTTGTACTCCCTGGATCGCATCCTCTGGAATGTGTGGTAATTTAGAATTGGAAGCGCCTGATGGTATCAGGGTGTGTCAGTATGAATAAGTAACATCTGAGTATGCCATTTTGGCATGCATACTAATAAATTCTACTTATTCGTAGAGTGTAGACTTATCAAGCTCGACAGGAATTTTGGGCTGTGGATAGACCTTAACACTGGTTAGTAGAGGTTGGCAAAGGGCCTGGCTGTCTGTAGACTGAGCACTTACTGCACCTGCCCTGCAGAATCCAGGCCTATCTTCCATTTTCATGACTCAACAAGGTCTGTTTTTATTACCCTAAATTCAAACTTTTATACAGTAAGCGAAACAAGGAAGCCCCCAAGGCAAGTACTTGTGCTACTTGATGGAGCAGCACCCTGATTTGCCTGCTATAGAAGACAGTTTTTAATAAAAAGTTACAGGCAGAATTATAGACTTTGCTCCTTCCCTTCATCTCCCACTTGCTGATTAGATTTCCCTAGTCAGCAGTCTTTCATCGTTAGGTCTAAGACAATATTTACAAAATCACCTTTGGAAACTCTGGGTAAAGAATAACGCCATCTTAATCTCGGGTCTGGAAAAGAATTAAGTCCCCTCAGGAAACAAAGGAGAAAAAAATGGAAATCAGTTATGAGATTCTCTTTAAGTCCAGGGAAAGGCAGAAAGGTTCCTGCCAAACTCAGGAAGTTTACATACAGGCACGTTTAGAGAATCGGTACAGGAAACACAATGCTTACTAACAGTATTCCTCCTCCTGGATCAGACAATCAGATCAGAGTTTTTTACACCGACTTTGATCAGTTTAGTGACTTACAGAAAAAGACCATCTATCTGTGGCCAGGTCTTTAGATGTTACCCCTCTGAAAACAGAAGAATAGCAGTTTATCTATTCAACCAAATTTATTTAACATCTGCTATACCCAAAGCACGGAGGTAGGCTCTGTGGTGCGTACTGGGTTATATAAGACACGATTCTTGCTCTCGATAAGCACACATTTCAGTATGAGGATGACACAGATTTATCAACAACCTATTTCCTTACGTTAAAGTCATGGAGGGAATCCGTCAGTTTCATCATTTCCCTACCACCTCATGTTCTCCTCCTTCCAGTTCAAATCCTGACACTTGACAGACTAGGGAACCATATGCAGCCTCGCGAGCATATGAGCCGTGCAGTCTCACAGGGCCCTTCTCTCAGAAGGACCCCACGCTTAGTTTAATCCTCTGCTGTTCCTGTCTTGAAATTCTTAATAATTTTATTTTTGAACTTGTGTTTGGTAAGTGAAGTCTGATAGGACAATGGAACATGCACGTAAGCAGTGGAAACATGACCAGAGGTTATGCTTGCACATGCGCAGAGGGCTCGGGCAGCGCAGGCAACCCAGCGTGCACACACACGCCTCCGAGCAGCTCGCTGCAGCCGGGCAGGTTCCTGGGCCTGCACGGCAGTGGGGATGGTGGCGGCAACAGCTGTGGCAGGCCTGGCTCGACAGGTGGGAAGGGGCTCTGCACGGGGGCAGCACCAGGACCTGCAGTGGGAAGCCAGCTTGCAAATCCCTGTCATCCGCAAAAATTTGAACTCACCAGCCTGACCCTGGGACAGGAACTGCTGGCACTCAGGCAGCAGACTTTATCAGTAAATTAGTACAAAATACATGAACATTGCAATAAAGCCTATCAGGGAATTATTAGAATTCTTAAAGGATTTAGAATCTCTGGTTTTGAAAACTGCTGCAAAATGGTGAAGCAAATAACCACACATGTAGAAATAGAAATTAAATATAAAGATCATCACATTCTACAGAAAAGAACACTAGAAAGGTGTGGTACATATATAGCGGAATATTACTCAGCCATTAAAAAGAATGAAATTTTGCCATTTCAACAACATGGATGGACTTGGAGGGTATTATACTTAGTGGAATAAGTCAGAGACATACTGTGTGTTATCACTTATATGTGGAATCTAAAAAAATAAAACAAATGAATATAACAAAACAGAAACAGACTTGCAGATACAGAGAACAAACTAGTGGTTACTGCTGGGGAGAGAGGTAGGAGGAAACGCAATATCGGGGTAGGGGATTAAGAGGTACAAACTACTAGGTATAAAGTAAGTAAGATACAAGGATGTAATATACAGCACAGGGAATATAGCCAGTATTTTACAATAACTTTATACAGACTATAACTATAAAGACATCGAATGACTATGTTGTACACCCAAAACTAATATTATGTTATTGAAATCAACTGTACTTCAGTTTTTAAAAAACACTATTTTCATTTGAAGGTTTGAATGAACCAATTGTTAATGAGGAAGGCAATTAAATCTTTTTCCTTGTAATTGAAGCTACAACAACAGAAAGCATAAACAGGCCTTTTGATTTATACTGAAACCATAAAGTCACTTTCAGTTGCTTGTACGACCTCCACAAGTTTCAGGAAACATTTCCCCATGTCTGAGGAAACACTAAAATGCCATTATATAAACTTATACTTAAAATTAAATTCAGACTTACATAAAATGAATTTATGTGAAAAATTAAATCTGTTTAGAAAAATAGTTCCACAAGAATCAACACTAGAATAGACTAGAACCACTAAAATTTATATCTCAAAATGTTGTTAGAAATTTATCTGTGTTGTCACAGCCTATAAAATTTTCTTAACAGTTGCATCAGCAGAAGGATCCTTTTCAGAATGCAAATGGTCATAACTTGTGATCTTGCATTTGCCGAGAGTGACTGATATTTCTTTCAGTCATATCTCTTGGAAAAAAAAACTATGTGAAATGAATTTCTTACCTGTTGAAAATGAAAATAAAATGACAAGTATAAATCTTAATTTGCAGACAGGTGAGCCAGAAAAATTTTCATAATCAAGATATCACATTAATATACTGTTGTTGTTTATGGCATTATATAGAATATTGACCCCCCCAAATATTATTTTTGCAATTTTTAAGTTCACCGAGTTACCCGTTTATCACCATTACCCCTATCACACTAGTACCTTTAACTGCACTTTTTTCCCTGCTTTTGAACAAGGGTCCCACATTTTCATTCTGCACTGGGCCCAGCAAATTATGTAGCCAGCCCTGGTCAGGTCAGAGAATGACAAGTTTTCATCATAAGCCATTATTGAAGACAGTTTGTGCTATGAATGCTTAAGAAGTATAGAAAAGAGCTAGATATGCAAGAAAATGCATGTTCATAATGTGTTCCATACAAAAATCTATCAGCTGGTAGGCATTTTACCTATGTTAAGAGTAAAACAATGTAATACTGTGGGCCAGAGTGCAGAATTTGGCATAAGGAAAAATCCGTATTTGATCCAAAACGGACGTCACAAAAGAACAGTTGGGGACAATGCCTCCAATGGGTTGGCATCCTGATTAAAATGATAGCGTTTGCCATCCAAAGCATGAGATTAACAGGGATAAACATCCTTTCAAATGAGGGTCAAACTCATACTTCATAAGCAGTAAGTCGGTCAGATTGTCCTGTCAGCATTCTGTGAGTTTCAAGTACGAAGAGCTATTTTTCCCAAAATCAGAGAAATGGCACCACAATATGGGCCCTCCCCTTCTAGGATTCTTCAGAACTGACGACTTCTAGTGAACTTTACCGTAGATACAAAATCACCGTAGAGATGACTTACATTTGAAAATGAAACATCAGGGAAAAGCATTTAAACCAGATAGACCAAATTTGCTTCCCATAAGGCTAATAAAAAAGATCCACTTAATTAAAATTATTTTTGTGTGATGATTGTTATATAAAACAACTTTAAAAGAAGATGCACATTTACCCAAAACAAATTTCTGTCTTTGACTTAATGAAGTTATGGATTTCTAAGTGATATAATTTGTGTATCAGTGCTTTTAATGGGTCACATTTCTAGTACCTATAATGTTAAAATAGACTGAGAAAAGCTGCAAGCATGTACAGAATTACAGAGAAAGGCATCATGAACAATGTTTACAAAATTAGGAAAAACAAGCGCAATACATATAAAAATGAGAAAATAAGTACTCATATAAAGCCCTCTTACAAATTAGTGACAAAATAACTTTGCAGCAGGCCTCAGTTTTCTAGGCTGACTGTATCAAAGTTAGATTTGAAAGACAAAAGCAAGTTTAAAAGAACTGTCTGAGGAGAGTGTGGAAAAGAGTGGCACTCCTCTGTCTGGGTGGACCTCAGGGAATAGAGTGACTGGTGGTTTGGCTTTATTAGCCAAAATGCCCTGCCTGCCCCCTCAGCCCGCCCTCCTCTCTCTAAACCACTAGCACCAGAAAGCTTGGAATTTACAGTGAAAATAATTTAATGAGCTAGAACAAGGTCAAAGAGAAAAGGGTGTTGTTTATCAGATACCATCAACACAGCGACAAAAACAAAAATAAAAACAGAAACACACATACACAAAAACCTGAGATTAGCGATTTATCTAGGTATAGTCTCCCGGAAAGGGTGGGACTGCAGGCCTCTTGTTATCATACATGTGTGATTCCAGCTGTGTGGAGGGTATATGGGGTGGTTATATTCCAGGGCTATAAAGAACCGAGCTTCTTGCTCTAGTGTAGGGGAAGGATTGCAAACTGGCAGGCTGAAGCCCAAATCAGACTCATAGGTGTTATTTTGCCAGCACAGTTTTGAACATTTTTTAATGAGCGGCTGTGATGGTTAGTTTTGCGTGTCAGTTTAGCTAGGCTATGGTGCTCAACTGCTTGTTCAAACACTAATCTAGATGTTGCTTGTGAAGATGTTTCGTAGGTGTGATTAACATCTGTAATTAGTTTACCTTAAGTAAAGGAAATTGCCCTCAATAATGAGGGTGGCCTTCATCTGATAAATCGAAGTCCTTGAAAGCAAAATCTGAGGTTTCCTGGAGAAGGAATGATGCTCCAGGACTGCAAGATAAAAATGTTCCCTGAGCTTCCAGCCTGCTGGCCTGCCCTAAGCATATCAGACTTGCCAGTCCCCACAATCACCTGAGCCAATTCCTTAAAATAAGCGTCTTTCTCTGTACACACACACACACACACACATAACTGCAAGGGAAGTTGGGAAAAGTGACATTGCAGTTAACAGTGCCCATGCAGCTAGGTTCTAGCCAATAAGATGTAAGCAGATGTGCTTTGTGCCAGCTTCCTTAAAAGACACGTATCCTGTGGCCCTTCTTTTTCCAGCCAGTCCTCTATCCTGCTGTCTGGACCAGGCCGTTAGAGCTCTAGCAGCTATACTGGGTCATAAAGATAAAGGCCAGGGACTTCCCTGGTGGCACAGTGGTTAAGAATCCGCCTGCCAGTGCAGGGGACGTGGGTTCGAGCCCTAGTCCGGGAGGATCCCACATGCTGCGGGGCAACTAAGCCCGTGAGCCACAACTACTGAGCCCTCGTGCCACAACTACTGAGGCCCGCACACCTAGAGCCCATGCTCTGCAACAAAGAGAAGCCACTGCAATGAGAAGCCTGCGTACCGCAACGAGGAGTAGCCCCCACTCGCCCCAACTAGAGAAAGCCAGCACTCAGCAATGACCCAACACCGCCAAAAATAAATAAATAAATAAATAAATAAATTTATTAAAAAAATAAAAAAGATAAAGGCCACACCCTAGAAATGATAGAGCAGAAGGCTGGAAGGAACCTGGATCCCTGATTCCTTGGGACCTACTACCTTAGTTCTGAACTGCCTTTCACAAAGGAAAACCTTCTTATCTAATTCATGCTAGATGGTGTTTTAGATTTTCTGTTACATTTAGTGGAAGGTAATCCTAGTTTAAAAATGAGAAAATATCACATAAAAATTCTAATCCGTGGCTTCTCCCTTGACCATTTGGAATATCTGATAAACTTGGGGTCATGCTCCTCATTTTAGCAACAGCCTAGGGCAGGATAATGGATGCTCACCTGCTTTAGACAGAGCTGGAGACCCCATCAGTTTCTTTTCCTCTGTTTAAGTTCCTGAAGGCATTCGAGCTTGCTATTCCCTGACATAGGTGATGGGGTTTTACTTCTACTGTGTGATAGGCCCTTGCACAAACTTATTTTGTCCTCTTAGGCTGTTTCTCCAGCTACTTTTTTTGGAGACTAGGAAGGATGGAAAATCATGGATGCCAACCTTCTAACTTAGTCTTTCCTCTCTGCATCACTTGCAGCAGGAGCATTCCCAAGTTGGTGTAGTCCACAAAGGAAGATGTGTCTGATACTGGTGGAAACGGGCCTTCCTCTGCCATCTGAGATACTGCATCATAGCCCTATAGGCCTGCCCATGGGAGGCGCGGGACAGGTCTCAGTGTGTGCAGACTTCTCATGGTGGGGAAGTGCTACTCAAGGCTTGGGAGGAGGGATACAGAGGGTCTTCTACTCCATGGCTGCAACCGTCTTCTCATTGCAAAGACCTTCATCTAGTCTAATGAATCTGTATTCCTGTAGTCCACATAATTTTGACCCAGTTTCTCACTAATATACTCAAGTTTTATTTTAGTGAAAGTGTATCACCCCCACCCAGTTTCCAGTCATCTTTGCCCCTTATAGCATCACCAAACTTCCTGCATTGACTTGACATGGCCTAAGAGGATTCCCCCTAATTTGGGGGAGGGGATGGAGGTTGGAGGCCCAGTTGCTGTCAGACCTAAATGGACCTGGCAATCGTTTGGGGAGGAGAGATGTTCTGGCTTGAAGGGTTCTTGGTGAAGTAAAGACTGATTCTTATCTTTGGCTATGAATGAACTCAACGACACTAGGATGTGAGGAGAAAGTAGGATGAACTCTGTCTCTCAGAATCAGGCTAAGGACAAAGAAGGCATAAAAGACCCTTCAAAACTGCTCAGGCCTTTTGGGTGTGGAATGAGGCTAACCTTCAAAGGGGAAGCTATGACAAGATTAGGAATCTGTGTTTTCAAGCCAAACTATGTCTATGTCTATATCTAGATTTGTCTTTGCCTTTTCTTTTCATTCTCAGAATTTCATTAAACTAATAATTCATTTATATCTGAGTGTCTTCAATGGCCAGGCACTGTTTTAGACCTTGGAAATACAGTGAGCAAAACAGGTAGGATTCCTGCCCTGATGGAGCTTACATTTTAATTGAGGGATACAGATAATAAATATAACAAGTAAAAAATTAGATAATCAAGGTAATTTCAGATAGTGATAAGTGCTATGAAAAAACTAAAAAAAAAAAAGAAAACCCAACTTAAGAAAAAAAAAGGTGAGACAGAGAGTGACAAGGGAGAAGGGAGCAATCTACTTTAGATGGATGGGCAGGAAGTTATCTTTTGAGGAGGTGATGTTCACCCTGAATGACCCAAAGAAGATCTGAAAAAAGAGTACTCTGAGAAACAGCAACTACAAAGGTCCTGAGGTGGAAGAAAGTTTGGTTGGGCATGACACATGAGGTAGAGAAAGCCAAGAGATGAAGTCACACAAAAGGCAGGGGTTAGATCACATCGAACTTTAATTCAGACTTGGACTTCTTCTAAGGGCATTAATTGCACTTAATTATAAGGGCATTTAGAAGCCATTAAGATAACGTTAAACAGGGGGATGAAATGACTTTTATTAATTTTGAAAGCTCTCCCTGGATGCTGGTTAGATTATAGATTGGCAAGAGTGCAAGCAGGGAGGCCAAGTAGGAGTCATTTTAACAGTCCAAGTAAGAAATGACACCTAGTTTGGACAAGGTGGTAATAGTGGAGATAGAGAGAGGGGAACAGATTCAGGATCTGTTTTAGAGGTAGAGACAACAGAACTTGGCAAGTGGATTGGATATGGAGTAGGAGAAAATGAGAGGAATCTAAAGGGGTTTGCTGCTTCCATCTACTGAGATGGAAGCCTGAAGAAGGAACAGCTTTTTGGAAGAAAATCAAGAGAACTCTTTGTCCCATGCTTTATTTGAAATGCCTGTGAAACAGCTAGAGATGATGAACATATTGTTGGATAAATAAGAATTCATGGAGACATATTTAGCATCCTTTTTGGAATTTTCAGCCTGCTTGTGGAAACCTAGGAAAGTCCAAGAATGACCCTAAAAGGGCAGTTCCCCTTTCCTCTGGACCAGTGGAGGTGCCCTACAAGGTCCAGATCCCCATCATCTAAAGGGTTTTCGCATCCCTACGGGTAGCGACAGGCTTCATTTCACACAGTAGAAGTGCTTTAAAGAGTTGTGCAGGTCCAGCAACTTGTAAATTGCTCTCTGTCATTCACTTACATTTCAGTTTGCCAAGCACCTTCTTCTTAATTCTGAATGATCTTCAGTTGACTGTTAGCAGGAAGTTTCTGGTTTCTGCTTCCCCCTCTCCTTTCTCATCACTCCGTGCCCTGGCTTTTCTAACCGGCCTTTCCTCTGTGGACTGTTTCATGTTAAAACGCTTATGTTCACCCTTTGATGATACTGGAGTGCAGGGAGAGGTCTCTAAGAGAGCTCAGGAAATAGCTCATCACCTCTTTCTTCTGAAAAGCTGAGGAAGAAAACAAAGAGTGAGACAGGCCCCCAGGAGTGACTTTAGGTCTGGGAGCCAGGTGTGCTGAGCTACTACTGAATTTCAGAATTAAGAGCTGTCCCCACCCAGTTCCAAGCAGCTCTGGACTGGGAGCGGGCAGACCGCAGGGAGAGCTGCAGAAACTTGTTTTTCCCTGTGGGCTGCACCTTCCAAGAGGACAAAGGTGGCAGAACTGAGCCCAGTATGCTCAGTTACTCTGCCCAAATTTACTTTCCATCATCAGAGGTGAAATGGTTAAGCCTCAGAAGCCAGGAAACAATCCTCCTCATGGAAACTTGGGAGTGGAGAAAGGACATTCTCCCCTAATGATAATGGAAATGTTCACCATTAATTGGCTGGTTTTATACATTTGGCTTTTTAGTAAGTAGGACACAGTTAAGTTCAACAAGCAGATATCAAGCACAATTCTGCCACTTACGAACTGTGCAATTTTGGGAAAGTTACTTGAGCTGTCTCAAATTTCTCATTTGTAAAAACGAGTTTAAGAGTACCTGCCTTGAAATAGAGACACAGATGTAGAGAACAAACGTATGGACACCAAGGGGGGAAAGCGGGGTGGGTGGTGGTGGTGGGATGAATTGGGAGATTGGGAATGACATGTATACACTAATATGTATAAAATAGATAACTAATAAGAACCTGCTGTGTAAAAAATAAATTAAATTAAAAAAAAAAAGAGTACCTGCCTCGTGAGATCATTCACGTAACACATTGAGTGCACTGCATGGGTCAGAATAAGCACTCAGTAAAGATTTCCTGCCACTATTACTACTGTCATGATGGCTACCACTATCAGCAAGTTAGGAAATCAGCTAGGTGCCAGGGATATAAAAGATAAAAGACATAATCTTACCATCTGAAGCTCAGTAAGGAAAAAAACATTAAAATACAGTGTAGGGCTTCCCTGGTGGTGCAGTGGTTAAGAATCCGCCTGCCAATTCAAGGGACATGGGTTTGAGCTCTGGTCCGGGAAGATCTCACATGCCACGGAACAACTAAGCCCGTGTGCCAAAACTACTGAGCCTGTGCTCTAGAGCCCGTGAGCCACAACTCTGGAGCCTGAGTGCCACAACTACTGAAGCCTGCGTGCCTAGAGCCCGTGCTCCACAACAAAGAGAAGCCACCACAATGAGAAGCCCGCGCACTGCAACGAAGAGTAGCCCCCGCTCACCACAACTAGAGGAAGCCCGTGCACAGCAACAAAGACCCAATGCAGCCAAAAATAAATAAACAAATGAATAAATGAATAAATAAATAAAATTTATATTTAAAAAATACAGTGTAATGCACATATAGTAGGGTTTCTTACCAGAAGGATGCCTACCAGTGATTGCATTTTAGTGAGACTCTATCTATGCAGGCCAGGACAAAAAAAAAAAAAAATCATCTTGGAATTGCTGAGCCTCCTACATCCTTATTGGTTGGGGTCAAGTAAGTACCTCTGTTTGCAAGAAAGGTATCAGGAAACTGCCTGTGTTTTTAGTTTTTTTGTTTTGTTTTGTTTTCCAAAGGAGTTAGTCACCAGTGAAGAATAGAACAATGATAGCTCTAAATCCTCAAGGTGGTGAAAGCTAGAACCAGCCCTGATGTAGCACTGCTGGGCATGGAAAGAGCTGATCACTTTGGAATCTGACACCTGGAGCCTAAACTGGCTGACGAGCCTGAGGGCCCTTGGATCAGGGTGCACTGGAACAGCCTGGAAGAGCCCCACTCTGGCCAAGATTCTGACACTGACCCCACTGGGCAGGTCCCCCCTGAGGACAAGGCTTTATGTCTGTTTTTGTCTGCTAAAGAGCTCTGCTGCCTTGCCCTTGAGCCACCCCTCACTCAGTGGCTGGTGCATAGGCATCCTGCAGCTTAACCCATAAGTCCTCATTGCCACAGCTGCCAACGTGACTGGGAATTCAGCCATGAGTACTTCCTGTTAGAGAGCTCTGGAGTGTAGGTGCCCACTCCAGAAAATAAGCCAAGCACCTTCCAGGAATCCAGGACACATGGCCAGTGTTGCTGCATTCACCCTTCTGTCTCAGTCATTAGACTGAGCCACCAGACTTCCTTTCAGGTACCTCTTAAGCTCAGCAAATGCTGTAGGTGTAAAGGAGAGGGTGTTGGAGGGAGGACAGTTCACACCTCTGGGTTCTCTACTAGTTTGTGAGACTCAAACATTTGCATCCTAGGGATGAACTGGGAGGCACAATAGTTGTATGCCAAACTGTACCGGCATCCTAGTTACTAACACAGTAATAGAAGCATGCGTAATCTACAGTAGCATGAAGCAACACAGTGAGTGATGAATTCTGTAAGAGGAGGTGTTGGGGGAAGACTTCTGAGCAGTCAGGCCTGAACAGGTTTTGGAAGTATGAGTAGGAGTTTACAACGACAGAAAGGAGGAAGTTAGTTACAGACAGGAACAGCATGGACAAAAGCTTTACTAACCCATGATATAACATTGTATCTTCAGTGAATTCAAAGTAGGTTTGTTCGCTCTTCCACAGATTGTTTTGGTAGATTAATTTCTTGTTCCAGTATTTACTGAGAACCTTCCTTAGTTCTTCACAAAGTACAGGCTTATATATATATATATATATATATATATATATATATATATATATATATATATATATGTATTTATAATAGTGCCTTGGCCTCAAGGTTAGCACAACCTTAGTCACACTTCTGATAACTAAATAGCTCAACTTTAAAAAAATAAGATGTAAAAATATTCTCAACCAATCATCCTTTCCTATTTCCTATGCTTGCCCACCCCAATCCCCATCCTTCAAAAATCCTAAACACTCAATTTCAAAAGCCAAACATTTTAAGAGGCCAGTCTAAGATAGGTGTGGCACAAAACACGTAAAACGAAAAGGCGTTGCAGTAAAAGGGTACTGTTAGATGTTTTTGGTCTGGGGGCGATTATAGGCAAACAAACAACATCTAAAACAAGGCTTGAAATTTTTCTTGTTATTTCCTAAGCCTCATCTCAGAGGTTCGTTTTAAATAATCGCATCCTGACGCTCTAAGCACATTGTCCTCAGTAGATCGCCGGGTCGGAGGCGGCACCGAGAATCGGTGAAGGAGTGCGGAACCCGGCTAAGCAGTGGCAGCTCCCGCAATTGCCACGTAGCCAGGGCGTTCGAACTAACGTGACATCTAGGAAAGGCTAAGAGACAGGCTGGACTGGATATTAGGGCAAAAGACTCAGGAGGGAACAAGAAGGAAAGAGCCGTGCGGTTCTGGGACCGTGAGCAGACAGAGGGGAAAAAGGTGCCGGGTGGAGCGCGAGAAGGATGCGAGGCGAGGAAGGTCACGCAGCGCCCTGTACCTCGGGAGCGCCGGGTCCAATGGGAAGAGGGCGCGAGCCGCACCTCAACCTGCCCGAGGACGTCACGACGCCGAGGCGGACGCCGGGCCAATGGGAGGCCGTCACAGGCAGGGGCGGAGCCCGGAGGAATTGGGCCGGGCTGCGCTGAGACAGTTAGCGGAGTCGTGTGGCCACCGTGGGCGAGGAGAGGACGAGTCACCGGCTGCGGACGCCGGCCTGACTTAAGCCTCACGTCCGCCCTGGCCACTTCCCGCATGCTGCAGGCTCCTCCCTGAAAGGCGGCGGCGAGGCGTGGGGGACGCGCCCGGGGACGGCTCGGGGTCGAGGCTTCCAGTCGCCCGCACTTCCTCTTGAGGCGCCCGTGCGCGGCTGTCTCGGCGGGCGGGATGGCGGCGGCGGCCCGGGGAAGCGGCCGCGCATCTGCGCCCCGGCTGCTTCTGCTCCTGCTGTTTTCGCTGCTGTGGGCCCCGGCCGGGGTCCGGGCCGTACCCGACGAAGACCTCAGCCACCGGAACAAGGAACCTCCGGCGCCTGCCCAGCAGCTGCAGCAGCAGCCCGCGGCCGTGCAGGGCCCCGAGCCGGCCCGGGCCGAGGTGAGCAGGACGGGCCGGGTACCAGGCTCGCCGCCGCCGGAGCGCCGCCCTTGACGCAGGCTGCCAGCGGGGGGAGGGGAGCCCGGCCCCGGCTCCCTGGGGTGGAAGACCGAGGAGTGCGCTTTTCCCGGGTCGGGCCTGGCCTCGCCCGGCTCCTTAGGGGGGGGAGGGGAGGGGAGAGCAGAGCTGGGAGTCCACTGTAAACCTCTAGCTCGGGAGGATAAAGATGCTGCTGAGGAATGGGCGTCTTGTTGATCACATGTATTCTAGAGAGATGGAAATACTCATCCCAAGTAGAAAGTTTTTAACGGAGGGCAGCTGGGAGGCTTTTCGTATTCTCTGAGAATAATAACATTGGCCATTTCATTGTTGAAACAGACTATCCCAAATTGTTTACCAAATTCAGCTTTGCACGACTTGTGATTTTTGCCAAATGTATATGGATAACGAAGTGTGACTCTCACTTTTTAAAAAACGTGCTCTGGCTTGCAGGAAGTAGCCCTTAGGAATGCAGAGGAACAGTCAGTCTTTGACAGTAAGGAGTGCTGCAGCGGTGTGGGATGCCACAACTAAATTTATAAGTGTACCAGAATCCTGCATTTTGGCCTTCACTAAGTAGATATTAATTAACATCTTAATTTATGTTAATAGAGTCAGTCACTAATGTTCAAAATCTCAGCAGCGTTTTAAAATTTAGTCCCAGTAGGGGTCCTGGGCCTTCTCCTCGTTTCCAATTTGAATTCCTGAATCCAGGCCCTCTGTAGTGTCTTCTAGTAGGGGACCGTTTGGCACTCAACCCTCCCGTTTCCACCCCAGGCTACCTTCAACATGTCCCCACGTAACTAATCTTCCTAAACATTGAATTCCATTTTCCTTCTCAGAAATCTTCAGTGAGTTTCCCGGCATAATGATTTCAGTCCAGCCTCTTCAGCAAGATGTTCAGGTTTTTTGGTGATCTGGCTCCAGTCAACCTCTCTAGGCTTTTTAGTCCCCATTCCCTTGCTCAATCATATGCTGTACTCAAATCCAAGACATGCCATGTGCTCTGTTGCTAGTCTCTCCAACAAAAGGCCTCTAAATAAAAGGGCTTTAGTGAGCTTGAAGCCTACTGATCAGAACCTTTCCCACCTTTCAAGAACCAGCAGATATCTCCTCTCCGTGAAGACTTCCCTGAAATTTCTGGGCAAAAAGTTACTTCTCTCTCCTGCCTGTCACTCCTGGGCTCAGCTGACCCGGCTCACCATTTCCACTTCTGAAATTGAACTGAGATGCTGATTCATGAAATTCGTTCTTAGTGTTCATCATCATTTAGCTTTCTGTCACTTAACTCACTATCAGAAGTTTATTTTAAAGCGGTAAATATTTTGGGTTGTGTAACTTTCCAGGCCTTGCATTAAAGTTTTAGTCATATAGTGGTTTTTGAGATACAAATAATGGTAGGTATGCTTATTGATACCTTTTTAGACAGCTAGGAGAAATATAGCCGTGTAAAAAAAAAAAGGCAGCAGTATCCAGTGACCATATTTAAGTGTCTTAAGGATCCTTGTCTTTAAAACTGGGGACGTGGAGGGAAGGGACAGGCACAAGATAGTATGATTTTTGTCTTTACTATTTTGATATAGTCTTGGTGGTTCTTAGATAGGAATTTACTGTCTTTGTTCTGTATTGTAGTAGAATCTAATTATTTTGTTTTAATTATATTTTCACGTAACTTTTTGTTACGGCTCAAGTTTCTTTTTCCCTCTACGGTATTACAGTATATCGGAAGAGATTTTTCTTTCACATATTTTCTAAACTATGTAATATAAGTATCATTTGCTTTTTTTGTCCACTTGGCGGAAGTAAAATACGGTCAGAGTTCAGTTTAATATCCATGTAAGCAAGGATTCAGCATCGCTGAATATCCGAAAGTTTCAACTGTTTTGCTTTGCAACTACATGGAGCAGATCTTTTAAAAGGGTAGGATATTTAAATATATGCTTTCATGCCACTATGTGAGTGTGGACTTATGAAAATGGAGAGGAAAAAATGTATTGGTAAGCTTTCAAATGTAAGATGTATTATAAAAATGTAGTTGTATCTTACAGGGTGCTTTAAAGCAAGATTACTGAACTTCTAATACGATTTTCTCCAATAGGTGTTTTTTTTCCCCTCTATAATCAGGTAAAAAAAAGTTTAGGGAGGTTACAGTTAAAAATAAACCCCAATTTACAAACCCATGAAAAAAGCACTGTTGACCACTGGGATCCTTTCGTTTATGCAGTTTACTTCTAGTGACATACTCAGTTTTTTTTCTTATTCCTTCCTTGGGCAGAGTATGTAGTACAAGAAGCATTAAGTCCCTTTAGTTGGGGGAAATCAGCTAGATTTAACAGAGGTAATTTATAATTTGCTGCGTATTCTGGAAGGGCCAGTGAAGCACTGCTCTGGTTGTGAAGCACTGTGGATAAAGCCGCAGAAGCCTATCCCTCAACCCAGTACAAATTCTCCTTACTGTATTTCTGCTTTACTGTTTCTTGGCATTTCTATTGTCTATTATCTTTTAACACGAAGGCCTTCCACACAATATTTTAAACTTTTTTCCATTTTCATTAAGTTGCAGTCTGGTTCCATCCAGTCCAGACTCCCAATTCTAGCCTCCTTACAGCTAAGACTGACGCCAAGGGTATGAAGACCCTTGTTTTACTCACGAATGCTGCGTCAGAATGAAATGATCATGATGTTACTGCATTTATTTGTTGGTGTTCTGCTATCAAAGCAATTCATTAAAAAAAAAAAAATCAGTGAAATTAAATACACTTAATACATTTCAAATGTCAAAATTTATAAATACATTATGAAACTAACATTCATAAAAACAAAGCTGTTTAAAGATTCATTAAAAATGTATTTATAAAAATATAATTGTTAAATATATTATTCTAATATGAATTAACAGTAACATTCATAAAAAATACTATTTAAAAAACAACAAGCTAGGGCTTCCCTAGTGGTGCAGTGGTTAAGAATCTGCCTGCCAATGCAGGGGACACGGGTTCGAGCCCTGGTCTGGGAAGATCCCACATGACGCAGAGCAACTAAGCCTGTGTGCCATAACTACTGAGCCTGCGCTCTAGAGCCCGTGAGCCACAACTACTGAAGCCACGCACCTAGAGCCCATGAGCCACATCTATTGAGCCCGTGTGCCACAACTACTGAAGCCTTTGCGCCTAGAGCCCGTGCTCCACAATGAGAGGCCCGCACACCGCAAGGAAGAGTAAGTAGCCCCTGCTCGCCGCAACTAGAGAAAGCCCGCGCACAGCAACGAAGACCCAACCCAGCCCAAATTAAATAAATAAATTAAATAAATTTATGAAAAAAAAAAGTTAAACATCCACAAATAAAAAGATGATAATGAAAATTTATAATAAAATATAATTTTATTTCTTTAATGCAGTCTTTTAAAACCAAGCTTATCCATGGTGTCATTGTTTAAGTTACACGTGTATTTTTGTGCACATTTTTCCAATTTCTGAAAGGTTTTTCTGACTATACAATAAAGTAATGGCAAGGAGACAGTTCTAAGACAATTCTAAGCGTTTTCCTGTGACTTCTTTATCTTCAAATAATCTCACCTCTTGCGTGGTAACTTTTGTTGAGGGACTTTGTTTTTGCAGGGACATAAGTCTTTTTCTTGGTAGCAGGCTCTAGATTTTGTTCCAAAGAAAGCATCTTCATCTTCTCTAGTTCATCACGTGTAGATGATTCTGATGCAGGTATCTATCAATTTCATTACAGTCACATATGTGTTCATTTGAGCTCTGGAACTAGAATAGGAATTATTTTTTCATTGTTAATTGTTTTTCGTCTCTTGAAAAAAATGAAAGAATAAAAGGATACTCTCTAAATGAGGGAGCTTTTTAACAATTTTTCAATTTGGAACTAATTTTAACTTAAAGAGTTTTATTCAGTAAGTTTTTTGTTTTTGTTTTCTAATTATAAGTTGTTGACTGCTATCAGGATGTAAATTTGGGTTTCAGATCCAAATTAAAATACTGAAAGGGTGGTATTTGTACTAAGGAAAACACTGTTTCATTACTTTAACACTGTGTAACTAGTGGAATGCCAAAATTGGAATTATAGTCACTGCTGCATGTGACTGTCCTTTACTAATCTAAATATTTGCTTCTATGCCACTACTTTCTGCCTTTCTCCTAAATTGGACAAAACTATCACCCTTTCCATATTTCTTTCTGTCTATGTGCCCATTCTCCTCTGACCTCCAGTACTTTCCCTTCAGTATCTTTATTCTCTCCTTTTCTTTGGTTCCTTTCTATCTGCTTACACATGCCCACAGGTTTCTCCTGTTTGGAGGGGAAAAAAAAAAAAAGGCCATTGATTTAACTCTACTTGGCTGCATTAGTTTCTGTTATACTTGGCTGCATTAGTTTTGTAAATGAAATTTTTAACTAGGGAATTAGCTGCTTTGCATCAGCTGTCTTTACATTGAAACTTCATTTTTGAAGGATACCTGTAACCTACTTAATTGCTAAATCCAGGGCTCTTTTTCAGTTCCTGTTTGACACTATTATCTATCCACTTTTTTAAGAGTCCTGCTCTATCTTGGTTTGTATGAACTTGAGGAAATGATTTAACCCTGTTGGTTCTCAGCTTCTCCTTTTGTGTTAAGTTGGGATAACAGCTTTAAGGTTTTGAGTATCAGAACAATGTATATGCAAATCCCTTGCCTTTAGTTAGCAAGCAGCTCAGTGAAATGGTGATTGCCCCTAACTTGAACCATCTGTGGTGTTCTCCTGCCTGCGCCTCTAAATATCTAAGACAATTTTGTTTTCTTTTTTTTTCCCCCCTCCACTCCCTTCCCTAAATATAGACATTGTCTAAGGCTCATTTTTTCAATGTAATCTCTGCCTTTGCCCTTAGAAATCTAGTCTTGCAAAATTCTAGCTGATAAATTCAGGTTGCCAGCAACCAAATACATACCTTGAGGCTGTGCTGGCCTAAACTCAGGTTTTCATTTCTGATGACTTCTTGGAAAGCTTTATTTGAAATGCTTTTTATCCTCCAATTAAACATGTGTGAAACAAACCCCTTATTTTTATTCCTCTTTCCCATATACCTTATGGGAATATGAATAGCATCTTTGATTCTTTGCCTTTTTAAAATTCTGTTAATTTTTCTTTTTCATCATGTGCAGAATTTTTTCCTTTATTTTGTCTTCAACATTGGTTTTGTGCAGCAGACCTCCTACTCCTAATTAATTGGTCCAGTGGCCTGTATTCTCTGCTTTCTGCCCTGATCTGTTAGTAACAGTGCCTTAATTACGTTTGTGTCTTCTACTCAGAAACTTTAAAGGGCTTCTCGCTTGCCTCTAAGCTGGTCCATAAATATACAGGCTTTTCGGTCCGAGCCCAGTTTATCTTTCTTATCTTACCCCAACCATTCATCTGATGGTTTACTTCCTGTTATCAGAATAAAGCCTGTATTTTCTCAAATTGTCAGTCCAGGGCAGAAGGTGAATGCATGTACCTGATGCATTTTGAAATTAGCCACTCCACGAGTGACTAGTATGAATCCTGCTGCGACTTTCTGGGAGCCTAATGTAATGAACCTCAGAATCGATTCCTCCGCGTTGGTCAAAGGTTGCCCCACATGGGTTAACTCCTGTATACTTCTGGATAGTGTAGTGAGTAAGTATGTGTACCGCTTACTTTCTGGTTGGATCTGCCTAAAGCTAGTTACAGCCTGCAAGGAATTGGTCCTCCATAACTGGAGTAAGAGATTGGGTCAAGAGATTTTTGAAGTGGTGCACAATAGGTGTCTTTAATCATGTGCATGGTGAAAAATCCAAAAGGTACAGAAAACTGTAGAATGAGAAGTGTGTCACCTCCTCTTGTATTCTAGCTCAGGGGTCAGCAAACTGTAGTTTACCACTGACTGTCTGTTTTTGTAAATAAAGTTTTGTTGGAATACAGCCAGGCCATTCGTTTAAGTATTACCTGTGGCTGATCTCAGGGTGTAACCTCAGAGTTGGGTAATTACCACAGAAACTTTACAGTCCATGAGGTTAAATATTTGGCCCTTTAAGTAAAAGTTTGCCAACACCTGTTCTAGTCATCCTGGTTCCTTCCCTGGCCACTGTTACTGTGTCCTGAGATTTCCGGTTCATTAGCAACTGTGTATATACTTTATATACCTACCTAACTCTCCGCCCCATAACATACATACAGTAACTATGTACATAAGACGTACTTTTTTCAACTTAAAAATGCCTTAGTGATTTTTTTTTCTTATTAGTGTATATAAACGTTCTTACTTTTAGCCCCGTAATATTCCAGTATATGGAGCTACCATTTATTTAACCAGTTCCTTATGGATGGACATTTAGTTATTTTTGTCTCTTAATTATTACAAATGATAACATTACATTTATACGTGTTTCTAGGACAAAACGGTTAACTCCCTGAGTGTTCCTACCTCAAACTTTGTTGCAGTCATGTACTTGCCATGACTCATTGCCCACAGTATGCCTGCAGTTTGAGGGAAGTGGGATCCTTAAGGGGCTGGAGTTGTTGAGGTACGGCTTGCTCAAGAGGCTCTACATAAGTTGGGTCTTGAGGAATGTGGATGAATAGGGGCATAATGATAGGAAGGTAGGAAGGGAAGCAGGACTGCATGACTGAAGGCTTGTGTTACCCCAAAACTTGAAGCGTTCTTGAGCCACACTGCCCAGTACTACAGCCATGAGCCATGTGGCAGTTTTTAAGCATTGAAAAGATGTGGCAGGTCCAAACTGAGATGTGCATGAGATGTGTGCAGTGAGTAGATACACACCGGTGTTTGAAGATTTGGTAAGAACAAAAAAAGAGGGTTAAATACTGATATCTCATTAGTCATTTGAAAAATATTCCTAGAGTAGTATTTTGGACATATTGGGTTAAATTAAATAATATTAAAAATAATTTTATCTGTTTTTACTTTTTAATATCTGGCTACTAGAAATTTTATTTTATTTTATTGTTTCGGGCTGCACTGCGCAGCTTGCGGGATCCCAGTTCCCCAACCAGGATCGAACTCATGCCCCTTGGAGTGGAAGCACGGAGTCCTAATTCCACTGGACCGCTAGGGAATTCCCTAGAAATTTTATTTTATTTTTTAATTTTTTAAAATTAATTAATTAATTTATTTATTTTTGGCTGTGTTGGGTCTTGGTTGCTGCGCGCGGGCTTTCTCTAGTTGCGGCGAGCGGGGGCTGGTCTTAGTTGTGAGGGCTTCTCATTGTGGTGGCTTCTCTTGTTGCAGAGCACGGGCTCTAGGCGCATGGGCTTCAGTAGTTGTGGCACGCGGGTTCAGTGGTTGTGGCTTGCGGGCTCTAGAGCACAGGCTCAGTAGTTATGGCACCAGGGCTTAGCTGTTCTGCGGCATGTGGGATCTTCCCAGACCAGGGATCGAACCCATGTCCCCTGCATTGGCAGGCGGATTCTTAACCACTGCGCCACCAGGGAAGCCCCCCCTTAGAAATTTTAAAATTACATTATGTGGCTTGCATTATCTTCTGTTGGACAGTGCTGCTCTGGCTCATCCTTCATCAGGGAGGTTCACTAAGGTTCACTTTGGGAATTGGTATGTGATTAGATGGGACATGTTGGATAGTTACCAGAATTAAGTATTTGCATTTTATGTTCGAGGCATAAGAAGGTCATGATAAAATTAGTTTTAGGAAGATTAAACTGGTCACGTTGTGGTGTGCAATAATAACTGACTGTAACTGAGTGCTTACTGTATATTAGGCACCACCCTAGGGGCTTTATGTGTAGTAATTCATTTAATCCTCACAACAACCTTGTAAGGTATAGGTACCCTTCATCTTAGAGATGTAACTTGAGTCACAGGGAGGTAAACTTACTGGCCCAGGGTCGTACAGTAACCAGTAATGCCTTGGCTATGAACCCTGGAAGTCTGATTCCAGAGCCCACCTATTAAACCAGTACATTCTGTCACTCTGAAGGTGAATTAGAAAAAGGAGATGATCCTTGTACACAGTAATCACTTGGGCAATTGATCGACAACAAATGAATGAATGGTAATTGATCATTTTCTGCCCCTATTTATTAGCACTTAAAGTTTTTTAAATCTTCTATCTTCATAATAACCCTGGTACTTTTGTTTTAAATTCTTATCACACCATGGTTGGTGGCTGTTTAACACTGATTTTGGCTATCCAGGACCAGCTCAATATATAACAAAAACTGTAAGTTAATTTTTCTTGTGCTTTGTTTATAGAAAGGTTTTAAGAATATGTAGTTTTTGTTTTGCTTTGTGCTTGCAAGGCAAGTTTTATTCTCATCATTTCACAGAGGAACAGAGAGGCTAAGTAATGTGGCCACGGTTTTATGGCTGCGAATTATAAAACGAGAATTTGTGGTTTTGATCATTATTGTTTGTTTTAAAAAGTAAACATTTTCTGTTTGAGCTTGCAGCTAATTGGTTGTAAATAAATGTTTTAGGAATATTTATTCCTAAAAAATTTTCTTGGATTTCAGGTCCTAAATATTTTGCAATGAAATTTTTTCATTCAAAAGGTATTTCCAAGAGGAAAATGTTGCATTAGTGAAAGCTGAATGAAAATGCTTATATTTTTTATGATGCTTAATGCTCATAGGGTATTGGAAGAGACAAGAAGATCAGCATAGTTGGAATTAAAATGATAATGGAGAGAAAGCTAGAATCCCTTAAAATGGTACTTGCTTAATCAAGAGCTGGCTTCCAAGGCTGCCCTTTTGATTTAGCCCTCACACCAAGTATTTTCTCAGTTGTTAAATTTCCCCAATTTTTAGCTCAGAGGTCTAGTCTGAGTAATGCTTAAAGTTTTCTGATCTTTACCGTGGAATCTGGGAGTCAAGTTTATGTCATGTGTTAAGGAATGACATACACACTAAAAATTTAGGATTTTATTCTTATCTCTGACTGGAGCCTTTGTGAATAAAAGTACTTCTTTTTATACTCTGTCAAAAATCACCTACATTCTTGGGTTTCTTTTTCTTTTTTATCCCTTAGGTTTCTAGAGACTCATAGGCTTTAAAAATTAAGTAAAGATAGGCAATTAGGACTGGAAGAGACCTTTAGAAGTGATTCCTTTAGTCCAGGGTCTCTCCCTGGGAACTACTGATATTTTGGATTAGATAATGTTTGGTAGTGAGGAGCTGCCCTGCGCATCATGCCCTGTGTCCATAGCAGCAGCTCTCGCCTCCACCCACTGGATGCCATTAGTTTCCCTTCAGCTGTGACCAAAAAATGTCTCTGGACTTTGCCAAAGTCCCCTGGGAGACAGAATCGCCCTGGTTGAGAACCTCTGATGAGCACACTTCCTGTAGGTGGTGGTTCTCTTCTCTGGAACTCTCACGTTGAGGAGGGAATTTGCTACCCTCTCTAGAAGTCCATTTCAGCCTCTGGGGGCTCCTGTGGAGTAGAAATCTTTTCTGTGTGTTAAGCTACAACCTGCCATGCCACCTATAACTTTTTAGTTCTATCTCTTGGGACCATATAGACTTTCATACAGACTTTCTCAATTATTGGAACATAGGCACCCAGTCCTTCCTGGTCCCTTATGTGATTGTTTTAGAGCCTGAGTTGGCAAACTTTTTTTTTGTCATGGACCAGATTATAAATATTTTAGGTTTGGGCCACATGTTTGCAGGCTACTTAAGGTCTCTGTTGCATAATTTTCTTTTCCTACTTCCCTCCATCCCTTTCCCTCCCTCCCCTCCCTCTTTCTCTTTTTCTTTTTCTTTGCAAACCCTTAAAAAACGTAAAAATCATTTTCAGCTGGATTTACTCTTAGCTGTTGCTTGCCAGTCCCTGGTTTTAGAGTCTCTTTTGTCTGCAGTAATCTTCAGAGGGCAGTGCGTTCTTAAAATGTGGTGCCTCAGAGCCAGTACAGAACTTTGGGTAAGGGCTGTGCAGCACAGAAGATGGGCTTGTCACTGACTCTTTAAAGTGCTTAACGTGCTTGCTGCCTGTTTGGAGCTTTGTCACATTTTCAACTCAAAATGACCTTAACACCAACCCAGACTCTGGCTTATCTTTTTTATTAGGCCACATTTCAGCCTAGGATATTTTTAGTGTAGGACCAACCATATATCCAGCTATATTAGACCTCATCTTAGCTAGAGCCAACTCTTCTCCTAGCCTGTTGAGAGCTTTCCGGATCCGACTTTGTTCTCGTAAGTGTTCATGAAATTTCTCTCAGCTTCCTGTTAAATGTTTGATAAGCATACCTTGGGTCTTACACCCAAGTTATGAATAAAAATTTGAATGAGACATAGCTAAGAACTAAATCTCAACTCACACTTAGAAAACAAGGTAATTTTTTTTTTTTAATTTTTATTTATTTATTTATTTTTGGGTGTGTTGGGTCTTTGTTTCTGTGCGAGGGCTTTCTCTAGTTGCGGCAAGTGGGGGCCACTCTTCATCGCGGTGCGCGGGCCTCTCACTGTCGCGGCCCCTCCTGTTGCGGAGCACAGGCTCCAGACGTGCAGGCTCAGTAATTGTGGCTCACGGGCCTAGCTGCTCCGCGGCATGTGGGATCCTCCTAGACCAGGGCCTGAACCTGCGTCCCCTGCACCAGCAGGCAGATTCTCAACCACTGCGCCACCAGGGAAGCCCACAAGATAATTTTGATATGTGGATATAGCTGGTCTCTCTTTTTTTTTTTTTTTTTTTTTAATTGCTTTGTAGACTTGTACTTGGATTTCCATTGTAGCAGGCATCAATCAGAGGTTTCTGTCATTACTAATGGCTTTCAAAGTGATTAGACAGTAAATAAGTCTAATGACATGACAGAAAAACAATCTTAATTCACATACAAAATAAAATAATTTAAAATAATGACTTTTTTCAAAAAAATAGCTAATATGTATTTTTTTTTTTATTTCAGAAAGGATTTACACCAGCTGCTCCAGTTCATACCAATAAAGAAGATCCAGCTACCCAAACTAATTTGGGATTTATCCATGCATTTGTGGCTGCCATATCAGTTATCATTGTATCTGAACTGGGTGATAAGACATTTTTTATAGCAGCCATCATGGCAATGCGCTATAATCGTTTGACAGTGTTGGCTGGTGCTATGCTTGCCTTGGGCCTAATGACGTGCTTATCAGGTGAGTGCTTTTTCTTCCTAATGAGTTTATTAAATTAAAGAGAAAGCATGGTGGTATTAAGTCACTGAATCATTCAACTAGTTATAGTGGAATTTGGTTCATGTTTCAGAACTTAGTAAGCAGAACATGTTTACAGTACATAAATTCCTAAAAACCACATTGCACTTTTGAAATTAATTTTTTAGCTATTCACAGTCAAGATACATGCTCCTCATTTATTCACTAGTTTTTTGATCCTTGCTTTTGCTATGGCTGTCCTTGCTTTTTTTCATTTTCCTTTTTAAGTCCAGAGAAATTTATATCTGATATCTTAGAAACAGGACGCAAGCAACCACAGAGAATTGCATATTTTCTGTTGAAGGGCATTTGGTAATCAGTAGTGAGGGGTCATGTTCAGGGTATTGTGTTCTGTTAAGCTATTCTTAACCCCTTACCCCAACAGTAAGGGAATGAAACATTCTTAGATTCCCAGTTTGTATTACTATTTGAGTTACTATTATATAGGCTTCAATTTTTCAAAGAATTAAGACCAGGAGAAAGTAAACTTAACACTACATAATTAAACATAGTTTAGTCTCTGATTCAAAAGCTACCTTGAGCCACATAGTTGGATGGAAAATAGCGAATTTTCCCCTTAGAGCCAGACTTGGATTGGAGTCTCATTCTGCTGTGTATTAACTTAATGGTAAGTTACTTAACCTCTTTGA
Source organism: Balaenoptera physalus (assembly GCF_965194825.1). Lineage (NCBI taxonomy): Eukaryota > Metazoa > Chordata > Mammalia > Artiodactyla > Balaenopteridae > Balaenoptera > Balaenoptera physalus. The sequence goes on along the minus strand of NC_138884.1, from coordinate 75,343,736 downwards.
GTTTCAGTTCCCCAGCTGTAAACTGGAGATAGTATCTAGCTGCCTCACAGGGTTGCGGTTTGTATTAAAATGAGATCTTATATTTCAGGTGCTCCGTCATTCACTCCTCTCTCTCAGCACGCCTTAGATTTCTCCTGAAACACAGCTCTTAAAGTACAGGACAGGTTCTATTTCTGGATATTTGGATGCTTGTTAAAGTTTGTCTTTTTAAACCTACTATAATGAGTATTTTATTGAATAAAAAAATTGACTACTTTTCACATTTGGATATTAGCATTATTCATATTTCACACACAAAAAGACTTTCTCTTCAAAAGCAAATTTTGATTCTAGGAAATGGGAAGAGTGGAGCAGGTTGTAAATGGTGATGTCACTTGTTTGGAATGAGTCTGAATAATATCAGAGAATTTTAGTTTTGAAACTTCCAGCTTTGAGGATGAAGTAGAAGGCTGTCCTCTCTCCGCCCATGCCCTCCTCAGAGCCTGGCTCCACGCGTCCGCCCCCTTCTATGGGTTTAGCTCCCTTCCCTCAGGGTGAGCGGGGCTGGTCTCTTTCGCCCTGACCCTTGGCCTGCCTCCCTCTGGCCGCTGGTACTGACAGCTCCTCTCACCTGGACTATTTGAAGGACCGGGCTGTATCAGTGGTCTTCACACCTCTTCCTTGTGTATCTAAACTAATTTTGAAAAACTATGTACCCCCTCTCACTTTTCATTGTAAGTTCAAGGAGTTTCAAAGATCTAATTTTTGGTATATTGTGTAGAACTGTTACAGTTGGTATTCCTTTTTTTTTTTAATGTTTGTCTTATAAGTGTTTTAACATTTATTACGCAATATTTAAATTTATATTACATTTGCAAACTGATTAAAAAAGAAATTTCAGACATCATACATTTTAAACACAGTCTTTCGAGATAGGTTAAACACTGCTTCCCCGGTCAAATCCGTTGACCCCACTTGTTTTCCCATCAGCCTGGTCACACTGTACCCATTCCCCCAGATGGTTGAGTTCAGTTCCGGGGGAATTTCAGCAGTCTGTAAGCGTGGAGCCAGTGCTTTCCTTTGCAAAATTTCCGTTTGCCAGTGTTATTTCTTTCTTGTTAGCATTCCAGATTCGCTCCTAAACTGGCTTGCCTTTGGGTCCTGAGCCCTTTCTCTACGTTCTATTTAGGAGTGTGGAGCTGCTGGGGGTGGGGGGCAGGAAAGGCACAAGACCTGACGTCTTGAGCCTGGGGCCGAATCTAGCCTCTACTGCTTGCTCATCGTGCAGACAGGAGCAGGTCACACGGCTGACATTTGCTGAGTACCATCTGTGTGCATGATGCTTCAGGCCCGCTTCAGGACAACCCTCTGTCCTGCTACAGATGGACAAACAGAAAGCAGAGACATATTATGCACTCATGGCTCACAGGCAGTGGAGCTGGAATTCAAAGGCTGTGTCTGTCTCTGAATCCGGGGGTTTCCGATGGTTTTCTTTGGGGTAAGAGGTTCTGCAGGGGGAGGTGGATGAGGGCTGGAGGCTGCACAGTCAGGGTGGCTATGGGCCCCCAATCCTTCCTCTGAGAACAATTTACTGTCATCTGTTTGATAATTAAAATTTTATTGGGAAAAGGTTTGAAGCTTAAAAGTCATTGGGAAATAATTATATCTTTACTCCATTATGACTTTCTAAGTTATTTAAGCTCCTGGAGAATCTTTGTCTGCTGTAAACTCAGGATACTGATAGTAACAATCCTTACAGAATTGTAAGAAAGATTAAATGAAGTAACCCAAGCAAACCGTCTTGTATAGGATGGTTAGTTCTGTAACAGTTAGTTCTCTCCCCCCTTATCATAAAAAGGCTTTGCATCTAGGTATGGCTCACCTGTGCCCAGGGCACAACTGAACCATTTATTTGGATATTTTCACATTATTTACAAAAATGGCTAATTAATTCAACAAGTACTTGTTTAGAACCAACTGTGTGCCTAGAAAAGTGTTGGGTCTGTGGCCAGGCATGCCTGGTGGAAGGGGGGTCGGCAGCCAGGTGGCACGGAGGCTGTGAGAGGTGTCTCCTCCTACCCCATCCCACCCTGAAGAGAGCTTGATGTCTGAAGAGCCTCCATCGGGCATTCTTGTCTTTGGCTGTTTTCAAAATTTCTCACTAAAATTCAAAGCCGTCAAGAGAGGCAACTTCTCAGTTTTTGTGAGTTTGTTCCTTAGGAGGAGTGACTATAGAGAAACCCAGGGCAGATGTGGAAGAAGGCCTGAGAGGAAGGAGAGGGAGCAGCTGTAAGGTCAACACTGATTTCCTTCCTGACTCAGCCAGAGTGGGCCTGCACCAGCTGTCCCAGGTCTCCAGCCTACTTGGCCTGTTCTTTTAAAATACACCTAATGGAATCTAAATACTATTAGCAACTTGATACTTACCATCACTGCCACCATCATTCCTTTAAAAAAAACATGAATAAACTCTGCTTTAACATTTGGAAATTTACATTGTTCTTTTTCCTCCTTTAATTCTTACTTTCATTTACTTTCCTCATAGAATTTTACTCTAATGATGATAAGTTTTTTGCTTGAAAATCTTTTATGGATTACACTGTCATTTATCTGCAGCAAAAATATGCATTTAAATTGAACTTTAGAAGATGGTGAAAATTTCCTTTGTTAAGTCTCTAAATGTTAACATTTATCGATTGAGTTATAGTTACTAGCACACAGTTGAACAAAGCAAAATATATCACAAATTTAAGTAAACATATTTTGAAAGTTGGAAATGCATCTCTTAATGAGATGATAGAACTGTTCTTTTAAAATTACTTTATATGTCCATGGATGATAATTATTGCTAGAATGAAGCTAGGTTTAGAATCAATTCTGGTCTTTTAAAAAAAAAAATAGATATAAGAGCTGAGAAATTTTATTCACATAAGCAGACGGGAAGGAATTTTGTTATAGTCACGTCACTCAGTTCATTGAACTCCTGGGTTATATGCTCAAAATCACATACTGGTCTATCATCAGGAGATTTTAAATGACTTACCAACTGACAATAAGGTCTTCTGTCAATTTTGTTAAAAGCAGAGAGTTGGAAACCATCAAGTACACCAAAAAGTGTTTTTCTGAAATTCATCAAATGACTGTTCTTATACATGTTTAGTCTTTTACTTAGAAGTATTGCGTTGGCCAAAAAGTTCATTTGGATGTTTCCATAACTTCTTGGGGAAAAGCCCGAACAAACTTTCTGGCCAGCCCAATACCTTGTTTAATTGGATATATTTAGAAATGGTTGAGAAAATTGAAATATTTTTAATTTCAGTGTACTTTCACCAATAAAGGATTTCATCTTAAAAATTGTATCAGATCACATGTTTAAAAAATATTTTTCTGGAGCCTTGGAGCCACAGATTTAGCTCGTTCAATTTATGGAAAATGTCTATGACATTACCTAATTGCCATGGCAGTTGCTCCATAGTAAACCATCTAAGTCAGGCTTATTTTCTGTCAGAAGACATTTACTTGGTTTTTGAATTTAATAAACATGATATACATCCCCATGGCAACCAGCTGTTTAGAATTCTAATTCTAAAATGGTTGGCTGGCCAGATTGGGCCTGGAACCCAGCTTGGTGTGAGCTGCCTGGGGAAATAAGCCACTGGGATTTAGTATCTTTTCTGATGCTCTCTTTGCTATATCAAGACTCTGCCTTAGGGAAAAGCATCCCCCTGGCTGGAGGATGAAGGAAGCACAATTTCTAAGTAAAAAGTATTCCTGCTGAGGTCCAAATACCCTATTTCTCATCCATGACCATTATTTCCAGTGCCTAAAATGCCGTTATTTCCAGTGCCTAAAATGCCATTATTTCTAATGCCGTGGCCTTATAGGAAACTTGTATAAGACAGGGAAGACCCAAAGCCCCGTCTCTGGTTTATGATGCCTTGACTGGGGATACCAGTATTTCAGATCCTCTCTTTGGTGCCCTAGGATATCTTTCCACACTGTGGGAAACGCACCATAGGTGCTGGGTGAAAGGCATCTTTGTAGAGCGAGCAGAGGGCAGCTGTGAAGAAGGGACGTGAGAAAGGAGAACCGCACAACTCCTCAGCTACAAGCATGTTTTCAGGCAGGTGAGTTTTAGGGAAAAGTACCCGTGGAAGTTGAACTTCTGCAAATAGACTCTTTCACAAACTGTTCATCCGTGTCCCCTGGAAAGTCTTTGTGTTTTAAAGGCTTCAGTAATCAGCTTTCGTTATTACAGAGTTCAATTTTCATTTTAATGCGCCCCTCAGGCCACATTCATGGGCATTCTCGTCCTTGTATTCTCTTGGCTTCTAAGACACCCCCTGCTTCGAGTTATAGTCTTATCCCTCTGAGAAAAAAACAAAACTGTACCATAAATATTGATATTCCCCACAGTTTTATCCTTGGCCCATTTTTCCACCTCACACTAATGTTCTTGTGCCAAGTGTTTTCAGTTTAATTACTTGTAAATCAGTGATTTCTGACTTGATGCAAATCACTTGCTTAAAGAGAAGTAACCTCTCCTTGTTCACAGAACCAAAGTACTTGAGTGTCTGAGGAAAGGCTTCCAAAGAAAGAGGACATTGAGGGACAGAAACCAGGGGAAGAAGAACAAGGTTATAGTGCCAGATCGTTTTTTTCTTTCTATGGAGACGTCAAGGCAGAAAACATGGGATTGTGTCAGTAAATAGTTCTTTTAGATTATCTGAAGGTAAAAGGAAAGCCAAATTTAGGAGATTTTAAAAGGTTTGCTACGTCGCTTTTAAAAATTTTTAAAACCTTTTATGGAAAATATTTCAAATTTACAAAGTTGCAAAAATAAAATAGTATAAGAACACCTATAAACCTTTTTTCCAGATTCACCTGTTGTTAACATTTTACCACATTTGCTTTAGCATTTGTGACCTTTCCCTTTATATCTGAATAAAATCATGTGTATACACACATAATTTATATATCTCTAGGTGTATAATATATGTACATATACACACAGTTTATATATCTATAGAGAAATAAAGTACATAGACACGTATCTTTATAGACATAGATTGATACATTGCTCTGTCATCCATATTTTAATTTTGTCAGTTGATCTAAAATATTCTCTCTAGCAGTTTTTTCCTTCCTGTAGAGAATCTAGTCTAGGTCAGGTGGTACATTAAGTTCTTTTCAGTCTTTTAATCTGAAATATTTCTATAGTCTTTTCTTATGCGTTCTGTAATATTTTTCTAAGATACATCCCCCTCCCCTTTAATGGGCTGTTCCTCATTTTGTGTTTGTGTGATGTTTCCTCATGACTAGATTGAGGTTATGCATTCTTGACTAGAACACTGTATAGGTGATGCAGGTCCCTCTTAAAAGAGTATCACATCTGGTAGCACATGATGTCCATTTGTCCCTCACTGATGATGTTAATTTTGATCACCCTGTCAGGATTTCTCTTTGTATACTGTGTTTTTTCTTCCCTTGCAATTAATATGTAATCTTTAGGGAGACACTTTAAGACAATACAAATACCCTGTTCCCCATAGTTTAGCATCAGTTGATGACTCTTACATGATCTGAACTTCACCTTGATGCTTGCAAAATGATGGCTAATTCCAGTACCCCATCCACATTTACCAGTGGGCCCTGGCATGCTACTCTAAGATAAAGAGCTCTCCCCACCTCCCATTGGTTTGTCTGTTTATTATCAATATAAACTCATGAACTTTTTTTTCAGTGGTTTATGATTAATTACTTAACTATATTGTTCCTTCAATTGTCCCAGATGTGGCGGCTAGGAGCCCCTCCAGCCTGACTCCTGCCTGGGTCCTTGTGACCTGCGATCATGTGTTTTTGTTCTTCCTTACTGTCTAGTGTAACAGGATAGTGCAGGTTCATCTTGTACCTGCTCTGCCCAGTCCTGGAATTAGCCATTTCTCTGAGGAGCCTTTTAGTGGGGAATGTATTAGAAATCAAGATCTGGGTGCAAAGTTGGCTCATTGTTATTGAGATGTCTTGGCTTCTTGGCCTTTTCAGTGGACAGAGCTAGAAAATATATGTCTGTATTATGTGTGTGTGTGCGGGTACATATACACAGGTACCTATGTAACTTGGATATAGGTATGCACATAAGCATAGGTTTACATTTCTAAACATGATTTTAAAGTCTTTTTCATTTTGTAATATAATGAAGCAAGGAATGCTTTACCTATGCAGTTATATTTTTGATGTTCAGGCAGTTTTATAAGTGTTGTGCCCATTTTATAAAAAGAGCTGGTGAAGTAAAGAGTAATTGCATTTGTTATATATATGCAAATACCCTCTGGCCCTTCCATAGTTTTTAATTACTAACTTCATATTACCAATGTGAATGTATTTCACAGTTAGGATTTAGGTTCTTGATATATTGATAGTTCCAAGTATAGTTTTTTTGTATAATTTATACAATTGTCCCTCTGTACTTGATGATAGGACAGAATAGTACTGAATAAGTTTGTCTGTTATGTTACATATATGTGAGCTTGTATGGATATATATGTATGTGTATATGTATAGATATGGAATTATTAGTTTTCTTTCATAAGATATACTTATTTTTAAATAGTTGCAAAGAAGCAGAGTTTGAATAATGCCACATGAGAATCTTGTGATTCTTCACTACAGAAGTTTGTAATTTAAAGATTTGTGATGAAGAAATATCCCACAGGACAGTGGCATAGCTTCCAGGTTATTAGATCATGGGATCCGTAGAGGGCATCAAAGTTAACCTCCTAACTAAAGTTCTGTGCCCTGCACGACCTGTGGTGAGCCAGCCCCTGGCGGGTGTCTGAAGAGGAGATGATCATCTCATGAGAGATCCGTGTGGAAGCCCTGCCACCTCAACCTGCACCACTGATTCCTCGCTAAGCTGTGATGAGTCATTGGCTAGAGCTAAGGGTTCAATATTGGTGGAGGGAAAGAAGTAGAGTTTAAGGTTATTATGTATTAGCTGAGCTTCTAATGTGAACCATTTTCTCTTTAAAACAGTGGTAAATGATGACTTCTGAAGTTAACTGTTTCTTTGGTTGGTGCATAATGTGCTAATTAACCAATACACTGTTGCACTTTCTTGCAGTTTTGTTTGGCTATGCCACCACAGTCATCCCCAGGGTGTATACATACTATGTTTCAACTGCATTATTTGCCATTTTTGGCATTAGAATGCTTCGGGAAGGCTTAAAGATGAGTCCAGATGAAGGTCAAGAGGAACTAGAAGAAGTTCAAGCAGAATTAAAGAAAAAAGATGAAGAAGTAAGTCAAAGCACTGTTAAACATCTGGACCAAAAAGGCACTCAACCATTAAGAGTAAACACTATCCAGAGGTTTTCCAATAGTCATCCATATCTGTGATATGTGTGGGCTACACAGAAAACAGCTTATTTTGTTTAGTTTCCGTTCTTACATCTGGCTGTGATAGGACTGGGTAAGTGTGAATGCGGTAGAGAAAGGACTCGGGGATGAATACTGAACACCTGTAATCAAGTTCCTTAATTAGATTGACTATAAGCTCCTGAAAAACAGGAACTGTAGTTTATAATTTTACCTGTTTCTTTCCATAGCATCTAGGATAACGAGTGATCAGTAAATATTGTTTGATTTATTTCATTGGGAAGAAAGGGAAAAATTGAGAATATAGCATTTGTTGCTATTGTGAGACCAGTGGTTCAAAAGAGAAGTTTGGGGTCACGTAACTTTAGTTTCTCGGAGCATATTCCCATGGAATTTAAACACTGTTTAAAAGAAAGATTAAGTAATTTTGTGCTCTATCGACTTGGTTCCTAGAATTAATGTCTTTTTTTTTTTTTTTGAAATTTAGTTTCAACGAACCAAACTCTTAAATGGACCAGGAGATGTTGAAACGGGTACAAGCACAACAATACCTCAGAAAAAGTGGCTGCATTTTATTTCACCCATCTTTGTTCAGGCTCTTACGTTAACATTCTTAGCAGAATGGGGTGATCGCTCTCAACTAACTACAATTGTTTTGGCAGCTAGAGAGGTGAGTGGTACTTGGAGACTGCTTCTGTATTAAAACTAAGCATAACGAATGGTACTTTGCTCCAGAGGTCACGGGACAGAGTCGGGGTGGGTCAAGGGAGGACTTCATATGCTGGACTGTTTTAGACCTAATAACGCGGCTGCTCTTGAAAACTGACCTTCTCCCAGTTTCTACAGTCGGTCAGATTACTCTCTTTTGACTCCTCTTCCCTTCAGTTTTGCCAATATGATGGTGTGGCAGTTGTTTTGGCTTAGTTTTTTCTTTTCTCAGAAACTTCACTTTACGTTGAGAACATAAAATAAATTGGTATATTATTATTGAAGGCCAATTTGGCAATAAATACCTAATGCCTTAAAAGTAGATATCTTTGGCTTCTTCTGTTCCTTGTGCTAAAAAACTAATTTGAGTGTTGCAGAGGTTACTTAGAAAACTTGTTAAGTCTTAGCCCCAGGTTACTCAGTCCTAGGATGTTAAGCCAGAAGAGACTTCAGATGATCTTGTTCTAGCCTTTGCTCTACAGATAAGATCCTGAGGCCCAGAGAGGCTGGGTGACTTGTCCGAGGACATAAGCTAGTTGGTAGCCGGGACAAGGACTAGAGCCGAGGCTGTCTGCCTTCTAGGCTTTTCTGCTGTATCTTGTTCATAGTTGTCAGATGCCACTCTGTAAAAGATAACTGTTTGTTGAGAAAATGTTTAACCCTCATTCCTTTTGAGGGGACTGAAGTTTTACATGCGGTGTCTGTTATTGTTCACACTGATTGAGGTCTACTGAAGAGATGGTTGTGGGATGGAAGGCTGCTGCTGCTTTTCAGCTCTTCTTGATCTTAACTAATGCTATTTCTTATATTTCTATATCTATGAAACTACATTGTTTTTAATCAGATGGTAAGATTATTAGATAGCAAACTTGATTTTAATTTATTTTTAACTCCTGGGAAATATCTACCATAAAAGAACAAGTTCCTCAACATAGGCTGCAGTTCAAAATATAAAACAAGAGTTGAAAGCCAGGGCGAAGATAGTTGAGGATGGGCTGTTTTGTCACAGAAGCCTCAAAAATGCAGACAAAAAGGAACTCGATTTTTCATTTGAGTCCCGTATTTAAAAATAAGCTTTCTTTTAAAATGTCATTTTAATGGCTTTGACCTATATTTTTCTTGGTCCCCAGCCTTTTTTATTGGCATTCAGATTGTCAGAATTGGGACTTGAAAGCAAGTGATCATTCTGTGGCGGTTGGTTCTGCCGTGTGAGCTGTTGTGACGGCAGAATCATTGCATTTTTCTTAATACTGTCGTCTAAACGGCACAGAGCGACCTGGGACAGGCTCGAGCCTCCCTGAGCCCCTGGGGTCCGCTCCCTGCCAGCAGTGCGGCCCCTGCGGCCTGGGGTTGAGTCTCTGGCCATGCGAGCACATCACTGCGGCGTCTACTTCCAGGGTGGCTCTGGGCTGAAACCAAGTGATGCACGGAGGGTCCCCGCCGTGGGGAGCACTCAGCGTTAGCCGCCTTCCACGCTGCAGCACCACGGGCACGTGGAATGGGCTCTTCACGAGCACAGATGCAGTTGTCTATCTTTGTTACTTTAATCTTCCTAATTATTTTTGGTAACATTTTTGTATAACCCATGCAGTAGTCTAGTCCAGTCCATTTTAGTCTGAACTTCATTTCTGCTCCCAGTAGAATTCAGTGTTCTCACTTTGGATTTCACAGAATCCTAGTATCCTTTGAGATGTTAATGGGTACTAAGCAAAAAAAAAATTGAGGAAAAAGTTTCCAGGGTCAAATAAATTTGGCAAATAATATATCCTGTTTTTTTTGTTTTGAAGATGGAGTATACAAAATGCCAAAGACTCTGAAAAATCCTGTATTCAAGGAACCATTTAATTTTATTTAAATCCAGTGATTTTTCAAGTGTCACTTTCAAATAGAATGAAACCATCTTCTGGGATATTAGTTTTAGAGGTTATAATAGAATTTAGGAAACGTGGTCCCACTCTTCCATTCCCCACAGACAGTGTTTCCAGCTCTCTCCATTTCCCCAGTCCACACACACACTGCCCACCCCAGCAAACAGGCCTTCCTGCCACTTCACAGAGGAAAGCAGAAGTCATCGTTTCTTCATTGCCACGCATCACAGTGGGTCCTTTCCCGCCTGTATTCTGGATTCCAGCCCCCCGTGCTCCCACTTACAGGTTAAATCTTTGCCTTTCTTCCAGCCCAATTTTGTGAGCATATGCACAAGTTTTTCTCATCTAAAAAAGTTTTACCCCTTCCTCAATTCTGCTTCTCTTCCAAACATAAGCCTCTTCCTCCCCCACTTCCCTCAGTTTCAGAGGGCTTGGCTGTGATGGGAACAGGAGTTGGCTCTACTTCCTTGCTTACTAAACCCACTGGGCTCTAGTTTCTGACTCACCGGTCGATTTGGTGCTTTAAGTTCACTGCAGCCACCGGTGGGGCCTGCCGTGGTCATCTTGGGAGGCTAATTGCTTGGCCACCTGTTCAGTCTCCCTTGGGCTCCTCTTCCCCTGTCAGCTCTTCAGTGTTGCTTTCCTCGTGATCGTATCGTCAGCACTTTCCTACATTCTCTCCTGGGGTTATTATATTCAGTCCCATCACTTCTTCTCCATTGAACTCAACTGACTCCTGAACTTCTCTACTTTTAACTCCTGTTGGCAGCCACAAACCCTTTCTCCCTTGCTTCCTCTACCTTTTTAATCACATTGGTATTGCCATAATTCATCCAGAGAATTATGGGTGAGGAACTCAAGTGTCAGGCCTGATTTTTTTCACTCCTGTCATTCACTTATCACTAAGGTATATCAGTAGTGCCTCAGTTTCTCTCGAATCCATCTGCTTTTCTCTGCCTAGTCTCCCACGCCAATCCAGGCCAGCATTGTCTCTTCCCAGGGCTATTGCAGTAGCCTCTCAATTGATCACTTTGCCTTCAGTCTTCTTCCCCTCCAGTTCACTCTCTAGACTCGACTTTTAAAGCATAACCTGTCTGTCACTCCCCAGATAAAAACCGGTGTCTTAAAAAGTCTAAACTCCAAGCTTATACGGGTCCTTCATGACCCAGCCCCCTCCTACCTTGATGGGACTCCTCCCCTTGTGACTCATTGGTTCTCTCTAGAAACGCTCAAGTGCTCCGCAGCTGTCTCTTGCTGCTGGCCTGCTGCCAGGTCAGGTGCTCCCGCTTGGTTCTTCAGGGCTGTCTTTTCTGGAAAACTTTCACTGGTCTTCCCAATCTGAGTGCCTCCACTTTGCTTTGGTGGCAGGTGTTTACTGAATGCATACTGTGTCCTGACACTGAGCTAAAGCACTGGGACACAGTGGAGACTGAGAGGCAGGGCCTCTGTTCTTGGGAAGCACAGTCAGACTACTACACTCTTACGTAGTTTCTAGACAGTATCAAATACCGCCTGAGGGAAGAGGTGTCTAGGGTAGGTCTCCTTAGCACTCGTCACTTAAGAGCTAAATAGTGCCTGTGAAGTAAGTTCAACAACTGCTGAAAGGTTGAATTAGGTTCCTTTGATCTTACACATTGGTTTGAGTTTATTCTCCTTTTATCTCTAGTCCTAGGTATAATTGGAACATATTCCTTCAAGCAGCCGTAACACTTTTCATAAATTATACAGCTGAATTCATAGAATTGTTTTATGCTTTTTTTGTTGTTGTTACTGACCTCTGTTTTCATTGTTTGATAGTTATCTTCCTCAGGTAGCAGTTTCAGCCTTGGTTTTAAATGAGTGGTGTGTTTGCAGGACCCCTGTGGCGTGGCAGTGGGTGGCACAGCGGGACACGGCCTCTGCACCGGACTGGCAGTAATCGGAGGGAGAATGATAGCACAGAAAATCTCCGTCAGAACCGGTGAGCCTCTTTTTTTTTTTAAATTGGAAAGAAAATACCATTTATTTTAACTTTTAGAATCACTGAGTTTAGAAAAGAGAGTGTGTTTCTTCTGAAGTAGACTTGGTCTTTGCTACGATCATCTCTTAGAGGTCCAACGTACTGGCTCTGCTGTGGCAAACATGGACTGTTTTTCACGTGGAGGTGTTAGTAAAATACAGAACAATCTCAAAGCATTACTGGATTCATAGTAGCTTTTTGTCAACATATTTAAGTCAGTGAAACAACGCTGTGGAAATACGAGAACTTGTTAGCTTTGAAAATGTGTCTTCGGGATTGGGAATCATAGATGGAGACCATATTTACTGATTCAGCTGAAAATTTCCTACGTAGCTGATAGATCTTAAAGATGGAATAAAAAATAGCCTCTGCTAGTCAGAAGTTGTTGAAAATTCTTTTATATAATTGGGTTTTAAGATGAGTTATAGTTCTATTGTTGCTTGTCAGCACTGTTTCAATTTAATAATTCTGTTATTAAAAGTGCTGGAAAATAAACTGATTCTTAACTGTTCAGAGTCAGGCATGTTAAGTATTTTGCTGTGGAAATGAGGTTGAAGTGTTTCTAATTTGTTCAAAAGTATTCCTAATTTGTTTTTAATGTTAGTTTACTAGATTAGAAGAATGATAGGCAACATCAGGGCTTATTTAGAGGAATTTTGCCTTAAACTTTTTTCTGTTCTCTTACAGTGACAATCATAGGAGGCATCGTATTTTTGGCGTTTGCATTTTCTGCACTATTTATAAGTCCTGATTCTGGTTTTTAACATGATACTGTTCATTTATATTTAGTCTAAGATAGGTGAACTATGTACATAGTGTATATTATATAACTAAAAGTGATGGAAAATACTGTATTTTGTAGCATTGATTTGTGAGTTTGACCCATTTAATGAAGTATTATGTCCAAGAGAAATAATCACCGATTCTATTTGCAAAATGGATTTTTTTTTTTTAAAACTGATATCTAAGTAAGTGTGGATTTTTTTCTTTTCTCCAGCATAATTTTGTTAACATGGTCTCCTTTTCTTGGCCGGGGGCAAGGTGAGGGTAGTATATAGACAGCCATTGTTCAGCAGGGGGTCTGCCACTTGATTCTCTTTCAGCACTGACCCCTCTGTAAGGCATATGAGTTTTGTCCTGAATAACTGAGGTGTTTTACGATGTTTGTTTGTTTACCTTAAAATTTTTCCTGGGGGAAAGAATGAATTAATTTCTATCATCATCTATCTATCTTTTAAAACACTTTCCTGAGCCAGTAAGCAGTGGTTTATCAGAATAATCAGAAGTCTTTTCAAAATTAGGTTTTTGTGGGGTGTTTTTGTTTGTTTTTTTTTTTTAAGAGCAAGAGAAATGTATTACTGTTAATAACATGACAAGAATTGTCTGCCAGGTCCATTCTTCCTCTTTTTTTCAATTGGGTAGGAAACCCAATATAATAACAGTCAATATTTGACCATGTGGAATTACCAAATTAAAAGAGAATACTGTGAGTGTATTCATATTTTTTCTATATTGAATAAACAATGTAACAAAGAGATACAACATAAATAAAAGTGATATGACCAGTGCTTGTTTTTCCCTGTGTGTTATGCAAGTTCATAACTAATTTATCAACTCATTAACATTTATAGACCAGTTTCTAAAGTTGTTGATATAAAAAACAGTAGCCAAGCATTGTTCTAAAGCACTGTCTTAACCTTCACACAGTTTTGTGAGGGAGTAGCTACTAATAAAAAGTTAAAAAAAAAAAAAAAAAGGGTTAACTCATCCAGGGTTACATGGTAGAGCAGGGAGTCAAGCCAGACAGTTTACTTCTAGAGACCATAATCACTGATTATGGTGAAGGCCACCTCATGTTATCATAGCAACTTCAGTAATCACTGTCATTTAACTAAGTCTCTTCTCACTTGAGTACTAACTGTTCCGTCTAAGCAGCATAACTGTTTTCTCCTAGCCTCATATGCTCTATTACCATATGCAAATAACACTGCCATCAGAAGCCTCTAGAGACCTGAAGGGACAGTTCTGTAGAAACTCCCACATATTCCTTGTGTGAAGTAATAGCAGACCCAGAGCAAGTCAGGTTTACTGAGCTACTACAAAGTTCACAATGTACAGTCATTTGTAACTTGAACAGATTGTGACATAATCTAGTTAATCACCCAGCATTCTCAATACAGCAATCATTCTGCAGTAGTAACCATTATTGTGAGGAGATCTAAAAGTGTCAGTTAAAAAGCAGCAGTTCACATATTTCTGAAAAAGTCATTTTTAGAAACTTTTAAGGAGTTCTCTACCATGAAAAGTGTGTGTTACAGGGTAAAAAAAACACAATGTCCATGAGTTAAGATAAAGCACTTCAAAGAAATCTCAGGTTAAATCCCGAAACTACACCAGAATTCTCTGTAGTTAAATACCCCTAATACTGCCTTAGATTATTACAAACAGAATAAGTGAGGAATTGCATTATTTCTTTTCCAAGAATAGAAAGGATAATTCCTTGTTAGAAAGTAGCTGGTACCATCATAGCACAGACCTGGAAGTGCAGGCAGCCTGGTCCCAGCACCAGCGTAACAGCGAATAACAGCGAAGCTTTCTGAGGCACCACAATCTTGTAACAGGACACAACTACTCAGAGAATCTGGCAGCTCGGACCTTAGCTACAAGGTAAAAATTGCTAATGCAGTTACACTCCATTGCTGAATAAAAGAGAGGAAAATGTCATTGGTAGTGCTTTTAAAATATTTAATATTCTTTAAAATCCAAAATAATGTGATTCTTACAAGTTATGTGCCACATAAAGCAGGTGTTATTTCTTTGAGAAATGCAGGTGATACTGGAAAACATAGCACTGAGGTATTTTTTATTTTTAAAACTGAATAAGGAAACAAAGTCTGAATCTAATTTTACATTTATAAAAAAAAACTCAATGCTACTGCTTGGCTCTTTTGCTATAATTTTAGGTTCTGAACACATTACAAGAGTATGGGAAAGAGCATTATAATAGTACATATAGTTTTTAAAAACTGTGCACATCATAACCTGGAAAAATGATCATACAGCAAGAGGCCTGAGTGGAGGTAGGCTAATAACACTTTACCTGTTCTCAAAGGACAGCTTTGAGAAACAAGTGTAACCAATTGTAAAACCAAATTAAAATGGCAATATTAAGTAACAAAATGATCCACATTTTATATAAGATTGAATTTCCAAACATAGCTCATGAAAATCAGCAGAGAACCTATTATAGCACCGTTGAAACCATTCATTATCCCATTGTGCTTCTGTGTAATTCAGGATTTGGTCTGAAGATATTACTTGGAAAATGTCAGTCTTGTTTTTGTAAATCAGTCTGGATTTCAATGAAATGTTTGCTTTAGGAAAAAAAAGGTATTCTTAGCCATTTATAGCTCCACCCTTTCAGAAGGAATGACAGGCTATATCTAATTTTAATTTAAAACCAAGAACCAAGCAGTAAGGACACATCAATGTCAAGAGTAGTACACTAAGAACCACACAGAACATTAGAAAGAATTTGGTGTGTGTTTTTACAATTACCAACTGATGTTAAATTAACAATTAAAAATTTACAGAGATGAAACTTTCTTTTTTTTTGCACTAACTGGTTTCAATACAGCACTGAATTTAACTCGTCTTTGGGCTTCAGTCTTTACATAGAATGAATGTGCAAGTGCCATACTGAGCACCTTCCCCAACTTACACCATGATAAAACAGATTTCACAGTAATTCTAGGATGACCTAAATTACAGCTGTTCTGGCTGACATCTATAAAGGAAAAGGACATTTCCTGGCCAAATTCTTTTTCTTTCTGCTTGATGGTGATTGTCCGGTTACATAATACATCAATCTGAAGATAACGGACCTTTCCTAACATTTTAACTCTTTAGTATTGGTACAACCATTGCCAGCAGTGAATCTGTACCAGTATAGGCCAACTCAAAATACACATCATAAAACATCTGAATGTAGTTTTTAAAGCAATGTCACCGTTTGTTTCCTCAGAAACTAAAAAGCATACATTTAAAAACATCATATCTCCAATTTAACCCTTAGAGTCAAGAAACATTTTTTATATCATTAAATCCAACTTGTGGTTGACCTCCTTTCATTACCATTCTCTAAGGGATCCCAAAAGCTAGAGTGTGCTCTGGACCTGGCCTGTGGGACTCAAGAACTACTCTGGGAGCCCTAAGGTGGAGAATTCTGTTCCAGTGCAGACCAGCAAGAAGTATCCTCAAATTTCTAGGCCTCAAATGCTCAAACACTGCTTTATTGGACAATGCTGTGTATGGAGGTTTGGTGTGGCTTTGTTTTTAAAGGACCAAGCAACATTACACTATATAAACACAGCAAATATTTTTTGTAGAAGAGTTTTGCAGTGTTCCACCTATATTTAAGGACTTTAGATGGATTTTAATATGGATATGATAGTGACGGCCATTAGAAGATGCTGACTGTTTTAATAACATTTTCCCAAATGGGCAAAACAGGCAACGTGTGTTTTGGGTTCTGTCATACTGGCGTTTGGCTGTGTTGGGGAAGTTATCATATTAAAAGTGCCCATAAAATAGAAAAGGCAGCAAGTGAAACTAGAAAAAAGTTGGAGCTATATGAAGCAGATTTGAAAGGAGTTACCTTTACTGTTTCTTATCTAAGTTGAGAACAGCAGGGAAGCACAGGGGCATCTGGACTGGGGCTCCACTGCTGTCCTGAAGTGGAACAGGTTCCGATCGCCATGCAGAGGCGTCGCGAGGGCTAAGGACTGCACCCCAGATGGGAAGAGCCAGTCCTCCACATAGAAGATTACAAGGCAAAACAAAACAAACCACAATTAAATAACGCTGTGAAATCACTCTGATGAGAAAACAGAACACAAAGATATTTAAAAATATAAATAAATACATTTAGCCATTTTTATTCAAGAAACCCAGAGAACTGCTTTCAAAGCAATTGCTTCTTTAAAAACCACTTTCTAAATTCTCCCATAAATACTATTTTGATTGTCACTTAATGCAGCACCTCAGTATTTGCTGGTGGTGGTGGTGATGGACTTTCACTTAATACCTCTTCATAAACTATTTCACTAAAGAACGTTTCCCTAGGAAAACTCAGGCAGCTTACAAAATATTGTTAAATACTCAAAAACAGAACCTGCAAAGTATTATTTTATTTAACAAAAACAAGGAATGTAGTGTTAAATTATGACATGGGGAAAAAGTATGCAAAACAGTCACATGGAAAGTGTTTTAATTTTTAATATCCACGTTTGCTTAATTTCTTGTGAGCTGTTCAGTACTGTTTCAAACATCCTGAATTAATAACTGTACCAACAAAATTCATCCCCAGTGTTTCCACAGGAGACATTAAAATATGACCAAATTATTATTTTTTTTCCTTTTCTTCAACCAAAGTAGTCTTTCTCAGTCCTTTTTGTGCAAAAATATTACAAGAGCAATTCAAATGGAAACACTGAAATGACATGCCAACATTTCAGAGCACATTTAAAACACCCAGAATAATTCTTGAAATTACTGTATTCTAAAATATGACTACCAATCACTTTTAGGTTAGTTCTATACATCTATTCACACTGATGCAATTCTCCTAGACCTCTGAAAATAAACAGGCTCATTGGTCTCTTTTGGTGTCCACACAATAGGCAAGATAGGTTTACAATAGTGTCTAAATGGAGCTAGGCATCCACAGTCTCTCGACTCCACCACATTCAAAACAAAAGTCAAAGTTCATTTGGCTACCATGAAATCACTCCCATAAACCTACTATGGTTCACCGGATCTAAACATTTCTCAGAAATGTGTCATTTAAAAATTTCACCTAAGTGATGATTTGGGGATCCTTTAGAAATGGTAATATCTAAGATAATAAACTTTATCAAAATGAGTAATTGCAATAAAGTGCTTGTTACCTTTCAAAATGATGCTTTTAGACTGTGGTGTGTTGTCTGCGAAGTGTGTGCTATTCCTATATAAAGGATCCCCAGGCATGAGAGTTGGGTCTTCTCACCTGTCTCAGAAAGCAGCAGCACTATCTTTTGGTAGGCTGACAATAGGCACGTTACCCATGCGGATGAGGCTAAGCTAGAGCTATGGCCAAAGGGGAAGGAAGTACATTAGAAAAGTGGGGAGGCATGTGAAGGGTTCCTATTATATTCATAGTTATATACAAATATATTAAATATGCTATAAAAATAGTCAACTCTTTTCCTTTGCAATTACTTCAGAAGCTCCTTTTAGAAGAATGCTCACCCACCCCAAACAAAAGACTCTTTTTCTCCAATCACTATAAAATGGCAAGTGCCTTTGTGCTGTTTCTTTTCCTCTGTTTAAAAATTCCAATCAGCTTATTCCTGGCTAGACTCACTCAGCAATAATAATATCCAGTGTTTATACCTTCCAGCACTGACTCCCGAGGGACTAAGAACAGGGTCACAGACATTGGAAAGGTTATAGACTTGAATGAGTTTTACACAAATGTTCGTCAACAAACTTTCCATTACCAGAGAAATATAGGAAAAGAAAACAAGTAGAAATGAGCAATACCAGAGCAAAATGCTATCTGCAGTCCACTTAAAAAAAAAAATAGGCTACCTCAATGTCGTGGAGACATTTTAAAACACGCTGAGTAACTTCCAGTTTAAAATAATTATCACCTGTCTGTGTAGAGCCGGCAAATAGAGTACTATTTTAAGGGGCCCCTTCCTAAGGCTTCTTGAACAAGGGTTCATCTCCCTTCAACAAGCAGTGCCCTTAACTAACTGCAAGCAGACCACTTTAAGGCAATGACTAACAGCCCAAGCACTTCTGAAGAATTACAATAACACTTTCACGAATCTACACTGAGAATTCTACAACAAACTATTCAAAGTCACTGGCATCCTTTTATTACTAGTACATTCCTAAACCAGATTTACGTGACAAAGCAGAGCACAGGACTCAAATTATCCCCTCAACCTGGGACAGAGTTGGGAGACTGAACTGTAGTATTTACTCACATGCTACCCCCATCTTCCCCCATATTTGCTTTTCTGCCAATCTTTTCACTCAAAAAATGAAGTGCTTTTGAGTGTCTTGGTTCCGGTTTGACACCACTCGCGGCAGCAACTGTATTAATCCTTACAGCCCTCGCTGGTAGTTGTTGAAACAACAGTGCCCCACCCAGTGCCACAGCAGTCCAAAGAAGGTAACACCTAATGACTGCCACCCGGAATAAAGTGTTTTTTAAGAAAAACTGAGTATCTGTGAGTGTAAAGCAGAGGGAAGATAAGATTTTTAAGTAGTTGAAAGGTGTTCCTATTTGGTACTTTTTCACGACTTAGATTTGGATTTTGATTAACAACTTTGGCTACAGAAATGAATGAAGAACAGGCAACTGCTGAATCTTCATCAGAATGCTCCAGTCTCAATTCATGGAGGAGGGCACAGGGACTGCTTTGCAGCCCGAGTTCCAGGGAACCAGGAGGAAAACAAAGTTAAAGGAGGAGCTGAGAGGCAGCTACTAGCTCTTCTGATGCAACACTTCATTCTGACAGCAAAAGACAAGCAGCCAGCTGCTCCTTTAAGTGTAGCAACCAATTCTAAGCAGGAAAAAAATGAGCTGTGAGGAACAGCAGGAACTGTAAAGCAAGATCTTGTCTAATTTTCTTTCCCAAATATTTGTGAGGATGGAAAAATGCTTGAAGGGACTGGTGGAGGAGAATGTGCATAAACAGTCTACAGATTTACCCTGCGGCTTGTTTTACACTTTGCTTGTGTTAACCTAAGTACACAGTACTCACGGTTCACCGTCTTTCTTTTTACATATGGGACTTAGAAAATAAACCTTAATATAACAGTTCATCATATCTTTTGTTTGCTAAATCTGTACCACTACATATTGCCAATAAATAAATGAGGCACAACTCAGATATATATGGAATGGCATGATAAGGTTAAGAAAGGCAATTTGAAAGGGGAAAAAAATACTGTTGCCATACTCTACAACATCAATGTTGTCCACGTGTACATATGCTCAAGTACACAGATATTCTGACATTTATTCTTGACATTCATGAGAAAGTCAGATGATCATTTAGCTAGAAGAGGAGCTCCTTGATATGTTAATTACTGATTGGCATTTAGTAACACTTCTTTTGTAGAAGGGTAGGTACCAAGTCTCTTTGGTTGTTTTCAACGTTAATTTTCTAGTTTATGTGTGGCCAGGCATGGTTTTCTACAGAAAGACAAAGTACACCCCTTAAGGATGATGGCAAAGCTGAGAACAGAAAAGTCTTAGGAACCGACTGAGAGTTCCCCTGACTCCTTTATCTAGCAATTCTGTACCAGATTATGTTCATTGCTGAAATCTTTTCTATTTAACAACCTCAATTCTGTTACACATTTTCTTTTAAGGTCAATTTTGATTTATTATAGCTTGCTGTCTTCCCTTTCCTCAGTAATAATTTTTGATATTCTATTCTAGTAAGACATTTTCCCATTAATTTTCCTTTGTTCTGTAGTTATAAATTTAATTATTAGTACCATAAAATCTATAAAATGCTTTTTTTTTAATGTACGTAATTCTGGTTGGAACTTACTACCTTTAGAATGTATTAACAAATGAAACCTTAGTTCATGTTTATGAAGCATGTGAGCTACAATATTCTAGTGCTGTAGTGAAGGCAAAGCCAATTCCTACCCCTTCTTTTTTCTTCACAGGATTTTAAGATCACATTGAGCAAATATTTACTGGTAATTCCTAAATGACTACATAGCTTTAAGGAAAATGATGATTTAGCAAAACAACTTTGTGATCACATCAGTAACTCTGATGTATCATTAGGATGTCATCTTTAATTTCGAAATTATTTGTACCTCTAAACCAAGAGACTCAAAGCAGTCTTCATTAGAAACTTAATGGCACTGACACCCACATGCTATTAAAAATGTACCAAGATTTCAAAACTGCTACTGAAACCAGACGATGAGTTCAAGATGGTGAGTTATCACCTGAATCAAAATCAAGGCACTATGGGTTGTTTTTTTTTTTTTTTTTTTTCCTCAAATAACCCTGAATCATTTCTGACTAAAAGAAGCATTGAAATTGTGGGGATAATAAAAAGGTTCCAACAAATCCTAAAAGTTAAAATTCCCACCAGTGAGAACGTTAAAAAGTGCCTAAAATATTTTGTGTGCAAATTCACTCCTATAACTGAAACATTCTTGAAATTACTTTCAGGCTTGTTAAAAACCATTTACACAACTATTTCCAACTATGAACTAGATCAAAATATGTGATCAAAACTCCCAACCATCTTAAAATAAAGCAGTGCAAATCCTATTTTCAAACATAATTGAAAAATAATGAAATGAGGGATATTTCTGAGTAACTTGAAAATCCTGTTTCAAATAATTTAACCTGAAAAAAAAAATCCATTCCCAGCAGCACATCATATCTCACTGAACAAACTGTGACATCACAGCCAAAGTATGAACAAAAAAAGACTTGTGCCCCGGAAAACTGAAGAGAACACTACTGTATGGTAAACAAAAGGGAAAAGAGGATGTATTAGTTTGCACATGGTGTCAGAATCTAAGGAAACGTACTCATACCTAAAGGAGGAGATAATGCTTTCATGCAGCATACAAAATGTTTTGCTTTCTCTCCTTTTATCCAGACATATACATAATATTATTTTTTACAGCATCTGTACATAGAGAATTTAAACTCACACAACATTCTGAAATTAATTACTATTCCGTCATTATCCGAAAAGGGAGAGGGGGTTGGGGAAGGGGGCCTACTGAGTCTACTGGACTGTCTTCATGGCATCATTGTAAGCAAACCCCTGACATGGCAGTGGTGTATCCTCTGTAACACTTGAAAACAGGCACAGAACCACTCAAAGTTACTAACATTGTTAGTGCCTTTCTTATTCACTGGAGGTCATGTTTCATAGCTGAGTTTCTTAACATTTGGCAATATACTCTTTTTCCATCAAAAAATATCTGGGCAAGTAAAACACTGTCAGAATTGGCTATGGCCCTATGATCATCTCCTGCTGGCTGGTATTTAATGCACATCCGCAGCACGAGGCAGCATTTTCTCTGCTAACTAATTCCAGGAACTAGAACACTCAATACTGCATCTCATGAAACCACTGGAACTTTTCATCCTATCCTGAGATCATCCAAGCAACTCTTTTATGGGCCACCCCCTTCCTCCCTTGAGGGCAGAAAGGAAGCATGTGTGTTACTGTGGTTGAACCTTGGAAGGATCAGTCAAACTGTCAGTCCTGCGCCGATTCAGTTGCTGCTGTTGCTGAGACTGGTGTTGCTGGTGATGTGATTGAGGGAAAGTGCTCTGCTGTAGTGGAAATGCAGCAGAGAGGATAAGCTGAGTTGAAGGGTTCCCATGGAGCAATCTAGAAGTCTAAAAAAACAAATGGATTATGCAACACTGCTTTACCCCCACTATACTGTCTACATTAAGATTTACTCAACTTTTCCACTCTCCGCAGGAACAAAATCTGTACATAAGTTTTGCTTTCTCATTTAAAAATAATATTTTGGAAAATGCTTATGAGGATTTCCCTCTTCCTGAAAGTATAACAGAATTTCATTTTTTAAAAGGAAGCTGAGCTAGAGGTTTTATGGTACAGAAAGCAATCTATGTCCTGAGACAAACCACACATATTCTTTCACTTTATATGTCCTAAAGACCACGTTTTAAACAGATGATACAATTTAAGCATCGCTAAGAGCATATGAAACATGAACATTCTGAGGTCAAACAGACAACGCCTTCTGCACAGGCTTTTTGATTGGTGACAGCAGCAGTTCAGTGGCCAAGAGCATGGGCCCTGAGGCACACTGCCTGGGTTCAAACTCTGGCTGCCCCATTTACCAGATGTGTAACTTGGTCAAGCTATTCACATCTCTGGGCCTCAGTTTCTTCATTTACAAAATAAGGATAATCACAGCACCTCCCACATTGGGTTTTTGTGAAGATTAAATATTAAGATTATTATTATTTAAAAGTACCATAAAAATGAGGGCAGGCAAAGTTAGAGACTTATGTCCTATAAGTAGCAGTATGATGTAACAAAGAAAAAGCAAAACAAAAAATGAGCGTGCAATCTGAAGTCAGAAGCCCTGGCTTTGAGTTTTGCTCTGCTATTTATTAGCTGTGTGGCCTTGGGCAAGTGTCAAGTCCATGAACTTCAGTTTCTTTTGCCTAACTGCTCCTTCTGGAGATATAAAGGAAACTAGCCAAAAGAAAGTGCAAGTCTTTCCTCACTACTGACAATACATCTTGATGCAGGGTTCATAATTTTAAAATGGAACTGTGATGGGTGATTTCTGAAAATGTATATGAAGGACACCTGCACACGCACACAAAAGGACAGTTCTTTGAAACTTTAAGGCCATTAAGCTTTGCTAAGGACCTGGAGACATTTTCTTTTTCTCTTTGTTATTAGGAAAAGCTTTTGTAAGATAAACAACTCAGGATATTTATGAGCCTTACAGCGTTACAACAGAGGTACACTTTGGAACTAGGTGTTATATAACCAGAAAAGACAAATTGTTTATTTCTATCTACATATGAGTGTATTTCTAGAGGGTATTGCCTATCTTATTTCTTTAGTGGTCCCATGTCTTTGGAATGTTTTTTTAGAAGTGGAAGAGAATGTTCATTCTTTTAAGAGCCCTCGTTCCCTGAGAGACTTAGAAAACTGAGCTCTTAAGGCAAGTCTTCTCCCTTTCTAAGCTTTTGCTTAATTTTCATTGAATACATTTCCCCTAGAGAATAGTTTATAACTTATTATAAATTCTTGTCATTAATTCATTTGTAACAATAGCTAACCCAGTCATTAATGGCTGCACTACAGGCTTAAGGTCTAAGGGGTTGTATGATTCTCAGAGATATTTAGGCAACTAACCTCTTTTAGTTTAGCACATCACCAAGTTCAGAATTATATTTGTACCAGAACACCAATGGCGATAAATTAACACTGTATTTATGTCTGAGTATACAGTATAACACTGAATCTTCTAATCATACCATATGCTGTATAACTTTAAAACTGATGATATGTGCCTGGCATACATGGAATGGTAACCAGCACAAATCTAGGTTTAGTCTACATTCAAAATTGCTGGCCTTTTAGACCAGTAAGGAAAAAGCTGGATTTCCAGATGTCATAGTCTGCTACTGTGTACCCCCAATGAGGGTACTGAGGTCCAGAAATTTGTCCTGCTGACTTCTTTGCTGAGGATCCCGATCTAGGCGACTTTGTTCTGCACCCTTTAGATAAGTAGATTCTGTCTGATGTACCCACATGAGATCTGTGTCTGCATTTTGGTTAATCTGACTGTCTATTAATACATTTATCAAGACAGTGGTCATAAAATAAAGCTAGTTATGTGCCTTATACCATACTCAGTGATTTGCATGCTTCTTTTACTCATGAGATATTAACTACTAGCACCTCCATATTACAGATGAGGAAAGTGAATTTAAGCAAGTTGAGTAACCTGCCAAAGTTCACACACTATGTGGTACAGCAGTGACTCAATCTCAGCGCAGCCTATGCCTCCACAGTATATATCTCCTCTGATGTTAATTTATTACCAAAAAGTTACTATAAAATTTAATCCAATAAAATAATTTAAGATAATGCTAAACTAATTTTTTAAAAAAATCCCTTTCAACACCTCTGCCCAAATTAATTTATTACCAAAAAGTTACTATAAAATTTAATCCAATAAAATAATTTAAGATAATGCCTAAACTAATTTTTTAAAAAAGTCCCTTTCAACACCTCTGCCCTGTACAGAGTACAGCTTGATGGGCCACTAGGAAAACAAGAGAAGAGAGAAAGGTGCCTTTGCTTGAATTCCAGAAACTCTAGCCAGAGAGAGCTCTATGTAAAGTACCTTGATATGGGCAAGAAGCAGCCACTTACTCTATCCAGCAGTTCAGACAGCGGATTATCTCCACAGCAAGGTTAAAGGTTTTCCAAAGACAGAACAAGAGAAGAAAAAATAGCCAACTGGGATAAGCTTTCTGTCTTCATATAAATTTAAGTCGTACAATGAGCCTTTATGGACTTCTCAGATCATTTAAAAAATGTTCCTTTAATCCCTGATTTCACTCCATAGAAGTAAACAGGTCTGGGACAGCTTCCCCACGGGGAGAATTACCTGTAAAAACTGCTGCGGCGGCTGAGCCAGCTGCGCCTGCGGCGGCTGCTGAACTGCAGGGAGCTGCTGTTCCTGGGAACTCTGCTGCTGCTGCTGCTGCGTGACTGGCAGCGTCTGTGACTGCGGCGCTTGTGGAGCAAAGGTAGGGTAGGCAGTCACCACCTGACCCATGAGCATAGCGCTGGGCACCACGACCGCCCCGCAGGCTACAGGAGCAGTTACTAACTTGGTCACAAGCTGCTGACCTTGAGAAAATCTGTTAGGAGGAAAGAACGGGAAAGGGAGTCAGAAGTACAAGGTATACATTATGAAAGGCAGTGGGCTGAACATTTCTCTAAGATAATACCCATGATATTGCCAATGAACTGATAGGGTATAACTCTAAGATAATACCCTTTTAATACTGCCATATTAAAAGCTGTACGTTCCAATTTTCTTTCATGTTTTTAAAGATTCCCTTTGGGATATCAGTGAAACAAAAATGTGTAGAGCAAAATGAAGTGATCACAAACAAAAACACAAAACTTTTTTTCGATATCCAAATGCAAAAGAATGAAATTTGACCTTTACATCATATATAAAAATTAACTCAAAATAGATTAAAGACCGAAACATAAATGTTGAAACTATGAAACTCTTGGAACAAAACATAGGGGGAAAGTTTCATGACACTGGATCGGGCAATAATTTCTTGGATATGACACTAAAAGCACAGACAACAAAAGAAAAAATAGATAAACTGTACAACAAAATTAAAAACGTTTATGTACCAAAGGACACTATCAATACAGTGAAAGGGCACTCCACAGAGTGGTAGAAAATATTTGCAAATCATACATCTAATAAGGGGTTAATAACTAGAAAATATAAAGCAATCCAACAACGCAGCAACAAACACACACTCTGATTAAAAAATGGCCAAGAGTCTTGAATAGATATTTCTTCAAAGACGACATACAAATGGTCAATAAGCACTGAAAAGAGGCTCAACATCACTAATCATTAGGGAAATGCACATCAAAACCACTAGGAGATACCACTTCACATCCATTAGGATGGCTACTATCAAACAAAGTGTTGACAAGGGTGTGGAGAAACTAGAACCTTTGTGCACTGTTGGTGGGAATGTAAAGTGGTTCATCCACTATGGAAAACAGTATGGTGTTTTTTCAAATATATTAAAAATGTAACTACCATATGATCCAGCAATTCCAATTCTGGACATATACTCAAAAGAACTGAAAACAGGGACTCAAATAAATACTTGTACACCCATGTTCATAGCAGCTATTCAAAACAGTCAAAAGATGGATACAACCCAAGTGTGCATCAGTAGATGAATGGATCAACAAAATGTGGTAAATATATTACAATGGAATATTATTTAGCCTTAAAAAGGAAGGAGATGCTGACACATACTATAACATGGATGAACCTTGAGGACTTCATGCCAAGTGAAATGAGCCAGTTAGAAAAGACATATGTGATTCCATTTATATGAGGTATCTAGAGTAGTCAAAGTCACAGACTTATGTGCTTAGAAAGTGGAATGGTGGTTCCCAGGAGCTAGGGGGAAGACGAGTGAGGAGTTATCGTCTGATGGATACAGATTTTTAGTTTGGGAAGAAGAAAAAATTCTGGCGATTGATGGTAGTGATTGTCACAATGGTGCGAATGCACTCATGTCAATGAACTGTAAATGTGAAAACAGTTAACATAGTAAATATTATGTTATGTATATTCTACCACAATAAAAAAAAATTTAACCTGTTAAAAATATCAACTTTTTTCTTTTTATAAAATTACTAGGTACTTGGGAGGTAGGTATATGTGACACATGGTTCATTTTGCTAATCAAAATAAACTTAAATCAAACTAATCAAAATAAAGCGGTCAAAAAAATAAAAATAAAAAATAAAGCGGTCATAAGGGAATTTTTTAAAAACTCTCTAGGTTTACAGATGTTTACATTGCAAGTTGTATCTTATAAACATAATTCAAAACTAAATGACATTCTGGGCTTCCCTGGTGGCGCAGTGGTTGAGAATCCACCTGCCAGTGCAGGGGACGCGGGTTTGAGCCCTGGTCTGGGAAGATCCCACATGCCACGGAGCAGCTGGGCCCGTGAGCCACAATTGCTGAGCCTGCGCGTCTGGAGCCTGTGCTCCGCAGCAAGAGAGGCCGCGATAGTGAGAGGCCCGCGCACTGCAATGAAGAGTGGCCCCCGCCTGCTGCAACTAGAGAAAGCCCTCGCACAGAAAAGAAAGACCCAACACAAGCCATAAATAAATAAACAAAACAAAAAGAAAAAACAAAAAACTAAATGACATTCTAACAGTACATAAAAATACACTCAATTTATCAATTTATCAAGGAGCAGAGTACCCACCGTGTTACAATTCACTAATATTCCCTCCCACCCACCTTCCTTCTTCCACAGTCTTTAGTAAAAGGACAACAACAAAAAACGATGCCTCTTCAGGGAGCAATATTATTTCTATCTGCCTTTTCTGTGAGATGAAGTTAGTTTCCAACACTGGTCATCACGGTGAGGAAACTGAGACATGACTCTACCGTCGATTTAGCATGACACAGCTGCAATTACAAACTGTTCAAAGCACATAACTACGATTAAACTTAGCACATATACATACTTTATATGCTCCACAAGACAAAATAAATCTATTCTGAATCCATTCCAAATCTTAAAAATAAAATACTGTATATTATATACTTCAGGACCAAATGCATTATTTAATGCAAAAACATATATAGTAAAAAATTTACCTATAAAGAAAGCCCAAAGAAACAAATAACATTACAAAGTGGCTTAATCATAGAAGTGCTAAGCACTAATTTCTCTGTAATCTTAAAAGTAATTAGTATCTGAATTGTCCAACTGCCCACTGGTATACTATGAGACTACCTCATCCCTCTCTGGCACTAAAAGAGTCTGCAATCTTCCTTGGCTTAACTTCTGTGGCTTTGTATATACTCCTACCTTTGCCTAGAACACCCTCCTGGACTCCCTGCCACACGCATATCCAAAGCCAAGCTCTTTAAGACTCAGGTCAAGTATCTCCTCCCTGAAGCTTTCCCTGACCACACTCCTCTCTTCGCCTGCTTGCCTCAACACATAAAACTGCTCACTTCCTCCTTTCTAAAGGCCTAGTAAGGATTTATCACATCAAACAATACTGATTATTTACCTTTCTATGGCTTTGACTAGTCTGATCTTTCTCCTGGGATAAAGAATGTGCCATACTCATCTAAGTAGGCACTCAAATGTTTGCTTAAGTATGTTTTTCCCCCTTCGAAAAACAGTTGTCTACAAATAATTGCTAAATTGTGTCCTCCCAAATGCATGTCAACATTCTACATTAATGGATTTTCCCTCAGGCTTTAAAACTAGTCCTCTATATTTCTGTGGAGCATATTCATAATACTTCCTTTCAGAAGTCAAAGCTGAAAGCTGGACTTTTTAACTTGAAGGAACTGAGTTCCAAAGAGAAGAAATGAGTTTCTCTCTGCTCTTATTGCTTCTGCAATCCTGCAGCTTCTTTAGTCTCTGGAAATTATTAATAGGACTTTAATAAAATCTATTACACAGTCTAATACAACAGCAAGATTTTATTATAAAAGCAGCAGCCTACTTATATTGTACTAAAATAAGTAAAAAATAAAATGTATTTAAAATATAATTAAGACTATAGAAATCCTATAGTTGTTGAAAGACTCCTTCCTAATATTCAAAAAGGGTATTTCTTCATAATATTTGTTTCTAAGTCAGCTATTCGGATGACTAAAATAAGTCACAGATGGCAGTTTTTCTAGAACTGCCCACAGAACTTTAGCGGAGTATACGTTAAAGCACTTGAGCTTTGAAATCAGACACCCAGGCTTGAATTCAGATACCCTTCTTCACTCCCTTAACAGCTATAGCCCCTTGACCAAATCATTAAAAACTCACTTTATTCTTACCTGGGGAATAAAAGACGCTAACACCTATTTTTTTAAAATAAAAATTAAATGAGATAATATATTTGGAGCATTTAGTACAGTACTTAACAGAAATCAAGAAAGGTGGGCTACTCTTACTCCGTAACACGTATAAACCATGGTAGCAAACACCCTGACCACTGTCACTACACTGACAACTCACAGCATCTGTATTGAAATGATAGAAGTTTTATAGTGATATAGACAAACCCGATTATAAAACTTGTGTAACAGTGTGCTGTAGAATTTGGATTCTACAATATTTGTTAGCACATTTCTGAACAAAACGAAACTTCTTGTTACTCTTTTATTATAAAGTCCGTAAACAATGGATACATTGTGTTTTTATTTCAAATTCAAGAGTGAGCAACAAATTAAAATCACGTTTTTAAAGATCAAAGTATTGTTTTTTAATCAAACAATTTACATCTTTGGAATGACTAACGAAATATGACCACTACCTTATCTGTCTGTCCTGAGTGAATGTAGTTACTGCAGCACTCTGGGAACTGTTTTGTGGCATACTAGATGGAATCTGGACCATGCTTCCGGCCGTCGGCTGAGAAATCACCATAGTGTTATACAGTGGGGCTGTAAGAGTGCTCTGTGTCTGACTGGGAAGAGATGTTTGCTGACTGTGCCCGCTCAGTACATTCTGTTGATTCTGCTAGAAAAGAGAAGATTTTACAGATAGATTACCTGAAAAAAATTTATTCAGGAAGTATGATTCTACTACTCGTCATTCTAACAATAGTTGACATGACAGAAACAGAAGTCGCAGAACATATTCCTGTGGGAGAAATCAAGGAATAACTTGTAGTCATTGAGAATGAATCAGCCTTCAGTATCTTGCTGGAGGGTAAGCTATGACTTTTGAAAAGGAGCATGATCTTAACAGGGATGATATGAAACATACATGAAGAATTTCTTCAAACACCCAGAGTAGGTGACTGACATTACACATTTTTATATATTTCATTTGAAGTCTTGAGATTCATAATCACAGATGCACACCAATTACCAAAATTTCCTAGAATGCTGATTAAGCCATCACTGCCCTAACAATACACTCTTCACCTATGGTAACATATGTCCTAGGCAGACTCTTGCAAGTCAAACTTTTTTTTTTTTTAACACACAGAACTAGTCCGTATGTTCATTTTAAGCAAACTGCAAAATTTTTAAATGTCAAAATACTGAAAGCATTCAATTAAGCATTCAACAAAAAGCATTCAACAATTAAGAACAATTTTGCTCAAAATATTTTAATTATCACTCTCAATACTATAGTTTCTAATTATTACTATTAAAGTTTTAAATATGGTATTGTTCAAGATGAAGCTTTATTTTTGTTTTAGCAACACCATACATTTCAATCACTGAACACTCCACAGCCCACTGTACTCGATAACGTTACCTGACTTGATGTACTTTGTAAAGTCTGCTGTTGTATCATGTGCTGAGTTGTGCCAATGTGTCCAGTATTCATTCCACTTTGAATTTGGTTAGTCTGAACAACCTGGCTTTGCATATTTATAGGTGCAAGCTGCTGGATATTAGATGAATTTCCAGAAGAAAGTTGAACAGAACCAAAATTCAATCCAGGGGTTGATTGTTGTAAGAACATCTTTAAAAATAAAGATTACATTGAAATGATCTTTTTAAGTTAAAAAGAATGAGAGCATTAAAAAAAAAAACAGCTAAAAATTAACTTTAAAACGCAAGTAACAAGAAGACTAAGTCATTCTGAATGAACACTGAGCAATAAATAATTACTGAATAAAACATGATACTCATTTTCATTCTTCCAGTCACCCTAACCCTCTCATGTTTCTAATTGTCAGAAAAAGCGTTATAAATTTCAAAACCTCCACTTGTTTGACATTTTTACATGTTGGGGATTATTATATCAGCTAGCGTTACCCTAACTCAGAGCTACTCAAAGGTCTGTGCACTGGCAGCTCTGCATCACTCATCATTTGTTATTCACGGCATTAGATAGAAGCAGTCTTCACTTAAAGTTTCCTTTTACCAAAGTCCTAGTCTCCTTGGATAGACATAACTTTAGAGTGGCCTTGTTGGTTGACCAAATGAGACTAATTTGAATCACACCTACTAGTATGTTTTTTAAAAAATGATTGATTGATTCATAAATTCTGTACCTACATGTACCTAAAAGTCTATGTAAAGTATTTTGATGTTATGGGTTTAAAGCTTACTAAACATTAGCCTGCTAAAAGATGACTCTGATCTGGAGAAACAAGGATGCTGATGGAAACACTCTTAGGAATGAATCATCTTTAGAGACTGTTAATACAATCCTATTGAGTAAATAACCAATGAGTATTTATGGAACTAAACTGAGGAAATGTATCTTTTGCATCTCACTTTTAATTAAGAAAAGTCAATTTCCTAAGAAGCAAAAATGCAAATAGCATGCTTTGTTTGAATTCAAATGTAATAACTTACCTGAAGCCCCTGACCATGGACCATTTGAAGCTGCTCTTGAATTTTTCTTAGTTCTTCTTGTTGCCGATGAATGTTTGCCTCTATCATCCGAGTCCGTTGCTCCAACTGGTCTTTCAGATGCTGCATGGCTCCTAACTGAGCTGAGAACTGAAACTTAAGTACGGTGGATGGAAAGAGTGTAACATATTTTACAATCACTTCTCATAACTGTAAAATGTGAAACATAAGCAGTACATCATGAGCTAAGAATGTCATGCCAGTTATTAATATATTGCCTCTCAACTCCTAATTTACCTATCTTTGCTCGGCTTTGTGATACTGGAGCTGGACCCTATAAATATATCTCCTTAGTCAGCAGGCACAAGCAGTCCTGTCAGTGATGATGCTGGAGGGATGGTGCAAAGGGAGGTGCCTATCTTTCTGGTTCTGGTGCTTTTCCTTCTTGTTCTTAGGCCAATGGGTAGCATCCTAGCGAGTGTCATTAGCGCTCCAGCAGGTGGCTTTCCAGCAAGTCTCACTGGCATCCTAGTGGGCAGCTCCCCAGCAAATGTTACTGGCACCCCAGCAAGTGGCTTCTTGCTCTCCAGCCCTAGTCTGTGGCACCTCCGTGAGTGTGTGTACCATCCAGTGGCTACAGCCACACCTGCCCTAATGGGATCTGAGTCTCAGCCTGGCCTGGAAGAGCAGCAGTTCAGGAGGGTCGAGGGAGTCTTCCAAGTTGCTCCCCCTTGGCTACTCTCCCTTTCACTTACATTTAGTGGCTGCTCTCTACACCTGTTTTCCCTGTATTCTTTTGAATTCTCTTAACTGCTTTCAGTAGTTAATCCCTGTTACCAGTAATTTGTTATACTACCCCTGTTCAAATTTCTGGTCTAGCTTCTGACTAGATCTTGACTGATTACAAGATGAATTAATAACACTGGCTTTAGAAGACCTAGGTTCCTATTGCGGCACTACCACTTACTAGAACAAGTTACTGAACTTCATTTCTACTCTTTAACAACTGAAAAAGTAGCCTGCACCTAGAGTTGTTCACATCAAACTCTGTCATCCCTAGAATGCCCTCTTTGTGCATTAGAAAGTTACAAAAGTTATAAAAATCTGACATTAGAAAGTTGTAAAAATCTGACATAACCAACCATAATATTTTCGACTGAAATTGTTCTCAGACAAGTACAAAACCTAGGCTTTTAAAGACTAAGCGATTATAAATGAATGCATGCATACGCGAACGAAAGCACAGATATTCTACCTACAGAGTAAATAAGGATTTCAATCTTACTTATTTCTCTGTTTCACCTGAGTTATAGGCAGCTTCTATTTACTACTGCTTGAAACTTAGTCACATTTGTTGATTCACCACTTAAGCACGTTTACTTAATTCTAGGAATATTCTGCACAGGATACAGTATAAGAGCAGAAAGAATTTCACTGTATTGGAAATCTGTCTTAATCTTAAAATAGTCTCCTACAATTCATTAAAAGTGAGAAATGCCCGCCAAAAGCTTTTTTACTCTATCTTCAAAAGTTTGTATTGAGAATACTGAATATTACTTTTCAAAGTATACAACTCTGACTTCTGAAGTTGACAATACCAGATCAAATCATACATTAGATTACGCTAGGTGTGAGAAAACATTACAAGTTTAATACCCTCATGCCTTAATTTTTCATTATTTGAAATTTTATATTTATGTCATACAAATATATTTTAACTAAAGTTATTTATACCTTTAGGTAAACATTACATTGTCACCACTTAAAGGATTTCTATTAAATACAAATACGAAAATAAAAATAAACACAGAAAGCAGAATAATGGGAAATAAAATCATAGAACTAAGAGGCAGAGTGCTTGGCTTTATCACTGAATGAAATATGAGATTGGAATACTTATTAACATTTTTGACATAGTTGATACTATTTATTTCATGAAAATATTCCTTAACAATGTTAATACTGAATACTGCTTATTCAGTATCTTGAGATTAATGAACTAATAATATTGAAAATATGTCAAATATTTACATAAAAATTCTGTTACCCTTCAGAATAAAAAGCTTTTGAGGACTCAGTGCTGATAAAAACTACTGCAACTCCAGATACTATTTAATAATACAGTGCTGTTATAAATACCTTACACAATTATATGTTGCTAAAAGTCAAGATTATGACATTTAGGTAATTTATAGCACTGTCAATATATTTGTACAAGTGTCATAATATATAATAGCTATAGTTATATATATATAATTTAAATAACCACATATGATAAGGGTATTTTTAGAAAAATATTGTTTTTACCTATTGCTAACTATCATTATTTGAAATTAAGATACTGTTAAGATATCTTTAACACCAAACAGAACAGAAACTTCTGGATTATTTTTAGCACAACTTAGTAGTATTTTTAACGTGTCTGAGGCACTGAATGAGTGCAGTCATAAATTACATACAAGTTGTGAATTTATAATCAAAAGTGTCACTTTTGCAATACCTCTCCTTTGTCTTGCTGGTTTTTATATTTAAGCCTCCTCTGGGACTCAGTCCAAGTAACAATTCTTCCAGGAAGTTCTCTTTCACTTCCTCAGGCTGCATTAAGGGTCCATCTAATGTGCTCACATACCAAGCCTTCAGACCCTGAGCATAGACTACAGAACACTGTATTGTAGTTAACTGTCCTTCCCTCTAGATGTAATAAAGTCTCTTAGTACAGATATATTTACTGCCAGCACCTGCAATATCTGATAATACAAGGAACTCAATAAATGTCCTGTATATAAACAAATGGATGAATATATGAATTACTCAATTCTTCTACTATCTATAAGAAGAACAAAATGAACAGCTACATTTTATCTTTAATATCTTTCTGCCTATACTGTTTCTCAATAGGGATTAAACAGGATAGTTTTTTGTCGTGCAAAACTGTCACACACCCTAAAAGACAATTAGCACCCCTGGTCCTTGCTGACTAAAGGGTCAGTGGTACCCCAATATCACTGACAATCAAAAAATCCCCAGATATTCTAAATGCCCACAGTTGAGATTTACTGCACCTATAAGTATGTACTTTTAAAAATCTCCAGTAGCTTAAAAACAATTTATAATTTTAAAATACTTAACTGAAACAAACAGAAATACCTGGGACATGCCTTGTGGAACTGGTAGATTTGCAGCTTGAGACATCACTGGCTGTGTCAATGACTGACCAACAGACTGGGAATTCATGGACTAGAAGCAAAATAAAAAATAACACTGGGGTGACAACCATTCCCATACATGAGCACTTCCACCAGAAATATCACCATGGCATCTTTATAACGGAATTACAACTAGTCTCATACTTTTTTAGCTGAGTATAGGCATGTCTCCCCCCTCTAAACTGGAAATGCCTATTCCCTATTTATCTTTTTGTCTTTCAAGGCATCTGCCACATTACCTTGCATGGGCTCTCAATAAAAGCTGGCTGGACTTTACTGAAAGTGATTGGTATTTGAAATTAGATATAAAATGGCTCTAAATTATCAGTCTTCCATAACTGAAAAAAAGAAATCTAACATTTTACCTGAAAAATAATCAAAAGGACTGGTATGTTTGACAACTACTTCACAAAAAAATAAAGATCTTGAGTAAGTGTTATGTATCAACAACTATTTTGAATTTCATAGAAAGGGATAATGAATAAATGAATTTCTGAAGATTTAGATGATTTTTTTTTTCCCCTTTAATAAATCTTTATTCAGAAGAATACTACCTGAAGAGTTTACCTGACTACTAAATGATGACCTCCTTTGTGCCATCTTTTCATGAGCTGGTAAATGCTGTCTGGGAGGAGTGCTAGTATCCGTTGGGATCTTTGTAGGTGTAGCTACGGTTGGTCAACAAAAACAGAATAGCATTAGTACTTTATAAAATATAATTTTCAAAGATCAATCTCAAAATGCATTTCAGTGAATAAAAGTGGTTTTTGAGTTATTTTTCTAAATTATTCAATAAAAGTGAAGTCTATGACAACAAGATGATTCATTTTAATCACTTCTTAAGGACAAAGAAAATATCTGAAATAGGAAAACTTCAAATATAAAAATGGTTACTACTCCTGTAACTCAATAGTAAAAAAAACCCAATAACTCAATTAAAAAACGGCCTAAGGACTTGCACAGATATTTATCCAAAAAAGACACAGAAATGGCCAGCCGATATATGAAATAATATTCAATGTCACTAATCATCAGGGAAATGCAAATCAAAACCACAATGAGATATCACCTCTACCTGTCAGGATGGCTATTATCAAAAATATCACACTGTAAATCAACTATACTTCAATTCAAAAAATATACAATTAAACTATACTTTAATTGTATACTTTAACTATACAATTAAAAAAAAACAAACAGCTTATAAACTGTTCAAAAAACAAATCTGAAGACAAGTGGTCGTAAGAACGTGGAGAAACTGGAACCCTTGCACACCGCTGGTGGGGATGGGAAATGTTGCAGACACCGTAGAAACAGTATGGATGCTTCTCAAAAAAATTAAAATTAGAACTACCATATATGATCTAAAAATCCCACTTCTGGGTATTTATCCAAAAGAATTGAGATCAGCATCTCGAAGAGATATTAGCATTCCAACGTTCACTGCAGCACTATTCATGATAGCCAAGGTACGGAAACAATCTAAATGTCTATTGACAGATGAATGGATTAACAAAATGTGGTGTATACATACAGTGAAATACTACTACTCAACCTGGAAAAGGAAAGACATTCTGCAATTTGTGACTTGGATGAAGCTTGAGGCCATTATGCTAAGTGAAATAAGCCAGTGACAGAAAAGACAAGCACTGCATGACTCCATTGTACGAGGTATCTGAAATAGTCAGATTCATTGAATCAAAGAGCACAATGGTGGCCAGGAGGCAGGGAATGGGGAATTATTAATTAATGGGCATAAAGTTTCAGATAAGCACAATGAATAAGCTCTAGAGATCTGCAGTACAACGTCATACCTACAGTCAACAATAATGTACTGTACACTTAAAAATTTAAGAGGGTAGATCTCATTTTAAGTGTTCTTACCACAGTAAAATAATTTGTTTTTTAAAAGAAAGAAATAGCTATAATAGGGGAAAATTTTTTTTCTAAGATCTCAGAAATTTCTATATTTAACCTCTTTTGATGTTCTACCCACAATGTTGAGTAGTTCAGACAACCTCCTTTTTCATTATATATAGTTTTAATACTCTGAGAAACAAAGGTGCTAGACTCTTTTTAAAAAATTAAAAAGGATATTAATTTAATGACAATTATGTAAGTCTTCATAAAGACAAGATACACACAAAACACTTTCAAAAAGCAAACTCAAAGAACACTACTTACTGGCTCTATCAATAAAAAAGGAATTACTGTAATAGTTTTGCTTTCTTTTAGAGGAACGATTAAAAATAACTTAAAAAGACCAATATTACTACCTACATATTTTATAGGCTACTTTATAAACTTAACTCTGCTAAATGTGAGCAATGTGCCTCTTGCTCACTGAAAAGGTTAGTGTATTTCAGAAATGTAAACACTTACAATTTGAAAGTGGCAGTGATGAAAAATGCTGATAGCGGCAACATAAACAATTTAGAAGGACTCTCTTTAAAGGAAGTCTGCTTTCAAACTAGGGTACTCACAGGAAGGGTCTGAGACTGCAGTGTGAGATGATTTTCTTGAACTCCGGGAGGAAGCAGAAGGAGTTGGGCTGTGATCAAACCTTTCCAATGCTTCCTTGAGGCTGACTGTATTTATACGATTATCAGACCCAGAATCTTGGCTCTAAGGAGACAAGAGTAAAATAAATGTTTTCTTGTGGTTCAGTTCAGAGTTCCCAAATTAGCAATACTGCTTGCTAATTCCTCCTCCCCAAAATCAGTTTTTACCCCATAACAAGGGAAGTGTACCTGTGTAATATTAGGTAAAGAAATGAAAAAAAAATTTTAATAGCCAGAAAGTTTTGGTTTCATTCTCTATTTAAAAAAACAACAGATGCAAAGGAATGAAGTTGGACTCTTACCTTATACCATATATAAAAGTTAACTCAAAGCGGATCAAAGAGCTAAACATTAAGAACGAAAACTATAAAACTTTTAGGAAAAAAAAGGGAAAAAGCTTTATAACATTCGATTGGGCAATGATTTCTTGGATATGACACTAAAAGCAGAGGCAACAGAAGTGTATCAAAGGACACTATAAACAAAGTGGAAAAGCACCACGGAATGGGAGAAAACATTTGTAAGTCATTTATTTGATAAGGAATTAATACCCAGAATATATAAAGAGCTCCTACCACTCAACATCAAAAAACAAACAAACAAAAAACCAAAAAACAACAACAAAAACAAAACCCAAAAATACGTGCCACAAAAAATCCAGTTAAAAAATGGGCAAAAGTCTTGCAGAGACATTTCTCCAAAGAAGATATATAAGCAGCAAACACATGAAAAGATGCTTAATATCACTAATCATTAGGGAAATGCAAATCAAAACCAAGAAATACCACTTCAATCAAGACGGCTATTATAAAAAAAAAACCCAGAAAATAACCAGTGTTGGTGAGGATATGAAGAAATTGGAACCCTTGTGCAGTGCTGACAAGAATGTATAAAATAAAACAGTACAGCTACTATGGAAAACAGTATAACAGCTCCTGAAAAAATTAAATATAGAATTACCATATGATCCAGAAATTTCATTTCTGGGTATATCCTCAAAAGAATTGAAAGCAGGTACTCAAACACATATTTGTACAGCCATGTTCATAGCAGCATTAATCACAATAGCCAAAAGACGGATGCAACTCAAGTGTCCATTGATGGATGAATGAATAAACATAATGTGGTATATACATACAATGGAATATTACTCAGCCTTTAAAAGGAAATGCTGACACAAGCTACAACATGGACGACCCTTGAGGACATTATGCCAAGTGAAATAAGCCGGTCACATACAGACAAATACTGTATGATTCCACTTACATGAAGTACCTATAGGAATCAAATTCACAGAGTCAGAAGTAGATTGGTGGCTGCCAGGGGCTGGAGGGAGGAGGGAATGGGGAGTTACTGTTTAATGGATATGGAGTTTCAGTTTGGAAAGATGAAAAAGTTTTGGTGATGGATGGTGGCGATGCTTGCACAACAGTGTGAATGTACTTAATACCACTCAACTATATACTTAAAATAGGTTAAGATGTTAAATTTTGTTACATATATTTCACCACATCAGAAAAAAAAAAAAGTGAAAAAAAACCCCAACAGAATTAAGATGACACTTAAGTTTAC
This sequence comes from Balaenoptera physalus, assembly GCF_965194825.1. NCBI lineage: Eukaryota > Metazoa > Chordata > Mammalia > Artiodactyla > Balaenopteridae > Balaenoptera > Balaenoptera physalus. The sequence goes on along the minus strand of NC_138884.1, from coordinate 75,304,780 downwards.
AGACAAGGCACTAAAAGCATCTTTGGAACTCCGCATTTGCCTGCTCAAAATCTTCTCCTTCACATCAACTCTGACCTTTCTCCAGAATTCAATATCCATATTGGTGATTCATCCAATATCCTGTCCTGTCCTCTCAGCTTTCTAGGAACTCCTCGTCTCCAAGAAACTTTTCCCTCTACTCTACCGCATTCAATCTCTACTCCTTGTAATTACCAGATACTCTAGCACCTCTAAAAGCACAAATTAAAATCTGACTTTAAACCATCCCTGTCCTACCTAGCCTTCCAGCTCACTTGTTCCTTTGGAGACAATTACAGTCAACCTAAAATGATCGCCAACCTAAAAAAGATACTCAACACTAAGCAGAAACATTAAGTTTTCTAGTGGGCTCATCTTCCTACTCTTCACAATTACTCCATATCTTTCCCATTGTTCTTAAACTTTCTCCCTCTCTCAACTGATAGCTTTGTCTTATATAGATGAGAAAACTTGCCACCACCAAATATGTAACTCTACCTATTAACATACCAGGTATATGAATACAACCATCTTCTCTTTCCTCCTCATTATAATGGAGGGAAGTAGGTCCTTGTTGAATACCTATTTTATACATAGTAGTCTGCATATGTTAATCTCAGCATCCTAATTTATCCCTCCCGCCCACCTTTCCCCTTTGGTAACCACAAGTCCGTTCTCTAAGTCTGTGAGTCTGCTTCTGTTTCGTAAATAAGTTCATTTGTATCATTTTTTAGATTCCACATATGAGGGATATCATACGATATTTGCCTTTCTGTCTGACTTACTTCATTCAGTATGATAATCTCTAGGTCCATCCATGTTGCTGTAAATGACATTATTTCATTCTTTTTTATGGCTAATATTCCATTATGTATATGTACCACATCTTCTTTATCCATTCCTCTGTTGATGGACATTTAGGTTGGTTCCATGTCCTGGCTATTGTAAATAGTACTCCAATGAACATTGTGGTGCATGTATCTTTTCGAATTATGGTTTTCTCCATATATATGCCCAGGAGTGGGATTGGTGGATTATATGGTAATTCTATTTTTAGTTTTTTAAGGAACCTCCATACTGTTCTCCATAGTGGCTGTACCAGTTTACATTCCCACCAAAAGTGTAGGAAGGTTCCCTTTTCTCCACACTCACTCCAGCATTTATCATTTGTAGACTTTTTGATGATGGTCATTCTGACCCATGTGAGGTGATACCTCATTGTAGTTTTTTTTTTTTTTTAAATTATTAGCACCTTTAATTATTATTTATTTTATTTTATTTTATTTTGGCTGTGTTGGGTCTTTGTTTATGTGCGAGGGCTTCCTCTAGTTGCGGCAAGCAGGGGCCACTCTTCATTGCGGTGCGTGGGCCTCTCACTATCGTGGCCTCTCTTGTTGCGGAGCACAGGCTCCAGACGCACAGGCTCAGTAGTTGTGGCTCACGGGGCTAGTTGCTCCGCGACATGTGGGATCTTCCCAGACCAGGGCTCGAACCCGTGTCCCCTGCATTAGCAGGCAGATTCTCAACCACTGCACCACCAGGGAAGCCCTCATTGTAGTTTTGATTTGCATTTCTCTAATAAGTAGCGATGTTGAGCATCTTCTCATGTGCCTATTGGCCATCTGCATGTCTTCTTTGGAGAAATGTCTATTTAGATCTTCTGCCCATTTTTTTTGGATGAGCTGTTTGTTTGTTTGTTTTTTAGTATTGAGCTGCATGAGCTATTTGTATATTTTGGAGATTAATCCCTTGTTGGTTGCATCATTTGCAAATATTTTCTCCCATTCTGTGGGTTGCCTTTTCACTTTGTTTATGGTTTTGTTTGCTGTGCAAAAGCTTTTGTTTAATTAGGTCCCATTTGTTTATTTTTATTTTCATTACTCTAGAAGGTGGATCCAAAAAGATATTGTTGTGATTGATGTCAAAGAGTGTTCTGCCTATGTTTTCCTCTAAGAGTCTTATGGTATCCGGTCTTACATTTAGGTCTTTAATCCATTTTGAGTTTATTTTTGTGTATGTTGTTAGAGAATGTTCTAATTTTATTCTTTTACATGTGGCTGCCCAGTTTTCCCAGCACCACTTATTGAAGAAACTGTCTTTTCTCCATTGTATATTCTTGCCTTCTTTATCATAGATTAATTGACCATAGGTGTGTGGGCTTATTTCTGGGCTTTCTATCCTGTTCCACTGATCTGTAAGTCTGTTTTTGTGCCAGTACCTTACTGTTTTGATGACTGTAGTTTTATAGTATAGTCTGAAGCCAGGAAGACTGATTCTTCCAGCTCCATTTTTTTTCATCTCAAGATTGCTTTGGGGGCTTCTCTGGTGGCTCAGTGGTTAAGAATCTGCCTGCCAATGCAGGGGACATGGGTTCGAGCCCTGGTCCAGGAAGAGCCCACATGCCGTGGAGCTACTAAGCCCGTGCGCCACAACTACTGAGCCTGCACTCTAGAGCCTCCAAGCCACAACTACTGAAGCCTGAGCGCCTAGAGACTGTGCTCCGCAACAAAAGAAGCCACCACAATGAGAAGCCTGCACACAGCAATGAATAGTAGCCCCGGCTCACCGCAACTAGAGAAAGCCCGTGCACAGCAACGAAGACCCGATGCAGCCATAAATAAATTAATTAATTTTAAAAAAAGATTGCTTTGGCTATTTGGGGTTTTTTGTGTTTCCATACAAATTTTAAGATTTTTTGTTCTAGATCTGCAAAAAATATCATTGGTAATTTGATAGGGATTGCATTGCAATCTGTAGATTGCCTTGGGTAGTACAGTCATTTTGACAATATCGATTCTTCCAATCCAAGAACATGGTATATCTTCCCATCCATTGGTGTCATCTTCAATTTCTTTCTTCAGCATCTTATAGTTTTCAGAGTACAGGTCTTTTGCCTCCTTAGGTAGGTCTATTTCTAGGTATTTTATTCTTTTTGATGCAATGGTAAATGGAATCGTTTCATTAATTTATCTTTCTGGTCTTTCGTTGTTAGTGTATAGAAATGCAGCAGATTTCCGTGTATTAATTTTGTATCCTGCAACTTTACCGAATTCATTGATGAGCTCTAGTAGTTTTCTGGAAGCATCTTTAGGATTTGCTATGTATAGTATCATGTCATTTGCAAACAGCGACAGTTTTACTTCTTCTTTTCCAATTTGGATTCCTTTTATTTCTTTTTCTTCTCTGACTGCCATGGCTAGGACTTCCAAAACTATGTTGAATAAAAGTGGCGAGAGTGGACATCCTTGTCTTGTTCCTGATCTTAGAGGAAATGCTTTCAGCTTTTCTCCTGCTGAGTATGATGTTAGATGTTGCCCTCACTGATTCTTAATTCCTAGGTTATCAACATTCACATATCCGACACCATGACTTCTCTATTCCTTGATGAAGATCTTGACAACCACTTGTCCTCAGTCACTTATTCTTATAGTTAAACCCTAGACCTTGTCATAATCAATAAAAATAAACATTCCATAACCTCAGTTTCAAACATCCTACTCTCTAACCACCTTTCCCCCTGTTTCTTCCTCATTCCCTTTAGTATCCCAACTCCAATAATACTTCAGTGGAACCTAAAATACATCGATTCTACCACATTTTCATAATCACTCTGTCTTCTCTTCCCTCTTTAACTAGCTTAAAATCATGGTTAATCATCACAAACACACCCTTGAGTGTATCATCAACTCCCTTGCCCCTATCTCCCTTCACCATACTCCCTTAGGAAAATCCCAGTGCTGATGAAACCCAGTTTTTAACCTATTCCACATCTGTTCCTGCACAGCTGAACATGGCTGAAGAAACACACATGGTAACCATTGTTCTCTCTTTAAATAAATGACCAAGACCCTCAATGAGCCCTTAATCCTGCCTGCCAAACAGACTAAAATTCCCTTGTCCATTCACTTTCTCACTCTCCTAGAAAACCATTCAACACTTTTCCCTCTTTTCAAACCCCAAACTCCACTTCCTATTTCACTGTAGAGAAATGCCACAGCTCCACTACTATATCAACCTTCCTACCAGCATACATACTCACATATTCTACCCTTCTTCATGTTACTGTAATTCAGGGACCAGCACACTTTTCTGTACAGGTCAGAGAGTCAATATTTTAGGCTTTGTGGGCCACACAGTCTCTGTCACAACGATTCAACTGTTGTAGTACAAAAGCAGCCATATGCAATATACAATTACGTGTGGCTGTGAAATCTGATGATATTATCTTTGTGTGTCACAAAACATTCTTTTTTTTTTTTCAATCACTTAAAAACATGTAAAAAACATATTTGTAGCTTGTGGGTGTTACAAACCAAGGCAGAGGGCCAGATCAAGCCGAAAGGCCATAGTTTCCCAACCCCTTCTGTAGCTGAAATCATCTGCTCCTCTATCTAGCTAAGCCTAATCCATTCACTTGTCCACTAGATCCCATCTTCTTTCACCTACTCAAGAACACTGCTCTAGCATTTCTACCACACTCTCTCCTATCACCAATTTTTCTCTCTCCTTCAGACCATTCTTGTCCGTATACAAATATGCTATTATTTCTCCCACCATAAAAAGCAAAAGCTTCTTCTTAGCCCAGTTCTTCCTATTATTGCCAGATCTCTCTCCTCTTTGTAGTAAAACCCTTCCTTACTCACCGTCTCTAATTCCCCTTGTCTCAGAAAATTCTCTTCTAAACCCACTCTAATCAAGCTTTCCCTCATATTACTATTCCACCTGGTCTGTTCTTACTGATCAATAAATACATGTTACTGAACTGAATGCTCAATTCTCAGTACTCATCTAATTTAACTTATTTCAGCAGAACCTGACAAAGCTGACTGTTCACTCCTCACTGACACGCTCGCTTTCTTTTCTTGGCTTTTAGGACAACTTAGTTTCCTGGTTTTATTCCTACCTCAGTGGATATTTCTCCTTGGTCTCCTGTGATTGGTTCTTCCTTGACCCCTTCACGTCTTAATGTTGGAGTGCCCCAGTGCTTAGTGCCTGGTCATCTTCTCTCTACACTCATTCCCTTGGTGATCACATTTAGATTCCTGACTAAAACCATCCACACATGGACGTTTCTGAAAAATATATCTCAAGTGGACCTCTTCCCTAAACTCAGGAGCATCATGGTGGTTAACATTAATGCGGGGAGAAAGTAGACATAGTTGGAGTATATTTTGGAAGTAGGGCTAGCTGAATTTCCTAGGATTGGACATGGGCATGAGGGGAAAAAAAGAAGTAAAGAGAACAATCTCCATATGTATTACTTTGGTTTCTATGATAGTCCTTATTTCAAGGAACCCTAGATTTAAGCACTTCCCTCAGAAAATTTCTGTCACTAAAAACATGCTGGATCTTCCTCCCCTAAGCAGACAGAGCCTCTTTGGAAACATTCTTTCATGTGGGACCCATGAGAGCAGCAGCCGTATTCTCAGCAGCTAGAGCGATGTCCAGTACTTCCCGGCACAGGGAAGGCACTCTTCTTTTTTAACTGAAGTATGGTTGATGCACAATATTGTTAGTTTCAGGTGTACAACATAGCGATTCAACATTTAAATATGAATATCATGGTAAGTCTGGTACCCATCTGTCCCCATACAAAGTTATTAGTTTTATTAACCATATTCCTACATGACTTACTTATTTTACAACCGGAAGTCTGTACCTCTTAATCCCATTCACCTATTTTGCCCCAGCCCACACCACACCCCACCTCACTCTGGAAACCACCAGTTTGTTCTCTGTATCTATGGGTCTGTTTTGTTCGTTCATTTGTTTTGGTTTTTAAATTCTACGTATAAGTGAGATCAGTTGTCTTTCTCTGACTTATTTCACTTAGCATAATGCCCTCAAGATCCATCCATATTGCTGCAAATAGCAAGATTTCATTTTTTACAGCTGCAAAGTATTCCACTGTATATATGTACCACATCTTTACTTAGGTTGCTTCTGTATCTTGGTTATTGTAAATAATCCTGCCATGAACATGGGTGCATAAATCTTTTCGACTGTTTTTGTTTTCTCCAGGTAAATACTCAGAAGTGAAACTGATAGGTCGTCCTATTTTTAATTTTTTGAGGAACCTCCATACTGTTTTCCACAGTGGCTACACCAACTTACAATCCCACCAACAGCACATGAGGGCTCTCTTTTCTCCACATCCTCGCCAACACTTTTGGTTTGTTGTCTTTTTGATAACAGCCATTTTGACAGGTAGGAGGTGATACCTTACTGTGGTTTTGATTTGCATTTCCCTGATGATTAGATGATTAGAAAGGTGTTGAGCATCTTTTCATGTGTCTGGTGGGAAAATGTCTATTCAGGTTGTCTGCCCATTTTTTAATCGGACTTCTTTTTTGTTACTGAGTCCTATGAGTTCTCTATATATTTTGGATATTAACCCCTTATTGGATTATCACCTCAAATATCTTCTCCCATTCAGTAGATTTCCTTTTCGTTTCATTGATGGTTTTCTTCACTGTGCATGCAAGGTACTTAATAAGGTTTGTTGAATGACTGAATGACATCCTCCCATTTCTGTCCCCTGGCATGCTGCCTATTTTAACTCATTTTTTTATATACATTTTTGACCTTTTCATTCCACTTATTTTTCTACAGGTCAAAAATACTTGTTGTAGGCAACTTCTGATATGGCTCATAATGATTCCTACCTTCAGGTATTCATAACCTTGTATAATCCCTCCCCTTTACTGTAGGCTGGATCTAGTGACTTACTTCTAATGAACAGAACAGACAAAAGTGATGGGATATCACTTCTGTGATTAGGTTACAAAAGACTGACTTTAATCTTGCTGGATTTTTCTCTCCCTAGATCTTCTTGCATACTTGTTCAGATAGAAAGGGTCACCTGGAAAGGAACTGAGGATTGCCTCTGGCCATCAGCCAGCAAGGCACCAAGGCCCTCAGTCTAACAGCTCATTAGGAACCCAATCCTTCCAACAACCACTAAGTGAGCTTGGAAACAGATTCTGCCTAGGTTGAACCTTGAGATGACTGTGGCCCCCAGTGACGCCTTGATTACAGACTTGTGAGAGACCCTGTGCTGAAACGTTGTGCCTCATGACCAATTCTGAAGCAGAGGGCCCAACTAAACTGTGTCTGGATTCTTGACTCACAGAAACTATCAGATAATATATGTGTGTTATTTTACATCATTAAGTTCTGTTACACAGCAGTAGGTAGCTAATATACTACACTCCTACCTGATACAATGAAAAGAGAAACCAGAGTTCAAAATCTGACTGTAACTTGCCAGCCATGAGTCTTTAAGCTCAGTTTTAATATTTTCAAAGTGGGGATATCACCTACCCAGATAAGGATGTCTGAGAAATAAATGACATTTTGTAATTTATATAAAAACCAAGCCAGAGCCTAGCACATTGTAACAAATGTTAGTTTAAATCTGAGATCATACATGTCTCTCATACAATTATCACTAAATAGCAGCCCTTCAAATCTTTTTTAGAAGCACACAAGGTTGTAAGATATTAAATTTAATATAAAAATAAATAGTAAAGTACAGTTATAACCCTGTCACAAGTAAGGAAATGAAATATTTGAAAAACAATTTTCCTGTAAATTATTGAGTCTTGTCTTTCACTGGGAAGAAATAAAAATAATTTTTAAAAACTGTAGGATAACATACTTTGTCAGCAGCTGTCTCCGGAAGAGACTCTTCAATGCCAAGTTCTCGTCGTCTTTCAGCCCTAACTTCTGCATAACTACAAATGGTAAAAAATAGAATTTCACTGTTTGATCATTCATTTAAAATACTGCAGAGGTGTACCCATTCAGTGTTTGTTATGTGTCTTACTTGTTCATCACAAATTCCAGACTCTTTTCTATGCACCACAAAAACCTAAAACATATATACATGCAGTGTATATCTTAATTCAAATTCCATTTTTCTACATATCTCAAAAGTTTTATGTGCTACTGTAAATGATCCATAACCACACAGAACTTAAATTAAGACGAATTAAATAAAGGAAGAGTATGCTTTATCTACTCCAGTTCTCCTTTTACATGACTGACTGTGGTATATAAAAGACAGTTACAATATCTGCTCTAAACCATAAAATTTATGTCAAGAATTATATATCTCTATATATCTGTACTGTATTTCTTTCTATATAATGCCTATAAGTAAATGTAATAATAAATTGAAATATATATCCAAAATGGTGAAAAAATCACTTTGTATTTCATTAATAAGTTATACATAAAATTACATTCCAGAATCATTATGGATGTTTCTATATTCAGAAATTCTGTAAAAAGAATTATTACCTTACTACGGTGTGAGTACAAACAATGAACTCTGGCCTTGAATTCCACTGATGATAAGTGATATAATAATGAGTTTGAAGCCAAATCCACTGTTGTCCTTTGGTCAGGAACCTATAGTAACATGATTTGCCTTTCCCATATTGCATTACTAAGAAGAAAAGAAATATGTTTTGATTCATATTATTAGATTTTTAGCCAAAGGTATCACCCACATTTATATCTCTCTATATAATTCTTCTTCTGGCTTTTCAATAACATATAGTACATCAATTATAAGAAAATGCTATTCTGTAGAGATAGCAATTAGCATATCTTCCACAGTGCCCAATTTACAGCTGATCTTAGATACTTTTTCACATACAACAAATTTCCAAATACTCAAGAATAAATTATTCACATACTGACTTTCTCCTGCTAAGACATACTGAGGGCAACAGCAATAAGTAATCACACCTGAGCTCCACCCACCCTCCCGGCCCCCACAAGTACAGCATCTTTGAGGCATTTAATTCTAAACCTTAACTAACCAAAATCAGAAAAACTTAATCATTTAAAGTAACTGACAATACAGTATTTCCCAAAACATTCTCTGTAGATTGTAAGTTCGGAAGCCTTTTAATGATATTAAGCAAAAAATGGGTTTTGTGGTTAAATTAACTTGGGAAAATTTGTTAAATAGGTCTTCTCAAAGCCTTGAGTATGCTAATATATGTCAAGATTCTGGTGGTGGGAAGATGGGGATTGATTATAAGCTGTTACCTAGTTTTCCTTGACCATAAAATTCATTTTTAATAGACTGGCATTCATGCAAGAAACCTTAGGAAATGCTGGACAGGAATCGCTTGCTCTATTAATGAGGAAACCAAGTTCTACATACTTGAAACTGCTTGTCCAAAATTACCCACCTAGCTAATAGAGGTGTCAGATATTTTTAATACATCATGGAGCTTAGTGCCCATTATCACTTGAAGTGAGGAATGTTTCTTTTGTGAAGTGACTTTACTCTGAAAATCTTCCATATAGCTGATGATATTATATAACATGCTTTAATTTCATAGAGAGAGGTTTATGAGACCAGCCTAAGAAATTATGAAAGTATCTTAAATATCTAATTTAGAGGACACTCAAGAGGGAAGTATTTGGAGAGGAGGATCAGAGAAGCAAATAAAACCTATTAAAAACAAACTTCTGAAACAAGGAATGAATAGCACATGGTAAAGGGGTAGGGCTAGACTCTAATCCTGTCTCTGCCACCAATGAGTTATGGGCTTGTGAGTAAATTAGTTAGCCTTTCTGCGTCTCAGTTTACTTGTGGAGATAATAATAGTACCTACTTTCTACAACTGTGATGATGAATAATAGAGAATAATGTACGTAAATTGTTTAGAACAGGGCAAAAAATGCGATGATAATGTTCCTTCTGCTAATATAACAATGGCAGGTAACATTAATGAAGCACTCACTATGAGTTTTCTTTTTTTTTTAACATCTTTATCGGAGTATAATTGCTTTACAATGGTGTGTTAGTTTCTGCTTTATAACAAAGTGAATCAGTTATACATATACATATGTTCCCATATCTCTTCCCTCTTTCACTATGAGTTTTCTAAAAGAGATTCTATAAATGTGTCCCTACCTCCTGGGCCTGGATATCAAAATTTATGAAATAGTGTTCTAATATTTTGACATACTACTACAATTTTCAAACGAATCTACTTCTACTCTAGATGTAGAGCTTATACACTTCAAAACAAGGTTTATTAGATGCCATATTATAAAACTGTACTTACTACTATAGACTGAAATATGTAAAATGGGAAGAAGTTTAATTTAGACTTGATCTAGGATTCCTATTGGAATTAGTTATATATACAAAGAAAAAATTTCCAATATATTTCAAAAATACAAAAATGGTTCTAAGTTGGTATTTCACCACCTTCTATTAATATGATAGTTACTTACAGATTAAAAATTATCACCAGAAATATTAAAATCTACTTACAGTGCTCATGACATTTTGCCAAATTTTCTAGGTCATCCACATGATAGTAATCATAGCCTGATGTTCCCAGAACTTCGAATGGCAAATATCCTATTATGGGTGGTGCCCTAAATTACATATAAAACAACCAATATTATGAATTTTTCCATAATAAAAAATACTCAACTAGAAATCAATTTTGGGAGGAACCTTTATTTTTTAAATAATGGATAATGAGTTTGAGCGTCCTGATGAGAAAAAGTTTGTCCTTGAAATCCATTAATTTCAAGAATTATAATATGATTATTATCTTTTTATAGAATTGAAAAATGGGAGTTACCTGTGATCTAGAAATAGAAACTTCCATTCTAAACTATGTCTAGATGTAAACTCTTCATTAGGTTCTTCAACAGTGCACATTTCCTACAAATAAATTAATAATTAAAATTTAGAAATACTTTTCTGTGTCCTTAGCACAGTCCCAAACATTGTTAGCTGTAAAAGTCATTCTTAGCTAACTTTTCCCTAAACACTTTTTTAAATACATTTTTATTTTCTAGTACCAAGGAATATGGCAATAAATAGATGCAGGCTTCTGGGGGAGTACTTCTCACTCGACACATTTCTCTACTCACTCACATGCCTATAAACCCTAATTCTGAATTCAGATCTCTCTCCTGAATTAGAGCTCTGTATTTCTGTCTGGATGTTCCTGCACATCACAAACTCAACGTGTCCTAAAATAAACTAACTGCTTTACTCCTCATACCCAGTTACACAATGTTCCATCTCATTAACAGAGGCATACCTGTGTTATGCCATTAAGTCTAGAAATCTGATAGTCACAATACACTCATTTTCACCATTCACCATCTAAATGGCCACTACTAAATCCTTTCAATTTCACCTTCTAAGTTTTTAAGAAATCTGTTCAAGCCCATCCATCTTCAGGGTCGTAGTTTAGACTCTAGACCCTTGCCATCATTGGCTCACACTATTGCCAAAGTGTCTCCCCAAACAAGTCTCCCTGTCCTTCAACTCATCTTCTATTCTGGCCACAATTACCTTATAAATACTCAAATATGATTGTATAACTTCCCTGCTTAAAAACCTTAATGGTTGCTCATTCCATCAGGATAAAATCTACACTCTTCAGCAAGGAGAAACAAACAACAAAGAAAGAAGCACATATCATTGCCGGCATCTGCTTACTTTTCTAACATCATCTCTCACCATCCGTATCCGCTCCTCCACACACAGTAACCCTAGACTCTAGTCATACTCAACAATGTATTCCAACCTGCCTCTGTGTCCTTGAATAACCTTCTGTAGCACAGTGCAGTGATTAAGAGTTTGGGCTTTGAGAGAAAAAGAATTAGAATCAATCTCAGTTCTACTGCTTAATAGCTGTGACTTTGGGCAAGTAACTTAACTTCCCTAAGGCCACAGTTTCCTTAAATATAAAATGGTGATCATACCAGCATTTTTAAGAATTAAATGAGATAACGCATGTAAAGTATACAGCATGTGGTAAGCACTCAATAAACATTTTAGCCACTGCTATTAAGATCAAAACAAGCAGAGCGAGACTGGTTCAAGATCCTCTAACTGCTAATTCAGTACTTTGTCCTATAATATGGTGTTTCTCTAAATTTAAAATCTTAGCCTGGCTTATTTCCAGCCACTTTCCAGTGATTGAAGTCTTTGATTTTCCCACTTCCCTACTAATCATCTGCTTCCTGGGCCCAGGATATAAAAATAAATTATTTAACTGAATTTCAAAACTGAAAAGGTACATGAAAGGCAGTAAAAAGCCACTTGTGTATTTCAAAAGAAAATTTCAAAACCAATCTTTTAAATCTACCTAGAGTTTTGGCTTTTCCCCTTTAATGTAGTTGTGAACCATACAAAAAAAGCATCTTAAAATTTTGCACAAAAGCAGGACAATGGTGAAACATAACCACTGGTTAACTACAAAGGGTATACGTTTAAAAACTAGTTATATAATTTAATGAGTGCCTTGGTAACTCATTATTTGCTTCAAAAATATCATGATCATGTATATTTAATGTCTCATGGCCACTACCACTTCAATGCATACAGGAAGTATCTGGAAACAACAAAAAAATTACACAGACAATTCTCATAATATAAAGTGAAACCCCTTTGCGAAATAAAATTAGAAACATACCTTGATGAACTGAGGTGTAGCTAATCTGACAGTAGCTACAAAACAAACTCTATCTTCATAAGAAGGCCTGTGTGTGCGTTGTATTGTTCCTTCAAAACCATTGTGTGCTGAAGTGGATACTAAAACAATAAGGAAATAAGTATCAACAGTTACTCCAGTAAAATCTAGTTTTTACTGATATTCAAACATCTGTCCTTAAGAGCTTAAAAGAATACCAAGTGAAATTACATTGCAAAAGAAGCATTTTAACTTACCACTGTTTAAAGATTTGAAATTTCCTATAAATTTCACATATTCATAAGTAGATGGCTCCTTTGGGTCTATTGTTCCTCGAAGCATATGACAACAAAATTCTAACTGATTTTTTGCTGAAATAAGAGAAAAAATATGACATATTTGTGATTTATCATAATGAATATCACACAAAGTAAGATTATAACAGTTGTATAAGTCTACAATCATTATTTCCTCCAACAGAGGTCCTCAATGACATTTTGTTTAGTCCATAAAAGCAGAGTTTCTTTAGATGATCTCACCTTGTCCTTAATAAAGAAAACAGATCTTCTGATACAAGCCACTCCATGTTCCTCCATTTTTATTTGTCCTTCCTTCTCATTCTTCACTCTAATTTCAAAGAAAGGTTTTGCTTCCTATTCCAAAGCTAATACTTCTATCTCTACCTTGAACAGTCTTTCCTCTCTTCCTTCTCTAGAACCAGGGCCACACCACGGTATTTATTCCTTTAACATCCATACATGTTCCTCTTTGGGTCCTTACTTTCTACTTTTAAATTTGTTCAGGTCTTTCCATCTCAAACATATAAAGAGTTTTTCATGCTACTCTTTTTAGTAACACAGATCTCCTTCCTTTTCAATATGTGCTCTAGTTTCCATATGTTCACCTCCCTTAACTTTATGCATTGTGGCTTTTGCCCTCACACCTCTATAGAAACTGCTCTTCTAAAAATCACCCACGTCTGTATTAAGCTCAATGGTCTTTCCTCATTGTTTCTACCTCTTCTTAAAATTCACATATTTTCATTCCCATAGTATGAAACTTACCTTCCTACCTTACTGACTATTTCTACCTCTTCTGCTAATCAGTCTTCAAACTATGGGCATCACAAAAGTTCTTTTGATTGTAATCTATTATCCTTTACAAACTTACCAGCATTGACAAACTTATTTACTCCTAAATCTCTCTCCCCAACTCTAACATTTTATATAAGACCAAGTCTCATATCACTATTTGATTTCAGAACATCTCTACCTGATTGTCTCATCAGTAACTGAAACTCAAAATATTTGAAAGTGAATTTATCCCCCTTTCTTCCTAAGCCAGCTGTCCTTCCCCTTCGTCCTATGTATGTATGCTTATCTCCTTAGTTAGAAATCATATCAATTTGGTCTCTTCTCGTCCTATCACCAGTTCCCAAACTAATCTGTCACGGGATGTGCTGTTCATTTCACCAAGGAAGCTCTCATGAGTCATTTTTTCCAAATGAGCACCCAGTACCACCAGCTTGGGACAGACGTACACTACCCTGCATCTGGGTAACTGCAAAAATGGATTCTCCATGCCCCCACACTCTTCCCACTCAGAGTCACCCTTGCCTGTTACTCTAAGACTAACATCACTTTCATTATTATTATTTCAGCACTCAAGGAGTAATAACACCTCTCTTCACTCACAGCGTCAAACACATACTCTTCTGTTATTATCATGAATGGGTTTATCATCAAACTCAACAGGTTCAAACTCTAACTACACTCTTCCTAAAACCCTCCCCACTGATGATCCCTAGCTGTTTGGACACCTGTGCCTAACATCAAGTCCTACTGAGTTTATGCACTCAACGATCGAATGCATGCTTTCCTCTCCATCCTTACTTCTACTGCTATCCTTTTAATCTCCACTCTTGTTATTTTTCAAAATTTTTCACCTGAGAGACTTCCTTTTCAGACCACAAAACCACCCAAATCCCCTTGCACTGGCTTCTCACTACGTTAAAAAATAAAAACCAAACTGTTTAGGATGAAACATTAGGCCCTGTTTCCTTCTCTAGACACAGATCACATCACCTGTACTACCTCACCTTCATTATGACCCAAATGGCATATTTACAGAATCCTGAAGTTTCCAAGCAATTTACCCTCTGTTTTACATCTCGTTTACTCCTTTGACATGAAACATCCTTTTCATATACAAAAAAAGAAATAACTTTTTTTGTATATCAGTTCTTTAAGCAGGAGGTCTGCAAGTCATTTAATTAAGGCTTTTCTCTATTACAAAGTATTTTTGGGGACTTCCCTGGTGGCACAGTGGTTAAGAATCCGCCTGCCAATGCAGGGGACACGGGTTCGAGCCCTGGTCCGGGAAGATCCCACATGTCTCGGAGCAACTAAGCCCGTGCGCCACAACTACTGAGCCTCTGCTCTAGTGTCCGCAAGCCACAACTACTGAGCTCACGTGCCACAACTACTGAGCCCATGCGCCTAGAGCCTGTGTTCCGCAACAAGAGAAGCCACCACGATGAGAAGCCCGCACACCGCAATGAAGGGTAGCCCCCCGCTCACCACAACTAGAGGAAGCCCGTGAGCAGCAACGAAGACCCAACGCAGCCAAAAATAAATAAACAAATTAATTAATTAATTTAAAAAAAAAAGTATTCTTGCCTGATACAGAAGCCTAAGGTCTGTATTTCTGCCAAAGGCTTTCGTCCAGTTCTCCAGACAATGTTGCCCTTGTGAAGGTCTCTAAAGCAGACTCCTCTTCTGTCCACCTCTCGCCATGGCCCAGGGTTCCATCTTTCTAATTTTTCTCTCCTTATTCTATATATTTACCTCAAGCAATGTCATTCAATCCATGGCTTCAAATACAGTTTACAGGCCTATAACTGGCCTCTACATCATTATATCCAACCCAAATCTTTCTCCTAGGTGAAAGACTAGTCCTTTGGTCAATGTCATAGGAACTTGATTTTTAAACAATTATAAATAGGCTTCAAATGGATTCTCCTGGTCTCCGGTTTTTCTTCTTCTCAACTCCTTCTGACAGGCTATCTTATCAAAGATGTATGTTCACACATATTTACACGTGTGTGTGTGTGTCTGTGTGTGTATGTGTATCTCAATTCTTGAACGGTTAGTGTTCTACAGAATTTGAAGATTCAAAATATAAAGAACCTTTAAAATGATTAATGTCAGTATTACCGGAAAAGTCAAAACTTAAAAATCATGGAAAAAGTAGAAGACATCTAATCACTAATGGCCAAATGTAGTGCTGTAATGATTTCAGATTTTACACAGGATAATTTATGCAAGAAAATGAGGTATTCTGGTCAAATTAATTTGTCCAGTGAATCTAGGAGAAAAGTCAGATTATACCATGGTATTTTATACTTATTAAAGGCAGGGACTATTTTTCCCTATTCTTGGCACTTTTATGATATAGCACACAAATGTCTGGCACACTAGACACATCCAATAAATTACTGTTTAATTCTGTTTAATTAATAAAGCAAACAATTTCCTTTATTAAATAATTTTTTTAAATATAGAAGTCTTGCCCCATAGTTTCAGTGTTCAATTGGTTAGTGATGGTGAAAATGAGAATGTTTCATTTTCTCTCATTAAACACAGTAAGATTTTATATAAAAATTAAAAAGAATATACTGCAAGTTCCATTTTTGTGTAAAATACAGTTTTATGGCATATTATAACAAGAAGATGAGATTTCAATGTATTCTGGAAGAGTTCAGACTTCTAATATGGTCATAATTCCATCATATGTTAATATTTAAAAAGGATCTAATAAGGCATTTGGAACAATGCCATGTGTTAATTTGGTTAAACATACCTGGGTTTGTCACAAAATTACAAAAGTAAAGGATAACGCAACCAAATCTGTTTAACTTTTTGCTTAAGAACTACTACTTACATTTTAAATATTCAGGGGTTAATGAATCACTTTCCAGCAGATGCGTAGAGAGGATTTTATAAACTTCTGAATGTTCCCCCTCTGGGATAAAATTAAATATACTTTGATCCACAAGATCTGACTGAAAAAGAAATTTTTAAAAATTAAATAATTATAGTGATTCAAGAGACATTTATTTTAAAAGTACATAATCACTCTTAAAACATCAGATGAGCATATGGTTAATGTTTAATTATCTGTAAAAACTGACAAATGTCACGTTACAGAGCACAACTCAAAAAACAAGACTGAGAAGGTGAAAGAGGTCAACATGACCTCATTGCCTCTGAGACTAGTGTCATCAGATTCATGATCAATATGACCTTTGAAAGTCTGATAAGTTATTTGCAAAGGTGAGTTTCAAATTTGAACATGTAAAATATAACAGGACTAAGAAAGTTGATTAGAAGAATCTTAGGCTACCAGATGTAGCCTTACCATACATCCCAAACTCTGGTAAGTTATGGTGGTGTACACTGCAATAAAGGGCCACAGGAGTGGCCACAGGCTACGTGAAGAGGAGACTTGACTTTGGTGTCATTTCAGTTGTCCAATGTGTCCTTTCTTTTTTATTTCATCTTTTCCAGCCATCTACCCTGTACCCCACTGTCAAAAAGCCATGCTTTAAGATAACCACTCTCTTCCCCAAAAAAGGCAAGTTATGTGTTGAGCATTATAATCCTTGCTAAAATACGGCTTTAATCAACAGTAATTTGACAAGCATCAGGTGGCCTACAATGCGCCATGGCTGTGGAATCAAAAGTGAATAGGACAGTGCCCGTCCGTAAGAACCATCGACAACAAAACTTTAGTGACTTCACATTTCCTGCCAAATCCCATGCAGTCTACCCGGCTTCTCTACATTTTCAAACTGCCCTGTGGAATCCTGGGGTTACTGAAGTGGTGACTATGGAGGTAGGCATGGAGGGCAAGGGAAGTGAAAAGGAGTTGTGAAAGCGGGCTAAGGGTTCCACTAAGAAATTTCACTTTTGTTTGTATTTCAAACACTGTAAAGATTGTTAAAAACAAAACGAAAAAAACTTCAAACAGTAACAAAAAACAGCCACTGGGAATGATAAGAGGTGGGAAAAGGGGTGTTTACCACTCTTGTACAAGCCATACATTTACACTCTTCCTTCTGTATCTTCTCTAGCCTTCAAGGTCCACCTCATGAAGTGGAGTATCTTTCCCCTCTCTCACCACATGTTTGTACCCTTCCATCTTGCAAAGACCAGTTCAAATTATTTTCTTCAAAAATATGTCCCTTAACTGCATAATCCACAGTAAAAATAATAAAGTTCCTTTAGTAATTACTACTCATATCCTTCATTTCTCATCAAAAATATTTAATTATATTTTAATCTCTATGTCCTACCGCTCTGTGGGTGAATTAAAGGGCCCTATTTCTTACACCTTTATCTCCTATCCTTCAAATCAAGACACAATAACACTGAGCTTTGCACATAACGGTTATTAGTGCAGTAAATTATTTTGAATTAAGGAGTTACTTGATAAGCCTTAAGGGGTAACCACACCAAAAATATATCTGCATTTTAACAAGGAATTTTTCTGAATGTCTGAAAAGTCTCTAGAACAGAAGGAATAAAGAAAAAATTAAGGCATGAACAACAAAAAAGGCTAAAAAATTGCCTTTTATTCATAAAATAAAGTATTAAAATATAGGCATTGACATTAATGTAAAAAATAGTCTTGACAGAAAAATAAGATACCTATTTGTAGAACTAAAACTCATTTTGGAGATGATTACAGTTTCCTACAATTATTTACTTTTACTGACATTTCTTCCACTATTTCAGTAAATTATGATCTGACGTTTGTCACCCTTGCTTTTTTATCTATAAATCTATAGGCTGTCTCATATGCATAGAGAAAATAATATGACTATCTAGTATACAGAGTGGTATAATCACAAGCACTACTTCTCCACCATTCTGCTTCCCCAGACACTTGATAAACTGAAGTATCAGACTTAGCCGGCAACTAACTGATGTGTGATTTTCCATTAACCATTACACTTCCAATCTCTAAATGAAGTTGATCATACTTGATGTTGCCATACCATCCACTCAGTTCCCAAGCACAATTCAAAGGAAAGAGAAGGAAGTGACAGCTATCTGGATCCTTCTGTCTCCCTCAATTATTTTCATGAAGAAGAAATGTAAATCCTGCTGATTGCCATATGATATAAATCAACAGGCTGTTTTCTTTACATTAGGTCAATGCAACCATTCAGTGGACATTATTAACTATCATCAATTATCTTTTCCTCAGTGAGAAAACTGACAAATAACTGCTATAGAGAGTAGCTGCTCAAAAGGGACTGAAAGCTCCTCCAAAAAAATGTCAGGTATATGTTGGATATAACATATTTTTAAACAACTATGTTCCTTATACACAGGCATAAGGAACAGAGATTCTGGTCCTATCAAGTAAGCTTTACTTGCTTATTTCAAATATTTGTTTTCTTATTAAAAATATTTATTCGCCAATAATCATATAACTATTGAAAAAAATTCTAAATTGTTATTTCTGCATACTGCATTTACACCAAAGATGGTACTGACTTTCTTAGCACATTCTTGTGTTTATAGTTCAAAATTACCAAGTTAAGAAGAGTAGAAAATGAAACGCTCATACAGTATCTTAATAGTGGCACTTTTAGTCCTGGACTCTGTTAGGCTGTAACATGGTGAATCTTCCTCCCTATATTACATGGTAACAAATTTAATATACTCTCTTCTCAGGAACACATTTAAGCAAGTTTGAGGAAAACAATCTTAAATTTTAAAATTTTACAAATTTTAAGTTCCTGGTAAAGAGACCCAACTTTATGTCTTGGCACTTCCACTAAATTGTACAATTAAGACCAATTTCTCTGGGTTTCATGTATGCTTCTAACAAACATAAAGGGGCTGGGGCTAAGGATGTCTAAAATCCCTTCCGGCATGGAGGTGGTATGACCCCATAATTTTGTTGTAGAAAGCCACACCAGGAAAAAAAAAAAATTCATAAATTTCCTTTCCTGATTATTAGCCACAAATAGGTTAAAATGTACCTAAATTAATTTCATAAGTATGACATGACAAAGTTAAGAAAAAATTTTTTGCAGGACCTATAGAATCAGTCTTGCAATTTTACAGTCAAATTTAAATTAAAAAATGTTAAGTCACATTGACCACTGATTAAGATGGCAAATTTTAATTTCTCAACAGAACTGAATTATAAACACTAAAGCCTATATTTAGAGATTTGCTAATGTTTCTCCGCCTCTGGGCAAGAGCCAAAATTCTATTTTAGACCAAAAGGTATGCATGTTCAAATACAAAGAAAGGCACACCATTCTTTTAAACCTTTTGTTTAGCATCTGTTACAGTTTAATTATTAATGGCAAGCCAAAACAGAAAATCACATACTTTTTTCCTTACTGTGTTTGATCCTAAACAAGTATTACTTCATTTTCTCAAAACACACTTGTGTTTTTGTTTTCAAACCTTCAAATAACATACAACATTGTCAGTGATGCGAAGGAAAGTATCCACCGTAACTGGAGAGCGGTAAAAAAAAAACAAAACTGTTTTAATAAAGGCTACTATGAACTCCGCACGGAACGAAACGGGTCTGCTGGATCAGCAGCGACCTCCTCTGCCCACACGTTCACCTGCTACACGCTCTGGCTGGCACAACAATCAAAAAGATCCAGAAGATGTTACCAACAGAGAAAACTGGGTAGGGGACCTATGGGAACTCTCTGTACTATCTTCTCGATTTTTCTATAAATCTACAAATAGTTCTAAAATTAAAAGTTTAAAAAAAAATCCAGGAGGGAATGGTGACGAGGTTTCTCACTGAGGGGAGAATGTTAATGATCAAACACTTGGATCCCAACTAGATCTGTGGTAGACATGTTGTTATTTCAAAATGCAATTAAATATTCCCTCACTAAAGATCCAACACCAGCGTGCCATTAGGAAGGAGTTTTTAAAACATCTCAATCAAATAATCTACTCACTTTCTTATACTCAATCAATAATTCCTAAGTGCCTCTCTGAGAAATCAGCCAGCACACGTGGATACAGAGATGAAGTCCCTGCACTTAGGAAGCTTACATCTACCATTATTATCAAAATAAACAGAAAATTACAATTCATTGTTAAGTGTCACGGTGGCAGTACATATAAGGTAACGTGAGAACACAGAGAAAAGGAATCTAATTCTCAATGAAGTCCAGGGAAAGTGCCCAAGAAGCAGGCTTTTAAAAAGTCTGACCACATTGCAAATTATACCCTGACTATGACTAAATTAAAGATTATATAGTTTCTATAAATACATAACCGAAAGAAAATCCAATAAAAATGTCTGTGGTTTAAAAGCATATAATTATACCTTTATTCAAGTTACTTAACCTTATTTTTTTAAATTGAAGTATAGTTGATTTATAGTACTATTAGTTTCAGGTGCACAATATAGTGATCCAATTTTTTTAATAGATTACACTCCAAAGTTACTACAAAAGTTTTTACAAGGTTATTACAAAAGTTATTTACACTTTAAAGTTATTACAAAATAATGGCTATATTTCCCTGTGCTGTACAATATATTCTTGTTGCTGATCTATTTTATACGTAGTAGGGGTAATCCCATACCCTTCTCTCGCCCCTCCCCCCATCTTTCTCGCCACTGGTAACCACCAGTTTGTTTTCTTTATCTGTGAGCCTGCTTCTGTTTTGTTATATACATTCTTTTGTTTTATTTATTAGAGTGCACTAGTCAATCTTATCTTAGTCATATCTTAATCCTATCGAGGATTTCTTTCCCTGGCTTTTTTCACTACGTAAATATTTTTTAAAAAAAAGTCCTCCAGAAAATTCTGTCCTTTTCTCTGCCCATAGTAGTTTACTTACATGTTGCTATAATCTCACTGTTTATTCCCAAACAATTTTTAGATGTTGGGCTGATCACCTATTGTTTGAGCTTACTTGTAAAGAAAGCCCCTAGAGAAGCAGTAAAGCCAAGTCATTTTCTGTGTGACCCAAAGAAATTAGCAAATTACTTACTGCCTGGCTTTCAGAAACAAAGTACCCTTTTCGAATCTGACCTTTTAAGTATAGAGTCCATTCTCTTTACAAAGTACAAAGTAGCAGAGTAATCAGAGGGAAGGAGATACTGCTTTTCAACATCTCTTGAAAGAGATCCTTATAGAACAGTTGACTCTGTACTGTTATACATTTTCAAGAGATGGGCATTTTAAGAGTAATTTATAAGTAACTTCAAAATATTTACACCACAAGCCCCACTGTAAGCAGATAAGTTAGGGGGTCCCTGGAGAAAGAGAACCAGGAATGGCTTTCTTGACGTAAGAGAAGCCATTTTGTAATCTAAGCCTGGCCACAATGCTTGCCCTGATCTCAGTATTTAATGATCTGAAGGGAACAAAGGAATGCAGGGAGAGAGAAAAGGCAGGCAAACAATAGTGCAGGGATAAACCAGAGTCCTAGTTCCTTCTCAAAGGATATACATAATAATACATCTGAGTGCTGTAGGAACCAAGGCCCCCCACCCCAAGTGGAGGATATAATGATGATGCTGACCTTTTCTGACTTCAGTCAAGTAAAGCTGGGACTCTGTCAACCTTTGCCCCACTTCTATGCTGAATTCTCCTCTGCTAAAGCCCCTTCATGAATATGCATGTGCCCTTAGCTGAAAACTTCCCCAATTTTGCTGTCTGGGGAGACTCTGCTTTGGGAAAGATCCGGCCCCCCCCCCAATGTGTTCTCCTTACTTGCTGCGAGTTATGATAAATCCTTCCTTCTCCCAATCTTTGGCTTGGTTGGGTCTATTGGCTTGGCACCCACCAAGAGGCGAACCCAGTTTCTGGGTAACACCATCTTAGATAAGAACATTACATATTCAATAAAAACTTTAAATTCATAAGAACTGTCAATTGTAGCAGAGCACCTAGCATAGCACCTGGCAGAGCAGATGTTCAATAAATATATGTTAAGTAAAACAGCAAATACATAATTCAGGTATTCACCATTCTAATCAAAATTATAATTATTTTCGAATTATCTACCCTTTTGATCATATTAATAACAAATTGAATATGGCCACTAAAATGTTATCAACTCAAGCCACAGAGCACAAAAGTTCTGTATCTATTATTTTCAGTATGTTCTTATAAGTCATTCTTTTGAGAAAATTATTATTTAGCTGCAACAAATATCTCAGTAGAAATTTAGTTATTCTCAAGATAATTTCAGTGATTAAGCAACGTCTTCACCACGCTGATTAAAAAGTTAATACTGAAAATTCAGCATTAGAATAAAGAGGGCAGGAAGAATAGAGGTTAGATAAAGTGGTAGTTGAATATTTAGTCACTATAGATTAGAGTTACGACTGACCTGAGAAAATACAGCCATGCTAAAACAAGAGACATATTTAGAGGTCTCATCCCCGCTCCAACCATTGTTCAGCACTGCTCTGAGGGGTCCACTTCTTAAGTGCTTCAGGACGTTTAGAATAGGCATTAAATAAGAAGAAGATCACAGGATTTTTATACTTACTGGTAAATGTTCAAGTAATGAAGTTACACTCTCAGACACATATATTATGCTTCCATCTGTCATGATTGCTAAAAAAAAACCATCAAGAGCCTGAAATTAAACATAATGGTCAGTTAAATGAAAAGAAAAAAGTATTTCACAGGACAGAAATAAAAATCTAAGATAAATGACAAAGGACTTAACTGTGGAAATTTCCAGAGCACTGTCAAAATGCTAGCTTTTCCCCTTTACAATACCTTAGTATCTATCTTTGTGCATTTTAAAATGCTTCTGGAAAAAAAAAATCACTCTATGGCCATTATTGGATGATTGGTTTCTAAAAGGTAGAAACAATGTTCTACCTTTATCATGTTATTATACAACAATGGCCTTATTTGAAGATGTTAATATCTCCGAAGCACATAGGCCACCAATAATATGTCTTTGGCACACAAAAGAACACATTACCACCTTCGGATATATTAACAGACAGATATTATGTACAGACTGAAGCACAGGGAGATACATGGGGAATAAAGTGAAAGGGAATAAGCTGAAAAAGTAGGCTGAGGTCAGATCATGAAAGGCCTTGAATACCAGGGCAAGACATATCGGACTTTGTTCAAGAGCGGTCTGGAAGCAGTGTGTAAAATGGATTTAGAGGAAAAAGTGAATTAAGAGGAAAATCTCAGTGGGCTTCAGAATAGTAGGGGAAGTTAAGGTGAATCCAAATGAAATTAGCAGCAGTAAGAATAGAGAAGAAAGGACTTAGGCAAGCATTAAGAAATGTGATGTTAGAGTTCAGGAGAGAAGTCAGCATAGGGGAACAATACTTAATAATAAAGCAATCCTGGGACTTCCTTGGTGGCGCAGTGGTTAAGAATCTGCCTGCCAATGCAGGGGACATGGATTCAAGCCCTGGTCCGGGAAGATCCCACATGCCATGGAGCAACTAAGCCCGTGCGCCACAACTACTGAGCCTGCGCTCTAGAGCCCGTGAGCCACAACTACTGAGCCAACATGCCACAACTACTGAAGCCTGCGTGCCTAGAGCTCATGCTCTGCAACAAGAGAAGCCACCGCAATGAGAAGCACGCGCACTGCAATGAAGAGTAGTCCCCGCTCGCCACAACTAGAGAAAGCCCGTGCGCAGCAACGAAGACCCAACTCAGCCAAAAATTTTTTAAAATAAATTTATAAAATAGTAATAATAATAATAAAGCAATCCTGTATTCACATATCACAAAGTTTTTCATTTGAGAATCTTAGGCACCAAAGTTGCAGCTGAAGAAATGAGATCTGCAAAAGAGAGGAGACTGCCAAAGACAAATCCTTGGGGAATAATCTATTTATGGGAATGAGGAGGAGCAAAAGCACCAGAGAAAATGACAAAGACTGAATACACTGTTGTCGATGAAGTCAATGGAAGAAAGAATGACAAAGTGAATGAGGAGGAAGAGGGATGGTTCAGTATAACATAGAATCAAATAAGACAAGGAATGAGAAAATGAGGACTGAATTTTGGTGACTTTTAAGAGTAATTTCAATAGGAAGGTGAGTCACATTACAATGAGTTTAGAGATGGGTGGATGATCAGAAGTCTATTATAAACCACTCTTTCTTCCCTTCTGAAGTTCATGAAAGGACACATTTTGAGGGGACAAAGTATCAAGGGAAGTCATTTTTTAAAAAAGTAACTGAAATATATTTGCAGGCTGAAGGAAAAGAAGATGCAATAGAAAAGATGTTGAAGATATACAGCAGAAAAGATACACCGTAAGAGGAGTTCCTCTTCTCCTATCAAACTAGTTATCACACTAAATCTGAATTTCTTGTTTAAGTATAGGGTTCTCTCAAAGGATACAATCTCTAGTGAGAACTATGTATAACTCCTCCAATACTGTATCTGCAGCACCTAGCATATGTGTGGCCCGTGGCAAGTAAAAAATAACCTGTATGTAATTTATGGATCTGAGAGTTAGAGTAACCTCCCTCCAAGTAACTGTTGAGGTACGTGTTGGAAGTAGGGAAAAAGGCATCCCCCACCTCCCCTTCAATTGAGGAAGACGTTTGGATATCACAGAAAGTACTTATTTTGAGTAGATGCCTGTTTTCTAGAATGGCTCAAACTCATTCTTGGCTAATGTAA
This sequence comes from Balaenoptera physalus, assembly GCF_965194825.1. Lineage (NCBI taxonomy): Eukaryota > Metazoa > Chordata > Mammalia > Artiodactyla > Balaenopteridae > Balaenoptera > Balaenoptera physalus. The sequence continues at coordinate 75,279,596 of NC_138884.1, read as the reverse complement.
GGGGAAGGGGTGAAAATCTTATAATTTAAGCAAATTCATGAAATTTTTACAAAAACTCCTCGGTACAATAATGCTGGTATTATTTCCTAAGGAAAAGGGTCAAAATGATGTTAAGAAAGACATGCTTTTCTCATGTGAAGCTAGATTGTGTCATCTTTGAAAGCAAATTACTATTCTCTATGATGATCTCTATTTGCTAGAAATTAGGATGCAGCTCTCTTCTGTGAAGAGAATCAACTAAAATCAGAACTCTTAATGACTTGATCCCACTCCCAGAACCAGAGCCTGACCCTTCCTCTTTCCAGGCAGTCAAAGATTCAGCAGAGAAAAGCCTCCACCAGCATCTCGCCAAGTCTTAACACAAGAAGGGATCCAGGGCTCAAACTTCTTTTGAGTGGAGGAATGTAATTTCCCAAGAAGGTAAGTAGGTACACCAAAAACTGAAGGGGCCTTGAGGAGGAAGACTCGAGAGATGTGGAAGGAAGAGCAAGATACAGAAGGACATCCTCATACCAAGACTGAAGACCTTGAAGGTTATCCCTTGCCCATGTTGTATGATAGGAGGGAGAGGGCTCATTAGTTAAAACTCATCTTCCTATTTGACATCTACTTTACCCACAACAAAAGGCCTGTGTAAACCTTCGCTGTTTCCTTAGTGGGTGTTTAATATGGGAAGACTGGATGGAAGTTCTAGGGAAGGGGACAGAACCACCTTGTGATGAGGCAGGCAGGGCACTGGCCCTTCCCTTGTAGATTACTGGAGAGAGCTGCCAGCTGCCGAGGAGAAAGAACTCCTTACAAGGAGATGACTTCACACAGAGATGACTTTGCATAGAGGTCTGGTCAGGCTAAACTGCCCTGATTTCCTTGGCTACTCTCAACACCCCCAGCAAGGGTAGCAAGGAATATTCCTGAAGCAACAGAGACAAGAGGGAGAGGGACGGGTGGCAACGGAAGAATGGAGAAAGACAGCCAACACATAAGGTGTAAGTGAATTTTAAGATCTTAGTCTGAGTTCTTGAATTAATTAGCAATCTGACCAGACAAGCTGCAGCCTCTCCAGGCCTCATCCGTAAAATGAAGAGGTTGAGCTGAATGACCCAACTCCTCTACTAGCAGCTCTAACATTCTACGATAGAGCCTACATCTGAAATTCTGCTGAAAAGGGTATCCAGACTGCCTAACTATAATCTCATCAATATGACCAGCAAACAGTAACATAACTAGGTTAGTTGGACCCAGGTTACAGTACACACATTTATACATATCCTTCAATCTTGGCAATATGAACTTAAAATGCATATTTACTTAGTAGTTGTAAATATTCACTAAAAATCAAAAATATGCTTGACATATTGAAAATAAATAAATGTAGTATTTTTCAGGAATGTAATTTTAAAAGCAGTGAGGATAATCATGAGACAACTAATTTATATTTTCAAAATTAACATGTTTAAATTTTCTCTGTTGCATATTATATATAATGTTACAATCTCTAGACTCTTTATTTTTAACACTTATCTACATATGCACTACATGTGTCTTGGCAATTAATTTAAAAAATCTGTTCATTGTAAAGAAAAATTTGAGGACAACGCTTTCCGTTTAGCTTATTAGTGAATAGGTAATTTACCTTGCTGAGATTCTTAAGTGTAGATATTACATCAATTTATGAATTTATAAAAAGTTTTTCATACCAATAAAGCAGGGTACATAAATAGCTTATGATTAACACAGATGATCTTATTAAATGATTACACTGAGAAATAATCAAAGAAAAAATTAAAGAGGAATTAAATGAGTTGATTTCTTCTTGTGGTTATAGACATTAGCTTGTGTGTACCCTTTCATAAATGTATTACTTCTATCTAAAGAGATAATTTCGGACAATGGCAAACTACTTTTAAGAGGAGAAAAAATTTAACCAAATTGGAACTATTATTTGGTTTGTAACTTAAGTGTCCACTAAGTTAAAGAGTTGACTGCTGGTTACTAAGCCAGAAGTCCTGTGCCACGACTAGCCTTCACTGAAAAGAAGTCTCATAAGCGGCAGTGGGCACAAGGGCTGGGGCCACAGGGACCAGAGGCTAGTCTTGCTGAAGTAAATCCTAGCTAAGCTAATTACTGTTTTATTTTGAGCAAATTTCATAATCCCTTTGTTCCTCAATTTCCTCATCTGAAAGTTAGAAAGGGATACAAATAGTTTATCTTCAGAAGATTATTGTAAGGATTCACTGAGGTAATATGTGAAAAGTGCTCAGTTATTTTTCAGATTTTAAGCACAGCTTTAAATATATATACAATGTATTTATACTCCAACAAATTTTCATACGGTAACATTTCTGCTGAATAGGTAAAGACTTAATTAATCCAGCAATTAACTGTTCCACCTAAAGTATAAATAGAAAAATAGTTCATTAATTTGCAAAATAATGTTGCTTTAGGCTTTAGTCAATATACAAAGACACTTGAGAAATGGCTATTACATATACATACACCACACAGCAAAATGCTTAAGTTCTAAAATAACAGACCCAAACAAACAGAATAAGAAATGTAAATTATTTAACAACCTCTGTATATTCCTACCTCAACTGCTTTCCTCTACTTCTTCCATGTCTACCTTCTTCTGTATATGTATTTTTCTTGTCCTTAACTGTTACCACCAAAGTTTACCACCTTTGTTTATTGTAAGTTTTCATGGAAATCTGATACTGAACTCCGTACTTTGTGTGCATAGATGACACCTTATTAATGTAAATAGGAAATGATTAAAAAGTAAAAAAGTAAAATAGATAGGTATGAGTGACTCAAAATTTTTGTGGATTTTATAATTGATTGTATGAGTTATTAAGTTTTGCAATTCTAAGCAAATATGACCTGAATTGTTTTCAAAAATAATTTTGTCGCAAAAGAACATCTACTTATTTCGTTTTAGAAGTTTCTATTTGAATTGAGAAGAGTTGCCTTTCAATGTATATTTCATTATTTTAATATTTTCAAAATACTTCATTTATTACCATTTTATGTTGTGTTTAGGTGGATTTTAATTTGTTAAAAAAAATCCTACTGTCTAGTAGAATACATTTCATAATAATATTTAGTATGTGATGAATAATATATTTTATTTTTCATTTGAATGTTACTGTGGTCCAGGTAGAGAACTTGGTAGTTATAGGTTTCTGACTTTTATTAAGCCTCTCAAAAATTCAGATGATATTGAAACCACAAGGATTTGGCATTATTTTACCACATAGTACTACTTCCTTACAATACTTATATCAGTTAATTTTAACTGAAGAGATGGTTGATTGACTTACACTGAATTAAGATTTTTCAGTATTAAATTAATATTGTTAAAACTATACTAAAATTGGTAACCCCTGTGATTTCTTTTTTAAGGAAAATAAAACTTTTCAAAAATTAAATCTGGACATACCTCCAGCATTAATTGTGTAAACTCTTCATTACTAAGGAATGTAGGTTTCCAGTCCTGTCGAATTTCACTAGCATCTGACTGTGCAGTGATTTCTGTAAACAGATTGACACATTAGCGGTATAGTCCAACCACAGGGAAAGGGTGGTGGTACAAAAGTCCTACAAGTTGCCTTCCCTTCTCCCACTCTAAACCATAGTCAATAACATTCATTGGTCTAGGTAGGTTATCAGGAGGTCCAAGTTTGGGGATGATGAAATATTTGAGCTAATGTAGCAAGTTATCTCCTTAGATTTGCTCTCCTGAAAATACCAGTCTCTTTGGATTTTCTTTGGGGAGCTCTGAGAACCTGTGTCGCTGACAGGCCTGAGATTGCTTCCTGCTTTACGCAATGACCAAACAAGAATCAGAACAAGCAGATTAGACCAAGCATTAGGAATATATTCTTTTTCCCCTTCCTTTCTTTGCCATTCAAACGGTAGCACCTAGAGCAGACATAAGGACGTGAACCTGGAGGAAAGGAGCCAAGGAGATCAGTCAGTCTGCTTTTAAAAAAGAATGACTTTATTTCACTCCAAAAAAAAAAAAAATTAAAAAAAAGAATGACTTTAGGCCTGCCTATTGCCAGGCAGAAAGATTCTTTCCAGTCTAAGGTATTCTATTCTTAATTAATCAAGGAGACTAAAATAAAATTTTAGGCAAAAACTTTATAGTAATAAACCCAGAGTAATCCTGCTTAGTGTCCTCTGGTATGTTTTCTTAGTAGTAGGAAGCTGTTCAAAAATTTGCAGATCCCTGGCTTAAGGCACACATTTTAACACAATAATTACAGTTTATCTTGCAACATACTTCTAATGGATTTAGTTATGAGAAAACTATTCATAAACGATGAAATGTGAACTATTTAGGTAATATTTTTCCATTTTTAAATGCGGACATATTAAAACAAACAAGTAAAATTAAAATCTATGTCATAGAGTTTACTCTACAAAATATACTCTACGTTGCAGTGAAAAAAATGGACTAAGTTGTTTTGATTTTTCTATTACCAGATATATAAATATAGCATATTAAATTGGCACCCAAAATTTGGCATATTGGAAATGCCTGTACTAGATATGAAGAGTAACTGAGAAGTATAGCTACTAATTCTGTAGAACATAGTCATGCTTTTCAAATTCACATTATATACATTCAGAAAAAAGGACTTAAATCCATAAGCAAATCCCATCAAGTTTAGTTAAACCCAGGTTTATTTTTAGAGTAAGAAGTATATAAGAATTACCTTTCAATTTAAGGTAAATTTTTTTGGTGTGAGAATCATACACCCAATTTTGAAAAAAATATCTAAATGCCAAAATGAATCCTCTACTGTCAGGGGGAAATAAATATGCATGCATATTATTTCATTTCATTCAACAATCATTTACTGAACTCCTACAATGTCTGAGGAATGAGTGTGCTATCTAACAAGGGGCGCTGAAGTTAGTGAGAATACTATTTGTAGAGATAAAATGTAATGATAATGGTGGCAATAAAAATGAAGACCAGCAATTTTGAGAATAATCAACAAAACTGGCAACTGTGATACTGTACTACAGAAGATGAAAAAAATGCAAAACTCTTCTCAGGTTTGAGTCCCAGGGGATTGAAAGGATAGTGGTGTGAAAATGGAAAAAGGAAAGCTGAGAGAAAGAGATGACTTGACAAATGAAAATGAATTCAACTTCAGATGCGTTGAGTCTGAGGACACATAAAACAAAGACCCAGAAGTTACCTGGAAAAAAAAAACGGAAAGGTTTGCATCTAAAAATATAGATTTAGTAGTTTAAGAGAGAGGCAAAACCAAGGGAAGGAGCATAGAGAAAGCAAGAGCACAAAAGACAAGACCTTGAGAAATGTCGTGTTCAGAGGGCAGAAAAAGAAAGAGGAAAGAAGTTAGCTCAGCTGGGAGGGGGAGGTGAATGAAGAAGTACAGTGTATCTCAGGCCAAGGGAAAAGGTAGCCAGTGGAGGATGGATGAAAATTTCCAGTGCTTCAGAGATGCAGAAGAGGATGAAATGTAAGAAAAAGCTACCGATTTATTGGTAGCAGAGCGTGTGGGGGGTCATGGCATTAATGAAATTAACAAAAAATAATTTTAAACAGTGGTGGAGCATAAACCAGGCTAGTAATGTATCACAGAGTGAGCTAGCAAGAAATAGAGGCACTAGCTACACATTCTCTTTCTGAGAAGTTCTGCAGTTTCATTTCCATCTGAAAAAGAAATGTCCTTTTACAAGTTTTTCACCTATTTTCTATTAAGTAGCATTTATTAAGTACCAAAATACTTAACATTCTTTAAAATTTTCTTTTCATGACTTATTTACTCAAAGTGATTTTCTTTGATTAATAATCACTTTAAAACACAGTATTTATTTCCTAAATATACACTGAAGCAATCTTTTAAAATGACATATAAAGTTCTCATGATCTGACTCTTGCTTCTCTTTCAAATATACCCATAACTTTCCAACTCAAACTATGCTCCAGTTAAACTGAACTCTCCCTGCTTCTCTGGTTTTACACATGCTATTTCCTCCATGTGAAGTGCTGTTTTTCTTAAGCTAACAGGAAGACTCAGTTGAAAAATTTAACTGTTAAGACTTCCCTGACACATTCTTTCCTCTGTGTTCTCACACAAAGTTTACAGTTTACGAGCACTACTCACATTATAATTACTTGCATTGCAATTAGCTGTTTATATGTTTGTCTCCCTTGGCCTGAGTTACTTGAGGGCCAGGACTGTTACCCTGCACCACAAGAATCTAGGATATACTAGTAGGCACTAAATACATGTTTGTTGAATGAAAGAAAGAATATACCAGGAAATCTTTAAAAAGGCAATTATTTCCTTTTCTTAAAAATGGTTAGGAAGCATACAGTCTCAAGCCATCACTGCCAAGATTCCATCACATTATGCTTTAAGAGACAGTCTGTTATTATTCAAAAAAAAAAAATCCATTTTACAAAGTTAAAAATGTACCTTTATGTTTTCGTAAAAAATCAATGCTCTTCTGTAGAACAGTAGATTTGTCCATCTTTCTAGCATTCCCAGGAAGCATGGATCCCAGTTCTTTAATGAGAACATTAAACTGATCTCTACGTTTCTTTTCAGATTTGTTTCTAGATACTCTGTTGAAATAAAAAATTAGATAACCAGTTTTCAAACAGTCCATTTAATTACACAAATAGTTTAATACAGTGCTCAATAAAGACACAACCACAGAGCATGTACTTCTGTCAATACAGATGGTAATAAATATTTATATTCTAGGTTACCAACAATATACAGTTAATTAGGGCAATAATTTTTCTTCTTGGTTTAACCACTAAAGAAACTTTTACATATTAAGCATTCGGCATACATGTTTTTATGAAAATATCAGTAAGACAAACTACATTCAAATCTCAGGTTTTATTTAATCTAATATTTACCAAGAATCTGTATTTTCCTTATAAGGTTATTATGAATATTACTGAGATACAGTTTCTGAAAGCACATATAATGTATAAGTACAAATCATTAAAAATTATTGAATAGGAGAAAGTTATCCATCTCCTGTAAGTTTTAAATTATAAACAGAAATCTAAAAATGAAAATTTCCCTACCCTCAGGCTTACCCACACATTCTTCCTCTTTATTCCTTCATCCCAGCCTCCAACACAGAGCTGTAACCACTCTTTTGCATAGCTGTCTCTCCACTGGGTTGTAGGCTTCTTGATAACAGAGCCCCAGTTTTTTCATCTAAGCACTTAAGCATAACACCTAACAAACAGTAAGCGCTCAAAATATATGTGCTAAAGGAATAATTCCCACTGTTCTATGTGAAGCAGTAACTAGAAGCAAATTCTTAGTTGCACTGAGAACTCTTGAGATAAACACAATTATTTACAGAGCAATTAATCATTCCATAATACTTCTAATTACCTGCTTTGGGAAGTCAGATTTTAGAATTCCATTTTAGAAAGTACACTACTTTCCCAAAAGATCCCAAAAAGTCAGAGGATAATTCTATTAATTTAATTTTTTTCAGTAAAGAAGGAGCATTTATTCTGTATTAGTACTGGGAAAAAATACAACTGTTCAAACCTCTTAAGAAACATAACAGAAATTAACTGACTCCCTCACCAAACATTGAGTGCGCTTTGTTATAATGACAGAGACTGTGCTAATAAGGACTAGGGATACTAGAGAAAGATGCCCTTTCAAGAAATTCACCTAATACCTATGGAACCTCCTAAGTGTGCCGAATTGAGTCATGAAGGCTAAGTGAGAAAGGGATGGTGGCGGGGTGTGAGCAGGGCATTCCAGACACAGGAAACTTGCACAAAGATGAAAACCTAACAGGAATTCCCTGGCAGTCCAGTGGTTAGGACTCCGCGCTTCCACTGCAGGGGGCACGGGTCTGATCCCTGGTCACGGAACTAATGTCCCTGCATGCTGTGCGGTGTGGCCAAAAAAAAAAAGGGCCACACATCTATCACAAGTAGTTCAGCATGGCTAATGTACCTAGTGTACAAGCTTTCTGTGCCCAGCTATGCTGGAGTTGGGGGAGGAGGGTGGGTGGCAGTTAGGAATAATAAGTACTGGAAGAAAAAATCATGAAGTTTTTATGCTGCACAAAAGGATTTAGTTTAATAGTGAAAGCCATGGGAAGGCACTAAAAGGTTTTAAGCAAAGAAATGACTGACATGAACAGAACTGTTTGTTAAGACCATTCTAGCACCAGAGTAATGAAAAGATCAGTGCTTGGCAAAACAAATTCATTTAACAAATACTACTGGAAATTTACTGTATGCCAAACAAGACTGGAGGCCAGATGACCATTTAGGAGGCAACTGCAATATCCTAGGCTATAAACCATGGCAGTGGCAGTGTGAACAGAGCAGTGTGGGTCTGAGGGTTAACAGGCAGAACTAGCAATTCTAGGTAAGTCAGATTTAGTTTGGAGTGGGAAAGCAAAAGAAAAATCGAAGAGGATTCCCAAGTTACTGATAATGCTGTTTATCAATGTGTAATATAACACGAGATATTAGTTTCGGTAGACAGATGGTTTGGGGAGAATTTAAATATGGTGAAATTGCCTGTTTGATATTTTAAAGGACACATACTAGAGGAAGTTAGACATACAGATCTAGTTATATTCCTCTAGAAAGGAGTAAGTAGGAAATAAGCATCTGAGAATTATTAATATATGAAATATCTGAAGACATGGGTAAAATTTAGAACCATTATTTGTTGTATATAAGTTAGGCACTACTGGAAACATATATGAAATTTCATTTAATTCCTACAAAGTAGACTTTATTATTTTTCATGTTACAAGTGTGACAACTCAGGCATAAAAGAGAATATGCCCAGGATCATACAGTTACCATGAAGTAATAATTCAAAACAGGCATCTTAACTCCAGCATAAGAAATATACAGAAATCAAATATCACTGCCAATTCTACCAGTGGATCACACCCATTAAAGCAACTTTATTTCATGTTACGTTCAGGTTGGACGTACTCAGCCCTTGTGATGACCTCAATAGTAACAGGCCACAGATGTCAGCGTTCAACATGGTCCATTTAATTCTGACAGCATTATTATGAGGCCTTCTCTTTCTCCAAGGTTTCCCACAGCCATAGCATTTTTGGTCCCCTAAAAACACGATCAAACCTTCAAAGTCTCTGCGAACAGAATACCCTTAGCTCACCTTATCCATCTCTAAACTTGGCCTTTAAATCTGTCCAAGTTAATTCCTCAAAGTTCTCCCTCTTCATTCAGGCAAGACTGATTATTCCCACCTTATCAGTGACTTTCTCTCTACCCTGAAATATTTTATAAGAACCTTCCCCCACTAGATTGAAGTTAAGGGAAAGGAGTTATCCGATATATTTTTAGCTTCAAATTCAGGTCTTTTTATTTCCTTGAATAAAGTTGTCTAGCTTTCCTCAAAATCTTCTTCCCAGATATATTTTAATCATTCATTTAAGAATTTAGCAGTTTACCTGGTTATGTGAATATTTTTCTTATCCCAGTACCTTTTATTTTGCTAAATACAGACATTTAGGAACTACTACTTATTATATGTTTATCTTTTGTATCTGTATGTAAGGCTACAACACTCTCTACCCTCGTGTCTAAGCACCCAAGTAGTTCAATGTGGCTGGGAAAAAGCCATAAAGTATTTACTGCTTACCCTCAATGACTACAAACTTGGCTGCAATGCTCTCTGGACCCTCCCTCCTGATACTGTAATCACCATCAAGGCCCGTATCTAAGGTCAAGCCCCCACCATCACCACCACGGCTCTAGATCCCATCCTGTCACCTACTTGATGATACCTCTCCATCAATTCTACCCCACCACGCCCACTCTCCATCACCCACTTTCCCTTCTGTTGGAGAATGGAGGCATGTCAAAAGACACAGAAGCCCACCCTGAAAGACTTCCCAAAGGCCAAAGCTGGAACAAACTGAGCAACAGAATAAATAACAGCACTGAAGTATAACCTAAAGTACAAAATAAATCATGAGTCCATACAAAATATACATGAGTCCATAGAGATATAAATAAATGGGAAAGAGACTTTTTTTTTTTACAGAAGAATTTCAAATATGTGTAGATACCTCCTCCTATGGGAGGTGAAGCTTAATTCCCCCATCCCTACTCTGAAGGTGTGTTATCCTAAATAAATTATTTCCAAAGAATAGAGTGGGTTAACAGAAAATAGTAACTACAATGGTAAATCTAGGCAAACCCTGCCTTAGTCAAGTGACGAAGGCTAACATCCCCAGTGACGTCATGTAAATATTATGTGCCATAATATAATGTGGTGAGAAGGGCACTTTTAGAGGATAATTTTATTTAATTTATAAACTACATACTGATACTCTAAACTCTTCCACCTTTCTAACATATCTAAGTTCTTAAGGCAGATAGATTTTGGAAATCACTGATTTACTATTACATTTATTTATTATTCATTTATTTACTATTTTACATCTGAAGTTGAACTACCTTTTTGCTTTGTCCTTGTCATCTTCTTCCACCAACCCATCAAAAATACTACCATCGTCTCTAAAAGAAAAAGAAAGTGGATAGAGAAAATAAGAGGGCAGACTCACTAAGCAACAGCAATACTAAAACAATGTATGAATCAAATCAGTTATATCCTAGGATTTTTGTAGAGTTATGGATTGCATAAATTCAAACTCAGTAACTACCAACCTGTTTTCTAACACATATAGACAAACAAAGTTCAACTATGTTTTACATTTTAAAAAGTTTATTACAATAAACAAGAATTTAACTTTACCAGAGGTTAAATATCTTATTCCAAACTTTTAGTAACCAGTGAAAATCTATAGAAAGTCAGTATATTTGCCATTATATAAAATGATTCGCTTGAAATTATTTTTAATTATAGTAGCACATTTAAAAAACATATTTTCTGAGACATTTATAAAACACAAATCACTCAGAAACATCACAATATCTAGCATATTAACTTATAATGATATATTTTCATTCAGTACTGATTCATTTGACAAATATTTGTTAGCACTCATGTACCAGGCTCTGATCTGGACATGGTTACAGAGCAGTTAATTAGACATACAGGTCCCCGCTCTCATATAGCTTATTTTCTAGTAGAAAGAAACAAATCAACATGAAAATGTATGAATTTTATTTTTTTTTAAAAGCGGTGATGTTTTAATTACTGGGTGGTTACTTTAGTCTGAGTGGTTAGGGAAGGACTTGCTGAAGTGGGGACGTTTGAGCCTGAGATCTAAGTAATAAGAAGGGGTTGGTTATGGGAAGACCAAGGGGAAGAGCATTCTAACAAATGAAATCAAGAGCACTGGTGGCTACCTCCTTAATCTAAGGGGAAATAGTGAATAGTTGCAAGTGATATGAGCTTTTACATGAACTCACTATTCACTTCAACCACATCTTTCTGTGGCCTATAAAGTGCCTACGAGCCCCACAACTGAGATCATCTACAAATCTCGTATCATAGAGGTTCATGAGTAGACTTTTGGGGTTCCATGTATACAATGAAATTTATAAAAAATTCTGTATGTAAATGTACATTATTGAGAAGAGAGTCCATAACTTTCATGATATTCAGAGAGATAATGAACTCATATTAAGAACCACTGCTTTATGTCTGAACACCCAGATGTTGTCCCTACAGGTCATACTGTCTAGAATGGGAACTGACAATCATTCAGAAGCATAATGCCAAAATCATATTTAATCTCTCAGGAGTAGTGAAGAAACATCCTTTCTGAGGAAAAGACTACACATAGATTCCACCTGAAACTATAGCACAGCCCACATCCATGGCAGTGGCAGGCAGGCCTCCCTGAGGAAACTCCTTGCCCCTTAAGTCTTAAGCTCTGATAGAGTACATACCTTCACTATTTACCTCATAGAAAAGGGAGGAAAGCTGTCCCTAGATGTCAAAGTCACTTCTGTGCACAACTCTAGCTACAAAACTCTTAAAGAATCCCCTATGGAAGAATCACACATTACACTATAATAAAAGCACAGGAACTTTAGGAACTTTAGTGTCAGACCAATACAAGTCATAACTCCACCTTATTACTTACTATGTGACCTTAAACAAGTTATTTAACCTCTCTGGTCTATAGACTCCTCATCTGTAAAATCTCATGGAATTATTGTGAAGTTAAATGAAGTAAGACATAAAAAGTGCTCTGTACATTATCTGTCAAAGAGCAGGTATTTTTAAAAAACTGGTACTGTATTTCATCTAATTTAAGACACCACTGACTATAAGACTTACTATTTTATGTGCCACTATGAAAGAAAAAAATGCCACCAATTAAACTATAAGCCAATTGTAAGATGAATCCCAATGTCAGACATGTTAAAATGTAAAAAAATAAAAAATAAAGTCTTTAAATCAAAGAAACGAGGCCCATCCTTTTCCCAATAGTAAGATTTAAAGATTATAATTTCAACTAATGAAATCCTAATTATAGTCACCTCTCATGAGTCACAAATGCTAAGATGCTTAAAGGGCTGAAGTTAGAACCAATAGATGAGACAGATGATTCCACAAAGTGCCAAGGAAACATCTGCAATTGTCATAATTTATTTCAGAGCAGTTCTGACCAAATCACTCAGAATTACAGTTCAAGATCCATTCAGAACACAAGCCACATGCTGTTGACTTTGGCTCTGGATAATATACCTAACTTACTATTACATGAAATTTGCTCGGTACAGAAGGTAAATGTAACAGTAATTATGCTTAAGCATAATACTCCTTTTATCAGTTTGATATAGACCATTACTCTAATAGTGAATTTTTAAAATAGCTTTATATAATTCAAAATAAACAAGTCTCTAAAAACATACCTGTCAACAAGTGAGCTCATTTTACTACAGCTTACGGTAAACAACATAACATATTACGTTTTCGTCTTGTAGTAGACATTTGTACTTCTCCTTGGGTGGAAAGAAAAATAAATGGTCATTAGTTTTCTAAAAAACTTATGTCTACAAACACAGTAATTTGAGAAACACTATGTTTTCATAGAGACTTCAAAATGTTTTTGTTTCTACTGAAGGCTATAACATTATTTTCAAGCAAATATACTTAGCTGAGGCACATTTGAGGCTTTTTTTCCTTTTAAAAAAAGGACAACAGGGGAAAAAAAATTGAAGACCACAATTCATTTTCTTTCTATAACAAAATAGTGGAAATTAAAAAGCCACTCTTAACATTCAGTATATATATTAGACTATGTAGGCTACATATGTAAGCCTATGTAAGTAGGCTATAATAACACCAGCTAGTGGGCAATAAACATTTGTTGAAAGCCTGCTTTCTGTTAAACAGTATAGTTAGCTTTGGAAATAGAAGGATGAGAGACACAATCACTATAGGCAAAAATCTGCAATTAAAGAGGGAGATGGATAACTAAATAATTATAATAAAAGGGATGATGAAGGTATATTGGTCGGGGTGGGGGGGCAGTCAGAGGAAATATTCTTGATGGCAGTGAGTTTGTTAGGCAGTCTAGATTCTTGTTACTGAAAATGTGCTCCAGAGACCATCACCATCATCTGAGAGCTTGTTAAAATACAGAATCTTGATCCCAACTCTAGTCCCACTGAAGCAAAATCTACATTTTAACAAGGTCTTCATGTGATTTGTATGACCATTTAAGTTTGAGAAATAACAGACTAAAGGACAGGAAGAGGTAATAGTTGAAGGGATTCTAAGCCACAAGAAAAGCGATTTGCAAAGGCACAGGCATTTATGAGAGAGTGTCATATTTAAGAAAGTTTTCTCTTTAGAGAAAAATGTAGGCATATTACAAGTGAAAGTTCTAATTACTAGAGCATAAAGTGAGAGACAACAGGAGTGGTAAAGGGGTGAAGGCAAGTCAAGCAGAGAAGAGCCTTATTATAAAGTTTCATACTCACATCGAAGGGATTAAAATTTACTGCTTTACAATCTTGAGAACGAAAAATGGAGCTGGGGGAATCAGGCTCCCTGACTTCAGACTATATTACAAAGCTTCAGTAATCAAGACAGTTTGGTACTGGCACAAAAACAGAAATATAGATCAATGGAACAGGATAGAAAGCCCAGAGATAAACCCACACACATATGGGCACCTTATTTTTGATAAAGGAGGCAAGCATATACAGTGGAGAAAAGACAGCCTCTTCAATAAGTGGTGCTGGGAAAATTGGACAGGTACATGTAAAAGTATGAAAATAGAACACTCCCTGACACCATGCACAAAAATAAACTCAAAATGGATTAAAGACCTAAGTGTAAGGGCAGACACTATCAAACTCTTAGAGGAAAACATAGGCAGAACACTCTATGACATACATCACAGCAAGATTCTTTTTGACCCAGCTCCCAGAGAAATGGAAATAAGAACACAAATAAACAAATGGGACCTAATGAAACTTAAAAGCTTTTGCACAGCAAAGGAAACCATAAACAAGACCAAAAGACAACCATTAGAATGGGAGAAAATATTTGCAAATGAAGCAACTGACAAAGGATTAATCTCCAAGATTTACAAGCAGCTCATGCAGCTCAATAACAAAAAAACGAACAACCCAATCCAAAAATGGGCAGAAGACCTAAATAGACATTTCTCCAAAGAAGATATACAGATGGCCTACAGACACATGAAAGAATGCTCAACATCATTAATCATTAGAGAAATGCAAATCAAAACTACAATGAGATATCATCTCACACCGGTCAGAATGGCCATCATCAAAAAATCTAGAAACAATAAATGCTGGAGAGGGTGTGGAGGAAAGGGAACACTCTTGCACTGTTGGTGGGAATGTAAATTGATACAGCCACTATGGAGAACAGTATGGAGGTTCCTTAAAAAACTACAAATAGAACTACCATACGACCCAGCAATCCCACTACTGGGCATATACCCTGAGAAAACCATAGGTCAAAAAGAGTCATGTACCAAAATGTTCATTGCAGCTCTATTTACAATAGCCAGGACATGGAAGCAATCTAAATGTCCATCGACAGATGAATGGATAAAGAAGATGTGGCACATATATACAATGGAATATTACTCAGCCATAAAAAGAAATGAAATGGAGGTATTTGTAATGAGGTGGATGGAGTTAGAGTCAGTCATACAGAGTGAAGTAAGTCAGAAAGAGAAAAACAAATACAGTATGCTAACACATATATACGGAATCTAAGGGGAAAAAAAAAAAAAAAAGGCCATGAAGAACCTAGTGGCAAGACAGGAATAAAGACACAGACCTACTAGAGAATGGACTTGAGGACATGGGGAGGGGGTGGGGTGAGATGTGACAGGGTAAGAGAGTGTCATGGACATACATACACTACCAAATGTAAAATAGATAACTAGTGGGAAGCAGCTGCATAGCACAGGGAGATCAGCTCGGTGCTTTGTGACCACCTAGAGGGATGGGATGGGGAGGGTGGGAGGGAGGGAGATGCAAGAGGGAAGAGAAATGGGAACATATTGTATATGTATAACTGATTCACTTTGTTATAAAGCAGAAGCTAACACACCATTGTAAGGCAATTATACTTCAATAAAGATGTTAAAAAAAAAAAAAAAAAAAAAATTTACTGCTTTAAAACTCAGTCATAAGCCTAAAATTTATCTCTCTATATTCTATACAGTTTTGCTAAAGTATAAAGCAGGTTTTACCCATATAAGATACTTATATCTTATAGTCATGAGTTAAACATTGAATAACCACCTTAACTCTAATAAATATCCTAACAGTTTTGAGGCATAAGAATTATTTTTTAATTAAAGTTTAGAAAATAGTGTAAATTATTGTGTAACTCTAAATGAGAGAATATTAAAGGATATGAGACTCTATAATACTCTATCATTGTTTTTAAATGTACATTCATGAGAGGAAGAGAGAATAACTCTTGATAAATGATGCTGGGTTGCCCATGTGGTTATGGCTGCAGAAGCAGAACTGTGAAGGGCTAAGAGTTCTTAAAAGATAATGAGTGGGGGAGTCAGGAAAAATAAAAAGAACTAACTCCAGGATAAAATAGTGATTTTAAGTGTCTGGGTCAACATCAGCAGATGGAACAGAAAATTACAGAATTTTAGAGTTAGAAGAGACTTTAAAGATCACCTAAGTACAGCCCTCTGGTCTAACAGACATATTTAGCATCATGGTAATAACAGAGGTTGGTTCTATCACTAGAACAAAAAGAACAATGCAAAGGTAACACAGCCAATTTGAGTGAATTAAAAAAAGAACAGTTTCAGTTTAAAGTTAAAAGACCAGATCTGAGCCTTATATGGCAGCAAGTATATGCTTGTTTAATTATCAGAAGGTAGAAATAGGGCAAACTAGAGGGAAAAAAAGACCCCAAGAATAAGAACTTATACTATATAGGAGAGGCTATGCTGACTATAAGGGAAGTGAATCCAAAACGCGTTAGAAGATAGACTGATGCTTTATTAAGCTATTTTACTTTTGTTGGTTAACAATATTTTTCCAAACACTATTTGTTGTCCAGCTAACTGAACAACATAAAACTATATCTCTGATAGTTCAGTCCAAGATCTTTTCTCTACTTTTCCAGCCAATTGATAGGCATGCTATATTTAAGGGAAAGATAAAGGAAGAAGTGAAATAGGCCCAATTAAGTACTCTAAAGCAACTGTTAGGAGATTCCTCTTGACTTCTTTACATGGTGTCGAATTAACTTTAACAAAACAAAGTGGTAATGTGGGAGCAGCCAAAGGTCTTGTGTGGGGTCTATCCTAGGACTCACACTTTCAGTACAAAAAAGACTAGGCAGAGTCACACTTGCTCATCCATAGATTCTAAGAAGTCATTTTTAGAAGACATGCAATGTCCCTACTCATAGCAAGGAATTTCAAGTAGATGATCTAATACAGATTAAATATTATTAAAAGTCTTTTTCCTTAAATATTGATATTAACAGACCACTATGGTATGAAATAATCTGTCTTTAAAAGGATCAGTTACAGTCATTGGAGCAAATGAAATAATAAAGGATCAAGTTACTGCTAGGAATCAAATGCTCCTTTACTTAAGCAACTTGAGCTCAAAGTCATTCAATGATATGAATTCCCAGCTGAGTAAGCACCACATTACTATTTTATCACAGTGGAGGTCAGGATGGCATTTTTTTTAATAAACATCATTTTAAAAACAAGTTTTAAAACATTTATCACATGGGCAGGTATTAACTAACAAACCTTCTAAGCAATTCAAACTTTGCAAAATATGGAAGCAGGTATGTTTTAAATTCAGCATGCAACATTACACACAATTAACAGAAAATCTCAGTGCTTGCCAGTCCATCTTTGGAAAAGAACTCTTACATCCAATATAACACATTCTGCATTAAAAATAAATTATGCAGTATCAGTATCTTGTCCTCTGAATCCCACCTGCTGTCACTTCTCAAAGCTTTCCATTTCTACATCACTAATTTCTCCCTCTATAACTGGAATATTCTATCAACATCTTAGTATTTTACCTTAAAAAAACAAACAAAACACAGACAAAAACTTCCTCGACCCAGCAACCCCCTTCAGTGACAGCCCTCCTTTTCTGCTCCCTTTCACAGAAAAACCACTTGTCAGAGTTGTTGTGTACAGTTGGTGTTTCAACATCTTTAATTCATTCCGCTCTCTCATTTTAAAACTTAAGTGTTTATTTTCACAAATGTATACTTGTTCAGCGTTTAAAGTATCCAGTCTTACAAGACTTTTTAAAAAATCAGAAGTCTTCTGATCCCCATTTCCTACTTTCAATCACTTTCATCTCTTTAACTGTTTCCATTGGTAGTTAACTCCCTATCTCTAATAACTTTTACTTTATTACTTCTTGATTCCTTCTGTTTTAGGTAGGATGCCTATACACTCCCAATTTATTTGAGCTGTCCCCAATGTAATTATTAAAAGTGCTTGCTTTTGCTCTCTAAAGTGTCTTTTTTTTTAAGCCATCATCTACTGAATTCCACTATAAAAAATAATAATTTAGCTTTGACTCCCCCATCCTTACCTCATATACACGCACGCTTGCCCAAATTTCCAATACCGTGATTTTGGCTAGGTGGTTATATTCAGAGTTAACATTATTATGACTCTGTAAATACAATTCACAGTTAAGCCATATGGTATACTACAATTTTTTTTTTTGGAATAGCTTTCCCTAGAGTTAATCATTGTTTTGTTTTGTTATTTACCTGGTTTTCTAAATACATACTTACAATTCAGCCCTAAACTCTTCCTTGTCTAAATCTACTCTTAATATTTTCAAATACATTACAGATTCTACCAATTTAATCTTCTTGCAGCTATTTCTCCTGGCACCTTCTGACCTACCCCTAACTGGGAATGGATAACTATCATTGGTGACCAGCTGTAATCTTGGGATCACTCTTCACTATCATCCTGGTGATTTCCTGGGTCTCTACGTAAGTTGCATTCCCTGTTTCTTGTATCCTACGGCTTCATTTTTTAAATTTACTTCTTTATTTTTGTTGAGTACCTCCTACATTAACTGCCCAAGAAAGGAAACATGGCAGATAAATTTTTTTGAGACATCACAAGTCTAAAACTGGCATTGGTCTATCCTTAATCAATAGTCTAGCTAGATTCTGAATACTGAGTTGGAAATCATTTTTCCCTCAGAATTATGAAGGGAAATCATTTTTCCCTTCTATCTTCAGTGGAGACACCCTTCTCCACTGTCTTCTAGTTTCCAGTGTGGGATCAAGAAGTCCAAAGCCATTCTAATTACTGATCCCTTATATGTGGCCTATTATTTTTCTTATTCTGGAAGCTCTTCCTTTATCTCTCCCTTAAATATAGCATGTCTATCAACTGGCTGGAAAAGTAGAGAAAAGATCTTGGACTAAACTATCAGAGATGTAGTTTTATGTTTAACAAAATTTAACAGTTATATGCCCTATTTTGGACTAATTTTCATATCTGCATTGGTCACTCTATGGGCTCTTTCTACCTGGAAATGTGGGTCCTCTAATTTCTGGAGAGTTTTGCTGAATCATTCACTATTCTGTATTTCTCCCCTCTAGTCCCTCTATTCTCTTTCTAGAGCTCCTGTTTTTTTTAACATTGGAGATCCTGGACAGTTGCCCCAATTTTCTTATCTTTTCTCTCTCATTTTCTCTTTGCTTAACTTTCAACATCAGTATCATTTTTTAGCCCTTCCATTGAGTTTTCCATTTCTGATTTCATTTCTTATTTTTTTCTCTCTCATGTTCATGGATTTAGCATCTCCTCTTATTTCTCAAACTAATAAATGACAGTTTTGTGTTTCTTTCCATTTTTACCTGCCTACCTGGTCTCCATTTCCCCTCACTTGGTATTTTCTATTTTGGTTTGGTCTTTGACTCTCACAAAAGAGGCTTTCCTAAAATGTCTAGTGATCTTTGGCTACAGCTCATATTTAAGGATGGGATCCTGTGAACTTTATTGTAAGGATATCAGGTTGGGGCATTTCACTGAGGAAATTCTTTTTTTTTTTTTTAATAAATTTATTTATTTGTTTTTGGCTGTGTTGGGTCTTCGTTGCTGTGCGCAGGTTTTCTCTAGTTGCGGTAAGCGGAGGCTACTCTTCGTTGCAGTGCGTGGGCTTCTCATTGCAGTGGCTTCTCTTGTTGTGGAGCACGGGCTCTAGGCGCACAGGCTTCAGTAGTTGTGGCCCGCAGGCTCAGTAGTTGTGGCTCTTGGGGTCTAGAGCGCAGGCTCAGTAGTTGTGGCACATGGGCTTAGTTGCTCCGCGGCATGTGGGATCTTCCTGGAGCAGGGCTCGAACCCATGTCCCCTGCATTGGCAGGCAGATTCTTAATCACTGTGCCACTGGGGAAGTCCTCATTGAGGAAATTCTTAATGTCAGTATCTTCAAATCTTTTAAGTTGGTTGTAATTCCCATTTTCCTGGGCAAGTGTCATTTCAAAGTACATTCCAAGATACAACCCTTTCATTACCTTTTGTATTTTGGGGATCTTTTGAACTGATTCTTCAGAAAACTGTAAGTTCAATGTATTCTTCTGTATGGCTGACCATCAGTCTCAGAATTCTGTTTAAACAAGAAAAACATGTGTTAGATTTACTCAACTTATATAGACATTTATCATGAAAAAGGTTTCAAAATAATTTTGAAACATAACAAAATTTATAACTTTGTCACAAAAATATATTGGGTTTGCCAAAATGTTTGTTTGGGTTTTCCTGTAATATCTTATGGAAAAACCCAAATGAACTTTTTGGCCAAACCAATATATAACAAATGCTAAACTCTATAAATTGTCTCTAAAAGAAAATAACTTAAAAATAAAAATAAAAAAAACTACAACAATCACTTTTAATTCTACTATAGAAGTTAAAAGACAAAAGTATAAAAATAAGTACAGCTATAAAAATATGTTAATGAATACACACATATATGTGTTAATGAATACTCATATATAATGAATATAAAAAGATGCAATTTGTGACAGAGATAAAGTGTGGTGGGGGAAGTGAAGTAAAAGAGCAGAGTTTCTGAAGTTAAATTGTTATCAGCTTAAAACAGATTGTTAAATCTATAAGATGTTTTATGTAGACCCATGGTAAGCACAAAGAAAACATCTATACAGGATACACAAAAGTAAATTGAGAAAAGAATCAAAGCATGTCACTAAAAGAAAACAATGAAACACAAACAAAGACACGACAGGAAAAAAGTGACAAAAAGCTACAAGACAGACAAAAACAATGAACAAAATAACAGTAAGTCCTTCCCTGTCAGTAATTACTTTAAATGCAAATGAATTAAAGTTGCCGGTCAAAAGACAAAGTAGGTAAACGGATTAAAAAAACAAGATCCAACTACATGCTATCTACAAGACTCACTTTAGATTTAAGGACACACAGAGACTAAGAGACTGGAAAAAGAGATTCCATGCAAATGGTAACCAAGAAAGCACAAATGGCCATACTTACATCAGACAAAACAGACTTTAAGTAAAAAACTGTCACAAGAGACAAAAAGGACATTATATAATAAAACGGTCAAATTTATCAGGAAGATATAACAATTATAGATATATATACACCCAACATCAAAGCACCCAAATATTTGTAGCAAAGATTGACAGAAATGAACTGAGGAACAGACAACAACACAGTAACAGTAGGAAATTTCAATACCCCTGTTTCAATAATGGACAGAACCCTAGACAGAGAAGATCAACAAGAAAACGGATGGCTTGAACAACACTACAGACCAATGGACTTAACAGAATATTCCACCCAACAGGAGCAGAATACACATTTTCCTTAAATGCACAGGGAACATTCACCAGGATGGATCACATCAGGTAGCAAAACAAGTCTTAACAAATTTTATCAAATATCTTTTCTGACCACAATGGAATAAAACTAGAAATCAGTAGTACAAGGTAAACTGGAAAATTCAAATCATGTAGAAATTAAACACATTCTTGAACAATCAATGGGTCAAAGAAGAAATCAAAATGGAAATTAGAAAATATTTTGAGACAAAAGCAGAAAACATCAAAACTTATGGGATGCAGCAAAAGCATCATTAAGAGAGAAGTTTATAGTGGTAAATACTACATTAAAAAAGAAGAAAGATGTCAAATATAAAGAACCTAACTTTATACCTCAAGGAACTAGAAAAAGTCCAAAGTTAGCAGAAGGAAGGAAATAATAAAGATTAAAGCAGAAACAAAATAGAGCATAAATAAAACAGCAGAAAAAAAGTGTTTTTAGCAAAGAACAACAAAAAGAGGAAACATTACAACTGATACCAAGTAATACAAAGGATCATAATAAACTATCATGAACAATTAAATGCCAACAAACTGGATAATCTAGAGGAAACAGATAAATTCCTAGAAATATAGAACCTATCGAGACTGAATCATGAAGAAACAGAAAATCTTAGCATACCTATAACTAATTAGAAAATTGAATCAGTAATCAAAAACCTCCCAACAAAGAAAAGCCAGGACCAAACATTCACTGAAGAATCATACCAAACATGTAAAGAAGAATTAATTAGCACCAATCCTGCTCAAACCCCTCCAAAAAATTGAAGGGAAAGAAACACCTCCAAGCTTATTTTGTGAAGCCAACATTACCTTGACACCAAAGCCAGACAGACTCCACAAGTAAAAACTACAATATCCCTGATAAATATAGATGCAAAAATCCTCAACAAAATATTAACAAACCAAATTTAATAGCATATTAAAAGGATCATACACCATGACCAAATGGGATTTATCCTTGGGGTAAAAGGACGGTTCCACATACAAAAATCAGTTAATGTGATACACCACATTAAGGAACAAAGTATTAAAATCACACAATCGTATCAACTAAGGCAGAAAAAGCATTTGACATAATTCAATACCTTTTCATGGTAAAAACACTAAACAAACAAGGGATAGATAGCAATTTTCTCAAGATGATAAAAGCCATATATGAAAAGCTCCACAGCTAACATCATGCTCAACAGCGAAAAATTGAAATCTTTTCCTCTAAGATTAGAGGAACAAGGCAGGGATGGCCACTCTCGTTACTTCTATTCAACATAGTACTATCTAGAACAATTAAGCAAGAAGTGAAAGAAATCAAAATTGGAAAGTCTGAAGTAAAATTATGTCTCTTCACAGATGACATGATCTTATATGTAGAAAGCCCTAAAGAGTCTAGCAAAAAAAAACTGTTAGAGCTAATAAACATCAAATAGCAGGACACAAAATAAATATACAAAACTCAGTTGCATTTCTGTATACACTAAAAACAAAACAATCTGAAAAGGAAATTAAGAAAACAATGTCATCTATAACAGCATCAAAAGGATAAAACACTTAGGAATAAATTTAATCAAAAGGTAAAATTTCTGGTGTGGAAAGAACTTCAGGAACTTGTCAGTTTCGGATAGAAATGTTCTTTCACTAACAAGGGAAATCAGGAATTGCTGTATTCTTACTATTTCTCATTGTAGAACTGAGATATCACTATAACATTCTCATTTTTAACATTCTTCTAAATCATGAGCTCCTTCAAAGCAGGAGTGAAGCTTCACTTATTCATCTATTATTAGGACCTGTCAGAATATTTGACAAATACTAAAAACTCAATAATCATTGTGAATAACTGAATTAACCAAGACCAACCCAACCTTGCCACACCAAAGTTAATGCAAAACGTTACCCTCATACTTTGCTTCTGACCCATCCAATGTCCATTCTAGAATTTTTTTTAAAAACCAAGGATTTGCTATATATGTAATATGACAGCAAGAAGGAGGGATATTTTTGATAGCAAAAAAAAAAAAGAGGGGGTATTTTTGAGTACAAAAAGGGATTTTTTTGATGGCAACAACAAAAAAATCCCTGGAGATTACGGACTCAAATAAAAGTAAGAGGTCTGAGTCAAAAACACCAGAGCAATAGAACTTAATTCCTAAAATGTGCATGAAGCAAAATTCAGATGCAGATCCTAGTGTCCTACTTGGTTTTAAGTACTTTGGGATCCAGTTACTCGTCAGAGTTAAAGCATCTAACAAATCCAGCATGCTGGAGGAGTAAGTATAGAAGTTAAGACCATGAGTTTACAGTCAGAAAAGCATGGATGAAAATCTTTGGACAATTTACTTAGTTATCCTAAGCCTCAGATTTCTTACCTAAGGCAACTGTTGTGAAGACTAAAGGATATAATATATAGGGATACCAATTATTAACCAGATAAACACAAATGGAAACTCCCCCTTTAAAACCAAAATAAAAGGCTTAAATATTTGCAGCACTTCAAAAGGTTAATATTTTTATCATATAATGGTCTCTAAAAGTTATCTGAAAAAAGGTTAAAACCCAGCTAAAAACAAACAAACAAACAAACAACAAAGAGTATAACTAAATGAGGAGCCACGAAAAAAACAAATGGCTAATAAATGTAAAAATTATTCCTGGCTAGAAATCAAAGAAACGTAAGTAAAAACATATTATAGTTAAATATTAGTGATTCCTTAAAAATTCTACTTCATATATTTATCATTCAGCAAATATTTACTGAGTACCAATACAAGTAAGTGTCTGATACGACGCTGACTGTAGTTTGGAAACGGTGAAATAGACACAGCCACTACATTTGAGGCACTTCCCAGAGAACCCACAAAGTGCTCTCTGCACACACTGGGAGTGACAAAGAAGTTAAAGAAGCCTCCTGGAGAACTGATATACGTAAGCTGAGATGTGAAGAATAAAATAACAGTTTACCAGGCAAAGAGACAGAGAAATTTGATCTATACCAAAAGAACAGTATATGCAAAGGTCTGAAGACATGAGAAGGAACTGTGATTTTAGAATACTACAAGTAGTTTCCTATGATTAGGGCAAAAACCTAAGGACAGGGGGTAACAGAGGTTGTGGTAAGAGATGATAATGGTGAGGTGAGTAGATCGTGAAAGGTCACATGAAGGTAACTCCCAACACCCCCGCCCCCTCAACAAAGACATTGAAAGGTTTTAAGCAGGAAAGTGACATTAATAGACATTTGTTCTTTTGAACCATCATACTGGCTACAACACAGAGAATGGAATGGAAGGAGGCTCGACTAGAATTAGAGAGACTAGTAGAAGTAGAGCATTATAATAGTTCAGGTAAAATAATATAGAAGCAGAGATTATAGAAAGAAATATGGGAAATTTAATAGATCCTGAGATGACTAGACAGAATCTGGTGACTGATTAACAGAAGCTGGGGGCAGGAAGCAGTCAAGAATATCACTCAGATTTTGGCTTGGACACGTCTGTGGGTTGATAGGTAACACAGGAGGAGTAAGTTGGAGGGTAGTTGGAGGGAAAGGTGTTGAAAGCAGTGGCTAACATTTATTGAACATTTACTACGTATTGGGCACTCTCCAAAGTTTTCTCTCATTTAAGACTCAACAATCATATGAGGTAGGCTCTATTATTATCTCCATTTTACAGATGAGGAAACTGAAACACAAAGAGAACAGGTAAGCTGGCCAAGATCAGCAGTAAAGCTAAGATAGGAACCCTGACAGTTTAGCCTGAACTATGCTCTTAATCACTATGTAACAAATACCTCACAAACACTTTTAATGATGGATTCAGTTTTAGACATGTTATGTTTAAGATATCTATGGGACATGCAAGAGGAAAAATGTCCAGTAGGCAGTTGGAAATGTGGGTTTGGCATTCCGGAAAGAACTGGGTGAAGATGTAAAGTGGGAGCCATCAATGTAAATAGGTAAATTAAAGATAATGATTAGATGGGCTTCTCTAGGAAAAACATATAAAATTAGGGAAAAAAAGGCTAAGACTGAAACCTGATGAAAAATTAATACTTTACAGACAGGCAGAAGAGCAGCTAGTAAAATGGGGAGGAGGCAGAAAAACAATGTAAAGAAATGGCTCTAGAAACACTTCCTGGGTGTGAATTATGGACCAGCCCCTTTATTAGCTGTGAGTCTGAGACTAGTCACTAAATCTCTGTGCATCATTTTTTTCATTTCTAAAATGGAGATAATAGTAGTACCTACCACATAGAGTTCTTTTGAGGATTAACTATGTTACACATTTGTACAGTATATAGAAAATAGCAAATGCTCAATAAATTTTTTTTTTTTTTTTTTTATGAAAGTTTAGTATTAGTTGTTTTGTTTGTTTTTTTATACTGCAGGTTCTTATTAGGCATCAATTTTATACATATCAGTGTATACATGTCAATCCCAATCGCCCAATTCAGCACACCACCATCCCCACCTCACCGCAGTTTTCCCCCCTTGGTGTCCATATGTCCATTCTCTACATCTGTGTCTCAACTTCTGCCCTGCAAACTGGCTCATCTGTACCATTTTTCTAGGTTCCACATACATGCATTAATATATGATATTTGTTTTTCTCTTTCTGACTTACTTCACTCTGTATGACAGTCTCTAGATCCATCCACGTCTCAACAAATGACTCAATTTCGTTCCTTTTTATGGCTGAGTAATATTCCATTGTATATATGTACCACATCTTCTTTATCCATTCGTCTGTTGATGGGCATTTAGGTTGCTTCCATGACCTGGCTATTGTAAATAGTGCTGCAATGAACATTCGGGTGCATGTGTCTTTTTGAATTACGGTTTTCTCTGGGTATATGCCCAGTAGTGGGATTGCTGGGTCATATGGTAATTCTATTTTTAGTTTTTTAAGGAACCTCCATATTGTTCTCCAGAGTGGCTGTATCAATTTACATTCCCACCAACAGTGCAAGAGGGTTCCCTTTTCTCCACACCCTCTCCAGCATTTGTTGTTTGTAGATTTTCTGATGATCCTCATTCTAACAAGAGTGAGGTGATACCTCATTGTAGTTTTGATTTGCATTTCTCTAATAATTAGTGATGTTGAGCAGCTTTTCATGTGCTTTGTGGCCGTCTGTATGTCTTCTTTGGAGAAATGTCTATTTAGGTCTTCTGCCCATTTTTGGATTGGGGTGTTTGTTTCTTTAATACTGAGCTGCATGAGCTGTTTATATATTTTGGAGATTAATCCTTTGTCCGTTGATTCATTTGCAAATATTTTCTCCCATTCTGAGGGTTGTCTTCTCGTCTTGTTTATGGTTTCCTTTGCTGTGCAAAAGCTTTGAAGTTTCATTAGGTCCCACTTGTTTATTTTTGTTTTTATTTCCATTACTCTAGGAGGTGGATCAAAAAAGATCTTGCTGTGATTTATGTCAAAGAGTGTTCTTCCTATGTTTTCCTCTAAGAGTTTTATAGTGTCCAGTCTTATATTTAGGTCTCTAATCCATTTTGAGTTTATTTTTGTGTATGGTGTTAGGGAGTATTCTAATTTCATTCTTTTACATGTAGCTGTCCAGTTTTCCCAGCACCACTTATTGAAGAGACTGTCTTTTCTCCATTGTATATCTTTGCCTCCTTTGTCATAGATTAGTTGACCATAGGTGCGTGGGTTAATCTCTGGGCTTTCTATCTTGTTCCATTGATCTATGTTTCTGTTTTTGTGCCAGTACCATATTGTCTTGATTACTGTAGCTTTGTAGTATAGTCTGAAGTCAGGGAGTCTGATTCCTCCAGCTCCATTTTTTTGCCTCAAGACTGCTTTGGCTATTCGGGGTCTTTTGTGTCTCCATACAAATTTTAAGATGATTTGTTCTAGCTCTGTAAAAAATGCCATTGGTAATTTGATTGGGATTGCATTGAATCTGTAGATTGCTTTGGGTAGTATACTCATTTTCACAATGTTGATTCTTCCAATCCAAGAACATGGTATATCTCGCCATCTGTTGGTATCATCTTTAATTTCTTTCATCAGTGTCTTATAGTTTTCTGCATACAGGTCTTTTGTCTCCCTAGGTAGGTTTATTCCTAGGTATTTTATTCTTTTTGTTGCAATGGTAAATGGGAGTGTTTCCATAATTTCTCTTTCAGATTTTTCATCATTAGTGTATAGGAATGCAAGAGATTTCTGTGCATTAATTTTGTATCCTGCAACTTTACCATATTCATTAATTAGCTCTAGCAGTTTTCTGGTGGCAGTTTTAGGATTCTCTATGTATAGTATCATGTCATCCGCAAACAGTGACAGTTTTACTTCCTCTTTTCCAATTTGTATTCCTTTTATTTCTTTTTCTTCTCTGATTGCCGTGGCTAGGACTTCCAGAACTATGTTGAATAATAGTGGTGAGAGTGGACATCCTTGTCTCGTTCCTGATCTTAGAGGAAATGCTTTCAGTTTTTCACCATTGAGAATGATGTTTGCTGTGGGTTTGTCATATATGGCCTTTATTATGTTGAGGTAGGTTCCCTCTATGCCCACTTTCTGGAGAGTTTTTATCATAAATGGGTGTTGAATTTTGTCAAAAGCTTTTTCTGCATCTATTGAGATGATCATATGGTTTTTATTCTTCAGTTTGTTAATATGGTGTATCACATTGATTGATTTGCGTATATTGAAGAATCCTTGCATCCCTGGGATAAATCCCACTTGATCGTGGTGTATGATCCTTTTAATGTGTTGTTGGATTCTGTTTGCTAGTATTTTGTTGAGGATTTTTGCATCTATATTCATCAGTGATATTGGTCTGTAATTTTCTTTTTTTGTAGTGTCTTTGTCTGGTTTTGGTATCAGGGTGATGGTGGCCTCATAGAATGAGTTTGGGAGTGTTCCTTCCTCTGCAATTTTTTGGAAGAGTTTGAGAAGGATGGGTGTTAGCTCTTCTCTAAATGTTTGATAGAATTCACCTGTGAAGCCATCTGGTCCTGGACTTTTGTTTGTTGGAAGATTTTTAATCACAGTTTCAATTTCATTACTTGTGATTGGTCTGTTCATATTTTCTGTTTCTTCCTGATTCAGTCTTGGAAGGTTATACCTTTCTAAGAATTTGTCCATTTCTTCCAGGTTGTCCATTTTATTGGCATAAAGTTGCTTATAGTAGTCTCTTAGGATGTTTTGTATTTCTGCAGTGTCTGTTGTAACTTCTCCTTTTTCATTTCTGATTTTATTGATTTGAGTCCTCTCCCTCTTTTTCTTGATGAGTCTGGCTAATGGCTTATCAATTTTGTTTATCTTCTCAAAGAACCAACTTTTAGTTTTATTGATCTTTGCTATTGTTTTCTTGGTTTCTATTTCATTTATTTCTGCTCTGATCTTTATGATTTCTTTCCTTCTGCTAACTTTGGGTTTTGTTTGTTCTTCTTTCTCTAGTTTCTTTAGGTGTAAGGTTAGATTGTTTACTTGAGATTTTTCTTGTTTCTTTAGGTAGGCTTGTATAGCTATAAACTTCCCTCTTAGAACCGCTTTTGCTGCATCCCATAGGTTTTGGGTCGTCGTGTTTTCATTGTCATTTGTCTCTAGGTATTTTTTTATTTCCTCTTTGATTTCTTCAGTGATCTTTTGGTTATTTAGTAACGTATTGTTTAGCCTCCATGTGTTTGTCTTTTTTACGTTTTTTTCCCTGTAATTCATTTCTAATCTCATAGCGTTGTGGTCAGAAAAGATGCTTGGTATGATTTCAATTTTCTTAAATTTACTGAGGCTTGATTTGTGACCCAAGATGTGATCTATCCTGGAGAATGTTCCATGCGCACTTGAGAAGAATGTGTAATCTGCTGTTTTGGGATGGAATGTCCTATATATATCAATTAAATCTATCTGGTCTATTGTGTCATTTAAAGCTTCTGTTTCCTTATTTATTTTCATTTTGGATGATCTGTCCATTGGTGTAAGTGAAGTGTTAAAGTCCCCCACTATTATTGTGTTACTGTCGATTTCCTCTTTTATAGCTGTTAGCAGTTGCCTTATGTATTGAGGTGCTCCTATGTTGGGTGCATATATATTTATAATTGTTATATCTTCTTCTTGGATTGATCCCTGGATCATTATGTAGTGTCCTTCCTTGTCTCTTGTAACATTCTTTATTTTAAAGTCTATTTTATCTGATATGAGTATAGCTACTCCAGCTTTCTTTTGATTTCCATTTGCATGGAATATCTTTTTCCATCCCCTAACTTTCAGTCTGTATGTGTCCCTAGGTCTAAAGTGGGTCTCTTGTAGACAGCATATATATGGGTCCTGTTTTTGTATCCATTCAGCCAGTCTATGTCTTTTGGTTGGGGCGTTTAATCCATTCACATTTAAGGTAATTATCGATATGTATGTTCCTATGACCATTTTCTTAATTGTTTTGGGTTTGTTTTTGTAGGTCCTTTTCTTCTCTTGTGTTTCCCACTTAGAGAAGTTCCTTTAGCATTTGTTGTAGAGCTGGTTTGGTGGTGCTGAATTCTCTTAGCTTTTGCTTGTCTGTAAAGCTTTTGATTTCTCCATCAAATCTAAATGAGATCCTTGCCGGGTAGAGTAATCTTGGTTGTAGGTTCTTCCCTTTCATCACTTTAAGTATATCATGCCACTCCCTTCTGGCTTGCAGAGTTTCTGCTGAGAAATCAGCTGTTAACCTTATGGGAGTTCCCTTGTATGTTATTTGTCGTTTTTCCCTTGCTGCTTTCAATAATTTTTCTTTGTCTTTAATTTTTGCCACTTTGATTACTATGTGTCTCGGCGTGTTTCTCCTTGGGTTTATTCTGTATGGGACTCTCTGCGCTTCCTGGACTTGGGTGGCTATCTCCTTTCCCATGTTAGGGAAGTTTTCGACTATAATCTCTTCAAATATTTTCTCTGGTCCTTTCTCTCTCTCTTCTCCTTCTGGGACCCCTATAATGCGAATGTTGTTGCGTTTAATGTTGTCCCAGAGGTCTCTTAGGCTGTCTTCATTTCTTTTCATTCTTTTTTCTTTAGTCTGTTCCGCAGCAGTGAATTCCACCATTCTGTCTTCCAGGTCACTTATCCGTTCTTCTGCCTCACTTATTCTGCTATTGATTCCTTCTAGTGTAGTTTTCATTTCAGTTATTGTATTGGTCATCTCTGTTTGTTTGTTCTTTAATTCTTCTAGGTCGTTGTTAATCATTTCTTGCATCTTCTCAATCTTTGCCTCCATTCTTATTCCGAGGTCCTGGATCATCTTCACTATCATTATTCTGAATTCTTTCTCTGGAAGGTTGCCTATCTCCACTTCATTTAGTTGTTTTTCTGGGGTTTTTTCTTGTTCCTTCATCTGGTATATAGCCCTCTGCCTTTTCATCTTCTCTATCTTTCTGTAACTGTGGTTTTTGATCCGCAGGCTGCAGGATTGTAGTTTTTCTTGCTTCTGCTCTCTGCCCTCTGGTGGTTGAGGCTATCTAAGAGGCTTGATGGGAGGCTCTGGTGGTGGGTAGCTCAATAAATTTTAAGTATGATTAGTGTTAATAATAGTATCAACTAGATGGAAAAGGACCAAAGATATAGAAGAAAGCCAGAAAGGATTATTTGTCACTAAAATTAAAGGAAAAGAGTGCTTTAAGAAGTTGACAATGTCAACACTGCACTGTGGAAAAGAAAATGACTCTGAAGTGTCTATTACATTTAATAACAGTTTGATAAGTTTGGTGATGGAGATACGAAACAGACACTGAACAATGCTTTAAGAGAGTAAATTAGGACTCCCTTTCTTCAAAAAAGTTTGGTGAGAAGTGTCAATAACTTCAAGCACTTACATCTTTTGACCTAGTAATTTCATTTTGAAAAAAAAAAGGAAATAATCAGAGATGTAGCCAAAGTTTTATATTCATTGCACTATTATTTAAAATAGTAAAGCTTGGAAGATTTAAACATCCAACAGCAGTTAACAGTGGCATTAAAATGTATCAAACATAAATCCAAATATGTTTAAGTACCAACTGTTGTTATTCCTGAGTAATTTGCTTATGGATTTTTTCCATTTTTAGTTTTTCTTTAGCACTTTCTAAAATTTTTCCAAGAACATGTATTATTTTATAATCAGAAAAACTTAACTGCTGCCTTTTTAATGTTTGTTTTCTTTTAATTGTCCAATACTAGAGCCCTGGCTACCATAAAAACTTAAGATACATGTTATCCATTCCAGAGAACAAAACATGAGTAACAAAGTAACACATTACTATTAAAAAACATGAGTAACAGAGACTATTTCCCTATGTACTGTTCATGTAACTTAAAGAAAAAACTTTAAATTTCATCTAATTATTGATAATTTTAAAATTATTCATTAAAAAGGTTTAACTCAAGAACCTGGGCTTAAAAAATGGAAACCACAATAAACCCTTTTCTAACCTAATAACCTATTGACCCACTGACCTACTTTGGAATTTAGGTTAGTTCAATCTGATATCACAGATCTTTCTGGGACTGATGGATCTATTAACATTAATTAAAAGTAGTGCTGAAATTTAACTGACTGGTATAATACAAAACCCAACAATACTTAACTATATTTATCACCATTTATGAAAAATTCAAACTTGCTTCTGCAGATTACTGTTTGTATTATAGCTAAAAAGGTAAGTATTTCTAAGAGAACAATTTTAACTTGTAAAAAAAAGACTGAAATACTTTTAAAATTAATTATTTAACGTATGAGTAAAGATGAAATTTAACAGTAGTTCTCAATTTAT
This sequence comes from Balaenoptera physalus, assembly GCF_965194825.1. Taxonomy (NCBI): domain Eukaryota; kingdom Metazoa; phylum Chordata; class Mammalia; order Artiodactyla; family Balaenopteridae; genus Balaenoptera; species Balaenoptera physalus. The sequence goes on along the minus strand of NC_138884.1, from coordinate 75,247,511 downwards.
TCAATACCGAATGGGAACATTAGTCCACCTCTATATAAAATATTAGCAAGATGAAAAACATTCTCTTGACTCTACAGCAGTTTCTAAGACCAACTTAAATTTGAAATTGACAGTAAGAACAAGAAACACACCCCACACCAAAGTCTCATGAACCAGACCTCTTAGAACCAAAGAAGATGCTGGCTCAAGACAAACAGCAAATGCTACCAAAATTCTAGACTGTCAGATGTCTAGACGTGAGGTATTTTTGAAGCCTCATTAAGTAAACAAAAACTGAAATATTTATACAGCTCTCTTAGTGGCACACAAGACTACTGCAATTATTCAACTAACGTATTTCTTCAAATAACGTCTGAGCTCCCTCTTCATGTGATGGACTGATCTGGTCCACAGAATACATGAGCACCTTAACCCTTTTTTGAGATGAGACTGAGGCCTGAGCCTGTCCCCAGCCTCAAATGAGCCCCATAAAAGATCTGAAGCTGCAGGAAGAGCCCAAGGCTGAGTCTCAATGTGAACTACACACTGAACCAGGTACCATAACCCTGAACCTATACCACCCTGCACTAGGCCTCACACTAGTATCCACAGGAAGAAAGACGGGACCCTGTGGTAGGCAGAATAATGGCCCCACTAAATGGGCCACGCCCTAATCCCTGAAACCTGTGAATATGTTTCAAAAAAGAACTATGCAGATGCGATCAAGGTTAAAGATTTTGAGATGGGTAGTTTATGCTGGATTATCTGGGTGGTCCAATGTAATCACAAGAGTCTTTAAAAGCAGAGGACCTTTCCTGGCTGTGGTCAGAGAGCTGTGAGACAGAAAAGTCAGAAGGATGCAGTGTTGCTGGTTTTGATGGTGAAAGAAGAGAGCCACAAACCAAGAAATAGGGGCAGCTTCTAGAAGCTTGAAAACACAAGGAAACATTCTCCTCTGAAGCTTCCAGAAAGGAATGCAACCCTACTGACACCTTGCTTTTAGCCCAATGAGACCCTTGTGGAACTTCTGAGCTGCAGAACAGTAAGATAATAAATTTGTACTGTTTTAAGCCATTAAGTTTGTGGTAGTTTCTAAGTTTGTTGTTCTATGACAACAGAAATTTAATACAGGTCTAAAATCTCTGGCTGCTCTTGATAAATCTGCCTTTCCCAAACCCTCTCTCCCTCCATATTTACAATAATCTACCTAGGAAACCACCAGGACTAATCCCATTATGCCCTACTTTCCTTTTATATCAGTCACCAGGAGAGGCCCAAGACTCTCAGGTCACCCCCCATCACCTAGACTCTTGTCCCTATATACTCTGTATATCCCCACATTGACCCCTTTCCCCTTTCTTTCCCAATTTCCAAAATCCTTTCATTGTGTCCTCTGGAACTCACAGTATACCATTAGCAAAATATCCTACTTCCTGAATATTGCTGTTGTACACTCGCTTCATGTTTCCTGCACCAACAGATCTCTTGCTCTCCTCCAGGAGTTCTGCTCTATCTCCAGGCCTTTCAAGTGACAGCTGTTCTTCTCTCCCATGTCTCATATGTCAAGGCCCTGGTGTGAGGGCCTCATTGTCATTTCTGAATTATTCTTTCTCTCCCTCCCTAAACCCCCCAGCTTTGAATCTCATGCCCCCACACTATATCAGTTATTTCCATTTGCTTGTTGTAAGCATTCATAAACCCCCAGAATCAGCCCTCTTTTTCTGAGGGCTGTCTCTCTCCAATACCTCTTTTGTCATTGTTTTTGATTTTGATATCTACATAAATGATCCTCCCAACATCCTGGCCAGTCAATTCCCTGATCTCCTCTCCTCCAACAATCCTGCGCTTACCTCCCACTCATTCCCCTGGAGTTACTCTAGAATTCACCATTAGCAATAATCACACGCCCCCTCCATATTTTCAATTTCAAGCACTTTATCTCTCTGAATCTCACACAAGGGCTAGGATAGCATGTGATCTGCTTGATTCAAACCCATCAAAAAAAAACAAAAAACAAAAAACCACAAGCATTTTTTTCTAACTGGCCATATAGCTCTAATTTATTTATTTATGTCTATGTCTTTTTTTTTTTTTTTAACCTGTCCTAGCCTCCTAATCTTTGCTGAGCCCTTACAGTTTCTCATCCCATAAAAGGTACGAAGGAGTAAGGCAAGTTTATCTGAGATGGTCAGGGGACATCTAGTAACAGTCTCTGTTGGTCAGGTTGTTCATTATTCCTTATCAGAAACACTTAATTCTTTTTCATGTTTGTCTAAACTCTAGGCTTCCTTTTTGCCATTGATTCCTTAGTATATTTAACATATAGATAAGCCATTCCATGAGCCATTCTGTGGCAAAATGCAACTTGCTTACAACTCTAATACAGCTAAAGTCAAGCTGATAATAAAAACGTCTTATAATTCCAACTTATTTACAGCATTTACTAATAGAGGCGCAAATAATACAAATATTAAAGAACAGGTGGAAGGAAACCAAGGCTTCTGAAGATCACTTGCTCTGCCACATTATAAGACCCCAATTTTCCTTTCTAGCTTCATTCTCTCTCTCCAGCCTCATCTCCCACTCCACCTTCACTGTATACATACTCCTTATTCTCTGGCCACACTAAACATGTCACCATTCCTGTGAAGTAGAAAATAAAGATCCCTGGGTACACAAAGGTCTGCCCATCAGTGCCCAGCATATTATCAACACAAATGACGTCTTAATATACTAAACTAAAACTGATCTTTGCAGGAAATCACATTGTCATTCACATTACGATTCAATTAATCAACATGTAAAACTCATGTTAGTGAAAAACTAAACAGAGGTACCATGTATTAGTTTCCTGTGGCTGCTGTAACAAATTATTACAACCTCAATGGAAGAAAACAACACAAATTTAGTATCTCCCAGTTCTGTAGGTCAGAGTCCAACACAGGTCTTACTGGGCTAAACTCAAGGTGCCAGCAGGGCTGCATTTCTTTCTGGAAACTTGAACAGAAAAATCTGTTTCCCTGCCTTTACAAGCTTCTAGAGGCTGCCTGCATTCCTTGGCTCATGGATCTCCTCCTCAATCTTCAAATCCAGCAGGAGACCAAGTCCTCCTCAGGTTGCCATCTCTTGCTTCCCTCTTCCCTTATTAAGACCCTTCTGATACACTGGGCCCACCCAGATAATCCAAGACAATCTTCCCATTATAAGGTCATTTAACCTAACATAGTCACAGTTTCTGGCAACTTAGGATATGGACATCTTTGAAAGGCCATTATTCTGCCTACCACATCCCATGACCCAAGAAATCTCTTTGGTGAACACAAAGTATCTTTTGGGGATAAACAATAAATAATTTGATCTATCAACAGATAAAAGACTATATCACCATTCAGAAGTTTATAACTATCTGAACTATCTTTTCCTTTCATGTTTCTTCAAGGGAATTGAAAAATAATGTAGATGAGAATTCCAGTTGCATGAGTTCAACTGCAACTGAAGGTCAAACTTGATTGCTATAAGCAACAGGCTCTATGGATGCTTTTCTGAATGGCAAAAGTTTTAACGTCCAAACGAATATGACAGCATACTTTCCCTTTTGGACAATTACTTAATGAGCTACACCATATACAAAAATGGCATAATTTATAAGTATCAAACAAATGTCGAAACAAGATTGATCAATCCCAGCCTTCCTGGAATGTTTCATTTTTTTAAATTTTTTTTTTCAGGATTGAGAAGACAGAAGCTCCCCTTCTGGTTTTCAGAGAAGAGCTTGTTTTCTGCTCTGGTATTATTACTTTCTTGTCATTTCCTGTTTTCTTTTTTAATTTTTAATTTTTATTTATTTTTTTATACAGCAGGTTCTTATTGGTTATCCATTTTATACATATTAGAGTATATATGTCAATCCCAATCTCCCAATTCATCACACCACCACCCCACCCCCCGGTTGCTTTCGCCCCCGTGGTGTCCATACGTTTATTCTCTACATCTGTGTTTCAATTTCTGTCCTGCAAACTGGTTCATCTGTACCATTTTTCTAGGATCCACATATATGCGTTAATATACGATATTTATTTTTCTCTTTCTTACTTCACTCTGTATGACAGTCTCTAGATTCATCCACGTCTCTACAAATAACCCAATTTCGTTCCTTTTATGGCTGAGTAATATTCCATTGTATATATGTACCACATCTTCTTTATCCATTCGTCTGTCGATGGGCATTTAGGTTGCTTCCATGACCTGGCTATTGTAAATAGTGCTGCAAAGAACACTGGGGTGCATGTGTCTTTTTGAATTGTGGTTTTCTCTGGGTATATGCCCAGTAGTGGGATTGCTGGGTCATATGGTAATTCTATTTTTGGTTTTCTAAGGAACCTCAATACTGTTCTCCATAGTGGCTGTAACAATTTACATTCCCACCAACAGTGCAAGAGGGTTCCATTTTCTCCACACCCTCTTCAGCATTTGTTGTTTGTAGATTTTCTGATGATGCCCATTCTAACTGGTGTGAGGTGATAACCTCATTGTAGTTTTGATTTGCATTTCTCTAATAATTAGTGATGTTGAGCAGCTTTTCATGTGTTTCTTGGCCATCTGTATGTCTTCTTTGGATAAATGTCTACTTAGGTCTTCTGCCCATTTTTGGATTGGGTTGTTTGTTTCTTTAATATTGAGCTGCATGAGCTGTTTATATATTTTGGAGATTAATTCTTTGTCTGTTGATTCATTTGCAAATATTTTCTCCCATTCTGAGGGTTGTCTTTTCGTCTTGTTTGTAGTTTCCTTTACTTTGCAAAAGCTTTTAAGTTTCATTAGGTCCCATTTGTTTAGTTTTGTTTTTATTTCCATTACTCTAGGAGGTGGATCAAAAAAGATCTTGCTGTGATTTATGTCAAAGAGTGTTCTTCCTATGTTTTCATCTAAGAGTTTTATAGTGTCCGGTCTTATATTTAGGCCTCTAATCCATTTTGAGTTTACTTTTGTGTGTGGTGTTAGGGAGTGTTCTAATTTCATTCTTTTACATGTAGCTGTTCAGTTTTCCCAGCACTACTTATTGAAGACACTGTCTTTTCTCAATGGTATATCCTTGCTTCCTTTGTCATAGATTAGTTGACCATAGGTGAGTGGGTTTATCTCTGGGCTTTCTATCCTGTTCCACTGATCTATGTTTCTGTTTTTGTGCCAGTAAAAATATTGTCTTGATTACTGTAGCTTTGTAGTATAGTCTGAAGTCAGGGAGTCTGATTCCTCCAGCTCCACTTTTTTCCCTCAAGACTGCTTGGGCTATTCGGGGTCTTTTCTGTCTCCATACAAATTTTAAGATTTTTTGTTCTAGTTCTGTAAAAAATGCCATTGGTAATTTGATAGGGATTGCAGTGAATCTGTAGATTGCTTTGGATAGTATAGTCATTTTCACAATGTTGATTCTTCCCATCCAAGAACATAGTATATCTCTCCATCTGTTTGTATCATCTTTAATTTCTTTCATCAGTGTCTTATAGTTTTCTGCATACAGGTCTTTGGCTCCCTAGGTAGGTTTATTCCTAGGTATTTTATTCTTTTTGCTGCAATGGTAAATGAGAGTGTTTCCTTAATTTCTCTTTCAGATTTTTCATCATTAGTGTATAGGAATGCAAGAGATTTCTGTGCATTAATTTTGTATCCTGCTACTTTACCAAATTCATTGATTAGCTCTAGTAGTTTTCTGGTGGCATCTTTAGGATTCTCTATGTATAGTATCATGTCATCTGCAAACAGTGACAGTTTTACTTCTTCTTTTCCAATTTGTATTCCTTTTATTTCTTTTTCTTCTGATTGGCGTGGCTAGGACTTCCAGAACTATGTTGAATAATAGTGGTGAGAGTGGACATCCTGGTCTTGTTCCTGATCTTAGAGGAAATGCTTTCAGTTTTTCACCATTGAGAATGACGTTTGCTGTGGGTTAGTCGTATATGGCCTTTATTACGTTGAGGTAGGTTCCCTCTATGCCCACTTTCTGGAGAGTTTTTATCATAAATGGCTGTTGAATTTTGTCAAAAGCTTTTTCTGCATCTATTGAGATGATCATATGGTTTTTATTCTTCAATTTGTTAATATGGTGTATCACATTGATTGATTTGCATATATTGAAGAATACTTGCATCCCTGGGATAAATCCCACTTGATCATGGTGTATGATCCTTTTAACGTATTGTTGGATTCTGTTTGCTAGTATTTTGTTGAGGATTTTTGCATCTGTATTCATCAGTGATATTGGTCTGTAATTTTCCTTTTATTTTTGTATCTGTGTCTGGTTTTGGTATCAGGGTGATGGCGGCCTCATAGAATGAGTTCGGGAGTGTTCCTTCCTCTGCAATTTTCTGGAAGAGTTTGAGAAGGATGGGTGTTAGCTCTTCTCTAAATGTTTCATAGAATTCACCTATGAAGCCATCTGGTCCTGGACTTTTGTTTGTTGGAAGATTTTTAATCACAGTTTCAATTTCATTACTTGTGATTTGTCTGTCCATATTTTCTATTTCTTCCTGGTTCAGTCTTGGAAGGTTATACCTTTCTAAGAATTTGTCCATTTCTTCCAGGTTGTCCATTTTATTGGCATAGAATTGCTTGTAATAGACTCTTAGGATGCTTTGTATTTCTGCGGTGTCTGTTGTAACTTCTCCTTTTTCATGTCTAACTTTACTGATTTCAGTCCTCTCCCTCTTTTTCTTGATGAGTCTGGCTAATGGTTTATCAATTTTGTTTATCTTCTCAAAGAACCAGCTTTTAGTTTTACTGATCTTTGCCATTGATTTCTTTGTTTCTATGTCATTTATTTCTGCTCTGCTCTTTATGATTTCTTTCCTTCTGCTAACCTTGGGTTTTTTTTTCTTCTTTCTCTAATTTCTTTAGGTGTAAAGTCAGATTGTTTGAGATTTTTCTTGTTTCCTGAGGTAGGTTTGTATTGCTATAAACTTCCCTCTTAGAACTGCTTTTGCTGCATCCCATACGTTTTGGATCGTCGTGTTTTCATTGTCATTTGTTTCTAAGTATTTTTTGATTTCCTCTTTGATTTCTTCAGTGATCTCTTGGTTATTTAGTAATGTACTGTTTAGCCTCCACGTGTTTGCATTTTTTACGTTTTTTTTCCCTGTAATTGATTTGTAATCTCATAGCGTTGTGGTCAGAAAAGATGCTTGATATGATTTCAATTTTCTTAAATTTACTGAGGCTTGATTTGTGACCCAAGATGTGATCTATCCTGGAGAATGTTCCGTGCGCACTTGAGAAGAAAGTGTAATATGCTGTTTTTGGATGGCATGTCCTATAAATATCAATTAAGTCTATCTGGTCTATTGTGTCATTTAAAGCTTGTGTTTCCTTATTAATTTTCTGTTTGGGTGATCTGTCCATTGGTGTGAGGTTTTAAAGTCCCCCACTATAATTGTGTTACTGTCGATTTCCTCTTTTATAGCTGTTAGCAGTTGCCTTATGTACTGAGGTGTTCCTATGTTGGGTGCATATATATTTATCATTGTTCTATCTTCTTCTTGGATTGATCCCTTGATCATTATGTAGTGTCCTTCCTTGTCTCTTGTAACATTCTTTATTTTAAAGTCTATTTTATCTGATATGAGTATTGCTACTCCAGCTTTCTTTTGATTTACATTTGAATGGAATATCTTTTTCCATCCCCTCACTTTCAGTCTGTATGTGTCCCTAGGTCTGTAGTGGGTCTCTTGCAGACAGCATATGTATGGGTCTTGTTTTTGTATCCATTCAGCGAGTCTGTGTCTTTTGGTGGGAGCATTTAATCCATTCACGTTTAAGATAATTCTCAATATGTATGTTCCTATGACAATTTTCTTAATTGTTTTGGGTTTGTTTTTGTAGGTCCTTTTCTTCTCTTTTGTTTCCCACTTAGAGAAGTTCCTTATCATTTGTTGTAGAGCTGGTTTGGTGGTGCTGAATTCTCTTAGCTTTTGCTTGTCTGTAAAGCTTTTGATTTCTCCATAGAATCTGAATGAGATCCTTGCCGGGCAGAGTAATCTTGGTTGTAGGTTCTTCCCTTTCATCACTTTAAGTATGTCATGCCACTCCCTTCTGGCTTGTAGAGTTTCTGCTGAGAAATCAGCTGTTAACCTATGCGAGTTCCCTTGTATGTTATTTGTCGTTTTTCCCTTGCTGCTTTCAATAATTTTTCTTTGTCTTTAATTTTTGCCAGTTTGATTAGTATGTGTCTTGGCGTGTTTCTCCTTGGGTTTATCCTGTATGGGACTCTCTGTGCTTCCTGGACTTGGGTGGCTATTTCCTTTCCCATGTTGGTGAAGTTTTCAACTATAATCTCCTCAAATATTTTCTCAGGTCCTTTCTCTCTCTCTTCTCCTTCTGGGATCCCTATAATGTGAATGTTGCGTTTAATGTTGTCCCAGAGGTCTCTTAGGCTGTCTTCATTTCTTTTCATTCTTTTTTTCTTTATTCTGTTCCACAGCAGTGAATTCCACCATTCCGTCTTCCAGGTCACTTATCCGTTCTTCTGCCTCAGTTATTCTGCTATTGATTCCTTCTAGTGTAGTTTTCATTTCAGCTACTGTATTGTTCATCTCAGTTTGTTTGTTCTTTCATTCTTCTAGGTCTTTGTTAAACATTTCTTGCATCTTCTCGATCTTTGCCTCCATTCTTTTTCCGAGGTCCTGGATCATCTTCACTATCATTATTCTGAATTCTTTCTCTGGAAGGTTGCCTATCTCCACTTCATTTCGTTTGTTTTTCTGGGGTTTTATCTTGTTCCTTCATCTGGTATATAGCCCTCTGCCTTTTCATCTTGTCTATCTTTCTGTGAATGTGCTTTTTGTTCCACAGGCTGCAGGATTGTAGTCCTTCTTGCTCCTGCTCTCTGCCCTCTGGTGGATGAGGCTATCTAAGAGGCTTGAGCAAGTTTCCTGATCTGGAATGTTTTGTTTTTAAAAGTCAAGTGTATGTAAATTTCTGAGATGGATCTCCAGAAAAAGAGAGTGAATTATATCAACCCAAAAGAAGTACAGAATTTCATTAGTGCTATAAATCTACAGGGACCTGTTAAGAAATTTGATTAAGTAGTATTACGAAAATAATAGGTTTAGGGTCAGCTCATGAACTATTTAATAACTTACAATTAATATGTATAAATATAATGAGAATGTTTTGACATACACCTCATCAATGAGGCCACCAGATCCATATAAAATACAACCAAAAAAATGTCAATTTTCAAGGCCACGAATATTCCTCTTCTTGCAGTGTAAACACTTCATAAAAAAGACAGTTGTTTTGACCTATGAAAACTTGAGTAAACTGCCAGGTTGCTTTTGTGCAGCCAAGTAGGTCAAGCAAGTTCACAACCATCTGAAAACTAGTTCAAATACATTTAGATGCATTCTGAACCACAGATTATTTAGAGAACTACCACCATAAACTATTTTTTCTTCACTAAAATTTTTATATCTACATTTATACTTAAGATAAAATTCACTGTTTAAATTGTAAGATTTTGCAATATATGATTTATATATATACTGTCCATTCCCACTTTTCTATACCTATGTACTTTCAAAGTTTTCAAATGAACAAAAATACATGAGTATATTAAGTTCCTTAGTTGACTATTATTTTTTTTTAACACACTTACTCACTGCTTGATCCTTACCTGAAATGACAAGGTCTGGGAAAATCACAGACCAAGACCCTATCTGAATCTGTGGAGTATCAAGGGAGATGGAACTCCCTTGATACAGACACATTTTATTTGCAGCATGCAAGTAAGAGTAATTAAGAATAAAAAAGGGTATGTATATGGCATGCTCATTCACAGCCAGAAGGCCTATGACCAGGCTTCACAGGGTACAACCTGGACTTAACAAGTATTACAGAACAGAGACATACCCTTGATACAGAAGATACAATTTGAGATTTCTATTGATATATCTTCAAGTCTGCTATTGAGCCCATGCAGTAAATTTGTATTGCATATATTGTATTTTTCAGTTCTGAAGTTATCACTTGATTCTTTTATATGGTTTTTATTTCAGAGGAGAACTATCTTTCTATTCACTTCAAAAATGTTCACTTTTGTCTCATGGGCCATGGATATAATATAACAGCTGCTTTAAAGTCTTTTTCTGATAATTCTACCATCTGAATCATCTCAGGGTTGGCATCTATTTATTGTCTTTTCTCTTAAAAAAGTCAGATTTTCCTGTTTCTTTGTATGTCAAGCAATTTTGGATTATATCCTAGGCATTCTGAATATTAGGTTATGAAACTAGATCCTATAAACATCTTCTGGAGAATCTGGTATTTTTTTTGCTTAAGTTTATACTACAAGTTATATATTGCCTTCTAGGCGTGGCAGTACCACTGTCAGCTCAGTTTTCAAAGTCTTTGCTATGTTTTTTGGGTTTATCCTCTGCATGCACTGCTCAGAGGCAAGTCTGGGATTTGAACAGTGGTTTATATTGTAGGTCAGTTCTCTGTCTTTGCTGTGTTCCTTGGGGTCTGTACATGCATGTGTAGCTCATAAGTAAGGTGGGACCTTTGTGGGTCTCCTCTCACATCAGCTCTCTTCTCTGAGATTTCCCCAGCATGCTCCAGTTTGCAGGGGCCTTTTTCCCAAATCCTCTGACCAGAAAAATCGTTTTCTCTCAGAGTTTAAAAGTGCTTGTGCTACCTGGCAATGTAACTTTATAGGTAGAGATGGTCTCAGGGCAGGCTTGGGAGGGAAAAAAGGGGAACTCCTTTTCCTTGTCTTCTGGCTAGAAATAGGGGTTTCTCTAAACTGCTGCATCCACTGTGCAGTTCCCTAATTCAGCCCACCATTTGGTCAAAGCTGGGTCATGAAAAGAAAGAAAAGGTATATTCACCATTATACAGGCTAGTCTTCAAGTTATGACTTCCCTTCTCGATTTGCCTATTATTAATTTTCAAAGTCTTTAGATAGTTGCTTTTAGTATTCTATTGAGAGTATTTAGTTCTATCAGTCAGAGAGAGGCTTACTCCATTTTGGCCTATGCATTGTATTATATCCATTTCTCAACAGACTTTCACCTAAAGGCTTTAGTAGTCATTGACTGATCATTATCTAGATCATAATTCTATTAGAAATTGCACTGTGGTGAGTTTCTAATCCTATCATTCTCCCAGCATTTGTTATTATCTGTGATTTTTCTATAACAGTAAACTTTCCCTCTTAACTATTTGGTTATCCTGGAATGAAATCTGTACAGAAAATGAAGAATAAATGGTTGATTCTTTCATTTAACCGTGATTTTCAGAGTAATGAAATGAGGTGTTTTTTTAAAGTATTATTATAAACTTCTGAATTCTTAAATATTTGTGTTTCAATCTTCAGTTGTTATACATATTTTTGAACCTATTTTTATGGAAAATTTCAAACATACACAAAAGTAAAAAAGAATAATTATTAACCCATATATTCATCACCCATTTTCAACAATTATCAAATCATGGTCAATCTTGTTTCATCTATTCTTCCCCTTCCCCATTCCTTCCCATCCTCCTTTGTATTATTTGAAGCGAATCCCCAAAACTATATCATGTCATCTGTAAATACTCTAGTACGAATGTATAAATTACAAGGACTTAAAAAAAAAAAATAACCACAATATCATTACCTTTAAAAGTTAACAAAAGATGTCTAAGACCTCTACACACAAAATATTTCTGAGAGAAATTTTAAAAGACCTAAATATATGGAGATATACTGTGGTTAACATATTGAAAGTCTCAATATGGAAAGATATTTAATATATTCAAATTGATCTACAGATTCAATATTAAACTAGACAATAATAATATGAAATAATAGATAATATTTAACTTGCTTAATGTTAAGCAGGGATTTGTTATTTACTCATTTAGGAAACTGACAGGCTGAGTGTAAAATCTTTATTGAAATTCGTAAGGACCAAGAAGAACCAAGGCAATTTTGAAGGACAAAAGTTGGAGAACTTAAAGCTATAATAACTAAAAGAGTATGGGACTGGTACAACAACAGACCAATGGAACAGAAACAGAGTCCAAAAAGAGACCCACAAATAAAGTCACCTGAATTACAACAAAGGCACTACTACTGCATTACAGTAGGAAAGGACAGTCTTTTCAATAAATAATGCTGGACCAAATGGATTTCCAAATGGAAAATAAAATAAACCATGAATCCTACCACATATCATGCAGAAACCTAAATATGAAAGTTAAAACACTCAAGTTTACAGAGGAAAACATAGCACAGTATCTTCCTGGCTTTGAGATAGACAAAGAATCCTTAAAACACAAAAAACTAACCATAAAAGAACACTTTGATAAAATAGACTTTATTAAAATTAAGAAATTATCTTAATTAAGACACACTACTAAGAGAGTGAAGAAGTAGAAGAGATATCTTCAATACTTAATCCAACAAAAAACTTATCCTAGAAATAAAGAACTTCTGCAAATCCATAAGACAGACAACACAATAGACAAATGGGCAAAAAACATGAACAGGCATTTCTCAAAAGAGGATATCCAAAGGGTCAGTAAGCATATAAATATGTGCTAACCTTTTAAGTTATCAGGGAATAACAAACTAAAACTACAATAAAATTTCACTACATACACAGCAGAAGAGTTATTAATTTGAAACACTGATAATTTCAAGTGTTGAGGATGAAGAGCAACAAGAATTCATGTACACTGTTGGTGGAAGTGTAAACTGATTCAACCATTAGGAGCATCTACAAAAGCTAAACAGCCAAATACCCTGACCCAGCATTTTCATCACTGGATATTTATCCAACAGAAATGCATACATATGTGCCAAAAGACATGTTCAAGAATGTTCACAGCAGAATTGTTCATAACAGCCAAAAACTGATAGTAAACCAAATGCTTATCAACAGTACAATGGATGAATAAATTTTGGTATATACATATAATGAAGTATTACAAAGCAATGAAAAAGGATGAGCTACTGCTATATGAATCAATATGAATGACTCACACCAACAAGATGTTGATCATAAAAAGACAAAAGAAGTTCAAAAATAGACAATACTAATGAATAGTGAATCAAGCAAGAATAATAGTTACCTTTGGGAGTGCGTGATGACTGTCAGGGGGCATGAAGGAGGCTCCTGGATTGATGAAAATGTTCTATATCTTGATCTTGGTATTGGTTAAACGAGTGTTGACTTCATAAAATTTCATCAAAATGACACTCAGTATTTATGCACTGTATAATATGCATGTTTTAATTCAATATAAAACATTTTAAAAGTTAGCAATACTATATCAGCCTCTTGATATTTAATTTTTAATTTTTTGTTTATTTTACTTGGTGAAATTGAAGTCTAGTAGAACTAGGTTTCTACATCAATCTGCCTCTTACTTGGGTACTAAAAGTCATTATTTACTTTTTCCTGGATAATTACTGATAGTTTTGATATGTGGATCCTTCCCACATTATGACGGCAAAAGTTTACCTTGAAGTTAGACCTATCTCATGTTCACAAACTAGATAATTCTAAGATGATATTTTTTTCTTAATGTAAATATAGTCAATTTTCTATATTAAGTTCCAGGTCACCAGTTCCCACAGTTTGTATTTGGAAAAAAAGAAGAAAATGCAAAGCTTCTGAGGCTTAGCATCTAAGCTCAGTTTTAGCTAAACTTGAAAAAAGCAAATCAAGGCAAGGTGTAAGCATAAGGTTGTTGTGAAATACAATGAATTATTAAATGTAAAGTGCTTAGAATATAATGTGTAACACAAAGTAAATGCTCAAAAAAGGTCTGCAATTCTTTATACCAGTTTGAAAAACCCTATAATAGATCCTTACTCTTGAATTTCCTTCAAAATATTTAAGACAATAAAAACAGATCTCTTTTAAAAACAAACAAAGCATATTTATGGAGCTAAGGGAAAACTTAATAGATTTTTAATGAAACAAGCCAAAGTGAACATTAAAGAAAAGTACAGGATACATGAAAATTTAATAAACTATACCTAAGGTTTTTTTTAAGTTCTAAGTTGTACTAATAGATATTTAACTATGACATTAGGATTAGAACTTCTACATATAATTTATCCAGTTTGCCAACTGTTAACACTTACATCATTTTCTTTATATACCAATAAACATATTTTCTGAACCATCTGAGAGTATGTTGCATATATCATATATATCATGCCCTTTTACCCCCAATTACTTAAATGTGTACAGCCTGGGAACAAAGACATTCTCTTAAATAACCATAGTATAGTTACTAACTTCAGGAAATTTAACAATTATACAATATTAACGTCTATTTTTTTTAAGAGAGCAAATAAAGTCCTTTAAGGCTTTCTTCCCCTCTAGTACAGGATCCAGTTCTGAGTCATGTATTGCATTAGCTATTTTATCTCCCTAGAGTCCTTTAATCTGGAAGTTTTCCTTCAGCTAAATACCTTTTAAACTGTCTTATGTTTACAAGGTACTCTGCAAGATAAGATTTTAAAACTTGGGTTCTTAAGCAAACTATATAGGGAAGTTTCATTAAAAAAAGAGATTCAGTGGAAGAGCTAGGAAAAGTTTCAGAAGACTAAGATGAGAATACAAAAATCTTCCTATCCAAGAGTGGCTTTAGTATATATACATTTTAAAGCTTTATAATGAGGAGGTTTCTAGGTTTCTTTGATATTGGTAATTCATGGATTAGTGGTTTCGAAATCCTGTCCCTCAAGATATCAAAAAATTACAATATATAATCAACTTAGACAAATAAATCAATGATTTGATAGCTATCTGTAAGGAATGGATCCAGAAAAAATTACTGTTTTCATCAAAATTCTCTCCTACAGTTAACAAAAAGACATGCAATCCCAGTAAGCAAACCTTTAAATGAAATGGAATTATTGTGATCATGCATAGATACAATAGCTATTTGAGATACGAGAGATCTTGTTCTTTCACTCAACAAACATTGACTGTGTGCCAACTATGTGCCAGACCTATGATAGCTACAGAGGGATCCAACAGATAAAAAAAGTCATGGTACCTACCCTTAAGAAACTTATAATTTAGCAAACCTAAGATTCCTGCTTTCAGACAGGAAAAGTATTATGTTTTCCTATTTTGAAAAGGAAGCAACTACGATGCAGCGTGATAAATGTGTCCAAAGACAAAACTATGAAATGTTCTAGAGGAACAAGAAAGGTAGATCCTGAAATCGTGATCTTTAATCTCCTAACAGAGGACTTAACTTGCCTCTGTCAGACTGCAGAAGAGCTCCTTAAGAGTATCCTCCAATCTATCCATTGACTCCAAAAGGGACATGTACCGTCATCCCCAATGTACGTATTAGCTTTGTTCCACTGAGTCAGTCACCGACTAGTTTCCGAGTAATGTACTAGTACTTTCACTTAAAAAATAACAGGTAGTCTCCATAGACAGAAAAAACCAGAAACTGTACAAAAGGTATATACTATTAGATACTTTTAGAATGCATGTGATAATAAATGTGGAAACAGATGATGTGGCTGGTTGCAGTGGTTCTTTAATAAATAATTTAACTTCGTCGGTGATAGGTTGTAATAGGCCATATGGTCCAATGAAGTTTGGTCCTTTTTGAAGTTGTATATAACCCAATACTTTTCATTCATTAGTGTGAGGAATGCTACAGCTAGAAGAATTGGGACAATAAGTGTTAGAATGTTAATTATAAACATTTTGTTAGGGAGAGGAGTTGAACAGCTGATAATAAATGTTTAAGTTTTACATAATTACTGGGCTCTGCCACCCTAACAAACCCTGTTCTCAGGCAGGGTGTTTTAATGAATTAAGATTATATCATTAATTAGTTTTAAGGCGCTTTTGTAAAGTAGACCTTATTTCTCTTGTCTTTTCGTACTGGGAGAAATATTAATAGACAGAAACTGACCTGGGTTACTCTGGTGTGAACTCATATCACATAGGACTTTAATTGTTGAACAAACTAAACTATAATAGCAGTTACACCATTGGGATGTCCTGATCCAACATCAAGGTCCTAAACCCTACTGTCGACATGAACTCCAGAATAGGATTCCGCTATTATCCCTAGCATAACTTGCTCCGTTGATCAGTTTTTTGGATCAATAAGTGAAGATATTTTGACTAGTTGGTCTAAATTTTAATCATTCAGAAGCTTTTTTGTTCTCTGAGGTCACTCCAATCAAAACTGTTAACCCATATAAAAGTTTTGTTATCCCTTGATGGTTTAGTTCCTTCTTTGGGGGGGCAGGCGGTTATTAAAGCTCCATAGGGTCCTTCTTATTTTGTCAATTTCACTGATTAAAAGTAAAAGACAGTAAAACCCTCATGTGGCCATTCATACACATCCTTATTCAGAGAACAAATGATTATGCTACCTTTGTATGGTCAGGATACCGCGGCCATGTGACAGATGTCACTGGGCAAGCAATGCCTGTAATACTAGTTACACGAGAGGTGATGTTTTTCGTAAATAGGCAAGATTTGTATTTGCCGAGTTCCTTTTACTCTTTTTAATCTTTCCTTAGGTGCATACCTGTGTCGGGTTAACAGTAATTTTAATAAATAATCTAACATTGACTTAGGTTTATCTGTTGTTAACTACCAGTGATATATCTATTACTTATATAAGCTTATGCAAAGACAAATATTTCTTGTTACTCATATTAACATTATTGCTTCTATTAATTGATTAGTCCAGTATTAAACTAGGAGTTGATTTACTTATTGCTAGTATTAAGGCAAATGTGTTGTTGAACTTGAACGCTTCCTTAATTGATGGCTGCTTTTAAGCCAACTATGGTGTTATTTTTACTCTCTAGATAAGGTTGTATCCTGTTTCTAAAAAGCTGCAACTTTTTAGATTACTATTTAAAAATACATTAAAATTTATGATTTTTTAAATAGTTTTTAAAGTTGAACTAAGATCCTTTTCCTGGACAACCAGTTATCAACAGGCTCATTAAGCTTGTCACCTCTACTTATAAATCTTCTCAGAAGTTTGCCACATAGATGAGTTTGTTCTAATAAGCTGTACATAAGTAGCTCGTCTGGTTTCGGCATATTTAACTTAACTTCTCTTTGTTAAAAATATCAGTTAAATCATTATACGAAAGGTAAAAGGGGAAAGCTTTAATTTTTATTACTTTTAATGCTTCTTTCATCATGCCCTTACGATACTTTCTCTATAGTGCCAAAAAATTTTTAATTTCTGTCTCCTCTACTTTAAATATTGGGTGAATGATTTATTTAATCTGCTTATAATAGTTGAATTTGTGGGAGGTTTGGGCTAGATTTAGTTCAAAGTGTCCATACACTATGAAATCTCCTGAGTGTAAACTAGGTGCTTTTGTTTAAGCTATACTTTGATTTATCCAAGCACACTTTCCAGTATGCTTCCCTTGTTACGACTTTATCTCCTCTCATATGTGTGGTACTTGCTAAGAAGTTATAAGAGTTATTAATACTTGAGAAGGGTGATGGGCGGAGTGTGCATGCTTCACGGCCTGACTCAACTAAGCACTCTATTCTTAATTTACTACTAAATTCTCCTTTGGTTTTTAGTTTCATCAAAGCTTTTGTATAATAAGAAATATGTTCTTGAAATAGAAAATGTAGCCCATTTTTTCCCATCCCGTAAGTTACACCTTGACCTAATGTTTTCATGTATAATAATTATGCTTACTGTTACTCCTTTTTAGGGTTTGCTGAAGATGGCGGTATACACACTGAATTAGCAAATGCTGGTGAGGTTTATCAGGGTTTATTGATTACAGAGAGAACACCCTCCTCTAGAAGGGAATGAAGCACCATCAGGTCCCTTGAGTTTTAAGCTATTGCTAGTAGTACTCCGGCGAATAATTTTGTTACGATAATTATTTGTGTGTAGGGCTAAGCATAGTGGGGTATCTAGTCCTATTTGGGGTCTTAGCTGTCATGTGATCAGTAACTGTTAAAGTCACTTTTGTAGTTCATTTTTAAATAGCTATAGCTTTTTAAGGCTTAGCTAGAACTTTATTTTTTATTATTCTTTAACACATTTTACACCAATTTTCTATTAATTTGGGTTAATCGTATGACCACGGTGGCTGGCACGAAATTTACCAACCCTAAATAACATAACTTAGTTGAACTTTCATTTATGGCTTAATTTTTATCACTGCTGTTTCCTGTGAGGGCATCGCTAAGCAAAGCATTATGAACTACTATTTTAGTGTGCTTGATGTTTAAGTTATTATGGTAACACTAAAACCTGGTAAAAAACTGACAGTACTATACTAATTTTCTTTCTACAAACGTCCATTCATTTTAGAAGAAAAGTAATAGGAGAATCAACTTCTCTTATTTTCTATTTTAAAACAGCAACACAGGTCAGTCTAATGAGAATATGGATTATGCTTTCCAGGACACGAAAAAAGTGTAAGTCAGTCACTGAGAGCTGGTATCAACTCTTACCTCCCTCTAATTGTCCCCCACTCATCTCTTACTTTGCACTCAATCTATAGATACTTCTCTACCCAGGTAGAGCAGGGGTCAGCTAACTTATTCTGTAAAGGGTCACAAAGTAAATATTTTTGGCTTTCTGGGCCCTAACATCTCTGATGCAACTACCTAACTCTGCCACTATAGCTTGAAAACAGCCATACACAATATGTAAAAATTAAGAGTGGCTGTGTTCCAATAAAGCTTTATTCACAGACACTAAAATCTGGATTTCATATAATTTTCAAATATCATAAAATAGTATTCTTCTTCCAGGATTTATTTTCCCCCAACCATTTAAAAATATAAACACTATTCTTAGTTCATGGGTCATACAAAAACAGGCAGCAAGCTGGATTTGGTGGTGTGCAGACCCCTGATGGAGAGACTTGCTTGTAAGGCAGAGATGCAGTAGGTGACTGGCCCTTCTGTACCTCAGTCAACTGCTTCTTTATCTCTAAACGTAAAACCTGACAGGAAATAATTCTTATTCTACTTTTCAGTCATTTGCAAATCACCTTTCTCTCAAAAAAAGACGAGTTATAATTCTTACTTTCATGTAGTAACTTTGAAAAATTTCAAGAATTGCTGAAAGAAAATACATCTGGATATCAATTACCTTACCAATAAATAATGTTTCATTCCACTGAAGAATAAAAAATCTAAAGATAAATAAAAACTATCAAAGAAGGTAGCAGATCATGTCCTAAATATTTTTATAATACTCTGTCCTATGTGCCTTGCCAGGAGATTGCAAACCTCACTGTACCCAATAATTATGACAGAAAAGGAAGGAAGGAAGGAAGGGAGGGAGGGAAGAAGGAGAGGGAAGAAGGGAAGGGAAGGGGAAGGGAGGGGAGGGGAGGGGAGGAAAAGGAAAAGGAAAAGGAAAGGGAAAGGGAAAGGGAAAGGGAAAGGGAAAGGGAAAAGAGAAAAGAGAAAAAAGAAAAGAAAAAGAGAAGGCATACTGCTGAGCTCAAAATGAAGATTGAATATATCTAGTGAAACTCACCAAGTTGTAAAGATTCATCTAAGAGGAATGCAGAATTTTCCAAAGGCATCTTACACTGTGACAAAATCAGCTTCTAAGTTTCAGCAGCTTTACAGGAAAAACAAAAAACAAAAAACAAAATCTGTAAAACAAGGGCAGCTGTGGAAATAATGTTAACCAAATTCTAAGTAACAATACCACCAGTATTTTTTCCCATCCACATATACAGCATTAATTGGGGCTTCCTATGTGCCAGGAATAGGGGATGCAGCAATGAACATGTCAGATTCCATCAATTCCTCTGGGAGCTCAGTCTGTAGGCCAACTCCAAATGGGATGAAAGGCTTTAAGAATCATGATGGTGTGAAGGGAAAGCATGGCAGAGATACAAACCAGGCTGGTGGGAACTGGTTAGGAAAGGTTTCCTAAAAAAGAGGCAATTAATGCAAGCACGAGTAGGGTCTGACCAAATAAAGTAAGAGGGGAGGGGAGAGAAAGAACATGTTTCATTAGAAGGGAATGGCATGTTCAAAGGGCCAGATGTAGGAGAGGATATAGCATTTGTGTGCAAGTAAAAGAAATCTAGTATGGCTGCTCAGAGTAAGAAAAGGGATGAGAAGGTCATTCTCTGAGATGAGATGGGCAAGGGAGGAAAGTAAGAAGTGAAGCAATTTGCCCTGCGTCACTCAGTCACACAGGGCTAACAGGCAGAGACCATTTTAAACTCTCACCACTTGAGTGCAATATATTAGCCATTCTGAAGCTCTTCCCAGTCCCCTAGCCTCAAGGGTCTTAGAGGTTGACCCCTGGGAAGGAAGGTGAGTCAAAGTCCTGTGGAGGATGATCCTTTCAGGGGGCTTTTGCAAAGGCCTGAGGGAAAACTGCCAGCCTCCCTATGAATGGATGAATTGATCAACTGACCATCAGGGGCCCTCCTGCAAAACGATGGGGAAGAAGTCAGTTTCAGCACCATTCGCAGTTACAAATTAATAGTTGCCAAGCATTTTACTATGTGTGAAGTCCAGTTCTAAGTGCTTTACACATATTAACTAATTCAACCCTCACAACATCCCTATGAGGTAGGTGCTTTTATAACCCTATATTTCCAGTATGGTTTTATGAAATAGCCCAATCATGGTCATTAATTTTTATTAACAATTAAAATTAAAATTATCAGAAATGTTAATGATACTTCTTACCACAATATTAAAAGCATTTTAATTACCGTTAAATCAGAAAAGTACTATTTTAAAAATTAATTGACAAAAACAAAAGACTTTACAACATTGATTTGGTTATTTCTCTGTTAGGGAAAGAGTTGGAAATTTTGTTTCGTGCTCATTCATGCACTTACTATGATAGGTTCTACATATCCAATGATTAGGGGAAAAACACACCAAATTCCTGCCCTCATGGAGTTTTAGTCATTGAAATACAATTGGCAATTATGTTTTTGTAACATATCCTAAGTTTTTTGAATGAATGAAGAATCAACAACCATACAAAATCTGATGCATAGAGGAAAATTAAAACCTGAGGGGAGTGGATTGTGAATAAAATATATATATACATGTTAAAGAAGGAGGAAGAGGAAGAATAAAAAACTGCTCCACTAAAAAAGGGAACCCTCATGTACTGTTGGTGGGAATGTAAATTGGTGCAGCCATTATGGAAAACAGTATAGAGGTTCCTCCAAAAACTGAAAATAGAACTACAATATGATCCAGCAATTCCACTTCTGGCTATTTATCCAAAGAAAACAAAAACACTAATTTGAAAAGATATATGTATCCCTATGTTCACTGCAGCATTATTTACAATAGCCAAGATACAGAAGCAACCTAAGTGTCCTTCAATAGATAAACAGATAACAAAGATGTGGTGTATACACACACACACACACACACACACACACACACACAGGAATAGTACTCTACCATAAAAAAGAATTAAATCCTGCCATTTACGTGGATGGACCTTGAGGATATCATGCTAAGTGAAATAAGTCAGACAAAAAGAAAAAAGAAAATGGTTATGAAGAACCTAGGGGCAGGACAAGAATAAAGACGCAGATGTAGAGAATGGACTTGAGGACACGGGGAGTGGGAAGGGTAAGCTGGGACGAAGTGAGAGAGTAGCATGGACATATATACACTACCAAATGTAAAACAGATAGCTAGTGGGAAGCAGCTGCATAGCACAGGGAGATCAGCTTGGTGCTTTGTGACCACCTAGAGGGGTGGGATGGGGAGGGTGGGAGGGAGACGCAGGAGGGAGGAGATGTGGGGATATATGTATATGTATGGCTGATTCACTCTGTTATGGGGCAGAAACTAACGCACTGTTGTGGAGCAATTATACTCCAATAAAGATGTTAAAAAAAAAAAATGCCAATACTGAATTATTTCACTCATATGTGGAATCCAAAAAACAAGAAAAATAAACAAATGAAACAAAACAGAAACAGACTCAGAGAGCACAAACTGCTGGGAGAAGAGGATGATGGATGAAACAGGTGAAGGGGATTAAGTGGTATAAAACTTCCAGCTATAAACTAAGTCAAGGGGATGTAATGGGAATACAGTCAGTAATACAGTAACAACTTTGTATAGTGACAGAAGGTAAGTGGACTTATTCTGATTATTTCATAACGTATAAAAATATCTTATCACCACATTGTATACCTGAAACTAATGTTGTATGTCAAGTATAACTTAATTAAAAAAAAAAATCTGTTCCACTGAGGAACACACTCATGAAGAATGAAAAAGAGAAAAGAGAGCACAGCAAAGTACCGGTAATCAGCCCACAGTGATGAAGGTCCTTAAGGGACTCAAAACAGTTATGAAGATAAAAAGCAGATGAATATTACACAGTAGAGGATTCAAGACTATAATCTAGTGAAGAAAGATTATACCTTAATCCAGCAGTCTTCACACTAGGGACCAGATGGTTTTAGGGAATCAATTTCCAAATCCTTCATGTCTATAATTACCAACCAGCTACTAGAACTAATATCAAGGTCAGAGTATCATACTGCTTTCTCCTTTCCTACAGTGTATTTTATATCTTCCTTCTTCCAGCTCACAACAGAAAGATGTATCTCTTACACATCTAAAATTCACTACAATGCATTTCCCTGTAGAAATATCCAGAATACCAAAGGAATAATTTTAAATGTTGATATCAAGGGAGTATCCTCTAATGGAAGTACCATATATCCAAGGTGGTCTTGTTTTTCCCTGTCCCACACACATCTGTTGAGAAAAATACATGACATTAAAAAGCAGATATTCTGGCCTGGCCCCAATGCACTGTTAAAACTTCAGGATGTGAGAATAAAAAAAACCTTCTGATTAAGAAGCTCATCTAAGAGAGAATCCAATGAAAACAGTGATGATAAATATTGAAGACAGCTAGAACTTAGTTCATCCAGGTTAGAAGCTTGTGGCCAGACTCCTTACATAATTTATATAGAATTATTTAGAACTCAAGATCTGGGAAGCATCTTAAATTAGAATTCAAGATCTGTACTTTCACCATTCTCAGAGAAATGAGAAAGAAATTAGTACATTCTATCAATCACCTGTGTCTTGTGTCTGTGACGTGAAGATATTTTACATGATTTCAAAGAGTTGAAAAGACCCCTTACTTCAGTTAACGTCATATCTTCAAGTAAACGTAACACATACCAAAGTTAAGTTACTGTTTTATATTTTCTTGAACATTTATGGAGAAACATTTTTATTAACTTTTATGAAAAGAATAATGCACACAGTAAATCCATATTTTTTTAAAAAACTGGGACAAGTCTTTACACTGTCACATTCCAACCATTTCTCTGCTTGTTTTTCATTCCTATATGGACATATTACATATAGATTAGTTTAGCAGGAATATACTGTAAAGCCTACTATAAATGATATACTTAACAAAAGCATAAGTGTTTTGTAAACTTCACACTTATTAGTGACCCAACATCTTTTCTTTTTACTATTAATTTCCACTGAAACCAGTCTCATTCTAACATATACATAATATTCATCTATGGATACATAAATTCCATGAAAAGAAAAGTCCCCTCTGAAGAGATACATTTACATTTAGTAATTGTTTAATAATAAAATCAATAATACATTTATGTTATACTCATAGTAATTATAATTCCGAAAAAAGTTTTTCTGTTAACACTTAGACCATTATGGTCATAGTTAATAAACAGTCTGAATTTCAATTTCTAGTCATATTTTTGATGCCCAGAAGCATTCTTCAAGTATTGAAAGAAAGGAACTGCCAACCCAGAACTCTATATCCAGACAAAATATCCTTCGGGAAAGAGAGGGAAATTAAAATATCCACAAATGACAGAAAACTAAGAGAATCTGTCATCAGTAGACCTGCCCTAAAAAAAGAAATGACTATAGGAAGTTCTTCTAACAGAAAGGAAATGATAAAAGAAGGAATACTGGAAAATCAGGAGGGAAAAACTGCAAAGAGGAAGAATATGGGTAAATAGCCTTTTTCTTCTCCTAAGTCTTCTATATTACTTTTGATGATTTAAGCAAAAATTATTAACACTGTGTGATACAGTTCTCAATATATAGAGAGAAAATATAAAAGGCAATCACATTAGAAATGGAGGGGGTAGGTAAAGGGAGTTAACCAGTAGACTGTAATAAGTTACCTATACATAAAGTACCTAGAGCAACCACAAAAAAGCTATCCAAAGAGATACAATCAAAACATTATAAATAAATCAGGATGGAATCCTAAAGTGTTCAACTAACCCACAGGCTTCTCTTTCGCTCTCCCACTACTACTGAAAAAGGAGCTGAGTTAATGCACAAGATACTCTATCCCCAGGCAAGACAGGAGTGTAACAAGTTTGAGGACATTGATGAGTCACATACTCTAAAGGCAGAATTTTCAAAGCATTTATAATATCAGTTTTGGCATTACTCTCATGCACTGCTGGTGGGAGTAGAAATAGGTGCTGACTTATGGAGGACAATATATCAATATATTAACAAAATTATAAACGTTCCTACACTTTGGTCCAGCAATACAGGGGTTATAACAAGCATTTTTTTAAATGAAACGAAATAGAAAAAAAAGTCAAAGTACAGGACACCTAGTAATAGTTAGGATATTTCCTGTAACTGTTGTTTCAGGTATGTGTTTATTGAGTGTGTGGGTACTGGGTCACAACATAAAACATATTTCTTACTATAGGCTGTGGTCAAAGAAGTTTGGAAGCCACTGTTTCACCTCAAAAAGATAGCCTGAGGCATAGGGACAAGCTGACACTTTGGAAAGGGAGGGTTCAATGCCTGGATGTGAATAAGTGAAAGGGAAGAAAGGCATATAAGGAGACAAAGCAAATCCAAGGTAGTACACTACCGAGCTACGCAGAGCCATGAGAAACATGGCCTCTTTGGGGTGAATGCAGAGATGAGGAAGGGAGAGAATTTATCTGACTGGGGCCAAAGAAGAGACAGAATCTATCCATCAAAGTTTGTCCCTCAGAGTGTGAATTCCTAAAAGGAATTTCTTGCTTTCCTCAATGACACCATTTTCTTTTTTTTTTTAACTTTTTATTTTATATTGGAGTATAGTTGATTAACAATGTTGTGTTAGTTTCAGACGTACAACAAAGTGATTCAGTTATACATATATATGTATCTATTCTTTTTCAAATTCTTTTCCCAATTAGGTTGTTACAGAATATTTAGCAGAGCTCCCTGTGCTACACAGTAGGTCCTTGTTGGTTATCCATTTTAAATATAGCAGTGTGTACATGTCAATTCCAAATTCCCCAACTATCCCTCCCTACCACTTCCCCCCTGGTAACCATAAGTTCATTCTCTAAGTCTGTGAGTCTGTTCCTATTTTGTAAATAAGTTCATTTGTATAATTTTTTTTTAGATACCACATATAAACAATATCACACGATATTTCTCTTTCTCTGTCTGACTTACTTCACTCAGTATGACAATCTCTAGGTCCATCCATGTTGCTGCAAATGTCATTATTTCATTCTTTTTAATGGCTGAGTAATATTCCATTATATATATATATGTACCACTTCTTCTTTATCCATTCGTCTGTTGATGGACACTTAGGTTGCTTCCATGTCTTGGCTATTGTAAACAGCGTTGCAATGAACGTTGGGGTACATGTATCCTTTCAGACCATGTTTTCCTCCAGGTATTATGCCCAGGAGTGGGACTGCATAATCATATGGTAGCTCTATTTTTAGTTTCTTAAGGAACCACCATACTGTCCTCCATAGTGGCTGCACCAATTTACATTCCCACCAACAGTGTAGGAGGGTTCCCTTCTCTCCACACACTCTCCAGCATTTTCTGTTTGTGAATTTTTTGATGATAGCCATTTTGACTAGTGTGAGGTGATATCTCATTGTAGTTTGGATGTGCATTTCTCTAATAATTAACAATGTTGAACATCTTTTCATGTGCCTCCTGGCCATCTGTATGTCTTCTATGGAGAAATGTCTATTTAGGTCTTCTGCCCATTTTTTGATTGTGTTGTTTTTTTGATATTGAGCTGCAAAACCTGTTTGTAAACTTTGGAAACTAATCTCTTGTCAGTCACACCATTTGCAAATATTTTCTCCCAATCTGTGGGTTATCTTTTCGTTTTGTTTATGGTTTTCTTTGTGGTGTAAAAGCTTTTGAGTTTAATTAGGTCCCATTTGTTTGTTTTTATTTCCATTACTCTGGGAAATGGACTGAAAAAGATATTGCTATGATTTATGTCAGAGAGTGTTCTGCCTCTGTTTTCCTCTAAGAGTTTTATAGTGTCCAGTCTCACATTTATGTCTTTAATCCATTTTGAGTTTATTTTTGTGTATGGTGTTAGAGAATGTTCTAATTTCATTTTTTTTACATGTAGCTGTCCAGTTTTCCCAGCACCATTTATTGAAGAGGCTGTCTTTCCTCCATTGTATAGTCTTGCCTTCTCTGTCAGAGATTAATTGACCAGAGGTGCATGGGTTTATTTCTGGGCTTTCTATCCTGTTCCATTGATCTATAGTTCTATTTTTGTGCCAGTACCATACTGTTTTGATGACTATGGCTTTGTAGTACAAACTGTAAAAAACACAAACATGCGGAGGCTAAACAATATGCTACTGAACAACCAACGGATTACTGAAGAAATCAAAAAGGAAATCAAAAAATAGCTAGAGACAAATGAAAATGAAAGCACAATGATCCAAAACCTATGCGATGCAGCAAAAGCAGTTCTAAGAGGGAAGTTTATAGCAATACAATCTTACCCCAGGAAACAAGAAAAATGTCAAATAAACAACCTAACTTTACATCTAAAGCAAATAGACAAAGAAGAACAAGCAAAACCTAAAGGTAGTAGAAGGAAAGAAATCATACAGACCAGAGCAGAAATAAATGAAACAGAGACAAAGAAAACAACAGCAAAGATCAATGAAACTAAAAGCTGATTCTTTGAAAAGATAAACAAAACTGATAAACCTTTGGCTAGACTCATTAAGAAAAAAGGAGAGGACTGAAATCAATAAAATTAGAAATGAAAAAGAAGTTACACCTGACACCACAGAAATAAGAAGAATCATAAAAGACTACTACAAGCAACTGTATGCCAATAAAACAAACAACCTGGAAGAAATGACAAATTCTTAGAAGGTACAATCTCCCAAGACTGAACCAGGAAGAAATAGAAAAAATGGACACACCAATCACAAGTACTGAAATTGAAACTGTGATTAAAAACTCCCAACAAACAAAAGTCCAGGACCAGGTGGCTTCACAGGTGAATTCTATCAAACATTTACAGAAGAGCTAACACCTATCCTTCTGAAACTGTTCCAAAAAAATTGCAGAGGAAGGAAAACTCTCAAACTTACTCTATGAGGTCACCATCACCCTGATACCAAAACCAGACAAAGACATTACAAACAAAGGAAATTACAGGCCAATATCACTGATGAACATAGACGCAAGAATCCTCAACAAAATACTAGCAATCTGAATCCAGCAATACATTAAAAGGATCATACACCATGATCAAGTGGGATTTATCCCAGGGAAGCAAGGATTTTTCAATATCCACAAATCAATCAATGTGATACACCACATCAACAAACTGAAGAATAAAAACCATATGATCTCACTAGATGCAGGAAAAGCTTTTGACAAAATTCAACACCCATTTATGACAAAAACTCTCCAGAAAGTGGGCATAGGGGGAGCATACCTCAACATAATAAAGGCCATATATGACAAACCTACAGCTAACATCATACTCAATGGTGAAAAGTTAAAAGCATTCCCTCTAAGATCAGAAACAAGACAAGGATGTCCACTCTTGCCACTTTTATTCAACATAGTTTTGGAAGTCCTAGCTATGGCAATCAGAGAAGAAGAAATAGAAGGAATCCAAACTGGAAAAGAAGACGTTAAACTGTCACTGTTTGCAGATGACATGATACTGTACATAGAAAATCCTGAAGATGCTACAAAAAAGACTACTAGAGCTCATCAATGAATTTGGTAAAGCTGCAGGTTACAAAATTAATACATAGAAATCTGTTGTATTTCTATACACTAACAACGAAAGATCAGAAAGAGAAATTCAAGAAACAATCCCATTTACCATCACACCAAAAAGAATAAAATACCTACAAATAAACCTACCTAAGGAAACAAAAGACCTGTACTCTGAAAAGTATAAGACACTGATGAAAGAAATCAAAGACAACTTAAACAGATGGAGAGATATACCATGTTTTTGGATTGGAAGAATCAACATTGTCAAAATGACTATACTACCCAAGGCAATCTACAGATTCAATGCAATCCCTATCAAATCAGCAATTTTTCACAGAACTAGAACAAAAAAATCTTTAAATTTTTATGGGGACACAAAAGACCTCAAATAGCCAAAGCAATCTTGAGAAAGAAAAACGAAGCTGGAGGAATCCGGCTCCCTGACTTCAGACTCAGTGACACCATTTTCTTTGCTTACTTTTTTAAGGTAAATTTTAAATAATGCATGTGGCTTCATTTGTGGTTCACATTATATTTCTATTGGATAATGCAAGTATAGAGCCTGGAGTGCTGCAATTTCTCTTTGCACTCAGCAGCTGATTTATCGAAGAGATGTGAAACATTTTCTGCTGTGATTTTTCTTTTCTTTGCCATTATGGGCAGAAATGAAAGTTTCTGAATTCTCAACTGTGTTCAATGAAAACTAAAAGCAGCCTACAAAAATAGTGTCTCCAGGCTTCTTTAATAACTTCTTGAAAGATGATGCAATAACTTGGGCAATACAAAAATTAGACTGAAAAAAATGATGCAATAGCAACAAACTTTTCCATATTCTATCACCCTTCTACACGATTCCATTATTCTTCTATTTTCATGTTATCTTTTAATGAAAGATAGCAATAACTGGTGAGTCATGATAAAAGAAATCTTAAAATGTTGAAACACACAATGCTTAAAGGTAAGAAAATATAATTAATGAAAAAATTGAGATTTCTTCAATTTTTTAAAAGTACATTTTGCTTTGTTCTTTAGGAGACCTCAACGAATAATAATCATGAAATACTAGTCCTTATAAGTAGTTGGAATGCTTAAAAAATCAAAAAGTCTAAAAATTAAATCCAATGGATACTGATGGTATACTAAGGGTTAATCAAAAATTGGTAAGTAAAAGGTAACTGATAAAGCATTTTTCTTGTCTGTCCTATCAAACTATATTTCAAGGTAACCAAAGAGACCTAATTGGTGAGGGGCAGTCCTTCAAAGAATTTTAGCTAATAAGAACAAAAAGAAATTATATAAATAGATGGGCAACAATCATCAATGGATTTTAAAGCCATGAGGAGAAAAAGTGATAGTGAATTGCACAACAAATCATGCTGTCACCAAATGAGTGCAACTGATCAATCTTACCATCTCCAAAAGTGAGACAGACATTATGCACCTCCCAATGTAATGAAATATGTAGTACATAGTACTACTTATAAAATGTTCTTGTGTAAAAGAGTCACGCTGGAATCTATCAGACCTTTATATCGTATATTCTTAACAGTAGCAATGTCACACCCAGGGGTGAAAAATATCTTCAATAGTAGTATATTAAAATGGTTTCTTGCCCTCCAAAGCACAGTGCTATATCTATTCTTGGGTTTCAGAGAGAAGACAATAAAGGAAAAAAATGTCTAAAAAGGGCCTTTAAAGGAGTAAAAAAAAAAAGAAGAAAAAGCTTGAGAAACACTGCTTTAGATCAAACTTTCAGTTTAAATTAATATAGAAAAGGAATAAGTAAAATGGCATCAGGAAGAAGCAATCAGATAAATCTAGAATGTGAAATATTATACAGAACTGATCTAGTTTCTTCAACATGGAGGGAAAAAAGGGAAAAGGGGGTGGGGGTTGTCAACTGTCCTAAATTTTAAAAAGCCTCAGAGCCTTTAGTTTCAGAAATATTTACATTTACATTTAGAAATATTTACAATGAGTTAAATGTGGAATATTCTTCAAATAGCTTTAGGAGAGGGTACATGGGTGAAGGTATGGACGAAACAAGACAGGTTCTGAGTTGATAGTTATTAAAGCTGGGTGATCGGTAGATGGGAGTTCATTATTCTATTCTGTATACTGCTGTATATGTTTTCCATTACAACAAAGTATGTGTTATTTGAGGAAGATTTTTCATTGTTAAGAAATTGGAGCATTACTGTGTAATACATACCTGTGGCAAACATTTTCTATCAAAGGTGATCTACAAACTGATATCACTCTTCTTCCAAATAAATTGTACTCATAAAAAAAAAGGACTCAAGAAACATTACAACCAATTGTTAATACCTCATTTGAATCCTGATTCAGACAATATCAAAAAGTACTTTTGAAACAACAGAAAAAAATCTGAATAAGGACTAGGCATTATATGATATTAAGAAGTTATGGTTAATTTGGTTAGATGTAGTAATGATATTGAGTTTATGTAAGAAAATATCTTTATTTTTTAAAGAAACATAGAATTACTTAGGGGTGAAGTGACAATTTCTTTCATTCTTTTCTTTCTTTCTTTCTTTCTTTCAAGAAAATCTGGAGAATGAAAAGAGATAATGATGACAAACACTCAGTTTTGCCTCTCTTCCCTTTGGAAAGCCTACTGGTAAGACAGCACAGAAGAACAAAAAGTAAGATCTATAAAACAATGAAAAGAATGGAGAAGGAAGTTATGAAGAGATGAAATGATACAGTAGATTTCTGGAGAGCAGAAAGCAGATCCAAGTGTATTAACAGGTTAAGCACACGCAAAATTCACACATAAAGGGACTACAGTGGAGTTCTGAGTCAATCGTCCTGAGACTCTAGGCTCTAGAGTTAGCAGGTACAGAGGCTGAATACAGGTGACCTAGGAAAAAGCTCTACCTGTCTCCTTTCTCTGCACCCCTTCCCTGGCTAAGCAAGGCCCAGCATCACCCCTAGGCCCAAAACTGCACCACTCTTTTCTAAAGAAATCTAGCAGAAATTTAGCAAACTGCTCAGAAAGAAACTAGATGGATGTTAGTGTCCACAGAGCTCATGTCAATATGACAACCGGAAAGCTCCTGAAAATAGCAATAGGTTCACTGCTCTTAGGCTCTAAACCTAAACTTGCCAGCAGACAAGACACTCCATCTATGTACAAAGAATTACCAACCAGTCTTTTCAAACAGAGATGGCAATTGGAAAAAATATCCACCTATACAACAAGAAAAAAAACCCCACCATAGCTACCTAAAATAATCAAGATAATCCTGTAGCAATATACATGAACCAACAATAATAATTTCTAGTCATATGAGGAAAAACCGCAGCTAGAAAAAGAACAAGATAAATAAGTAGATCAACTAACCCCAGAAGACTCATACATTACTCAGGGTACAGAAGAAAACGATAAAAAACAAAATATCTTTAAGATACTCCTAAAGACACTGCATTCAGTACAACAAAAACAGAATGCTACATATTTAACAAACAATGACATAGATTTTACTACACCAAGAACCATTGTAAATGCTTTACAAATATGAACTCCTTTGCCCACAAAGTAGTTATTATCCTCATTTTGTAGTTCAGAAACTGAGCACAGAGAGGTTAAATAACTTACCCAAGGTCACATGGGTATTAAGTGGTGGAGCCGGGATCTTAACTCACACAGTCTGGCAGTCTAGTTCCATTGTATATGCTTTTAACTACTATGCCATGTTGCCTCTTGAAATGATATGAACAAAAAATAAGCAAAGCTACTGGAATACTTACAGTCTGGTTACAGACATTCACAGAAAAGTAGGAACATATAGTTGAAGAAATCTGTCAGAATATAGAATAAAAAGGCAATGACAGAAAACATGAGAAGAGATAAAAGACATAAGGATCAAACCAGAAAGCCAAAATTCTGCTGGTGAGCATTCCGAAGTGGGAGAACATAGAAAACCAAGAAATATTACCAAAAAAATAATGGAGAACATTTCCCATACCTGGAGGGAGACATTTGCATTTCAACTGAAAGGGCCTACCTACCCCAGGGAGTTCAGATACAATAATAAGAACAACTCATACCTAGACACGTAACTATAAAATTCCAGAACTACAAAGACAAAGGTAAGATACTAAAGCTTCCAAAGACAAGGGGAAAGGGTCATTAAAAAGTAACAAGACTCAAGAGTAGCACCAGACTTCCTACCATCTTGATCTAAACAGAACAGAGCAAAACCCATAAGTTCTAAAGGAATTTAATCTGAATCTAAATTTCTACACCCAGACAAACTATCAAGCAGTTATGAATGAGGTGAAAGCCATGTTCAGGCATGTAAGAATGTTTACATCTTAAGTACCCTGTATATGAAAGTTAATTTAGAATATACTCCAGCAAAAAGAAGGAGAATGTCATAAAAGACAAAGGATATCTAAGAAACAGTAAGTCTAACCCAGAAATGCAGTGAAAGAGTATCTCAGAATGACAGAAATACAGCAGGCTTCCAACCCATGAAGACTGAAGGAGAAAGTAGGACAACTCTAAAAGGGATGTCTCCAGGAAAACCAGGGATTCCATCCAACAAGATGGAACAAGATATTGTGATTCAAGCAGGAAACATTTTGACCAAGGAGAAAAAGGCAATTACAGACTATAGGGGGGAAAGATGAACAATAGTAAGCAAACTAATCAGAATATAAAGTCAGAATATAAGGCAAACTAGTGGCATGACTGTGAAAAAAACTTATGAACTGTAAATAAAGATAACCAACCTTACCTTGATATCACATATTTTATTTTTTGAGTTCCATTATCATAACTTTGTACCCATGGAAAACAAATAGCTCAATGATTAACTGTAATTTATTTTGTTCAGCTTTTAGAATCAACCTACCAAAAAGACTGAATGTCTTAAATCTCATTACATAACAGAACGTAAATGTTATGTGATCAACCTGGTCAAACACAAAAGAAAAGGTAGAAATGGAAGTGAAGGAGTAGAAAAGACAAGATGGAGAAATGGATAAAGGCCCCACTATCCTTATCTTACACAGTAGGGATTTAAAATATAATGTCTAAGAAACATTTTATTTACAGTTGCAAAGGTACTAATAAAAGAACTAATTACAATGTTTCACACTTTGGGATGAAGAGATATGAGAGATTAAGGACAGCATAAGTGAATTAAATCTTCATCTTTCTTAGAAGAATCAAGAGAATAATTTAAAGTCAATTAATCAAGAAATAAAAGCAGATCCCAACAAAGAAAAGTCTGGGACCAGATGGCTTCATGGGAAAATTCTCCAAAACATTTAAAGAAGAATTAACACCAAACCTCCTCAAACTCTTCCAAATAATTAAATAGGAGGGAACATTTCCAACCCATTTCACGATGCCAGCATTACCCTGATAGCAAAACCAGAAAAAGACACAAGAAAACTACAGACTAATATTCCTGATGAATAATGATGCAAAAATCCTCAACAAAATACTAAGAAGCCAAATTCAATAGCACATTAAATGGATTATATACCATGATCAGGTGGAATACAAGGATGATTCAAAACATGAAAATCAATCAGTGTCATATACCACATTAACAGAATGAAGGGGGAGGAAATATCACACCTCAATTGATGAAGAAAAAGCATCTGACAAAATTAAACACTCTTTCATGATAAAAACACTAAACTAGAAACAGAAGTAAACCACCTCAACATAATAAAAGCCATATACGAAATGGTCACAGCTGACATCATACTCAACAATGAAAACTGAAAGCTTTTCCTCCAAGATTATGGACAAATCAAGGATGCCTACTCACATCACTTATATTCAACATTGTACTCAAAGTCCTAGCTAAAGCAATTAGGCAAGAAAAAAAAAGTCATCCAAATATGGAAGGAAGAAGCAAAAAATTACCTCTGTTCACAGATCACATATGCAGAAAGTATCTATTCAGTAATAATTGATATGTTTTTTATTTTTCATTCTAGTAATGTGGTGTACACATTTATTGATTTGTGTATACTGAACCATCCCTGCATCCCGGGGATAAATCTAACTTGATCATGGTGTCTGATTTTTTTAATGTGCTGCTGAATTCAGTTTACTAGTAGAATTTGTTGATAATTTTTGCACCTATATTCCTCAAGGATTTTGGCCTGTAGTTTTCTTTTCTTGTAGTATGCTAATCTGGCTTTGGTATCGAGTGTTCCTTCTTCAATTTTTTGGAAGGGTTTAAGAAGGATTGGTGTTAATTATTCTTTAAATGTTTGGTAGAACGTTTCACCAGTGAAACCATCTGGTCCTTGGCTCTTCTTTGCTGCAAGGCTTTTGGTTACTGTTTCAATCTCCTTATCCATTATTGGTCTGTTCAAATTTTCTACTTCTTCATGATTCAGTCTTGGTAGGTTGTATGTTTCTAGGAATTCATCCATTTCTTCTAGATTAACCAATTTGTTGGCATGATTGTTCACAGTAGTCTCATATTTTCCTTTGTATTTCTGTTGTGTCAGTTGTAATGTCTCCTCTTTCATTTCTGATTTTTTTTGAATTTTATTTTTTTTAATACAGCAGGTTTTTATTAGTTATCTATTTTATACATATGGGTGTATATATGTCAGTCCCAATCTCCCAATTCATCCCACCACCACCACCGCCCCCTGCCAC
The DNA here is from genome assembly GCF_965194825.1 of Balaenoptera physalus. Lineage (NCBI taxonomy): Eukaryota > Metazoa > Chordata > Mammalia > Artiodactyla > Balaenopteridae > Balaenoptera > Balaenoptera physalus. The sequence continues at coordinate 75,212,825 of NC_138884.1, read as the reverse complement.
TTTCCCCCCTTGGTGTCCATACATTTGTTCTCTACATCTCTCTCATTTCTGATTTTGAATCTTCTTTTTTCCTCAGTCCAGCTAAAGATTTGTCAATGTTATCTTCTCAAAAAAAAAAAAAAAAAAGACAAACAAAAAACAGCCATTAGTTTCATTTATCTTTTATATTATTTTCCTAGTCTCTTTCATTTATTTCTGTGCTACTCTTTCCTTCCTTCTGCTAACTGCTTTAAATGTTTTGGAGCATTTTCCTGTGAAGCCAACTGGTCCCAGGCTTTTCCCTTCTAGTTCCTTGAGGTGTAGTTAGGTTGTTTATTTGTGATCTTTTTTCCCCCCCTGAATCTAGGCATTTATTGCTATGAAATTCCCTCTTACACTGCTTTTGCTGCATACCATCTGTTTTGGTATGTTGTATTTCCATTTTTGTTTCTTTCAAGGTATTTTTTAATTTCCCTTTTGACTTCTTCTTTAACTGATTGGCTGTTTAGGAGTGTGTTATTTAATTTCCACACAATTGTTAATTTTTCAATTTTCCTCTTATTGATTTCAAGTTTAACACCATTGTATGGAAAAGATAGGTGGTACAATACCAATCTTCTTATGTTTGCTAAGGCTTGTTTTGTGACCTAACATATGATCTATCCTGGAGAGTTTCCACGTACACTTGAGAATACGTATTCTGCTGCTGTTGGGTGGAATGTTCTGTATATGTCTGTTAGGTCTATTTGGTCTAAGGTATATTTCACGTCCAGTGTTTTCCTTCATTCTTCTAGATGACCTATCCATTGCTGAAAGTGGGGGTACTGAGGTCCCCTACTATTACTGAATTGTTGTCGATTTCTCCCTTAAGATCTGTTCGTATTTGCTTAATATTTTTAGGTGCTCCAATGTTGGGTGCATATATATCTGCAATTGTTATATCCTCTTGATAAATCAATCTCTTTTTCATTGTATAATGACAGTCTTTGCCCCTTGTTATCATTTTTGATGTAAAGTCTATTTTGTCTGATATAAGGTTAGCTACCCCTGCTCTCTTTGGTTTCCATTTGCATGGAATATCTTTTTCCATTCCTTCCCTTTGAGCCTACATGTATCCTTAAGGTGAAATGAGTTTCTTATAGGCAGCATATAGTTGATCTTGTTTTTTAATCCAGGCAGCTACTCCATGAGTTTTGACTGGAAAATTTTATCCATTTACATTTAAAGTAATTATTGATAGGTAAGAACTTTCTCATGCCATTTTATTAAATGTTTTCTGCCTGTTTTGTAGTTCCCTTGTTCCTTTCTCCATCTTGTGATGTCTTTCTTTGTGAACTGATGATTTTCCATAGTGGTATGCTTTGACTCCCTTCTCTTTATCTTTTGTCTATCTACTGCAGGTTTTGTTTTATGATTATCATGAGGCTTACATAAAACAGCTTCTAGCTGTAACAGTCTACTTTAAGCTAACAACTTAGATCACATACAAGAACTCTAATCTTTTACTTTATGCTATTGATGTCACAATTTACCTCTTTTAATACTGTGCATCCATTAACAAATTACTGTAGCTATAGTTACCTTTTTTAATATTTATTTATTTGGCTGTGTTGGGTCTTAGTTGTAGCAGGTGGGATCTTCGTCACGGCACACAGGGTCTTCAGTTGCAACATGCAGGATCTCTAGTTGCGGCATGTGGGATCTTTAGTTGCAGCATGTGAACTCTTAGTTGCAGCATGTGAACTCTTAGTTGCAGCATGTGGGATCTAGTTCCCTGACCAGGGATTGAACCTGGGCCCCCTGTATTGGGAGCGTGGAGTCTTAGCCACTGGACCACCAGGGAAGTCCCATAGCTATAGTTAACTTTTAACACAGTTGTCCTTTAAACCTTTATATTAGAGTTAAGTGATTAACTTAACCACCATGTTACTCTCAATACTCTCATATTATCTAATACTCTGAATTTGATTATATACTTACCTTTACCAGTATGTTTTATATTTCCATATGTTTTCATGTTACTAATTAGCATCCTTTGCTTTCAGCTTGAAGAACTCCTTTCACCATTTCCCATAAGGCAGATCTAGTGGTGATGAATACCCTCAGCTTTTGTTTGGGAAAGTATCTCTCCTTCATGTATATAAAACAACCTTGCTGGGTAAAGTATTCTTGATTGGCAGTTTTCTTCTTTCAGCACTTTGAATATATCATCCCCTGTACTCCTGGTCTGCAAAGTTTCTGCTGATAATTCTGTTGATAGCCTTATGGGGGTTCCCTTATATGTGAAGAATTTTTTTTATCTTGCTGCTTTTAAAATGGGCTGGATTTTACAGAGTTGTATTATAACATGTCTTGGAGAAGATCATTTTCAGTTGAAATTTTGGGGTGACCTGTTAGCTTCAACCCGCATGAACTTGGATATCCAAATCTCTCCCCAGATTTGGGAACTTCTTAGCCATTATTTCTTTAAATTAGCTTTATGCTTCTTTCTCCCTCTCTTCTCCTCTGGGATTCCAATAACGAGTAGATTGTTTCTTTTAATGGCATTCCATGATTTACACAGGCTTTCTTCACACTTTCTCATTCTCTTTTCTTTTTGTTTCTCTGACTGGATGGTTTCAAATGACCTGTCTCCTCATCCGTTATTTCTTTCTTCTGCTTGGTCAAATCTGCAGTTGAAGATTTCTAAGAAATCTTCACTTCAGTCATTGTATTCTTCAACTCTAGGATTTCTGTGTTTTTTTACTCATGGTTTCCATTTCTTTGTTAAACTTCTCATTTTGTTCACTCATTGTTTTCCTACTTTCATTTACTTGTATGTATTCCTTTAATAGTTCAGTGAATTTCTGCAAGAGGATTATTCTCAGTTCTTTGCCAGATAGTTCACAGATCTCTTCCTTTAGGGGCAGTCATTGGAGTTTTGTTAGTTTCCTTTGATGGTGTCATGTTTCCCTGATGATTCATGATCCTTGTGGCTCACACTGGAGTCTGCACATTTGAGAAAATGGGCACTTCTTCTAGTCTTTACAACATGCTTCAGCAGGCAAAGTCCTTCACCAGTCAGCCCATCCAGAGATTCTGGGTGACACATAAGGTGGTTTCCACAGGCAAGTTTACTGCTGGAGCCATGGGGTAGGCAGGTGTGGTGCCTGGGTCAACAGGTGGGCAGGCCAGATGCTTGCATATTCAGGGACCATCCTGGTGCCTGGGTACAAGAGGGAGGACCTGATTCAGGGCCCACAGAAGCCGGTCTGGAGTCTAGTTCCACATGGGCCAGACTTGAGCTGGGGTGTGTCAGGGACCTGTCGTCATGGTAGTTGGCCAGGTGCTGAGCCCAGCTGGGAGTCTGCGTTCACAGGCATTGATTAGGAACCAGGGGCCACAGAGGCAGTTGGTGTTGGGATGTGCCAGGACCTGGGTTCATGGTAAACTGCCAGTAGCCTGGTGCTATGGAAGATGCCCAGGGTCATGGAAGGCAGCTGGTGCTGAGGTGAGTCAGGAGCCTGCTGAGGGCCTGGTGCCACAGTAGTTGACCAGCACCAAAGTAACCCTGTAGCCTGGGTTCACAGCTGGCTAGTGCTACAATGGATCAGGGGACTGGGTTTGTTGGAATTCTCATGACCTGGAGCTGAGGAGTAGCAGGAGCTGCCTGAGGCCACTGGAGCTGACAGACACTAGGTAGAGATGGGACCTGGGTTTGCAGGAGCAAAATGATGTTTTGGCAAGGGATCAGTGATAGGAATCCCTATGCTGCCAATTTGGTCTGATGATGAAATCTCACATACTACTGCTAATCTTTAATAATTAAAGATTTTAGAAACTTAAAAATAAAGTCTTGAACATATGGTTTAAATCTTACTACTTAAATAAATGTGTTTGACCAACTAAAGTTGCCAGAGCATTAATTTTCTTAAGTGGATGATTAGTAGACTATTATGAGTGAGAACTCTCAACTGGCACAAACTAGAGAATTTACATTTGGGCAGCTAAGTTATAATGTGGAATATTACTCCCACTTACAGTTTAGTATTCCAGTGGTGTGAAAGTTAGTCTCAAACTCCTTAAGGAGCTTAGAGTCTAACTGGATTATATACAACTAAATATTCTTTTAGATAGGAAGATAAATTGCAAGACTATCATGTTATATACAATAATGTTAAAATATTTGCTAAATATGAATAGAGTAAATATACATAAAAATATGGATACATCAGTTGTTTCTGCATTTACCTATGCTCAAAACCTATTGAGTATATACTATGGCCAGGCATTTTAGGTACCAGGGCTGTATGACTGAACAAAACAAAGTCCCTACCATTAGAAACTATGACTTATGTTAGCAATATAATATTTTCATTTTTATTCTAATAGTATGTACAGAAAGCACTCACTAGTAACACCTTTAGAGAATTTTAAAATGTCAGGGCCTTCAAAAAAAAGGTAGTGAGAGGCAGAGTGAGCCTAGCCTGAGGAAGAAGAGACACTCTCCTCTAAACATATACAGGCATATGACTTGATGAGAGTTGAAAGAATAGAATAAACACTTGTTTCAGGTTGGGTATTGTTCCAGTGGTGCCATTATACTCTTGCTGTATACTGTAAACCATATGATTATAATAATTATTTTAGGGCTGGTAATCACAATGTAGTACAACCTAGGTTAAGTGACAAACACATTTATAGAACATTTCATTACTATTGGATCTTTTAAAACATGCATTAATGTTTTAGAACAAAGACAAACAAGAAAACGTCAAAGATTTATTGAAAAGCAAAGTTTTAGATTGTGCCTAGAAGTCAGTAGATAAGTTCCCAATCTCCTACACCTTCAGCAAGTACTTTGCAATTGATTTAAGTATAGCCATAAAGATCTTTAATTATTAAAATGATGTAAATTACATTCCAAGGCAGAAAAAATCCTAATATTATTTCTAAAATACTGAATTTTTAAATGTTGAAAAAGTATTTGGAGACCAAGACTTTATTGCTATAAAGATAAATTACTAACACCATATTCCGTAAATCTTCCACTACGTTGGGGATTTATTTTCAGTCTTTTTGATGATTTGCTGTGTAATGCTGTTCCTCTAAGCTAAGTGTTTAGATTTAATCCCTATACGTTTAATTTTCTTATGTGTAAAGTTACTTGAATTATCAAACTACAATATACTGACAGTTTCAGAGTATCAAGCTGTAAAAACTGGCTTGGCCAGTCAATTTGGGAAACTGGAAAACAAATATTATACACATTCAACAAATGACACTGAACTAGTCTGCCTATATACGTTTTCAAGTAATATTAAATCACAGGGCAAAACTTCTTTCTCTTTTGCCCTAAACCTTATCTATAGTCCCTCTCTCATAGTGAATCTGCAAAAAGATGTAATAATATTCTGAAAATAGATAATAACTACAGCAACAGGTTGTGAATAAATAAAGCAATATAAAGTGGCATCTTAAATAATAACCAATACCTTCACTATATAAGCAGTAAAATTTTCATATAGTTATTTGTCAAATGTCCTTGTTAAAGATGTCACTCTTTACTTATATTTAAAATATTCCCTAGAAATTAAAGAGAAATTACCTTTGAAATATATCATAAGTCCTCAGGGGCTGTGAGTATAGGCTTTGATTTTTATTTCCTGACCCAAGTAAATGCCCTTTTGTTGTCTGAAAGATGTTTATTTAGATTAAAATCTTAAAGTACTCCAAATATTTTATATGAATCTTTTACTCACTACTGAAATCGAATTAACTATTTCATCAATTAAAGATAAGTAGTATATGCCCAAAGTCACAGAAAGCTGCTTGCTATCTTCATTTGTAAATGGAAGAGAAGACTGGCAACTGGTGCCTGAAAAAATTTTTTAATACTTTCAGTATAAATTAATTTTAATCAAATATCAAAAAAAACTAGAGCGTTTTTTACTTAATGCAAAGGAATAAAGTTACACTTAACATTTACTGGATAAGAAGCTATTGTGCAAAGACAATTTATAAGCTTTTATTTTGTTTGTATATCCTGTTAGTCTCTTAAAACTTGCATATTATTGATGTAATACATGCCCATGGTTTTAAAAAAACAAATAGTAAAAAACTGCAGTCCTGTTCGCTAGAAGCATTCACTTTCACCTACTTGTCTGTAGTTTTTATATTTATCTCTATAATTATAAATAACATGTCTGTATTTCTTGACTAACTTCAAATTATGTCTACTAACTCCTTGCTATGAAACAAGAAGATTTAGTTCACATATACTGTCTTCAATCTGCTTTCTTCTCTCCTCATTCCAATGGCAATCAATCCTATTTGAGCACTTGATATGTAGTTAGTAAGACTGAGAAACTGCATTTTAAATTTTACTCAACTTTAATGAATTTAAATTGCTAGATGTAGCTAGTGGCTACCATATTAGATGGGCAGTTCTAAATTATTCCTACCTTTAGGAATGTACAAAAGTTTTCTTTTCTTTATGATCTAGTACTATAATCAATTTTTGTATATGTTCTATAAATGCTTGGAAAGAAGGTATAGTCTCTATTTTTCAAGGTAGGGTTCAGTTTATCCATCAAATTTTGCTTATTAATTGGGATATTGTTGTTCTATAGCCTTAATTTTTTGTTCACTTGATACACTTTGGTCTAAGAGAGATCTATTAAAGTCCACCAGTAAAGTTTTTCTGAATAACTTTCCAGGATCACTTTTACTTTTCGAATATTAATGCTCTACTATTTTTGCAGGTATATTTGGTATTTCTTCATTGTAAATTATAAACTTTACAATCAAAATACCCATCTTTGTCTCATTTAATTCCATCTTCTCTCTATATTTACATTTTACAGATAGTTCTATTATTTTAATAAGGTTTTTATTAAGATAATACTTTTGTAATCACATCATATGTATTGAAGTCCGTCTTCCATTTCTTCACGTTACCTATTAGTTCTCTACTATAAGCTACGTTAAGATGTTACACTTTCTCATCACCAGATTTCAACCAAAAACATGATCTTTCTTACGGTCTACCTTTCTGCCGTTAGGTATACTTCTATTACTACACTTGTTGATTTTAAATGCTATGGACTTCTAGTTACTACACAGGAGGCAACTAGCATACTTAGCACACTTATTCAAGCTCCCACCTTCTTTTCCCTTTTCCTTCTGAATTGTTAGTTGTTTCATTATTAGGGTATAGAGCAGACTAAGGTCTGCTTAAATATCAATTTCTCAATGAAGACCTTTCTGTCCACACAATTTAAAATTATAAATCCCTCTGTCCCCACCCCAACACTCCAGCCCCCTCCCCTGATTTGTTTTCCTCCATAGTATTAATTAATCACCATCTAACATACATTTAAGTTAAGAGTTTCTCATCTGGTTTCCCCCAGTTGGAATGTAAGCTCCCCAAGGGCAGGCCTTTTTGCATTCTTTGTTCACTGCTGTAACACCAGCAACTAGAACAGTGCCTGGCACACAGTAGATGTTCACTAGGTACTTGCTGAACAAATAGGATAAAGTCCACTACTAAAAGTATATTCAAAAACTGTTAAAAAGCTTTCCTGAGAGAAATTAAAGGCCTAAATGAATACAGAAGTATATTATGTTTATGGTATTGGAGGACTTCCATTACCAGATTTAAAGCTACAGTAATCAAGACTTTGAGATACTGATGTAAAGATAGATATAAAGTTCACTACATAAAATAGAGTTCAAAAAAAGACCCACACACATATGATTAATTGATTTTTGACAAAAGTGACAAGGTAATTCAGTGGAGAAAAAGAATAGTCTCTCAACAAATGGTGCTACAACTGTATATCTACATGGAAAAAAATTTTTTTAAGACTCTCAACCCTTTTTCATATCATATATAAAAATCAACTGAAATGAAACATATACTTTAAAGTAGACAAACAGTTCTTAGGACACAAAAATATGAAGCATAAAAGAGTTAATCAATTTGATTTCATCAAAATTTAAAACTTTGCTCTTCAGATACCATTAAGAAAATATAAAGGGCAGCCATAGATTGGGAGATCAAATTTTCACAATTCTAATAACTGATAAAAGCCTCATATCAGAACATATTTACAAAAACAAAAACAAACCTCTTACATCTCAGTAAATAAGCAAACAACCCAATTTTTTTAATGGGCAAAAGATCTGAGGAGACACCTCACAAAAGAAAATATATGAATGACCAATAAGCACACATAAACATGCTCAATATCATGTCATTAGGGAAATGCAAATTAAAACCACAATGAGATATAACATTACATACCCACTAGAATGGCAGAAATTCAAAAACGCTGACAATACCAAGTGTTAGCAAGAATGCAGACCAACTGAAAATCTCACATTGCTGAAGGGAATGTAAAATGGTAAAACCACTTTAGAAAACAGTTCATCAGTGTCTTGTGAAGTTAAACATATAATTACCATACAGCCCAGCAATTCTATTCCTACATATCTGCCCAAGTGAAATGAAAACACATGTCCACAAATGTTTAGCAGTTTTGTTTATAATAGCCAAAAACTGGAAGCAATCCAAAGGTCCAACAACTAATAATTATAAACAAACTATGCCATATATCATACAATGGAAAAGTATTCAGAAATAAAAAGAGAAAACTACTAACACAGATGAGTATCAAAAGCATTATGCTAAGTGCAAGCTAGACCCCAAAGACCATATACTGTAGTATCCCATTTATATCATACTGTATAAAAGGCGTAATTGTATTAACAGAAAACAGATTGGTGGTTGCCAGGGAGAGAGAACTTTTCAGGTTGATAGGAATTTTCTGTATCTTGATTGTGGTAGTGGTTACAAAAATGTATACATCCGTCAAAATTCAACATGTATACTTACAATGGATGAGTTTTAACATATATAAATTATACCTCAATAAATCTGATTTTTAGAAAGTATACTAGGTCAAAACTAAAACCCAACTACCCAAAACCCAAAAGAATAACTTAATACAAAATTGCTCAGGAAAATTGAGTATTATGTGAAGCTTCTAAAAACCAGTAGGGAGTTGTCCACACCCAAGTAGGATGAAACAGTTTGCAGCAGGTCAACATTCTTCTTGAGAACAACTAGAAAAGCTAAATAAATTACAAAAAAACATATTTTTAAAGGCAGCGTATAGATGTCTTTAAAACATGGGGGACAAGAAGGTCTACCACTCCAGGGAAGGGGGAATCTTTTAAAGGTGTTTAGATGATCTGCAGTTGCTTTCCCTGGGGGTATTTCCAGATTATGGGCTGAGGGTGAAGGCTGAAAACTTGAGATTTGGCCTGTACAAAACGTTGCTGCTGAGGAACCAAGAAACCAGGAGTGCTTTTGGTGTTCACACAAGGCTGGAGTAACAAAAACGGCAAACTGCAGGGACCTCAAGCTCAAGGCCAATATCTCTCACAGGACATTTGCTTAATTTTAAAACAATACAGGGTAAGCGGCTAAATAATAATTGAAAAACTTTGAAAAGCAAAGTGAAATTTTCCACCTTTGGCTCTGCTAAGGGGATAAACACCCTTTGAAACGAAATGAAAGGCTTTGAAATGAAAGTCCTGGAAAACCACAACCTACAAATAAAGGAAAGAAGAAGAATACCACCAAACTACTCAAATAGCAACCTAGCCTCTGTATAAATTAAGGTGACTGGCTCCCTAGTCTATCTGCCTAGAAGAAAAGGTAAACACCCTCTGGCAGAACATACTTGGTGATGCTTGCTTTATTTTGTTTTTTAATTCACAATGTCTGGCATTCAATCAAAAATTACAAGACATAAACAAAAACAATCAACCAACTTGACCTAACTGATATTTACAGAACACTCCACCCAACAATAGAATCCACATTCTTTTCAAGTGCACATGGAGCATTTACTAAGACAGATCATATTCTGGGCCATAAAACAAATAAATAAATTTAAAAGGATCCAAGTCATAAAAGTATATTCTCTCATCACAAGAGAATTAACTTTAAAATAACAGACGGATCTCTGGAAAACCCTCAAATTCTTGGAAACTAAATAATATACTTCTAAATAATCTCAAGGTCAAAGAAGACATCAAAAAGTAAATTAAAAAGTACTCTAAACTGGATGAAAATGAAAAACAAATATATATATTAAAATTTGTAAGCAATATTTAGAGGGAAATTTGTAGCACACATATAGTGGGGAAAAAGGTCACAAATTAATGACCTCAGCTTCTACCTTAAGAAACTAGAAAAAGAAAACAAACCTAAAGTAAGTTAAAGAAAGGAATTAATAAAGATCAGAGTCCAAATAAGGAAACAAAAAACTGGAGAACTAGAGGAAATCAGTTAAACCAAAAGCTGATCCTTTGAGAATCTTAATAAAATTAATAAATCTCAAGCCAGACTGATCAGGGAAAAAAGAGAGAAGACACAATTTCCCAGTATCAGGAGTGACACCAAATCTCTGCAGATTATACAGATACTAGACTCATGATATATTCTATAGCTATTTAAAGGATAATAAGAGAATATTATAAACAACTTTACTAATTCAACAACCTAGATGAAATGGACAAGTTCTTTGAAAAACCTAGCAACATATGAAGTGACAGAACCACACAACCACATGAAAAACAACAGAACAATATAAGTAGACCAATGATTGATGCAGTTACTGAAATTAATAGACAAGCATTTAAATAATTATAATCAGTATGTTCAAGAGACTTGAAGTCTATTAAAAATGTATAAAATAGGATCAAATGGATGTTTTAGAATTCAAAGTTTCAATGTAAATTAAGAACACAATAGATTGGCTTGGAGAAAAAATAAGATAGTTGTTGGTATACTATAAGATAGGTCATTATAAGATACCCAAACTGAAATATATAGAGAAAAAAATTTTTAAGAGAAATGTGAAACATGATGACAGGGCGTAATAAATGTTTAAATTAAAATCCATAAAGGAGGAGGGGGCAGAAGCAATAATTGAAGACATAATGACAGAGAACTTTCCAAAACTAAAAGCACCAAGTTACAGATTCAAAAAAGCTCTATGAACAAAGAGCAAATACAAAGAAAAACACAACTCAACACATCATAGTCAAACTGCTAAAAAACTATGACAGAGAAGGAAGGCATTTTGAGAAGTCTTTTGGAAAAAAACAAAAGAATTATTAGCAAGACTATAAGCTGACACATTACCTTCAATAAGACTTTAACAGAAAGCCATAAGACAATGAAATAACTACTGACATAGAATTCTATACCCAGTGAAAATATAACTCAAAAAAAGGTGAAGGGGCTTCCCTGGTGGCGCAGTGGTTGAGAATCTGCCTGCTAATGCAGGGGACACGGGTTCGAGCCCGGGTCTGGGAAGATCCCACATGCCGCAGGGCAACTAGGCCCGTGAGCCACAACTACTGAGCCTGCGCGTCTGGAGCCTGTGCTCCGCAACAAGAGAGGCCGCGATAGTGAGAGGTCCACGCACCGCAATGAAGAGTGGCCCCCGCTTGCCACAACTAGAGAAAGCCCTCACACAGAAACAAAGACCCAACACAGCCAAAAATAAATAAATTAATTAATTTTAGAAAGGTGAAATTAAGATGTTTTCAGATAAACAAAAATGGAAAAATTCACTGTCAGTAGGTAGGTCGGTATTAAAATACATACTACTAAAGGAAGTTATTCAGACAGAAGGAAAATGATCCCAGACAGAAACAGAAATGCAGGAAGGAAGAACCCTGGAAAGGGTAAACATGAACAAAAATTGACTGTCCAAAACCATACTATCTTGTGGAGTTTAAAATATGTATAAATAAAATACAGAACAGTAACAATGCAAAAAGGTTGGAGTATGAGTTAATGTGTAAGAAGCTGTCATTATTGGGGAATGGTAAAAGTAATAATTTGTGTTATCTGTATCATAAGTAATTTGTATTGTAAGTCAAGTATGCTTGTTTTAACCTCTAGAATAACCACTAAAGGTATAATGAAAGAATATATAACTAACAAATTAATAGGAGGAAAACCAGGAAAAATAATTAGATTAACACCAAAAAAAGAGCAAAATAGGAGGGATAAAAAGGAATGCAAAACAGATGACTCAAAGAAAAGTCAAAGTTGATGGTGGTTACAAACTTGGCTATTATCAGCAAAAATGTAAATGAATTTCAGTTGACCCTTGAACAACACAGGTTTGAACTCCACAGGTCCACCTGTACACAGATTTTTTTCCAGTAGTAAATATTGGGTTCCCCAAAAAGTTCGTTCGGTTAATGATTACGTTGTTCAATAAATTTCTTGGTGAAAATGAAATACGTCTTTTATTTTTACTTAAAATCAAGCAAACTTTTTGGCCAACCCAATACTTCAGTAATAAACGATCCGTAGTTGGTTGAATTAAAGCATGAGGAACCCTGAACACTGAGGAACTGCATATATGGATGAACCATGGAGGGACCCACTATAAGTTATACATAGATTTTCGACCTTTTCAACCACACAGAAGGTTAGTGCCCCTAACTGCCACAATGCTCAAGGGTCAACTGAAAACAAAGTAAAAGACTAAGACTAGATAAAAATAATGAAAACATTACTTTACAAGTAAAGATACACAGAAAACATGATGAGAGGAAAAAAGCAGTTTATAAAACTGCATATATTCCACTTGCTATAAAATTGTAACATGTACATGTACATACATACACACGCACACCCACACCCATCCCAACTGCCTTAGAAAATGCTGAAAAAAATATTAACAGAGCTTTATCCCTGAGATTTTGGGTGATTTTTTTTCATCATAGATTTTCTTTGTAGTTTTTGGTACTTTAACTCTTTCCCAAGGAACAAGACTCATTTTTATAAAAAACAAAAAACTATTTTCAAAAGAAAAAAGTCTTAAGTTTTAATAATGATCAGCCCCAACAGAAAAGACTTAAAAAAAATATAAGAATGTGATCAAGTCTAAACAGAAGCTAAACAATGTAAACCTGTTTCATACAATAAACTACTGGTGAAACAGACACCTTTATAATTACAGATATATTATATCATCACCATTTCTGATGGAGACAAAAATTACCATGTAAGAGTTGGAAATAGCATTTTCCATTAACTAATGTTTCTCTCATTTCTCTTCTCGCTTCTAATAAAATTTTGTGAAATTTCTATAGAACTACGTAAGTTAAAGTTGTAAAATAAAATTTGAGATCTAACTTATTTCATTTTAATTTGTGGGTTTTTTCCTAAATAACTTCTAATATTGTTTCAACTAAAATTTAAGTTTCAACATAGAAAAAAACAGTCACCGGTTTTCCATAAATTGATTTGGCAAAAGTATCTCAAAGAAATATGCAATACCACGCACCTTGGCAACATCTTCTAATAACTGTTTCATTGTTCTGAGTCACATAAAAAGGTCAAGTACTCCCAAACTCTCTATGTAGATACAAAACTCTAAGCAACTTATTGAAATTGGAACTCCCCTCCAAAAAATGATAAGAGCCATGTTTGGTACACACTATGAAAGTAACAAAACAACAGAAATAATAACAGCTAACATTTACTGAACAATTAACTATGTGATAAACACTCATTATTCTAATTACTTTGCACATGTTGTTTAATTCTCACATAATATTATGAACTAGTATTATCTTCATTTTACAGATGAGAAATTGAGGTAATATTTGTCCAATCACTAGCAATAAAACCAGGATGTAAATGACAAGCAGGCTAGCTATAGAGCTGTGCACTCTTCATCCCTATACCATGCTGTAAATGTAACTAAGACCTTTAAAGTAGTTTGCTGTCTTCGTTACTAAATTTCAGGTAATAATAAGCTTTATTTAGAATAAAACCAGATATTTTAGTAATCTGATCATGTCACTGATAATAAATAAATGGAAAAAATAAACACCCCAAAATTTCCTATTTTCATGACAAAAAAGCAAAAAGCAAAAAGCAGTCGCTATCAAAAGTAATAGTCATACCGTAACACCATACACAAAAATAAATTCAAAATGGATTAAAGACCTAAATGGAAGACCAGATACCATAAGACTCTTAGAGGAAAACATAGGCAGAACACTTTTTTTTTTTTTTTTTAACATCTTTATGGGAGTATAATTGCTTTTCAATGGTGTTAGTTTCTGCTGTATCACAAAGTGAATCAGCTATACGTATACATATATCCCCATATCCCCTCCCTCTTGCATCTCCCTCCCACGCTCCCTCTCCCACCCCTCTAGGTGGTCACAAAGCACCAAGCTGATCTCCCTGTGCTATGCGGCTGCTTCCCACTAGCTATCTATTTTACATTTGGTAGTGTATATATGTCCATGCCACTCTCTCACTTCGTCTCAGCTTACCCTTCCCCCTCCCCATGTCCTCAAGTCCATTCTGTACGTCTGAGTCTTTATTCCTGTCCTGCCCCTAAGTTCTTCAGAACCTTTTTTTTTTTTTTTTAGATTCCATATATATGTGTTAGCATACAGTATTTGTTTTTCTCTCTATGACTTGCTTCATTTTGTATAACAGACTCTAGGTCCATCCACCTCACGACAAATAACTCAATTTCGTTTCTTTTTATGGCTGAGTAATACTGCATTGTATATATGTGCCACATCTTCTTTATCCATTCATCTGTCGATGGACACTTAGGTTGCTTCCATGTCCTGGCTATTGTAAATAGTGCTGCAATGAACATTGTGGTACATGACGCTTTTTGAATTATGGTTTTCTCAGGGTATGTGCCCAGTAGTGGGATTGCTGAGTCATATGGTAGTTCTATTTTTAGTTTTTTAAGGAACCTCCATACTGTTCTCCACAGTGGCTGTACCAATTTACATTCCCACCAACAGGGCAAGAGGGTTCCCTTTTCTCCACACCCTCTCCAGCATTATTGTTTGTAGATATTTTGATGATGGACATTCTGACTGCTGTGAGGTGATACCGCACTGTAGTTTTGATTTGCATTTCTCTGATGATTAGTGATGTTGAGCATCCTTTCATGTGTTTGTTGGCAATCTGTATATCTTCTTTGGAGAAATGTCTATTTAGGTCTTCTGCCCATTTTTGGATTGGGTTTTTTTTTGACATTGAGCTGCATGAGCTGCTTGCATTGTTTGGAGATTAATCCTTTGTCAGTTGCTTCGTTTGCAAATATTTTATCCCATTCTGAGGGTTGTCTTTTCGCCTTGTTTATGGTTTCCTAAAGCTTTTAAAGTTTCATTAGGTCCCATTTGTTTATTTTTGTTTTTATTTCCCTTTCTCTAGGAGGTGGGTCAAAAAAGGATCTTGCTGTGATTTATGTCATAGAGATAGGCAGAACACTCTCTGACATAAATTGCAGCAAGATCTTTTTCAATCCACCTCCTAGAGTAATGAAAGAAAAAAAAAAACAAAAATAAACAAATGGGACCTAATTAAACTTAAAAGCTTTTGCACAGCAAAGGAAACCATAAACAAAATGAAAAGACAACCCTCGTGCAAATGAAGCAACTGACAAGGCATTAATCTCCAAAATACACAAACAACTCATGCAGCTCAAAAAAACAAACAACCCAATCAAAAAATGGGCAGAAGACCTAAATAGACATTTTTCCAAAGAAGACACACAGATGGCCAAGAGGCACATGAAAGGATGCTCAACATCACTAATTATTAGAGAGGTGCAAATCAAAACTACAATGAGGTATCACCTCACACCAGTCAGAATGGCCATCATCAAAAACTCTACAAACAGTAAATGCTGGAGAGGGTGTGGAGAAAAGGGAACCCTCCTACACTTTTGGTGGGAATGTAAACTGGTCCAGCCACTACAGAGAACAGTATAGAGGTTCCTTAAAAAAACTAAAAATAGAACTACCATATGATCCTGCAATCCCACTCCTGGGCATATATCCAGAGAAAATCATAATTTGAAAAGATACATGCACCCCAATGTTCATTGCAGCACTATTTACAATAGCCAGGACATGTAAGCAACCTAAATGTCCATCAACAGATGAATGGATAAAGAAGATGTGGTACATATACATAATGGAATATCAGCCATAAAAAAGGTCGAAATAATGCCATTTACAGCAACATGGATGGACCTAGAGATTGTCATACTGAGTGAAATAAGTCAAAGAAAGACAAATATCATATGATATCCCTTATATGTGGAATCTAAAAAATGGTTCAAATGAACTGATCTACAAAACAGAAATAAGAGTTATAGATGTAGAAAACAAACTTATGGTTACCAGGGGCGGGGGGTGGCTAGGAAGAGGGATAAACTGGGAGAGTGCGATTGACATATACACACTATTATATATAAAATAGATGACTAATAAGGACCTACTGTAACTCTACTCAATACTCTGTAATGACTTATATGGGAAAAGAATCTAAAAAAGAGTGTATATATGTGTATGTATAACTGATTCACTTTGCTGTATAGCAGAAACTAGCACATTATAAATCAACTATACTCCAATAAAAATTTTTAAAAAGTAATAGTCATAGGAACCTGATAAAATATGTAACTTCCAAAAACAGGCAACAGAAGACACCTTAAAACTACTGCATTAAACTTTAAGATCATATCTATTTTCCCCTGAAAACAGTTTAACTTAACAGTTTTTCTCCCCGATTTAAACTGAAGGATACAGATACCTAAGAGTTGAATAAAATTTCACAGAAGTCCTATACACGGGTAATGTCAATTCTTTGGGTGAAAGTATTCTTTCTTGGTATTCAGACTTTCCTTTTAAGGAAGTTTTTTGGAGCAATCAAACAAACTCTCTGTTCTGTTGTAAAAAATGTTACAGCTTAAATTTTAATTGAGTATGTGCAGACTGCTTCAAAGATTCCTACCTTATTTGAAGGCTTATTCAAGAGCAATGCTATCCAAATCATGTATGCTCATGAAATGCAAAGTTACTTTAATACAATTCAAAGTTAAACCTACCTTAGAAAGAAAATATACCATTATAAAAATCTTGGAGTCTTCATTATTATGAATCAATATTAGATAATTTATCGTATGCTTCTGGCATATTTTTTCAACAAAAAGCACAAGATTTCTGTTTAATCTCAACATTAATACAAATTCAGTATAATTCTACTTGAATTCTAATTCTTCTGAAGACTATTCTATTGAAATTTTTTTAAGTGCCGACTCTACCGGATGACTAATGCTGTCACTTCTAAAAGTGACCATTTTTTTATAATTTTTTAAAGTATTTATTTATTTATTTATTATTTGGCTGCTCCATGGGGCATGCGGGATCTTAGTTCCCCGATGAGGGATCAAACCCACGCCCTCTGCAGTGGAAGCGCAGAGTCTTACCCACTGGACTGCTAGGGGAGTCCCATTGTTTATAATTTTAAAAACTGAAAACTTGCATCCAACAGAAATAGACCAGTAAGTAAATTATTACACAAACATAAATGAGGGTATCACATAGCTATTAAAAATAATAATGTTGTAGACAAATACTGACATAAGAATGTTCAAGATTCACTGTTAAATGAATAGAATAGTTTGCACAACAGTGGATGCATTATGAGACCATTTTGTAAACATCACATGTCTATAAGTGTACATGTGATGTCTGTAAGTGTATGTACACTTATAGACATGTGATGTGGCTAAGCAAAACACAGGGAGAAGATATTTCAGAAGGTTAACAATGACGTTTCGTGGTTGTGAGAATTCCAGTGGTGTTTTCAGAATTTAATTCATGCTCTGCATGTTTCCCAAGTTTTCTACATTAGGGATATACTATTTTTATAACTGGGGGGAAAGAGATTAAGAAAGAAATAAGCTATTTACGTTACAGCCATATTTTAATGCAAATGATAAATTCTTAGCAAGGTATATGGTTTAACTCTCACTGTTGCAACACCCATTTGTGTTTTATTTTTTAAACACAAAATTTTGAACATGAATCAATCTGTACTTTCATTTTCTACTATTTTGGATGGGAATTAGTACATATCTGATTAAATGTGCCCTCTGAAAAAGATCGGAATTTTTGTCTTATCCTTGGATCTTATTAATATAAAAATGAAAAAATATTTCTGAAAAATAAAAGGTAAATCACATTCTAAACAGTATCCTATGAAAGTCAAATACATAAAAATTTATTTTTTACAAGTGATTTTTCTGTAGACTTCTAAGACTTAAAATAATAAATAGACTTACATCTTTATGAAATACACATCTAAAATAACTAATAACTCAAAGTTGACACTATACTTATGGGAGTTTAGGTAATTTAACATTCACATAATCAAAAACATGGAGAAAAACAGCAATCTCTTACCCACCTAATTCACAGGAGTTATACCTAACAGAGCTATAAAAATAAGTAACAAATGGTTGTAAAGCAACCTACAAATATAAATGCCATTATAAAAATCTCAGTCAATTAGCAAGAATTAAATTGCTCTGACACTTAAAATGTATTCTGTAATTCATACAACTCCATCTAGAATTTTAGACTCAGAAAAGGAGAAAATACAATGTCCACTGGTACAATGCTTACAAGAAACTACACTTTAAAATTATTTTTTTACTTTATGCATCTGCAAAGAACTGGAAAGAGACACAAACAATAAAAGGTAGTTTTGCTGTGGAACTCTGAGTTTTCACCATATTGTTGTTTGCTTTCATAGTTTAAAATACGTACAGCAAATAAATATTTTATTTGACACAGCACCAGAAGTAAAAATGTGGGGGAGAGGGGACATTAAATATGTGCTTTGAAGGAAAAAAACATGATAGGAAAAAACAACTTACTTTTAATACTAACACTGCCTGACATATTAGATGGTAGACAACAGTTAACTGGCAGAATTAAACCTCCTACTCTAAAATCCTGAAATCTAAGAGAGGCTGTATTATAATGATCAAATAAAACATCAAATGGTTCTTTCCAGTGGGAGAGAGTAAAAAGCAAACAAACAAAAATAAACTATCAATTAGTGTTCATAAGTGCCTGCTATGAGGATGCAATTTAACTCCTTACTTCCTTATCCCTTAAGAGCTAAGATTTGAGCTTTATAAGTTTGTTCTATCCTTTCTTAACTATTTAAAACGTTGAGATATCTACTCTCCCTCCAAACTCCATGCCCACAAAAATAAAAAGCTAGAAACAGTCTTACCCTTACAAACCTCATGTATGTTTTTCTTCTGGAATCTATCATTTCCTATCTTGTGTTATAATCATTACATACATGCTCTTTTAACCATACTAGATTTCAAACCCACTGAGGGCAGGGTCAATTATACTGCATCTTTCTATGTATCTCACATAGCTTAGTAAAGTGTCTTGACTAATACTCAACTTTCTATCACCTAAAAAGAATTAAGTCTTGCTAATTATTCGCAGCTTGGTTTAAAAAACAAAACAAAAAAAAACAAAAAAAAACCACCACCTCTGGAACTATTAGAAGGGCAATGTTCTCTCTGAGTGGAAGTATGCATGCAACTTGTCTGCTGTCAGTAAAGCACAAACCAGACCAAAATGCCTCTTCTCCCCTTTCCGCTTCAAAGGCTGGATTCCATCCAAGGCTGGATTCCATCCAAGTCAATCAATGTCTCTTAGTTAAGGACAAAGCCTGCCTAGGTTCACTTCAGAGGACCAGGAGAGGCTGATGTAATCTAAGGGGCTTTCTAGTGGTCTGCAAGTACAGAATAAAATCAAAGCTTAACCTGTGAGCTACTGACCAGGTCAAAATCCAAAGAAAACGCTAGAATGTGGACCCTAAAGAGTCCTATAAAAACCATGGAATCTATGTCTTACAGGTGAATTCAATCTACATCACATAAAGCTCACACCAGTTAAGATCTCACTACAAACTCTGTAAATGTACCCCAAACCAACCAGCCCCTCACAAGTGAAAAGATGAGAGTGTCCTAAGGTGTATACTACATGTTAAACTTTCTCACATACTCCAGGTCATTTCCCTGTCCTGTGGGTTAGTAACAGCCCACAGTAGAGGCAAACTGGTAAAGTAGACGATCAATCAGTATAATTCTATTTTCAAGACTGAAAAGTCTATGTTTGTAAATGCACAGAAAAAAAGAACTGGAAGGTTATATAACAGTGTTATCAGCAGTTATCTCTGGGGAGAGATGTGACATAAAGTGGAAGTGTGCAAACGGCGTTTTCTCTTATTATATATACACTGTATTGTTTTAATTTTTCATGAACATTGACTTACTTCTATAATGTTAAAAACAAAATTTTAAGTAAAATTTTGAAACGCGATTCTGTTTTTTCAAAAAGACTGAATAGACCCACATGGAATTCAAACGAAAAATAAATGCCATTTGCAGAAGTTTGGCTACTAGAGACCTACAGACCAAACAGAAATAACACAATTATCCTATCCTACAAAATAAAAAGGAATGCTGATAACATAACAAAAATGCCCATAGCAACTGTCACTCAACACTCACTACTTTTGATTATATAACATTAGCCACCAGAGGAATTTTGACTACCCACCCCCCAAAATTACATACTGCTTATAACAATCCATAAGTCGTAAAAAGTTTTTAGTGTTTTGCACCAACAGATCATTGACTATCGGTTTAATTTTCCATAAGTAGTACTATATACATATATACAAATATAAATTTACATGTCACTGAGGTTCATGTCTGATTGCCTTGAGAAAAGCATTTCCCAATCTGAAAAGCAAACTACCTGGACAATCAATTCTTTTATCATTTTAATGGAGTGTTCATATTCTCCAACTATTTGTCATGACAACTTTGGAGTTAAAATAAGTAAAAGTAAAATTTTATACAACTACGATTCCTGGGGAAGAAAGGAAGGGAGGACAAACTATGCTCTGAAAACAGCATAATCCAGCCATAATGCCAAATGAAAATAACGTCATATATTTTAGCAAAGCAAAATAAGACTAAACATCTTTAAGAGTTAAACTGGTGACCTCAGCCTCTTAAAAACTGAAGTATAGATAGCCAAACTTATCCTAAACTTTCTTTCAATTTTAGTTCATTTTCCTAAAGAAAATTAAAAGAAACCATATTGAAAATAGTCAAAATTACCATAAATTAGGAAGGAAAGACAAGCAACAAAACAACCACATAGCAAATTATTTTGGAGAGGAGAACTCTGTTTAATCTAGTTTATAAACCCATAATATA
This sequence comes from Balaenoptera physalus, assembly GCF_965194825.1. Classification (NCBI taxonomy): domain Eukaryota; kingdom Metazoa; phylum Chordata; class Mammalia; order Artiodactyla; family Balaenopteridae; genus Balaenoptera; species Balaenoptera physalus. The sequence continues at coordinate 75,191,670 of NC_138884.1, read as the reverse complement.
GTCAAAAATATTTTAAAATATAAGGACATACAGTGTGCATGTCATTTCCCACTATCCCCTCATCAGGCTACTTCTCCCTCTGCCCCATCATTGTTAGTTTTCCACTATCCCTCCAGACTTTCTTTGTACTTAGAAAAACAAACACAAATCTGTATTCTTATTCCACGGGTGCCCCCTTAACACACAAAGTAGCACATTATTCACACTGTCCTACATCTTGCTTTTTTTCTCTTTATAACATATTTTGGAGATCTTTCCATGTCATTACACAGAAAGCTTCCTCATTCTTCTTTTCACAGCTGAGCATGACTAGTTCTACCACAACTTTCATCTATCTTCTTCAGGCTAACCTTTAATGACATTCTGTTCAGTCAACTACTTAACACCTGAGTTAATTTCTTCCCCCCCCCCCAACGATTTTAAAACAGAGAAAGCAACTCATTACCTAAATTTTATCCTTTTTAGAACGTTTATTTTTCAACCGGGTAGAGGGAAAACGCCGCACAATTTTCTCCTCTTATCACTTAAAATGAAGCTCCAAATTAGAATGCAGACTTCAAGTGAAATTACCTTTTTTTGATTCGGGGGATCAGCATAATAGCCAAATCAACAATTACTGTAAAAGTTTCTTTACTTCTTGGGCTTTTCTTTCACTGTAAAAGAAGACATTGGTTTTTTTCTTTTTCTTTTTTTTTTTTTTAAGGTTAGAAAGGCTTAAAGTCGTAGAGCGTGGCATTCTGATAGCAAGAAACCGCCACCTGATTCGATCTTTCATTTGCCAGGTCAGAGGCCGAGGCTTTTACCTTTCAGGATTCTGCTCACTATTACTAACAGGACGACTTCTACACCGGCGAAAACGCACTCAAGAATATAAGCTCTGCGGCGCTACGCGTTGGAAACTACACTCCTGGGGCCAGAGCTCCAGGACTAGCTAGAGAGTCCGGCTTCGCCGGCGGGAAGGCAGCTAGAAGAGCCAGCTGCCGCGGTGACAGGGAGCAGGCGGGCGCGGGTGGACGGAAGGAAGGAGGAGCGGCGTCGCGCGGGGCACCCTCGAACCCGCGCAGTCGCTCGAGTCGGACGCGCGGAGCCGCGCGCTCCCCGGGGACCGAGCCCCGGAACCGCGACCACTGACGGAACCAGCCCACGGGCGGCGGTGGCCGCCGCACGGACTGCGGACCGCGGCGCGAGGGCCGAGGGCCGAGGGCCGAGGGCCGGGAGGGCGGGGGTTCCCCGGAGGAGCTGGCCGTCCTGGCGCCCCATTGGGCTCCGCTCCAAACGTGCCCGAGTTGTGACAGGAATAAAGTGGGTCACAAGGCCTAACGGGTCCCCAGCGAAAGCCCTCTCCGCACCCGGTCTCCGGCTTTCCCGGCCGCTCTGCCGCTCGAATCGGCCCCAGCCCAAGAGCGCGCTCCAGCTACCCAGCCCCGCCGTGCACCCCAATCCCGCCCCTGCCCCGCAGGTAACCCCAGCTTTTCCGGAGGGCCCCTCAACTGCGGCGGGCCTCCGCCCCAACTCCCGAGAAAAGACACACTAGGGCGACGGGCAAAACTTGGGCTTCAGCACCCGCCCGCCCCTCCCCTGGCCGCCGCCCCCCGGCCCCGTACACACCGCCCCCCGCTCCCTCCCCTTCCCCGCGCCCTCACCGTGTGGCTTGCGGCGGCTCCGGCTTCTTCCCTCCCCCACCCTGGAGCCTAGCTGCGGTGACTCGGAACAGCTAACCCGGCTGAGCCCGGAAGACGCCGTGGCTCCCAACTCAGGCAGTACCTGCGGCTGAGCGGCGCCCCCCACCCACCCCCAAACAATTCACCGCGACTGCCTCCCGCTCCTCCTCCCCCTCCCTTTCCTTCCCCTCCTCCACCAGCACCGGTAGCACGCATGCGCCGCCCAGGCAAGCATACCGGCGGGGCTCACCCGGTGGGGCGCCACTCACCGGGAGCGCGCACGCGTCGGCGGCCAGATTTCCTTCGCCCTCTCGGTCTCGGGTGTTTCCTTTTTTAAGCCGGTCGCCGCAAGCCGAGGCTGTGATTGCACTTCTTCTCGGCGCATGCGTCATCAGTGACCCCCCCCCCCCCCCCCCCCGCCTCGGGCTCCGACGGCCGGTGCTCTGCGTTCGCCCCTCCCCTCACTCTCCCTTTCCCTGGCGCGTCTCGGTGCGCATGCGACTTGCTCCGTTAGGCAGCCCTGAGCTGCGAAGGGGTTTCCGGGCGCCGGAGGAGACTCCCGCTCCCTTGGGCCGCGCGTTTCCGCGATCCGCGGCCGCCGCCGGCCGTGCAGGAAAACCGAGATCTCCCTGGCGCTCCTTCCCCGCACCGGTTACTGGAAAGCAGGGGAGGCGGGGCCTGGTCGGCTGAGGGTGCGGCCGAACCCGGGAGTGTTAACTTTGGCTCAGGGCGGCTTTGGTTTTCACCCTGGATTCGAGGAGCGAGGAGGAGGAAAGAAAGGAGAGTTTCTTGTATGAGGGATGCAGAGGCCAAAAAGCGGACCCTCTCTCTCTTGAAAAGCAAATCATTTTGCCAACGCCAGGAAAAAATTTTCGGGTGTTAGCGGGCGAAAGACTTTTTTCCCCTTCCAATGGTATCACTTGCGTTTTGTCTCCTTGGACTGGAAGAGGGGATTTGTGAAGGTGACTGGATCTCCAGACTCTTCCCTTCCCCTCTCCTGCAGGTGCACTGCTTTAGTTGCTTCTTATTGGAGGGTGGGCCTGGGGAGACCGGACGTGAATCCTTGGCTGGAGGAGGGAAGCCAAAGAAGGTATGGATGTGCTCCTTTGGAGTTTTTTACTTGGCCCTAAAGGCCAGGTGACAGTATAAAGGAAGATGGGAGATGAAGCAGTGGGGATAAACCAGGACCCTAATTTGCACTGCTTCCTATGTTAGAAAAACGTGTGAATATCTCCCCCTTATCTTAGGGGGAAATTACTTCCCTCGATGGTTAAGACACACTTGGTTCACAAGGGAAAGCACATTTCAGTAGTTGAAAATTATTGGAAAAGAGATCTTTTACTTTCCTAATTCCTAATAGTTTTCATATTTTAATGAATGTCCTTGGGGTTTGAAATAGAAGCCATTTTCTTGTTTCAAAAAATAAACAACTGTTGTGACTATAAAATCCTTCCTTCAAGGTAACATTCATCTCAGTAAACATTTCAGATTCTTGCAGTGTACTCAAGAGAAAAGGAACATCAGAATCGAGGAACTTACTCAGATCCCTGATCATTCACCTGAGGATTTTTCTGTCGACAGTGGGAAAGCATGATGGAGTCATCATATGACAGGATTTTAGTAGACATTTTTTTTCCTGCTTAGCAGCCTTTCCCTAATCTGATCATTTCCTTTGGAGAACTATCCTTTCTTCACTCTCAGACCATATGGCTGGGGCAGGACTCCAGAGGAAAACATATTTGAGTTAATCCTCTGCCTTAGGTTAGACTTACTAAGAAGGGTGATCTCTCTTTTCCAGTGGATTTAAGTCTGGAAAAATGGAAGCCTGAAGCCATCTTCCCACTCACAGATTCTGAGAAAGAAGGCAACGTGGAAGAAAGCAGATTCAAAAATGGAGATTTGGCCTGGAGACATGTTTGATGCCCTGAATCCATTGTGGACTAGATAATTCTGGAAATTTCAGCTAAGTTACTCGATAAATTCTTTCATGTATTTATTGCTTAAACCAATGAGAAGTGTTCTGTCACTTGCGATCATGAGTCCTAACATACTGGTAGCAAGAGAGGAGGCAAGATTAATAATACTGATAAGGAAGGTTTCAACTAGACAAGAGGGTTTGAACGCTTTTCCTAGGATGTGGATGTTTGGATTTTATTCTAGAGAAAGTGATATATTCTGCATCATCTAGAACCACATATCTTCAAAAATACCTTTGCCCTTTTTAATGGTTCCATTGTCCTCTTACTCACTAGGAATATATCATGTTCATCTTTGACTCCTTCCTCTCTTACTTTATGTATTTAATCATTTACCAAGACCTGTTGATAATCCCGTTTTTCTGCTCAGTCCTCTGCCACCACCCAGCCATTTCCCGTGGCTCAGTTCACAAGTTATCTTTCTACCCATATTCTCTCCAAGACGAAACTGTATATTTTTAATCACATTTCCAACTGCCAGACTCCACTTTTCCCTAAAAGAAAAATCCTACCTCATAGTTTCATAGACCCTAAATTGTCCCCCAGCCTAAATCCTCTCCTTAAACACAATTTATGTAATTCAAATATTGTTCATTTCTTCTTGTCCACCTTGCTATAATTTAAACTGAGCATTTCCAACTCCCTTCCCAGCTGATCTCCACAGTTGATGTCTTGATGGAGGCAATATAGCTTAGTAGCTAAGAGTACAGAATTGGGAATTAAAGGCCAGGATTTATTCCAGCCCCACTACTTAATATCTGCATGACTCTGAGTAAGTTATTTCTCTGTTCTTCACTTTCCTCATCTGTAAATAAAGGATAATAATAATCCTGTCTCATAGGATAATTGAGAGAAGATAAAGAATATAGAGTGTGTGTGTGTGTGCGTGTGTGTGTGTGTGTGTGTGTGTATGGTACTACCTGGTACATAAGAAATCCCACATTGGCTATTATTAATGATGTTCCTTTTTGTGTAGGTCTTAGATCTCTTGCTCAATTTCTTCCCCTAGTTCCCTGTGTCCTTATGTCCTTTCTGTTCTTTCATAATACCTCTCTCATCCATCCTTTCCTTGACATTCCTAGTTTTACCACTATAGTTTAAGGTGAATTAGAACATGGGAAGTTTGATATGCATAATAGGGAATATACTGTTAGGGTTTTTTTTTTTTTTTTTTAAGAATCCTTCACGGTTTAATCAATTACTCTTATCCTTTCTAGAGCCTTTAAAATAGAGGGAAGTCAATAATATGAGGATATGAGGTGGTATTATAAACTTTGTAATCAAAAGTCTAGGCTTAAATCCTGACTAATACTTACTAAGAGACACTGAGCAAGTTAAGTAATTTCTCTGAGCATCAGGGTATTTATCTGTAAAGTGAGAAGAAAAGCATCTCAGAATTGTGATGATCAAGTGTAACTTACAAACTACTGCAGAAAGGTTAGGTGATAAGGATGGGTGGTTTTAGATTTTTATGATTTGTTGTTGAAACCCTAGGAATGGTTGAAACTCATCATAGATTTGCAACTCCAGCCTACACCTCTCCTTTGGGTTCCAAACACATATCCAATTGTCTATCTGATGTCTCCTCTTGACTGTCTCAAATATCTTAGATGCTCCCTTCAATCTCTTCTCCACAGAGCAGCCAGAGTATTCTTTTAAAAATATAAATAAAATCACATGTTCCTACTTAAAATCCTTATTGTTTCCCATTATATCCAAATTCCTAATTGTGGCCATAATAACCTCTTTGATCTAGCCCCTGCTACCTCTCCAACCTGATGTCCTACCATTTTCTTCTTTTCCTATAACACTTCCAGTTCCTTGCTAACCTCTGTGTATTCTCAGACTTTGGTATATGCTGTGCCCTTGCCTGGACCACCCTCCTACCTTTTCTCCTGGCTGGTTCCTACTCAATCTTCATGTCTCAAAGATCTACCTACCCTATTTAAGAGGTCTCCCTCCTACCTCTCACCTGCCCCCCGCACGTAGTACCCACAGTTATTCTCTATTACTGTGCTTTTTTTGATATTTGTTTTCTTATCTATTAACTATCTTCCCCCTGTCACCACTACATGGTAAATTCCAGGAGGCAAGAACCATGTGTTTTCTTCACCACTGTACATGCAGCATCCATTTCAATGCTTGAGTTAAATGAATGATTGAATGAATGAATGAATGAGATGAAAGTTAAAACATGCTAGAAGATTTTTAGGATCATTCTTATATTCCAAATTATGATTGTAGGCAGATTATAGTCTTGTCAGGAGGTAAACTTAGCAATGTGTATTAAAGTACAAAGGAGAGATAAACTGAAAACGGTTAGTGAAACACTAGTCCTGTGTTAGTAATTGAGTATTTGAGGACCCACAAGAATATATAGCACTGTAATAGACACAGCTAACACCTGTATGAGAGGCTGCTGAATGAGGTCCAAAATAGGCAACAAAGAACATGAAGTACTCACCCTCTAAATAGCTGCTTACATTTGGACCCACATACTTACTCCTTCAGCCAAGACTACAAGCTGGACAAAACTGGACCTAACATGGTCAAAACCTCCCACTCCCACTTTCAGGCATATAAGCAGAACACAAGAGAAGAGGAGGATGAGAGAATCATTGGAGCCATGTCTTATGAGGTTCCTGGAGAGCACTGTGGCTTTTCATTTCCCATTTATTCCCCACCCCACTCTAAGTTAAGTGAACAAGGCTCCAACAGAATCAGCTAGAGAAACTGCAGTGACTGTAAGAAGAGACTGGCATCTCATCTCTTGCAGATTGTTGATATGCTCTGCATCCAACTACATGAACAGGAGGATAGAGACTTGGAGAGAAACTGCTAGCCAGGAAGTTGGCTGGAATAATGTAACTCCTACAATTTGGCATGGCAAGGATATGTAAATTTCTACAGGGTCCATCAGTGCTGCGGAGAAAGTGCCTTCCGGGTTTGAAACATCTTGACACCTAAGGGGAAAAGAAATTCTAGCAGCAAGAGGCTGGTATACTTCTGGGAGTGGGAACTGAGAGAGATCAAAAGAGAAAGAGCTGCAGACTGATCGCCCGTATCAAGGAACCGTGCAGTGGAGAGGCTGCCTCTGAGTTTCTAGAACTCAATGTGCCCATTAAAGAGTGAACATTTTGATGCAATATGGATTGTATTTATCCAGTTAAGAGAAACTTATCCCTTTCTTCCTTAATCTCCCTCCCAGTTCCCAAACCACAGAGAATGGACCTTGAAAAGGGAGGGAAGTAATTGGCTAAAAACAAACTCCACCTTCCATCTTCAGAGTTCCTGAGTCACAAGTTCAGCCAGAGAACACTTGCCTGGGAACTGAAATTGGAGTTTTAAACCAGACAGACTTTTCATAACCAAAAGTGTGAGAGAAGAGTTAAAGAATATGTTCAAGATGTCTTTAGGGGACTTGCTAACTAGTGCAGCTTAATCAACTGAGGATCTCATTAACACAAAAATTCCAATTCAGCTAGTCTGGGATGGGGCCAGAGATTGCATTTTTAACAAGCTCCCTGGGGAGGCTGCTGATTCTAGGACCACACTTTGACCAATAAGAGACACTATAAAGTAGGGAAGAGAGTTTCAGTACAGCATGGTTGGCAGCAAGGAATAGAGAAAAATATTAGGTGGGCTATGTGAAATATCCATTTTTGTAGGTCAAAAATGTTTGAATATTGGCAATTTCAAAAAACCTTTTAAGTGTTTATCCCAGCAAATAAAAATTCATTCAATAAAATGGGAAACACAATATTAAATATTAAATAATTCCCCCACATTCTAACAATTATTTATACCCTACTTAAGTGAGAATGTATAAATGAAGTAGGGTATGAAATAGTACCGACCTGTATTGGCAAGCACGAGTACTTGCTAGAAGAATGTATTTGTGTGTGTGTGTGTGTGTGTGCGTTACTTGAAAAAGGCTGAGGCTGGAATCAAAACCAGCCACCTCTAACATGCTATAATTTTATGAATTTTACAAATGTTAAAGTTTTCATGAACTGTGCTTGTATGTAAAAACTACTGCCACCTGGTGGATTTGAGTTAAGAGTTAAAAGAAATATGGATCTTTTTATTCAGACATCTTAAATACTTTTAGTACTTCCTCTGTTAATTTTAACTTAAAAATGGAAATAGGAAAATATGGATTTACTAAAAAAAGATTACATTTAGGGGAACCTTTTGCATTTAGTTTCAATTGGAAGGAAAATAATGTTTATACTTATATGTATTAGATGGCATTAAAGTTACATTTTAACTTTATGATAATATGGCTTTTCCCTTAATTTCCACAACTGTTTTATCCTCAATAGGAATTTTTCCATCCATTTGTTAGAGAATTGCAGGAGTTGGATCTTATAGGTAATTATGTCTCTGATATGTGTGCATAATGCTATAATAAAGACCACTGTGTGCAACTCCCAACTTTCCTTCCCTTCATCCCAATATGTATATTTTCAAAACCTTTCTTTGCTATCTCAGAAGGGGTCTTCCTGATTCTTTCCAAAGTTAGATCATTTGATTTTACCTTATCTGGTGAAATAAATTATCATTACCTTACTCAATCTGTATTTAACTTTCCTCTACTTCATCATTCTCTGCAGCCTCTGTGATCCCAACTCACCCCCAAGAACAGCAAAGAGCCTTTTCTGATTCCGTGTTAAACTGCCTCAATTCTCACCAATTTATTTTTGTAATCTAATCATTTAAAGTCTAGATTCTCTCACAGACATCAGTGAATATCCATAATCAGAATGATGGGTCATCAATACAAAAATAGTAGAAGAATAAAATCTGTTATTGAACTATTATTACATGCTGGATTTAACACCATTTTCTCTAAAAGTGGTGTTAATTATTAAGCCAAGATAAAACATCCTGCAGGTCTTCTTCAGTGTCCTCGTATTACATATTTTCTCATGATGAATTCTTCTGTGATTACTATTAAAACATAGGTAAGCCTCACAATATATTTTTCTCACTTCTCCTCATGATTTAGAAACTTACATTGTATGACTTACAATGTCATACAGTTCTAATGATTCTGTAGCCTAACTGTGAGTGAGTATACTTAGTAAGTCAATATTTTCTAACTTAATAATAGAACAACTATTAAAAACTACAATAATGAGTGGAGAAGTTTCTTGTGTACTTTTCAGAATCTTTAAATTGCATTTTTTCTGTTGATTGGTTAATTTTTTTAATAGGTAAGAGATTTCAAAGAAAAGTCGTATGGTCATAAATTTAAGTATTTTCATTCAAAGCCCCTAAATAATAGACTTCAATATTGATTGAAGTAAATTAAATGAAATTTCATGGTTCTCTTTCATCATTTTTACCCATAGGGCTCTTTGGAAGTGAGCAGGCAACACAGAGGACTTGTAATATTTTTGTTTTTGTCCAATAAGGACCCGAAAAAGGATAAATCACAAAAAAATATTAAGGGTTCAGTACAAATTCTAGTTTTGTTGGAGGCAATGAATATTCTAAAATACCTGAAAGTTTTTATAATGACATATAAGCTATAATTCTAATACAAAAAAGAAAAGAAATTTATTTATGAATTTTCTGATCTTTGATTATAAAGGCAGTGGCAAATAAAATATTCCATATATAAACACTTTAAAGCTATTTATTAAATATTTCTATTTGGTATCATCATTATCACTGTTTGAACTATTAGTGTCATCATAAATAGAAGTGTTTCTAATTGAAGATACCATCACATCTACAATGACTTTTTTGGGGTTTTCTTCCAAATCAGTCTGTATTGCTCCAACTTCTGCTAGCTTCCATTCAAGTTCTGCAATAAATAATCCATCAATAAATCAGATAAAAATCTTGGAACATCTATATGAAACAGAAGTTGACTCTAATAAAATTAATGTGGAAATGATGATGTATTTAGAACTAGATTACAATGAAAGTACTACAATATCAAGATACACATTGGATACAGAAAAGTTATACTTAAAGGGAGAAATTATGGTTAAAATGTTTATTTTAAAATGACTGAAAATAGTGCTTTGAAAGTACAAATCAAGAAGTTAGGGAAGGGCTTCCCTGGTGGCGCAGTGGTTGAGAGTCTGCCTGCCGATGCAGGGGACGCAGGTTCGAGCCCTGGTGTGGGAAGATCCCACATGCCACGGAGCAACTGGGCCCGTGAGCCACGGCTGCTGAAAGGGCCATGCACCGCGATGAAGAGTGGCCCCCGCACCGCTTGCCACAACTAGAGAAAGCCCTCGCACAGAAACGAAGACCCAACACAGCCAAAAATAAATAAATAAATAAACTGGAGTGCTATCAAAAAAATAAATAAATAAATAAATAAAAAGAAGTTAGGGAAAAAACCAAAGTAAACCCAAAGAAAGCAGAATGAGGCATATAATGAAGAAAAGACTTTAGCAAAAGTAGAAAAACAAAATCAGTAGAGGTGACCAACAAAATCAAAAGTTGATTCTTTGAAGAGACTAATAGACACACCTTGGGCCAAAATGATCACAAGTAAAGGAAAGAAACCAAATAATATAAAGATTTTACATGGGGCATAACCAAGATAAAGATTTTAAAGCCATGAGACTACTATGAGAAAAAAAGTATGCCAATACATTTGAAAATTTTAGTGGGAAGATTTCAACAAAAATGTGAATTATGAAAACATATTCAAGAGAGAAACTGAAAAGAATTGAACTGATAACCAAAATCCCCCAACCCTGCAAATTCCTTATTTGTTAAATTTATTCCTAATCACTGTATAAATGAACAGACCATTTGTGAGGAAAATTACAAAATACACTTATGAGGAAAATTACAAAATATATTACATTATGAAAAGTAATACAATTGACCCTTGAACAACACAGGTTTGAACTGCAGGGGTTCACTTATACGTGGATTTTTTTCAGTAAATGTATATTATAGTACTACATGATCCATGGTTGGTTGAATCCACAGATGCAGAACTGCAATATACAGGGCCAACTGTAAAGTTATGTGTGGATTTTCGACTGCATGGGGTCAGTGCTCCTAACCCCTGTGTTGTTCAAGGGCCAACTGTAAATATATTTATGAGGAAAATTACCAAAAAATGAAAGAAGACAAAAATAAGTGACATGCTATATCTTATTCATGGATAGGAACATTCACTATTATTAGGATATCAAGTCTCCAACAATTAATCTATAAATATAATTCTAATAACTAACCAACAGTATTTCTCACAGAACTTGACTAATTCCAACATTTATATTAAATTTTGAAAAAGACTTGCCCTACTAGAGACAACTCGATTGTTAGAAAGGTACAGTAATTAACACAGTGCTATATTGATTCAGGGATAGAAAAACAGACCAGTGGAACATAGTAGAAATTTCAGAAACAGATTGAAGCATTTTTTTTAATCCTGAAAAATGACACTGGAAATAGTAAAAGCCAGTGGGGGAAAAACACATCACATACATTAGGATGGTTACTATTTTAAAAAACAAAACAACATAACAGGTGTTGGTGTGGATGCAGAGAAATTAGAACTCCTGTGTACTGTTGGTGGGAGTGCAATATGGTGCAGCCCCTATGGAAAACAGTATGCTGTCGCTCAGAAAACTAAAGTAGAATTATCATATGATCTAGCAACTCTACTTATGAGTATACACTCAAAAGAACAGAAAACAGGGACTAGAACAGGTTATTTGCATGTCCATGTTCATAGCAGCATTATTCACAACAGCCAAAGATAGAAGCAACAAATCTTTCCATCAACACATTAATGGGTAAACAAAATGTGCTATAAAAACATACAATGGAATATTATTCAGGCTTAAAGCCTTAAAAAGGAAGGAAATGCTGACCCATGCTACAACATGGATGAACCTTGAGGACATCGTGCCAAGTGAAATGAGCCGGTCACAAAAGGACAAACACTGTATGATTCATTTATACGAGATACTGAGAGGAGTCAAATTCAGAGGTAGAAAGCAGAATGGTGGTTGCCAGGGGCTGGAGGGAGCAGAGAATAGGGAGTTACTGTTTAAGGATATAGAGTTGCAGTTATGCAAGATGCAAAGAGTTCTAGAGATGGATAATGGTGATGATAGCAGCACAACAGTGAAAATATATCAATACTTAATGTCACTTAAAGATATACTTAAAAATGATTAAATAAAATAACATTATTTATAAATTAAGTCCCAGGTATGTAATGTATACCACAATAACTATAGTTAATAATACCGTATTGTATATTTTTAAATGGTTAAAATGGTAAATTTCATGTTATGTGTATTTTACAATTAAAAAATTTTTTTCAAATATAACAATTTTAAAAAGCATGGACCAGATAACACGCTATTCATGATAGTGATTGCTTAGTGAGGCAGGGAGGGGAACAGGATTAGGAATGGAAATACAGGCAACCTCAACAATATCTGTACTGTTTTTTCAATAATAAACAAATAGCTGAAGCAAACATGAACAAATGTTCACATTTGTTATTTTTGGTAATGATTACATGAATATTTATTATATTATTGTCTGTATTCTTACGTAGTTTTTAAATTTAGAGGATAAGGTACAAGCTGAAAAAACAAGGTAGTAAAACAAAGAGGGGCCTTAGAGACTGGGAGAAGGAAAATTCTGGAACAATCAAAATACTGGAGGTCTTAGTAAGGCCAAAAGCAGTTTTAGGGGAATGAGAGAGTGAAAGAAAGAACTGTTAAAAATAGCTATTCACAATGGCTTTAATACGATTGTCTGAGAGAAAGATTTTAATAATACAGGATTAAAGCAGTTCCAAGAAATGACTAACTGAAGAATATGGTCTTAGAACTAGGTTAGAAAGTAAACATTATTAAAAAAGGTAAAAATATAAAGTCCTGTGCTGTGTACTGTCAAAAAGAAAATAGTAGTAGGCATAGTCCTTGTACCTGTTAGGGAGACAAAACTCAAAGGGAATTGGTTAACCAACAAAATCTGACAGTATGTAGGTAAGTGGAAAATAAGTTGTATAGAGAATATATGCTATAGAAATTCAGTAGAGAAGATGAAAACAGATTATAAATTGGTCCAGAATCACATAATGGAATAAACGGTAACCTAGGAGACCCATGAAGGAATAGGGTTTGGATGGAAGAAAAAAGTAGGGTAGGGTATTTGGGGTACAGGGAAAGAGTATGAAACAAAGTATAAAGCCATAAATGAGTTAAGTGCATCTGGGGTAGTGGTTGAAGACCAGCCTGGCTGGAGCAGCAACTAGGAAGCACTGAGAAGTATAATTGTATAGATGGGCTGAAAGTTTCAAGCATATGATTCTGAATTTTTAACTTATTTGAAACAAGGAACCATTAAGGATTTAAGCAAATGCATGTTATGATAGTATTACTGTAGGAAAATTAATCTGGAGGCATCTAAGAAGAAAGAGAAGTAAGAGGAAATAAGAAATAAGAGGGAAAACCTTATGTTTTATGAAAATAAACTTTCATGATATATGTTAATTTATAGAAGTTTTTTTACAAATGAATTTAAAAGTAACATCATTACCTTCCAGCTTGAGATTTATCCCTCCACATTCTATAATTCCAATGAATTTGCCTTCTATCTGACCATTTTTATAAACAAAAATTGTTGGTAAACAATTGTCATGGTAGTGTTGAATACAGCTATTCACAATGGCTTTAACAAATTTAGTTTCAGGAAACTTTCTTGCTAGGAGACTAAGATGCTGGTTAACCAACGAACACATTGGGATGCTAAAAAGAGAAACAGTACACACAACGTCGTTAAAAAACAAGATTACTCATCTCAATCTAATAAAATAAGTGAAACATCTCCATGACAAAAATATATCTTTAGATATTCTTTTAATATAAGAGCATATCAATTGCTAGCCTCTATTTTTACCTTTAGTAATGATGAACTATAGAGTTCTCTGATTTTTATTAAAAAATATTTATTTATTTATTTATTTGCCTGCACTGGGTCTTAGTTGTGGCACACAGGATCTTCGTTGCAGCATGAGGGATCTTTTAGTTGCGGCATGCAGTTTCTTTAGTTGCGTCTTGTGGGATATTTAGTTGCATCTTGTGGGAGCTTTAGTTGCACCTTGTGGAATCTTTAGTTGCATCTTGTGGAATCTTTAGTTGCATCTTGTGGGATATTTAGTTGCATCTTGTGGGAGCTTTAGTTGCACCTTGTGGAATCTTTAGTTGCATCTTGTGGAATCTTTAGTTGCATCTTGTGGGATCTAGTTCCCTGACCAGGGATTGAACCCAGGCCCCCTGCATTGGGAGCATGGAGCCTTAGCTACTGGACCACCAGGGAAGTCCCAAGTTCTCTGATGTTTATTACAAACACCGTTATAGCCTGGGAATGAAGCTTGCTAACACGGGAGTTTGCTGCCTAACTGAAGCTAACCACATCTGACTTAGCATCAATTTAATCGAGCCAGTTCCTAGTTTATAGCACATGGCGGCAGCGGGGGGGGGGCAGTGGGGGGGAGGAGAAAGAAAGAAAAAAGAAAAGAAAAAAACAGGACATATCTAGGGACTCCTTAGCAGCTCTGAATTGAAACAAGGGGATCCCAACTCTTCATCAAGGGTTTATTTCCACATGAGATCATCACATTTGAAGTTCTTATTTCAAGCTTCCTTGAATTCCTTTACTCTAACAAACTTCATCCATCCTTCTCTTTGACATGCCATATCCTGTTCCCCATCATCCAGAACTATTCTTTATCAGAAATTTAAAATTGATTGGAAATGTAACCAAAACCTACAATTCTTCCTGCTCTATCACTTAACTCTCATCACACTCACACTTCAATTAGTCCCTTTTCTCTCAGTCTATCACTCACTCACAGATTTATCAAATTCTTTCAAAGCTAATGCTCTGCTTTATCCCACACTCTTTCCATTTCCTATGGGGCCTTTATTTGTTATTCTGCTTCCCTCTCTTCCTGTTTTCTTAACCTTTCCTTCTCCACTTTACATAAACATATTCAAATTACTAAATTTTTTAAAAAGTCCCTTCTCACTCTCCCTCTAATAAACTACCCTCTCTCCTTCTGGTCACAGCCTAGATGAAAAAGATAAAAACAAATCTCTATGTTCTGTTCACTTCCCTTGTTAAAGGGATAACACTTTCTATTAATTTCCTTTTTACTCCTTTGACTTCCTTCTTCTGTCTATACCTCAAATGTAGATATTCCTTGTAATTATGTCCTAGACCCTTTTCTAATTCTAGACACATTCACTGGGCAGTCTTATCCATTCTGATATCAACAGCTGATGAACTTCATCTCCCCTCCTCCCTCAACCAAAAAAAAAAAAAAAAAAACTGATCTTTATCAGTATTTTCTTTAAAAAAAAAAAAAATCACTGAATTTGATACATGTATTTCTCCTTTGTATGCATTTTCTCATCATTCATATAGAGCATATTTGAAACAACAGCGTAGAGGAAAGAAATATTTGTGTGAACTGATGTTAATTTGGGAAAAGTTCTTTAAACAGACAAAATTAGTACTTTTTTCTCTTGTATTACACTTTATATGTCCTTTCAAAATATATATATAATGTTTAATTGGCCTCTTGTACTATACCATAAAAGCATCTTATTCCCCTTTGTATTCTCAGCTCCTAAAACCTGTCACACCTATAGTTGAAGTCGAAGCTCTCTTAACTGAGTGGCTCATGCCAGGGCATACTGCATGCCCCAGACAGGTGGTAACCCTTCTGGACTTCTGTCTGTTTTTTCCCTCTACACCTATTTATGCCCACTGCACATTTTATTATAATTAACAAATAAATAAAAATGGGACAACAAAAATCATTGTAGTTCTTAAGAAAATCAAATGCATGCTTTGGAAAAACTTGATAAAGCTGAACCACTAAGAAAAAAATTGCAGTTTAGTTCATTGTAGGCCAGACAAACATAAATGATAGAGGAAGAATAAGGATTTCTGCACTCAAAGTGCTTCGCATGTACTTTTGAGTTCTTGCTCCATTTTTAAACGAACCCTGAAAACTGAAATCAATGGTAATGCGCTAAGTCTTATCAATATTTGGGGGAAGACTTGTATATTTTTTAATTTGGCTTTTCTTTGCCAGTTTCTGGCTTTTATCCTCAATATATTTTGCTAAACTTGTTTCACAAATTAAAAAAACAAAAATCTCAACAAAGTGGGTATAGAGGGAACGTATCTCAACATAATAAAGGCCATATATGACAAGCCCACAGCTTATGTCATACTCAACAGTGAAAAGTTGAAAGCCTTTCCTCAAGATGAGGAACAAGACAAGAATGCCCACTCTTACCACTTTTATTCAACATCATATTGTAAGTCCTAGCCAGAGCAATTAGGCAAGATACATAAATAAATAAATAAATGGCATCCAAATAGGAAAGGAAGAAGTAAAATTGTCACTATTTGCAGATGACATGATATTATATGTAGAAAACCCTAAAGACTCCATCAAAAAAAAAAAACTGAATAAAAGAATTCAGTAAAGTTGCAAGATAAAAAAAATCAATCCACAAAAACCAGCTGTTTCTATACACTAATAATGAACTATCAGAAGGAGAAATAAAGAAAACAATCCCATTTATAATTGCATCAGAAAGAATAAAATACCCAGGAATAAACTTACCCAAGGATGTGAAAGACCTGCATAATGAAAATTACAAGACATTAATGAAAGAAATTGAAAAAGAAACAAACATGAAAGATACTTTGTGCTCATGGATTGGAAATTATTTTTGTTAAAATGTTCATAGTACCCAAAGCAATCTACAGATTCGATGCAATCCTTATCAAAATGCCAATGGAATTCTTCACAGAAAGAGAACAAATAATCCTAAAATTTGTATAGAATCACAAAAAACCCAAATAGCCAAAGCAATCTTGAGAAAGAAGAACAAAGCTGGAGGCATCTTGCTTCCTGATTTCAAACTGTATTATAAAGGTATAGTAATTAAAATGTTATGGCACTGGCATAAAAATAGACACAAAGATCAATGGAACAGCATAGGGAGCCCAGAAATAAACCCACACCTTATATGGTTAATTTATGACAAAGAAGGCAAGAATATACAATGGGGAAAGGACAGTCTCTTCAATAAATGGTGTTGGGGGCTTCCCTGGGGGCGCAGTGGTTGAGAGCCTGCCTGCCAATGCAGGGGACACGGGTTCGTGCCCTGGTCTGGGAAGATCCCACATGCCGCGAAGCAACTGGGCCCGTGAGCCGCAATTACTGAGCCTGCGCGTCTGGAGCCTGTGCTCCGCAACAAGAGAGGCCGCGATAGTGATAGGCCCGCACACTGCGATGAAGAGTGGCCCCCGCTTGCCACAACTAGAGAAAGCCCTCGCACAGAAACGAAGACCAAACACAGCCATAAATAAATTAAAAAAAAAAAAAAAAAAAAGACCTAGGCCTAGAACTGCCAATTCATTATTAAAAAATAATAATAATAAATAAATAAATAAATAAATAAATGGTGTTGGGAAAACTGGACAGCCACATGCAGAAAAATGAAACTTGATCCCTATCTTACACCATACACAAAAATTAACTCAAAATGGATTAAAGGCTTGAATGTAAGATCTGAAACCACAGAACTCCTAGAAGAGAACATAAGCAATGACATAGGTCTTGGTAATGATTTTTTGAATCTGACACCAAAAGCAAGAGCAATGAAAGCAAAAGTAAATGAGACTACATTATACTGAAAAGCTTCTGCACACCAAAAGAAACTATCAATAAAATGAAAGGCAACCTACTGAATGGGAGAAAATATTTGCAAATCATATGTCTGATAAGGAGCTAATATCAAAATATATAAAGAACTCATATAACTCAATAGCAAAAAAAAATCTGATTTAAAAATGGGCAGAAGATCTGAATACACATTTTTCCAAAGAAGACATACAGACGGCCAACAGGTACATGAAAATATACTCAACATTATTAATCATCAGGGAAATGCAAATCAAAACCACAGTGAGATATCACCTCACACCTATTAAAATGGCTATTATCAAAAAGACAGGAAATAACATGTTGGCAAGGATATGGAGAAAAGAGAATTCTTGTGCACTGTTGCTGGGAATGTAAATTGGTACAGCCACTATGGAAAACAGTATAGAGGTTCCTCAAAAAATTAAAAATAGAACTACCATATGATCTAGCAATTCTACCTTTGGTTATTTATCTGGAGAAAAAAAACACTAACTCGAGAAGATACATGCACCCCCATATTCGTTGCAGCATTATTTACAATAGCCAAGATATGGAAACAACCTAAATGTCCATCAATGGATGAATGGACAAAGAAACTGTGGTATATATACAATGGAATATTATTCAGCCATAAAAAATAACAAAAATTTGCCTTTTGGGACAACATGAATGTACCTAAAGGGTATTATGATAAGTGAAATAAGTTAGACAGAGAAAAGCAAATGCCATATAAGCTCTCTTATATGTGGAATCTAGAAAGAAAGAAAAAAAATCCTCATAGATACAGAGCACAGATTGGTGGCTGCCAGAGGTGGGGGAAATGGATAAAGCTGGACCAAAGGTAAAAAAGTCAAAGCAGGGAATCACACAAAAATAATTTTAACTTAAATATTTTATTTTCATCTGACATATATAAACATACATTAATTTAGTAATCTTTGATATTGGCTCATGAGCTGCTCATCTATAGCTTTTCTCATCTAAACTATACCATAATACATTGTACCATAATACATCTGTATTTTCTCAGTGCACTCAGCCCAAAATATCTCCATTTCCTCTACAATATCTAATAAGTAATCAAGTTATATTGATTCTACCTCCTAATCTTATACCTAACCTCACCTCTCTTTCTCTACTGCTTTCCTCCTTTCCTGTCTCATCTGAGCAACATCAGATTGTCCTAAGTGGTCTCTGTGTTTCCAGTCATGGTTCCCCAAACCCATCCTAGACCCTACTGACAAAGTTGGCGCAGCAGGAAAATCTCATCATGTAACAAATGCCCTTCCCTCGATTGTAAAATCCTCCAATGGCTCCTCACTGTCTTCAGGATAAAGTCTGGGCTCAGTGTAGCTTTCAAGGTTCTCTGTGGTCTGGCTCCTGCCTATCTCTCCAGCATTACTGTCTGCCTGCCACCATATTACTCAAGGTCCTCTAAAGCAAGATGATCCCTCTTATTTCTGTACCTTTGTTCAAGCTGCATACCCCATCGGAAATACCCCATTCAGTCTGTCTACTTCCTCCAACTCTGTAAACTCGGGGAATCTTTTCTTAATTTTTGAGGCCAAGACCAAGAATTATTTCACAGAAAGTTCTGTACTTCCACCCTCCAAGAGTAGAACTTACTACTCCCTCTTCAGTGCCTTTACTCTACTCTGTATAGAATTCAATCATAGCACCTAAAAGACATTATTATTATATCTAATTGTCTCCCTCTACTGAAATTTCTTTAATGGGAGAGATAGATGCCTTATATGCCTTTGCACCTCCAGCATCTACAAAATCCTCAGAAATCAGCCTAACGCTAAGTGATGTTATATATCAATTTATGTAACAAAAAGCTAAGAGAAAAACAAATTAAATGCATTATATGTTTAATTTACATTTCAGAATATATGTATACATATATATCCTGATAAGTATAACCTGTTACAAATCTAGATACTGCTTTATTTTAGTGGATAGCATACTAAAGGTCATATTAGAAAAACACGTACTGCCTAACTTAAATCAGTTTTCCACACAAAGCAATGACATAAATACTTTATAAGTTTCAGTTTCCCTCAAATAGGTGAAATGAACCCACAAATATCTAATTTAGAAGAATTTTATGATTACTATCACAATGAGAGCTGAGTCGGTAGTATGACCCACTTATGGGGTGGGTGGTGTTAATGGCAGAAGGCAGGTAGGCATTGGTGGTGGCAGTGAAAAGTACGGAATTAGGAGAGTATGGCACAATAGACTGCAGTGCAGGGAGAAAGTGGCTACTTGAAGGCAGTTCTGACAGCAAGCGGTAGGGAAAAGACTTGGTGTTGGGGTTCAAGGGCCAGAATTGAACCCCAGAAGAACTGTAAAAACTAAGGGAGACCTCTGACATCCAAAAACAAGTTAAGGGCCTTGTTTATGATATTTGAGGCTCAAAATATACAGTTGAGTACAGGAATAATGTAGAAGCCCCAGATTAGAACTTGGACACAGGCGTAAGATTGAATAAAATCGAAAACAAGACTGACTTGAAGTTAAGCCACTAGGTTCACTGGCCCAGAGTGAACTAGATTCCTTTAAGGTACCCTAAGCAGGCTGAGCCTATAAACTTAATGGCAAAGAGACATTAAAATTACAGAACTTAGGAATCTAGTTAAAAAACAAACTTTTACCCTCCTGTAAAATTTTTAGAGGGCAGCTAGAAACACAAATTTATCAGTTATACTTTACAATATTAAAAAGTTATTAAAAACTAGACTTTTCTAAAGAACATGTAACATAAATAATTGTTTTCTGTTTTATAATTTTGATTATAGATTAATTTTCTTAATTTTGTACCAACACATTAATACATTTTCTTAATGTCAAGAAAACTAATTTTATTTTTTCTGGCTGCACTGGGTCTTAGTTGCGGCACGCGGGATCTTTGTTGCGGCACGTGGGATCTTCGTTGCGGTGTGTGGAATCTTTTAGTTGCAGCATGCGAACTCTTAGTTGCAGCATGTGGGATCTAGTTCCCTGACCAGGGATCGAACCCGGGCCCACTGCATTGGGAGTGTGGAGTCTTAGCCACTGGACCACCGGGGAAGTCCCAAAGCATGTATTTTATGTAACTATCTTAGATTGCCCCCCAGGAACCTTCTGAGAAGGTCATAAATACTTAAAATATTATGAAAACAGATTCTTACTCTTTGAGTCCATCAAAGCATAACAGTTTGAAACAGCCTAGATGAGACTAAAACACATTCAACCTCTTTTATGAATTTTTGAAAATTATTGGTCAAAACTAGTTATTTATCTAGAAATAACCATTAAAGTAAATTTTATACTATGGTATGAGCATTCAAAACCAACATCTATTCTGCTAATCAGAATGGGTCTCAGAAAAGACATTCAGTGAATCACTTCAGTATATAACATTTATCACACACAGATCCCAGTATTATAAATGTCAGTGTTTCTCATACGTATTTGTGAAGAATGAAAATCAGCAGCATTTACACATTGGTTTTACCATATAAGTGGTATAGGTAAAATGGGAATTGATTCTTTCTAACGCTTTAAACTACTCAAAAATTAATTACCAATCTCTTTAGTTACAATAAAAGTAATGTCTTCTTTTATGGGGCATGGTATCCTATTAAAATTTGAGAAACTGGTGAGTTGGTAAACAGCAGGGTTCTAATTTGCCTAAGTTGCTCTGTTCAGAATTTCTCTGAGGATCTGAAAAGAAATTTTTTATACAGAGAATGAGATGAGGACATGAGGGCTACTGTCATGACCTCTGTTACCATTTGGCTTGGAGCCCAGGCAGAGGGGCTGGGACCAAAAGCTAGAGGGGCTGTTTCCATGAGAGATGTGTGAAACTATGGGAGCTGGCAGCTCCTCTGGCCGGGAGTTAGGGAAAAGT
Organism: Balaenoptera physalus; assembly: GCF_965194825.1. NCBI lineage: Eukaryota > Metazoa > Chordata > Mammalia > Artiodactyla > Balaenopteridae > Balaenoptera > Balaenoptera physalus. The sequence continues at coordinate 75,170,394 of NC_138884.1, read as the reverse complement.
CCACTCTTCCTGGTAACTGTTACAGCAGGCTGGTGAGGCCTGGGGACATGTGGGTTACACTTAATACAACTAGGCACTCTAAAATTATCTGTTTTGGGGGAATAAGGGAATGCAAGGGAATTATTCAGTTAAAAGAGACTTAAGAGCGGAATTCCCTAGCGGTCCAGGGGTTAGGACTCAGTGCTTTCTCTGCCGTGGCCCCAATATCTGGTCATGGAGCTAAGATCCTGCAAGCCATGTGGCTTGGCCAAAAAAAAAAAGAGAGACTTAAGAGACCTGATATATCCAAATGCACTGCATGATCCTTGATTGGATCCTTGTTCAAAAAGATATGTATTTATGAAAGAGATTTTGAAGTCAGTTGGAGAAATTTGAGTAAAGACTGCCTGGGTATTAGGTGAGAAAATGGTTATATAGAAAAATGCCCTTATATTTTGAAGCTGCATGCTGAGGTACTTCAGAGTAAAGCATCGTGTACTTTATTTTGAAATGGTACTACAAATACACACACACACACATATAAACAAAATGATACAAATATGGCAAAGTGTTCATTGTTGAGTCTACCTGCCTGGTGTTTAGGGTACTCATTTTATCATTCTTTTTACTTTTCTGTATGTTTGAAATTTTCTATAAGTTTTTTTAATTAACTGTCAAAGAGTACTTATTTTTCTAAGAAGTATGACAAGTTCTTTAAATTAGACATGAAAATATATTAAAATACCTAATTTAATCCCTGAAGCCAATGACTCTACACATATATTTTTCTTTATTTATTTTTGGCTGTGTTGGGTCCTTGTTGCTGCGCGCGGGCTTTCTCTAGTTGTGGCACGTGGGCTTCTCATTGCGTTGGCTTCTCTTGTTGTGGAGCACGGACTCTAGGCACGCGGGCTTCAGTAGTTGTGGCACGCAGGCTCAGTAGTTGTGGCGCACGGGCTTAGTTGCTCTGCGGCATGTGGGATCTTCCCGGACCAGGGCTCGAACCCATGTCCCCTGCATTGGCAGGCAGATTCTTAACCACTGCGCCACCAGGGAAGTCCATATTTTTCTTTTTTTAATTGAAGTATGGTTGATTTACTTTATTTTTCTTGATTAATCTTTGTTATATGCTTTATAAAACATTAAAACCAGAAATACGTATATTAAAAATTAGTATATTAGCCTTTTGCAAAAAGCTATGGTAATTACCTTGATCTGTATAGGTGAATTATAACCCACACATCCTTTTCTGCATTTGTGACTTCATTCACATACTGATTTCCAGAAATTTCTCTTAATTCCCCAAATTTTTGTTTTTTCTTAAGAGCTTTCCATTCCTGTAACCGCTTTTCTCTAGTTAAAAAAAAGAAATTAAATTACATAAGAACATTGTTATATTCTTAAGGCCATCCCCATATACAGTAATAATTTAGAGCAATGAATGTAATGCTAGTACACATGAAACACTTTAAAGAATAACTATTAACGGCTTTACAATGCCAGTTTCTCTTTTTATATGGGCATTTGCTTTACCATGGGTATTGTAAAATATAAGAAATTAGCTATTGACTTTATTTTTGTTTAAGACTAAGTCAATCGTAGCTATAGAGAGTTTATTTAGACATTGGGCCAACAAATGCTCATATACAGCTTAAATAAATAAAGGGAGAGTATACATAATAACTAACAATTAATGAGGGCTTACTATGTTGCTAGGTGCTGTTTTAAGTGCGTTAACTAATTTAATCCTTGCAAAAACTTTATGAAGTTAGTACTATTACTATCCCCATTGACATGCTCTTAACTATCATGCTAAGCTGACTTTCAGTTCAAAGCCTTTGTGAATAGATGCAATTAATTGTTATAAATGTATTGCAGGTAGAGAGGTGGTAGAGAAAGAGTGATTATGATATGGACTCTAAGGTCAGACTGAACTGGGTCTAAGTGCCAGCTCCCACTTACTAGTAGCGTGGACTTGGGCAAGTTATTTAATCTTTCCAAGCTTCAGTTTCCCCCAATGTGAATAAAACTAAAATCTGCTCTCATGGGATTGTTCGGGATTAAGTGTAAACATATAAATTTCTTAGGGCAGCGTCTAGCACACCATGAGCCTTTCATAAAGGTTACCTAGTTATTCATCTATAGAGAACCTTAAAACTTTGTTAAACAAATCTCAAAATTTACATACTTTGATTTAGCTGTTGAATACTTGAGTTTATGAAGCAAATCCAAATGGTTCTGACATATCTGCAAGTATGTTAAAAGTTACTGACTGTGTATCTCTAAGTACCTGGAAGTACTTACTCCCCTTCCTTCTCTGGGTATTAACTATATTTTCTTGTTTTCTGTACAGTAAGTCCTCTACATACGAACGAGTTCCATTCTGAGAGCACATTCATTAAATCCAATTCGTTTGTAAGTCCAACAAAGTTAGCCTAGGTATCCAACTAACACAATCGGTTATATAGTACTGTACAGTAAAAAGTTTATAATACTTTTCACACAAATAATACATAAAAAACAAACACAAAAAATAAAACATTTTTGATCTTACAGTACAGTACCTTGAAAAGTACAGTAGTACAGTACAACAGCTGGCATACAGGGGCACTTTGGCATCTTTGAAAGTTCGCAACTTGAAGGTTTGTATGTAGGGGACTTACTACATTCAGCTCTGGCATCTGGGGTCTTCCTGATCCTAGAGAGACTGCCCCTCTCTGAGCTAGCTAGTTCCCAAAGATAGCAAACACTCACCAGAAAGCACAGCAAACCAACCGATCCAGAGCCCAGTCCCTCAACTACCTCCTTTACTGGGCTGAGCCACCATCCCCCTGCCCAAATCATACCCTGGGCTTGGTACCACACAATTAGAGATAGGCACTACAGTCCAGAGCCTGCCAAACTTTTTTCAAACTAGCCAGTCCTAAGTCTGCTTACCCTGCCTAGCTCGTCTTTCCCACAGAAACTACATAAAGCCTCATATCCATGTTAGCCTCTCCCTCCTCCTGCCTCTTGACCAACTGGTGCTTCCCTGTGTGGCCCTGCATTGTGGGGCATGCCCCCTACTCTTGAGACCTGTGAATAATAATGACAATTATCTCCTGATCTGTTGGCTTCACCATACCTGAATATATACAAAATCCTGGGTCTATTTTAAAACACTGTGTCCTTATTTCACATATTAGAAACATGTCCAGTAAGACCACTCACTTTATGTAACAAGTAATCCAAGCAAAATTAAGCCTGGAGGAGAATGTCAAGAATAGTAATCCAAGTCTAGGGCCCTCTCAGTTTTCAAACTGAAGGTCTTCAATTTTCCTTCTACTGGCCCAGATATTCAGAACTTACAGTCACTCCAGAGAGCTTCTGGGAGCCCTATTTTGTTTGCATTGAGTATTTGGCATCACTATCATTAACGTCCCTCAATTTGATCTCATTGGCTTAATATCTTTCAGAATTTTCAAAAAGTTTTTGTTCCAGTGATGGCACTATGCCCTACTTAATGGTGCAGCTATCAACGACTTTTCTTCTTCCTCCACTCTTCCACCTTCTCCTCCTCATTTTTCTTTACTTTCAACAGAATTGGGCAGGGAAAGACATAAAAACCTGGGTAAGCTTTGCCATCAGGAAGTGACAGAGTGTTCAATGGCCTGCATTTTTCATCTAACAGTCATACCCCTTGTGATTCAGTCACATAAACAGAAAGCCCTCTAGCTATTTTAAGCAGCAAGAAGCTTAATCGGAGGAATTAAGTGCTTTACAAACTTAATGGAAAGATGAAGGAGGAGGCTCCAGACTGGGCTACCAGGAAGACTCCCAGAACAACTTTGCAAAACTGGTCTGCCAAGGGGACAGCTTTCTCCGCTGCAATCCAGACACTGGGGCATCTGGAACTAACGTTCCAATTGTGCCCTAGTATCCCCTACTCTGGCGATCAGAAAACCCCTGTAACAGTTGTCTCTAGGAACCTATCTCCTTAGCAGAGACTGGGAGAAAATATTTGCAAAAGTCGTATCGGAACTGGACTGTTATTTGAAATATACACAACTCTAAAAACTCCACAATAAGAAAACAACCTGATTTAAAAAATGGGCCAAAGGTCTTAACAGACACCTCACCAAAGAAGATACACAGATGATAAATAAGCATATGAAAGGATGCTCCACATCTATGTCAACAGGAAAACAAAATTAAAACAATGAGAGGCCACTACACACCTATTAGAATGGCCAGTATCTGGAACACTCATAACACCAAATGCTGGAGAGGACTGGAGAAACAGGAGCTCTCGTTCATTGCTGATGGGAATGCAAAATGGTACAGCCACTTTGGAAGACAGTTTGGCCGTTTGTTTGTTTTTTTTTTTACAAAACTAAACATACTCTTATCATTTGATCCAGCTATCAAGCTCCTTGATATTTACCCAGGGGTGTTGAAAACATCTCCACACAAAAACCTGCACACAGATGTTTACAGCAACTTTACTCATAATTGCCAGAAGTTGGGGACTTCCCTGGTGGCGCAGTGGTTAAAAATCCACCTGCCAATGCAGGGGGGGACACGGGTTCGATCCCTGTTCTGGGAAGATCCCACATGCCACGGAGCAACTAAGCCTGTGAGCCACAGCTGCTGAGCCTGCGCTCTAGAGCCCGCAGGCCACAACTACTGAGCCCGCAAGCCACAACTACTGAGCCCGCGTGCCATGACTACTGAAGCCCATGCGCCTAGAGCCCGTGCTCCACAAGAGAAGCCACTGCAATGAGAAGCCCGCGCACCACGACAAAGAGTAGCCCCTACTCGCCGCAAATAGAGATAGCCCATGCACAGCAACGAAGACCAAATGCAGCCAAAAATAAATAAATAAATAAATAAATAAATAAATAAATAAATAAATAAATAATTGCCAAAAGTTGATAGCAACTAAGATGTCCTTCAGTAGGTGAATGGATAAATAAACTGTGGTATATCCAGATAATGAAATATTATTCAGTGCTAAAAAGAAATGAGCTATCAAGCCATGGAAAGACACGGAGAAACCTTAAATGCATATTACTAAGTGAAAGAAGCCAATCTAAGAAGGCTACATACTGTATGATCCCAACTATATGACAGTCTGGAAAAGGCAGAACAGTGGAGACAATACAAACATCAGGGGTTGGCAGGGGAGAGGAATGAATAGGCAGACCACAGAGGATTTTTAGGGCAGTGAAAATACTGTGAATGGTACCATAATGATGGATATATGTCATCATACATTTGTCCAAACCCAAGAATGAACTGTAATGTACATTATGGACTTTGGGTGATTCTGATGTATCAGTGTAGGTTCATCAGTTATAACAAATATATCACTCTGGTGGGGAATATTGACAATGGGGGAGGTTATGTATGTGTGGGGCAGGAGGTATATTAGAAATCTAGACCTTCCATCAATTTTGCTGTGAACCTAAAACTGCTTTATAAAAAAGTCTTAAAGTTTGTTTTTTGTCATTGCTCTTTTGTTTTGGCTTTAAATGAGGAATTTGCTTTAAATCAGCACTATCAAGATTACTACAGAATTTTCTCTTCTTAAGAATAAGTAAAATTTTAAAAGGCTACAGGTTCCTTTTTCCTTAGATCCAAAGTGACAGCAGAGATCCTGAAATAATACTAGAATTTGGTGACCAGAATTAGAGTTGTACTTTTGATGTGGAACACGCAAGGGAAAGAACTTCTGTGTATAATATCTCTTTAATCTCTGTGGCAGAGACTGTTTGGGTGTTCATCAGTATACTTCTTCCAGGACTCACAGGAAGACTATATTTGCCAGCATCCTTGGCAGTTAGATTAGGGCCATGAGACTGGATTACGTCCAATGGAACATGTGTGAAAATGATATGTACATTTCTATGACTTATCCCTGAAATGTCCCATCCCATCTTTCATACTGTTTTCCTGGTCCACAAGCCTGGATGTTAAGGATTCTGAGATGATGAAGCCCCTAATGAAATGTTCATTGCAGCACTATTTACAATAGCCAGGACATGGAAACAACCTAAATGTCCATCGACAGATGAATGGATAAGGAAGATGTGGTACATATATACAATGGAATATTACTCAGCCATAAAAAGGAACGAAATTGGGTCACTTGTAGAGATGTGGATGGACCTAGAGTCTGTCATATAGAGTGAAGTCAGAAAGAGAAAAATAAATATCGTATATTAACACATATATGTGGAATCTAGAAAAATGGTACAGATGAACTTATTGGCAGAGCAGGAATAGAGATGCAGACGTAGAGAATGGACTTGTGGACACAGTGGGGGAAGGGGATGGTGGGATGAATTGGGAGATTAGGTTTGACATAAATACACTACCACGTGTAAAATAAATAGCTAGTGGGAACCTGCGGTATAGCCCAGAGAGCTCAGCTCGGTGCTCTGTGATGACCTAGATGGGTGGGATGGGGTGGGGGGTGGGAGGGAGGTCCAAGAGGGAGGGGATATATGTATACATATAGCTGATTCTTTTCATTGTACAGCAGAAAGTAACATAACATTGTAAAGCAATTATACTCCAATTAAAAAAATATATATATATAGCCCAGGTCCCTTGTCATCACCTGGAGAAGAGCTGCTCAGAAGCAGCTTGTAAAACATGCATCATCTGTGAGTGAGGAACTTTCCTGTGTGAAACCACTGAGATTTTGCACTTGTTTGTTACAGCAGCTAGCATTATCTTAATAAATTCTGCTGACGTGACTGTATCAATAGATTTGTGATTGTTGAACGATCCTTGCACTCCTTGAATAAACCCTAATTATTCACTATATATGATTATTTTAATACACTGTTTTATTTGCTAATATTGCATTTAAGATTTTTGCATCTATGTTTCAAAAGTGAGATTAATCTAAAGCAGTATTTATCAAGTTGAGGCATGTGGACATCCCACATGAGAATTACTTGGGAATGGCAGGTTCCACAGATGGGCATATTCCTGAGACTCAACCCAAAGTTACTGAATATTACCTCTTGGTACTGGACTCAGGAATGTGTACTTTTAACTTTATATTATGGATGGTTATTAACACTTAACAGTAGTAAAGCGACCCCAGATGTATGCATCTTCCATCAATAATTTCTATGGCCAATTCTCTTTCATCTCAACCCCCACTAACTCCCCATTTCAAGGGCTATTTTGAAGCAAATATAAGACATCATGTCATTTCATCTGTAAATATTTCATCATATATCTCTAAAAGATGAGGATACTTTAAAATTTTTAATTCACATGGCATAATCATATATAAAACAATGGTAATTCCTTAATATATTCAGATATTGTTCAAATAATCCTATTTTCTCCATTTAAAATTTTTATTTAATTGTTATAAAATATCCATAACATAAAATTTACCATGTTAACCATTTTTAAGTGTACAGTTCAGTAGCATTAAGTTCTGGTCCCATTTTTTTTTTTGAATTTATTATTATTATTTTAAATTAATTTATTTAATTATTTTTGGCTGTGTTGGGTCTTCGCCTCTGTGTGAGGGCTTTCTCCAGCTGCGGCAAGCGGGGGCCACTCTTCACCGAGGTGCGCGGGCCTCTCACCATCGCGGCCTCTCTTGTTGGGAGCACAGGCTCCAGACGCGCAGGCTCAGTACTTGTTGGCTCACGGGCCCAGCTGCTGTGCGGCATGTGGGATCCTCCCAGACCAGGGCTCGAACCCGTGTCCCCTGCATTAGCAGGCAGACTCTCAACCACTGTGCCACCAGGGAAGCCCCATGGTCCCATTTTTAAAGTTTGTTTATTCAAATGGGAATCTAAATTAGATTGACAGAGTGGTTATTATATCTCTTAAATCTCATTTAATACACAGATTCTTTTCCATCTATTTTTCCCCTAGAAATTTCTTTGTTGAAGGAAACTAGATTCCTTGTCCAAACTTTCCCACAGTCTGAATTTAGCTTATTATATTATCATGAAATCAATTTGCACAAGAAATCAAAATTTTTAGTAGTAAAGCTAGGTGATTATTTTGACTAACCAACTTAAGATCCATGAGTCTATTATTTCCTGTCTGTACTAGCCTTGTCTGATTGTGATAGTAAGATTATATTATCAATAAATGTAACAATGTCATATGCAATTTATTAGTAAGCTTTTCATCTTAATAAAAACATAGGGATTATCTGTGCCTTGAAAAGTAGAGAAAAATGAGCTATACAATAAATTTTAGGAAGCAGGCTGTCTGCTTAATTATGCTTTTCTCTCTCTTATTGTATCAATTTTGGAAACTATTTTTTCATTTTAAAAATGATATATATGATCATGTATCAGATACTCTCCTGTGTCTGGCTTCTTTAATTCCATATAATGTTTTCAAATTTCACCAAAGTTTGTGTATATCAGTAGTTTGCTTACTTTCTTACAGAGTAGTATTCCCTTTCATGAACACATTACAGTTTGTTTATTCATTCACCTTGTATTCATTTATCATATTGATGGACTTTTGGGTTGTTTCCAGTTTCTGGCTATTATGAATATTCATGTACAAGTCTTTGTATTGACATATACCTTCAATTCTCTCAAGTAAATATCCAGGAATTTAATTGATAGGTTATACGTTAAATGCATATATAACTTTAGGAGAAATTGCCAAACTATTTCCCTAAGTTATCATATGAGAATTCCAGTTCCTCTAAAATCTTTAGTTTTAAATTGTAACATAATTCATATACAATAAAATTCAATGATTTAAAGTGTATAACTCAGTGATTTTTAAAATATTCACAAAGCTGTGCATCCATTACCACTATCTAGTTCCAGAATAGTTTTACTTACTAAAAGAAACCCCATATCCGTTTGTAGTTATTCCCTATCCCACCATCCCAGGCCCTGGAAATTAATAATCTGCTTTCTGTCTCTATAAATTTTCTTATTCTGAACATTTCATATAAGTAGAATCATATAAAATGTGACCTTTTGTCACTGGCTTCTTTCCTTAGCATAACATTTACAAGGTACAGTCCTGTTGTAGCATGTACCAGTTCATCATTTCTTTTTTTTTTTTTTTTAACATCTTTATTGAAGTATAATTGCCTTACCATCATTTCTTTACATGGTTGAATAATTTCCCATTGTATGAATACACCATATTTTGTTTATCCACTCACCAGTTGATGGACAGTAAGTTTCTTTGTACTTTTTGGCTATTGTGAATGCTGCTATGAACATTCATGTACACGTTTTGTGTTTTTGATTCTCTTGGGTGTACATATCTAGGAGTGGAATTGCTGGATCATGGTAATTCTATGTTTAATATTTGAAGAAATTCCAGACTGCACCATTTTACATTCCCACCAGCAATGTATGGTGGTTCAAAATTCTCCACCTGTTCACCAACACTTTTGTTATTTTTCTGTCTTCTTTATTATAACCACCCTGGTGGGAGTGAAATGGAAACTCACTGTGGTTTTGATTTGCATTTCCTTAATAACTAATGATATTAAGCATCTTTTCATGTGCTTATTTTCCATTTGTACACCTTCTTTGGAGAAATATCTATTCAAGTCCTTTGCATGTTTTTAAATTATGTTTTTTTGTTGTTGAGTTTTATGAGTTCTTTATATATTCTTGTTAGTAACCCCTTATTGTGTATCTAATTTGCAAATATTTTCTCCCATTCTGTGGGTTGTCTTTTCACTTTCTTGATAGTGTCCTTTGATGCACAAATATTTTAAATTCTGATGAAGTCAAATTTATCTATTTTTTCCTTTTTGTTGCCTTTTGTTATTTTTGGTGTCATCCGAGAAATCATTTCCAAATCCAGTGTCATGGACATATTCCCCTGTGTTTTGTTTGAAGAGTTTTATAGTTTTAGTTCTTACATTTGGGTCTTTGATCCATTTTGAGTTAATCTTTATATATGATATGAGGTAGGAGTCCAACTTTATTCTTCTGCATGTGGATATCCAGTTTTCCTAGCACCATTGGTTGAAAAGATTGTCCTTTCCCCATTGAATGTTCTTGACACCTTGTTGAAAAATCATTTGATTATTTATGAGAGAGTTTCCTTCTGGTCTCTCCATTCTATTCCTCTGGTCTGTATGTCTATCCTTATGTCACTATAACACTGTTTTGATTACTGTTGCTTTGTAGTAAGTTTTGAAATCAGGAAGTATTGGTCTTCCAACATTGTTCTTTCTCAAGATTGCTTAGTTTCCAGGATCTGGATGTGTTTCTTTTTATTCATTCTGCCAATTTCTGCCTTTAATTTTAGATTGCTTGGATTAATTTAAAATCCATTTACATTTAAAGTATGTAATATAAGTGCCTGACATTAAGCTTTTGATTACTGAGGCACCTATTTCAAAAGACATCCATCTTGAAAACCATACTGCCAGCTGTATGACACAGCTACTAGCAAAACAACAAGATTAGGGATTAGGCTGCTCCCACCCATGAAAGTCTTTCTTTCAGAGAGCCCTGGGTAACCTAGATAACTGACCACTTGAGTGACCCCTCTTCTCCCTTCCTGTGCTCTAATTCCAGCTCTTATGCTCTAGATTAGCCAATAAAGAGTGAACCCGTGAAACCCAGATACCCCATCAATGGACTCTCATAAAGACACAGACCCAGGTCCCACTCCCACCCCTCCACCAGACCTGGCTGAGTGGCCCTCAGGCATGCTGTGTGTTCTTCAGGATTTCTGAGGAATAAATCTTGTTCCTCGAAGTTCTCTCAAAGTTTCTTGCTGAAGTGCATCCTACAATCATAATACAAACCACAGGAACTGGTCCAGTCACAGCTATGAGTAATCCAGGAGGTGAGTGCCTCAGGCATTCCTAGCCAATAGCCTCACTATCAATAGGCTGGGACTGACACAACAAATTACTGAAAAGGAAGGACTTACTTCTGCCATTTAGCTATTTTCTGTATTTCTATATCTTACATGCTTTTTGTTCCTCAATTCTTCCATCATTGTTTCTTTTTGTATTTTTGTATTGTGGTATACCATTTTGATTTCCTTTCTCCTTCCTTTTCTGTATTCTTTTAGTTTTCTCTTAGTGATTACTTTAAGGATTAAAATTAATATCTTAAAATAACCTACTGTGAATAATGCCAACTTAGTTTCAATAGCATACAAACACTCTGCTCTTATACATCTTCATCCCTCCCTTTTTATATTATTATTGTTACAGACTACATTGTTATATACTGTGTCCATTAACATCGATTTATAATTATTGTTTTATAAACTTGCCTTTTAAATCATACTGAAAAAAGAGTTAAAAACCAAAAATACAGTAATATTGGCTTTTATATTTACCTATACAGTTACCTTTATCTATGATATTTATTCTTCGTATGGTTTTGAGTTACTGTCTAGTGCCCTTTAATTTCAGGCTGACAGACTCCTTTAGCTAATTTTTAGGGGAGTTCTAGTACAGTAAGTCCCCTACATATGAACCTTCAAGTTGCAAACTTTAAAAGATGCGAACATGCGTTTGCATGTCCAATCATGTAAGTTAGTTCACGTGTCTGGTGTACATTGTCACATGCATGCATCCTCTACAAGTGGTTGTACTTTTGGTACTTTACTGTACAGTACTGTATACAGCACAGTAGTACAGTAGTACAGTATCTTTATTTCAAGCCCAGGATGTCAAGAAACAAGCGTAAAAGCAGCAGTGATGTAGCTGGTACTGCTAAGAAGTGCCAGCTGTTGTACTATACTACTGTACTTTCCAAGGTTAAGATTAAAAATGTTTTATTTTTTGTGTTTGTTTTTTATGTTTTATTTGTGTGAAAGGTTTATAAACCTATTACAGTACAGTACTATATAGCCAATTGTGTTAGTTGGGTACCTAGGCTACCTTTGTTGGACTTATGAACAAATTGGACTTAGAAATGTGCTCTCAGAATGGAACTCGTTCATATGTAGGGGACTTGCTGTAGTAACAAACTCACTTAGATTTTATCTAGGAATGTCTTAATTTCTCCTTCATCCTTGCAGCATAGTTTTGCCAAATATGGAATTCTTGATTGACACGGGTTTTTTTTTCTCTTGCAGCCTCTAAGATTTCTGAGGAGAAATTGGCTGACAGTCTTTTTAAGGGATGTGTCTTTGTGTGGGTCTCTGAGTTTATCCTACTTGGAGTCCATTGAGCACCTTGGATTTGTAGATTTATGCCTTTTGTCAAATTTGGGGAGTTTTCAGCCATTATTTCTACAAATATGATTTGTGCCCCTTTCTTTCTCTTTCCCTTTGCTGGGACTCCCATACTATATATGCTAGTTCATCTAGTAGTGTACCACAAGGCCAGTTAGGCTCTGTTCACTCTTCTTTATTCTCAGACTCAATACTTTCAGTTGTCCTATCTTCAAATTTTCTCTATCTTCTGCTGGTTCATATCTGCTTTTGAAGCCCTTTAGTGTATATTTCAATTCAATTATTGTACTTTTTAGTTTCAGAATGTCTTTTTGGTTCCTTTTTATAATTCCAATCTCTTTATTGTTATTCTCATTTAGTTCATATGATGTTTTTCTGTCTTTGTCCATGTCTTCCTTTAGCTCTTTGAGCATCTTTAACTAACTTGTCTTAAGGTCTTTGTCTAGTAAGTCTGACACTTTGGCTTCCTCAGGTATATTTTGTATTGATTTATTTTGTTCCTTTGTCTGGGCCATACTTTCCTGTTCCTTTTTACGCCTCCTGATTTTTTTGTTGTTGTTGAAAACTGAATATTTCATTCAATTGGTAACTCTAGAAATCAGATTCTTCTTCTAACCCATGTTTTTGTTTTTGTTTTTGTTTTTTTACAGTGGGTATGTCTGTGCCAGGATCAGCCTCACGTGAAAGCATAAGGTCTTCTCAGGTCTTTTCTGAGCCTTCATCTTTCCCAAATCTTTCTAAATTCCCCCATATATATGGTTGTTTTGAATGTTAAAAAAAAGAAACCAGAAGTGGCTCCTTAAAATCTCCTGGAAGCCACTTGAGCCAGTGAGGGTTGACATAATGACTGCCAGTTTCTGGGTCTGTACCTCTGCATTTAGAGCAGCAATCTGCAATCAGAACACAGAATCCTGATATTTGAGGACAAAGTCCTTATTCCCTACCCTGGCTCCAGCAAGAAACACAGGATGCTGTGGAAACAGCTGCCTGCCATGGGGCTGGGGGGTGAGGGATGGATAGCTGTTACTACACCGAGGACTGAAATCAACCAATACTAACTGAAATTTACCAGCCAAGCTTTATGCTGTAAGCTACAAGTGTTCAAATAGACTCCAGAGTTCCAAAGCCATCATTTCAGACTGTTTCTGCCAGTACGATTGCTGCCTAGGTGGACAGATGGATTCTTGGAGCTTTCTACTTCACCTTTCCTGCTGTCCACTTGGCCAGTCATTTTTGGAAAATCCCTCAAATTTGGGATTCTCTAATGTATTCTTATGATTAGACTGATGCTATGCATTATTGAGAAGGATACTCCAGAGCTGATGAGTCCTCCTCAGCACATTATATCAGGAGTTACTTGATGTCAATGTGTATTACTGGTGATGTTAACTTTGGTCACATCCCTAAGATGGGGTGTGCCAATATTTTACACTGTAAACTTACTATTTCCTCCTTTATAATTACTAAACATTTGGGGGCAATACTTTGAGATTATGCAAATATCCTGTTTCTATTTAAACTTCCACCCACTCATTTTAGCATCTATCAGCAGATCTTGCCCATGGGGGATTATTACTATGGTGTTTTAATGGTGATCTTTCTATTTTCCTCATTCTGTCTACACTTATTAATTGGAATTCTTCAGTGAGGAAGAATTGTTACTTCCTCTGAATTTGTTCATGTATTCATTTACTTATCTATGTCACTATGGACTCAAGGATAATTATTGTATTACTTATTTTACAATTCAATATTATAGTAATTAATTTTGTTGTTCAAGTTGTTCCAACTCTGGCCATTCTGAGATCTTTTAGTTTGGCTCCTGTGCCTTGAAAAAAGTTTTTAGCACTTCCTTAACTTTCTGATACTACAAAATGCCCCAGACTCATACTGTTCTTTCTCAACTCACACTGTTGAAAAAAGCAGTTCCTTAAGAATCACTGGCTCTGGAGGAGACCTTCAAGATGGCGGAGGAGTAAGATGTGGAGATCACCTTCCTCCTCACAAATATATCAGAAATACATCTACATGTGGAAAAACTCCTATAGAACACCTACTGTACCTGGCCACGTGGCTGACAGGGTCTTGGTGCTCCGGCAGGGTGTCAGGCCTGTGCCTCTGAGGTGGGACAGCCGAGTTCAGGACATTGGTCCACCAGAGACCTCCTGGCTCCACGTAATATCAAACGGCAAAAGCTCTCCCAGAGATCTCCATCTCAACACTAAGACCCAGCTCCACTCAACGACCATCAAGTTACAGTGCTGGACACCCTATGCCAGACAACTAGCAAGACAGGAACACAACCCCATCCATTAGCAGAGAGGCTGCTTAAAATCATAATAAGGTCACAGACACCCCAAAACACACCACCGGACACGGTCCTGCCCACCAGAAAGACAAGATCCAGCCTCATCCACCAGAACACAGGCACCAGTCCCCTCCACTAGGAAGCCTACAACCCACTGAACCAACCTTAGCCACTGGGGGCAGACACCAAAAACAATGGGAACTATGAACCTGCAGCCTGTGAAAAGGAGACCCCAAACACAGTAAGTTAAGCAAAATGAGAAGACAGAGAAACACACAGCAGATGAAGGAGCAAGGTTAAAAACCCACCAGACCTAACAAATGAAGAGGAAATAGGCAGTCTACCTGAAAAAGAATTCAGAGTAATGACAGTAAAGATGATCCAAAATCTTGGAAACAGAATGGAGAAATTGCATGAAATGTTTAAAAAGGACCTAGAAGAACTAAAGAGCAAACAAACAATGATGAATAACACAATAAATGAAACTGAAAATTCTCTAGAAGGAATCAATAGCAGAATAACTGAGGCAGAAGAACGGATAAGTGACCTGGAAGATAAAATAGTGGAAATAATTACCGCAGAGCAGAATAAAGAAAAAAGAATGAAAAGAATTGAGGACAGTCTCAGAGACCTCTGGGACAACATTAAATGCACCAACATTCAAATTATAGGGTCCCAGAAGAAGAAGAGAAAAAGAAAGGGACTGAGAAAGTATTTGAAGAGATTAGAGTTGAAAACTTCCCCAATATGGGAAAGGAAATAATCAAGTCCAGGAAGCGCAGACAGTCCCATACAGGATAAATCCAAGGAGAAACACGCCAAGACACATATTAATCAAACTATCAAAAATTAAATACAAAGAAAAAATATTAAAAGCAGCAAGGGAAAAACAACAAATAACATACAAGGGAATCCCCATAAGGTTAAAAGTTGATCTTTTAGCAGAAACTCTGTAAGCCAGAAGGGAGTGTCAGTGCATATTTAAAGTGATGAAAGGGAAAAACCTACAACCAAGATTACTCTACCCAGAAAGGTTCTCAGAAAGATTCGATGGAGAAATTAAAATATTACATACAATCAAAAGCTAAGAGAATTCAGCATCACCAAACCAGCTTTACAACAAATGCTAAAGGAACTTCTATAGGTAGGAAACACAAGAGAAGGAAAAGACCTACAATAACAAACCCAAAACAATTGAGAAAATGGTAATAGGAACATACATATCGATAATTACCTTAAACGTGAATGGATTAAATGCTCCAACCAAAAGACACAGGCTCACTGAATGGAAACAAAAACAAGACCTGTATATATGCTGTCTACAAGAGACCCACTTCAGGCCTAGGGACACATACAGACTGAAAGTGAGGGGATGGAAAAAGATATTCCATGCAAATGGAAATCAAAAGAAAGCTGGAGTAGCAATTCTCACATCAGACAAAATAGACTTTAAAATAAAGACTATTACAAGAGACAAAGAAGGACACTACATAATGATCAAGGGATCAATCCAAGAAGATATAACAATTGTAAATATTTATGCACCCAACATAGGAGCACCTCAACACATAAGGCAAATACTAACAGCCATAAAAAGGGGAAATCGACAGTAACACAATCATAGTAGGGGACTTTAACACCCCATTTTCACCAATGGACAGATAATCCAAAATGAAAATAAATAAGGAAACACAAGCTTTAAATGATACATTAAACAAGATGGACTTAATTGATATTTATAGGACATTCCATCCAAAAACAACAGAATACACTTCCTTCTCAAGTGCTCATGGAACACTCTCCAGGACAGATCATATCTTGGGTCACAAATCAAGCCTTGGTAAATTTAAGAAAATTGAAATCATATCAAGTATCTTTTCCAACCACAACTCTATGAGACTAGGTATCAATTACAGGAAAAAATCTGTAAAAAAATACAAACCCATGAGAGCTAAACAATACACTACTTAATAACCAAGAGATCACTGAAGAAATCAAAGAGGAAATCAAAAAATACCTAGAAACAAATGACAATGAAAACACGACGACCCAAAACCTATGGGATGCAACAAAAGCAGTTCTAAGAGGGAAGTTTACAGCAATACAATCCTACCTCAAGAAACAAGAAACACCTCAAATAAACAACCTAACGTTATACCTAGAGCAATTAGAGAAAGAAGAACAAAAAAACCCCAAAGTTAGCAGAAGGAAAGAAATCATAAAGATCAGATCAGTAATAAATGAAAAAGAAATGAAGGAAACGATAGCAAAGATCAATAAAACTAAAAGCTGGTTCTTTGAGAAGATAAACAAAATTGATAAACCATTAGCCAGACTCATCAAGAAAAAAAGGGAGAAGACTCAAATCAATAGAATTAGAAATGAAAAAGGCGAAGTAACAACTGACACTGCAGAAATACAAAGGAGTACGAGAAATTACTACAAGCAACAATATGCCAATAAAATGGACAACCTGGAAGAAATGCACAAATTCTTTGAAAAGCACAACCTTCCAAGACTGAACCAGGAAGAAATAGAAAATATAAACAGACCAATCACAAGAACTGAAATTGAGACTGTGATTAAAAATCTTCCAACAAAACAAAGCCCAGGACCAGATGGCTTCCCAGGTGAATTCTGTCAAACATTTAGAGAACAGCTAACACCTAACCTTCTCAAACTCTTCCAAAATATAGCAGGGGGAGGAACACTCCCAAACTCATTCTACGAGGCCACCATCACCCTGATACCAAAACCAGACAAAGATGTCACAAAGAAAGAAAACTACAGGCCAATATCACTGATGAATATAGATGCAAAAATCCTCAACACAATACTAGCAAACAGAATCCAACAGCACATTAAAAGGATCATACACCATGATCAAGTGGGGTTTACCCAGGAACGCAAGGATTCTTCAATATAGGCAAATCAATCAATGTGACAAACCATATTAACAAACTGAAGGAGAAAAACCATATGATCATCTCAAGAGATGCAGAGAAAGCTTTTGACAAAATTCAATACCCATTTATGATAAAAACCCTCCAGAAAGTAGGCATAGAGGAAAAATTTACCTCAACATAATAAAGGCCATATATGACCCACAGCCAACATCATTCTCAATGGTGAAAACTGAAACCTTTTCCACTAAGATCAGGAACAGGATACGGTTGTCCACTCTCACCACTATTATTCAACATAGTTTTGGAAGTTTTAGCCACAGCAATCAGAGAAGAAAAAGAAATAAAAGGAATCCAAATCAGAAAAGAAGAAGTAAAGCTGTCACTGTTTGCAGATGACATGATACTATACATAGAGAATCCTAAAGATGCTACCAGAAAACTACTACAGCTAATCAATGAATTTGGTAAAACAGTAGCATACAAAACTATTGCACAGAAATCTCTTGTATTCCTTTACACTAACGATGAAAAATCTGAAAGAGAAATTAAGGAAACACTCCCATTTACCATTACAACAAAAAGAATAAAATACCTAGGCTAAGGAGACAAAAGACCTCTATGCATAAAACTATAACACACTGATGAAAGAAATTAAAGATGATACCAACAGATGGAGAGATATACCATGTTCTTGGATTGGAAGAATCAACATTGTGAAAATGACTATACTACCCAAAGCATTCTACAGATTCAGTGCAATCCCTATCAAACTATCAATGGCATTCTTCACAGAACTAGAACAAAAAATTTTACAGTTTGTATGGAAACACAAAAGACTCTGAATAGCTAAAGCAATATTGAGAAAGAAAAATGGAGCTGGAGGAATCAGGCTCCCTGACTTCAGACTACAAAGCTACAGTAATCAAGACAGTATGGTACTGGCACAAAAACAAATATAGATCAGTGGAACAGGATAGAAAGCCCAGAGATAAACCCATGTACATATGGTCATCTTATCTTTGATAAAGGAGGCATGAATATACAATGGAGAAAAGACAGTCCCTTCAATAAGTGGTGCTGGGAAAACTGGACAGCTACATGTAAAAGAATGAAATTAGAACATTCCCTAACACCGTATACAAAAATAAACTCAAAATGGATTAAAGACCTAAATGTAAGGCCAGACACTATCAAACTCTTAGAGGAAAACATAGGCAGAACACTCTATGACATAAATCACAGCAAGATCCTTTTTGACCCACCTCCTAGAGAAATGGAAATAAAAACAAAACTAAACAAATGGGACCTAATGAAACTTAAAAGCTTTTGCACAGCAAAGGAAACCATAAACAAGACAAAAAGACAACCCTCAGAATGGGAGAAAATATTTGCAAATGAAGCAACTGACAAAGGATTAATCTCCAAAATTTACAAGCAGCTCATGCAGCTCAATATCAAAAAAACAAACAACCCAATCCAAAAATGGGCAGAAGACCAAAATAGACATTTCTCCAAAGAAGATATACAGATTGCCAACAAACACATGAAAGGATGCTCAACATCAGTAATCATTAGAGAAATGCGAATAAAAACTACAATGAGGTATCACCTCACACCAGTCAGAATGGCCATCATCAAAACATCTACAAACAATAAATGCTGGAGAGGGTGTGGAGAAAAGGGTACACTCTTGCACTGCTGGTGGGAATGTAAATTGATACAGCCACTATGGAGAACAGTATTGAGGTTCCTTAGAAAATTAAAAATAGAACTACCACACGACCCAGCAATCCCACTACTGGGCACATACCCTGAGAAAACCATAATTCAAAAAGAGTCATGTACCACAATGTTCACTGCAGCACCATTTACAATAGCCAGGACGTGGAAGCAACCTAAGTGTCCATCAACAGGTGAATGGATAAAGAAGATGTGGCACATATATACAATGGAATATTATTCAGCCATACAAAGAAACGAAATTGAGTTACATGTAGTGAGGTGGATGGACCTAGAGTCTGTCATAAAGAGTGAAGTAAGTCAGAAAGAGAAAAACAAATATCGTATGCTAACACATATATATGAAATCTAAAAAAGAAAAAAAAGGTTCTGAAGAACCCAGGGGCAGGACAGGAATAAAGATGCAGACATAGAGAATGAACTTGAGGACACAGGGAGGGGGAAGGGTAAGCTGGGATGAAGTGAGAGAGTGGCATGGACTTATATATACTACCATATGTAAAATAGATAGCTAGTGGGAAGCAGCCGCATAGCACAGGGAGATCAGCTCGGTGCTTTGTGACCACCTAGAGGGGTGGGATAGGGAGGGTGGGAGGGAGACGCAGGAGGGAGGAGATATGGGGATATATGTTTATGTATAGCTGATTCACTTTGTTATAAAGCAGAAAGTAACACACCATTGTAAAGCAATTATACTGCAATAAATATCTTAAAAAAAAAAAAGAATCACTGGTTCCTTTTATTGGAGAATAGTATTGTGAATCAAGAGCTGAATTCTAGGTGTGTTCATTGCTACCAGAGTATTGCTGCTTCTAACACAGTTCACTGATTTGTTTCGTGTGGAAACAACCTTGTATTCCTGGGACCAATCCCACTTGATCAGAATGTATTCTTCTTCTTTTAAATTGCTGGACTTAATTTGCTAATATTTTGTCAAAATTTTTCATACCTACATTTATAGGAGATATTTTTCTGTAGCATTCTGTTTTTGCAATTTCTTTGTCAAGTTTTTGTATCAGGATAAGTTGGGAAACCTATGCACCTGTTCTAATTTCTGAAAGAATTTGTTTATGACTGGTGATTAATTATTCATTAAATGACAGAAACCCTTGACAAACATCAGGCTAGAAGGAAAACCATGGCCCTCTTTTTATTGGCCTTCTATTGACATTTTCCATTTATTCACATGTAACTTGATGAAGTTCTACTGTATATTATTGAATAGCTTTTTATTTAAGCAAAGGCAAAAAAGGTCAAGAAAAAAATCCATCTTATATAAGGTGAGTTTTAAAATGTTAATTAAAAATTAGTTTTGTTCTTTTTAAAATATAGTCTGTAGACAAAAAAGGACTTTTTCTTAGTTTCATTCTTACAATACTTCATTCATAAACTCATAAATTATCCAAATGAATCACTGTACCTATATATTTCAATAGCTCTCATATCTTCATCATCAAATTCATCTTCAGCTTCCTTCAACTGTGCGAGAGTCATCTTTTCGTATGGTTTAACTAAAACAAAATAAGTTGTAGATAACTGAGTTATTTAAAAGCCAATTTTACTTTAGAGTCACATGTCTAGAAAAAACAATAATTAGATAAATGGAGATCAAGAATATCTTTAATGTTGCAGTTTCTCCAGCATATAAGCTATATTGTGGCTGACTGCTTCAGGTTTGTTTAAAGTGCTGTTACTCCCTCAGAGTTCACAGAACTACCAGGCTGCATTTAAAAGCAGATGTGAAAATCAATTAGACCTCATAAATTTAGATTTCCTCAAGTACCTGGAAATTTTGACAAATAATACATTTTATATAGAATGATCAAAATAGAAAGTAATCACAAGGTAGAGAAATATGATAGAGAAAAAAAAGCTCACTAGGTTAGATACCAGGGCATTTCAGCTCTGATATTAACTAGCATGTAATTTTCAACACATGAATTAGAAATTTTAGGTGTCAGCATCCTAATTTCAAAAGTATGAGTGGGATTTATATTAAATTATTTCTAATGTCCTCTCTCCCTCTAAATTCATGAAATATATGATCACTGTCATAACCGTATTATTCCCTTCACCCAGCCCACCAAATGCACAACTATACCCATTGCTTCTTTCTGTAAACGTAAAACCATTTCTTCAATTTCATCTTTTGGCTCTTCTTTTGGAGGAAGAATGCCAAAATCTCTTAAAATTTCATTCCATTCTGTATCTTCATTTGGATCCTATATAAAAAAAATAAAAAAATCTATTGACACAGTTGTGCATTTTAATATATGTAAAATCGATTTCCAACCATGTAATTGTTCATTAACTCTACAGGTAAACTAGAAAATTAGTTTCAAAGAATACAACAAAATGGCCTACTTTTTTCCCATATCCCAGTTCTGTAATGCAACTACATACTTTGATAAAAAGAATATATCCTCCACCCTCAAAGTTACACTGAGATGTTTAATAAAAAATAAATCTAAAAAACATATATCAAATGTTAATGAAGAAACTTGTAAGTCATGGAAAATTCTCTGAAGACTATAATAGGCAAAACCAATTCACATCATGCAAAATACTGTTTTCTTTTTCTACATAAGCATTGAAGACCTCAAGGTGGACTTGCTTCTTTTCAGCTACATAGCTTCATGGAATTCTTACTCCCAAGTTAAATCTTAGAAGAGGTTAGGAATCTTTTCATAGTTCAATTTTTGTCTAACCATAATTTCTGTCTTTGAAATGTAACCTTGTTTTCCATGTTACTTAGGCTTTGATGTTTTATTTGCTGCTCTTCCTGTAATTGTCTGTCGCATATCAACTATATTGTCTTTCTAGTCTGCTGTACCTTTTCTCTGAGGTTTTCAGAGAAAAGGAGAACTTAATTATATACATGAGTAAATACTGCTGCAAACAAAGTAAAAGATAGCCTTGAATGAGCTCCACCTCCGGGTATTCACATCCTGCATAATCCCCTCTCCTTGATTATGGGTGGGAACCATGGCATGCTTCTAATCAATAGAATATGGCAAAGGTAAAGGAATATAATTTCTTTGATTTCATTCCATAAGATCGTAACTTCCATCTTGCCAACATTCTCTCACACTTGCTGGCTTTGATAAAGCAAGCTGTCATACTGTGAGGTCCCCCATGGAGAGAACTATGTGACAAGGAAAATGTATTCAACAATCAGCTAGACACTGAGATGCTCAGTCAAATAGCTCCAAAAGAACTGAATTCTGCCAACTACCCTGCAAATAAACTCAGAAGGGGATCCTTCAGATGTACTCTGTTGTACCTTCAGATTCAACCCCAGCTCTAGCTGACACTTTAATTGCAACCTTGTTGGAGACTCTGAAGCAGATGGCCCAGCTAAGCAATGCCTGGATCCTTGACCCATAAAAACTCTGAGATAATAAATGTGTTATTTTAAGTCACCAAGTTTGTGGTGATTTGTTATGCAACAATGGATAACTAATACAAGTATCATCTTATTTCTCCTCTTCATCCTATTCTTTGGGCAAAGTTTCGGTTTTTTATTCACACTGGTCTTTTACTGGTCTCTCTATCCACAAAATCTTCTGATCTCCATTCTTTCTATATGTCTTAAAACAATTAAGTTACCATCAGCAGGAGTTCTGCACTTGGTAATGGCAGACTAGATAATTTGATCAAGCCTCTTACTGAGAACAGCTAGTAAAACTGGACAAAATAGATGAAAATTAATTTGAAGGCACTGGAGAATCAGCAAAGCAGTGAAGAGAATTATGGTAAGAAAATCCTGGATGAGAAGGAGACCCAGAGAAAGAAGCTCCATGTTTGGGTCCATTCCCCTTCAATCAACTACCAATTCTGAAAGAGGCCAAGAGGCTGAGAAATTGAATAAAGGTGCACAGATCCGAGCACAGTGACCAAAGACAGAAATCAATAAGAAAATGATAACTAGGAGATCATCATATATTTGGAATTAAAAAAAAATTCTAAATGACCAAAGGGTCAAAGAAGAAATCACAATGGAAATTTAAAAGCATTAAGAATTGAATGATAATAAAGCCACGTATCAAAAATATGTGGGCCGCAACGAGAGCAGTTCATGAAAGGAATTTTACACCCTGAATGTAACATATTAGAAAATGGAAAAGGCTTACAAATTAATATACAAGCATCCAACCTAAAAAGCTGGGAAAAGAACATCAAAATAAACCAAAGGTAGAAGGAAGGAAATAATAAAGATGAAAATAGAAATTAATGAAATAAGAATCAAATATATAATAGAGTGGGTTAACAAGGCCAAAAATTGGGTCTTAGAGAAGACTAATAAAATAAACACTTGCCAAGACTGATAAAGAAAAAAAGTGAGAAGACATCACCAGTATTAAAAATGAAAAAGGAGAACTCCTGACAGATAATACAAATATTTAAAAAGAGAAGCCTCTCTATTGTGTTTTGCTCATATTTTTTTCTACTTTAAGGTGGAAGCTTAGATCAAGCTATAAACCTTTCTTTTTTTTTTTTTCTTCTTTTCAAGCACACATAGAACTTTTTTTTTAGTCTATTTTTTTTAATTAAAAAAAATTTTTTAACATCTTTGTTGGAGTTCTTTTCTAATTATAACCACTTAAAGCTACGAAATTTCCTTTAACAAATTCTTTAGCTGCATCCTACAAGTTTTGGTATGCTGTATTTTTATTATTATTCCATTAAAAATATTTCTAATCTTATGATTTTTTGCTGACATTTTTACTTGGAAGGATACTGCTTAATTTTCAAATATTTTGGAATTTCCTAGGTATCTTATTAATAATTTCTAAGTTACTTCTGCATGGTCGGAAAACATACTTTGTTAAGATTTTGATTTTTTGAAATGCATTTACTTGTTTTATGACCCAGCATATGGCATATCTTAGTGAATGTTCTACATAGTGTGAAAAGAATGTGTATTTTGCCACTGATGGGCTTTTTTCTCCACAAATCAATAGACTGTTGACAGATTTGTTCAGATCTTCTATTCTGTGATTTCTATATCTACTTGTTCTATCAATTACTAGGAGGAGGGGTGTTAAAATCTCTAGTTATGACTGTGGATTTGTCTATTTCTCCGTCAGTTTTTGCTTTATGTGTTTGAAGATTGATTATGCAAATCCACAGCTATATTTATGATATTTTCCTGATGAATTTCTCCTATCATTATAAAATGTTCCTTTTAATTTCTAGCAGTAATCCTCATCTTGATGTCTATTTTGTTTGTTACTAATATAGTTTATACCCCTTATTCCTAAGTACTGTTTAAATAACATGTCTTTTTCAATCCTTTTACTTTAACCCATGTTTCTTTGTATTTAAAGTGTGTCTCTTTTAGCAATATGTAGCTATGTTTTGCTTTTTAAACTATTCTGATAATCTCTACTTTTTAATTTAAGTGTTTACTCCATTTACACTAACTATAATTGTCTTTTTAATTTTTATTGGAGTATAGTTGCTTTACAGTGTTGTGTTAGTTTCTGCTGTACAGCAAATTAATATAATTGTTAATATTAGATGTAGAGCTACTATTTTCCTGTTTTTAATTAGTATTGTTTGCTTTTTTGTTCCTCTGTTCCTTTTTTGCCTTCTTTCGATTAAATATTTTCTAGAATTATGTTCTTTGCAACTGGCCTTTTAGGTATACATCTTTGCATTATTGCCTTAATAATTGTTCTAGAAATTATAATGGTATCTTTAACATATTACAGTTAATATTGTAGTATTTTACATAAAATATGGGAACCTCACTTAGTATAGTTCCATTTACCACTATCCCATCCTTTGTCTTACTGCTGTTATATATATTAACATTTACAATATATTTGAACCCCTATAATACAATGTTATGATTTCTACCATAAACAATTATGTCTTTTAAGAAAATTAAGAGAATAAATATATTTAGTTTTTAGAATTTACCCACATATTTACCATTTAAGGTGCTCTTCACACTTACTTTTAGATCCAGTTTTCCACCTGATGTAATTTCCTTTCCGTCTGAAGAAACTTCCTTGCATTTCTTACCCTTCAGGTCTGTTGGAACCTAATTCTCTCAGTTTTCATATTTCTGAAAATGTCTATTTTTTCCCAGTTTTTTTGATGGATAGTTTAGCTGGATATAGAATTTTGGTTTGAAAGTTTTCCCTCCAGCATTTAAAGCATTTTAAAAGCCTTCTGGCCTCCAATGTTTCTGATGAGAAGTCAGCTGTCAATCATATTGCTGTTCTCCTGTATATACGTAACATACACATCTTTACATTATGTCTTTTCTCTGGGTGTTTTCAAGATTTTATCTTTTGATTTCAGAAGTGTGTCTATGTGCTTGGTGTGGTTTTATTTGTATTTACCCTGTTTGGAGTTCCCTGAACTTCTTAGATTGTTAAGTTTATGTCTTCCCTCAAACTCTGGACAATTTTATCCATCATCCTTTCAATTTTTTCCTGCCCCCCCACCCCGTCTTTCCTCTCCTTCTAGGATTTTTGACAGGATGTTACATGTATGTTAGCCATGTATTACAGTTAGATGTATGTTAACCAATTTAACAATGTCCCTTCAGTTCACTGAATCTCTATTCACTTTTAATATTTTTCTCTCTGTTCTTGAAGTTGGACACTTTCTATTGATGAATCCAAGTTCCCTGACTCTTCTGCCATCTGCAATCTGCTGTAAAGCCCATTCAGTGAATTTTTTATTTCAGTTGTTGATCTTTTCAGTTCAAGAATTTCCATTTGCTTTATTACTGTTTCTATTTCTCTGTTATGATTCTCCAACTGTTAATTCATTTTCCTTTAAGTCCTTGAATATATTTATAATAGCTGCTCTAAAGTCTTCTTTTGCTAATATCAACATCTGGATAGTCTCAGGATTTGTTTCCATTGGTTGCTTTGCTTTTGAATATGAGTCACATTTTGAATATGGCTTTTCATTTTTTTTCTTTTTGCTTATATAATTTTTATTGCATACTAGACATTCAGGAAGATACATCATAGAAATTTATGATTTTTTATGTTCCTCTAAAGTATGTTGATTTTCATACTTGAAGGCAGTTAACTTGGTTGGACTCAAACACCAAACTACTTCAATTGAAATGGGCAGCAGCCAAAACCTCAGATCACTTCAGTTCTTTGACCTTCTAGTGGCTGCTTTTTGCCAGGCACCTTGGGGTCTCCTATATACATATGGAGTTTGGCTGACAAATAAGAATTTGTGTGGATTTTATACGCAGAATTTAAGGATCATCCCTTCTGTGTTATTTTCCTTTCTGAGACTTCCTCATGATTCTCCCACCACTCTACCAGCCCAGGACTTTGCCCTCCAACATCTCTATTAAAATGGTAGCTTTCTGCCACCCCATGCCATATGATTGTAAAACGCCCTCAACTATATCTAATCTTCTTTTTAAACTATTGTGTTAATTTTAAAATATGTTCACAAATTCTTTCATGCACCTTTTTTGAGAGTTGAAGCTTAACCCACTTCCACTGAGTATACGCTGAACCTGCTGTCTCATTTCTAATAAACTGAAAATATGATAGAAGTGACACTATGTGATTTCTAAGACTAAGTCACAAAAGGCACTGCTGCTGCTTTTTCCTCTCAGTCTCTCTCATCACTTGCTCTGGGGGGAAACCAGTTGCCATGTTTTGAGGACACTCAAGCAAATGGAAATTCTTGAACTGAAAAGATCAACAACTGAAATAAAAAATTCACTGAATGGGCTTTACAGCAGATTGCAGATGGCAGAAGAGCCTGTGTTAGTCTGCTTGGGATGCCATAACAGAATATCACAGACCAGGTGACTTAAATAGAAATTTATTTTCTCACAATTCTGGAGGCTGGAAGTCTAAAATCAAGGTGCCAGCAGGGCTGCTACTGGTGAGAACTCTTCTCCTAGCTTGCAGGAGGCCACCTTCTTGTTGTGTGCTCACATAGCCTTTCCTCTGTGTGTGTGCAAAGAGAGAGAGCATGCTCTAGTGTCTCTTCCTCTTCTTATAAGGACACTGATCCTATCAGCAATGTTTTGTAGTTTTCAGTGTACAAGTCTTTTGCCTCCTTGTTTATGTTTATTCCTGAGTATTTTATTCTTTTTGATGCAATTATACATGGAATTGTTTTCTTAATTTCCTTTCTTATTATTCACTGTAGTGTATAGAAATGTCTTCATCAAATTTTATGGTCACTTTTTATAGTCTCCTACTCTTTGAAGATAATTTCAATTTGGTCTTTTGTTTTTTTAAACATAATAAGCATAGTTATTTTATACCTGTTTCTGATCATTCAGATAACTGAAGTCTCTGCAAGTCTGTTTTTGTTGGTTCATGCTCATAGTGCCCTGTTCCCTTGTGTGCTTGGTCACTTTTGACTGATTTCTGCTTGATGTCCTTGAAAACTTATCTCCATGAATTCTAACATAAAGATGTCTTCCTGCACAAGGATTTGCTATTTCTTCCAGGTATTTACAAGCACTAATTAGTATATAACTAATTTTTTTTTAAAGATTTATTTTTTATTGATTGATTAATTGCTATGTTGGGTCTTTGTTTCTGTGCTAGGGCTTTCTCTAGTTGCGGCAAGCAGGGGCCACTCTTCATCGCGGTGCGTGGGCCTCTCACTATCGTGGCCTCTCTTGTTGCGGAGCACAGGCTCCAGACGCGCAGGCTCAGTAGTTGTGGCTCATGGGCCTAGTTGCTCCACGGCATGTGGGATCTTCCCAGACCAGGGCTCGAACCCGTGTCCCCTGCATTGGCAGGCAGATTCTCAACCACTGCGCCACCAGGGAAGCCCCATATAACTAATTTATATCAAATTCACAGTTTGAAGTTTGTTGGATCACCCAGACAATATGCCTTAGGTTGCAATCTATGTGAGAGCTCTCTTGAGCCACAACTTCTAGGGGATAGGTTTTATTGCTTTTCTTTTTCTCTCCTGCTCCACTAGGCATCAAGACGACCTTCCCTGAATTCCCCTAGACATGGGTTTATCTCTGGTTCATACTCCTATTAGTTTCCCATGCTTCCATGGACCATACCCTTTGATTCCTCGTCACCCTGTGATTACACCCAGGAACGAACTGCAGATTGCTAAGATGGCCTTGTGGTAAAACTGGCTTTAAAGCTCTGGAAATCCATTCACCTGCTTTTCCACTTTCCCTTTGATTTTGGTCTCATCATTTACTATCACGTTATCTCTGATGCTTTTAAGGAGATAGGTTTTACATTCTAGCCAGCATTATTCAGCAGGAGAGTTGGTCCAAATAACTGAGCCCTCTATTATCAGAAAATCCAGCAGTCACCTTTTTAAAAAACCCTCCCTGCACTTTGCACCCCCTACCACCCTATCTCTCTTTTCTCCTTCCTACTCAAACTTCTTAAAATAATTGTCTATATATGCTGTAACCACTTCCACCTCCCATTCATTCTTTGACCTACTCCAAATTTGGCTTCTACCTCCAATACTCCTTTCAAAACTGTTCTAAGGTCACCTATGAGCTCCATGTTGTTATTTTCAATGGATTTTCATTGTATTTGATATCTCAGGCAGAACTGGGGAGAGTTTGTCATTCTTTTCGTTAAAACACTCTTTCTTGATATTCATGATATCACATACTTATGGTTTTATTCATACCTCTCCGTGACTGCTCTTCCTTAACTGATCTGGGAGTTAGTTGCAATGGGATTTAATAGTAAATGCTCTATACTCTGATCTTCCCTTCACCTTTAGAAATTATCTATGAAATTGTAATAAGAGAAATAGAAATAGGCATCGCAATCTATTTGATAAAGGTATTATGGCATTTATCATGACACAGTTATATCTGACTCTCTCTTATTCCCCCACAGTAAGCTCTTTTAGAACAAGTCCACAACTACACATAAGCACTGAATAACTGGCTATTGAATAAATCAATGAATAAATAAATGAACACAGATTAATATGCTGTCGTCTCTACTCTCAATTACATTTCAGCCTATTTCTTGAAGAGCAGACAAAAATCAGGACAAATTTGCAATGTTTTTACATAGTGAATAAAATGCACTTGCTAGGAATCTATTATTAACACAAAAGGAATACCCTTTAAAATTATATGTAATTTGTGTTCAAAATATCCTAACAAATTATACAGCATAAACGATTTCCAAAATTAAATATGTAAAACTAGAAAAATCACAGGGGTTTTAATCTGGGATAGCAGGTGGGAAGAAGCTTTTCTGAAGTTGGAAATGAGAATTTTACTCTGATTTAAAAAAGGAAATAAAAGCACAGCCTTCTGCTTAATAATGCAGCTTTAGATAGAGGAGCAACCTTCTTACGAATTAATGGAAGTTTAACAGAGTTTTTGTGATCAGGTAGGAGAAACTCCAGGGACAGCTGGTCTTTCTCAAGACAGATGCGACTATTAGGGTTCCCTCTCTGACCTTTTTAAAATGTAGTGGGGCAGGATACTTAAATTTAATTACACTTGGGCTAAAGCTGATGGTCTATTTCTTAAGTCAGAAATAGCGCAGCAGTAAGATTTCCAGGATATAGGTGTGAAACGCAATCCAAAGGCTTCCTCCAGCGACAAGCGGAAGTCTTTCTTGAGTGTTGAAAAAACGGCGTTCTCCTAGAGGTAATTTGAATTTCTCTCCAATCGTGACAGAGACGCAAGCAAAATTCAGCTCTCACTGAAAACAAATGTTAGAACCTAACCCCTATAGGCCGCCCTCCCCATCGCGCTCAGCCTCAGGCCCAGCCAGGGACCCCGCTGGGGTGTCCAGGTTCCCCGGAAGCCGCGACTCCCACCTGCATGGTGTTCCGCCTCGCCCCTCACACGCCGGTGTCGTCTAACTCCTGGCGGGGACTGCTGGCTCCGACGTCCCCTCGAAGCCACAAGGGAGCCCGCCGAGGTCCTAGCTATTCCCACTGCCCAGGGGGAGGGAGACGGGAGAACAAGAGCCTCTGACGCACGTGCGCCTGGCGAAGCTCTGTTGCCAGGCAACGCGGAGGTGTGGCCTAGGAAGTGGCTGTGGGTACTGACGCACCTGGACTTGGGCATTTATCCCAAGCAGCGCCTCTTTCGTTCATGATACTGGTGCCGGCATTCCTCCCACCCTTCCCTCCACCACCTCCAAAATCACGCGTTGTTTCCGTGCCTCCGGCACCCTTCAATCCCTGAGTCCTGTCTTCATGGAGAAGTAACAAAATCCTGGGGAGAGAACTCTTCAGAGTAGAAGTTCTTAACGTGGAACCCATAGCCTATATTTGGATGGACTTCAGGGGGTGCCTAGCCCCAGTCCTCGATGCACACATAATTGTGTTGTATGTGTAAGTTTTGGGGGGTATTTAAGGACC
Source organism: Balaenoptera physalus (assembly GCF_965194825.1). Taxonomy (NCBI): domain Eukaryota; kingdom Metazoa; phylum Chordata; class Mammalia; order Artiodactyla; family Balaenopteridae; genus Balaenoptera; species Balaenoptera physalus. The sequence continues at coordinate 75,139,959 of NC_138884.1, read as the reverse complement.
AGAGCTTTCATCAGATTCTCAAATGGCTCTCTGCCGCCACCTTAAAAACCCATTGCCTTAGGAGACAGGAGCTCAGACTTTAGGTAGGAAACCTAGACAGTTTGGTTCCTTGGTGTTTAGATGAAGGAAAGGATGTTTACTGGGAGCTGCCAGGAACATGAGGAAAACATATGATGTTATTGCCAAATAAGGTTATACCCATGGTCACAAAGATGCGAAAAGAGTTGGAAAAGAAGAAAAAATGTTTTTAGTGACACAGTTTTAAACTCGGGCTCAGCATTGGACTACTCCATCTGTAGTGCCCAGTTAATACAAATCGTACATTCCTAACAGCCTATATGTTTTGTTTTATTTGTGTGTAAAATATTAATATTAAATATAAAATATTTTAAAACATCACACTATTTTTGTAACCATGTTTTGTTTTCTTCTTTTTCTCATTCCCCTCCTCCTCCTCTCCCCTCCCGCCTTCCTCCCTCATTCCCCTTCTACTCCTCCTCCTCTTTCTTCTTCTTCTCCGTCTTCTTTTTAATATCAGGGGAACCCCCCAAAATGTAAGTGGCCTAAGTCTCTCTAGATTTCCGACAGGCCCTGGGAGCTGCTGCTTGAATTAGCAGTCAACTCCCTTTCTTATTTTGACAATCTAAAATCCAGGCTAGTTGAATTACTGTGCATAGCACTAGCTAACACTGCCTATACATTTAGAGCTTTAGAGCCCTTTTGTTACCGAATTAAGTCCTACGGACCCTGCTCAGCCCCTAGCTGGGCAATGGCTCTCTGCCTTGGCGGGGGGAGGGTTCTTTTTCCATTCACGTTCAAGCAGCCAAATAACGAAGCCAAAGCTGAGATCAACATAGCACAAGCTTTATTCAGTGGCCAAAGAATGGAGAAGCAGGAACTAAGTTCACAGATCCACTTCTTGCCCACGTGTCCAGAGGGCTTTAATTTTAAAGAGTAAAGACAAAGGGAGGAGGAGTGAGGTTAATGATGGGGAGGCATATGCATTAGTCTACTGGGGAAGAGGCAGAGTTTTTTCCAAGGGAATGGAGTGCCACCCCTTTTTATCCTTTTTTGGTCCTTAATATCCAGTCTTGGCCACGAGTAGGCATGTCATTTAATATGCTAATGTAGTAAAATCAGCATATAATGAGATTCAGGGTCTGTTGGAGGTCAGATCTGTCACCATCTTGGTCCTAGCTGGTTCCATCTGGTTTTTGTTTGTTTGTAGCTTCCTTTTTTATTTCTGGACCCTTTAAAGATTTATGTTAACTCTTGCTAAAAGTGGGGGTTGGCAGGTTTTGAGCAAAGACCTGGAGCAGCTCTGGCAACATTCTCTGTCTCAAGTCCGCATCTCATCAAGGCAATTCATTTTTTAAAGAAGATACTTTTTGTTCTCTTCTGCTCCTTCTTTCTCATGTTCTTCACGTGGGTTGACAAGAAGTGAAATTCAGGGACTCTGTTAGAAAAAGGCATAATTTAAGCTATAATCAGTGGTCATCATTAGTAAGACAAAGGCTTGTTAGATACTCTGAAGAACGTAAGAACTAATCCTACCCACACAGAGAGCCAGCCTTCTCTAATCAGCCAGCAACCGGCTGGTAGAGTAGGCGGTTATCCAAGAGGCCAGGTCAGAAGGGAAAATCCAGGGGAATCTGAAGGGAAAACCCAGGGGAACCTGAAGGGAAAGAATCTCAACATCCATATGAGGTTAATTGTGCCCACTAGACACTGATTTGATGTAAAAAGTTCACCCACTGTGTTCATGATTCTCTACTAGTAAGATTGCATTCTTTCTGGACAAGGCTGGTTGCCTTTCAGATGCTGCAGGGTGAAACAACTAGATAACTAATAAGAATCTATTGTATAGCACAGGGAACTCTACTCAATACTCTGTAATGACCTATATGGGGTAAGAATCTAAAAGAGAGTGGATATATGTATATGTATAACTGACTCACTTTGCTGTACAGCAGAAACTAACACAACATTGTAAATCAACTATACTCCAATAAAAAAAAAAAGATAAACTTAATACTACTACTTGGTAGAAAAAGCTGGCCTCCTGTTGTGTGAGTAGCAATAAGACATCTATTTTACAGTGTATATATCAGAACTTGCTTATTGGACTATTGGATGGATCATGGCCAAGTCCTCCAACTAGTTTAGTTTTAGTTGGTATTCATGTTCTAAGATTGTTAGCTATTTGGCATTCTGCTATTTTGTAAGAGCTGGTGATTTTGTCACTGAAGAAATCCAAATAGAATAAACTAAAATCGCTCATTAAAACTCAGCTCTACTAACTACCTTTAATAAAAATATCAAAAGAGCATTGTATATGAGTACCATCAACAGCCTCAAGGATCTAAGGAACATAATTATTCACAGCTTTATTATACACTATCTATCATTACAACACTAAGAAAAAATATTTTAAGATGCTTCTTTAATTTTCAACAAACTAAACATTTACAATCTCAATCAACTTTTACTGAGAATGCTTACAACACAGGGATTCTCAAACATGTTAAACTTAGCAAGGATTGTTTTTCAGAAGAAAACAAAATGTCAGTACATCTTGTATTCCATAGCGTTGTTTCTGCAGAAAATAGTTGGCATTCTGTTAAAAAAAATTTGAATTTAGATTCACGTATAAACGGGTATATGAATGTATGTATATAATGAGCATATATACAAGTCTATATACACTTCCTTTATATATAGACATTTCTATAAATATTTTGTCATGTATGATAAAATTGACATCTGAGATATTTCTCAGCTATTCTTCAATCTGCATATTTTTAATTATCGTTTAATATCTCTCTGAGGAAATGCTTATTCTGTATGCCACTATTTTCCAAAGTTTTACAAAAATTATTTAACTGTATAAAAGTAGTTTCCTAAAGCTCATTGATGCCAATAAGATTTATGAATATGTTGCAGTTATTCCTCATGTATTTGTGACTAAATCATCCTATTTTATATCTAACCATAGTCTAAATAAATATAAGTCATCAGGACAGAGTAAGATCTCAGATAATCAGATGAGAAAAACAAAGAAAAAGTATTATTGAAGTGTTTCTCTATTGACAAGATAAAATGAAATCCTGAGTGAATTAGTATATGTGGGCCCTAATCTTGGAAACAATCCAAATAAAGCTATTTTTTCTCGGTTTCAGAGAGAATTTTTTGCTAACTTGATCAAATCATGGATTAAATTCCATTTCACATTTATGAGCACTCTAACACTTAGTTTAGTGTTAAAATCAGACATTTTTTCCATTTAGTATTAAACTATTTTTTGTTCACATTTTATAAAATGCCTCAACATTTGTAATATTATAAAATACAGTTCTTTTCCATTAACTTTTTGTTCTTAGTTCCTTGAAACAAGAAAAAATTAGAAATATGATTGCTCATATTCTTTTTTTTAAATAAATTTATTTTATTTATTTATTTATTTTTGGCTGCGTTGGGTCTTTGTTGGTGCACGTGGTCTTTCTCTAGTTGTGGCGAGCAGGGGCTACTCTTCGTTGTGGTGCATGGGCTTCTCACTGTGGTGGCTTCTCTTATTGTGGACCATGGGCTCTAGGCACGCGGGCTTCAGTAGTTGTGGCATGCAGGCTTCAGTAGTTGTGGCTTATGGGCTCTAGAGCACAGGCTCAGTAATTGTGGCTCACGGGCTTAGTTGCTCTGCAGCATGTGGGATCTTACTGGACCAGGGCTCGAACCCGTGTCCCCTGCATTGGCAGGCGGATTCTTAACCACTGAGCCACCAGTGAAGCCCTGCTCATATTCTTGATGTGAACATAACAAGCCTTTGTTGAAACATGAGTTAATACCAAATATAGTTTGAAAATTCAAGTTCATAATTATGCCCCATGAGAACATAAAATTTTTTCTTCACTTTTCCAATATTTGTATCTTTTATTTCTTTCTTGTCTGAGTTGGCTAATGCATAAGAACTACATGAAATAAAAGAGAACAGAGCATCCTTGTTTTGTTTCTGATGTTAATAGAAATACTCCAAAATGTTTTACTATCAAGCCTTCTACTGACTTTGTTTCAGACCATTATATAAATATTGTTAATAAAGATTCATCTCTTTCTACAGGATCTTCTTTGAAAACATCAGAAATTGACATGGAACTTTACCAAAAGCATCTACAGGCATACCTCAGAGATACTGCAGGTTCAGTTCCAGTGAATATCTCAATAAAGCAAGTCATACAAATTTTTTAGTCTCCTGTTGCATATAAAAGTTATGTTTACACTATACAATAGTTTATTAAGTGCACAGTAGCTTTATGTCTAAAAAGACAAATGCACATACCTCAATTTAAAATACTTTATTGATAAAAATTGCTAAACATCAACTGAGCCTTCAGAGATTCGTAATCTCTTTGCTGGTGAAGGGTCTTGCCTAGATGTTAATGGCTGCTGAGGGATCAGGGTATTAGTCGCTGAAGGCTGGGGTGACGGTGACAATTTCTTAAAATAAGACAACAATGAAGTCTGCCACATCGATTGACTCTTCCTTTCAGGGACAATTTCTCTGATAGCATGCAATGCTGTTTGATGGCATTTTACTCATAGTAAAACTTCTTTCAAAATTGGAGTCAATCCTCTCAAACCCTGCTGCTGCTGCTGCTGCTGCTTTGTTTTTCTTTTTGGCTGCGCCGAGCGGCGTGCGGGATCTTAGTTCCGCACCGCATTGGACCTGCACTCCCTGCAGTGGAAGCATGGAGTCTTAACCACTGGACCCCCCAGGGAAGTCCCCCTGCTGCTGCTTTATCAACTAAGTTTATGTAATATTCTAAATCCCTGTCATTGAAATTGTTGTCATTTCAACAATTTTTACAGCGTCTTCACTGGGTGCAGATTCCGTCTCAAGAAACCACTTTCTTTGCTCAGCCATAAGAAGCAACTGCTCATCTGTTAAAGTTTTATCATGAGATTATAGCAATTCAGTCACATCTTCAGGCTCCGCTTCTAATTCGAGTTCTCTTGCTATTTCTACCACATCTGTAGTTACTTCCTCCACTGAAGTCTTGAACCCTCAAAGTCATCCATGAGGTTTAGAATCAGCTCTTCCAAACTCCTGTTATTTTAACCTCTTCCTATGAATCAAAAATATTCTTAATGGTATCTAGAATGATGAACCCTTTCCAAAAGGTTTTCAATTTATTATACTTTGCCTAGATCCACTGGAGGAATCACTATCTATGGTAGTTATCACCTTACACAATGCATTTCTTAAATAATAAGACTTGAAGAAATTATTCCTTGATCCATGGGATGTTGTGTTAGGAGGCTTGAAAACAATCTCGCTGTACATCTCCATCAGAGTGCCTGGGTGACCAGATGCATTGTCAATGAGCAGTAATATTTTGAAAGGAATCTTTTTTTCTGAGCAGTAAGTCTCGATACTGGGCTTAAAATAGTCAATAATCTTTGTTGCATAAGATATGCTGTCATCTAGCCTTTGTTTTTCCATTTTTAGAGCACAGGCAGAGTAGATTCAACATAATTCTTAAGGGCCCTAGGGTTTTCTGAATGGTAAGTGAGCATTGGCTTCAACTTACAGTCACCAGCTGCGCTAGCTCCTAACAAGAGTCAGCTTGTCCTTCAAAGATTTGAAACCGGGCAGTGACTTCTCTCTAGCTTTGAAAGTCCTAGATGGCATCTTCTTTCAATAGAAAGTGGTTTTGTCTACATTGAAAATCTGTTGTTCAGTGTAGCCACCTTCATTAATTATCTTAGCTAGATCTTCTGGATTTTGCTACAGCTTCTACATTAGCACTTACTGCTTCAACTTGAACTTTTATGCTATGAAGACAGCTTCTTTCCTTGAACCTCATGAAACAATCTCTGCTAGCTTCAAACTTTTCTTCTGCAGCTTCCTCAACTCTCTCAGCCTTCACAGAATTGAAGAGAGTTAGGACCTTGCTCTGGATTAGGCTTTGGCTCAAGGGAACATTGTGGCTGGTTTGATCTTTTATCCAGACCACTGAAATGTTCTCCATATCAGCAATAAGGCTACTTCAATTTCTTATTCACGTGTTCACTGGAGTAGCACTTTTAATTTCCTTCAAGAACTTTTTCTTTGCATTCACAACTTGGCTGTCTGGCACAAGGGGCCTAGCTTTTGGCCTGTCTCGGCTTTTGACATGCCTTCCTCACTAAGCTTAATCATTTCTAGCTTTTGATTTAAAATGAGAGCTGTGTAACTCTTCCTTTCACTTGAGACCTTAGAGGCCATTGTAGGATTATTAATTGGCCTAATTTAAATATTTTTGTGTCTCAGGGAATAGGGAGGCCTGACGAGAGGGAGAGTGACCGTGGAATGGCTGGTCAATGGAGCAGTCAGAACACACACATTTATCAATTAAGTTTGCCATCTTACATGGGCGTGGATCATGGCACCGCAAAACAATTTCAATCGTAATATCAAAGATCACTGATCACAGATCACCATAACGAATATAATGATAATGGAAAAGTTTGAAATATTTTAAGAATTACCAAAATGAGACATAAGACACGAAGTGAGCAAATGCTTTTGGGAAAAATGACACTGATAGACCTGCTCAACACAGGGTTGTCACAAACCTTCAAATTGTAAAACACATAATATCTGTGAGGCACAATAAAGCAAAGTGCAATAAAATGGAGGTATGCCTGTATTGAGTTGATTGTATAATTTTTCTTTTAATGGTGAAAATATTTTCATAGACTTCCTGATATTGAACCATCTTAGTTGCTGGAATGAACTTCACTTCATGGGGTCATATAATTATTTCAATGTATTGCTGAATACTATTTACTAATATTTCTTTTAAATGTTTGCATTGATATTTATAAACAGAATTGACCTACAGCTTCCTTTCTTATACTAACTTTGTAAGGTTTTGGTATTAGTATTTGCTGACTTCATAAAAATATTTTGAAATTTTTCTTCCTTCTCTGAGCTGGAAAAATCTGAAATTTCTTGTCCTAGTACTCTTGACAGGAGAGTTTCTAGATAACATTCTCGATTTTTTTCCAAGGCTATCAGTATGCTTAGATTTTTTTTTTTTCTTTTTTCTGAGGTCAATTTTGGTAGCATCTACTTTATTATATATTCTCCATTTTATCTAGGTTTTCAAACTGATAGGCACAGAGATTTGAAAAGTACTCTTATGACTCCCATTTCTTCTGTATCTGTTTTAATTTCCCTCTTTTCATTTGTATTTTTGTATATTTATGGTTTCTTCTTTTCATTGATTAGGCTAGGAAAATTAGGATAGTTATTTCATTTTTTATAAAGAATAAGATTTTTGGTTTATTTACCAATTGTTGTATTTTACTATTTTATAATCAATTAATTTCATCTTTCATTTTATAATTTTCTTCCTCTGCTTTCCTGAGGTTCACCTTGTTGTTCTTTTTAACTTAATGACAAATTCCTAATTCACTCACTTTTTCTTGCTTGATAGTGTTTAAAGCCTTAAATTTTCCACTAAATATGGTTTTGTCAGAGTCCCACAAGTTTTAACATGTAGTGTTTTCATTATCTTCATTTTCTAGATATTGTATAATTTTGGTGTTATCTTCTTTAGTTGGAAATAATGTGTTTTGATTTTCGTTTCTATGAGAAAATATTAAGAATTTTATATTCTTAAGCTAAATATGTATGTATTAAAGGGTTGAGATAAATTATATGAATGAAATATTTGCAAAAATATGTTCAGCGTAGAATCTGCATTTAGGATTATATAAAGTTAGTAGAATATAGTTTTATTTCTGTGGTATAAATTTATCAATGTACATTTGCATTTAATTTTAAAATTCATAGCCTAATAAGTTATTAAGATTAACATATTTATTAAATGTGTAGGGCCATTCAATAGCTACTAAGTGTCTATTGTATCTCCAGCACTGAGGTGGAAACTCTGGGAGTCCCAAAGTAGAAGTCATGCTTTCATGTCTTTCCACATTTTCTTAGTTCTCTGGAAATGGTAAATCACAGCTCTTATAAAGAATCTTTGAATATAGGTCATCTGGAAGTCAGAAATGCATCCAGTCTGTAAGTTATGGCCCACTATTATGGACACTGATGACCAAAATAAGAACATGATCCCTGACACATTCTACTTGCACAGTAAATGATAATTAGGTCAGTGTCTGCAAAACTGATGATGACTATTGTGACATAGTGTGAGGAATGCACGACATGGGCAAAGCAAATCTGGCCCTAAAATACTGGCATTTTCTGTCATATGAAGTCCTCACAGCCTCTATATTTGCAGTATTTATATAGAATATTAATGTACACATGCAATCAAATAATAGAAATAAACTGAGCATAGGTTAACTTGTGAAGATCCGAAAATGACAGAAATTTTCAAACTGGGTTGAATTGTGATGCACATACCATTTTAAATGTAACCTTCTGACCTTCTTCCATTGCGTGGCTGGAAAATAATAAGTGAGAAACACATCAATGTAACTAAGGAGAGAAGTTAATTTTCATAGAAAGCAGCCTAATGATCTTGATGAGTGGTATTATTTCTTCCTTATCTATATCTGTTATTTTCCTCCTTCTTTCAGTCCATTCTCCTCCAATTTATTGTTAGAATTAGTTTCCGAAATGCAAATCTTACCATATAGCTCTCCTTAGACTTTATAATAAAGTTGTAATTCCTTAGCTAAATATTTCATTGGCTAATATTTCTTTAGCTAAATATTTCATTAGAACTTAAGGAGTAATACATCTTTCAGACACGCATTTCCGACATGAAATGTTATGGAACTAAACTGTGAAATAGGCGAATGTCATTTGGGGTATTTACAAACATGAGTAGTGGATTAGAGAAGAGATCAGAGATGCCATGATATTAAGGCAATAAGGTGGCGACAGAAGTGAATCTCAGACTGTAACACTTGCTGTCAAGTATCTTTAGATAAACTTCAAAACTTAATTAAAACTTATGAGTTAATGTAAATAAATGCACAGTGAAAGTATTTTTCAATGTTGATGTTGATTGATTTTTAAAAAAATATAGTATGTGCATACCCTGAATAAAAAGAATCCTCTACTTTGGCCTGTAATAGGACCTTGGAATTCTTCCTGGAAGAGAAAATGAGGGCATTACAAATCAAACAACAGTAAAAATAAGTGCAAATGCTTCGTGAGAGTATAGTTATTTTCAACTATCATAATTAAATAATGAGGGAATCAAGGACTTGAGTATATAATTCATATCAATAAGTAATTATTGTATTTCTACTGGAAGAATTTTCAGTGATACTAGCAGTATCATCAGTGTGTCGTATTTTAAGGTAATTTCCTTATTAGTCTAACAGATACTATTTTCATGAAATTTGTCAGTTGTACATATATTCATTGATAAGTAGGCAGAGGACATTTCATAGATAATTAACTATATTTAAAATCTCCCTTCAGCAGTTTGTTAGAATGAAATGATTTCTTTACAATACATATTGTATGTGCTAACACACGAACAGGCAAAAATATAAAATAGAATTGTGTCATAGCTAAAATACATAATATATCTATAGAAATTTAAATTGAAATTGAGGGACAAATTTGGTAAACTATATTTATTCAATGAGACTTCTGAGGAGATTTTTCCCAATATAATTATATTAACAGAAATGGTAATGAAAAAAAAAAACCAAATAGGAACAAACTGATTATTCATAATGGATGTATTTTGAAGTGTTTCTTTTCTCAAAATATTTCATTTCAAAGTTAATGGAAAAAAATATTTAACATTTTATGATTTCCATAAAGTTGGTTCTCATAGCTTCCTATTTTCAACAGCAAGTTATAAAAGTATCAGGACAGCAATTATATGAAATTTGTCATCAAGACCTTTTTCAAGTATTCCATAATATAAGTACAATCACATTTTTAGATTCTAAGAAATGGCCCTGACGTCTATTAAAATTCTAAAATCCCTTCTTTACAACAAATGTATCTTAAATTCTCAACATTCTATATCTAATTCTCATCCTGATTATTAAGTCCTCCCAAATTACTTTAAAGATTGAAATGTTTAATATTTAAAAATGTACACATAGAAACTTTATATTTATATGGTTATATAAGAACAGCTATGTATTTTATATTACACAGAAAAAAAGAAAAGTGGGACAAATGTAACTTAAAATGTGCCCAAATTTAAAAATTTCAAACTCAAACATACAGGTCTTTTTAGTCTTATTGGAGATAGAACAGTATATAAAAGAATTTGGGTGGTAGAGCTGAAAAACATGCGGGGATGGAAGTGAGGATGTCTAGCAAAGAACATGTAAGAAAAGGGTTTGAGTGCACTAAAATCTGAAAACTCATTTTCTTTAAGAACCCAAAATATTTCACTATCAAAAATATGGTTTTAAATTAGGTGACTTAGGCCCAGCAAAAGTAATACTTTACTGTAATTTTCTAAAATTCATGTTTTACATTTTTTTCTCTTAGAGATTCCTAGAAAACCTGGCTTGCTGCAAAATACTTTTAAGAGCTATCATTTGTCCAACAAGATATTATTACTAAGTCAGAGTTCACACTTTTAGATAGTTATCTGTAAATATAGATAGTCTCACTCAAGGTGGAACATTTAGATAAAGTACCAAACCGCCCACAATACTGAGTAGCTTTGATTTTGCAAATACTAACACTGAAGTGTTGTAGTAAACTAATAATTTGCTGGTGTATTTTAAGAAACTGGATCTTTAAGTTGAAATCTTACACTATTCATAAGTCGGGAAGATTCTTCAGAAAGTAAAAGTTAATTCAAAAAGGCATATATTACTTCTAGAAAGTTTGATGAAAACTGATTTGATTTTTTTCATATTGGAAATTCTAAAATTTTAAGGGCTACTACAGTCCCTCTTACATTTCTCATTAAAGTTGGCAGCAGTATTGTTTTCCATGATGAAAGCTTAGTTCAACGATGTGAAGAATTTAGGGAGGAAATAGTGATCATAAAAATAAATTTTGAGGAATTTATTTGCCTAAACTGTATGTGTTTTAAAAAGTATTTGAAAACTTTTGGTAGTAGAAGAATAAAATTAATATGGTATTTAAATTAAGAAAAAATTTAACAATAATAGAAATATTCAAGATTAGACTACAAAGGAAACAGCATAGTGAAAAAAAATATTTGCCTAGACTGGAAGTCAAGAGATTGTTATAATCTCTAATCCCACTTACTACTATGATCTTGGGAAACTCCTTTAACTATTCTGAGTTGTTTTCCTTTTTGTAAACTGTGGATAACAATACTTGTTAAGTGCCAACAGAGTTGTCAAAAGAATAAAATGAGATCCTATAAGACTAAAAACTATAAGGCATTCCAACAATGTAAGGCATTACTTAAAAATAACGCCTAGAAACTTTCATCATCAAAAGAGTTAGGATTCTTTTCAAAGGACAATAAAAATGCCACAATTTCTAGTTTAAAAATGTGTTAACTCATTTATGTTCCTCTTAGTTATGTTCATCTTAAACACAGACACTGAGTTTGGGCCATATTTTTGTTAACTGTGGAAAAAACGAAATACCTACGTTTAATGTCTGCTATATTTATAATACTTCATGAGCCTTACTCTTCTTACTAATGCTTTAATACCTGGATAGAAAGCTTGTCATTCCAGCCATCTGCCGACCTGTACACAGAGGGGCAGTAAATGGTCCTTGATCTTTTCTCCTATTCCTACCTAATGACTAGGCACACTGCCATGTCCTTTCTTAAACCAAGAATGAATAGGTTTCCTCACTGGGAGGGGCACGGCCCTTGGCAGGAAGTCTAATCCCGGTTTTCCTCACTGCCCACAATCTGGGTTAGAAGGGACATATAATGGGGAGGAGGACAGTTCTCTTCTTCCTGAGTGTGAAAACACTTCTGCGAATAGATGCTCTTCTGTAGGCTACCTGGGTGTTACATGAGGCTCACCCGGAAGAAGATCTTATAAACCACCACCACAGGGAACGAACAGAAAGGGCTGCCACGCACGGAGTGGCGAAGGAAGCATGCAGTTTGTGTTACATACGTCCACTTTGAACCTCTTCATTCTTTTCTCATGCAGTTGTGGAACGAGCTGCAGCAGCGGATGCAGGACAGATGACTGAGAGACACGAACACACACACGTGATGAGCACACAGGTTTCTCAGCATTGGGCATAAAGACGGCTTCCTATTTGTTTTTGTTTTTACCCACCATCCTTGCTCCAGACAAAAAAGAACAAGAAAGATGTGACCTAAGACAGTCCTTTGTGAGCCTTTCAAAGAGCTGTGGAGAATAAACCAAGAGATGGAGTAAAAGTTGGCAGTTTTATGCTGGGATCTTGGTCATTCTATTGACGATGCTCTTTCCTGAGGGCCTGAGCTCCATCTGCAGCAGCCAACAAGGAAAACACCCACCTGCATCTTTGAGAAGCAAAAAAGCTGTCTGTCTGTTTCCAGACTTACTCAGAATGATTTGGGACACAGGAAGCCAACTCTGTGAGAATCAGTTTTCCATCATGAACATTTTTATCTGGAAGATTAGACTGTACACATATCTAGTAATCTTCTTTATAAAATATAGATTTCATTTAAATTGAACATGTGGAACAAGACAACAGGAGACACAAAAATGGCAATGTGTCATTGCTAGTGAAAAATGTGATTAAGATACATTTTCTCAAGATGTAAAAATGCCGAGCAGAAGAAAATGAAAGCACATTTGAGACATGTGGCTACCTGATAACGGTTTCATTTTAAAGGCATGACTTCAATTGAACCTTCTCACAAATATTAAATTCATTCACCAAATGGACTACTATAAGCCCCATATAATGGTTATTTGTTAATCAATTCAACTTGTATTTCATTTGAAGCCAGTATAACCTAACTTTCAACTCCTCACATGTAAGAATATTCAACGGGATAAACATTTAAAACTGAGTTTATGGTTACAGTTACTTTCCCACAGGTAAACACATGTTTAAAATACACTATGTTCCTCGTTTCATAAACTGGTCCATGGTAGTGAGTCACAAGCTTAGAAAGAATATTATAGTCAAGTAATTCTTAAGTATTCTAGATTGAAACACCAAAGTAGATTGGTTAGCATTTTAAAAATTCATGCATACAAAAAGAAAAACTACCACTAAAACCACACAATTTAGAAGTAAAATGAATTCAAGTTATTGGTATCTGGCTAATCTTAGAGAGTAAATTCTCAAATTAAGTGCCTAGTTACAAATAAGGAGCTCTTAGGAATACAAGTGGTATTTCTAGTTATATTTAAATACATTTTTGACAATCATCTTTTAAAATAATTCTTAAAATGACTTTGCATAAGTCTGTTTTTCCCTTGCACTAATCACCATCTAAAACAATATGTTTTACTTAATCATTTGCTTTTTTTGCCTCTAAAATGTAAGTTGCATGACATTTACTGCTATATTTCTAGTACCTAGAATTGTGCTTGGCACATAGTAGATACCCAGTAAATAACTGTTGAATGAATAAATGAATGAATTTAATGTACTTGTAGTTATTGAGATATAAAATAAATGTATAATAAATACTGAATTCCATTTGTTCACCCACATGTAAACTTTTAAAGAAAAAAACATGAATTTTGATCTACTCTATAAGATAAACTGCAAAAACAGGTTTAAAAAAAAAAATACTAGTGATTACTAATAAGAAGTAATTCTACAACTTACCACAGCATTTGAATTGCCCAACTTTTGTGTCTTCGAATAATGAAATAAGAACTGTTAAAAAAATAGTGAAAAAAAAATAGTGAGCTTTACTATAGATAATTAGTGGTTTCCTTTATTATTTTTAAATGTATATATTTATGGAAATCACCTTACCCTTTTGGTATTATCTTTTTCATCTGTTTCCTGTTGAAAAGAGAGATATAGAAATGTCATTATATTATATTAGAAAATCATAATATGTATAATATAAATGTATAGTTTAAAATTTATAATTTATTATAAGATTATATTATATAATTTTTAAAATATATGACACATGTGCTATACATAAAACATAAGAGTGCAATTGGTTAAGCATATATTACTCTAAAAATAAATGGGCAATTAATCAAAAGCTTTATAAATAAAAGTATGTTTATAAATAAAAGTATGAACAAAGATCTTTACTACAGCATTATTCATAAGAGTAAAAAACTAGAAACATCCTAAATGTTCAGTAGTGGTGGAATAGGAAATACTGATATGATCACATGATAGAAAATTCAGAGAAAAAGACGAGAAGGAATCACATCAAAATATTTGTAGTTGTTATCATGAAAGAACAAGATTATCAGTTATTTTTGCTTTCTTCCATAAACTTTTTTATAGTCCTCTCTCCCTACAAAAATCTGTCTTTAAGAACAAGACATATCATTCCTTTTTTGTTATTCTTTTTTTTTCTCATTTGCTTTTAAAATAAATAGAAACTCATGGATAAACACCATTGCCATTTATTTTCTCTTAATTAGGAAAAAAATCAATTAAGTGTTTTGGAAAATGTCACTATTAAAAACATTGGAAAAAATATAGCTGTAAACACTTATTTAGTTTAAGAGAACATTTATGCTTTCAAAATATCAAGTTTTCTTTGAATTACCGTATGTGAAAGTCATGGAAGTCAGACCAAACCAGTGATCATAGGTTAAACTGCTAATGAAAAATACATTCTAAACCTAAGGCTCTTATCCTTAATAAGGTAATTTTAAAATTCGTTTACCTATAAGATACAGAACATAACTGAGGTATGATACCTCATGCCATTTTTCAAGTTCCCATTGCCTCACTTTGGGACAAAAAGTTCTCACACAAGAATCAAATAATAATTTTAATAAAAACCGAGACATCACAGTAAGAATATAATTTTCAAACCGACATTGACAATATAGTTTGCTTTTTTTGCATTCTTAATGTCCTCTCTGACAAAGTACACTGTCCTAACCTCTGGGCTTAGAAAAATGCATCTGTTCTCCAATTGTAGTATGATTCAAGAAGAGAGAAAGAGCCAAAATGACCTCAAATTTCCCTCATCAGAACTAGAACACATCTTATACTTGAAGGGGACATACCATTTTCCAATTAGATGATTGCAAACTCCATTAATATAACCCTAAATTCTCAGGCGTCAAAGAAACTGAAGTATTTGTTTCTTATCCAAAGTCAATTTATGCTCTTCTAACTCCTCTTGGCATGCTTCCTAAATTGGGTATATTTTCTTCCAGGAGGAATTCCAAGATACCACTGAGCAATTTTTTTGCCTACAAATTAAACACTATTTGAACCTTACCTGGGGCTTTGGTAGAGTCCCCATAATTATGAAGCAAAGCTCCTCCAATGCACTGGATGCCTAATGGAAATGAGAAGATATATAGGCCATGCTTCTGCTTTATCATCATTTGCATAGAAGAGATAACCATAAAATGTTAGGATCACAAGGACATTCCAACCGTTAGGAGAACCACTGACCGAAACTGCCCGCCCTGGCCAGGCACCACAGTAACCACCTGCATGAGTTATCTTACAACAGGAGGTCCTGGTAAGAATGCGGAACTAACAAGCTAGTACCAACCGGAAGAATTCAGGAAAGCTCAAAAGGAGAGAAGAGAGTCCAGTCCATATGTTACTGAGTCCAAGCTCACTCTGCTTGCCGCACAACAGGCCAATAAATTGGAGACAAGGTGCTGAGGCAAGGAATACGACTTTATTTGGAAAGATGGCAGACTAATGTCTCACAATAACCATCTTATCGGGGTTTGGATGCCAGTTTCTTTTATAGCACAGAGAGGGGGAGGAGATTAGGAAGTAAAGTAAAAAGGTCCATACGTTTTGCAATATCCCCTGGAATGGCCAGCCTCGGGGAGGGGATGTGTTAATATCTTCTTTTTTGCAGCCATCCACAGGTGGACAGGGTCTGGATGTTTCCCTGAACAAAGGCACTTTGGTTTAACATTCAGGCAGAGGGGCGGGGTTCCCCGAGGCAGGCCATTATGTAGAGACAATATCCTTTTAGTGAACAAAAGCAATGGGAAGCAAAGGTTAAAGTAAAACAAACAGATGCAACATGTAGTCAGATTTGGCTCTTCCCTGTTACACATGTCCTACCAACCTCCCAGTATCCTTCTCGCTGGAATCCATCTTGGCTGAGTGATGCGCGCGCCACCAGGAAGGACCCTGGGTCGGAGTGATTGGCCAGAGACAACCCGGAAACTAACCCCATTACCATAAAACCCGAGACTGCAAGCCATGTGGCAGAACAGTTCTCCTGGTTCCCTGCCCTTCTGCTCTCCGCCCGGGCTCCCCTTCCAAATAAAGTCTCTTGCTTTGCCAGCACGTGTCTCCTCAGACAATTCATTTCCGAGTGTTAGACAAGAGCCCACTCTCGGGCCCTGGAAGGGGTCCCCCTTCCTGCAACACAACTACACCAAATAGAATCCTTGTGGCCCATTGACACTCTGTTGGAATCCCTTGATTTCTCTCATGACAAAAACTTGGCTCCTAAAAGTAAAACCTTCCTTCCAACCAGGAAAATATAAAAGTTATGTATTGTCTATATGCACTGATTAAGGAAGGCTTCCACTGTGGGTCCAGATACAAAATTCTCAGTATTTGCTAAAATTCTATGACTGAGAGTAACTAAGGCAGTGCCAAAAGAAGGATTATTCTTCCCACCTTGCAGCAAAGTCTGAATCTACATGCCAAAGTGGTGAGCCTCGCTGAATAGTACTCATTACTGGCTAATTTGAAAATCCTTCAATTGCTCGCAAACAATGGGAGTTTGGAGGAGGAGAAGCCGTGTATGGTGCACCTATATGAGTTCCCACCCTTCCAGGCTGCTGACTGCATACCCCAGGATCAGGGTTTTCAAAGCACCCGAGCACAGAAGCAGGGCAGGGCTCTTGTGGTTTGCAGCCAGCTGGGTGCGGTGAGGAGGAGCCCAACTGGACAAGCAGGGGCGAAACCTACCTTGCACAGAGTTCAGCATAGTCGCACTAGGAGTAATTGATTACTTTATAAATACATATGGGAAATAATGAGGAGCTGAAACAGTGTGGGAGTTGGGTAGGGCTGTGGAGTGGAGCGGCCTGCAACTCCAGAGCAGTGCAAATTCCATTTCTCCTCTTTATTAGCTGTGCGACCTTGGGCGGGTTACCTAACCTCTCGAAACTTCAGTTCCTGCAGCCGTAAATCGGGGATGACAACATCAATGCAGAATTCTTGGAAGGATTACACGCAGGTAAAACTCTTAACACAGTGCCACATACAGAGCAATTAGTTAACAATAGTAGCGCTGAAAAATGTGTGACCTGTAAAGCTTGATTTAACAGCTGCAGTTACTGCTAATTCAGAAGACGTGTCATAAAGGATTGTTCAGGGCCAGCAAGATCCTCACCCTCTGAACAACAGCACATGTTTAACAGGATTGGCTGTAGTTTAGGGATACAGTTGGAGTCATGAAACAGCTTCTCTGAGTATCCCACCTAGCATGTCAAAGACCTGCTTTGTTCTCTTCTATTTGTTTGCCTGCCCAATGCAAATTGTTGGGATATTCATTAATAGTATTAAATGGCTCATATTTAAGTAGTATTTCAATAAATTATAACACATTTTCATATACATAATCCACACTTTGTCTTTAAAACACAGCTTGACATATACAGGATGGGAATTGTTATTCTCACATATAAAGCAAGTGAGATTCTAAGAGACGGTCACTTGCCCAATACTACACACGGCTAGGTCGTCTGATCTATAGGTATCCCTGTGTTGCACTGGTATTGACTGTTAAGCCTACGGTTGGGAGTTGGATGAGAGAAGAAGTAGAGCGTGAACACTGATACATCTTTTCTCACTTTTTCCCTTCAGGATTGGGTGTGCAGTTCACCCCAGAAAAATCTAGAAATAAATCCCTGAAACTTCCTCTTATGGCCCATCTAGAAATGCTGAAAAAATACAAAATAATTTTTAAAAAAATCTAGTTATACCATGTGTCTCTTAACTCAAAGAAGAATAAATTTAGATGCATGAGTGTCTCCTTAGAAAACAGCTTCTAAGCCAGCTGAGGCTTGGCAACAAGACTGAAGTTTGACAGAAAAAGTTTCAAAACAAATTGCATTTTCTCCAGCAACTTTTTACATGAAGCCATTATTCACTGAGCTACAACTATTCTTTAAGGATTTTTCTCATATGAGATTTTTAATATTTTATTTTTTATTTGTGGACCTTTTAAAGAGCCTTTATTTTCTATTTGGCAAAAATGTTTTGAAGAACCATTCAGATAATCACATACATAATATAATAACAGTTAACAGGAAATTAATGATTTTTAAAAAATGGTATCAGTTAGTGTAAAAGATTTCATAGTAAATTTACAAGGCTCTCCTCAAAAGGTACAGTCTCCAAATCCAATAAAAGCTTAGTTTACCTTGATGGTGTTCAGATGAATGCTTTAAAATTCATCCTTTTAATTTTGAAGACATAAAAGTGATTCTGAGGGTGTTCCTGAATTTCCAATGTAATGCAAAAGCTTGTGTGCTGATTAATATCCACCACATGTTATATATCCGTCAATGCTCCTCAAGCAATTCGAAATATCATTCATACATGTTGTCTATTTTGATTCTGGTCTTGCTTTACCACTTAATGCCTCTAACTTGCTGCAAGTGATCCTCTGCAGGCTGAGGAACCGGTCGAGGCTGGAGAAAGGCTGCTTCTCCACACCGGCCAGGATGACATTCTGGAAGGACTACGTGAAGGACAGGCATCGCGCCCTGGCCAGACCATGTAGGGGTTCGCCCCAGGCACACAGCTGACTGTGTTGAGAAGGTTGAACCAAGAGCCTCTGCTGAGCCCTCTCCTCTGTTCAGGAGACTTAGTGATGATGATTAAGGAAGTTAAGACACCAAGCCTAACTCTGCTACACCTGCACTCAGAGACAGAGCTGCAGACAGAGGGAGCAGCGTCCAGTAGAGACGTGTAAGAAGGACACAGTTATTTCCCACGGCTCGTGTTTCTGAGACTGCTGGGACCTGGGACCCTTTGCTGCACTGCTGCAAGGCTTGCACCTGGACAGACCTCTCCTTGACCAACAAAATACAAAGAAACTATGTGGGACTAAAAATAACTGAGTGTATGCACAGTTGGGGCAAATTATGAACAAAAAGATACAAACAGACCAAAAAACCTTACTGCCACTTCTGAAGAGCTGGGGGCAAAAAACAGGGTGTGGGGGGCAAAAGCAGGGTACAGAGCATGCTCCCTGCACTCAACACCACCAGAGGAGTGGGCCAAACACTTAAGCCACCCCTCCAGCCTGACCGCTGGACATACCCCTACCCTCACCCCATATAAGGAACCAGCTCACCCGCCTCGGAGAGTGAGCGAGGGCACCTGTTACTTGTTCTAGCTCCCCCTGCTGCAGCAGGGGCCCCAGTAAAGCTTTGCCTGAATTTCTTGTCTGGCCTCTAGTCAATTTCTATTGATTAGGGAAGGCCAAGCACACTGGTCTGTATCATTTCCAGGTACAGAAGCTAGACCCACGCTCCTCTCTCCCCAGTCCTCTTAACTCTTTCCTGCGGGAAGAGGAGTGAGTTACCTGACAGATGACTGAGAGGAGGAAATTGGGCACGCTCTGTTGAGCCCTTTCCTCTTAGAGAGCCAGCTCTCTGGCCAGTTGTTCTTGCCTTATTGCTGCCCCGTGGCAGAAAACCTGATTCTGGCAGGAGGCTTGAGTCACAGTCTAACCTCAGTTTAATTCTGGGGGTAGTTTTAGCAGACACACTTAGCAGCAGATCTAAGGCCACATTCACAAATTGACTTTTCAGTTACAATGGTATTTTGATCTCCTAAGTCTGACTCTGTAAGTTCATCTCTCCATGGGTTGCAAACTCTATTGAGGGCCAGGATAGTAGTCCCCCAATAGAGCAATGGATTCATTATTTTTAATCTAACACAGAATTTGATTTTGAAATTAGCATTTTAATTTCAAAAATATGGGTATATTATCTGCAAATCTATTTTTCTTAGAGATAAAAGCCCTAACACTTTACACCATAAACTCATAGCACTCATTATTACCTGCAGATGATGTAATAATTTCTAATATGTTGACATCTTAGTAAGTCCATAAAATAATGATGGGTCCAAAGGGAGAGATGGAGTATTTCAGCATGACACAAATGCTTACATCACTATGAAACACCTCCATTTGGAATTACCTGAGGCAGAGGATCCATGGACAGGAAAGACAAACAAGCATCATCTATCTGTAGAAGACAAAAATGCCAGTCACATCTTGGAAACAGAGAGAAGATAGCGAAAAACGGGAAGCAGATTTTACGAAGTCAAGTTACCTATGCAATACTAATTAAAGTTCCATGACTGTTCAGGACTCTGGATTTGGCAGGCAGGAGCCTTTTAAACTATCTAAGGAAGTCCTGGAATTGGGATTTCCCCAAGATTCACCCCCAGGCACAGGGATATACATCCCCATTAACAGTCAGTAGGGATCATCAGAGCATAAAGATGCTTCAAACATTGAATGGAAAAACTTCTGGTATTATTCAGCCTGAGAAACGTGAGTAGTGACTAAAGAATGGCCTCAAAATAATCAAAATCAAGGAGCACTCTGCTATGTGGTTCTTTAAATCTAATCATATCTCCATATAAATCTAATCACACCATCTAAATTAACATGATAATAGCATGTGTGCTAAATGACAAAGAGCGTAAGTAAAAAGTCTTACACAACACGGGCCATCTTCCAGTTCTCTACCAAGAAGCCAGTCTGAGAAAATAGTTCTATTTTACAGTGAAGGTTTACTGAACTATGCTTGGCAACTAGCTTTTTTTTTTTTTTTGCCAGCTAATTTAATTTTTATTTTATATTGGGATACAGTTGATTTACAACATTATGTTAGTTTCAGGTGTACAGCAAAGTGGTTCAGTTATACATATACATATATCCATTCTTTTTCAGGTTCTTTTACCATATAGGTGATTACAGAAGACTGAGTAGAGTTCCCTGTGCTGTATAATAGGTTCTTGTTGATTATCTATTTTATATATAGAAGTGTGTATATGTTAATCCCACACTCCTAATTTATCTTGAGGGCTCCTTTCTGTGGAGTTTTTTTTTTTTAATTAATTTATTTTATTTATTTATTTTTGGCTGCGTTGGGTCTTTGTTGCTGCGTGCTGGCTTTCTCTAGTGGAGGTGAGTGGGGGCTACTCTTCCTTGCGGTGTGTGGGCTTCTCATTGCGGTGGCTTCTCTTGTTGTGGAGCACGGGCTCTAGGCATATGGGTTTCAGTAGTTGTGGCTCGTGGGCTCTAGAACGCAGGCTCCGTAGTTGTGGCGCATGGGCTTAGTTGCTCCGCGGCATGTGGGATCTTCCCGGACCAGGGATTGAACCCGTGGCCCCTCATCGGCAGGTGGATTCTTAACCACTGAGCCACCAGGGAAGTCCCTCTGTGGAGTTTTGATGAGATGTTTAGGAGGCCTTGCCAAAGACCTTGTTTCCACTGTTCTGCACACTCATTTGTGAAGCACTTTCTGCTGAATGTTATTACAAAGCTCTGCTGGGGGTAGACCAGATCTTGGTAATGGTCTCGTGAAGGTTGAAAAAAGGATCCATTTCTTCCATTTTTGTTGCACATTTAGGGAAAAAGCCTTCAGAGAGAAAACTTGGACCCTCTAATGCTTTGATGTCCTCATAAGTAAACCTCACGGTGGGAACTCCAAGATGGTTGATGAAGTAATCGGCATCATCTTGCATCTGTACAGAACTGATATTTGTTTCTAGGCACTGATCTCTTCTGGAACAGTTGAAATTATTTTTCTCAGCTACCAGTTGCTGAAGAGATGGTGAAAGCTACAGAGTAGAGACGTGAGTTACCGCTTACAGGACTGTGGAGACTAACATAAGCCAAAACATTTTTCTGCAGAACCTTCTTGAAATCCTCTCCCCATTCATACGAGCCAATATTTCCAAAAGCTGTTCCACCTCATGAACAGAAAACAATAGTGCGGTCTGGTCTCCACCCTCTCTTGACTCTTAACATCAAGGCCCGGATAAAAGCTGTGATGACGGCAGTGCCGCTGGCCCATTCTTGTCCATTATAACTGTATGCGGTATGACGATGGCTGCCAACTATGTTATAACGGTCTGGAGATGTCGAGCCTTTTAAATATCCAACAACATTAGTAATTGTTTCAAATTTTGTGACTGTCTGAATTTGCATGCTGACAATTCTTTCCTCATTATTTGGAAGTTCTAGAGGGCCACAGGCACTGTGTGTGATTCTATCTTTCAGCGAAGAGATGAGTTTTGCAACGAGAGATGCTGAGATGGGCTGCACTAGTAGAGAGGTGAGGTGTGATCGGTTTTGTCTAAAGCTTCCACCTGCTAGTGTTAGAGGGTCTCCTGCAGAGGCGGGGGGTGGCTGTGGCTCACCGTGGGGAAAAGGACACTGGCAGCAGAAGTTCTGGGAAGTACTCCTTGGCGTGAGCCCTCCCAGAGTCCACAATTAGCCCCACCAAAGAGCCAGGTAGGCTCCCGTGCTCTGTCCTCAGCTTTTATCCTTAAAAGAAACCTTGAAAGATCTTAAACTGTAGTATGAGATTTATACTAATCATTAAAAAACTGTGCTGAGAAGTTAAGCACTAAGCTAGGTGTCTAGAGTTATCTATGGCATTTATTTCTTTGGTGGCCTTTTAAAATGGGACTGGAAAAAATGGTACTGATTCTTGTCTGTCTGGGATGATTTAGGTTGAGTCCTATTTATGGCATAACATCTCAGGGGCCCCCTTCTAGTTTCAGAATTGTTTGTTGAATTTAATTTAATTGCCATTCTCACACTAAACTGAAGGGGGATAATCATACCCTTTAGTCATAATTTCTCAAGCTCCTCTGGTTTCCAAGTTGAACATGAACTAATATATAAAATTCTGTAATTTAGAGAATAACAAAGGTATACGGTATGATAGAAAAACATACGTTTATGTCTCCTTTTTATGTTCACAGAACTTATCCTCTCTATATATCACAAATACTGGGAGAAATGTTTTATTCTATTTGTCCCTTGTATCCATCCACCTGTTCCCTCTTCCATGCCATACAAACCCAGAATCATGGATACAAACACACACAGACAGTGGTAAACTTCTTGAGGGCAGGGGCTATCTAACGTGCCCAAATAAGTGTTCAATAAATATTCTTTAATTAAATTGCACAGAGTTTGTGGGGAAAAAAATAAAAAGAGAGGTCAATTGAGAAGGGAAAGCGAGAAAGATACCCTTTTAAGCTTCAAATTGTGACTAATGCTTTATGTATCACCCCCAAATGCGATTTAATTTGCTCTAGTAGGGTAGGAGGAAGTGGTCCCTCTCGAAATTGTTGTGATGTTTAGGTATCTGAAGACTTTACATGCTCAAGGGGAAAGCTGTCCACCCCCAGCCCAGGCTGCTCATTTGTACAAGGTGGCGTGTCCAAGGACAGCGGACCCTTGAACTTTAGGGCTCACTAATCAGTGCATCAATATGGCTTGAATAAAAACACCAGAATAAGAAAAAACACCAATTAATCAAATTAGGAGATAAGTGCAAAGCTTTTCAGTCTTTGTTCTCCTTTCTTTAAAAGGCATGGCCGCACTGCCCTCCCACTTTCCCTTTGGGTAAGCATTTGTTCACTTCACTCAGCTTATGGCCCTAATGGTTTTAAGTGCCACTAATGCTTTTGAGAACTCTGTGGAGTCCATCGATGAACCCGTTTGAAAATGGTTAGGTCTCTGTATACGGTTTGAAAAGTATGTGTTTCTAGCATCTGAATAGCTATGTAATATTTAAAACCTCCAGCAGAAAGCTTAACTATATGTTCCTAGCATCTTCTTAAAATATCTTTTTCTATAAAAGAATGTATAGTGCTTTTACAGCTCCATTTGAGTTTTCTCCCCAGCATTATCATCTAAAAGTTTTTTTCAAAGATTTTCCTCAGAAATATAATTTCAAGCTAAATTAAATGTTTCTGTACTCTACATTAATATGTTTCTAAATTATTCTTCATCTTGCTTATATTTTTCAAGGATGCATTATGATATACCAAGGCAGAGGGCCTTAAAATAGTCTTACAAATTTCTGTGCTATTTAAGACTCTTTAGTACTTGGCCCTTATCATCTGTCTTATCTTTGCCCTTATGTATTTTGTTAGGGGGTGGCTTAGGTATAAAGGGTATTCTCCTCAGTTCGTAGCTTGCTATCATCACTGGACTCACTTTATTTATCCTTTTATATTTCCATTTCATACTCCTATACCATCTTCCCATAAGCAGCTCTTCTAATGTATTTGACGTGTATCCTCTGTTTATGTTCTTATAAAATCTGTACTGCTGTTTGCTGTGCACATATGGTATTTTCTTACTTTTTTTAACGTAACACTATACTTTAAGATCTCTCCCTGCTCCTGGATACCTCTAGTGTGTTGCTCCTAACTGCCAGAGAGTATTTATAATGTGCATGCACCACATGTTGCCTACCTACTCCCCAGTGATGCGAGGCCGGTTCCCTCCACTCCTCGCATTACCTCCTTGTGTCTGTCCTCCACATATGGTTCTGTAGGAGAATATGTTTGGGCTACACACTCAGGAGAGGGCATGCTAAACCACAGGGGTATCTAGGCGGCTTTCCAGATGGCTACACCAATTGAAACTCTCATCAGCAATGCATGGGGATTCCTACACCCTACATCCTTGCTAACGTTTGCCATTCTCTCGATTTCAATTTTTTGCCAGTCTAACGGATAGAAAGTGACAATATTTTTGTCTTAATTTTCATGTCATTGTTACTAATGGATTTGAGCATCTCTTTAGATGCTCGTTGGTCTTTAGGTTTCCTCTTTGTAAATTGTTCTATTCTTTGACTATTTTTACTTTGGATTCCTGTCTTTATCCAATTAGCTAGAATTTCTTAGATATTCTAGAAACTAATTCCTTATCAGTTTTAGGCATTGTCAATATCTTCTTTCCAAGGCTCTTACATTTTTTCAAGGGAGTCCTTTGTTGAAAGAAATCTTTACTTTTAATGTAATTCAAATCATGATGTTTTTGGCCTTATAATTTATGGTGGAAGTTTTTTATGGAAAAACTTATGGAAATTTTTTATGGAAAAACTTATTAAAATTTGTGGAAAGAAGCCTTTCCCTGCTCCTAGCTCACAAAGATGGTTTCCTAATAGAAAAGATATTTCCTATTAACTCTATAATTTTACCCTGTATGTTTAGACCTTTAATCCACCTGGAGCCTACCTTTGTATGGGGTGTTAATTTTATGTTTCTCTATACAGTGAGCCAGTTTCTCAACCCTCATTTGCTGAACAATCTGTCCTTTTGCCTCTGAATTTTCGTGTTACTTCTATTATAAGTTAAGTTTATGTGCACATGCATTTGTCTTAGGTTGTCTTAGGTTGGGTTCCCCCAGAAAGAGACCTTGAGATAAGGATGTGGATATGAGTAGATCATTTGGAAGATAATCCAAAAAGCACTGGTAGAAGAGTGGAGAAGTAAAACAGGGAAGGGAAGGAATCCAGTCAAGGGTATGTTATCAAGCAGGTTACCACCATTGTAACTGGGATCAATCTGCCTGGGGTACTCTGAGACACAATGCAGAATACATCTCAGAGTTATCCCACCTGAGGGGAGAGGCAGCTAAGGTATTCATCCACCTACTCTCTTGGGTCACCAACTGATGGCTATTCCTGTGGTGGGGGCATTTGGTCCCAGGCACTTCTGGTCTGTCCTGAGCATAGGCCAAACAGGCAGAGTCACATGTGCTTGCAATTAGAAACAGTAAGTTTGGAGTGTGCTAGAATGGTGAATGACAAAGGGATATGACAAGGCACTGACAGTGTCTGCTAAACTCTCCAAGCTCTAGTCTCAGTTCCACTGGTTCGTTCATCTATTCTTACGCCCTCACCATACCTTTTTTATTAGTACAGTTTCTTAGTATATCTTGATATCTGGTAGGGCAAGTTCTGGCTCTTAGCTCTTTATATTTAAAATTTCCTTAGCCATTTGTAGACCTTTATTTTTCCACATCAATTTTAGGTTAAATTTATAAACTTTCCAAAAAAAAAGTTAAGTGGAATTCCGATTGGGTTGCATTGATTTTATAGGGTTTACATTGACTAATTTAGGGAGAATTGATATTTTTATTACATTAAATTAATTGTTCCATCCAAAAGTAAAGAATGTCTCTCCATATATTCACATTATCTTCTAATTCCTTTATTAAAATTTAATTTTTTCTCCATAAGCTATTGTGTATTTTTGGTTAATTCCTAGATACTTATAGTTTTTGTTGCCATTGTGAATGATGTAATATTTTCATGTTACTTTTTCCTAGTGAAAAGAAATGTTATTGATTATTGTATATTGGTATTATATCCAAAACTCTTCTAAATTCTCATCTTAGCTCTAATAGTTTAAGAGCGAGAAATTTATTAATGTAAATTATCATGATTATAGATTAAAGGAGAAAAGGCATATTGCTTATCTCAATATTGGTGCAGATAAAATATTTGATTAAGTTCACATTTTATTTAGGATTAACAAAACTCTTAGGAAGATAGGAGAAGAATAGACATTCCTTAACTAGGTAAAGGTTATATAACAAAATTCTAGAGCAAATTTATACCCTATGGAGAAGCTTTAGTTACATTTATTGTGTAACATAGTACTGGAGGCCTTTGGCCAATGATTAGAAGGAAAGAAGAAACTGTTTCTTCAGTGCTTATTGTATTACTATAGCACCTTTTTGGCATCAGCTATTTTTCTAGGAATTTATTCATTTCATCTAAGTTTTCAAAATTATTACCATATAACTGTTCATAATACTTTGGCAGGGGTAACAGCTTATTGAAATATAATTCAGATTCTGTATAATTTGCCCATTTAGAGTGTACAATTCACTAGTTTTTTTTTTAAGCTATTATCCCGTTTATCTAGAAAGAAAATAACAGCTTGATATAATAGCCTTCTAGAGAATATATATGTACACACAGAAATTAGGCTTGTGGGTCAAGATAAATGTCAGAATTTAACCCTGACGGTAGCAAGAATTAGCTTACCTCAGATGAAGGCTATAACTCAACTAGTTAGAGCACAGCATGCCTTAAGGTAATAGAACAGGTGCCGCTTCCAGTGCCCTTCTTTTCTCTCCCTGAGATGTGCCCTAAATCTGTGGGTTTATGGGACTAATGCAGGATGGGAGTCCCACCAGATTACAGGGGCACTGAGTCTCCTCAATCTGTTTTTTTCTTTATCAGTTTAGAGGGTGATGTCATTGATAGGTAAAGCAGTAAATCTATACTCTAACTACCTTGTTACTGGACCTAAAGTTCATGTTTTGAATACAGACCTTCAAACTGAACCACAGAATATAGGAACTCTCTGGTTCAGAGCTACAAATAACAAGGGGTCTTTCCATAGGGCCTTTGCAGCCACGGACTTTTTAAATTACAAGTCATGACCCACCACTGTCCATCCCTTAGCTGA
Organism: Balaenoptera physalus; assembly: GCF_965194825.1. Lineage (NCBI taxonomy): Eukaryota > Metazoa > Chordata > Mammalia > Artiodactyla > Balaenopteridae > Balaenoptera > Balaenoptera physalus. The sequence goes on along the minus strand of NC_138884.1, from coordinate 75,112,376 downwards.
TAATTTTTGTCTAGACCAGTATGATGACTCCAGACCAGCATGACACAATTCACTAGTTTTTAGTGTTATTTACTGAGTTGTGCAAACTTCGCCAGTCAATTGTCCATAATGCTTATTTAAAAATTTTTTTCTGTTTTTATTTCTTATTAATTTTTATTGGAATATGCTTGCTTTACAATGTTGTGTTAGCCTCCACTGCACAACAAAATGAATCAGCCATAAACATACAGATCTCCCCTCCCTTTTGGACTTCCCTCCCATTTAGGTTACCACAGTGCATTAGGTAGAGTTCCCTGTGCTATTACAGTATGTTCCCATCAGATGTTTATTTTATACATAGTATCAATAATGTATATGTGTCAATCCCAGTCTCCCAATTCCTCCCACACCACCACTTTCCCCCTTGGTATGGACGGATAAAGAAGATGTGGTACATGTATACAATGGAATATTACTCAGCCATAAAAAGGAATGAAATTGGGTCATTTGTAGAGACACGGATGGACCTATAAAGTGTCATACAGAGTGAAGTAAGTCAGAAGAAGAAAAGCAAATATCGTATAAAACATTTTTTAAATCTCTCTTTTTCTTGGTGATCTACCCTTTTTCAGTGTATGTCTTTTTTTATCTTTATCTTCTCCTCTGCCTTTTTAAATCAGTACTGCCAGTGCTTATTAACATTTTGAAAGAACAAACATATGATTTTGTTAATATTGTTGATTTGTTCTCTCCTCTCTCTTTTTAATATTTATTTCTGCCCTTATTTTTATTATTTACTTCATTCCTGTTTCTTTGAATTTTCTCTGTTGTTCTTTTCCCCCACATTTTTCAGTTGAATGCTAAGCATATTTGTTTTTAAATTTTCTTTTTTCCTGATAAATATATATGAAGTTAAAATTTCTTTCTAGCTACTGTTTTAGTTGTAGCATACAAATTTTGATTCATAATATTTTTATGTCATTCTTTTTCAGTCTAGGGCTATTTACCGAAATTCCACTTATTTTCCTGACAGATGGGATATTTAAGTTATACTTTTGTTAATAGTTTCTAACTTCATTGCATTATGATTGGAAAACATTTAAAATGGATCCTAACTCATGAAAACTTTCTTTGTCTTCTAAGACATGGTCTGTTTTTAAAATGCCCCAATTATTCTCAAAAAGAATGTTCATACTGTTTAGTACAGGTTTTTAAAAATATTTCTAAAAGTTCAAATTCAAATTTATTAATTGTACTGTTGGGTCTTTGACATATCTACTTGTGTGCTATTTGCTTTAACTATCAGTTTTGAGAGAGGAATATTAAAATCTCCAACTACAAATGTTCATTTATCTATTTTTCCCTGAATTTCTATCAACTGTTAAATAAATTTTGAGATTGTTCTGTTAATATATATTAATGATGGCTGTATCTGTTTGCTCTGTTGTTCTTTTATCAGCGTATAAGATCCTGCTTTGTCTATTAAAATGGTTTGTGTATTTGAATTCTATTTTATCAGATATTAAGACTGCTACTCCAATTTTCTAGCAGTTTCTATTTGCTTGGTATGTCACTTTCCATTCTTAGCCATTTTTCGTTTTCTGCTTTAAGTGTGACTCTTATAGAGATCATATTGCTAAATCTGTTTTTAAAATCCAGCCTGAGAATCTCTTTTAAGGGGTGTATTTTAGCACATTCATATTTATTATAATTACTCTATTATTAAGACATATTTCTGCCACCTTAATTTACCACTTACTGTATTTTTGGTTTCTTTTTCATCTTTCCTTCTTTCACTTGATAAAGAGAATAATTTTGAATTCAGAATGTCAGTAAAATCACAGTTGTCCCAAAGCTCAATTACATTATTTCACTTTACCATGATAATTTTAAAAAGGGTAAAGTTTCCACTAGTTTGTGTAAGGATAATTCTTTACCTCATTCCACAACTGTAATCCTTGTTCCAGCTGTAATCCTTGAGGCAATATTGGAGCACCTAAAAATAAAGTTTTGGATGATAAAGTTTTGATTTACTTTTGGATGATATTTCTCATTTTTCACTGTACATCACTACCCTCCTATTTCAACTAGATATTTCAACATCTGACTTAGTATAAAGAGACATAATTATTAAATAAACCTTAAAACATTACAAAGACATTACTCTCAAGAGTGAATTTCTTACATGTCTATACAAAACTTGTACATGAATGTGCATAGCAGCATTATTCATAATAAACTCAAAGCAGAAACAATCCAGATGTCCATCACCTGGTAAACAGATAAACAAAATGTAGTACATCCACACAATGGAAAATTGTTGTCAATAAAAAGGAATGAACTACTGATATATGCTTCAACAGAGATGAATCTCAAACATATCATGCTAAATCAAATAAGCGAGATGCAAAAGATCAAATACTGTATGAATCCATTCATATGGAATGTCCAGAGAAGGCAAACCTATAGTGATAGAAAGACTAGTGGTTGCTTGGGGCTGAGGGTAGGAATGCGGATTGACTGCAAATGGACATAACAGATCTTTGGGGGGTGATGGAAAATTGTATTGTTGTGATAGCTGCACAACTTTTTTTTTTTTTTTTTTGGTGGAGATGAAACAACACTTTATTTGTTAAGGAGAAGTAAAAGTACAAAAAGGCTTACACGACAGAACATTAAAAAGTGAGAAATCCATTGTACTTAATTCAGAACGCTTGAAGAATCATCTATGCCACTATGTATGAATAATGCAGGGGCAGATATTTATTACAGACACATCTATTTTGGTTTGGATATAGTGCTGGACCTTGTTTGACTTAAATCTTGTAAAGAATGATATTCAACTAACTGAAATAACATTTTTCAAGTAAGACAATGCCTCCAGGGTATTGCTAGTGTGATCCTGAAATAGAATTTGGATGATGAAGTATCAGATAAAATTTATGTAAATGGTATGATGTTGTAGCACATTAACTATGATGAGTGAGGATCATTTTTTTCTTCTGTTTCTTTTCTTCCCAGTTTTACGAAGATGTAATTGACATACAGCACTGAATAAGTTTAAGGTATACAGCATAATGATTTGACTTACAGATATTGTGAAATGATTATCACAATAAATTTAGTTAATATCCATCACCTCATATAGATACCCCAAAAAAAAAATGTTTTTTTTTCCTTGTGATGAGAACTCTCAGAATATACTGTCTTAACTTTCAAATATACCACAGAGCAGTGTTCACTACAGTCATCATGTTGTATGTTACATCCCTAGTACTTATTCATCTTATAACTGGAAGTTTGTACCTTTTGACCATCTTCATCCTAACTTATTTTACCATAAATCACAAATTAATTTAAATTAAAAGACAAATGAAAACTCCCGAAATGTATGAAACATATTTAATAAAATGTGATGGTAAATATCCTTATAATATAGAACTCTTTCAAATCAATACATTAAAGAAAACATTAATAGGCAAATGACTGCCCAACTCCTTAAGTCTACTTAAAAATCACTGAGTTGCAACATAATAAAGGCCATATATGACAAACCCACAGCCAACGTCATTCTCAATGGTGAAAAACTAAAACCATTTCCACTAGGATCAGGAATAAGACAAGGTTGCCCACTCTTACCACTGTTATTCAACATAGGTTTGGAAGTTTTAGCCACAGCAATCAGAGAAGAAAAAGAAATAAAAGGAATCCAAATCAGAAAAGAAGAAGTAAAGCTGTCACTGTTTGCAGATGACGATACTATAAATAGAGAATCCTAAAGATGCTACCAGAAAACTAATAGAGCTAATCAATGAATTTGGTAAAGTAGCAGGAGACAAAATTAATGCACAGAAATCTCTTGCATTCCTATACACTAATGATGAAAAATCTGAAAGAGAAATTAAGGAAACACTCCCATTTACCATTGCAACAAAAGGAATAAAATACCTAGGAATAAACCTACCTAGGGAGACAGAAGACCTGTATGCAGAAAACTATAAGACACTGATGAAAGAAATTAAAGACGATACCAACAGATGGAGTGATATACCATGTTCTTGTATTGGAAGAATCAACATTGTGAAAATGACTATACTACCCAAAGCAATCTACAGATTCAGTGCAATCTCTATGAAACTACCAATGGCATTTTTCACAGAACTAGAACAAAAAATTTCACAATTTGTATGGAAACACAAAAGACCCTGAATAGCTAAATCAATCTTGAGAAAGAAAAACGGAACTGGAGGAATCAGGCTCCCTGACTTCAGACTATACTACAAAGCTACAGTAATCAAGACAATATGGTACTGGCGCAAAAACAGAAATATAGATTAATGGAATAGGCTAGAAAGCCCAGAGATAAACCCATGCACATATGGTCACCTTATCTTTGATAAAGGAGGCAAGAATATACAATGGAGAAAAGACAGTCTCTTCAATAAGTGGTGCTGGGAAAACTGGACAGCTACATGTAACAGAATGAAATTAGAACACTCCCTAACACTGTACACAGAAATAAACGCAAAATAGATTAAAGACCTAAATGTAAGGCCAGACACTATCAAAGTCTTAGAGGAAAACATAGGCAGAACACTCTATGACATAAATCAGAGTAAGATACTTTTTAACCCACCTCCTAGAGAAATGGAAATAAAAACAAAAATAAACAAATGGGACCTAAGGAAACGTAAAAGCTTTTGAACAGCAATGGAAACCATAAACAAGACGAAAAGAAAACTCTCAGAATGGGAGAAAATATTTGCAAACGAAGCAACTGACAAAGGATTAATCTCCAAACTATACAAGCAGCTCATGCAGCTCAATATCAAAAAAACAAACAACCCAATCCAAAAATGGGCAAAAGACCTAAATAGATATTTCTCCAAAGAAGATATACAGGTTGCCAACAAACACATGAAAGAATGCTCAACATCACTAATCATTAGAGAAATGTAAATAAAAACTACAATGAGGTATCACCTCACAGCAGTCAGAATGGCCCTCATCAAAAAATCTACAAACAATACATGCTGGAGCGGGTGTGGAGAAAAGGGAACCCTCCTGCACTGCTGGCAGGAATGTAAATTGATACAGCCACTATGGAGAACAGTATGGAGGTTCCTGAGAAAACTAAAAATAGAACTACCATATGACCCAGCAATCCCACTCCTGGGCATATACCCAGAGAAAACCATACTTCAAAAAGAGACATGTACCACAATGTTCATTGCAGCACTATTTACAATAGCCAGGTCATGGAAGCAACCTAAATGTCCATAGACAGACGAATGGATGAAGAATATGTACTACATATATACAATGGAATATTTCTTAGCCATAAAATGAAATGAAACTGAGTTATTTGTAGTGAGGTGGATGGACCTAGAGACTGTCATACAGAGTGAAGTAAGTCAGAAAGAGAAAAACAAATACTGTATGCTAACACATATATATGGAATCTAAAAAAAAAAAATGGTTTTGAGAACCTAGGGGCAGGACAAGAATAAAGACGCAGACGTGGAGAATGGACTTGAGGACACGGGGAAGGGGAAGGGTAAACTGGGACAAAGTGAGAGAGTGGCATTGACATATATACACTACCAAATGTAAAACAGATAGCTAGTGGGAAGCAGCCACATAGCACAGGGAGATCAGCTTGGTGCTTTGTGACCACCTAGAGGGGTGGGATAGGGAGGGTGGGAGGGAGACGCAAGAGGGAAGGCATATGGGGATGTATGTATAGTTATAGCTGATTTGCTTTGTTATACAGCAGAAACTAGCACAACATTATAAAGCAATTATACTCCAATAAAGATGTTAAAAAAAAATCACTGAGTTGTATACTTAAAAGAGATAAATTTTATTGTACATAAACTGTATCTCAATCAAGATTTTTTAAAAACGAATTACTTGGTAAGGCCTTAATTATTATTGAAATAAAATTTTAACTAGCCTACATCCTCCAAAATAATATTTTCTTCATAGGTTTAATTTTCTAATTCATGCTATATAAATTATAAATATTAAATGTAATTACTGGTTTTCTTTATATGTATACATTTACCTTTACTAAAATCAAGAAAACATCCTTTAGTAGAAGACTATAAATTTGTCTAAGATTTCAACCACACCTAAATCAAATAATTAAAAAAATAGAGAAGTTTTTAAAAATAAAGATAGCACCTACTAATACTGATTGAGCAGTTACTTGATGCCAAGCTCTATGCTAAGCATTAAAATGTATCATGTCCTTTATGATACTATACATAGAGAATCCTAAAGATGCCACCAGAAAACTACTAGAGCTAATCAATGAATTTGGTAAAGTAGCAGGAGACAAAATTAATGCACAGAAATCTCTTGCATTCCTATACACTAATGATGAAAAATCTGAAAGAGAAATTAAGGAAACACTCCCATTTGCCACTGCAACAAAAAGAATAAAATACCTAGGAATAAACCTACCTAGGGAGACAAAATACCTGTATGCAGAAAACTATAAGACACTGATGAAAGAAATTAAAGACGATACCAACAGATGGAGAGATACACCATGTTCTTGGATTGGAAGAATCAATATTGTGAAAATGACTATACCACCCAAAGCAATCTACAGATTCAACGCAATCCCTATCAAATTACCAATGGCATTTTTTACGGAACTAGAACAAAAAATCTTAAAATTTGTACGGAGACACAAAAGACCCCGAATAGCCAAAGCGGTCTTGAGGGAAAAAACCGGAGCTGGAGGAATCAGACTCCCTGACTTCAGACTATACTACAAAGCTACAGTAATCAAGACAATATGGTACTGGCACAAAAACAGAAACACAGATGAATGGAACAAGATAGAAAGCCCAGAGATAAACCCACGCACCTATGGTCAACTAACCTATGACAAATGAGGCAAGGATATACAATGGAGAAAAGACAGTCTCTTCAATAAGTGGTGCTGGGAAAACTGGACAGCTACATGTAAAAGAATGAAATTAGAACACTCCCTAACACAATACACAAAAATAAACTCAAAATGGATTAGAGACCTAAATGTAAGGCCAGACACTATCAAAGTCTTAGAGGAAAACATAGGAAGAACACTCTTTGACATAAATCACAGCAAGATCTTTTGTGATCCACCTCCTAGAGTAATGGAAATAAAAACAAAAATAAACAAATGGGACCTAATGAAACTTCAAAGCTTTTGCACAGCAGAGGAAACCATAAACAAGACGAAAAGACAACCCTCAGAATGGGACAAAATATTTGCAAAGGAATCAATGGACAAAGGATTAATCTCCAAAATATATAAACAGCTCATGCAGCTCAATATTAAAAAAAACAAACAACCCAATCCAAAAATGGGCAGAAGACCTAAATAGACATTTCTCCAAAGAAGACATACAGATGGCCAAGAAGCACATGAAAAGCTGCTCAGCATCACTAATTATTAGAGAAATGCAAATTAAAACTACAATGAGGTATCACCTCACACCAGTTAGAAAGGGCTTCATCAGAAAATCTACAAACAACAAATGCTGGAGAGGGTGTGGAGAAAAGGGAACCCTCTTGCACTGTTGGTGGGAATGTAAACTGATACAGCCACTATGGAGAACAGTATGGAGGTTCCTTAAAAAACTAAAAATAGAACTACCATATGACCCAGCAATCCCACTACTGGGCATATACCCAGAGAAAACCACAATTCAAAAAGACACATGCACCCCAATGTTCATTGCAGCACTATTTACAATAGCCAGGTCATGGAAGCAACCTAAATGCCCATCGACAGATGAATGGATAAAGAAGATGTGGTACATATATACAATGGAATATTACTCAGCCATAAAAAGGAACGAAATTGGGTCATTTGTTGAGACGTGGATGGATCTAGAGACTGTCATACAGAGTGAAGTAAGTCAGAAAGAGAAAAACAAATATCGTATATTAACGCATATATGTGGAACCTAGAAAATGGTACAGATGGACTGGTTTGCAGGGCAGAAATAGAGACACTGATGTAGAGAACAAACGTATGGACACCAAGGTGGGAAAGCGGCTGGGGGTGTGGTGGTGGTGGGATGAATTGGGTGATTGGGATTGACATGTATACACTGATGTGCATAAAATTGATGACTAATAAGAACCTGCTGTATAAAAAAAGAATAGAGAAAACCTATTTATTAGGTGTATAGACATGTGTGCAATTAAAAAAAAATAAAACACTACTGTTACCTTGAAAAAAAAAATGACCAACTCAATGAAACCTTGTGAATACAATGTTAAAAAGTATAACTATGAATCATAAAATTTAAATTTAGTATGAAAAGATAAGAATGGAAAATTATATTGAAGCTATGTGGAATTATGTTTTTAGACAACAGGAAGAGAAAATAAAAATGTAAATATTGCTTGATAGGGTAATGAGATTAGAGGCAGTCTTTTAAATTTTTCATTGTTATGGTAATACAATCCACCTTTATAAAACCTAAAAATTGTCAAACAACACATTTTTTAAAAATTGTGGTAAAATACACAAAACAGAAAATTTATCATTTTAACCATTTTAAAGTGGACAGTTCAGTGATATTAAGTCAACAAATTTTTAAAACTTTCAGATGGCACCTGAATAAAAGATGTGTTGTCCATTGGTGATTTTAATGTATCTGGTATATAACTAAAGTCACCACAAAACTTTTTCTGGGAAATTGGCAGATCATAAACATAAAAAATTTATTTTGCTTTATATTAAACCTTATTGTTTTACTGTTTCAAAATTCAAATTTACTCACAAGAAAGAGTCAGTTTCATATTAGATTTGGTTTCACAAATGCTGCTCCTGCCATTCATTCTTATCTCCAGAAAAAAATAAGATTATTTGTGACTAATGATAATATGTTCCAGAAAATAAAAAGTTAAGGTCTCTTAGAAACAATACAAACTTTATCAGTAGAAGTGAATTATAGCAAATTTATATATTCATGAGAATGTGAAACTTATACCATTGATTGTTAAAGGGTTTTAAAAGCTTTTCATTACATTTGGTAACAAAATCATAGGCTTAGTTGTAAAATCCAGGGTTAACTACCATTGGGAAAATTAACTATACATTACAGTAAACATTTAGAAAATGTTTTTCTAAAATGTTCAATCTAGGTCAATAAACGTGTCTGTAGAAGTAAAAAAAAAAATAATAATAAATAAAATAAAATAAAATGTATCATGTCCTTTAACCTTCATAGCAACCTTTTAAGTTAGCTATTCTACTTACTCCCATTTTAAGATGAGGAAATTGAAGGAAGGAAAGATTAAGTAATTTGTCTCAGATCACCAAAATATATACATAGCAGAAGCAGATTTCAAACCAGGCTCCAAATCCTGACAGATTTTTTTTTCTAATTCTACCACTTTTCAGATAAGTCTTGCCTTGAGTGCACAAAAATTTGTGCTAGTATTTAATCTATGTTCTAATAATAGTAATAGTATTTAGCTACATTTTCTGTACCCAGCATTAGAAGTAACTTACAGGGGTCACGTAGTCCATAGTAGAGAGTTGATTTGTTTGAATCCCCTTTCATGTGACAGCTATTCAAGGTGGACAAATGAACTTACACACTTCTCAATTAAATATTTCCCACCCTAGCACAAATGTATATCCCAAAGTCACTGTTGTCTGGTGGGTATTACTCTGAGCTGATTCTGTTTTCAGGAAGGGATAAAGCTGTGCTTCTCAAATTTTCATGCAAAACACCTGGTGATCTTACTTAAATGAGCTTCTGATTCAGTCACTGGGGGACAGGCCCAAGAGTCTGCATTTCTAGCAAGCTTCCCGGTGATACCGATGCTGCTGGTGCATGAATAACAGTGAATAGCCGGGGGAGTGAGCGCCGCATTGTAGAAAGAAACAGAGGATGCCTCTTATTTGACAGAACTAGGGAGCTCAAATAAACATTTTAGGTGTAACCTTTTTAACAAGTCTGAATATTTCCAAAAGGGGGATATGAATGTTGTCATGAAAAAAATCTAAAATCCATAGGCCCATTCCTTACAGCTTGGATGCATTACTCATCCGTTTTTACTAAGAGTGCACAGCTTTGAAAAATAGGAAGGTAAAAGAAAGAGGAATGGAGGGAGAGAGCAGTATTTGATTGAAGAGAATCAGAGTCAAGTATGACGCAGGGAAATACACAAGGAATTCCACTTGTTGGATTCAGTCTTCACCTGCCTGTACTTCTGATTTCTCCACTCAATATACCATGGTTAATCTCTGTTTGACAGGGCATTCCTGTTTAAAGAATACAGTTTCATATTATTTCTTCTCCTGACGAACCCCCATCCTCCAGTAAAAGTGGAAGCTCCCCCTCCCCACTGCCTTACCAAGAGCATGGAGAGTTTGCCTCCTTCCATGTCCCCAAGCTTGCATGGGTCACACCAAAATTGCCATTATGTCTAACCTAGTCCCAAGCACTTATATAATCAAAAAGGGGTACTTTGTGGCTCTTACACAAAACACAGTCTCAGGGTAAAAAGGTTAGAGAAGCCAAAATTTCAAAATGTTTATCTATAATTTATAGAAAACCATTAATATCCTATGACTGAATTCCAAACATAAGGGAAAAATTTTCCCCCTTTGTCTATTTGTTAACTAACGTTGATGTGATTTTCCTTGCAAGATACCCCAGATGTGGGCTTTATACTAATCAAATAGCCATACTAGATACTTTCCCAAGTATTGTCAGGGACAGTGCCACTGTCATCTACAGCCTAAAAACTGCATTGTTTTTGATCAATCAGTTTCAAGATATTTATACTTCACACTATCTAGTTAAGTGAAATCTTTAGTCTTATACTGTACAATCTAACTAATGCAAATAATATGGATAGACAACTTGTGATCTGTAAATATACCATGTGTAAGAGAAAGAAAAACAGACTTGATTATTTTAAAAGTGGTATCAATTTTCTTTTCTCATTGCTAGTACTTAACTAGTGTAGTGTTTGGAAGTCAGAAACTGTTACTGCTGACTGAATTTTAAGAATTATTCCATGAATAGGGGTCTGAGTAGGAAAAGACACTTCTTAATTTAGTCTTGGGCGCTTGATCACTTATTGTCAGAGGCCACATCAAGTGACAGTTTGTTGCAGATATACAGATGTGCCCCTCTTTCAGGAAATGTCCTTTATTTTAATGTTCTCTGAATAGTAAACCATTTCCAGCCACCGAATCTGTGGCTGGTCCTTTATCTTCCCATTGCTATTTTATGCTCTGCTAACTCATTTTTGCCAAGGATGTTGCACTTATTGACAAGATTTTTTTTTCCTCTGGCATTGTGGCATTTGCTTTGTTGTTTTTCAATACATCCACTTGGATGTTGCGTAATGATTAATCTTGGTAGATTATCTCCCAGTTTTGCTTATGTATGTCATGCTTCCCCTCCAGTGCTATCTTTAGGGGCTCAGGACTAGGGCAGATCACCAGGGCAGATCATACTAGGATAAATTCACCCTCTTCCCTCCCCATCACATTTTTAGAGAGATAAAATTAATTTTTTGGTATCAAGAGCAGATCTGAAGGGGAAAGAAGACAGAAAAGGGTAGTAGGGAAAGAGGTATCTCATCCCTTTGCTTGAGAAATATTGGGGATATTTATGAGATGACTGGTCAACCACATGATATGCTCTTTTGAAAATAAAACCCAAGACTTGCCTTTTTTAGAAATGAGCTGCTGCTTTCTATAGTTTCTGCTCCATCACCAGAAGCCTGAAAATTTCCCTGCCTCCCCCCCCAAAAAGAAGTTACCTCCCACTGATGCAAAAATCACTGCAAGCATATAGTACGTAACATGCATGGAAAGTACATTTGCTTTACAGAGGAAAAAAATTAAACTATGATTATCTTCTTCCTTAATAAGGTAGATAAAAATTACCAAACTAATTTTACCAATAATAAATTTAAAATTGAAAAAGATTAATATTACTTTGCATAAGTCATGCTGTAGCACTGCTGAATATGTGATGGAGAAGGTTTAGGTCTCCTAGCTTCTGACTGCTTAGATTTCATAGCCAAATTACCTTACTTTTCAAGCACAGGTGTCCCCACCTCCCTACATCTCCAATTCCTTAAGGAAAGGGGGAAAACAATGAAAGGACAGCAAAAAAAAAAAAAAAAATTAGGAAAAGAATAATAGTTTCAGTTCCCCCACCTCTAACTGAGGACTGGGCTACATGCTAAGAAAGGTCCCCACAGTTATGGTTTCAAGTCCCTAACATTCTGAGCAATGATGAAACAGTCAGCCCTCGTTTATCCTACTGACAGGAAGGAGAGCAGAGGGAAACTAAGGAGACCTGCTGAGAAGCTAGAAAATTCATGATCTTAGTAGGTCAGTGGCAGGGGCTGGAGGGGCCCTGGCTTAGAGCTGGGAGATGAGGGATGGTCCCCTCAAGGTACCTGGAAAGGTAACCTTAAGGGAACAGAGAAGTGATCTCTCCACTGGAACAAGTTGCATCCGCTCTACACTGTCTCCCAAGCTTCAGACACCCCTTCCTGACCTTGCTTTTGCTTTTCCCACACCTTTCCTCTAAGCAAAGCTCAGGAAGTCCCTACTGTTATCAAACCACATCTGCCTTCACTGGCTTTAGCTGTAGCACTGACTGAAAGCCCGGCTTGTACATTTGCTTCTCCAACTCCGCATTGTACGAAGGCCTCTATTCCTTTTCCTGATCTGGTCCCTGAAAACCTACGAGGCACAGAGCTGACTCTTTCCGCTTCGATACGGCCAGAACGGGGCATGTTATTGCTGGGGATTATCTGAACAGATCACTCACCAAGGAAGTTGAGCACTTTGCAAGTTGACCTCGCATCAGCAGCAGAGGCTTCCTATCAAACCTACTCTAGTTTTGCTTCACCGTCAATCCCTCCAGCGATTGCAGTCAAAGGAAAAGCATTTTCATTTTCACTGTTTTAACTCCCATTACCCGAGGGAGCCCTACAAGTTTCCACCGACCTCAGGCTGCCCGGTCTGGGGATTTAGGCCAGGCCCAGGTCCGCGCTCGAGCCCGGCCACTGGCACCTGCGCCGCTGGCTGCCCTCGGGCGCCGACCCGCTCCTGTGATTAAGAGCGAGAACCTGGGGAGCCCTGCGGCACGAGGGGGTGGCAAATCCCAGAAGCCAAGAGAAGAGGCAAGAAAGGGAGGGAAGAGAGCGCGGCGATCACAGCGGGGAGGAGCGGCGCGGGACCAGGCGGTGGCGCGGGTGCCCTGGCAGGCGCGGGGTCGGCTTACCTCCGCAGGTGTCCGCGCAACAAGACAGCAGTAGTAGCAGCAGGAGCGGGGACGCAGCGGCCACCTGACCGGGGGGCGGCCCGGGGCGGCGGCTCGCGGCTCGCAGCATCCCGGGACCCTGCACTGCACCAGCCCGCGCTCCAAGCGATGCTCTGGCTGAGCCTCTGCGTCCCTGGCGCGCCGTTCGCCCAGTTCGGCCGCCAGACTGACCCACCCGCGCTCTGCCAACTTTTAAATCTCGCGGACACGTGGGCTGAGGCGGCGAGGTCCCCGCGCGCGTCACCTCCCCGCCCCCGGCCTCCCTCGCGTCACTCCCAACCCGCTCACGGCTCCCGCGCCCCCTTCACAAGTTTCTGACTCAGAGTACCACTCATTTTCGTCGCCCCCGCCCTAGGGTCTCTGGGATAGAGGAGAATGGAATTAAAACGAGGCAAGTCCCTTCCCTTCTTTGGAAGCAATGAATGGGAGCTGGAGGGAAATGGCAAGGCAGGCGGCCCGAAGAGGCTGGGATGTCGGTTTTTACACCGGACGGTGGCGACGCTCTGCCTGGGACGCCCCTTATGCACCCTCCCCGGGAAGCCTTCTCTGCCCCTCCTTCCTGTCCCAGCGCTCCAGTAACCACCTCGGTGCAAAGCACCTCTGTTCTGTTCCCTTGCTCATCCTCAGCTCCTGGCCCAACGCCCGGGGCATATTAGAGCAACACAGACAGGTTCATGGTGGTGGTGTTCCCCAAATTCCTACCTGGTCTGAGACCTTTTAGGGAAAAGTGGTTGTCTGTTAAAGACGGTTAAGAAGAAAGGGCTGCTGAGGCTTGACCACACTACATTTCTAACAGTTCTAGAAGGTCTCTGGCTGTCCTGTGGAATTCCAGTCCTAAGGTTACTCCCTTTTCTATGCATTTCCCTGCTGTCACTCCCTAGCTGTTGCATTCTGATTTCCAGAGTGACCTGACTTCTGCTATCCCTCTCCATACTTTCCTTCCTAAGAGGAAACATCCACGAAGCAGCCTCCTCCAGGGCACCAGCTGATAGTTTTAATTTCTTTCTCCAGAAAGTTGGAAGACGGATCTTATTTGATCTCCTTTTGAAAGGAACGCTGAGGAAAGGGTAGAAAAGGAAGTACATTAACATTTCTTAAGAGACATCTTTATGTCAGGCACTTTCCCGTGCTATTTCATTTAAAATGCACAGCACCTCTGGGATATAAAAGTATTATGATTCTCATTTGATGATGCTTAGAGATATTAAACAATCTAAGGGTATCAGCATGTGAGGGAGCTGCTGGCCATTCTACTCTCTGAAGGTGCGTCTCCTCTAAATCAGGGATTTTAATGTATCAGACATGCACTGTGCAACCCACCATAGGCAAGACATGTCCTTAAGGATACAACATTTAGTAATCTTCCTGAAGGAAATTACAATTTAATAAAGGACCCCAAACCCACACTCAAATAGCTGTATTACAAGGCCCATTGGGATGGTGCTCTGGCAGAAATACAGAGAGGCAAGAGAATAACCCTGATAGATAAAGTGAAAAAATAATGCCTACCACTTTAAAGTTCCTTGTACCCCTAAAGCATGTGAGCAAGGACAGATTATAGAGTCTGGTCCAGGTTCAAAGATGGATGAGAATAGATTTGAGTCAAGATTGTGTGTACCTTGATTTATGCCCAAAGTAGTACAAAAGTAGTGCAAAGAATGTAAATGAAATAAGGATGTTGGCGGGGGAAGAAGCCTCTGGTTTCCCGTTGCCTTCCTTGTGTCTCCTGGCGGCGCTGTGAAAGATCACTAGTCTCACCCACTTGTGTGGGGTGAGATGTCAGTGAGAACAGAAGAACCTGGAAATAGGGGGCTCGATGCTTTTATACCCCCAGCAGGTCAGGAAAAGAAATGACTTGTGTATTACAAGGTTTTTTCCTGCATGAATCAGGTTGCTCTGGATGTTCCTGTACATGGCCCTTGGTGCACATATGTAAGAGTTTTCTGAGTTATATACCTAGGAATAGAGTTATTAGGTCATAGGGATATCTAGTTAAACTCTGGATTGTTTTCCAATGTGTTGTACCAATTTACACTTCACTAGCAGTGCATGAAGGTTCCATTGCTGCACATCCTTGCAAAAACCTTTGCCACCCTGGTGGGTGTGGTATCTCATTGTGGATTTAATTTGCAATTCCCACTACTAATGAGGATGAGTATCTTTTCCCAAATGTATTGGCCATTATTGTTTTCTCCTCAGTGAAATGTCCATTTATCTCTTTTGCCTATTCTTCCCCTTTGGGTTGTTAGCTTTTTTCTTACCCATTATAGAAATGCTTTATGCATCTGGAGCTTTTGTTGGTTAACTGTGTGGCAACTATTTCCTCCCTATGTAGGGCTTTTCCTTTTACTCACTGTATATGAGTTGTTATTTTGAAGAAATGCTTAAGAAAAGACTTGCAGACAAATGGTGGTGCTATTGTGTGACTTGGATGATAAGAGAAGATGGACGAGGCAATGAGGGAAAATAGACACTTTATTTACCTAGGAGCTAAGTGGGGCGGGGGTGGGGTGTGGAATTCCACAAATGACTAAATGGGAAGAAGCTGATTCCCAAGGTTCCCTTTTGTCCAAATATTCCAAAGAAGCAAGAACCCAGATCTCTACAGTGGAGGCTTAACAATTTAGTTAGAAACATTCCAATCTGTATGTAGTTCACATTCATCTAACATGAGCTTATACATCAGTATATACCACCAGGTATAGTGCAGCATCTAATGCATTCCTACTTACTCTGTTCAAGACTGAAAGTTTGATTCTTGGTACCATGCTGATTCCTCTCACCTATTTATCTCTTGCAAATTGGCAACTGGACTGTGCTTTCTGTTTGCAACCTATAAGAATGAAGGCTCAATTAAATCATGGACTTACAGATTAGTGAGACCTGCTAGCTTGTGACAGGGGTATCTAGAAAAGTCATCATAGAGAGCATTAGGAAGGGGAGGATGGTTGAATGTCAGGAGAATGGGAGAGTCAGCAACAGATGGAAACTCAGGCAGGCAGTAGTTGGCAAGAGCTAAGTCTAGTAAAGTCTAATAAAGAGACCCAGCTTTAGGAGCTGAGAGTAGGGGCAAGATCTGGAAGATTTAGGAGTTCTAGGCAAGATAGCCATGCATTCCTTCAAATATTAATTGAGCACCTTCTAGGCTCCATTCTAGAAGCTTGGGATATAGCAGAGACCAAGTCAGTTAAAGTCTCTGCCTTCATGGAGTTGACAGATTTTCAAGGAGAGGTAGATAATAAGCAAGTAAACAAAACAGAACAATTTCAGATAGTAGTAAACGCTATAAAGAAAACAGGGTAATGAAATGATAGAAGGTGACTGGGAGTTGGGGGAAAGATACTTGACACAGGATTATCTAGGGTTGCCTCTCTGAGGGGATGATATGAAAGGCCCTGAAAGATAAGAAGAAACCAGAAAGATCTGTGAAAAAAGAGCCTCAGGCAATGGGACCATCAAGTGCAAAGGCCCTGAGGCAGAAACTGAAAGAAATGCCAAGCCTGAAGTTTCCAGGAGCAGAAGGAAGCCAGTGTAACTGGCACAGAACTGGTACAGAGTGAGTAAGTGGAATATGGGGAGCTGATGTTGGGAAGTAGGCAGGGTGGGGTCCTGATCATTGAAAGGTCTTAGAGACCATGGGAAGGAGTTCAATTTTTTTTCTCTAAGTAAAATGGGAAGTCTTTGAAGGATTTTAAGTAGAAGAGTGAGATGATTCGATTTACATTTGCAAAACATCACCCTGGCTTCAGTGGAGAACAGACTGTGGAGGACCCCAGCAGAAGTAGGGAGAACATGGTAGAAGTCCACACCAGAGCCATAAAACTGGAGGAAGTACTGATGCATGCCATAACATGGATGAACCTTGAAAACATTATGCTAAGTGAAAGAAGTCAGACACAAAAGGTTTCAAATGGCATGATCCCATTTATACGTAATATCCAGAAGAGGCAACTCCATACAGACAGAAAATAGATCAGTAGTTTCCAGAGGCTGGGAAGAAAGAAGAGTGACTGCTAATAAGAATAGAGGATTCCTTTTAGGGGCATTCCTTTTAGGGTGATAAAAAGTGTTCTGGAATTAGACAGTGATGATGTGAATATAGTAAAAATCATTGAAGTGTACACTTTAAAAGGATAAATTTTATGGTATGTTAATTACATCTCAATTTAAAAAAAAAAAGAAAGAAGTTCAGGCCAGATACAATGATGATGACCTGTGGCAGAGGATGGTGGCAGCCTCTGCAATTTAGCACAAGAAAAATTTGTCTATTTTTGGCATTAAATATCCAAATTTTGTTATTTAGCAAATAACAGTACAAAATAACAAATTTTATTATTTAACAAATAACAGTCCTGGATGTTCTTGGTAACTATGAAATCGTCCTCTAGAACTTTGTGAAGGCATTCACCTAAGACATGTCTGTATCAATGACATGTCTGTATCACGCTATAGTCATTAACTAATTTTTTCAGGGCAGAAAATATATACTTCATAAAACCCAGATGGAGAATGTTGGTCTTAATAGTCACTTTGATATAACTGTTATTCATGAATAGCATCATTATATAAATAATGGCAAGTGGATTTTGTGATGACCTGTTCTAAACGGTTTATAGGACACTCACTCATTCAGGAAGCGTTTATTAAGCCAGTGTCACCTGTAAGATTTATAGACTAACAAAATGCTGAAAACTCTGAGTCTTGTTTTATCTTTTCTAAGACCACCTGCACCTTGTCATGCATCTTCCCAATTTTCTGTTATTTACTGCTTAAGTTCATGCAGGATGATTCACTTAGAAATACCACCCTAATATCAAATTTGAAATTTAGAGAAAAGTTTTTGCTTAAGGGTATCTAATACTGAAGAGTAAAGTTCTGATGAGATTACAGAAGTTAAAAGCAAACTGCTCCAAAGACTCAATTTAGCCTTCGGTCTCTAAATAGAATTCAGGGGAGAAGCCAACTGTGGGGTTACAGAGCACAGGTTCAAGGGGAGAGGGTCATTTGTGGCAATTACAAGAAAATGACCAAATGATTGGGGGTCTATTTACTTCTGAAGATGGGTATCTATTATTTAGTGACAAGGATACTTTTCAGCTCTTTCCACAAACAACTTTGGCATCTGGATGAAATTCCCAGTTTATAACTGAGTTTGCCTTCTCTTTGAACAATAGTATTTCATACATTTTATAGTAACTCCAATAATCTTAACTTTTCCTTTTCCCATCTGTGTCTTCAAACTAGGTAGATATTGACCTCTCTGCTTCCAGGAAAATCTCTTGACTCAGAAAGACTTTTGGATGAACTACACTGTACTGAGAAATCAACGCAGGAAAAACACTCTTCTAAGAGACAAAAAAAGAATAATGAATACAAGAAATGGGGGACCACAGACCAAATACATCTACATTTCTTAAGGCTTTCTGTTGTAGGATAATTAACTTTGCCCTGATAATGATGTAGCAGCTCACAAAATTTAAGAAATGCAACATCATCCTTTACAGGAGAGGGAAACTCTTCTTATTTTCTCTAAGTATTTGATAAAATTTATTTTAAACAGTTTACAGGAATAATGAGCAACATTATTAAAAGTCCTTCCGCTTGAGGTTGTTTTTCAGGTTCATCCAATGCACACAGTGACTGTGATGTGGACTAATGGTGAATAAAAGATTTATATGTTCAAGAGGAATTCTTGCTAATGTCTTTGCAAAAGGAGCTAGATTTCATCTCTTCAGTCTCTTGCACTCAGGAGGAGCTGTGGGTGGAGATACTGTTGGTGAATTCTCTAAGTATAGGCCAGAGAAGGTTGCCATGCAGCCTGAAAGCAGCATAGGTTTATCGCAGAGAGACTTTAGAGATAAATTCCTTTTGAGAAAAGTAATAAGAGAATTTCTTAAAAAGCAAGAAGTCAATAACTTTTTGCAGTTACACTGATGCCCACAAGGCTAGATTTTCACGTGATAGATGTTCCGAGGGTAAAGCCATTATAGAAATGCAGCACTGTTATTACTAATTTGAAACATGACGTTAAAAAAAATTCCAATCCGTTGAAGGCAGAATCTTTCCCTGTTCCTTAAACTGCAATTAAAATATTTATACACACTAATGAAAGATTTATTAGATTTTCTTGACATGCTTATGAATCACATCGTGGCAAAGCTGGAAGCAAAACAGATACTTCCAGACATAGGAAGTTTTATAAAAATGGAACCTAAAATTAAATGACAATTAAAAAATACAAGGATAAAGTAAAATTTATTATTTCTACACAATAAGTTGTACAACCATTTTTTATCACTAGACTGGTTTTTCAATCTATTTAAAAATGAGTCAAAACGATTATATTTTCTAAAGACATCTGTATTTATGAAAAAATATGTAATTTCTTTACACAGGTGTGTTAAAATAAAATTTTTTTTTTTAATGCAGATGTGTGGATTAAAGCTACTCTAGAGCTTTCCTGACATAAACATTGACAAATTACCTGCAAATTTCAGTTTGCACAAGTGATTAATCTGCTCTTCTGCAGTTGAAATTAATTATTACTTTCATATTTACATGACTTGCTCTGGTATGTCCAACCATTAACACACTGCCATTTGCCCCAGATCATTATTTTTTTTTTAATTAATTAATTTATTTATGGCTGTGTTGGGTCTTCGTTTCTGTGCGAGGGCTTTCTCCAGTTGCGGCAAGCGGGGGCCAGTCTTCATCGCGGTGCGCGGGCCTCTCACCATCGCGGCCTCTCTTGCTGCGGAGCACAGGCTCCAGACGCGCAGGCTCAGTAATTGTGGCTCACGGGCCCAGCTGCTCTGCGGCATGTGGGATCTTCCCAGACCAGTGCTCGAACCCGTGTCCCCTGCATTAGCAGGCAGATTCTTAACCACTGCGCCACCAGGGAAGCCCAAATAAAATTTTTTACTGCATTTGGTCAAAGGTAATTGAAAGAAAGGAAAAGAAAATTGATATTATTTGATCTTTTAAAAAATGCTAAAATAAACTAATCAAAAGAGACCTGGAATGAGTTTCTGAATATAAAAGTAAGTGCCATTTCAGTTAGTATCATAAAAGGAGTAATCACTACTCATTTTATCTCTAGTGTCTCAAATACTTTTAGCTCTGATTTTTTAAGTGGACCATAACAGATATGAAATGCTCAATGTATATGGATGTATGTCATGTTGCTCTAAATTAAATACTAGAAATTTAAGACATTTCTGAGCAGAATAAAATTAGTCAGTGTTGAGTAGTTTATTCCCTTTGTTCATCTATGAAGTGATCAAATCCCTTTTTCTCAAAAATTAATCACAGGTCCTTTTTTCTGTTTTCACCCATTAGTACATATGTAAGCTACTTTCAATCTTGAGTTTCAACCCTAATTTCAGAGTTTTTAAACAGCTTAAAAGGAAAAAGCAGAAGTAGGCAAAATAATAGATTTACTTCTTAGAGAAAACTGAAAAATAAAATTAAGGCAACCATTGCCTTAATTCAGTGTGTTTCCAAGCAGATCAACCCTGATATTCTCATCATGACATCCATATGTTTAATGGTTTAACTACCAACACTTGATTTGTGGCAATTGTAGTTGATCAATAAAAATAATTTGAGCTTCTTTTTCTCATCCTTCTGTCCTCCTGTACTTTTATTCTCTTTAAAAATATACCAAAGAATTGCCTTCAACTCCTTTCCTATCCTACCACATTATATCCTATCATATAATAGAGACCTTCAGGAGTGTTGAGTTAATTCTATATTGGGCAAAGCACTCAAGGCAAATATGTTACATAATTGATGATGTCTCCCTTCCCTGATCCCTGGATAGTAAATAGCACCCTCTTCCTCTCAGCACGTCCCATCTCCTTTACACACCTTTTTCTGCTTAACACTTATTATCACCTGACACCATACTAGATATTTCTATCTATAGAGTTGTTGGTTTGTTTATTATTTGTCTCCCTTTGCTAGGAGAATACCAACTCAGGTTTTTAATCCTTTTAAAAACACTTATAGTCACTTTCATATTGTTCTATAACTCAAGTTCTCGGTGTTAAGAGTACTTGGCATGCAATAAGCACAAAAATATATATACATGAATAAGGAAAATAAAAAACTGATGTATAAAACTTTTATTTATAATAGTATACAACCTTTAAGCATATATCTACTGTATAAATGGTGATACACCCTATAACTATATTGGAATGATAAAGCGATCTTTCATTGTCCTGGGTTCTGTTTCCTATTCTGACCTAGTGAGTGTGGGAGACTTGAGAAGATGGAATTTATAAAGAAAAGAGTCAATCAGCATATGGTAGAAAATAAACGTAAATACAGAAATGCTGTTAGACACTGGGATTATGTAACCAGGAGAGCAAGAATTCTTGCAGGCAGTATGACCTCATGATTGAGAACTTGAGCACAGGAGCTGGACAATCTAGCGCTTGATTCAGAGCAGCACCACCTACTAGCAGCAAGCTGTTGCGATACTAACTGACGTTTGAAAGATCCAGTTTTGATTATCTGTAAACTAGGAGTGCATACATTTTTTTTGCCTGCATAACATCCCTTCCTTTGGAAAACCATTCCTTTTTCCGTAAGAATCTCATATGATTCACGGATTGATCCCTGAATTTGCCTCAGAGCTATAGCAAAGGCTTTCTCTTTCTCTGTGAGTCTGACATACATGGACCATGTGGGTTACCACATGCAGAGAGGCTGTCTTGGAATGATACCAAGTAGCCATGAGAAATGGAGAGACAGAGAAAGAGAGAGAGATGGAAATTGTTATACATGCTGACATCTGGCCAGGCCTGAAGCCAGGTCATCCTTTGATGTTCAGAGTTAAGTAAATCAAAAATTTCCATTTCTCTTTTAAGTTGGGATTCTTACATTTGCAACAGTGACCGGCACGAAATAAGTGCACAGTAAGTTTTACTATGTTGGTGATGACTAACAAGTGGATGAGGAAGAGAAATCATTAAATAGAAGGGAGGGTTTTGAAAACTTCTTCTAAAGTTTTACTCCATTTTTGTGTATTTCATAATGAGGAGTGTCAATGCCGAGAATAGGAAGAACAGACAAAAGAAGGAGGAGAATTCATTTACTTCCATGAAACTTTCAAGATCTAGACCCACCAATTTTTCAGGAAGGCAGAAGGAGGAGATGGGACAAATTACTACAATGGTCTTTTACCATCCAGACCTCTTACTAAACACACAGCCCAAGCTCTCATAAACTTTTTAAACTTTTTATTTTGAAATAATTATAGATTCACAAGAAGTTGCCAAACAATTTACAGAGAAGTCCTATGTGTTCTTTGCTTATTTTCTCTCGAAGGTAATTATCTTGTATAATTATAGAACGATATCAAAATCAGGAAAGTGACATTGGTACAATCCATAGAGCTTATTCAGATTTAACCAGTTTTATGTGTACTTGTGTGTGTGTGTGTGTGTGTGTGTGTGTGTAGTTCTATGTAATTTGTGGTTCTATGCAAATCTGTGCAATTTATGAATTGCACAGATTCTTATAACCACCATCACAATCAAGACACAGAGCAATTCCATCACCACCAAGCTCCCTTGTACTTCCTTTTTTTAGCCATACTCACCCCCTCTCCTCATCCCTAACTCCAGGAGCCACCTGCTTTTCCTTTTATTTTGTTATTTTAAGAATGTTACATAAATGGAATCATACACTGTGTTACCTTTGGAGAATGGCTCCCCCACCCCCAACTCAGCATAATTCCCTTGGGATCCATTTAAATTGTTATATATTATCAGGAGGTTGTTCCTTTTTATTATATTACATTTAACCATTCACCTACAGAAGGGCATCCAGTTTTGGGCTATTGTGAATAAAGCTGCTGTGAACATTTGTGTACAGTTTTTGTGTTGACATAAGTTTTCACTTCTGTGAGATAAATGCCCTAGAGTGCAATTGCTAGGTTATATGGTAAGTGCTTATTTAATTTTATAAGAGATTGACAAACTATTTTCCAGAGTGGCAGTACCATATTACTTTCCCATCAGCAAAGAGTGATCCAGTTTCTCTGTATCCTTTCCAGCATTTGATGTTATTGTTATTTTTGTTTTTATCTCAGCCATTCTGATGGGTGTATAGTGATATCTTGTTGTGGGTTTAATTTGCACTTTCCTAATAGCCATTGATGTTGTGCATCTTTTCATTTGCTTGTTTGCCATCTGTATGTTCTCTTCAGTGAAATGTGTGCTAATGTCTTTTGCCCATTTTCTAATTAGATTGAGTTTTGAGAGCTCTTTCTGTATTCTAGATACAAGGTCTTATGTTGAATATATGATTCACAAACATTTTCTTCCAGTTTTCAGCTTGGCCCTTCATCCTCCTCATAAAGAGCAAAATTTTTAATTTTTTTGAAGTCTAGAATATTTTAATTTTTATTAAAAATTTTCATTGAGGTATAATTGATGTACAATATTATATGTTTCAGGTATACAACATAGTGATTCACAATTTTTAAAGGTTATACCCCATTTACAGTTATTATAAGATATTGGCTATATTACCTGTGTTGTACAATATATCCTTGTAGCTTACTTATTTTATACATAGTTGTTTGTACCTCTTAATCCCCTATCCCAACTTGCCCCTCCCCTCTTCTCCCCCCACTGGTAACCACTAGTTTGTTCTCTATAACTGTGAGTCTGTTTCTTTTTTGTTATATTCATTAGTTTGTTTTATCTTTTAGATTCCACACAGAAGTGATATCATACAGTGCAAAAATTTTAATTTTGGTGAGATGCAATTTATCACATTTCTCCTTTTATGAGTCATGCTTTTGGTGCCAAGTCTGAAAGCTATTTGCCCAGTCCTAGGTTCTGAAGATTTTCTCTTAAATATAAAAGTTTTATATTTTTGTATTTTGTTTTTAATTAAGCCTGTGATTATTTTTAAGTAAATTTTTACATAAAGTACAAAGTTTAACTCAAGATTCTTTGTTTCTTCTTTCTTTTTTTTTTTTTTTCTTTTTTTTTGCCTATGGATGTCTAACTGCTCCAGCACTGTTTTTTGAAAAAGCTCTCATAAACTTTTTTTAATAGTTTTTTAAAAATTTATTTTATTTATTTGTTTTTGGCTGCATTGGGTCTTCGTTGCTGCGTGCAGGTTTTCTCTAGTTGCTGTGAGCGGGGGCTACTCTTCATTGCAGTGCATGGGCTTCTCATTGCAGAGGCTTCTCTTGTTGTGGAGCCCCGGCTCTAGGCGTGCAGGCTCAGTAGTTGTGGTGCACAGGCTTAGTTGCTCCGCGGCGTGTGGGATCTTCCCGGACCAGGGCTCGAACCCGTGTATCCCGCATTGGCAGGCGGATTCTTAACCACTGTGCCACTAGGGAAGCCCTATTGTAAACTTTTAAGAATATTAAGTTGCCTTTGATTGTGTTTTCATCCTTTTGGTATTATTTTAAAAGCTGTTCAGAAAGTAGGATAACCACTTTTTATTCAAAGTCAATTTAGGATAATATTGTTTGCTTTGATTAGATTTTACTGTATCTGCAGCCTCTGAAAGCCATTTTTTGCTAACAGATCAATTGCATCTCATTACATCCCAGGAAAGGGAACAGCAGTGGTGACACCCCACCCACCCCGCAAAAAAAAAAAAAAAAAAAAAAACAGAAATGCTGTGAACTTTTCCAGACCAGAGAAAAATGCTGCTTGTAAAAATAATAATATCCACGTCCCAAGGGTCCCATCATTTAGCCTAGTTTCTTCTTCTTCAACAAAACCTGGCATTTATATGGGAATTAATGCTATCGCAAGAAAAATCAACACCTCAAGCATTACATGGAAACTGTTTTCAAAAAGCCCATGTAAGGAATAAGTCAGTTTACAGTAAGTGTAGATCAAAACATATGCTGGGACAAGACTTCATTTTCAAGAAAACATACTCCGTTTAGAACTTGAAAATGTCAAAGGAAAGAACTGTGTGATCCTTCCATCAACGGGAAAACTATACTGGAAAGTGAGTATGGGTCTGGAGATGGATGGAATAATAGTCTCTTTTCCCCTGCATCCAACACAAAGACCTTTACAGTCCTCGGGAAAATGTGTGCAGGTTTGTGAATACCCTAGAGAAAGAAATCAATCCGTCAGAAGACAGGCGAATTACACACTGCTGCTGCACACATGTATGTCCTTTACCTAACTGTGGTTTAGATACGAACACGATAGAATAGCATCAGATAGTATGCTTGGGGCTTCAAAATCCAATATGGTTGATTTACTAAGATTTATAGCTGCAAATTTGACCATTTCCTCAGCAATATATGCCTGTGAAATGATGATGATGATGATGATATAGCACTTATAAATATATTATTTCACTAAGAGGCGGTTGCAAAAAAAGATAAAAAGAAATACACCAAAATGGTGATTGTGATTGTTTTTATTTTCTCTCAATTTCACATGTTTTACAATGTGGCCAATTTACCTTTTAAATTAGAAATACATGTTCATATTCAAAAGATTATCAAGCTATACACTGAACACTTTGCATTTTATCATATGTAAATTATTTCTTTAAAAAGTACTGAAAAAATGGAGTGAAGGAAATGCATGTGCAAAACACACACTACCTATAAATCAATTTTGTTATTTTTCTTGAGGAAAAAAAAGACTTGAGAGACATACCAGTTAAGGGCAATGTAGGGAATTTGTTTAGATACTAATTCAAACAAATCAATTATACACAAATAAATAATTGGGGATTCAGAAGTGAATATTCTATAGTATTAAGGGAAATATTGTTATGATTCTAATGAATGTATAATTTGCATACAATAAAGTGCACAGATATTAGGTGTTCAGTATGACCAGTTTTAATAATTGTATCTGCTTTAACAATTTGGGTAGCCACCACCCAAAATAAGATATAGATGTAGATGTAGAAAATTTCCATCACCCCAGAAAGTTTTCTCCTGTTCCTTTCCAGTCAATAACCCCCAGCTCTTACCTCAGAGTAACCAATTTCTAGCTTCTAGCACAATAGGTTAATTTCACCTATTCTGTACTTCATATAAAAAGATCATACACTAACACACTCTTTTGTATCTGGCTTCTTTACATATCATTACATATCATTAAATTCACTCATTCTAAGTATACAATTGAATGACTTTTAGTAAGTTTACCAAGATGTGCAACAATCATATAATCCAGTTTTAGAATATTTTATCATCCCAGTAAGGTCCAGTAGGCCCGGGCTTCCATGATGGCACAGGGGTTAAAAATCCTCCTGCCAATACAGGAGACACTGGTTCGAGCCCTGGTCCGGGACGATCCCACATGGTGCGGAGCAACTAAGCCCGTGTGCCACAACTACTGAGCCTGCTCTCTGAAGTCTGCGAGCCACAACTACTGAGCCCATGAGCCACAACTCCTTAGCCCTTGTACCACAACTACCAAAGCCCGTGCGCCTAGAGCCCATGCTCTGCAACAAGAGACGCCACTGCAATGAGAAGCCCGCGCACCGCAACGAAGAGTAGCCCCCACTCGCCACAACTAGAGAAAAGCTCATGTGCAGCCAAAGACCCCAATGCAGCCACAAACAAACAAACAAATAAATAAAAAGAATCAGAGCAGAAACCAAAATTTAAAAAAAAAAAAAAAAGATCCAGTAGGGTCATTTTCAAGTAATCCCCATTTCTACATCCAACCCAGGCAGCTACTAATCTATTTTCTGTCTCCACACATTTGCCTTCTCTGGACAACTCATATAAACTGAATCATACAATTTGTGGTCTTTGTGTCTGGCTTCTTTCACTTAGCATAATATTTTTAGGTTCATCCATGTTGTAGCATTCCTCTTTATTGGCTGAATAATATTCCATTGTACAGATAGACCATATTTTATTTATTCATTCATCTCTTATTGAGTATTCGGGTTGTTTCGAATTTGGGGCTGGTGTGAAAATGCTGCTGTTAACACTCACATGTGAGTCTTTGTCCTCATATATGTTTTCATTTATCTTGTGTAGATAAGTAGGTGTATTACTGGGTCATATGGTACATTTATGTTTAACTTGTAAAGAAGCAGTCAAACTATTTTCCAAAGTGGCTATGTCATTTTACTCTCCCACCAGCAAAGTATGAGAGTTTTAGTTTTTCCATATCCTTGCCAACATCTGTTACTGTCTTTTTGATGGCATCCATTCTAGTGATTATATATCAAATAATGTTTTTGAGATCTATCCATGCTGTTGCATATACTAGTAGTTAACTTCTATTTATTGCTCAGTAGCATTCCATTGTATAAATATTCCACTTTAAAAACAATCCATTCTCCTGTTCATGGACACTTGGGTGGTTTCCAGTTTGGGGTATTATGAGTAAAACATTATCAACATTCTTGCACAGGTCTTTCTGTGCACTCAGACATTCCTTAACTTAGGATGGGGTTACTTCCCAATAAACCCATTGTATGAATATATCATAATTCGAAAGTGAATTTAATACATCCAACTTACCAAACATCATAGCTTAGCCTAGTCTATCTTAAACATGCTCAGAACAGTTACGTTAGCCTACAGTTGGACAAAATCACCTCACACAAAGCCTATTTTATAGTAAATTGCTTAATACTTCATGTAATGTATTGAACACTTTTTTTGAAAGTGGAAAACATAATGACTGTCTGGGTACAGAATGTTTTTAGTGTATTGGTTGTTTACTCTTGTGACCACATGGCTCACTGGGAAATGTGGCTCACTGCTTGGCTCAGCAGCATGGAAGAGGACTGTACCACATATTGCTAGCCCGGAAAACATCAAAATTCAAAATTCCAAGTATGGTTTCTACTGAATGCATATCACCTTCACACCATTGTAAAGCTGAAAAATCCTAAGCCAGGACCCTCTGTATATGTTTTTGTTTCTTTGGGGGTAAATTCCTAGGAGTGAAATTGCTAGGTGATAGTGTAGATGTATATTTAATTTTATGAGAAGTTGTAAAGTAATTGTGCTATTTTACACTCCCAGCACTGGAGTTCCAGTTGCTCCACATGCTCACCAACTTTTGATATCAATCATTTTTAATTTTAGCTTTCCTAATATTATTACTTTTTAAGGTGATGATAGGATTGGAGTTAATTTTTTGTGTGGCCTTATATTTTAGCGATAATGCTGAAATTTTTACAAATGAAATTAAATGTTATCTGGAATTTGATTCATAATAATCCAGTGGGGGGAGGGGCAAGGAGTGAGGTTGAGTTAGATAGAACATGTTTTGATGGTTTTGTAGCTGGGGAATGAATGCCTAGGTGTTCATTGAACCTTTCTCTCTAATCATGTGGTTTGAAATATTCCTAATAAAATGTTAAAACAATAAAACATTTTTTAATATATGTATACATTTTAAAAAATGAACCAAGTATTTAAACTGTTGAACCAGCCACAATATTTCACTTGGGAACATCTAAAATTTGTTCCTTAGGTATTACTTAGCAAATAACTGCCTCGGAGTACTAAAAGTTAATAGAGTATAAGTACCTTACACACAACTTCTCCTTAAAAACTACCCTTCTTGTATAAAAGAATATCATTGTTACATTTAGTAATAAAACAGCTCTATTGTCCCATGATTTGATTATTTCAGAGAGAAACAAGTCTTAATAACGAGGAAATGTTATCATTTAGAGCTTTTCTGACTAACATGGGTGATTCTCACGCGGGCTAATTCTTGTGAAATCCTGATGGTATCAGTTGTACCACCTAAGAAAAATCTATTGGCAAGAAAATAGAAGCATTCATAATAACTTTTTTTCTCTGAGCACTTTGATTATCCTAGGAACATGGAAAACTATTTAAAGTCACTGTAATCAATGTAGTAAGTGCTCAATAAATATTTGTTGAATGATGTCCCACCCATGATTGATTGGTGGACAATAAGATAGGTATAGCAAAAACCTGCTGACCAAAGTTCAGTTTCCTTAGGCCTTAAATTGAATGACCTGGTGTTGGGATCCTGGATACACCTGCTTTTCAAGTAAAGTTTCTTTTAGAGCTTTGTGTATGTCAGCTTGGAGTCTGTCATTCTGGGGGATGGTTACCCTGTGTGCCATAGTTTACTGTGAATCTAGGATGTGAATATAATCTCAGAGGGCTGTGAGGGATCATGGATTTTGTTTTATTTTGCATCTCTGTATATAGGGGAAGTTACAATACAATACATACTTTTTTTGGTAACAGTTTAACACCAAATTTATAAAGATATTAACTTGAAATCATGGTTCCCTAGATTTCCTGGCAAAGTTTGGAAATCTTTTAATTAAGCTTTTTAGTGATGAAGTGTTTTCAGTCTGTAAAGTGTGATATTCAAGGTTAAAAGGAGTAAAACAGGTTGTGAGGCTTTGGGTAGGTATAACTCTTCCTTCCAGTAAGACTTTCCAAAAAGCAAATTGGCTGTAAATGTTGGACTATGTTTCCTAAAAATAAACAAAAATTTATCAATTATCAGAAATATTGTTTACATGTAATTTATATTGTATAGAAACTACTTTAAAAGATTTTCTCCTCAATATTTCAAAGAAAAAAAAGAAATCTTGGAAATGCTTCCTAGAAGACTTGTAAGAAGTACTACCACTTGCCCTTGACTTCAACTACATAAATCTATAACCTCCTATTGGATATATTTTCTTACCTGTTTTGAAATCTCTTTGTAAGATTATTCACGTTTCTACTAAACAGAATTTTATAATAATAATCCTGACATTACACACCTGAAACGCCTGTATATTAGACTAAAAAATGTCAGGAACGCAATATTGTGATATAAAAAGATACGCATTAACCAGTAAAATAAATGTCAGAAATTTTTCTCTTTAAACGTTATCTGTCATTTTAAGGAAAATGTTTAGAAGTGTAATTGTAAACATTAGAAAACTGTCAGAATAAAAGAAAATTGAAATCTAACAAAACAATAAAGTCACTGTAATCAAATTATTATTAAATCATTAGCATTATTTTCAATAATTTAAGGAGACTAAATAACTTGTCCAGATGACAGATGAATAAATGAGAAAGAAAATTATCTTTGGATATAGATTTCTAATGTATTATTTTTGTTCTTATTTGTTAGAAGTTAGTTATAATATTTATTGGTGATATCAAAACTGCCAAACATTAGCATTCTCATTTATAATGGTTGCTATTTTTAAAAACACAGTAAGGACACACTCAAAAAGGACACCATCTAGACCCAGTCACACAAGATAACTGATCACTCTTATGTCAAAGGACAGCTCAGAGAACACAGCCTATTCTAAACATCACCCCTAAGCATTATTAACATTCTCTTGGGACAGAAGCAAAGAAGGCTCTCGTTGCCTGTCAGTAGCTTTAATGGCCAGACTTTCATTTCCAAGCACACACTGTACTTATTTAAAACATAAAGATATCAAGTGGATAATGTCTCCTTTCTTCTCCAAGGTTTGATTGATGATTTCATTCTGTGACTTTCTACTCTGTGAGGATATGATTTCATGAGAGTCGTTTTAATTCCCCAAGAGAGAACTGAAGTGTTACTTTTTTTGTTATTAATTGTGAAATCTTAAAATTCATTTGACTCATTTTTGAATCTTATACACCAAAAAATAACACACTCCAGGCATCCTGAATTATTTTACTTTATCCCGTATAACTCTAGATTCATGAGCCATACTTAGCTAAGCTCAGCTGGATTGTGATTATGGTAAATGTAAATGGCTCTAGAGATGCCCTAAATCCTGTATCTCCTCAAGTGAAGGATCCTTAAACATCACAAAAGTACCTGAAAATTATATGCCTGTCATGAATTACATTAAAAATAACATCAGCAGAATGTCTATTTCCAAATGCCTTTTTTTGTACAGAAATACAAGTAACAGAAAAGTGAAAATTTAAAGTTTATAGAAGTTTGTTTTATGAACAAACCTTCTGCTGACTTAGGTATTTAAAGTGCCCTTGCTTTGGCAGCCATTATTGAAAATATATTTACTATTTTTTCTCAGTCTCTTGGAGAAATTTTCATTTCAAATTATTGAGTTATTTGATGTAAATGACTACTCTTTCCAACACTTTCCATGCACATTTTTTTTTCTAGTAGTGACCTTCAAACAGCATTTTCTTTCATGATATAAAAAGTCCAAGCTAAGCCTCATATTTTTCTTTCATATTTGGATGTTTCTCGTGGATGCGTCATGCCCAAGGCAAGATAGAGCTGCACATAAGGAACAAAGTGTGTCTCCCCGTAAGTGACTAAGAGATGCTGCATTAGAGGCAGCCAAACAAACCAACAACAGTCATTTTTGTTCCAACTGCCTTTTGAATAATCATTTCTTATGAGCTCCACCATCCAGACCTCCCCACTACTTGTAACTATCAACAGATTAGCTAGAGGATAAGCAGTTGGGTTCAGTAACAATATACTAAATTTTGTGAGGGAATTTATATTATCTAGAGATATTCACAAGTTTGTAGTTTCATAAGTTCTCAAGATATATCCTGGGAGAAGGCCAAGGGTCCACAGAGTTAACTATACATATTTTATATATGAGAAAAAGAAAGTTCACGGACAGTAAGTGACTTTCTCAAGTCTGATTCATACCCAGATCTGTCTAACAAGAAAGCCTATTTCCTTCCGCCATGAGTAGGACCTTCTAAGCAGTGACACTGAGCAAACATTCTGGGTACAGGTGATATTTGCCCTTTTAAATCCAAGTTTGAGCTATGTAATGATAATAATAATAATAGAGTCCACAAACCCATAACTGCAATTTTTAAGTCACAAAAGCCCAAACTAGGTTTTATAACTCATTTGGCAGAGAAATCTGACATGACCTGAATTAATTTGGTGGCAAAACTTGGCCTGAAATGTAAAGACTACTCATAGCCCTTATTTATACCATCTACTTTGAGTATTCAACATTTTGCAGCAGAGATATTTATCTGTTCATTACAGGATTCTTCCCCAGACCAAATGGGAGTTTTTTTGTAATTCATGGTAAACATATGATGTTATTTTTCAAAAGCCAAAAAATTCTGAATTCTGACACACATCTGCTCCAAGGGTTTTAGGCAAGGAATTAGAGATCTGAATAACAACAGCAACAATAATAATAACACCGACAGTAAAGGTTGAATTTTACAGTTTTATCTCATCTTTATTTTTTTTATAAAATAATTTCATATATATTTTTATTGCATTTGTCATCATAATGTGAAAACTTCCTAATTTCTTTGAATAGGTTTGCCCTGATTATCTATTTAGAGGGAAGAAAAATCATGACTCAGCTCTTGACTCCATGAAGTCTCTTGGTCATATGTAACCTGACATCAAAAGACCAAATTTGCTAATTTTGTGGTTATTATTGTTTGTAATGAATATTTTTAAATCTCGTATTTAATATTAACTTCCTGTCCTTACATATGTGAAAGGAAGTTCAGAATTTTTACATTTACTAAATGTCTCTGACATTTTGGTTTCTATTGTCAGTACTTCCTCCTTGATGCTCACCCTTATTACCTCATTCTAAACCTTCTGACAGGCTTTCCAGCTTTGCAACTTATCCCATCAAGTCAATATTCTTTTAAAAATGTTGACTCTCATACTATTATTTCTGTATTCTGAAACCTTAGGTGGTTTCAAGACTCTAATCCCCAGGTTTTTTAGTTTGATATTGGAGGCCTTTTCTAATCTGAACCTTAAGGGCTAAAATACCTTGGCTTGGTCTTGCCTCTATTTTGATTCTCCTAATAATGTTCATTCTGTCCTACCCATCATCCATTTATCCAGTTCAAGTAAGAAATAAAGGTATGCTTAATTCTGTAGCAACCTCTTTATCTCTTACCAAAGTCACTGAGTTGGTTAATAATTGATGGATTCCTAGACCCCATCCCAGTCCTCCTAAATTAAAATCTGGGATTTGGTCTGAAAATCTGCATTTTTAACAAACTGCAGTTAATTCTTAGAAACTCTGCTCATAACCTCTTTAGAGAATTTGTCTTATGCTGTTTGGCATCTGCCTGATTCCTGGGTGTTTGATTTATATTTATGTAATATGAAATAACATCACACATTAAGTCATTGACACAATTAAAAAAAAAAAAGACCTGGCTTTTGTAAATAGTGCTGCAAAGAACATCAGGGTGCATGCATCCTTTCGAATTATGGTCTTCTCCGGATATATGCCTAGGAGTGGGATTGCTGGGTCATATGGTAGCTCTATTTTTAGTTTTTTAAGGAACCTCCATACTGGTCTCCATTATGGCTATACAAATTTTTTTAATTAATTTTTATTGGAGTATGGCTGCTTTACAATATTGTGTTAGCCTCCACTGCACAACAAAATGAATCAGCCACACACATAGAGATAACTCCTCCCTTTTGGACTTCCCTCCCACTTAGGTTACTGCAGTGCACTGGGTAAAGTTCCCTGTGCTATACAGTATGTTCCCACCAGTTGTTTATTTATACATAATATCAATAATTTATGTGTGTCAATCTCAGTCTCCCAATTCCCCTCACCCCACCCCTTTCCCTCTTGGTATCCATACATTTATTCTCTATGTCTGTGTCTCTAATTCTCCTTTGCGAATAAGATCATCTATACCATTTTTCTAGATTCCATATATATGCATTATTATATGATATTTGCTTTTCTCTTTCTGACTTACTTCACTATGTATGACACTCTCCAGGTCCATGCACGTCTCTATAAATGACCCAATTACATTCCTTTTTATGGCTGAGTAATACTCCATTGTATTGGCTTCCCTGGTGGCGCAGTGGTGAAGAATCCACCTGCCAATGCAGGGGACACGAGTTCGAGCCCTGGTCCAGGAAGAGCCCACATGCTGTGGAGCAACTAAGTCCGTGCACCACAAGTACTGAGCCTGTGCTCTAGAGCCCGTGAGCCACAATAACTGAGCCTATGTGCCAAAACTACTGAAGTCTGTGTGCCTAGAGCCCGTGCTCCGCAACAAGAGAAGCCACCGCAATAAGAAGCCCACGCACTGCAACAAAGAGTAGCCCCCGCTCGCCGCAACTAGAGAAAGCCTGCACACAGCAACAAAGACCCAATGCAGCCAAAAATAAATAAATAAAGTAAATAAATTTATAAAAAAAATATTCCATTGTATATATCTACCATATCTGCTTTATCTATTCATCTGTTGATGAACATTTAGGTTGTTTCCATGTCCTGGCTATTGTAAATAGTGTTGCTCTGAACATTGGGGTGCATGTGTTTTTTTGAATTATGGTTTTCTCTGGGTATATGCCCAGTAGTGGGATTGCTGGGTCATATGGTAATTCTATTTTTAGTTCTTTAAGGAACCTCCATACTGTTCTCCATAGTGGCTGTATCAATTTACATTCCCACCAACGGTATATGAGGGTTTCCTTTTCTCCACACCCTCTCCAGCATTTATTGTTTGTAGATTCTTTGATGATGGCCATCCTGGCCGGTGTGAGGTGATACCTCATTGTAGTTTTGATTTGCATTTCTCTAATAATTAGTGATTTTGAGCATCTTTTCATGTGCCTCTTGGCCATCTGTATGTCTTCTTTGGAGAAATGTCTATTTAAATCTCACCCCCCCCATTTTTTGATTGGGTTATTTGTGTTTTTGATATTGAGCTGCGTGAGCTGTTTGTATATTTTGGAGATTAATCCCTTGTTGGTTGCTTCATTTGCAAATATTTTCTCCCATTCTGTGGATTGTCTTTATCTTTTGTTTATGGTTTCCTCTGCTGTGCAAAAGCTTTTAAGTTTAATTAGATCCCATTTGTTTATTTTTGTTTTTATTTTCATTACTCTAGGAGGTGGATCTTCCTGTGATTTATGTAAAAGAATGTTCTGCCTATGTTTTCCTCTGAGAGCTTTATAGTGCACTATTTACAATAGCCAGGACATGGAAGTAACCTAATGTCCATCGACAGAGGAATGGATAAAGAAGATGTGGTACATACATACAATGGAATATTACCCAGCCATAAAAAGGAATGAAATAGTGCCATTTGCAGAGACGTGGATGGACCTAGAGACTGTCATACAGAGTGAAGTAAGTCAGAAAGAGAAAAACAAACATCATATAATATCGCTTATATGTGGAATCTAGAAAAATGGTACAGATGAACTTATTGGCAGGGCAGAAATAAGAGTCACAGATGTAGAGAACAAATTTACAGTTACCAAGGGGGGAAGGGAGGGTGGGACAAAATGGGAGATTGGGATTGACATATATACACTATTGATACTGTGTATAAAATAGATAACTAATGAGAACCTACTGTTTAGCACAGAAAACTCTGCTCCATGATCTGTGGTGACCTAAATGGGAAGGAAATCTAAAAAAGAGTGAATATGTGTATACGTATAACTGAGTCACTTTACTGTACAGCAGAAACGAACACAACATTGCACAGCAACTATACTCCAATAAAAAAAAAAAAAAAAAGACCTGGCTTTTAACTTCTTAAAATAGAAATGAATTCAAATAAGAAACAGAGAATGCTGGGGTGTGTGTGTGTGTGTGCGTGTGCGTGTGCGTGTGTGTGTGTGTGTTTCTTTTTTCTAAGTTTTTCTTAAATAGAAGCCTCTCTGGTGATTTGATTTAAAGAGGAATGGCACTAAATTTTTATTTAGTTGTCTTAATATAATTTGACCACAGTAACAAATTAAGGGCTTTAGTGACCAGTGTTGTGAAATAGGGTTCTGGCAGATATTAAGAAAATGACAGGATATAATTCTCATATAAGCATAAAAAATGTTTCTTTGCCTCATAAATTATGGATGATCAGTTGTACATATTTAATCAAGATACTTCTTTACTCTCTAGAAAATTTTAAATTTAAATCAGGTTTTCAAATATCAGTGGTTTTCTAGATCAGTAGTTTTCAATCTTCTTTTTTCTGCCTCAAAACACAGAGGGATACAACATATTCCCTTCAATAACAGCAAATCACAAAATATCATTTACACAGCCAGCAACAATTCCTACGCCTGGAGTCCAACAGAACAAGACAGTGTATCAGTTTGGGTTTTAATAAACATCCAATACATTTCATTTATTTCCTTTTACATGTTCTAGATGCTCACTTCTTATAGCTTGAACTTTGCTAGCCTATGTTGCAGGATTAGGGTGAGGGGAATCTAGAATGGATGATAGAGGAGGTAGATAACAAATATCAACTATAGCCTTGAGATCATTTGCAGCAGTGGGGACAGTAGCTTGTTCCATTAACTGTCCTGACTTGAGTCTTTTGTAGGGATTGTGGCCAGCCACCAACTTGAGGGCTCTGGACTGGACTCAATGTAGGGTCAGGCCTCAAGCATATAAAAATACTCTTTTCAGTGAGTATATTCTAAGGGATCAGAGGTTATCTCCTAGGAGTTAGCCAGGGCTCAGTCCTATAGAGACAGGCTTTCTTTGGAATGCACAGGTTTGGGGAAACCCAGACCTGCTAAGTTAACCTTTTACTGCACACATGTATTGGTTTCATCTTCCTAACTACAGCACATGGTCCTCAAAGAAAAGGATCATATATTTACACAGTTTTACCTGAAGTGAATACATACTTGGTTGTCTCTTTGCCAGAGTCAGAGCAAATCAGCATTTCAAAATTCCTGAACTTAGTTTTCTCCCAAGAACATGTTTCAGTATTACATTTTGAAAAATACTCTGGAACTGCTCTATAAAACTGGTTTGACACCCATGTTGATTGCATGCAGTTATTATTTACCTCCGTGAAAAGCTCAAGGATCCCCACTCTCGTTGACTTTCTACTCCAAATGTGGATCAGGGTCAAGGGCAAGGTTATTTTATTGGATCACAGTGCCAAGAAGGAATTTCATTGTTAATGCAGAGGAGTGAAAAGTCCAAGCTTTCCCAGATTCATGTCTTTCTGACCCTTCCTTTTTTGCTCTCTTCCATAAACCCCAAACCAATTAAATCAGAATATCTGGAATTTGGGACCAGGACCCCAGGTGATTGTAATGTGAAGCTAGGGCTGAGAACCAGTTATGCAGAGGGCCGAGATTCAGGTGAGGGCTCAGACAGGCAGGTGTGGAAGAATCCTTCTAACCTACTTAGACTGGTTCCAGCCTAAATGTGGCCCGTGGATTAGCAGCATTGACTCCACCTGGAAGCTTGTTAGAGATGCAGAATCTTAGGCCCTACCCAGCTAGATTAAGTCAGAATCTGAATTGTAACAAAATATTTAGGTGATTTACTGTATATTAAAATTTCAGAAGCGGTGACCTAGGCAAGAGGACTCCTCCTTATACCCCAGGGCTCCATATTGAAATTAGAGACCAAATCTCTAGCTGATAAGTGTTCCTTGGTCTGGCACATTTCTTCCTGTAGATGGTTGGTGAAGGATGGAATCAGGTTCCTATCATTTCCATCTCATTCAGTCTGTCATCTTAACTCTACTTACAGTTATTTGCAGGGGGTAAAGAGAAGAATGGGAAGATGCCAGAAGCTAGTCCATCAATTATATCAGCTTATGTAATTAGGAGATATGTTCACAGTGGGTTTCCACTATACTCAAGAGGCTTATTTTACAAAGTAAAGATAATAAGGTTTCAGGGAATTGGCTAAAAATCTTCTGTGACTTTTAATGAGTAAAATTTGGGAGAAGAGAAGTCAGTAATTAACATCCCATGGTCATTACACTTGGGCACTAAGCTACTAAATGGCAGTCTATGCCAGGCCTAGACCTGCCTTAAAGGAGTTTCAGTCAAATCCTTCCACCCCAGATGCTCTGAGCTGACCAGCCTTGTCTCTGGACCATTCTGCCAGCAACAGCCTTAGAGGAAGACTTGAGATTTTAAGATAATGGCTTACAAAACTCAGACCTTGAAAATGATGGTAATGAATCATTTTGGAGCACTTACTATGTGCTAAGCATTGTTCTAAGAGCCTTAAAAGTATTAATTCATTTAATCTTCACAACTGTTTGAGATACTATTATTATTCCTCTTATACAGGTGGGGAAACCAAGATACAGAGAAGTTATATAAATGGTAAAGCAGGATTCAAACCGAGGTGGCCTGATACGTCCAACACAAGGCAGTAGACCTTACTATATGGAGAATCAATATAGTAAAAGGGAAGGAGGCCATTGGACTCTCTCTTTTGCTCATCTGGGAGTATTTCTAAGTTCTACAAACAATTAGATAGATGCAGACTTCAAAATCTTCAGTAATATTTTATCTCTCCAATGCAACACCTTTCAAACTTTAATGGGCATATGAATGAGTCAGGAATCTTTTTTAAAATGCAGATTCTGACTCAGAATATCTAGAGTAGGGCCCAAGATTTTGCATTTCTAATAAGCTCCAATTTAACGTTAATGTTGCTGGTCCAGGGTCCACACTTTGAGTAGCGAGGCCACAGGATACATAAATATATATTTTTTAATGCATAAAATCACAATCTCACCTCTTGCTAAATAGATTATGTAGCAAGCATTTCATCCTACAAGTCTGTGAGGTTGCTCCAATCTAACTGTTAGTAGGACTTAGAAATGCTCTGCAGAGGGGCAAAGGGAGAGTCAAATGGTTTCTGATACTCTGTGGTGAGAATCTGAATTTTTGTACTCTTGTAATTTGGTATCACTGATATGTTTAGCATGAAGGTATTCTAAAGTATGTTTCTTACCTCACTGATGATAGTAGTTGCTAATGTTATTTCCTTAGTTGATACCTAACCTGCTTAATGTTTCAAATTTTACCTAAAATAATAAACACATGAACCAAATAAATAGTAAAAAATAGTAATTTAACTTCCAGATTGTAGACACAAGTGAATTCTCTTTTATTGCACTCTGTCATAGTGAAATAAACAATAAAAATGTTTTATATATATTATTTTGAAAAGATGCTGAAGTTTGGATTTTAAAAGTGGGCTACAGAATGTAGATCAAAAATATTTATTGCCTACATGGCACAAGGGAGCACAAATTGCAAAATGATAACTCACACCTATCCTTTTAAATTTTAAAGTGAGGCAAATGTCAAAGGTATTTGCGTAATATGATGTATTATTCAAAAAAGAAAGTACACAGTTTTCAGACCAGCATATATAATTTGATGTCAATAGTACAGACAGACTCACACACACTCAAGAAAGAGACAAGAGTATGTACTGAGATTATCTATACCAGAAAATGGCCCAGCAGCTCCTTGTGAACATGAAACTTCTTAAGACTCAAGTTCATCATGCTTTATGATGAAAGTTGAATTCCACCTCTTCTGCTTGCCTCAGGGTGGAAGACTCAGTGAAAAGGACAAAAATCAGGAAGGATATATTGAAGCAAGCAGTATAGTCATGCAATGGTTTCCTGAAAAAGTTACAATTAGTTCAAATTATGAATATAAAAATTAAATCATAATATCAGTGCACGTCTCTCTTTTCAGACCTCATTTGTTTCTAGAAATTTGAAAGTTGATTTCTAATACAAAATTGTCATGGATGCCTAGAGCCCACATTCCTAATTCTGAATCTGCAATTTCATCAGATGTCTGGATAAGAAACTTAATAACTTTTTACTGCACAGTCTCCATTGTCCCTCAAGATGTCATAGCTTCAGCTGGGACATTTAGAACTAGAACCTGGAGCTTCAGGAGTAAGAGCCTTCCAGAAGGAAACTCAGCAGCTCCTTCCCCAGACAATCAAAGCTGTGTGAATCTTCTCCTTGGACTGGGCCACTTCTTAGTTGCTCACTGGAGGCTCCACAGACAGCCCCAGAGACAGCAGAGCAGAACTTCCTTGGAGTCAGGTACATCAGACAGATGCTGCTCCAAATCCTGATCCTGAAACTCACGGCCGGTTTTATGCTTTTTTTTTTTTTTTTTTTTTCCTTCTAGGTTCTAAGACCTAGAACACTGCTCAGGTGCCTTGACAGCTGAACAACTTATCCTAACTCCTTCAGCACCTCCACCAAAGGACAGCTCTCCACAGGCTCTGGTCTAGGTTGAACAGCTTTTTCAGTGGACAAAAATTCTTAGAGCTGTATAAGGGAAGTAAGACTATGGAGTAGTGCACCATATCAGCCTCCTACCTATCCTTCAACTAGGGCAAGTGCCTGCCAGAGATGTTGTTCGGTTATGTCTGAACTCAGATGTAGGGGAGCTTAGGCAAAGCCATAGATTCCCCTTCATATGAGCTCTTCTGAGAGCAGAGGGGACGTATAATAATAACAATAGCACTTACCCAGCACCTGTTACCTGCTATGTACCAGGCAGGCACTGTTATAAGAAGTTTACACAAAGTATTTTGCAAGGCAGCTACATAAAATATTGTCACAAAGTAATATTTTATTAATGTAAAGTAACATTATCTCCATTGTATAGATGAGGAATCTGAAGGGTAAGTGACTTAATAATTGAGTACATGTAAAGGACTTAAAACTGTGCCAGGCACATAGTAGACTCAATAAATGCTACTTATTTCTCACTAAAGAAAGTCCTCAAACCACGAGGGAAGAGAGAAAGAAAGAAGAAAGGAACAGAGAAGAACTACAAAAAACATTCAGAAAACAATTAATAAAATGGCAATAAGTTCATATCTATCAATAATTACTTTAAATGTAAATAGACAAAATTCTCCAGTCAAAAATCATAGAGTGGACTTCCCTAGTGGCGCAGTGTTAAGAATCCGCCTGCCGATGCAGGGGTCACGGGTTCGAGCCCTGGTCCAGGAATATCCCACATGCTGCAGAGCAACTAAGCCCGTGCGCCACAACTACTGAGCCTTCGCTCTAGAGTGCGCAAGCCACAACTACTGAAGCCCGCGCGCCTAGAGCCCGTGCTCCGCAACAGGAGAAGCCACCGCAACGAGAAGTCCGCGCACTGCAACGAAGAGTAGCCCCCGCTCACCGCAACTAGAGAAAGCCCACGTGCAGCAGTGAAGACCCAATGCAGCCAAAAATAAATAAATAAAATAAATTAAAAAAAAAATCATAGAGTGGCTGAATGGATAAAAACAAACAAACAAACAAACAAAACATCTATATGCTGCCTACAAGAGACTCACTTCCAAAGTAAAGACACACACACAAACTGAAAGTGAAGGGATGGAGAAAGATATTCCATGCAAATAGAAATAAAAAGAAAGCTGGTGTAAGTATATACTTATCAGACAAAACAGACTTTAAAACAAAGACTGTAATGAAAGACAATGGGCATTATATAATGATAAAGGGGTCAATCCAGCAAGAAGATATAACACTTATAAATATACATGCACCCAACATGGAGCACCAAAATATGTAAAGCAAATATTAACAGACTTAAAGGGAGAAACTGACAGCAATAATAGTAGGGGACTTTAACATCCCACTTACATCAATGGATAGATCATCCAGACAGAAAATCAATAAGGAAACATTGGCCTTAAACAACACATTAGATCAAATGAACTTAATAGATATATGTAGACTATTCCATCCAAAAGTAGCAGAATATACATTCTTCTCGAATGCATATGCAACGTGCTCCAGGATAGATATTATCAGAAAGACAAGAAATAACAAGTGTTGGTAGCAAAGGGAACCTTCATGCACTGTTGGTGGGAAAGTAAATTGGTGCAACCACTATAGAAAACAGTATGGAGTTTCCTCAAAAAATTAAAAATATAACTACCATACAATCCAGCAATTCCACTTCTTGGTATCTATTTGAAGAAAACAGAAACACTAATTTGAAAAGATATCTGCAACCCTATGTTTATTACAGCATTATTTACAATAGTCAAGATATGACCACAACCTAAGTATCCATTGATAGATGAATGAATAAAGAAAATATGATAGAGAAAGAGAGAAAGAGAGAGAGAAATACTACTCAGCCATATAAAAGAATGAAATCTTGCTATTTACAGCAACATGAATGAACCTTGTGGGTATTATGCTAAGTGGTCAGACAGAGAAAGACAAATACAACATTATTTCACTTACATGTGGAATCTAAAAAACAAAACAAACAAAACAAAACATAACCCAGACTCATAGATACAAAACACAGATTGGTGGTCGCTAGTGCAGAGGGGAGTTGAGAGGGAACAAATGGGTGAAGGGGATCAAGAGGTACAAACTTCCAGTTATAAATAAGTCATGGGGATGTAATGTACAATATGGGTAATACAGTCAATAATATTGTATTAACTTTGTATGGTGACAGATGGTAACTAGACTTATTGTGATGATTATTTTGCAATGCACACAAATGCTGAATCATTATGTTGTACACCTGAAACTAATATAATATTGTATGCCAAATATACTTCAATAAAAATCTTTAAAATGTTAGTTATTTTAATCACACAGTTAGTAAGCGGCAGGGTTGGGATTCAAATAAAGGCATCCCACACATTAACCATTCACCTTCTACTGCCCCTTCTATGTAAACTGAGCTCCGAGAATAGCCTTAAGTATCCCATAGTTACTCCATATATATCTAGAAACAAGATATTCTAATACAAAAATATGATCATGTTACTTATCACTTGTATGATAAGGCCAACTCTCCTTAGCATGGCATTTGAGGCTTCTCACCATCTCATCCCAGCCACTGCTCCCCAACACCCCTTGTTCCAGCCCATTGTTCCCCTCACCATGGCAGTATTCCTGGCTTGTTCAAATATCGCTCTCTCCCTCTCTCTCTGTATGTGTGTTCATGCTCCTCCTTTTGAAGTGCTCTCTTCCAACTTCCATACCTAATACCACTCCATCAATAAAGCTTTCCCTAAACCCCTCTTTCACTCCTAATCCCATCCTGTGGAACTGCTGCCTCACATCTTCTTCTGCAGGAAGTTTCTCACAC
The DNA here is from genome assembly GCF_965194825.1 of Balaenoptera physalus. NCBI lineage: Eukaryota > Metazoa > Chordata > Mammalia > Artiodactyla > Balaenopteridae > Balaenoptera > Balaenoptera physalus. Next base: position 75,069,244 of record NC_138884.1, on the reverse strand, counting down.
CTCCCTATAGCACTGACTACACAATACTAAAGTCTCATGGTTTATATATCAACCTCTCCCACTGGATTGGGCACTCCTTGAGAGGAGGACCACAAGCAATGATTATTTGGAAAGCATTCATAAAACAATTATTATTCAGTACCAGGCTCTATGTCCACTATAGTACATCAGCTGTAACTTCTGGATATTGATTTGTTTGGCCCTTTGGCTAGGAAGTTTCCTCTTCTCCATTATATCACACCTCAGTTTGGGCTCAGAAGCAAATCCTGAGATAAGGATTGCAGTGAAAGCAGTTTGGGAGGTTCAGGAAGTACTAGCAGGGGATGAGGAACTAGGACAGGGAAAGGAAGGAAGCAGTAAAGTAAAAAAACCCTAGAGGAAGGGTTGTTGGGTATTTGTACACCATGTCCCATCAGTCCTTGGTTGAGGGTGCTTGGGGTATTAATTCCCTACTCCTTTCTTCTAGCCCTCCCTTTTTAACTGAGAAAAGCACATGGCTCTGGAAAAGCACTTAGTCAAAGAGGTGCAGATCCTGGCATCTGGAAGTGGGCTAGAGCATGCCGCGGTGGCAGGGGAGGAATCTGGGTGTGGCACTGACAGCGTCTGCTAGGAAGCCACTCTAAAACACCCTAGGGTTGGGAGAAAAGCAAACCCTGTACACTGTTGGTGGGAATGGAAATTGGCGCAGCCACTATGGAAAACTGTATGGAGGTCCAAAAAACTAAAAACAGAATAACCATATGACCCAGCAATTCCACTCCTGGGTATATATCTGAAACAAGAACACTAATTCGAAAAGATACATGCACCCCAATGTTCATAGCAGCATAATTTACAATTGCCAAGATATGGAAGCAACCTAAGTGTCCATCAACAGATGAATGGATAAAGAAGATGCGTTATGTGTAGAATACTATTCAGTCATAAAAAAGAACAAAATTTTGCTGTTTGCAGCAACATGGATGGACTTGGAGGGCATGATGCTATTATGCTAAGTGAAATAAGTCAGACAGAGAAAGACAACTATATGATATCACTTATATGTGGAATCTAAAAACTACAACAAACTAGTGAATATAACAAAAAAGAAGTAGACTCAAACAAACTATAGAACAAACTAGTGGTTACCAGTGGTGGAGGGAAGAAAGGGGTTGGGGAGTGGGAGGTACAAACTATTGGGTGTAAGATAGGTTACAAGGATATATTGTACAACATGGGGAATATAGCCAATATTTTATAATAACTATAAATGGAGTATAACCTTTAAAAATTGTATTAAAAAATTAAAAAATAGAAATGCCCCAAGGTTGTGGAGGAGGAACGTGAGTTAGAATTCTGGAAGGTTTCCAGTCGTTCTCACTTGATAGTAGTTTCTTTCTTTCTTTTTTTTTTTTAAATTAATTAATTAATTAATTAATTTATTTATTTATTTATTTTTGGCTGCGTTGGGTCTTCGTTGCTGCACACAGGTTTTCTTTTTAGTTGCAGCGAGCGGGGGCTACTCTTTGTTGTGGTGCACAGGCCTCTTATTAAGATGGCTTCTCTTGTTGTGGAGCACGGGCTCTCGGCACGTGGGCTTCAGTAGTTGTGGCACGTGGGCTCAGTAGTTGTGGCTCGTAGGCTCTAGAGCACAGGCTCAGTAGTTGTGGCGCATGGGCTTAGTTGCTCCGCAGCATGTGGGATCTTCCCGGACCAGGGATCGAACCCTTGTCCCCTGCATTAGCAGGCAGATTCTTAACCACTGTGCCACCAGGGAAGTCCCGATAGTAGTTTCTTAACTCCTAGAACACAACACAAATTCCCTATCTTTGGAACTAAAGAACATAGATGGTTGGAAGCCTGAAAGTAATATGAGATTGAACCCATGGATAAAGTCTAATATAAATTGGTACCAGGATTATGTTTGCATTATAGATGAAGTTATAACTTCAAGGAATAGCTGAATATCCACTATACGTCAAGAAATTTAAAAAAATGTTTTAGTCAAAACAAGATGAGCACAAACTGCAAATGAAGAACATGGCCTTCAGTCATGGAGAAGTCAAATAAATATAAAGACATTTAAAGATCAAGTTAATAAAGAAGTCAGCAGATGGGATCTGGGAGAGTACACCTCAAAGGAAAAAAGGTATTAAGAACCTGAATAGCCATACAATGCAACTGTGCTTGTGGTCCAAAGATCTCTGGGTTTTCATCAGGGAGTTTTACGGAGAACAAACCAATATAGGAGAAAAATATAAATGGCTAGAATCTCTGATAATAGCTTATGGGGAGTAGTGCTATGTTATTTCTTTAATTTCCCCAAGCAGTGTTTTTACAGCTATCTAAGTAAGCAAAATGCAATTTTTAAAAAGTAACTTCTTGCAAGGAGTTCTGTGAGTTACCGCCTTCAGATCAAGCCATGTCTGTGCGGGCAGTACAGTGTAGGTAGGGAAAAGGGGTAAAGAATGGACTTGATTGAAAAAAATCAACACATATGCCAAAGGTAGCCACAATTTTTTAAAAACGGATTCTGGCTCAAAAACAGAAGAAGCGAATTTATCTGGGTGATATTAATATCTCTTAATAAGGAATGTTTCAATATGAGAGGTTGGTCTACATGAAAATATAGAAACGGGGATCAGAACAGCTAAAGTTGGCAGAGTTCATCCATGTAACATTGCTCAGGGGAAAAAACACTGACCCTGAGGAAAATAAATATGCTTACTAAAGGGCAGTGCCCTGCTCTGAGTTAGAAACAACTCACTTAGCTTCCTGAGAGTTCCGGCTATACTATCAACCTCCTTTGCTCTGTCTTTGTGCTCATAGAGCAACCACCTGATTTATGTCCATACAGGTTTTAAGATATTGTGAAACCAGGAAGAGCTTCCTGGAGGGTAGATGCGCACGTGTCATGGTGAACGAACAGCCCCCATCATAAACTGATAGCTTGCTAAGTGTTGTTAAGTTTAAGTCAGACCACTTGCGTCGGATGACTTTTCTGGTATGCTGAGAAAGGGAAGTTCCTGGGTCACAAAGCTAAGAACCAGACTTGGGAGTCTGGTGACTTCACCAAGGTTAAGGTTAATCTACGACATCTTTCTAGACAACCAGTGAAGCAACCCTCACCTGGATGATCTCTGTACCTTCAAACTGGATAGTATTACCCACATTAGTAATAAATGTGGAAAAACATCTCCAAAAGAGAACGTTCTCAATACACACGGGCAAAGAGGGCCAGTACAGCCTGAAGAGGCCAGACTTTGTGGGGGAGGATAGCCAGGACACTCTGTACCTCTACCTTCATCTGTAAAATGGAAATAATTATAATATCTGCTTCCTGCCAGAGCACCAGAACTTAAACATACAAATAACCACTGTCTTCCAAATTCATCCTAAGCACCTCTATGTTCTTTCCAAAAAAGTTACTGTTCAAAATGCTTCTTTGGAACTTTACCTTGGAATTTTCCCTCAGAGCCATTTTACAGGCCACAAAACAAACTCTGCCTCATTTACCAGGGTCAAACCTCAGTTCACCAACAAAAAACAACTTTTCCCAGTCTAATCCCCCACTTAAGCCATCACACAATGCTGAGAATGACAACCTGGTCAGTTTACAACTGTGACTTCAGCCTCCCCGGCCCCTGGCTCCTTTCCCGCAGCCCAGAAGCACAACCGGTCTCTGCACTTTGTTTCACTAGCTCTAGCTCTATTTCTCTACCCTGCCACAAACCCTAGAAAGAGTAGTTTGCATTTCTCCTTCTTCATTCCTGCATAATTACTCACCATCGAGATGACCTGGCCTCCAGTTCCTCTACTTTACTAAATACCCTCATCAAAGATCACCAATGACTTTCTACAGCCAAACTCAGAAGTTCCTCACACCACATCCTGCCTCTCTAGAGCATCTGACCCAATGACCAGCTCTCCTGACTCACCTCTCTTGGCATCTATGCCAACCCCTCCTTTCACTTCCCCTCCTGTCTCTCTGGTTACACCTCAACCTATTCTGATCCTCTTTCCTTGAATATAGGCTTTCCCAGAATTCTGGCTTTGGAATTCTTCTCACTTTATACTCTCTCACTGGGCAAATTTAATCTTCCCATGGCTTAACATTAACTAGACATAGTTGTCTTAAAAAAATTTTTTTTTAAATTTTTATACAATTTTTAAAGGTTACTTTCCATTTACAGTTATTGAAAAATATTGGCTATATTCCTTGTGTTGTACACTACATTCTTGAGCCTATCTTACACCCAATAGTTTGTATCTCTCACTCCCCCACCCTATATTGCCTGTTCTGCTTCATTTACATTGACTCAACTCCTTCCATCATTTTTCAATATTCGGTCTTGACATTTGTGCATCTTTTATGTTCCAGAAGCACTGAAGTCCCTGTCTTGACAGAGCTCACTTCTTAGGTTGGAGTACAGAAAAGCAAACAAAAATAACTACCACAATAGATGTTATAATAAATTGCAACATTTTATATTATATATAATGTACAAGGAAATGGAGGGAATGATTATTTCTGCCTCTGAGAAGGCAGCTCAGGTGAGCAAAGTAAAAGAGGAAGTCCAGGCAGAGGGAAAAGCAGGAGAGAAGCCTCATCGGTAGGAATGTACACAGGATGCCCAGGTAAAGGACAGTGAGAAATCTCACTGTTGGGGAGAGTGGATGGAGGCAAGCCTGGGGAGTTGGGCTTAGCGAGGTTGGAAAGGGGCTTTGTTTACTGTGCTAAGATGTACAGGCGTTATTCAGAGGGTGATGAGAAGCCAACAGGAGTTTCAAGTGGGTAGATGCCATGGTAAGATCTGTGTTTTAGATAGACCACTCTAAGGCAATGTGGGAGGCTGGATGGGAGAAGAGTGAGCCAGGAGATAAGGACTATTGTGCACATTCAGGACTGCCTCAGGCAGTGGGCGTGGAGAAGAGGAGACGGATGTGACAGTTCAACAGAACTTAGTTACCTTGCTATTCACAGTGATTAGGGCACATGGGAGGGTGTACATATTTGCCCCTCCATATACTCAAACTCAGTTTTTTCATTTATTCCTTAAGCACAGCACCTAAGAAACTACAGATTATGAATTTTATTCTACTTGCCCATGTTTTGTGATTGCTCATTATTTTAGACTAGTTCAGAATTTGTGACAAAGGTACAATTTAACTTGGCCCTAGCTACTAAAAAAGAAACAAAGGGAGGGAGGGAGGGAAGAAGGGAGGGAGGGAGGGAGGGAAGAAGGAAGGAAGGAAGGAGGGAAGATTTACTAAGCAAATTAATATTATAAACGAGATTGCAAAAAAAATTTTCTTCTGAAGACAGCAGTTTTGAGCCTTTAGAAAGCATGGAAGTCCACAGAAATATGGCACTGCTGACTCCTAATCCACATAAGAAGTCACATCATCATGTCCACCCTCTGCTCCTCACCCAAACGGAACGTCTGTGGTTGCCAAATAGTCAGCGGGAAAAAATCTCAGTGATGTTCGACAAACTATGGAGTTGAAGGGGAAGAAAAGAAGGAGCAATGATAAACCGTGACGGGGCGAGGAGCTGCCAGCAAAGCGTCCTGCAAAACCTCAAACTCCTATTCCCTCACTACCTGGGTCTTTACATGTTGCTTTGATCATCCAGCCAGAAATTCTACCAATTAGCAGTTCCCTTGGGTTCACAAATATTCCGTTAAAAAATGCAAGTACTGCAGAGACTGTTAAGGTCAGGTTAGTCATCCTCAGATTACTGTGAAGGGTGGGCATTTAGGCTCAGACCCTTTCATGGGGCAGAAGTGGAACATAATAGGACTGGGAGGAGACACCTTAGGAAATAGGAGGGAGAGGCCAGAGCTTTGTACTTCATAAAGCAGATAAAAGAGAGGAAACACCTTTTCTCTCCTTCTTCACTTCAGCACCTCATTACTGTTCCCAGTGTAACCTTGAGCAGGACCCTACAGGGACTTCCCGGGACAGACCTCTCCCCCATGTCCTCTGTTGTAGCTCCTCTCTGAAGTACCTACATAACAGTATCTGATGCACATTTCCTGAGTTGTTTTATAGATGCTAAAACCACACCAAATGGAAGACAATGTTAACGACTTGGTGACTATGAGCATGTAACCCCCAGACCTACCGGAGCCTGAGGAATGACAGTGTTAACCCCTGTGACGCTACCCTGTTACCTCGCCATCAACCAATCAGAGAATTGTGCATGAGCTCATCACATACCCTGTGACTCCCCTCCCTCACCATGCCTTTAAAAATGCTTTCCTGAAACCCATCAGGCAGTTCTGGCTTTTTGAGCATTAGCTGTCCTGGCCTCCTTGTCTGGCACCTTACAGTAAATGCTGCACTTTCTTTCACCACAACCCAATGTCAGTAGATTGGCTTTACTGTGCACAGGTGAGTGGACCCAGGTTTGGTTCCATAACACCAGGACCCAAATTGAGATGCGTCCTATTAGTACCAATGCAGGGCACAGTATGATTTACATATGCTGTCATAGTTCGGAATTATGGGTTTCATCTTAAATTCCACTTCTTATACCATTTATTTGGGAAAAGGTGACAAAGTTCCAAAGAGTTGACTTATGAATACACTCACAAGCCACTATTTGGAAATTTTCACTAATTCCTATCCATTCACTAAAGGTCTCCAGAACCTTTTATCTAACTCTGATAACTGTATGCACTTGAAAGTATTTTTTGATAAATTAAGATGAACTTTTCTCCACTGGATTGAATTATTTAGGTGACACATTACTATCACTACTGATAGCAATTACAATAATAAAGGATGCTAGCATCAAAGCACTTCTACATTGCTTTTGAGTAAAATAAATATTTAGTATATCCATTAGTAACACCATAGTTAAATTTTATCTTTGAAACAATTGAAAAATGAACTGCAATTGTATTATTTTAACCAGAATAAGCATTTGAACAGTTATTTAATTGGATATTTCCAACTCTTTTAGGCAGGTAGTTCAGATATAATTATCCCTAAAAAATTATCCTAAGTTTTAGTTGTATTAATTTATTAAACTTTTGGGAACTGAAATTAGGGCAAAATTCTCCTGGTTTTAAGTTGTTCTCCATACCTGAAACTCTAGTTATAGTTTCTAAGAAAGTTGTGAACTTCCATAGAATCTGGGAGTGATTTATGACTTGAAGACAAAGGGTGATTATTTCGGCCCCAAATTCTAAGTGTAGGTCCTATGTTTGAATAAGGCAGTTGTTTATTGTTTTTTAGTGGCTACTGGTCACCTTGAAGAAAGTTATATTTGGTCCAAACATGTCCTCTTTTAGGGAAGGTTGGAAATGTGGGGAATGTCTCCAAAGGATAGAAACGCTCTGGGATATATTCCTTTAACCACTTCTGCTATTCATGGTTCTTCACTGAGGAATGACCCAAAATCATAAATCCTGGACTCAGCTTTCATCCTGTAACTTTTAAATCACTTGCTAAGGAAAATCTTAAGATGCCAAAATTTCACTATAAATGTCATATTTTAAATGGAAGTCATCCTATAGTGAAAGTCATAGCTACACTGGCCATCCCTGTTTAAAACTGAGTTTGAAGTGCATTTCGAACTTCAGCCTAATATGAGTACTTTCCAGTTGCCTTTGCTACACTAAGCAAATGTATGTGGAAGAAATCACAGCCACAAAATCACCTGCCAGTTTTAATTTTGTTCTTAGGGACACTCTGTACAATGGAAAAGGAGAGGGATTCTCTACTAAGAAAGTGAAAGATAAAAGTACTAACATTTTTGAGTTTTTATTGTGTTAGAATGAGGGAAATGAAGCCAAGTAACAGATCCAAGGGTCACAGAGCTGGTAAACAATAGTAGAACTGAAGCTTGAACTGATCATGGGGCTTCCTAAAGAACTGAAGATTTTTAAGGAAGAAGAAGGTACTTATATGGTACTTATGAGAACAAAGATAACAGTATCAGATTTTATCTTAAGAAAATGCCAAACTGAAAACTAACAAAACTGGGGATCCAAAATATAAAACATATGAAATATGAAGATCATATGGGTTAAATCTTTCATGAATTATTAAAATTAGGCACATACATGTATGTGCACGCACATGGGCATACACCCCAATCCTTGGGTTTCTGTACTCTTATAAATTTATTGCTCTTAATTATATGGTGACATACACACAGGATTATCAATTGCTATTTTTAATTTGTTAGTGATTATTAAACTTAAGAGACAACCTTTAATGCAGCAATACAGCATATAGCCAGCTCTAGATAAATAGTTCCAGATGAGTTAGAATCTGACCAATAATACTAACACACAGAAATGGAAAAAATATGACCTGCTTGCTGACCTTAATTTCAGTTGGAATTACTATGGATTTAATATAAGATAAATAACATCACCATCATCATTATCACTAATATTTATCAAGTCTATCAAATATGCCAGGAACTGTATACTCTCTTGTTTAATCTTCATTATTACTCTGTGAAGAGGTATATTGCAACTCCTTATCACAGATGCAATAACCAAAGCTTGAGGACTGTAGCAGATGTTTGTGGAGGATCATGCAACATGCCCTAGTACACTTGATTTCAGTGTGTCTTGGATGTACATTTCCATGCATGAGGCCAGTGTCCCACATCAATTCTGGGCCTCAGCATCTCCCTGCTTTGCGGCCAGAAGTTTCTTTGAAGCCTTGGGAAGCTGCTCAGTTATGCAGAAATCTGGAAAGGGAGTGGGGAAATATTAATGACTCTCAGAGTCACTCTCAACCAATGTGGGCAAGAATCAGCAGGTAAATGCACCAGGATTTCCATCTTGTGATGAGACAATGCTATACAAGTCCTTAGAATGTCCCCAGCACAACTGAGTCCAGTTCCCCCAACAGCAATCAAATCATTAATATACCCTTTATTGGCTTTTCTTCCTTCCAAGTCCTATTTCCCCCACTTCTGCTTCCTGGGATCACCTCTGAAGTAAATTATCTTCACCCAAGTTCTTGTCTCAGGAGAACCCAAAATAAGGCAAGTAGATTAGGTAACTTGCCCTAAGCCAAACAGCCATTGGCAGAGCCAGGACTGGAACCTAAACCATCTGTTTCCAACACCCGTGGTCTTAGAGACGTTCCCCACTGTGAGTTAACATTAACATATCCGTAAAACCAAGCCAAAAGAGAAAAAAGAAAAGGCAGATAACAAACACATTTTCTCCCAGCGCTTTAAAAAGTCAAGTATGCTTCTGCCATTCTACGTTAAGCTGGCTGCTGAAAGAACAGCATGCACGTGGCCCCGCCCCCCGTCTTGAGGACCCTGGGGTCTAATGAAGACAGGCACTGTGCCATGGACACCAGTGAACCACATGAAGACGCAACTTACTAGGATCGCTGAGTCTAGTGATGAATGTGTGATATTAACGCCTAAATCAGGGTCATAAAGAAGAACCCATTCAAGGTGGAAGATAAATACTATTGAAGTGGATATCAGGTTTAGTGGCAAATTTTAGACAATATTTGCAGGCTTGTGTTCTGGGTCTGACTCTACTGCTAAATACACCATGTGATTTGGGACATATTATTGAACCCCTCTGTTTCCTCATTTGTAAAATGAAGACAATACTTTTTGCCCTGTCTGCTGCACAGGGCAGCTGGGAAGCTCAAGTGAGATACGGTACCTGAAAGTTCTTTGAATCACACAGAGCATTTGGCAAATATAAACTACTATTACTAACACTTTCAATCATCACCATCATCAATGTTTATGATTACTTCTGCATTTGTTACATGACAGGCACCATGGACAAACTTTTCAAAGATATGTCAAATGTGAAGCATATGATCTTGCTGTGACATTAGCTACAATAGAGTGGAATTGAATACAGAGCAGATCTGATTTTGAAATGACATTTTACTAATGGGGGCTCCCATAAAATTGTAATATGGCTTTGAGAATAAAGCTATGGCAACATCCCAGCACACTGCAACCTAGAATGGATCCCAGGGCCAACATTACTTCCTCGGAGTTAACTAATTGGTTAAGGACATGAGTAAATTCCTCCAGACCACTGGGTGCCAATTAGTGCTAATTTTGGCTATAATGAAGAATGGGCTGAAACCAACCTGAAGACATTTAGTGGGATAAATGTAAAGTCATATTCCTAGGGACAAGGAATTTTGGAAAACAATCATTGGTTATCCACTCATTGTTTGGAAGAGCCCAATAAATAGCACTGAGTGATGAACCAAAAGAGAAACAAGACAATGACATAAGGCCATTCAGGCAAGACTATTACTTTATTACTGATAAAGCTGATAATGAAGAAACTGACTAAAATCTGTGAAGTAGGCTTCACAGAGCCCCACTGGATTATTGCCAGCTCCCTGGGACGAAAACCCTTTGCAAAACTTACAGCACGGGGAGAGCAGGCCAGAGCACGTGCTTTCTGTGGGCCAGCTTGCTCCCAAAGAAAGAGAAGAGAGAAAGGCACTGAGTTAAGGATGTCCATTTTCTCCATCAGATGAAGCCACTCCTCCTCCCATCAGATGAAGCCACTTCTCCTTTGGGAAGACTGAGTGAAAGGAGTGGAGAGAGCCCAGGCCTGGTTCAGGAATGGGGTTCCCACCACACAGAAGGAAACATCAGGAGTGGGGAAAGAAGTTTGCCCCTCTGTAAAGCATGGAGGCCCAGAGAGAATATGTGAACTTTCCAGGATTGGTGGCAGTGTCAGGGCTGAAAGCCAGAGCTGTTTTATTTATCTGTGTTTTAAAAAACAAGAGCAAAAACAGAAAAAGAGAGACCTCCTGATTTATTAGCATTGCACCTGAAAAAGTTGGGCTTTGGGGTTGTTTCACAGACTACAAAATTAGCATGAAACTATTGGTTACATGTGTGGCTTAAGTATAGGGTCCAGATCACAGAAAACAACTAATCTGTTCTCCAAAACTTTCTGGAGGATCGTATTCAACTCTATGAACCGCATTTTATTAGGAAGATTGATGATGCAGGAAGTACAGAAAGATATGATCAGGATACTAAGAAGCTGAAACAGAACTGGAATTTGGAAAGTCCTCACTGAGAATATGGAGGGGACTTGCTTCTACAGAGCTCCAGAAAAAAGACAGAACCAAGAGCAGTGAGAGAAAGTCATATGGAGGCAGTTTTAAGTCAATGGAAAGAAGAACTTTCTAACATATGCACACATACACACATACACACAGACACACACACACACACACGTCTAGCAGTGAGTAGGATGCAAATCTGATCATGTTGCCCCCTTGTAAAAACCACTGGATGGTTTCCTAGTCCTCTTAGGATAATGTCCAAAGTCCTTAGTAGAGTTTACGAGTTCTTTGTGGACGGGCCGTTCAGTTGGTGTCCAGCCCCAGCTCGTACCCACTCCCTGTCACTCCGCTGGCTGCAGCCACACTGACCTTCTTTAGTCCCTGGAGCACAGCAGGCTCCTTCCCACCTCCCATCTTGAATGTGCAGGTCCCTCTGCCTGTGTGGTCTTCCTTCTTTTCTATACCAAACCAACTCTGGTTCATCCTTCAGATCTCAGTTTTCCCATCTTCATGGAGTCCTTTCTACCTCCTGGAGGAGCTCATTCCGCCCCCTGTGCTCCCCTTCTTAGTACTTGTCAGAGCTGTGGCTTTACTTGTCTTCTTTGGCCCTTTAATTAATGTCTGTCTCCCTTACTAACCCATGAATTCCACAAGGGCAGGGAATGTATCGTTACTCACAGTATCCCAGAGCCCAGCACGGTGCCTGCATAGATCTACTCAGCACAGACCTCCTGAACAAGGAGGGGAGGGGAGGGGCAGAGGAGGAGGAAGAAGGGACTCCCCATAACTAGAAAGATTCAAGCAGAGGATATGAAGGACCATCTTTCAAGCAAAGGGTTGAAAATATTCCTGTGCCGGTGGAACGACTGAACCAGCTCAAGCCAGTCAGCAAGTATCTGCTGAGCACGTACTGTGTTCCAGGAGCTAGGTACAGTTCTGAATCAATGCCTGCACTGATGTATAAGAGAATTTTCCATTCTAAGAGCTGGTGATTACACGGAGCAAATCTGTTTAACACCGTAAGACAGAAAAAGAAAAAATGAAAATGTATGACATTCAGGACCAGGTTTCCATCCCAAACTGCAGTCATATCTAAGTTCATTAAAGACATATTATGGACTTTGAGTATTGGAATTACTCCTTTTTGATGAGCCATAGCTATAATTAACAAAGAATGGGAGAGGGAGAATTAAGTTAATATCTTGTGGGAAGCAACTGTGAGAACTAAAATAAGGAACCACCCCAGTGATTCCGACTAGCCTTTCTTAAGAGTACACTAAACAAAGCCCAGCTGAGTCTGTTTACAGCGAATCCTTCCAAAGAGTTCAAATGTGTAAGGATAGAGATGAAAAAATTCAAATTCCCTTTTACCAGGATGTCACCAGCAGTGAAAGCCTCCATTTAGAATTCCTTGTTTTTTCAAATGTAACATTCACATTCTAAAACCATGTACCTTTGATGGAAGATTGAAGCCAGACTTTGGGCTCCTGCTGTCAGGAGAGGTGCGCAGAGGGGATCATGAACGAATTGAAGGAACAGAGGCTCATGAAGGAAGAGCCCAGAGCTGATTCTGGCCTTAAAGAGAACAAAATGAACTCTTTAACCATTTAAATTTCTCTGTGCAACTTATTTTATTCTTTACTCTCTGGCTTAGTCTTGGGAGATGCATCCATTGTTATTAAATATATATCTGCTCTCATTTTTCCTGGAACATGCTGCCCAGAGATGGCCATGTGAGAAGCAGCCTGAAGACAAATTAGTGCCACACTTCACAGCCTCTGCCCTTGGGACATTCAGCAGTCACTGCTTTCTCTGTCCAGGTGTCTCAACACCTAGAGTATGTACTCTTGTTCCCTTCTTGTGCATCTACAAGAGTTTTGTGCCTGGGAAGAGTTTTGTTGTATTTTAAGATAAGAAATATCATATCAGACTTGTTGACAAAACTGAAAAAAGTAAGAACATGGGGAAAGCCTGAAGATACAGTTGGCAAGGAGATAATTAACGGAGCAAGATTTTGGAAGAGGTGCGAGGGGTCTAACAAATGCTCATTCATCTGAAAAGTCATTTTAAGACTCAGTTCCAGAGGTCTGCTACAAAAGCTCAGAGTTCTCTAAATCAGAAACTATTCAACTTTACAACTCCTCTACTGCTTATATTTGTTTCTTCTTATCAAAGTAATATAGTAAAATAATAATAATTCAAAAAATTTTTCCATTCGTAATACAAATTTAAACTATATTGGCTTCATGGCACTGAAGCTGTTTGAGTTCCCGTTAATTAAGGCCTGAATTGATTAGTAGATTTAAGAATCACATTTATAAATGTAGTTTTCCGAATGCCTATATAACAGAATAAGCAAGATATAAACAAACAATGTACTATTCAGCCATAGCCAATGGGGAACTTCCTGGACACAACAGTGTCAAGGTTCAATGCTTAAAAACTGCAGAAAAGTGGCTGTCAAATTAATGGTGAAAGTACAGGGAGCCGACCTCTGTGACCATCGGAATCTTAAGATTCATTGACTCATTTTAATATTTTTCAAACCAGTTAAATGACCCAACGCTGGGAAAATGTGACATTTACTAGGCATTTGAGAATGATTAATTTGGTATGTGTATCTTTGTGCTTTTTTCAAACTTTGTATTATGGAAAATTTTAAACATATGCAAAAAAGAAGACAGTATAATGAAACTTCATGTACCCATCACCCGTTCCCCCTGCAAATTATTTTGAAGCAAAGCTCACATGTCATTTTATTTCCTCTGTGTCTACGTATTACAATTCTATTATTTTATATACGTATATTTTTATACATCTTTATTGGAGTACAATTGCTTCACAATGCTGTGTTAGTTTCTGTTGTACATCAAAGTGAATCAGCCATATGCATACATATATCCCCGTATCTCCTCCCTCTTGAGCCTCCTTCCCACCTTCCCTATCCCACCCCTCTAGGTGTAGAAAAGCACCAAGCTGATCTCCCTGTGCTATGCGGCTGCTTCCGAGCTGATCTCCCTGTGCTATTCTGCTGCTTCCCACTAGCTATCTATTTTACATGTGGTAGTGTATACATGTCCATGCTTCTCTCACTTCGGCCCTGCATCCCCCTCTTCCCACCACATGTGCTCAAGTGCATTCTCTATGTCTGTGTATTTATTCCTGCCCTGCCACTAGGTTCATCAGTACCATTTTTTTTTTTTTTTACATTCCATATATATGCGTTAGCATACGGTATTTGTTTTTCTCTTTCTGACTCACTTTGCTCTGTATGACAGACTCTAGGTCCATCCACCTCACTACAAATAACTCAATTTCGTTTCTTTTTATGGCTGAGTTAATATTCCATTGTATATATGTGCCACATCTTCCTTATCCATTCATCTGTCGATGGACACTTAGGTTGCTTCCATGTCCTGGCTATTGTAAACAGTGCTGCAATTAACATTGTGGTACATGACTCCTTTTGAACTATGGATTTCGCAGGGTATATGCCCAGTAGTGGGATTGCTGGGTCATATGGTAGCTCTATTTTTAGTTTTTAAAGGAACCTCCATACTGTTCTCCATAATGGTTGTATCAATTTACATTCCCACCAACAGTGCAGGAGGGTTCAGTTTTCACCACACCCTCTCCAGCATTTACTGTTTGTAGATTTTTTGTGATGCCCATTCTGGACGGTGTGGGGTGATACCTCATTGTAGTTTTGATTTGCATTTCTCTAATAATTAGTGATATTGAGCATCTTTTCATGTGCCTCTTGGCCATGTGTATGTCTTCCTTGGTGAAATGTTTATTTAGGTCTTCTGCCCATTTTTTAATTGGGTTGTTTGTTTTTTTAATACTGAGCTCCATGAGCTGTTTGTATATTTTGGAGATTAATCCTTTGTGCGTTGTTTCATTTGCAAATATTTTCTCCCATTCTGAGGACTGTCTTTTCATCTTGTTTATGGTTTCCTTTGCTGTGCAAAAGCTTTTAAGTTTCATTAGCTCCCATTTGTTTATTTTTGTTTTTATTTCCATTACTCTAGAAGGTGGGTCAAAAAAGATCTTGCTGTGATTTATGTCAGAGTGTTTTTCCTATGTTTTCCTCTAAGAGTTTTACAGTGTGTGGTCTTACATTTAGGTCTTTAATCCATTTTGAGTTTATTTTTGTGTATGGTGTTAGGGAGTGTTCTAATTTCATTCTTTTACATGTAGCTGTCCAGTTTTCCCAGCACCACTTATTGAAGTGGCTGTCTTCTCTCTATTGTATGTTCTTGCCTCCTTTGTCGTAAATTAGGTGACCATATGTGCGTGGGTTTATCTCTGGGCTTTCTATCCTGTACCATTGATATATATTTCTGTTTTTGTGCCAGTACCAGACTGTCTTGATTACTGTTAGCTTTGTAGTATAGTTTGAAGTTGGGGAGCCTGATTCCTCCAGCTCTGTTTTTCTTTCTCAAGATTGTTTTGACTATTCGGGGTCTTTTGTGTTTCCATACGAATTGTAAAATTTTTTGTTTTAATTCTGTGAAGAATGCCATTGGTAGTTTGAAAGGGATTGCACTGAATCTGTAGATTGCTTTGGGTAGTATAGTCATTTTCACAATACTGATTCTTCCAATCCAAGAACATGGTATATATCTCCACCTGTTTATGTCACCTTTGATTTCTTTCATCAGTGTTTTATAGTTTTCTGAGTACAAGTCTTTCACCTCCTTAGGTAGGTTTATTCCTAGGTATTTTATTCTTTTTGTTGCTATGGTAAATGGGATTGTTTCCTTAATTTCTCTTTCTGATTTTTCATTGTTACTGTATAGGAATGCAAGAGATGTCTGTGCATTAATTTTGTATCCTGCAACCTTACCAAATTCATTGATTTATTTCTAGTAGTTTTCTGGTGGCATCTTTAGGATTTTCTATGTATAGTGTCATGTCATCTGCACACAGTGACAATTTTACTTCTTTTCCGATTTGTATTCCTTTTATTTCTTTTTCTTCTCTGATTGCCATGGCTAGTACTTCCAAAAGTATGTTGAATAAGAATGGCGAGGGTGGACATCCTTGTCTTGTTCCTGATCTTAGTGGAAATGCTTTCAGTTTTTCACCATTGAGTATGATGTTTGCTGTGGGTTTGTCATATATGGCCTTTATTATGTTGAGGTAGGTTCCCTCTATGCCCATTTTCTGGAGGGTTTTTATCATAAATGGGTGTTGAATTTTGTCAAAAGCTTTTTTTGCATCTACTGAGATGATCATATGGTTTTTATTCCTTAATTTGTTAATATAGTGTATCACATTGATTGATTTGCATATATTGAAGGATACTTGCATTCCTGGGATAAATCCCACTTGATCATGGTGTATGAGCCTTTTAATATGTTGTTGGATTATGTTGGCTAGTATTTTGTTCAGGATTTTTGCATCTATGTTCATCAGTGATATTGGCTATAATTTTCTTTTTTTTGTGATATCTTTTTCTGGTTTTGGTATCAAAACTACTGCAGCTTTCTTTGGATTTCCATTTGCATGGAATATCTTTTTCCATCCCCTCACTTTCAGTCTGTATGTGTCCCTAGGTCTGAAGTGGGTCTCTTGTAGACAGCATATATTTGGGTCTTGTTTTTGTATCCATTCAGCCAGCCTGTGTGTTTTGGTTGGGGCATTTAATCCATTTACATTCAAGGTTATTATCGATATGTATGTTCCTATGACCATTTTCTTAATTGTTTTGGGTTTGATTTGTGGGTCTTTTTCTTCTCTTCTGTTTCTTGCCTAGAGGAGTTTCTTTAGCATTTGTTGTAAAGCTGGTTTGGTGGTGCTGAATTCTCTTAGCTTATGCTTGTCTGAAAAGCTTTTGATTTCTCCGTTGAATCTGAATGAGATCCTTGCTGGGTAGAGTAACCTTGGTTGCAGGTTTTTCTCTTTCATCACTTTAAGTATATCCTGCCACTCCCTTCTGGCCTGAAGAGTTTCTGCTGAAACATCAGCTGATAACCTTATGGGGATTCCTTCGTATGTTATTTTTTGCTTTTCCCTTGCTGCTTTTAATATTTATTCCTTGAATTTAATTTTTGTTAGTTTGATTAATATGTGTCTTGGTGTGTTTCTCCTAGGGTTTATCCTGTATGGGACTCTCTGTGCTTCTTGCACTTGGGTGACTATTTCATTTCCCATGTTAGGGAAGTTTTCCACTATAATCTCTTCAAATATTTTCTCAGACCCTTTCTTTCTCTCTTCTTCTTCTGGGACCCCTATAATTCGAATGTTGGTGTGTTTAGTGTTGTCCCAGACGTCTCCGAGATTGTCTTCAATTCTCTTCATTCTTTTTTCTTTATTCTGCTCCTCAGCAGATACTTCCACCATTTTGTCTTCCAGCTCACTTATTCGCCCTTCTGCCTCTGTTATTCTGTTATTGATCCCTTCTATTGTATTTTTCATATCAGTTATTGTGTTGTTCATCTCTGTTTGTTTGTTCTTTAGTTCTTCTAGATCTTTGTTAAACATTTCTTGTATTTTCTCAATCCGTGTCTCCATTCTATTTCTGAGATTCTGGATTATCTTTACTATCATTACTCTGAATTCTTTCAGGTAGATTGCCAATTTCCTCTTCATTTATTTGGCCTTATAGGTTTTTACCTTGCTCCTTCATCTGTGACATATTTTTTTGCCGTTTCATTTTTTTTTTTTTTTTGATGGGTGGGATTGTGTTCTTGTCTTACTGGTTGTTTGGCCTGAAGCTTCCAACACTGGAGTTTGTAGACTGTTGGGTAGAGCTGGGTCTTGGTGCTGAGATGAGGACCTCCAGGAGACCTAACTCTGATGAATATTCTCTGGGGTCTGAGGTTCTCTGTTAGTCCAGTGGTTCAGACTCGGAGCTCCCACCGCAGGAGGTTCGGCCTGACCTGTGACTCATGAACCAAGATCCAGCAAGCCACGTGGGGTGGCAAAAAGAAAAAAAAGAGAACAGTAATAAAGAGTAAAGAATAAAATTAGACTAGGAAACTAACAGATATGTTAGAATATAAAAATAAAAATATAGATGAAACAACTGGAAGGTAAAACAGAAACACAATAGTAAAAAAGAGAAGAAAAAAAAAAAGAGGGAAAAGGCCTTAGCTGTGGGGGTGGGGCTTAGGCAGGGGCGGGGCTTAGGCAGGGGCGGGGTTTAGGCAGCAGGCGGTGGGGACTATGCTCAGGACCCACAGGGTTGGACAAGGCCTTCAGGGTGGTGTGGGGTGGGGCTTAGGCCCAACAGAACAGAATAGGCCCAGGCGTGCCTCTGGTCTCAGAGGGTAGGGGACCTGGCCTGGGAGCCCAGCAGGCTTCCCTGCCCAAGTGGGCGGGGCAAACGCCCTCTGCTCCTCTCCCCCTCCTCTGGTCCTGGAGGGCCCCTCCTGGCCTGCCTCTCCTGTTCTCCCCCACCTCCCTCCTATGCCCCCAACACCAACGTGGCCTGGAGGGGGCCTCTGAGGGCGTAGGACAAGGCCTGAGAGCTGGGCAGACTTCCTGATTGTTCAGGGGAAACGCTGGGCTCACTCCCACCCAATCCGAGCCTCTGAGCGTCCCCCCAGGCATGGGAACCCCTCCACACTCCCAGCCACCCCTCAGGGGTACCAGTCTTGTTGGCCTCCACTTCTCCTACTCTTCAGTCCCCCCACATCCTACCGGTTTGCTTGGGGGTTCCTCCCATCTCCTTGGGTGTCTAGGTCCCCCACCAGCATCTGGCAGGCACCCTAGTTGTGGGGAGACGTGAACTCTGCATCTTCCCAGGTCACCATCTTGACTCTGTCCCTTCCAATTCTAAATATTATTATCAGTGCTTACCTCCTGGGATTGAATTATCTATCAGTCATCAAAGACACTTAATAACAACAACAACATCCACAAGTTTCTCAATAAATATTTGCTGATACAATGAACAAAAGTGTAATATTTATTAAGCACTTACTGTGTGCCAGGCCCTGTGCTAGATGCTTTGCATGCACTGTCTCATTTAATGTTTGTAACAACCCTAAACCATAAATATCTTCACATTTCAGATGAGAAAGCAAGTGTAAAAAGATTGAGGGACTTCCCAAAGATAAAGGCAAATTCAATGAAAATGAAATCAAACTAAATTATATTGTGAATATAGAATAACAGCAAAGCATGAATGACACTTGATATTTTAATTAGGTTCAGAATCCAGGCCCTTGAGAATGAAAGTAAATGTGGCAAAACATTAAAAATTGGTGAATCTGGGTAGAGGTATATGGGAGCTCTTTACAGTATTATTGCAACTTTATGTTTTAAGCTATTTCAAAATAAAAAGTTAAAAATTTGAAGTGGGCCCATTTTCTTCTCAACTAGCAAAGTTCAAGGTAGACCCTGACTGACATTTTGCGCAATGGGCAGGATTTCTCTTCTTTAGGGTCCCTCTGAAATGAGAACCTAAGTCAGGCTTAGGTTTAGGTCAGTTTTTTGTGGGGTTGGGAGGAAGGTCATCTCAAGAAGCAGAAGTGAGGGGATGGGGAGAGTGACACAGGGAAGAAGAGAAAGACAACACAAGAACTCATTATTAGTTTATCTTTCCCTGTAGGCACCTGAGACTCAATCTTGCTGGGGACCGGTGGTAGCCAGCCTCCAAGTGGGTCCCCAGTGGTCCCTGCCTCCTTGTAATCACACCTCTGTGCAGTGTCCTTCCAGACTTCACCAGGGTTGGTCTGTGTGACCAATAGCATACAGCAGAAGTGATGTTATGTCATTTCTGAGATTAGGTCATAAAAAAGACTACGGCTTCCATTTTGGGCACTGGCCCTCTCTCTTTCAGACCACTAGCTCTGGGGGAAGCCATATGGTGAGGAGCCCTAGGCTCCTCCTGCCAATCCTCCTGCCAACAGCCACATGAGTGAGTTGGAAGTGAACCCTTCAGACCCAGTCACACCTCAGATGACTATGGTCTTGGCTGACACATGGTTAACCTTGGAAGGAACTCTGAGCCAAAACCACCTAGCTAAATAAGCTGCTCCCTGATTTCTGACCCATAGAAACTCTGAAACAAGAAATTTGTGTTATTCTAGACCTCCAAGTTTGAGGTAATTTGTTACACAGGTAACTAATATAGGACCCTTTGAGGAACTGTATTAATACACCTCAGAAACCTTCCATCACAGTCTGGGAGGCTGAGGCAATTATCCACATAACCCGAATTCCAGAGTGGGCACCGGATGTGGGATGCTGTCAACATGCCAAAGCGAACACAGACGAAATCACAGTGGGGCTGAGAGTATGTGAGGTGGGGACACCAATAAGCATCTGCTGAAGTACTTCAGGATAACACTGCCTTTAACGTTTCTAGGACAACGTACAGGTTTCATGTAACATGAAGCTCTCCTTAGGCGCATTCCCCTCTGTATTTACTGTGTTAGTCTTTCAAAATCTGCAAAGTTCATCTCACAGAAGCATTAACCTAGCCAGAAATGGAATTTTTAAGACAATTTTTCTGATGAAAAAAGTCGTCTCTCTTATTAAAATATATTTGAAAATACAAAATAACCAAAGAAGAAAAATTTAAAACACGAAAACAAATGCACCGTTCACAGACTACCACTGTTAAAATGTGGGGCCATTTAGTGTGCTATAAAAATGCATATACATTTTTATTGAAATCATATTAGTCATAGGTTTATAGATGCTTTTGTCACTAAAAAATATATTGAGAGCAATTCCTAATGTGCAGTGATACGACTTCAATGTCTAAATCTTAAACACACCATTCAATGAAAAACAATAAACCATATCAGGTTTCGATTATGTTTTCCAGAATGAGGAAGTTAGCAGTTGGAGCTCTGAGCAAGTTAGGGCGTGGCATCACTTATTTAAGCAACGCTAATAAACCCCATGGCTTGACCACGATGGAGGAATTTCTGAGTGCAGAATGAAATAACCTTCCAATTGTGTTTCTCAATCTCTGTTAAAATTTTTCATCAAAAGTAAAAATGAACTGAGCCAGTGGGTCAGCTTCCTCTCTTCAGCTGCTGAGCCACGAGTCTGGCCTTGTACTCATTTCACACTTGTTGTTTGACCAGATGCTCCCTAATGGCCTCCTCTGTGGGGTTAGGCACACGCCAGCTCCAAAGCAATTCTCCTGAATTCAGTGCTGGCTTCTGCCAGAAACAAGTTTTTGGGAATAAAAATGCATTCCATTCCTTCACTAATCTAGAAGAGAGAATGAATACGGAGAGGTTTAGTTGTTTAATGCACAAGAGAAATGTAGTTCAGGATCAAACATAGATCTGAAAGAGTTAATGTGCTCCTCTCAACCCCTCGTGGGCCTAATCACTCAACCTGGATGTGCAGTGTGTAAGAGGATCTGCTGACCGTTCCACCTAATCTGGGAAACAGGATGGCAGCTATAAAGGTCATTTGAGGACTTCCCTGGTGGTCCAGTGGTTAAGACTTCGCCTTCCAATGCAGGGGTACAGGTTCGATCACTCGTCGGGGGCTAAATTCCCAAATGCCTCGTGGCCAAAAACCCAAAACATCAAACAGAAGCAATATTGTAACAAATTCAGTAAAGACTTTTAAAATGGTCCACATCAAAAAAAAAAATCTTAAAAGATAAATAAATAAACGTCATTTGGATCCATCTAGTCCTGACATCTCTCTTATCAATACCTTAAGGGATTCTGCATAAGAAATATAAAAGGATTAGTTAAGAAAATATGAACTCCTAATGGGACAAGCCATACACAGTTCGCATATAACATGGGTAGTTATATCACAATTTGCAGGTAGCATGGAGTATGGGTCTGATATTAATTATTAATCTTCCCTCTGTAGGACATAGTGCCTCTGTTCTGGTCCTAGTCCAGATCTTTCTTTTCTTCTATTGGGTCAGATTCTATGCTTCTGACCTCTACTGTACACTTCTGTGTTCTAGATGGGTCTCTATGTGCCAGGAATAGAGTCGTGAATAAGAGACTGATCACTTTCTCATATTAGGCGTCATTCTCTCTTCAATTATTCAAAAAATTTTCACTCTCAAGGTTCAGCAGGGTTATTTCTTTTGGTTTTGCAATTTTCATTCTTTTTAAAATTGCTATTGCCCAATGCCAATGTATCAGAAATTAGGGCCTCTTAAATACTTTCTGTAGCAGGATGGGAGTGAATTGGAATCCTCTAAAAATTTAAAAGAGGAAAAGAGAATCTTCTAGGTTGGATATGCCTGAAATGCAGTCTTATTATTTAATAAGTGGCTTTTCTTCTAGAGTTGTGCCTCTGTTCCAATACAAATGTTTCCATTGCAACTGCCTGTTCTAGAGGACAGAGGTTGGCCTCATAGTGAACAGCTCTGCAGGCTAACTCTGCACTGGTTATGAATTTCAAAACTTCCTTGAATATTCTTACTTTATATTGTTTGAAAACTTTTGTGAATCTCAAAAAGTTAGAAAAAAGCCTAAGAGTCTATCTACTCTTAGGAAAATCTATAAGGTTTTAGTGAATATAGGATAAATCCTGAATATATATGACATGGAAAATGGCAGATCAAAGAAAGGTATTTACTCTTGGGGAAAAAAAAAAAAAAAAAAAACCAGTAAGACCAAGTAAAATTTCAAGGCAAATCAAAAAAAATTTAATTCTATTTAAATTATTTCAATAATTCTGAACCTGAAGTTTTTGATTCCCATGACATCATCCTCGTCTTTGGATTTCTACATTGTGGAATGCTGCTAGAAACCCTGTGTCTTGTCTGTGAGCTCCTGCGAGCTGACCAGATGGACAAAGCACATGACTTTGCTAAGAATGATTCAGAGACCACTTTGGAAAAAGGACTGCTCTTACCAGGCACAAATGAAGTTCACATGAATTGTCCACTGTTTCTACCAAGCCCTAAAATTGTAAGACAACCCCAGTCACTAAAAATCAAAGGTAACTCTTTATCAGTTAAATTAAGCAAGAAGACAAGAAGAGTAGAAGCAGAAACATGGATTTTGATTACTTCTACTATAGCAATAGACCTACACGTGGTTCTCCAGGAGTCAAATAAAATGGGAATCTAAACTATGTTTCCAGTACTCTAAAATCCATATAAAGCCAAGAACCATATATTTACAAGGACTGAGACACACCACCAATTAAAACTTAACATATCCAAGGCAGATAATCTATATTTATATTAAGCTTTAAGAAATTCTTCCTAACAGCAGAAATGAAGGATTATTACTTTTTGAGTTAGTGGGACTTAAGCTGGAACTTGTAGGACAGAATAGTTTTCGCTCTGGAGGACACATGATCTAAATTACTTCCCATTTACTTAGTAACCAATATGATGAGTCTTATTTACCACCCCACCCATACATGATCCTCATTCCTTAACTCATTAGATTTTTACACATTTCTCTTAAGTTATGGAACCCAGAACTGGACCGTTTATTGGTGAACATCTGATCAACATTGAGTTTGCACTTCCATACAAGAAAGTAAAAACCGGAAATAAGAAGGAACCTGCAAGCCAATCTGAGGATTCAGCACCCCAAAGCTAGGTGTTCCTAATGTCTCTGAAGCAAATGTTTGTGGAGGGAAAAACAGAACTTTTCAAAGTGTACACGTATGTGATTATGTAACAAACAGTTTGGCTAGTCTAATACAGCTATTATTAATTAAAATATTTTGGTCTTCAACAACTTAAAATTATATAAAAAATATTTTTCTGATCAAATATAGGTTTTGTCAAAAAGAAAATTTTATAATAATTCTTTCCACATAAAATATTACAATTTTCTGGAACATATGTCTGAATTTGTTTGGTGATGTTTTCTACTACCTGTGAACCTTGTTCTTACTTAAGTTTGTGAACATCGTTCCAACTTGTGTTTCCATATCTTTTGTCTCATCATTGGAAAATACTGGTTATGATTATAAGAGTAGGAGTTGGGGAATCAGACAGATAGACCCCATTATCAATCCTGGTCCTGCAACTTACTAACTAAGGGACCCTGGAGCCTTAACTTCATGGATCCCAGTTTTGTTTTGTTTTTTAATTTGTAAAATAGAGATAATAATTAACTTACAAGGTTTTTGTAAGGATCAAATGAGAGAACATACATGGAACCCCTAGTGCAGTGTTCCTGTATTAGGTACTCAGCAAATGAGAGGCTTTTCCTTTTGTATGAGGGAGCACAGACATCCCCAATCTAAAAATTATAGTTGTCTAGACTCTGAGGGAATATGTAAATATTAGTTTGAAAATGACTGTTTTAATGACATCTATGCAATCTAAAAATTAAATACTGTATATATTAGATTTCTAATAGCAGACTCTAAGAAGACTGAAATTTAATCTCAAGGCTCCTTCCTCCAGAGATCATCAGGAATGGAGTCAGTATAAAAAGCCAGATAATGTAAGGCCCAATGAACTTTGTTTCTGATTCTCTGCCTGGGTCCCATCCATAAACATGTAGCACGGTGACAATATGCAAAGGCCATCATCAGTCACCTTACTTCATTGGTGACCATCTGAGATTCCAGGAAAAGTCATTTCTTTGTTTGAGGTACATAGTCAATGATAATCCATAAAGGTTACTAAGAAGTATTTTATAAATACACATGCCTAATAAAAATGATCAGCGGGACTTCCCTGGTGGTGCAGTGGTTAAAAATCCGTCTGCCAATGCAGGGGACATGGGTTCGAGCCCTGGTCCGGGAAGATCCCACATGCCACGGAGCAACTAAGCCCGTGCGCCACAACTACTGAGCCTGTGCTCTAGAGCCCGTGAGCCACAACTACTGAAGCCCACGTGCCTAAAGCCGGTGAGAAGAAGCCACCACAAGAGAAGCCCGCGCACCGCAACGAAGGGTAGCCCCCGCTCGCCGCAACTAGAGAAAGCCCACGCGCCGCAACTAGAGAAAGCCCACGTGCAGCAACGAAGACCCAACGCAGCCAAAAATATAAATAAATAAATACATACATACATACATAAAATTAAAATTAAAAAAAAGAATCAGATTAGCTTTATCCACCTATTTAGAAAGACTCAAAAATTTAAATAAATGTATTACTGTCCTGTTATGCAATGCTTTTAATGTTGGCATTTTAAATTTAGAAGACAACACTGTGGAGAGGAAAAAGCATTAGGTTAGAAAATCTGGATTTGATTTTTAGCCCCCAAATTACTGTGGTATGATCCTGGGCAGCTCATTTAATCGCTTTTAATCTTGTAGGAATATTAATACCTATCCAACTCCATCCAGCCATCTACTCACCTACCCACCTACCTACTCATCCACCCACCCATTCAGTTATTCAATGATTCACTCAACATACATTTATTGAGCATTTACTAAGTGCCAGTCACTGGAGACATTTTAGAGTTAAACTAGACTCATACTCTCCCCTCAAGGAGTCCACAGTCTGGGACGAGAAACAGACGAATATAAAGGAAAGCACAAAGGAGTGTAGTAAAATGTGGTGGGTGCTGTAAAGAAAACCTGTCTTGGCCACAGCAGGCAGAAAGGAGACATCACTTCTACTTGGTGAGAGGTGGCTGGAAGGACATCTCACTGACACCATGGGAGGGGTAAGACAGGCGTCACGAAAGAGGTGACGCAAGAGCTGGCAAAGTACAAGTAATTTTTCCCAGTGAATCTGGGGTGTGATATTGGAAAGGGTGTTCCAGCTGGAGGGAACCACATAAATAAATACTCAAAGGTATGCTATAGTGTGGTAGCCAGCAAACTACATGCAGCCTGATTTGGCTGAAACGTAGGGTGGAAGGAAGACGCAGCTAGAGATGAGGCTAGGGAGGATGGTCTGCCGTGCTGAGCAGGTTTCATTTTATTCTATAGGCATTGGGAAATCTTTAAAAACCCCTAAGTTAGAGTGAAATGATCAGATCTGCATTTGAGAAAGACTACAGCTATAGAGTGGAGAATCAGTATGAGAATGTTATAAGAAAACAAGAAGACCCATTGTAAACTGCAGATCACTATATAAATCACTATATAAATGTTTGCTTTTATACTTAGTTCAATATAAGTCATGATTTGCTATATTAGAGACCATGCATGATTGATAAAATATGAATTCTATCTAACTCTATGTACTTATTTAAATAAATAAACCTATGAAACAAAATACTTTTTCAATCAGAAATGAATTGTAATAATAAATTAAGGAGACTTGAAAAAATTTCACCTTGTTCCAGAACTCTTACCTCAACAAAACATATTGCTGGTGAAGTTCCCGCAAAAGAAAAAATTAAAATATTGATGATCTTTGAAAATAATAAGTGTTGGCGAGGATGTGGAGAAATGAAACCCTTGTGCAATGTTGATGGGAATGTATGGAAAAGAGTATGGGAGTTCTTCAAAATATTAAAAACAGAATTACCATATGATCCAGCAATTCCACTTCTGGGTATGTATTCAAAAATTTGAAAGCAGGGTCTCAGAGAGATATTTGTACACCCATGTTTATAGCAGCATTATTCATAATAGCCAAAAGATGGAAGCTACCCAGGTATCCATCAAGGGATGACTGGATCAACAAAGTGTGGTACATACATACAAGGGAATATTATTCATTTCCTTTAAAAAAAAAAAAAAAGGAAGTTTTGACACATGCTACAACATGGATAAACCTTGAGGACATTGCACTAAGTGAAATAAGCCAGTCACAGAAGGACAAATACTGTTATGATTCCATTTATATGAGATCCCTAGAATAGTCAAATCCATAGAAACAGTAGAATGGTGGTTGCCAGGGGCTGGGAGAGGGAGAAAATGGGGAGTTGTTATTTAATGGTTATAAAGTTTCAGTTTTACAAGATAAAAAATTTCTGGAGATTGGTTGTACAACAATGTGAATATATTTAACACAAGTGAACAGGCTTACCCTCGAACTGGCTACGATGGTTAGTTTTATGTTAAGTGTATTTTGCCATGACTTTAAAATATACTGATGATATATTGATGATCTTTAATAAATTAAAAACTGCATTAAAGGGCTCTATGAACAATGATCATGATACAAAAGAGTTAGTTTCAAAACATTTAAACTGTGAGGGGGGACTTCCCTGGTGGTCGAGTGGTAAAGAATCCGCCTTCCAATGCAGGGGACGTGGGTTTGATCCCTGGTCAGGGAACTAAGATCCTACATGCCACGGGGCAACTAAGCCCACACGCCACAAATACTAAGCTCCTGCGCCTCAATTAGAGAGCCTGCATGCTGCAAACTACAGAGCCCATGTGCCCTGGAGCCTGCATGCCACAACTAGAGAAGAGAAAACCCGCACACCACAACTAGAGAGAAGCCTGCGCACTGCAACGAAAGATCCTGCATGCCTCAATGAATATCCCACGTGCCGCAACTCAGACCCGACACAGCCAAAAATAAATAAATAAATAATAAATCTTTAAAAAAAAAGCGTGAGGGGTTTCTTTTCTTATTTTGTTTTTTGTTGGACGGAGGTAGTGGTTCATAGTCAAAGAAATTATTATACACTGTATCTCCCACTTGATGCTAAATTAAACTGGTATATACTTTTAGAACATTAAGAAGGGAATCAAATGATTTTTTTCTATTACTTTTAATTAAATAGTAGCTTAAAACAGCAGAAATACCACAAATTCTTTGTGTTTACAATCACTCAAAAATAAATTCAAGAACAGAAATTAAAGAGGACAATATTCAAATGAAGTTGCTGTACAAATTACATATTACAAGGCAGATCAACCTGTTATATAGGTCAAGCTCATTTTCTTTCAGTATAATGATGTAGGATTCACCTACTAAGTTTGTGTAGGTCTGCCTTACTTCTACGCTTTCAGCAGGATAGTCAGAGAGGAATTATTTCCAGCTCATTAACATGATGGTTTTCAAACCTGAGTGTGAATAAGAATCACCTGGAGAATTTGCGAAATTTTGCAGATCCCTGGGCACCATCTGCTTCCACTAGATTCTGATTCAGCAGGTCTGGGGTGAGGCCAAGGAATGTGTATTTTAGCCACACATAGGGAGGGGTGGGGTGGGGGAGGTCTCAGATGCTTGAGGTCCACAGACCATACTTTGAGATAAACTACACTGCAAATGATTAAATAAAAACAATCTATTCCACATGTAGCTTGAATGTCCAGATACCACTGATAAATGGTGAATTCTAATTGGGAGATTCTTTTTAACAACAAAAGGAAAATTTGTATCTTATAATGTTTGTAATGTTTGTCCTTTGAACACAATGTCCCACAAGCTGACCACGAGCCACAGGCCAGACTGGAGGTCCAAGATGGCTGTGACTATGATATGAACTTGAAGAGATGTCCAGCAGGTAGGAGTATTGCCCATCACCTCTTCAGTTGGAAACTTCTTCTCTGCTCTCCCCAAATTCACAAGAGATCATTTTAGAAAATTTATATTAGTTTGGGGATGCCTACTGGTGTCCTCTGAAATGTAACCAAAGGAGACTGAGGAAAGAAGGCAGATCTATCAATGAATTTCAGAGCTAGAAGTGGATGCTGAGGGGGTCTAACCTTCTATACTTACAGATGAGGAGTCAGGCAGGAATAATAAACAAAAACATAAGCAACTTACTGAAAACCACTTTCGTGGGGTTTTCCTGGACTCTACTTCAAATGACAGTCTCACTCCTTTAATTCCTACTATAATGATGGACTGCTCTCCTTCCATACTCCAATTATATACAAGAAACAAACCAATTCGATGCTTTTTTTCTATTGCCTGAATGGCAAAATTAATTCTTGCAAGGAGACAGCAAGCAATTTGGGATGGGGCATTCTGCCTTATAATTATGTCATTTAAAATTTTTAATCTGACCTCTCTTTTTACATGTCTTCACTGGTCATGAATAATGATAGAGATGCAAACTTACTAAAATTTCATGTCTTATGGGAATAAACCTGGTAGGTCAACAAAATACTGACAAATACTCTCACGTTTGAAGAAAACTCATTGATCTTTTTGCCAATAAAATATATAACTTGTTTTAGTTGCTCCTAGATTTTTACACTGTATCTATCAGAGCAAAAAAAAAAAAAAAAAACCTGAAACAGTTAGTGGTGACTTGATAAATAACTAGCAACTGTAGCAATAGGTTAATAACAGTGTCACAGACAGGAAGAAGAGAAGCAGCCATTTTATATAGTCAGTGAGAACCAGAAAGTAAAATCTATGCCCTTTACTGCAGTTGAATAGGAGATCACAATGAAAATGGCATAAGTACCAATAAAGTGAGAAATCAATTGATCCCTAGACTCAAGGTCAGGTATTTCCCATAAGCCACCTCATACCCTTTTGTGAAATAAATCAAGGCATAAATAAATGCATGCTCATACACACACACACATCCATACACATACATATAACTTTTTCTCTTTCACTTCACCATCATTCATTCAATTCATTCAACAAATATTTAGAGTGCCTACCAAGTGCCTTGTGAAGCTGCTCATTCAGAGGGAGGAAGATAGACAATAAGCATGAGATCAAACAGAAATACAAGATGATTTCAGAAACTTATAAGAGCTCTGAAAAGTTTGATAAAGACATGTGAGAGACACTGGGTGGGAAGAGGTCATGTTATGGGAGGGCCTCTCTGAAGAGGTGGTTTGTAAACCTGAGATGAGAACAATGAGAGGAAAGTGCATGGGAAGAGCATCCGGGCAAAGCAAACAGTAAGTGTAGTGGTCAGTCAGGAAGCAGCTGGCCTGGAGTCAAGCTGGCCACTGAGCACAGTGACTGAGCCGAGAGGGTGGGAGATGATACGAGCTAAGGTCGGCACGGAAGGCAGCTGTCGGATCATGTTGGACTTTAGGGATTATTCTGATGTTGCATAAGCAATAAGGACTAGAGCTTGAATCTTCTAATTTATAGCTCGAGGTCCCTTTGCTCTCCCCCTGACACTCCACTTCAGTGGGGAACATGAGAGGTAATAGCCACTCACCCAAAGAAAACACAGGCTGGCCCAGCTCTGAAAGGCATGGAAAAAGTGACTACGCCCTGTCTCTCATTCTGATTTCCTGGATGTGGCTCCCTCTTGGGGCTCTTGTGCTTTGATTTCTATCGATTTCATCTTGTCCAAGTCCCTGAAGTATGGTGGTCTACACAAGGACAAAGAAATAGCCTGTCCTTGTCCGAGATGAGCAAACATTTCTAAAGGAGAAATTTACTAAATGTGAAGGGGAAAGTAGCTTTCCAAAGTGTAGGTTTCTGAACACATACTATCCAGCTTCAATGGACTGGCACAGAGGCTCAAATATCTTGCCCTGCTTTTTTCTGACCCTAGTCCCACCTGTCATCTGGCATTAAATCTTGGGGATCCTTCCTATTTCCTGATCCTGGGAGAGGGTCCACAGGTCCAGTCTGTGTTATTCTGAGACAAGTTCTCAAAAGAATCTAATTACACTTAATTTAATTAGGTAGACTATTTCCTTCTGGTATATAAAAGAAGAAATGCACCTGCCCTTCAGAGTTTACTGTGGCAATAATAAATTAGATTGACTCCATAGGCCTCTCAGGAAGATTGTTCTCACTGCCTTATACTCAACTTTGATATTTAAATAAGTAAAAGGCAATTCAAGATCTTCTGAGTCAGGTGCAGAGTATGAGATTTAAGATCAAAATTATAAAAGTTCAGAGGTGAAAAAAGCTATTGTAGAGTAGACCAACACAAAGGTCTCACAGAGAAAGTGGGTTTTGAGTTGGACACTTGTACTTCACTGGCATATATCTTAATGACTAAAAGAATTGCAAAGAAATCTTAAACTGCATTCGAGAATCTTACTGTTAATAGTCATATCATTATTTTGAAAGTATTCCATATATATTGAAGGATAAAGCAAATAAGTATCTTATAGTCATTAGGAACCAAGATTTTAACTGTAACATAAAACAATACAAGTATAAAATCAAACACATTAAATAATCTTAGACATGAACTAAAAATAACAGTATAAACTGTAAGATTTTTCCCTCTTAAAGAAAAGCACAGGGTTTCCCTGGTGGTGCAGTGGTCGAGAATCTGCCTGCCGATGCAGGGGACACGGGTTCAAGCCCTGGTCTGGGAAGATCCCACATGCCGCGGAGCAACTAGGCCCGTGAGCCACAACTACTGAGCCTGCGCGTCTGGAGCTTGTGCTCCGCAACAAGAGAGGCCGCGACAGTGAGAGGCCCGCGTACCGCGATGAAGAGTGGCCCCCGCTTGCCGCAACTAGACAAAGCCCTCGCACAGAAACGAAGACCCAACACAGCCAAAAGTAAATAAATAAATAAATAAATAAATAAATTAAAAAAAAGAAAAAAGAAAAGTAGGTAAACATATATATTAAAAAAAAAAAGAAAAGCACATATTTTCTAGCTCTATACACTATAAAGGCAAAGTGTAGAAGCAAAGACAACTCAATGTCAAAAACAGCCACAGTCCCCAGAGTGTGATTTCTAAATATTACTTCCCACTAAAAGGAACTAGATCTTCTTGAAGAAACGTCTAATTCCAGGTGTAGAGCAGGAAACATACAAGATGAGACTGGGCTATCTTATTATGTCAGAAAGGAAGGAAACACTCAAAGATTACTGGGTCATCCCCAAAGGCACAGGAATCAAAATGAAGGAGGAAAAATGTTATTAAAAGGCTGAACATTTAGCCTTTAGGCAAAGTATAATGATTGTAATAGATTGACACACCACTATCAGAGAGCTGAGGTCATAAGGCAACCAGGCAAAAAGAATTCCAAAGGATAACAAGCCCTTGCAAAGAGAGATGAGCTGACAGAGAAGAGGTGGCTGCCCAAAAAGCAGACAAATAGAAAATAACTGAAATTCCAAAGAATTCTTAAAAGCTGAGTGTGGGATAGCATAACACTTTAGAATCTCTAGGAACCCCAGACACAGAAGGAGTCTGAACTTTCTCATCAGCTATTTCCATGGGCAGTCACTGGGTACTCACCAAAAGAACTGGGGTCAGGGTAGGAAAACTGAGAGAACCACCCACGTCCTCCCAGGTAACTGACATGGAAACCCAGCTGCTTCAAAGACCCTTGTCTCATAAAAAGCAAAAAATATTAGATTCCAGGAGAAGAAAAGGAAACACTCCCACCCCATGGTCCCAGACAAAGACCTGCTACCATTGGAGGAGGGGTAGGAAATCCTCTAATTTCCCCCATTCTAGGAGGATGCCCTTTTTCTTTTTAATAAATTTATTTATTTTATTTATTTATTTTTGGCTATGTTGGGTCTTCGTTGCTGTGCGCAGGCTTTCTCTAGTTGCGGCGAGCAGGGGCTACTCTTGGTTGTAGTGCGTGGGCTTCTCATTGTGACGGCTTCTCTTGTTGCGGAGCATGGGCTCTAGGCGTGTGGGCTTCAGTAGTTGTGGCATGCGGGCTCTAGAGCACAGGCTCAGTAGTTGTGGCCCACAGGCTTAGTTGCTCCGCAGCATGTGGGATCTTCCTGGACCAGGGCTCGAACCCATGTTCCCTGCATTGGCAGGCGGATTCTTAACCACTGCACCACCAGGGAAGCCCCAGGATGCCCTTTTTCACTGAGAAAGAGATAGAAACAAAAGTTCTCTGCCACTGGAAGAGGGGAAGTAAACCAACTCAGGCCCAGGATCCTGCACTAATACAAACCAAAGGCCCACATCTATTGAAGGGGAGGTGTGAAACTAGCTCCTGCCAAAGATCCCCCACCAAAACAAAGCAAAGCTCATTGACATGAAAGGGCAGAAAGGCTGAGAAAGACTTATTAGCTCTAAGGCCCAGGCACACAGGGCTTATCCATCGCTGAAAACAGAGCAGGGGAACTGAGAAACCCCATGTCCCCACCCTAATTATTGCACCAAGTAACAAGCAATAACAGTATACCACTGTTGATGGGGCAGGGGTTGGGGGAGGACAAGAGAACCTCTTTGTGATACAAGTATGCGGAGCCCACTGAAGACTGAAGGTGGAGCAGGAAAACTAAGAAAAACTCTTTTTCACTCCAGGTTCTACACTAAGTACAGGTATCAGTAATCCACTGATGGAGGAATTTGAAGTCTATGTTATACTGAAGGCAAGTACGGCAACGAATAACCTAGCTAAACTACTGACTAACCTGACCGAAGAAAGAGCACGTCCATTTCCAGGTGTAATTACCTTTTACCTTAGTCTCTGCTGTTCTTTTACACATTTCTAGCATTCAACTTTAAAAGTTATAAGACACAAAAAGCAAATAAAGCCAAATCATTGTCACAAGTTAAAGTAGCCCATAGAAGTAGAACCAGAGATGCCTCAGATGTTAAGATAGAGACTTTAAAATAATTATGATTAATACGTTAAAGTCTCTAGTAGAAACAGCAGACAGATGGAGAATTTTAACAGAGATGGAACATATAAAAAACAGTCAAATTGAAATTCTAGAAATTGAAAAAAGTGTAGTAACAGAGTTGAAAAATTCTTTCAATGGGCTTATTAGGCAACTGGTCATAACAGAGGAAAGAATCAATTAACTCGAAGGTAAGCCAACAGAAATTATCCAGACTGAAACACAAAGTAAAAACAGAGTGAGAAAAAAAACCAAACAATAACACCAAAACCAGAACATCTCAAGAGCTCTGGGGACAATATCAAATGGTCTAATACAGATATAGTTGAAGTACCAGAAGGAGAAGAAGGAGAGAACAGATCAACAGAAATATCTGAAGAGATAATGGCTGATAATTCTTCCAAAATTAGTAGTAGACAACAAACACAAATCCAAGAAGCTCAGAGAACACCAAGCAGGAAAAATAGAAAAAAATTTATACCTGACCACACTATAGTCAAACTGTTGAAAGCCAAAGATAAAGAAAAAATCTTGCAGAGAACAAAGATATGAATGACATCAGACTATTAGAAACTATGCAAGTCAAAATACAATACAGCAACATCTTCAAAATACTTAAAGAAAGAAAGTCAACCAAGATTTCAAGAATTCTATATCTAGTGAAAACATATTTCAAAGTGAAGGTGAGAAGTGGGACTTCTGGAATGATGGAGTAAGGAGCTCAATTGAGTTTCCAGCAAAATAATTGAATGGGTGAAAAAATAATTTTTATTTTTTTAAAGTCTGGAAATTGTCCTAGGGGCAAACAGCAAATAGAGAAATATTCATTCAAGAAAATCTACTAAATATCAGTAAAAATAGTAGTATTTGAACCACAACCCACTCCACTATCTCACCAGCTCCTCATTATAGAAGTTCTGTTCATGTGCAGACAAGAAAATGGGAGCTCCATCTCCCCCTCAGCTACAGTCTGGGGCTACAGTTTCATCCCAGGAAGGACAGGTTGTTGACATTTCTCATCTATTCTAGGAAGCTCTATTATAGGCAGGCATGGCTAAGGACCAAGTCTATCATCCTCTACCCAACCCCCCACTCATAGGGCAGAAGCT
This sequence comes from Balaenoptera physalus, assembly GCF_965194825.1. NCBI lineage: Eukaryota > Metazoa > Chordata > Mammalia > Artiodactyla > Balaenopteridae > Balaenoptera > Balaenoptera physalus. The sequence continues at coordinate 75,034,825 of NC_138884.1, read as the reverse complement.
ATACCCCAGGTACAGAAGGTCAAATATCCTGGGGCTCCAGATACGCCCGCCCCAGCTCATTCATGGGGTAAAAGTTTCCCACTTGGAGGCGCAAGCTGAGAAGACCAGGGGCTGCCAACTCCTCCCCACGCCCACCTCAGTGCAAACTAATAGAGCAGGAGTGTCATTCCAGGGAAAGCGAGTCCTCACAGCCAAATGTGGTAGAGTGGAAAGTGGGTTCTTCCCAAGAGGAAAGGCAGTCCACATGATGAAGGTTTGCAGCTCTGCCTGAGAAGAATGACTTTATTTGGAACTGAGAATGAAGAACTCCATGCCTACAGGCATTGCTGAAAAATAATACCCATCTCAGTGGAGAACCATTAAGAGGTGGCTAGTAGCTCCTTGAATTAGCCAAACATTAAAGCAGCTAGAAGTTTAAGAGAGAGAAACAGGAAAGAGATAGCCAAGAAGAGTCATCCTGGGATCAGAGTCAACTCTAGGGGTCAGGAAGCCTGGGCAGCCCCTACTCAGAAGCAATCACTGGGCAAAGTGGAAAGCATTCTCCAAGCTCCACACAGACCCATCAACCCAGGGCAGAAGGTTCACTGGCACAAGAGGCTTAAACACAACCTCTGAGCAAATGCTGACTGGACAATAAGCTGCTCTGACTTCGGGGCAACTCCTAGGAAGCCAGGCTTAAAAATACCACCACATTCACCCCTGGCGGGCTAGAAAACTGTGTGCCTACCCTTCCTTTTTCTCAGGTCATTTGCTTTAGAAAACTTATAATGGTAAGTACTTTCTCCTCTCTTTGAAATGTATATAAGTCCTTTCGAAGACTAGATTGGCCTTTTTCAGGGCCAATTGGTCTTTAAGACCCAGAACTGTCTTTTTCAAGGACGTGGGAGCCATCTCTTTAAAATGTAATGATCAGCGGAGACAGCACCTCTATCTCCCAGTGTCTGTGGGAAGGTAAGAGCCTGGGACCTTGTTCCAAGCTGCAAAACTACCAGCTGTCATAAAAACATGAGAAATTAGCGTTTTTTTTTTCTGGATAAAGCCAATTAGCCAACACAGATGGTCACCCCAATTACCAGGTAAAGTTAGTACAAACTATGTGTGACAAAATGTGCCATCAAGACCTCTTACTTGACTAGTCGCTGTTTATCTTGAAAACATGCATGCGATGGGTTGTATCTGCTTGGCTACCTAAGAGTGAGGATTTCTTTCTGTCTTTACAATCTTTTAGTGATTGTCAGGGATGCACATCACATTCTGGTTTAATTCTTAATCGATAATAAAACTGTTTTCTTTTTCTATGATCTCTATGGAGAAGTTCTCTGGGTTGAGAGATTTTGTTTTTAATTATATTTTCCCAACATACCTCAGGAGCAATCAGAGAAGAAAGCTCCAAGCTCCTGCTTCTGGCTATAAAGGTCCAACAACAAACACAACAAAAGTAAACTCTCTGAACTACGTAGCAGCCTCTGAGCTGCATACACATTCAATGGTAAAAGGTAAAAATAACTGGCTAAGGAGGTTTAAGCACAACCTTGACCAACTCTGCTCTCCTTTTTCAAGATTGTTTCGGTTGTTCTGAGTCCTTTGAATTTCTAAAGGAGATTCTGAACATGACCTAAGCAAAGCATCTGTTAAGGGAGGGTCCTATAACAGGGCATCACCAAATGTCACAATCTGTAGAGTAAATTTCAAAACAGTTTTAAAAACCTACCTGCTCTACTTATGAATGAGAAAACATTTACTCTCCCAGGAAGCTCTTTCTTCATTGCCTAGCCAAACCTTTCCCATTCGTTAAGATTCGGTTCACATTCTATCTGACCAGTCCAGGCCATGCAACTGCCCTTCCCTAAACGGTTACCTACCTGCCATTTATATAAGACAATTGAGCACTTATTCGCATATGATTTTTTTAACATCTTTATTGGAGTATAATTGCTTTACAATGTTGTGTTAGTCGCTGCTGTATAACAAAGTGAATCAGCTATACATATACATATATCTCCATATACCCCCTCCCTCTTGCATCTCCTTCCCACCCTCCCAACCCACCCCTCTAGGTGGCCACAAAGCACCGAGCTGATCTCCCTGTGGTATGCAGCTGCTTCCCACTAGCTATCTATTTTACATTTGGTAGTGTATATATGCCAGTGCCACTCTCTCACTTTGTCCCAGCTTACCCTTCCCCCTCCCCGTGTCCTCAAGTCCATTCTCTACATCTGTGTCTTTATTTCTGTCCTGCCCCTAGGTTCATCAGAACCTTTTCTTTTTTTTTTTTTAGATTCCATATATATGTGTTAGCATACGGTATTTGTTTTTCTCTTTCTGACTTACTTCACTCTGTATGTCAGACTCTAGGTCCATCCACCTCACTACAAATAACTCAGTTTTGTTTCTTTTTATGGCTGAGTAATATTCCATTGTATATATGTACCACATCTTCTTTATCCATTCATCTGCCGATGGACGTTTAGGTTGCTTCCATGACCTGGCTATTGTAAATAGTGCTGCAATGAACATTGTGGTACATGACTCTTTTTGAATTATGGTTTTCTCAGGGTATATGCCCAGTAGTGGGATTGCCGGGCTGTATGGTAGTTCTATTTTTAGTTGTTTAAGGAACCTCCATACTGTTCTCCATAGTGGCTGTATCAATTTACATTCCCACCAACAGTGCAAGAGGGTTCCCTTTTCTCCACACCCTCTCCAGCATGTATTGTTTGTAGATTTTTTGATGATGGCCATTCTGACTGGTGTGAGGTGATACCTCATTGTAGTTTTGATTTGCATTTCTCTAATGATTAGTGATGTTGAGCATCCTTTCATGTGTTTGTTGGCAATCTGTATATCTTCTTTGGAGAAATGCCTATTTGCATATGGTTTTATTCTCAAATTGTGGCAGCAAAGCTATAAACTCCTCAAGGGTAGAGACAATGTCAGAATCCTTTAAAAAAAATTCCTACCTGTTATAGCTTGAAACTTAAATCAATATTATTTGTTTTTTGTTTTTCCTTTTTGGCAGTGTGCCATGTGGGATCTTAGTTCCCCCACCAGGGATGGAACCCGTGCCCCTTACAGTGGAAGTGCGGAGTCCTAACACTGGGCAACCAGGGAATTCCCTAAATCAATATTTTTTGGATTGAATGCTACTCTTCACAGTTTTTTTTCAAAGTCTGAGTTACATTTACATCTTAAATAAATTAAACAAAAGATATATTATCTTAATTAGACAATCTACCATAACTGGTCACAACAGTATGCAACTGACATCTTTGTTAAATTTAATTAAGAGATAAGGGGTTGCAATAATGTACTTAACAATTTTCTCTGTTCCAGGCAAGGATCTTGACACTTTGCATGAATAATTTTATTTAATTAAATGGAATAAAATGTGAGTCACACATAAACATTATGCATTTAGGATGGACAAACAAGATGTATTATTTTTATCAACTTAAAAATGCTGGTTAAACTAATTTAGCTACTCAAGAGATCATTCTTCAGAATCCTGAATTTCTGCCTTGACCCACCTCGTCATCATGAAAATGTCAAACTTAAAATACTCAGTATGCTTTATAACATTTTAAAGCATATTCTCAAATAATTTATAGCAGTAATCATGCTTTAAAAATATGCTTACAAAATTTATTATAAGTGTTCTAAAATTTTTTTCATTTTATGCAATTGAATTATGCCATGGAGTAAATAATAATTTCCTCCAAAATGATTATTTTATCTCTCTTTCCATGGTATCTTCTCTTAGTACCTCAGAGTTTGCTTTGTTCTTATTAGATTCACATGACTGTCAAAATATGTAACTATGGATGCCAGAAATATTTTTCAGATCAGGGCAAATAGTTAGTGGAAAAATGTACTATTTTTCTACTAAAATAGAATACTGGAAAATATTTTCTAAAAATACTCATTGTGAAATGTGGTAGATTTATTTAATGTTGGAACCACATTTTAACTCAAATACTCAAATACTGTTGACATCAGTGAGTGCGTGAGTCATTTAGTGGAATAAAAAGGCATAGCCCTTATCATTATTGAAATATTAAAAAGATTTCAGAAAGATACTAATGTAAATAAAGTAACATAGTATATTTATCTGTCTCATGATATTTGGCATAGAGTAACACTTAATAAATAGAACCTTTTTTTTATTACATTATCACATGACAACATTTTCAATAATAAGATATAATGAAAAATGGGGATATGTTACTTTTACATTAGTCTCTGGTAACGGTCCTCACTATCACATATTTTAAATATTTTTTTCATGCAGATACTTATTCCTAAAACATTCTTGACTACCTGATACGGACCAGGTACGGAGGGGTTGTTTTCTACAACACATGGTGGATGTGTGTATATGCATCAGCACCTAATATACTCTAAGCTAAAATTTAAATATTATCTAATATTTACAGCAGGGAGTAATTATTAAATAATGTATATATCATGCTTCTTTTATATTTCTAATTTTAAGTAATAAGCAGAGGCAAATTTACCATGAAATCATGAATCTTAAGCTTTAGAGCCACTCCCCTTCCAAAGTCTAGGAGAGGCTCCAGCAACATATTCACATGAACTCATATTTTTGTAAATTTTGTAGAAGTAAAATATTTTAATTATAACTGTTTAAGGTAGCTTTCTCTTTCCACTACAATCACATTTTCCATCTTGTTGGGTGGTATTGCAGTGACCAGAGGTATTCTAAAGATCCAGCTAAGTGGAAGTTGAGCTGGAGACACAGTTAACTTGGATTTAATGGGATAAACTGATGCAGTTATCAGTCACTCTTCTATATAATTAGGTACTGTTAGCCTCCCAGGATATAATTTCTTCCAAGAACAATTCCAGTGCCCACTCTGACTCATCTTGCATCATGATATGAAGATGAAGGGCACTGACTATATTGTGTTATGAAAACTGGAGAGAAACAGCCAAAAGCTAGTCTGTGAGGAATTCTTCCAATTATCAGATGTATAAAATTGTAACTTGAAGGTTTGACCTCACTGTCTCCTAGTCAAAATGGAATTTCTATTTTTTCATAAATATGCTCTATATTGCAATGTATACAAATATAAACACATCATATGTATTTTTTATGGAAATCTTACAAAAGTTTTTACAATTCCTATGAATGTAGGGTACAAATTTACAGCAACACCACAAACAATGAGTGTTTCTGTGAGCAAACTCACATATCTATGCATCTCAACACATCAGATCACATCTTGGCATGACTGACACATCTTGAAATGTGGCAACCCCAGGAGAAATGGCCTGTAAAATTCTTTTTCTTAAAAAGCAATCTCGGGCTTCCCTGGTGGCGCAGTGGTTAAGAATCTGCCTGCCAATGCAGGGGACACGGGTTCAAGCCCTGGTCTGGGAAGATCCCACATGCCGCGGAGCAGCTGGGCCCGTGAGCCACAATTACTGAGCCTGAGCGTCTGGAGCCTGTGCTCCGCAACGGGACAGGCCGCGATGGTGAGAGGCCCGTGTACCGCGATGAAGAGTGGCCCCCGCTCGCCGCAACTGGAGAAAGCCCTCGCACAGAAACGAAGACCCAACACAGCCAAAAATAAATATAAATTAAAAAAATTTAAAAAAAAAAAAGCGATCTCTAACTCATATAAGCTAGAAGTCCCACAAAACCTGGATTTGTCCCTTGTATGCAATTCTTCCTAGATTATCCTCACACAGTGAATCATAATATCGAAAAGATGATATTGACTTTAAATACCATGTAGTCTGGTAGGGGGTTTCATATATTTTCTCTTAAGTTTCAACACCTTTTTTTTCAAATAAAAGATTATGTTATAAATGCAGTAGAAAGTCTTAGTGATCAACACTATGAGGAAAGTAGAGAATAATAAGCTAAGTAAGAAATAAACATGAAACAAATAAGAAACAATAGGTGAAATTAAAAAATAGATGTGAACTCATAACCTTAAAATAATACATCCTCTCCTCTATTTCTGTTCAGAGTAGCTCACTATTCAAGACACTGGGGTAGACAACAATTTCTTAACACAAAAAAGATATTAATCCTAAAAGAAAAAAATTAGATAAATGGGATCTCATCAAATTTAAAAATATCTGTTCACCAAAAGAAATCATTACTAAGGTGAAAAAGCAAGCCACAGATTAACAGAAAATATAAAAAAAAATCAATAGTAATTTTTTAAAAATGAGCAAAAGAGCTAAGCAGTCACTTCACAAAAGAAGATATCCAAATAACCAATAAGCATGCTGAATAGGTGCTCAATATCTTTAGTCATCAGGAAAATGCAAATTAAAACTTCAATGAGATGCCACCACATGCCTATCAGAGTAGCTAAAATTAAAAGATTAACAATATGAAACGTTGGCAATGATATGGAGCGATAAGAATTCTTATACATTGCTGGTGGAAGTATAAAACTGTACAACCACTTTGGAAAACTGCTTGGCAATTTCTCTGAAAGTTAAACAGACATCTGCCTGCCCAATGACCTATAATTGTACCCCTCATATGTTTATATAGTATATCCAAGAGAAAGAAATGCTTATGTCCACAAAAAGATTTACACAAGAATGTTTGTAGCACTTTTATTAATAATAGCCTCAAAACAGAAATAACACAAATATCCATCAAGAGGAAAATGGACTAATGAATTGTGGATATTGATTCAATGAAATTCTGTATGATAAAAAAGAACAAACTACTGATACACTACCACTGATGAATCTCACAGGAGCCAATGTAAAAGACCTCTCACTGGTCAAGTTGTCATAATTCGGCCATCCATGGAAACAATAATAATTATTATTAATTATAATAATATGAATAATAGTAATTAGTAATTACTAACCTGAGTAATAAGAATTACACATCATTTTGGTTAATTGAAATAAATCAAGTCTATAAAAGACACAGGTTCATAACAATACTCTAAAGAAAAGAATTAATAGAAAGCAGTGACTTTCAGACAATTTTTTAAACCAAGGCCTACAGCTAGAATTATACTACACACACATACACATCACACACCTTAAATGCTACACAAAATTCTACTCACTCTTCTTATGTCTCATGAACTGTTTATTTCTATTTTATTCAACTTTTTAATCAATTTAAGAAACTAATTGCATAAAAAAACAGTTAGCTGCAATCTATAGTTTATAAAACACTGATTAAAATTACAAAAAGTTAGTTGAAATGAAAAAGGATAAGGTTTCTTTTTACTGATTTTAAGGTTTTGATAAGTAGGAATATTCTTATATGTAGGCATTTTGTTTCACTAATTACATGTCTGCTTATATGTATACAAGATGAGTACTTATTTCCTTTTATGTATGCTGAGAAGAACAAATGCAGAGAAATAAAAAGTAAACTGAATAGTCCTAGAAGAAATAAGAATTGTACCAAGAAGAGAATCATGCTCCCTGACTTCAGACTATACTACAAAGCTACAGTCATCAAAACAGTATGGTACTAGCACAAAAACAGACACATAGATAAATGGAACAGAATAGAAAGCACAGAAATAAACCCACATACCTATGGTCAATTAATATACAACAAAGGAGGCAAGAATATACAATGGAAAAAAGACAGTCTCCTCAATAAGCAGTGCTGGGGAAACTGAACAGCTACATGTAAAAAATTGAAATTAGAACATTTTCTCACACCATATACAAGAGTAAACTCAAAGTGGATTAAAGACATAAATTTCAGCTCTGAAACCATAAAATTCCTAGAAGAAAACATAGACAGAACACTCTTTAACATAAATCATAGCAATATTTTTTTGGATCTGTCTCCTAAGGCAAACAAAACAAAAGCAAAAATAAACAAATGGGACCTACTTAAACTTAAAAGCTTTTGCACAGCAAAGGAGACTGTCAACAAAATGAAAAGACAACCTACTGAATGGGAGAAAATATTTGCAAATGATATGACCAATAAGGGGTTATTATCCAAAATATATAAACAGCTCATACAACTCAATATGAAAAAAACCCCTTAACAACCCAATTAAAAATAGGAAGAAGACCTGAATAGACATTTTTCCAAAAAAGGTATACAGATGGCCAACAGGCACATGAAAAGATCCTCAACATCACTAATCATCAGAGAATGCAAATCAAAACCACAATGAGATATCACCTCACACCTGTCAGAATGGTTATCAACAAAAAGACCACAAATAACAAATGTTGGCAAGGACGTGGAGAAAAGGAAACCCTTGTATATTGTTGGTGGGAATGTTAACTGGTGCAGTCACTGTGGAAAACTGTATGGAGGGTCCTCAAGAAACTAAAAATAGAACTACCATATGATCCAGCAATTCCACTCCTGAGTATATATCCAAAGAAAACAAAAACACTAATTTGAAAAGATATATGCACCCCAATGTTCATAGCAGCATTGTTTACAATAGCCAAGATATGGAAGTAACCTAAGTGTCCAACAACAGATGAATGGATAAAGATGTGACTGATACCTGATACACACACACACACACACACACACACACAGGACTACTACTCAGCCATAAAAAAGATTGAAATTTTGCCATGTGCAACAACATGGACGGACCTAGATGGCATTATGCTTAGGGAAATAAGTCAGACAGAGAAACACAAATACTGTATGTTATAACCTATATGTAGAATCTAAAAAATAAAACGAATGATATAACAAAACAGAAACAGACTCACAGATATACAGAACAAACTAGTGGTTACCAGTGGGGAGAGGGAAGGGGAGAGGGTCAAGACAAGGATAGAGGATTAAAAGTACACACCACAATGTATAAAATAAATAAGCTACAAGAATATATTGTACAACACAGGGAATACAGCCAATATTGTATAATAACTTTAAAAGGAGTACAGTCTATTAAAAATTTTTGAATCACTATGTTGTACATCTGAAAATAACATAATATTGTAAATCAACTATGCTTCAGTAAAAATATAATAATTTAAAAAAGAAATTGTATCAAAAAGAGAAAGGATTGTCCAGCATGGGTAATCAAACAACATAATCAAGTAGAAAAGGGATCCAACAAACCCGTTTCCTAATGATAAATTAACCAAATGTTGTAAAAACAAAAGTTAAATATGTGTACTCAATCTCTCATATCTAGGAACTGAAACCTATATGATACCAAACTAACCATAATAAAACTCTAATACAACATATATAGTTTTAATTAATTTTATTCTTACCTAAATTTCAAAAGACAATCTATTCACATGGTTCAAATTTTAATATAAAATTATAAAATATTAAAAGGTGTATTGGGACTTACCTGGTGGCACAGTGGTTAAGAATCCGCCTGCCAATGCAGGGGACACGGGTTCGAGCCCTGGTCTGGGAAGATCCCACATGCCGCAGAGCAACTAAGCCCCGGCGCCACAACCACTGAGCCTATGCTCTACAGCCCACGAGCCACAACTACTGAGCCCAAGTGCCACAACTACTGAAGCCCGTGCGTCTAGAGCCCGTGCTTCGCAATAAGACAAGCCACCGCAATGAGAAGCCCGCGCACTGCAACGAAGAGTAGCCCCCGTTAGCCACAACTAAAGAAAGCCCACTCGCAACGAAGACCCAACACAGCCAAAAATAAATAAATACATAAAATTAAATAAAAATTTTTAAAAGGTGTATATAATTCTGTGGTTTTTAAAAAATCTCTCTCTCTCTCACCTGTCTCGCATCTGCTCAGTTCCCACTCTCTCAGAAGCCCATCCCAATCTTGGTAACCACTGGTAAGTGTCTTATGTCTCCTTATAGAATTTCTTTGTGCATAGTCAAGAAAATATGAATTGTTTGCCTCCCTTTAAAAATTTTTTATTCCCTTCCAGAGGGTTTTTAAATTAAAATACAATTCACATACCATAAAATTCAAAAATGTACAAATTAAAGTGTACAATTAAGTGGGTTTTGGTTTATTCACAAGGCTGAACAACCATCACCACTATCTAACTAAAGGACTTTGTCATTACTCCAAAAAGAATGAACATCCCTCAGCTATCACCCCCCCCACCCCCACCAACTCCCCTATGCCTAAGAAACTATTAATCTACTTTCTGAGTTCATAGATTTGCCTATTCTGGACATTTCATATAAATGGAATCATATAATCGGTGGCCTTTGATGACTGGCTTCTCTCACTTAGCATAATGTTTTCAAGGTTCATCTATGTTGTAACATGTATCAGTACTTCCTCTCTGTGGTTGAATATTCCATTTTAAGAATACAAAATGGAAGTTTATATTAATCAATTAATTACATTAGTGGAATTTTAAATCCATTTTGTTTAGCTATTCATTGGCTGATAGACATTTGTGTTGTTTCCACTTTTTTGGGCTACTATGAGTAATGCTGCTAAGAGCAGTGGCATACAAGTTTTTGTGTGAGCATATTTTCAATTCTCTTGGGATATACCTAGGAGTAGAACTGCTAGTCACATAGCAACTCTATGTTTAATTTTTGAGAAACTTTCATACTATTTTCCAAAGGGGCTGCATCATTTTACATTCCCACCAACAATGTGTGCATGTTCCAATTTCTCCACATCCTCACCAACAGTTGTCACTGTTCGTCTTTTTGATTACCTCCATTTTTTAACACAGCATAAGAGAGCATACCATGCACACTGCTGCATGATTGCTTTTTCCACACAGTATCTTAGAGATCTTTCCCTAAGAGGAAAATAGAGAGGACTTGTTTCTGGGGAAGCAGCTGGTACAGAGGAGGAGGGGGTGAGGGGAATCCTGAACGAACAGACATACTTACTTATATACATACATAGATATATTTTTTTTCTTCACAGTTTTCTTGTATCACAAACACGCGGGCCCCTGAAGGGCTCCCAGAACACCATCTGAGAACTACTCACCTATCTGGGTTACCCCTCACTTGACAGATGAGGAAACCAAAGCCCAGAGAGGCCACTTGACCTCCTAGGCCTATTGTAACAAAGTACCACAAACTGGGTGGCTTAAACAACATTTCTGGAGGCTGGAAGTCCAAAATCAAGGTTGTTTCTTCTGAGAGCTGTGAGAGAGAATGTGTTTCAAGACTCTCCTAGCTTCTGGGGGTTTGTGAACAACACTGGGTGTTCCCTGGTTTATAGAAGCATCACCTGATCTCCGCCTTTCTCTACACGTGACATTCTCCCTGTGTGAGTACCCATCTCAAAATTTATCCTTTTTATTAGGACAACAGACATATTGCATTAGGGCCCACTCTAATGATCTAATTTTAATTTGATTACCTTGGTAAAGAATAATATCATATTCTGAGGTCCTGGGGGGTGGAACTTCAATGTATGAATTTTGATATCAATTTTGAAAGATGTTATTAAGCTAGTGTAACCACTTGTAGGCATCAGTGGGAGATAATAAATCTTCATACACACTGTGGCACTGTGGTCAGCTGACTGGAGGTCAGGAAATGCAGAGCCAAGTCCCGACTCTGACACTCACTCACTGTGGGACCATTCACCATCTGGATTGCCACTGTCTCTTCTCATGGACGAGTTGATATGATATCTAAACGCCAGAGGATTCTCTGATTCCTATTCTGTTTTGTTATGCTCTGTTTTGTGCTATTCTTTTCTACCTCCACACACAAATATGAGCAACAGAGAGATAAATGATGTAAACAGACAAGCATATTTATAACACCCATTCGTAGATTTACAGATTTTTTTAAATGGAAGGCTTTCATCTACCACTCTCATTTAATAGGCAAAAATATGGAAGCCTAGCGAGGTGAAGTGCCTGGTCCTAAGACACACACATCATTCCTTGCTTGAATAACTTCAAATAGGGGAGGGTCCTTAAATTAAGTCCACAGACCTGAGGGTCTCCACGAATGAACTTTAGGGGTCTATACACCTCCTGAGAGTTTGCGTGTAAAAGCTGGTGTGAGTTTGCATGTTTATATTTTATTTACTCTGTTGGAAGAAATCTTTAGCTTTCACCAAATTCTCAAAAGGATCTATTTTTGTTCAAATAAATCCTTAGTTCTTATGCCCTAAATGCTTGGCATATAAGAGATACTCAATAAACATTAGTCGACTTATGTATATTGAACTCTTAACCAAGACAAAGTTAATAACCACTGGAGTAGAGTAAAATAGAATATGATCATTCTCTAGAAAATAATCCTCACTGCTTCCTGCTCACAAAATGCTCTATCTGTGTGGAGTCTTTTGTCAGCCTGTAGTTACCAGTCCTGGATGAATTATATTGTACAATGCTGTGCTTGTCAATTAAACCAATTAAGAAAAGATGTTTAAATCACAGTTTCATCTCCTTTAGGAAATCATCCATCTTTTTATTTAACTTTACCATTTTACTTAATTAACAAGGGTTTAATGGCAGTTAATAAATGATATATTAATTAATTTATGAAATTACTTTGTCCTTATTAAAGTAATTCATATTTTTAAATGCTTGTAATTTTCATTAGTTCCATCAAATAAGACAGAGCACGTTCAATTAAAGCTGAGTTACCTTACTTTTAGTCCAAGTCCCAGGGAAAACCTCTAGTGTATCTAGGACGTGTGCTGGAACAATGATCAAAACTGTGACTTTGACAGAGGCAGGGAAATGCCTTGGGCCCAAGACGTGGTATTATAAGCAGAGAGCAGTACCATAGCGTAGGCGCTCAGTAAATATCTGATGAATCAATGAAAGAAAAAAGACATAGCTAGTGCTGCTAGGAGGACAGAAATCCCTCTTTGAATAGGGAGCCATTAACCTTAAGAAGAACTGATAGGACGTCCACCAAATGGAGGAAGATGCAATGGTTAGATCCTCCTCTGAAAGAACATGTGTTTTTGTGGGACATTAAGGAATGGCATCAAGCTGATGATTATCAGTGTAGATATCAAAAACAACTTCTGCCTTTAGTTATTAAACACTTCTTTACTGGTAATTTATTACTAAGGACTAGTAAATATGGAAGCAACCCAAAGTCCCAGGTATGGGGCCCCAAGTCAGAAGAAGTATGAGACTCTGAAAGAAGCAGGCCAGGCCATTTATGCCATAAATATATGTATGACAATAAATTTTACGTTTTAAAAAACCCTACAAATGTTATTTACAAATAATTTACACTCTTCGGAAGCATTTACAATAATGATTCACTTTGCCAATAGAGATGGAAAGCTCTCGTCTTTAAAAGATTCGGTCTTACTCATGTTTGTGCCCCAATTTCAGCAAAGAGTTGCTGCTTTATAAATGACTGTGGATTTATACTTTAAGTATGAGCAAGAACGTGATTTAAGTATAATCAAGGAAGATCCTACAAAATCTTGCTATTTATTTTACCTAGCTTGCTAGACCACCCTGTATCACAGAGGAGGAGTGGATTTCTCATCCAAAAAACTTCCCGGAAAAGTAATTATCAGCTTGACATCTAGGTGCTACCCAAGACTTAAAGAAACAAACAAAGGAATTTGGGGTGCTCCCTTGGTGAGTACCAAGACAAGAGGGATCTTTCCATGTCTGCTCTGCACCCCCTGGAACAAAGATCCGTGATACAGTCAGCCCTCCTTATCCGCGGTTCCAAATCTGCAGATTCAACCAACCACGGATTGAAAATATCCAGAAAGTTCCAAAAAGCCAGACATGAATTTGCCATGTAAATAGGCAACTATTTACATAGCATTTACATTGTGTTTACAACTATTTACAAAGTATTTACATCATATTAGGTATCATAAGTCATCTAGAGATGATTTAGAGTATACGGGAGGATTGCATAGGTTATATGCAAATACTATGCCATAAGGGACTTGAGCTCCCTGGATTTTGGTATCTACTGGGCGTCCTGGGATCAATCTCCTGTATTTTAGAGAGAAAAGAACCTAAGATCCAGATCTTCAATGAGACATCAAATTTAAACCATTTAGGATAAAGAAGATGTGGTACATATATACAATGGAATACTACTCAGCCATAAAAAAGAATGAAATGCCATTTGCAGCAACATGGATGGAACTAGAGATTATCATACTAAGTGAAGTTAAGTCAGAAAGAGAAAGACAAATATCATATGATATCACTTATTACGTGGAATCTAAAACATGACTCAAATAACTTTTATGAAACAGAAACAGACTCACAGATATAGAGAACAGACTTGTGGTCGCCAAGGGTGAGGGGAGGAAAGGGATGGAGTGGGAGTCTGGGGTTAGCACATGCAAACTATTATATATAGAATGGATAAACAACAAGGTCCTACTGCATAGCAAAGGGAACTATATTCAATATTCTGTGAAAAGGCATAATGGAAAAGAATATTAAAAAAGAGAATGTGTATATATATATGTATATATACACATATATACATATATATAACTGAATCACTTTGCTGTATAGCAGAAATTAACACAACATTGTAAATCAACTATATTTCTATTTAATCAACTATATTTATATTTAATTTTTTTTTAAAGTGAAATTTAAACCATTTATCTTACCTGGACCTGAGGTTTTTTTGTGTTGAGTGTTTTCTCCCTAGCAGCTGAGAATGAAGTCTTGGAAGAAACTGTGGATGGCTGACTAAGAGAAGATATTTTGTTTTAGCAAATTTTATCTTAAACTTATTCACATTATGATCCATTCATTAGGTGGAATACTAGGCACTTCTTAAAATGGCGGTATAGAACAATTTAATGAAAAAGTTAATGTTCATTTAAAATTTTCCTTCTTGGGCTTCCCTGGTGGCACGGTGGTTAAGAATCAGCCTGCCAATGCAGGGGACACGGGTTCGAGCCCTGGTCCAGGAGGATCTCACATGCCGCAGAGCAACTAAGCCCGTGCGCACAACTACTGAGCCTGCACTCTAGAGCCCACGAGTCACAACTACTGAGCCTGTGTGCCACAACTACTGAAGCCCGCATGCCTAGAACCCATGCTCTGCAGCAAGAGAAGCCACTGCGACAAGAAGCCTGTGCACCACAACAAAGAGTAGCCCCCACTCGCCGCAACTAGAGAGAGCCCGCGTGCAGCAGTGAAGAACCAACGCAGCCAAAAATAAAATAAATAAATAAATTTATAAAAAATAAAAATAAATAAAATTATCCTTCTTTCTATGGCACACTGAAAAATATTTCATGTAATAAAAATATACAAATTACATATCATAAATTAATAAATATAATAAAAATAAATAAGCATATGGACCCAGAATTGATGAACTGCAACTCAGTAATAAACTCCAGTGTTTGTGCAACATTACTACACAGAAATATTCTTACTTTATAAAATTCTTCCAGTTACATCAAGAGTTCCTCTTGGTGGAGGAATGGTGTGGATGTCTTTCAGGGTGGAAGAACCGGTCTTCATTACACAGGAACATACAGGTATTTCCTTAGAGTTCATCTGAGCAATTATCTGACAATGACCCTGAAAAAGACTCTGAATAACTGAATATGAACGAAACTTGGGGTTCTTAAGTGCGTCACCTTCTATATTGACATATGAACGTTATTTAACTTATAACTTCAAAAGCGAGTTGATACTATTAAATCATCTAATGTCATCTGTGGTCAGGTTCAACTAGCCCCTTAGCTCTAGAGCTGATCACAGATATGAAAGTCATTTAAGGGAAATAATTGTTGGTCATAGCTCCCTGCTGGAATTTTAACTGAAGAGTGTAATGCTTCTATTGTGTATTTACAGATGTGATCAATACAAGGGAGTGAGAGTTTAAGTTGTCAGAGATAATGGTTGTTCCAGCCCTGAAAGAAAAAGGTGGGGGGCTGGATTCAAAGACCACCAAGAAAATTTATTTATTCATACAAAAATACTCATTGAAACTACTGCATGCTAGGCTAAAGATACAAGAAAGAGACAGTGCCTCACTGTATGAAGTTTTATGTATTTTCCACTCACAAGCAATTCTTGAGCATCATCTTTGTGCCAATATTATAGATTTGGGGCGGGGGGTTGGGGGGAGAGACAGCCCACAGTGCCTAGTCTTGAAAAGCAATACTATGCTCTATTTGTGCTCTCTTTGGAGATACTGAGGAAATACACCATTAAAAAAGGGCAGGGGGGCTTCCCTGGTGCAGTGGTTGAGAGTCCACCTGCCAAAGCAGGGGACGCGGGTTCGAGCCCTGGTCTGGGAAGATCCCACATGCCGCAGAGCAACTGGGCCCGTGAGCCACAATTACTGAGCCTGCGCGTCTGGAGCCTGTGCTCCGCAACAAGAGAGGCCGCGATAGTGAGAGGTCCGCGCACCGCGATGAAGAGTGGCCCCCGCTCGCCGCAACTAGAGAAAGCCCTGGCACAGAAACGAAGACCCAACACAGCCAAAAATAAATAAATAAATAAATAAATTAAAAAAAAAAAAAAAAAAGGGCAGGGGGAGATAGCATTCAAGTGAATGTGCAATGGTATAGGCAGAATAATTCGAGGTAAGATTATTAAGTAAATGAAGTTTGACTTTGGTTCTCCGCTTCTGTTTTTTTTTTTTTTAAAGATTTATTGATTGATTGATTGATCGATTGCTATGTTGGGTCTTCGCTTCTGTGCTAGGGCTTCCTCTAGTTGCGGCAAGTGGGGGCCACTCTTCATCACGGTGCGCGGGCCTCTCACTATCGTGGCCTCTCTTGTTGAGGAGCACAGGCTCCAGACGCGCAGGCTCAGTAGTTATGGCTCACGGACCTAGTTGCTCCGCGGCATGTGGGATCCTCCCAGACCAGGGCTCGAACCCGTGTCCCCTGCATTAGCAGGCAGATTCTCAACCACTGCGCCACCAGGGAAGCCCCTTCTGTTTTAATGTATTTCCTTTCTTTCAGTGTCTCTGAGGCTCCCTGGCACTTTCCTAAGGTCTTCGCCTTGATGTTCACTATCCACGGCCTCAAAGCTAATCCAAGGCCAAATAACTAATTTGACAAACTGATTTCTACTAAAGCGTCTACTAAACTAGTTTATACTAATTTGATGAACTGATTTCTAATAATTAATTTAGGGTTATTTTCCTAAATAAACCTAGAATAACAACAATGCCGTATATTCTCATTGTGCTGTTAACGTATTTACAAGCACCAATGCAAGGTACTGGGTGTTCAACGGTAAGGGGCTATAAAGATGAATAAGACATTAACCTTGTTTATAAGGGACCTTATAAGGAGGAGAGATCAATATATGAGCAACTTTAACCAAAGCAGTGGACAGCGGGGATGGCATGGGCATGAGGGCCAAGAGACGGCTGAGCTTTCATCCCACACCAGCTGCCACTTATGAACTCTTGAGGTTCTGGGGTACAGCATTGCTTGAGGTCAATAGGTTCTTGCAGCTAAACCTGTCATCAAGCTCCTTTAATGAACCCCAGCCTAGGTCTTCCTAGGTAGGAAAGGTAGAGAAGGGCAATCCCAGCACTAACGGGAGGAATCAGTGAGATCTCCAAGGGAAAGATGAACCTCTAGAAAGAGAAGCCTGGGCTCTGAGGTTCAGCCACTTTCATTGCCTTGGAGGGTCTAGGGCCAATTTTTCAAAAGAGCTGGCAGATTTCCTTAAATACTAACAATAATTTTCAGAGATGGGAGGGAGGCTGATAAAAGGTTACTGTCCCACCCTACCAGATACAAAGACTTTCAAATGAGTTTTGTCTTTGTGGTTTAACCCAGCAATGAACACTGGTAATTCCAGGTCAGGTTGGAGGAAAGACAGTGCCTTGCCAGATCAACAAAGATATAACTGTGGACAACTAACCCTTTTAATCACCTCTCAAGTCACACCCAGCACTGGAGTCTTATACTAAGAAGACAAGTCACAAAGCTGATCTACAGGAGCCAAATGTGTTCCCATCTCCTGGATCCTCCCTTCTTACATTTTCATTTCTGTGACATTAGATCAAGTTTTTCACACTCCCTAGGTTACAACAACAGTCTTCCCTGTCTCCAATAAAATCTGATGGCAATGCATCCTCTCTCAGCAAGGTCACTAGAATAATGCTTAAACACAGTTACATCATGTCATTTCTATAAGCAAAGGTAGTTTTCTTCTACTGCCTTTGAGGTTGGCTAAAGTACTGAAAGCTTCCACCTACCTCCTCTCTCCTGAGTTATTTTCATCCTCCTTCTGTGCTACATGCACTCTCCACTCCAATCAAGAACCACACTTCAGGGTCCTCTGTAGGAACCTGCTGTTACGCTATCTGGGCTGTTTACTCCCCTGGACCCTCCTTCAATCCGTATCATTCAAAAGCAGGCTTTACACTCACTTTTCCAGGAAACCTCTAATCACTGACCTTAACTATTCATATCTCAAGCAGACACTTCTAGAACTAACTTGTATTAATAGTGACTTGCCTATTAATTTGCTTATTTTGATTTATTCTACTCCAAATATGTTATTTTGTTGTTTCACGTGCTACATGCTAACTTCCCAAAGAACTTTCAATCTCCTTAAAATCAGATACCATGTCCTCCAGTCTTTGTTTCTTGGTTTTTTTTGTTTGTTTATTTTAGTTTTGGGGGTTTTTTTGGTACTCTGTTCATCCCATCTCCCCAGTCTCCAAGACAATACATTTTAAGCTATGGATTTCTATCAATTAGCAGATCATGAAATCAGATTTGTAAGCCTCCTACCAACAACTTTTAAATGAAATAGAATAGTACCTCAGAGTGCCTCTTCCATGGTGAGGGCAAGGATATTTTTAAAAATCTGACACAGGGCTGTGTGTGAATGTGCGTTAGACCATGATATAAAATGTATTTCTTACTAAGTTGTGATCACAAAACCTTGAGAAATATGGCCAGAGATTGACTACATATTTATCCTAAGTGAGAAAGTTACCTTTTGCACATTTATTTGGATCCCCCTAGCCGTTGCTCCTGGGCTCCTGGCTTATTTCCCTTTGGCTTTTGATGTCACACCTGTTGGTTCCAAGCATCACTTAATGACCTCCCATATTAGACCCTGCCTGCCCCGTGGATCGCAGGCTGACCCCTGCATGCCGCCATCCACTTTGACCCTGCGTGCCTTGGTCTCTACACTCTTCTCTCTCACGTAGTCCCAGATCCAAACTTGTCTCAAGAAAAAGGCCAGAGATGATGATGGCAAAGCTCCTGATATACATAAATGCACACAGCTGGCTCTTTTAGGGAGGAGGGTCTAATATCCTCTTTCCATGTTAAAGTAACTGACTTTATTATATAATGAAAAATAAGACTGAGGAACATTTCTTGGTGCTCCCTAGGAGTAAAACTCCAATTCATGGAGGAGTAATTAAACCCATGATCTTAAAATAACAACTTAGTTAAATTTTGAAAATAGAGCAGCAAAAATTCAGCATTAAAAAATTCTAATTACGGGCTTCCCTGGTGGCACAGTGGTTGAGAGTCTGCCTGCCAATGCAGGGAACACGGGTTCGCGCCCTGGTCTGGGAAGATCCCACATGCCGCGGAGCAGCTGGGCCCGTGAGCCACAATTACTGAGCCTGCGCGTCTGGAGCCTGTGCTCCGCAACAAGAGAGGCCACGATAGTGAGAGGCCCGCGCACCGCGATGAAGGGTGGCCCCTGCTTGCCCCAACTAGAGAAAGCCCTGGCACAGAAACGAAGACCCAACACAGCCATAAATAAATAAATAATTTTTTTTAAAAAATCTAATTACTAGCTTTTGTCTGAGGTGATAGTTATTATAATAAAAATACTATTTTAAAGGTCAATTAGAATGACAATTATACTGCAGTCATACTTTTTCTTATTCTTGCTTCATTCATAGAGATATAAATAGAAAATTAAAGTAAATATTCTTATAATTTTTTCAAATGTTCCTAGTGCAAATGTTTTGCTTTTAAAAATGACCTAGTAGGGACTTTCCTCCAGAATTATTTTGGTCAAAATATAGAAATTAGATAGTGATTTGGGGGAAATTTATAGCTTTTTACATTACCATGGTAATAACCGATATTTCCACATATTTGTATAGTCATAACTTTCCATTCACAGTTTGCTCTGGAGCCAAAAATGACGACATTGGTGCCATCAGTTGCTCTCACAACATTTAAAAAGTGATAATCGTTTCCTTATCTTATTTGCTGCCATTTAGCCAATGTAGAGAAAACAACATACAAATGAGGTTTCTTTTACAAAGGCAGCTATAACTTGAAAAACTGACAAGGAATCATTTTCCTACATATAATATGTTAAAGTACTTACAAGCTGGAATGGAAATTCCCTGGAAAAATTGAGGGATACCCTGTCTCCCCAGCATAATTATAGGAATGGTCTTACAGTCTGGTATGCAAGCCCTTCAACCTTGAAGAAGGTTCAGGAAAGAGCTACCAAGATATCCATGGAGTTAGAAAATAAGTCTTTGAATGAAAAATACTAGCACAATTGAGAATACAATGTTGACCGATTTCTGGGATGAACAATAGTAAGAAGTGGGTGCTTCAGGGAGAAATTGGGTAGGTAGGGGGCTAAATTATTAACAGCAAACCTCTGGTGATGGTTTGAAGCTGGTGTCTGAGAGCTTCCTAGGGTTGAACTGGTCCATTAGTCACAGCTCTGCCCTGACTCAATTCTGCATTCCAGGAAAGCAGGGACTGTCTAGCATGTAGGACATGGCAAGTACCCAATAAATGTTTGTAACAGTTGGCTTTATCTCATATTCCTATTTTATTTTCCCTTCTTACCATTTTATTTATATTTTCTTTCACAGGTTTCCTTCATGGAACAAGAAGGGTTATAAATAAATACTATATAAAGGTAAATGAAATGTTCTTGAAGAGCAAAAGGAAGAATGTAAACAGTGCCATGTGAATGAGTGTCATAAAGACTTACAAACCAAGGTGCTATGGGCTTTCAAAGGATGGAGAAGTCACATATGGATACAGAAGTCCAGTGAGGTTTCATAGAAGAGGTGATTTTGACACTCCTATAAGCATAGATAGGAGTGTGACTGGCAGAGAGGATTCTGATAGATGAAGAGAGCCTACTCTTCTAATTCGTTTAATAAATTTTACTCAAATATTTATTTACTGATTCTAAGAGAGAAGCTTAGGATACAAAATATAACAATATAACCGGTAGTATCGCCGTAATGAACAGTGAACCAGGAAGTCTATCTTTTTTTTCAGCCATGAAAAGAATAATGGGAGATTCCAGTTGAGAGAGGAAAACAAATTTATCAGAATTTAGGATTAAGGATACTCCAAGCTACTATTTGAATTTTTTCTTTTAATTATTTGCTTTTTTTTTCTTTTTTAAATTTTATTTATTTATTTATTTATGGCTGTGTTGGGTCTTCGTTTCTGTGCGAGGGCTTTCTCCAGTTGTGGCAAGCGGGGGCCACTCTTCATCGCGGTGCGTGGGCCTCTCACTATCGCGGCCTCTCTTGTTGCAGAGCACAGGCTCCAGACGCGCAGGCTCAGCAATTGTGGCTCACGGGACTAGTCGCTCCACGGCATGTGGGATCTTCCCGGACCAGGGCTCGAACCCGTGTCCCCTGCATTGGCAGGCAGATTCTCAACCACTGCGCCACCAGGGAAGCCCAACTATTTGATTTTTTTTTTCTTTTTTTTTTTTAAACATCTTTATTGAAGTATAATTGCTTTACAATGGTGTGTTAGTTTCTGCTTTATAACAAAGTGAATCAGTTATACATATACATATGTTCCCATATCTCTTCCCTCTTGCATCTCCCTCCCTCCCACCCTCCCCATCCCACCCCTCTAGATGGTCACAAAGCACCGAGCTGATCTCCCTGTGCTATGCGGCTGCTTCCCACTAGCTATCTATTTTACATTTGGTAGTGTATATATGTCCATGACACTCTCTCACCCTGTCACATCTCACCCCTCCCCCTCCCCATATCCTCAAGTCCATTCTCTAGTAGGTCTGTGTCTTTATTCCCATCTTGCCACTAGGTTTTTCATGACCTTTTTTTTTTTTCCTTAGATTCCATATATATGTGTTAGCATACTGTATTTGTTTTTCTCTTTCTGACTTACTTCACTCTGTATGACAGACTCTAACTCCATCCACCTCATTACAAATACCTCCATTTCATTTCTTTTTATGGCTGAGTAATATTCCATTGTATATATGTGTCACATCTTCTTTATCCATTCATCCGATGATGGACACTTAGGTTGCTTCCATGTCCTGGCTATTGTAAATAGAGCTGCAATGAACATTTTGGTACATGACTCTTTTTGAATTATGGTTTTCTCAGGGTATATGCCCAGTAGTGGGATTGCCGGGTCGTATGGTAGTTCTATTTTTAGTTTTTTAAGGAACCTCCATACTGTTCTCCATAGTGGCTGTATCAATTTACATTCCCACCAACAGTGCAAGAGTGTTCCCTTTTCTCCACACCCTCTCCAGCATTTATTGTTTGTAGATTTTTTGATGATGGCCATTCTGACCGGTGTGAGATGATACCTCATTGTAGTTTTGATTTGCATTTCTCTAATGATTAATGATGTTGAGCATTCTTTCATGTGTCTGTTGGCAATCTGTATATCTTCTTTGGAGAAATGTCTATTTAGGTCTTCTGCCCATTTTTGGATTGGGTTGTTTGTTTTTTTGTTATTGAGCTGCATGAGCTGCTTGTAAATCTTGGAGATTAATCCTTTGTCAGTTGCTTCATTTGCAAATATTTTCTCCCATTCTGAGGGTTGTCTTTGGGTCTTGTTTATGGTTTCCTTTGCTGTGCAAAAGCTTTTAAGTTTTATTAGGTCCCATTTGTTTATTTGTGTTTTTATTTCCATTTCTCTAGGAGCTGGGTCAAAAAGGATCTTGCTGTGATTTATGTCATAGAGTGTTCTGCCTATGTTTTCCTCTAAGAGTTTGATAGTGTCTGGCCTTACACTTAGGTCTTTAATCCATTTTGAGTTTATTTTTGTGTATGGTGTCAGGGAGTTATTTGAATTTTTTAAATCAGTTGTAATGTCTACTGTTCATTCTATGATTGTCTCAGTTCATTCGGTTACTATAACAGAACATCATAGACTGGGTGGTTTATAAACACCAGAAATTTAATTCTCACAGTTATGAAGGCTGGAAAGTCCAAGATCAATCAGGAGGCCAGCAGATTCAGTCTGGTGAGGGTCCACTTTCCAGTTCACAGAGGCCATGTTTTTCCTATGTCCTCAGAGACTGGAATGAGAGAACTCTGGTCTCTTCATGCCCTTATATAAAGGGCACTGACCCCATCCTTGATAACTCCACCCTGATGACCTAATCACCTGCCAAATGCCTCTAAACATCATCACACTGGGCATTAGGTTTCAACATGTGAATTTGGGGGGGTGGGGAACACAAACATTCAGTTTCTAGGAGTGATCGAAGTCAAAATGCACTACTTCCCAGGCTAACAAGTCCTACTCTTAGCCCAATAGAACCCACTAATCATTTCCTTACATCTCACGCTCACCTCTACCTGCCTGCTCTAGCCTCACCTGAGAGTAATGTCCACCTCCAGAGCATCTTCCAAGGCTGCAGGAGACTAGGTTCTCTTGTGGGAAGGGTCTCCTCAGCTTCATAGCACTATTCAAGTCCTCTCATATCCCTCTTTCTCTTTAGGGAGATCTATCACATGACCCTGATGAACTCAAGAGGATGAAGCTTCAAGGACACCCAGACCCTTTTACATCTGGACCCAAAGAATGAAGGCTTGAAATAAATTGGTCAGGGACTATCCATTTTCCCCAATGGCTGCCATCCAGGAACAAGATCCTTTTCAAGAGAGACACCACCCGCTGCTTGCCCACAAGTGTGTGGCTTTACCCCATGGCCTCCACAGGCCATCAGACAGGAATACCACACAAGCCTAAATATTTCAATTGCATCAAGAGGGTTGGAGGAGTTTTACCACCACACTCATCTGTGGCTGGGATGCTGGACTGCTATTTTGTCTCTCAGGATCTCCTCTAGTTTCCGATTAGCACTAGAGCCCTGCCGTATGTAAGCAGATCAGTTCACTGGAGCCCTAATTCTAACACCGAGAAAGTAACAGTCCTATTTCTCAGGACTGCATCCTGTTTCCAGGATCCTTCCTGACATACTCTTTGCAATATCCCTCTGAATCCAAAAAGCCCTGCTTCCCAGCCTTGTCCTGCCTCTTGGATAACAGAACTTGAATTCTGATGCCAGATTGCATTGGACTAAAGCAGCATTTTCCAAACTTACTGCCATAAAAAGTCAGGTGCACTCATGAAAAATACAGAATCCCAAGCCCTTCTCCTAGAGGTGCTGGTTCAGGACATCCGAGGAGGGTATGACAACGTATTTTTAACAAGTACCCTAGATGATCCATCCCTAGGACTTTTTGCCACTTAGGGAAAATGTGAATTAGAGTTTGCTATACCTTCTTAGACCTAGTGATTTGGACTTTTAGTCCCTGTCTAAAGGGGAGGTCAACACTTTTGTCCCAGTGAATTCCCCCTGGTTCCAACCCCGGCCAGCTCTTAATCCAGCCCTTCTTTCTTCCACATTCGCAGCATGTCTTACAGACAGGGTCACCCAGACCATGGCACTTTTTTTACCCAGAAGGACCTCCCTGACCCATGATTTTGTCACTTGCCTCACAGAGAACCATCTCTACCTAAGAGTTCCTACCCCCACCTGCTGAGCCTCTTGGATTCATTCCCTCGAACAGAATTGCAGGCCCATACCAGAATGGAATTTTCTACATTCCATGGACATGGTGATTTTAACCTCTGGGTCTTCCTGAAAGGGCACCAGCTCTTTATACCCATTAGTTTCTTTTGGCCCTTATTGGCAGCTTCCTCTTTGTTGGACAGCCTATGATGTAAGCAGCCTATTTATGACCATTCTTGCTCTTTAAAACAACATATAAATATGGCATAAACCACACTGTCATGCATATGCCTATATTCCCAAATAATTTTTCCTTGTTGTCTAATGCATACAAAATTAGTCTATAGAGTTTAACCATAAACCCAGCAATTATACTAACCACTTATTTAACACCTTTATTTATGCAAGCCATTTTATAAATACAATAATATATTCAAATTTTTCTTTATACTTATTATCTCCCTGAGAATAGAGCCCATACCCTCAACTTCTTTCTTACTCCACTTATCCTTCAGAGCACTAGAATGCACAGATACACAGTAAGCAATCAACAACTGACTACAACATTAACTAATCAAATAAATGAGAGACTTAAGTTATATCACAACTGAGTGATAGTGAGAACGTTCATCAACCGCAAAGACTAGAATGCCAGAAAATCATTTGTTAGAGGAATTTCATGTATCAACCATGAACGTCAAGGAAGAAGAAAGGTCTGCATTTTTAGCTCTTTGGGCCATCCTAGACATCCAAGAGGGCCAAATATGAATGCACTGGATAAGTGGAAAATAAAATAGAACAAACAAAAACACAACAAAACCCAGACTTCCCCTCCTACCTGAAAATAATGAATGTGAACATTGGTGGAAATCTAGAAAGTGGTGCTTTCCATGTATATGTTGGCATAGATCCAGTGTGGAAGTTGACTTAGGTTTGGTAAAGCTGAGGAATACAAGAAGGAGTTAGTTCTACTGCCCAGGAATTCTTAGATATCATGATAGCCTTCTCTGAAATGCTTCCTTTTAAATCAGTGGCATTCTGAAAAATAGAAAGCTCTAACAGGAAAAGGATGGGATTGATGGGAGTTAATGAGGGAATGGTCGGTCACTCACTAAGCCCTTCAGTACCTCCCAAACTCTGTGCATGGTGCTTTGGTCATGCTATTTCAGTCTGGACAGCAGCTTATACATGAGAAAACCGAAGCTCCTAGGAAGTGAAGTAACTTGTCCCAGGTCATCCAGTGGCAGAGTTAAGATACTAACCAAGGTTGGTCTGACTCCAGAGATAAAGTTCTTTTCCCAACATCAAGTGACCAATTCAAGTCAACAAAAAAGCTATTGAGGACTTGTGTCGGGACCTGTTCTGACATCAGGGGTATTGCATGGAACACAGATTCCCTGCCTTCAAGGAATCTATATTTTAGGGATTCTCAAGTCATCATTCGGGATATTTAAGATATCTTTAAAATGTCTGGAGAGACACTGAGAAAGGAATGGCGATGCTATCTGGGTCCTAAATCAACAAGAACCCCATCCAGAGATATTCTGCCGTCATTTCTATAAGGCTCACTAGAACCAGGGCAATTTTTTCTTTATTTCAAAATCAATGAAAGGCAGAGAAGACATACAGGTACTGAATGATATTAGAAAGGGCCTAATTAATGTCTCATAAATGTTAATTTCATGATTCATCTGCAACTACTACTACTCTACAGCACCAAACCGTATTATATAGCCGTAGGTGCCAGGGTCCACTTTGGTAATTATTTGTGTCATATTTAATAAAAGAAGTCATAGTCTCCATTCCACACAGACACTCCATGTAGCTGCAATTGTAATTCCTATTGTGGCCTCCCTTGACCTCAAAACGTCCAAAGGCTTTGGAGAAGAGTTTAGAGTGGACAAAACTACAAAGGAAATTAAACTTAGCAAGCCATTTCCAAGAATCTCGAAAGTTTGTTTATATTACTGAGCAATGTAGAATCATTCTTGAATATCAAACAGAAATCTTCCTCTGCATCGATATTTTTTTTTTCCTTTTAAGGATAGACTAAAAATCAACTCAGGATTATTGCCTTGAGATTTGGTACCATATTGACCTAAAGATTCAGGGTAAGCATCAACCTTAAAACAATTTTGGGAAAATTTACTTTGACCTCTGTAGTACGAAGAGGTCTTGCGTTGGAATGAGAAAATTAGCAATTTTGAGCATGATCTTATATTGCCAACACTTTGACCAAGGCCAATACTGCAGAAAATATTACCATCTTATTCTTGTTTATTCCAGTCCCTTCCCAAATGTCTCCTAAAGAACACTCATAAAAGTGAGCCATCTAGGGACTGAGGGCAACTGGAGGTACCTTTATGCATTTGTAGTTTTTTTTTTTTTTTCAATCTAAATGCATTCTTGCCATGCAAAGGAATAATTCAGAGCTTTAAAAGCTGAGGCTCTTACCCTTAGTAAAGTATAAAAAATAAGAATTTCTCTTCTCTGCCTCACCTATACCTACTGGTCAAGGTTCTTCCAATACCCCATCCTCTCTCCAGAAATACACAGAAATGCACACAGACTAGGGACCAAATTCATAACTATAAATGGAAATTACTGAGGGAAAAAGAAACTAGGACTAAAAGGAAACATTATTTAGGAAATCATTACTGGAAAATTGCTACGGATTATTGCAAACCTTCCTTTTTTCCTAAAACATTTAATATCATTTCCATAGGTACTCAAAGAACTTACACTCTGGCATTAAAAAGAAAAAAGAAACCTTTCATATATCTAATTATTTCCTTCCATTGATTTTTTAAAAATATTTTTTTTAAAAATAAACTTTATCTCTGAAGTAATTTAAGGCACACAAGAAATTATAAAAATAGTAGAGTTCCCATGTACCCTTCACCCAGCTTCCCCAATAATAACATGTTACACAGCCTTAGCACATAGCCAAAGACAGGACATTGATGTTTTTCAATATTATTAACTCACCTTATTATTAACGTGTAGCCCTTATTCGTATCTCAAAAATTTTACATACATTTTTTTCTTTTCTTTTTCTGGTCTATTGTTATATGAAGTTTTACCACAGGTGTAGATTCAAGTAACCAACACCTCAATCAGGATATAGAACTGTTCTATAACCACAAAGAAACTCCCCAGTGTTATTCCTTAATTGTCAGCACTGGCCCGGGCAAACACCCATCCATTCTCCATTACTGTAACTTTGTCATTTGGAGGCTGTTATAATATATAATCATACAATACATAAGCTTTTGAGATTGGCTTTTTGCGTTTGCCCTTAAGATCCAACCTTTACATTGATTTTTAAAGTTCACTTAAGCAAAACTTAAAATAAAACCCAAAACACCTTGTGATCAGAACTTATCTAAGTTTTTTCCACTTGCACTATTCAGGGAAAAAAAATTCAGAATAATTAGTGTTTTGTTTTTTAAAAGAGAGAGAATGATTGCATGTGCAATTTGGAATGAACTGCAGAGCTGCTAATGGCATTACTCTTTGGAGGAGGTTAAGAAGAAACGGCTTTGGCAAGTTGAATCATCTTATTTTGGCCTCCCTAAAACTATAACATTGGGATCACTGGAACCACCAGCATTTTGGTTTATTGCTCAAATAGTTGTTACTGTTTGTGGAGAGCAGACTAAAGTTTTGAAGATAAAATCTGCATTAAGAACAAGTTTAGGGACTTCCCTGGTGGCGCAGTGGTTAAGAATCCGCCTGCCAATGCAGGGGACACGGGTTTGATCTCTGGTCTAGGAAGATCCCACATGAAGTGGAGCAACTAAGCCCATGCGCCACAACTACTGAGCCTGCGCTCTAGAGCCCGCGAGCCACAACTACAGAGCCCACGTGCCACAACTACGGAGCCCACGTGCCACAACTACCGAAGGTCATGCGCTCTAGGGCCCACGCTCCACAACAAGAGAAGCCACCGCTATGAGAAGCCTGCACACCGCAACAAAGAGTAGCCACCACACGCTGCAACGAGAGAAAGCCCCGCGTGCAGCAATGAAGACCCAACACAGCCACAAAAAAAAAGAAAAAAAAAAGAATGAGTTTAACAGAACCTTGAACTTGATCAAATGCCAATTACTGCACTATTTCTGTATCTGTAATTAGGAATACTATCTAGGAAAAGGAGCAGATTTTCACAACCATTTCTATCATAAACAAAGTGGCACATTTGCAAAGAGTCTATTAAAATATGTTTGTTACTTCTCTCAGAATTTTAAATGCTTGGATTTTAAGACTTTAACGTAAAATCTGCATGAGGCTAAATTTTAATAAGTTGAGTCAATCCTTCATGGCAGAAAAAGCATTTGTGGAGAATACAAAATAATTCAGAAAAGTGGACTTCCTAAAGGGCTCTTTGTAGCATAAAAACTGTTTCAGAAATATGGTAGAAAGTTGTATCCAGGAGCTATTAAATTGGTTTTTAAATATATGTAAATGGGAATGCCCAGCTAAACCACTACAGTAACAGTCACACGTCCCTAATGGCTATTCCCGGCTGGCAGCTTTCCATTCCCACAGGCTCCTATAACTACTTCTGTCAGTGTATTTGGCCTTGAGCTTGAACCACCTGCTCTGAGGACACAGAGCTTCTGAGCTCTTCATTCAGTCTTCTGTTGATAGCCTCCCCTCACCTTTCAGACTTCCTATTACAACCTTGGCAATGCTGCCTTGGGCTCCCCTAGGTGGACTCCTGCCTTGAAAGGATTCAGGTTTTATGAGGGAGGAGCCAGGTTTTATGAGGGACCCAGGGGGTCCCTTTGCAGATCCTCAAGCTGTACTACCAGAGGCCAGCAGTCTCTGTCAGGACATACAGACCACCCGATTCCAAGTCCAACTTAAAAATCATAACTTTTCTGCACACGTCCAGGTGTGCAAGAGATGCTATGTGCAGTGCAGCTGGACAGCTCTCTTCCTAAAGCATCAGGCCCAGTGATTTAGAAGAGGTCTTCACAGTGGGTTAACTAGTTAGGGGGTTAACCCAGCAGCGGGAATGAGGATCTCACTGGGGGAAGGGGAGTGGAAGATGTACCCAGAGGGCATGGTGTTAGGGATAGCAGCCATTCCAGAAGGCAGGCAGACAACAGGCCACAAAGAGGTACAACAAACCACATCAGGTGGTCATCCCAGCAGGACAGAGCACAGGGCAATGAGGAGCTGGAAGAAGCAAGATGGTGGAGATGCAGCTAGTGGGCAGGGTCGGGAAAGTTTGGAAGCAGATTACCGCGGCAGGGGTAAGGCTTCAGGGAGCACAGAATTGTCCTTGTTACTGGCACTGGAGTACAAATTTAGAGTTGGAGCACAGGTGTAAAGTAAGGAAGGGAAAGGAAAGGGCACTGAAATTGATAGGCAGCCGACTAACCTAGGTGCTTTAAGCACATGATCTCATTTAATCCCCGCAACCACCATGCAAAACAGGAATCATTATCCTCATTACACAGGAGAGAAAACTGAGGTTCAAAGAGGCTATCTAGTTTTGCCATAATCACAGAGGTAACATGTGGGGTAGCAGAATTTGAACTCAGGACAGTCTAACTCCAAAGATATTGTTGCTAAATTCACATTCTCATTTATCATATTTATGATTATTTAATGCCAAATCTTTGCAAACACAGCCCCCAATGCATATTTGCCCAAAGCATATTTCTCCTCATGTCATTTGTTTTTTCCTCCTTAAATTATATTGTACCATAAATTAGAGACTTTTAAAATAGTCTGAATTCACTTCCAGTGGCTCTGGGATGGGGAGTAGAGTCAGACCTATCCTGGAATGGTGCTTGGAAACGGCCAAGAGGAAAGCAGGATGCTGGATGAACAAGACAGACCTAGGCTTCTGAGGGTCCCCAGAGGATACAGCTATTCCAAAAGCAGAGACCAAAACATGAAGAATGGAGCTGGGGTGTGACTGGTGAGCCTAGGCTGAATACAGAAAATTAGACTCCTCCAGTGAACTTTTCTCAGCACTCCACAGGCACACAGTGGGGACAGATGGCTCTAACAGGGGGCTGCCTTCAGCCCTAAGACACTGGGAAGAGGATATGTAAACATATTGATTTGGGGGGCACAAATATTCATTGCAATTTATAACGACATTTTTAAGAGTGCTGAAAATAACATAATGTAAATGGATTTCAAATTTTCCTCCTAAATTTCATCCTTCTATAAAAATAATTCATGTATTTTTATAATATGAATATTTTCAAATAAAGAATAATCAGACATGTATCCTTTCCAGTTTTGATAACAGTCCGCATGGGAAAGTCCAGGCAATGTAATTTTTTAAAATTAAGGACCAAAATTTATTTGGTATTTCAGAGCACCACCTGGTGGATTAGTTAACAATAACAGCCCAGAGCAAAAGTGAATCAAAATGGCTCTGAGGGCTTCCCTGGTAGCGCAGTGGTTGAAAGTCTGCCTGCCAATGCAGGGCACACGGGTTCAAGCCCTGGTCTGGGAAGAACCCACATGCCGCGGAGCAACTAGGCCCGTGAGCCACAATTACTGAGCCTGCGCGTCTGGAGCCTGTGCTCCGCAACAAGAGAGGCCGCGATAGTGAGAGGCCCGCGCACCGCGATGAAGACTGGCCCCCGCTCGCCACAACTAGAGAAAGCCCTCGCACAGAAACGGAGACCCAACACAGCCATAAATAAATAAATAAATAAATAAATAAAGACTTTCTATTTCACTGTCTTTATTGAAAAAAAAAAAAAAAAGGCTCTGAAACAATGGGTGATGGAACCCTGCGAGGCTCATCCCTTCTCTTTTTCCTCTCTTTGGCTCTCATTCTTTTCCTCTCTCCTCCTCTCCCTCTTTTCGTTTCCTATCCAATCTCTCCTGCCTCTGTTTACACTTTAAGCTTGTCCTGCCTCTATGAGTACTGCTGAGTCCTCAGAGCCGCTAAGGAGCTCGCTTATGCCTAATTTCATAAAATCTAAGGGGTTTGTAAATTTCAAGTATAAAGGCAAATATATTTGAAGTTGCAAAATTCAGTCTTCTTCCAGAGACTGAATCTTTCTGCTCAAGGATAGGTTTGTGTTTTCCAAGGAGGAGTTTTTGCTCATCTGTTTTACATAGAAACCGTCATCCTGTTAGAACCCCTCTTTCATATTTTATTTGTAAATAATGACTAAAGTTGACTAACTTATAGTGTTTTAGCCAGTTGTCCTGATCTAGCTGCCCACTGGCTTTTGAGAAAGTGAAGGTTGGTTTGGAGCAAACGTCTTAAACGTCTCTGATCCCAAATGACCCACTAGTAATATGAATGAGTGGAAGGGGACAAGCAAAGACATTAGGGAGTGGTGGAGACTGGGGACCTAGAGACCTCATGACTTGTCCACAGGGGTATACATTATTCTGATCGTGCCAGCTCTTCCTGTTTTTAAAGGGAAGCCAAGGGACTTCCCTGGTGGCCCAGTGGTAAAGAATTCACCTTCCAGTGCAGGGGATGCAGGTTCAATCCCTGGTCAGGGAACTAGGATCCCACATGCCATGGGGCAACTAAGCCGGCGCACCACAACTACTGAGCTCGCACGCCTCAACTAGAGAGCCTGTGTGCTGCCAACTACAGCGCCCACGTGCTCTGGAGCTCACACGCCACAACTACAGAGCCCATGCGCCCTGGAGCCTGCATGCCTCAAGTAGAGAGAGAAAACCCCACACACCACAACTACAGAGAAGCCTGTGCACCTCAACAAAAGATCCTGCATGCCTCAACAAAGGTCCTGCATTCTACAACTAAGACCCGACGCAGCCAAAAATAATTAAATAAATAAATAATAAAAATTAACAGAAAAATAAAGGGAAGCCGAAAAGCTTGATTTTTATGAGAGAATTTACCAAAAAAATGCCTGCAGGCCAGAAGTGGGCCATAGGCCAACCTCTGATTTGAAGTTGTGGGAATTTGGACTTCATTCACTGGATGACAGACTATGAATGAGTAAGCAGTCTGCAGCTAAAACCCAACCCAATCCCTAAACAGATCACTTTTACCATGCCCAAGAACCTCTACCACTTCACAATCAGCAAGTCTGTGTCATTACCCCCTGTTCCTTAACAAAGTCTTAATACAGGATAATGGAGAGTTAAGATGTCCTGGCAGTGGCCTTTTATCTCTGTGACTATCCATGTGCCTTGAAATAATCCAAGGTTCAGATTTCAGCTCCAACTAGAAACAGTTTAGCAGAGCTGGGAAAAGCAGCTGTGGCGCTCATGGGCTTGAAGTTTGCACTGCATTTCCAAACAAATTAATATTCAAGTTTTAAAATATATATTTTTTTCTGCACAAAGTGTAAAGGGTTTTTTTTTAATTATGTGTAACACAAAGTTATTTAAGTCAATAAATTTTTAAGGAATTTCACATGTTCTGATTCTTTCCACTGCCAATCACCTTAGTTCCTCCAAACTCATAATCTTCAAGATAAAGTAGCCCTTTCAAAAAGAAGTTATCGTGTGAGTCAGCCCACAATTCTTTTAGTTAGGCTTCTTTGATCTCCAATGAAATATGGACACACTTCAAAATTCCCCACCGGTAATCTTTGGGATCCAATCTCCTCAAGCGATTTACTTTAGGACCATGTTTAGGGTCAGGCGATGGATCTGCCTGGTTCTGAATTTGACACCCTCTAAAAATGTATTAGGTTCAAATCATATTCACTCCTAAGCCATCACACCCTAGAACAGTACAGATCATTGGGATATGCTAATACCTAAGATAAAAAGTTTGTTAGGTTTTTCATAGTTTACTTAAGCAAAAAATACCTTAACTCAAATTTGGGCCATCTTGCCTTACAACTAAGCTTCCCCATCCATACACTCTACTGGGGCAATAAGAGGCAACCAATCGCTAATTGACGTAGGAAAGATGCTGACACCATTTACACATTTTAAATCAGCTTCCTTCCTCAGAGTTCTCCGGGAAACAGTGCAGCATTTTTTGTTCTTTGTTTTGGCATGGAAATAACTCATAGAGGACACAACCATGATATTTTAAAAACAAGTAGCATGGCAAAAAAGACAAAGGATGTCTGTCTGCTTGGGCTGCCATGACAAATACCATAGACTGGGTGACATAAACAACAGAAACTTATTTCTTCATAGTTCTGGAGGCTAGAAGTCCAAGATCAAGGTGCTGGCTGATTCCGTTCCTGATGAGGACCCTCTCCCTGGCTTGCAGACAGCCACCTTCTTGCTGTGTCCTCACGTGGCCTTTCCTCATTGTAGGTACATGGAGAGAGCGCCCTCTGGTGTCTTTTCTTATAAGACACTATTCCTGTCAGATCAGGGCACCACCCTTATGACCTCATTTAACTTTACTTCCTAAGGAACCCCATCTCAAAACACAGCCGTGCTGGGTGTTAGGGCTTCAACATACAAATTTGGTCGGGGGGAGGGACACAAACATTCAGCCCATAACAAAGGAGCTGCACCATACTTCTTTATCATTTGCAGAACTCCTCTTGAAACTAAAATATTGATAATTAAATCATCTCCTTTTTTAAAATTATAAGTTCTAATGCTGGATTCTTTATTTTAGCCAAATTACTTTCAAATCTCTTTACCCTGACCTACAATCTTTTCAAACTCTAATAGGTGTATTTGCTGTTACCTTCAGATATTTGCTAGCCTTTCATAATGTTTCAACTTGGTCTCTGAAACAATCCTTCCTTTATTGCTAAATAATTTCCTAGTTTTAGCTTTCCTGGGACTTCAAAAAATAAACTTTATTGTTACTTATAATGTAAACAATAGGTACGACTTTTTTTCAGAATTTGCTTTAGAACTCTGGGAAGGCTTCAATTTATAATTCCTATCAGGAGATTGGACTTAATAACATTCTAGACCTCTCAATTTTATCTTTGTTCTTTGGGAAATGAGCTACCTGACCAAGTAAATCTGGTTTTGAAGAAATAATAACTTGTCATATTTTCAGTTATTTATGATTTTTTTAAATAGAATCCCTTTGAATACTTTTTTGAAAAAATACTGCAAAATGCCCTCAGGTGCTAGACATTAGTCAAAGGTCTTGCTCCTCTCATTTCCCCTCTGTAAGCCATGTCCCGCCTACCCCCTGGCAGCAGCTGATTAATGGACAACTGACCCAAGGCTGGACTGGCCTGATCGGGTTTTTTTTTCTCACAGGAATTTGGAAGAAGGACAGAGAAAGCCTAAGGCAGTAAGATATGAACTCTGGATTTGAACAGACTTGTCAGCCAAGGGCACCATTTGAGAGCAATGCAGATGAGTCACGCCCAGGACAGCAAAGGAAGCCAGCTCTCAGAAAGCAAGAGGAATGAAGCAGGTGCACAGAGCAAAGCAAAGAGAAGCAGCCCTGGCAACCTAGAAACACTTTCTCCACAGTTCCCAGTTCTCATCCTTCTGAGCCTCCACTATAGTTAAGTGGACTTAGAGTGGAGTCAGTTCCTTACGGTCTTAAAATAGAGTATATTAATAGAAAAGCTGAGGTCTAGTTAGGCCAACAGATCAGGAGATGACTGCCATGGAAAGACAGTTCCCAAGAGCAGTGGGCCACAGGAGGAAGCACCGGGGTTGCTCATTAAGAGGAAGGAGAGGGGAACAGTAATCAAGAGCCTTTAATGTGGTTCCCACTGAAAGGGACCGGGGAGACAGAGTCAGTAGGTTTAGGATTGACAAGTTTGAAGAATTTCAGCAAGCTCTGGGGCACAGGAGCTGTCCCTAGTTGTTTGGTGCCTGGCCCTGGGGTCATTAGAACAAGTGTGCAATGGTCCAGAGTGTAAGAGCCTGAGAAAGGAGATGGTTGGTGGCGTGGACTCTGGATTGGTTGGTCTGCATTGCAGAAGTGTGCCCCTGGTGAGAGGGCGCCTCCTGAGGGGGCCAGGGAGGGAATGAGAGAGGCAGGAGGCCAAGAAAAATGACTGAGGCATATTATTGGGTTGCCCGGAACGAGAGATGTCCAGCATATGCATGTAAGGCAGATGTTAAAGCATCAAATTTATAGAAGCTAGAAGCATGGTTAACACACTTATATCCAAACATACTCTAAAATAGGTTCAGGAACTTGTCCAAAGTTGTAGAGCTAATTAGAGGCAACACCAGGACTAAAAAGCCCAGTTCCTTGCTAACATGCCACACTAGTTCTATTGTACCTCCACAAACCTCCCGCTGGTCCGGGGACTCCAGTCTCTTTGTAGGATAATATGGGGCGTAGGACTCAGACTCCACAATAGCAAAAGCAAAACCCCATGAAAAGGATTTTTTTGATCCTTCTTGGAAGGGAAAATATCACTTTTGGAAGCAAACTCTCAAGCTACAATAGTGCTGTTCCCTTCAAGCAATAACACAGAGAATTCACACCTACCCAGAATATCAATGGCTAATTTTTCACTTACCTGTCATTTAGAATTGATATTACATATCATGGTATGGTTAATCTTTTGCAAAGATACATAGCAGTTTTCCTATTTCTAAGATGCTATTAAGACTCTGATCTGAATATGCGACTGTGGGATCAGTAGCCCTTACCTCAAGATTGATAGGTGAAGCCTCTCTTGAAAATGCCCATTCACCTTGATTCTCCCTACCTTGACTTCTGAATTTGGTGTAGTTAGACACATTTTGTTCCTTATTATCTACTCTCATTTTCCCATTGTCTGTGCTACACATTTTGCGACTTTACGTAGTACCTTATTGGTGCACTGATTGAATGACACATTTTTGCGGCTTGTCTCTTTTTAGATTACAAACTTCCTATTGACAAAAGTATCCTGTGTCTCTTATTCTTTCCTTTCTCTGAGCCATTATTCCCAAGTAAAAGTCCAGGCTGTAAGAAGGAGGCATGAGCATAAATGAGCTATAAGAATACTGCTGTAACAAAACCAAAAATAAATGAAATGAGAAACCAATTGAGCTGCTTTTAAGCTTCGTGGCTCTCAGTTGCTTGGTGATTATTATTGTTGATTTTTAAAATGTTTCCACTACTTGTCTTGTCTTAATTCATGCACTTATTCATAGGTAATGTAACATACAGCTGGTATGATATCAGTTGTGGGAAATGCATAAATCATACGTAAATTAAAAGCATGAAAATGTATTTACGTCATTGGGTGCATTGGTGTCATGAAATCTTAAAATGAACAGTATTCTAAAGAACACACACACACAAATACGCTACTGGTTTCTGACAGATGACTGCACTGCCTGATTTGGTGGTGTTCCAGGAATAGACAAAGCAGTAGAAGAGAATAAGGGATCCAGAAATACATACAAACCCATATGGTTTATAGAACTCTTTTAGTATTTTTACCTATGCTATTCATTCATTCAACAAATATTTATTGAACATGTGTCAAGCACTGTTATAGGTATCCTGATTAAAACAAAGATCCAAAAAAAGAATTCTGTCTTATTTTTTTAATCTATAGCATAGAGAACTGTACCATTATGTCCGTTTCATATATGAAAAAAACTGAGGGTAAAAGGTATATTTACTTGCCCAAAGGCACATAACTAAGAAGTGATAACATTGGGATTCAGATCCAGGTCTGTGTGTCTTCAAGGCCCATGTATTTTTCAATACCCCTTGCTGCCTTCCACCACAGTAAACATTTATAGGAGATTGCCCTGAATTTCAAGTCAAAAATATCAGACGAATGTGTTAATGACTGTCCTTTAAAATTGTGAGAATTGTCTACAGGAAATGCATGCCTTAAAAAGCTGCAAGTTTCTTGATATTGTTCTTGTACTCTCTGTGCAAGAATACAATAAAAATCCTAAAAAACAAAATAAAAAAGAGTCTTTCTCCCTCTCTCCGCACACACATACTACACACACACACATATACAAACACACACAAAACTATACACACACACACACATATGAAGCAACCTTGTAAAGTCATCTGCTCTCTCTTCCTCCAGTCAAGCCACATGACTTGATTTTTTTTTTAAATCTCATATACCTCCCCCGGGGTGCAGATTTGTTAAAAAAAAAATACATCATTTATTTCATGAAATAAATTTCAATGGCAGTAATATTTTTAAAGTATTTCCACTTTCACTTAAAAATAAATGCACGATAGTTTCAGGTAGCCTTAATTTTTATAAAATAAATTTGTTAAAATAAACTTCTTAATTTTTAAATTGCATAGTTTTTATGATATAAATTGTAGTGACATTATTAATTGCTTCAAACAAGCTAATCTATGTCATAGATGATATTTTTCCACAAAGTGCATAATACTACATAAAAAGATAATGGAGTACAAATGTATAAAATAATTTTTAAGACAATAATCAGTTTTATCATATCTCCTAGCACTAATATAAAAAATATATAAAATTTGTGCAGTGAAGGTAAAGAAATACACTGTATTGCATTTTCTGCACACTGGGATGTGTACATGCCAGTTAAAAACCAAACTCCCACTAAAGACCAAAGCACAAGATATGGAGAAAAATAAAAAATACAACAATGAATAAAAAGGCATCTTTCTATTCTGTTCAAACTGAAACCAAGGATAGGACTGTTCCTCTGCTTTCTTCCTAAGTGTTTCAAACTTGGTTATTGATAGCAGCATTTGCATTTCACAACTGAGCACAAATTTCCAGAAATATCTGAAGATGTTCAGGGTTTATCTGTGTATCATTCAGGCTAGGCTAGGCTATTCTGAAGGATCAAACAACCTGAAAACTCTCAGCAATTTAAAACAACCTTTATTTCTCACTCATGTGCATATCCATTCTGGGTCAGCAATGGGCTTTGCTTGCTCAGTGAATCACAAGGGAACCCAAGATGACAGAGGATCCATCCTAACGAAGACAGAGGCAGGGAAGAGAGAACATGGAGAACCATGGGCTGGGTCTTTAAGCTTCTGCCCAGAAATGACATATATATCACTTCCAGTCACAGGTTATCGGCCAAAGCAAGTCACATGACCAAGCCTGATAGCAACAGGGTGGGGATGAACAGTCCTTCCACAGAGAGACATTGAATGTTTATAAATAATACAGTCTTCTGCAAGCTCAAAAAGTACCCTATACCTAGGATTATAGTTCATGAAATAGTCTATCTACATCATCTCATTTGATCCTGATAACAGCCCCTGGTGATACAAGGTACAGGAAAGTGGGAATATGCTGCAGAGCATTTCAGCTGAACGAACTCAACAGTGTGCACTGCTTCTGCTATTTCTGGTCTTCCGCGTCAGCCAATCAGACTGGGACAAGGGGAGGGACCAAGCCAGACCAAGGCCCCTTCCAAGCTGCTCTCATGCCCACCAGCTTCATCCATTCCAGTTCCCGCCTTCTGAGTGCTCCCAATTCCTTGTCCTCGCGAATAATCCCAGGAGTGGAGTGGGTGGGGCCAGAGGGGAGGTGAGTGACAGGACAGGGCTGTAGTGGGACCCAAGGAAGCCCCCGCCCCTGCCCCAGGGTAGTGAAGCCTGGTCATCAGATCTGAGGACATGGAGCTGTGCCAGCGTGCAGCTGCGTCCCTGAAGAGCGATAGAAATATTCATAATGAGAAGGCAGGGTGTCTGCTCCAGGTGTACCTTGTTGGATTAACGTTAATAAATAACATAATGGCATAGGT
Organism: Balaenoptera physalus; assembly: GCF_965194825.1. Lineage (NCBI taxonomy): Eukaryota > Metazoa > Chordata > Mammalia > Artiodactyla > Balaenopteridae > Balaenoptera > Balaenoptera physalus. The sequence goes on along the minus strand of NC_138884.1, from coordinate 74,995,648 downwards.
AATAAGGTAGGTGAATTCCCAGTTGATACAACTCAGCCAGGGCTCTTAGGGGTGTTAGGCCCTTTGGTGTCCAGAAGGGGCCCAGGGTGCCCCACAGATTGTTCCTGACCCAGATGTCAACAAGCTCACTGCTTCTGCCACAATCGTCACCTCTGGTCACCGCCGTCACAGCACCTTTCCCTCCCAGAGTGGCTGAAATGCAGGCAGTAGCAGCTTGCAGACTGAGTCCCTTTGTTCCCTGCTGGGCTGCTGCCACTCCTGGACCCCAGGTGCTATATGTACTGCATTCCCTGGAGGGGGTGTAGTAAGAGGGGTTTGTAGGCTGTAGTGGGTCCTGGTGCTTCTCACCTGGACTCTGCAGCCCCCTGCTTGGGGCAGAGTCACACAGCGGTTAAGCACACGGTGCTACCATCAGACAGACCTGAGCTCAAATCTGATTCTGTCACTTGAATGCCCTCTGAAGAATCTTTGCTCCTCTATTAACTCATCTTTAAAATGGAAATGACACTAATAGAGCTGCTGAGGGTTATTACAGGGGTTAAATGAGTTCAGTTGTAAAGCATTTGTCATAATAGCTGACCTGCAGAAAACCCTCACTTATGTTAGCTACTGCTGTTATGTTAATCACGATCGTGATAAACATGTGCCTTTCAGCTGTGCAGAAGGACACACGCACACACGCACACACACACCTCCCCCACTTTGGGCCTGGGGCCACCAAGCACTGCTGTAAAGCTGCCCTTTTTCTCCACCAGGAAAGTGGTTCCTGCCTGCTCTCCCTACACCTGCTGAATAAGAAAACAGCATGCCTTGTCTGCCAGGTCCCAAACTCCTCTCTTGGAAGCAAAAAGTACCATGCCTTGAATTCCCCCTCCACTGGTCCCTTTCATCCATGAACCTGTTGCTGAAGTGCCTCCTGGGTCAACCCCCGACCCCAACCTGCACTTTATATTGGGTCCTTCCATCTTTGCAAACCCTGCTCCCCCAGAGTCACAGGATACCCCACAAGCTGCCTGGGACGCACTTGGCAAATTAACACCCAACTGACCACTGAATATGTTGTAATGTGAATAAAGAAAATAAACGAGCTCACAAATGCTTAGAAAATTACATCTATTAAATGCAGAAGTTCACAAAATCCAAATCATCTCAACTCCCAAATTCTAAAGTTCCATTAAATTTGGCTTTTTTCCTCATAGTGTTCTGCCTGTTATCCATTATTCCTATTGAGCAAATTAATTTGTTTTTCATCTTTTGGCAGGTTTCACAGTATTAGAGGAAAATAAAAGTGTTTTGTTGATTTGATGGTGAATCTGAAAGGCTTTCAGATTTATCCTCAAGTCAATGCAGGCTCTAAGGGAATAGAGCATCAAAAATAAAATAAAATTTAAGGGCTAAAAACAGTGAAGAAAGAAAAGGAATAGCTGTCATGTCACTGGAATCCTCTGGAAAACAAACTAGTGCTAAATCTACGTGTAAATTTATAGCATAGTGTAATGTAATACAAACAGCCCTAGAAGGGGAAGGAATCGGTTGTGTTCAAGGAACAGGGAAAAGGCCCCGTATGGCTGGAGCATTGTGGGCGAGGAGGTAACTGGTGTGAGATGTCAGAGGATGGTGTGGTAAACTGAAATATTAGACCCAATCTACCTCTCTCTCCCTCTCTCTCTCATGTGCACGCACACACAAACACACACACATGTGTCCATGCCTTTTGCCATGTCACTTTGCAACTCCTCTCACAAAAGAGGAAGTATTTCCCTACCCCTGGACTTCAGGTTTGCCATGACACTTTCTTTGGTCGATGGGATGTCAGCAGATAGGACACAAGAATTGTGCTCGGGTGCGTAGGCAGCCCTCTTGCGCTCTGCTACCGCCCACTGGTGACTGATGCCAAGATGAGAATGAGAGACACCTGGAGCAGACTGGCCCCGAGCAAACCTGCAGCGTGAAGCAGGGCTGCCCAGTCTGCAGAGCCCAGGTCAGCCAGCACCCCCAGCCCTCCCCGCCAACCTGCAGGCACATGGGCAAACTAGCTGACATCAGCAGATCCAGGAGAACGAGAGTTGTTTTAAGCCAGAGTTTTTAGGGTGGTTTGCTTCTCAGTATCACTGAGGCAATATCCAACCAGTCCCGATCTTGTGGGGCTCTGTATGCCAGAATAGGAGTGCTGGTTTTATTCCTGGGAGAGGTTTTTAAAGTCGGTCACATTATCTGATTAACAATGAAGGTATCATAAAACTACTGCAGCAATCCAGGCAAGAGAAGCTTGGACTAACGCGAGAAGATTGAAGGTGAAGAGAAGCAGATGGAAACAAGAAGCTTTGTGGTTTGCAGGAGCAGAAAAACAAAGTGGGAGTTGGGGGTCTAGGGAAATGTGAAGAGAAGGGAAGGGTCTATTGGTTCAAGATGAAATTACTAGAGCAAGTCCGCCTGCTGAAGGGAAGGGCTGACATGTGAAGAACAGCTAAGGCAGACACAGCCTGTCCTATGCACGTCACTAAATTCACCTTTCATCTGCATAAAAACTCTGCAAAGTAGATATCACTAACACTGCATCTCACAGATGGGGCAACTGAGGCACAGGAAAGTTACATAATTTTCCTAAATGCACCTAGGAGGTGGCAGAGACAAGATTTGCCTGCGTACTTAGCCACCAAGGCAAGCGATTACCACTGGAGTCCAGACCCCAAGACATGAATGAGAGGGGATATGGGACTGTCAACAAAGAATATTGCCCGCCTTTCCAGTCCTACAAGGGTCAAGTCATTGGCCACTGCAGTCGCTGACCTACAAGGACACCCTGAGAGGAATTCAGGATGAAGCATTCTGTGTTTTGGATATATGGGCCCCTCGATAGTTAAAATGCATATCTAAGGGAGAATTTCAGTGAGCCCAGACTCTTGCATTTCCCATACATAGAAAAGCACTAACTTCATTAACTAAGATATCTGATCCTCGTGGCTAGCAGTAACCTTTCGCCAAGATGTATGCTTGACTACATATATTTCCCAGCCTGGAAAATTCATATATACATCCTGGTTCCTCCCCTACCTCTTCAGAGCAGTTCTTCAGAGCTACTGAGAGGCTGTGTCCCGGGCTATAGTCCTCAGCAAGTTCCCAAATAAAACTGAAACTCATAGCTCTCACTACGACAGGACCAGGGCACAACAGGAGGCTGGTGTTCAATATGCTCAGGAATGTCCAACATGGGGAATATAATCAATAATATTATAATAACCTTGTATGGTGACAGGTGGTAACTAGACTTATCATGGTGATCATTTTGTAATGTATAAAAATATTGAATTACTATGTTGTATACCTGAAACTAATATAATATTGTAAGCCAATTAGACTTCAATTAAAAAAATTTTTTAATAAAAAATACGCTCAGGAGAGCTTCATCCACAGTAACAGGAGTGAACGGAAGACTGTGGTTACAGGTAGAGAGAAGCTGTTTGATGGAACCATGACAGAATGATAAGGGGGTTCCTGCTTTATTATTTATCTGATTAAGCAGTATAAAAGGCAAGATCATCGGATCAATGCAAGTGGGGAGAAGAATTCAGGAGCAGGAAATAATTGAAATAGTCACTTTAGGGAAAGTGAAAGCTCATATATCAAGGAAATAAAGTAGAATTACGGTGCAGTGGCCAAGAATTTAAAGAGAGGCTGGATAACATTACTTATTTAGTTTCAGGTTTAAGAGAGGGAGGGAGACAAGAAAGGGTACGGATATTTGCTGGGGTGTGATCACAGCGACAGAACAAAGAATCTAAGCTGGACATGGAGGGAACCAACAATAGGAGCAGAAGAATGATAGTAAGAGAAAAACAAAGTGAAAGAAAGGTCAATGGAGTAAAGGTCCAAATGACCTGAAATGTGAGGACCAGAAGAGGCAAGCTGGAAGCACAGAAGACAGTGGTCAAGAGACGAATGCCCGCAGTAAAGGGCTGGGAGGTAGTCCAGCTACTGGCGACAGAAAGGTCAAAGTTAGGACTGTAGGAGTGACAGAGGGGGAGAGGATCAAAGAAGCGAGGTGCTGGATGCAAATCTCTAAGAACAATCCCAGGCCCTAGTGACAGGAAGGCAGTGAAGCAGTCTGGTCAGCAGTGAACGGGGAGGACCTAGGGGCTGTAGATAACAGCAACAGAGATGGGAAGTAAAGTCTGAAGGCACAAAATTCACAGGAGCTGGGTGTTCTCAGGAAAATAGAAGAGATATGGTCTGGAAGCTGCAATGGGGTGCTAGGAGGACACTCACCTCAAGCTCAAGGGCCTGTGGTACTTGCACTGGGACTATTAATAATAATAATAACATAATCATAATAGAACAGTGATAATAAGCCGCTTCCACTGAAGAGGGCTGCAGGGGAAGTGATGTCCATAGGAAGCACCCAGGCTTCGATTAGGTCAGGCAGATGGTAAGGGCCTTCAGAGCACCAGTTTGCCCTGGCAGTCCATCAATTCAAATGGCACAGGGAGGAGTTTTGGGAGGTTGGAGAACAGCGGGAAATTGGGTCAGATGAGTGGAGGTGGTGAGCGGTAGCAGAGGGCACAGACAATGTGGAAGCCTTGGAGGGGTGTGGGCTTCAGGTGGGATGTGAGGCTGAGGCGACCAGTTCTGATGAGCCCTTGGGGAGGCTGGGCGTCCAGGCCAAGCTGAACAATGCAGGGCCACTGGGCAACAGTCCTCTCCTGCTGACCTTGACAGTGTGGTGGCCTGTGCAAGAAGCCAGGGGGTGAGGGCCTCCTTCACCTGTCTGTACACAGGGAGGGGCTGGCAGTGCAGGCACAACAGAACAGAAAGAAAGAACCATAAAATTAATTAATCACAGTTCTGGTTCTATTGTTCAACAAAGAATAATCATTTACCTGCTTAAGTAGGACAGTTATTAAAGGTATTATTTATTAGAAAGAATTGAATCAGTTTGGTTCTTGCTGTGAATTGTGAAACTACAAAATTCCAAGCATGCTTTTGAAATAAACTTATGGTCTCAACCACACTTGTAACACTAATGATTTGGCAAACCTATAATTAAAACACACAACTGATTTACTTAGATGGAATAAGCACAAACAAGATCCTTCTTCAGAGTTCTTTGCTGCTGTGAACATTGATTAGAATCATCAGAACAGAGAGTATTCAGACTTGATTCTGCTGAAAAATGCATTGTGACACTGGCAGGCATTCAATTGTTATTCATGACAGATAATCTTGCTATATTGCTTTGTTTCTAAATACAATATTTCATAATTCAAATGTCCATGAATGAATGGCTAGTTGATAAAATTCTAATTTTCTACATAATATACCATACAATATACCTATTAAAAACGGAGTACATCTTGGGCTTCCCTGGTGGCGCAGGGGTTAAGAATCTGCCTGCCAATGCAGGGGACAAGGGTTCGAGCCCTGGTCTGGAAAGATCCCACATGTCGCGGAGCAACTAAGCCCATGTGCCACAACTACTGAGCCAGTGCTCTAGAACCCGAGAGCCACAACTACTGAGCCTGTGTGCCACAACTACTAAAGCCCGCGCACCTAGTGCCCACGCTCTGCAACAAGAGAAGCCACTGCAATGAGAAGTCCGCACACCACAACAAAGAGTAGCCCCCGCTCACCGCAACTAGAGAAAGCCCGTGCGCAGCAACAAAGACCCAATGCAGCCAAAAATAAATAAATAAATAAATTTATAAAAATGAAGTACATCTATATATGCCAATAAAGGAGAAAAAAGGAAGCTATATCATATAGCATACAGAATGTATGTGTGTGTGTGGAGAAAGAGAGCATGCACACATGAAAAAGAGAGTTATATATGATGGGTCATTTTTAGGGGTTACTTCTTGAGCGTAGAAACACTGGATTTCCATTTTGAAGTTTCTATAGTTTTTACATCTTTTTTAGTGTCCAGTTGTAGCACAGAGGAATGAGGGATAAATAAATAAGGTTCTATTTATCATGGCCAGCAGAGAATCTCAAAGATCAATCAAAAGGTATTAACATTCCTTGGATGAATCCTGTTTGTCCTTTAAGCTTGTCTGAAAACTCACTGTTGCACTGACTAGTGTATCTCTACAGCTCCTTCATTTCCTGCTGTTCAAGTAAACTGCATTTGCAGCAGGGTGTCCTGTGTCCAAATTGATTGTGATCTACAGAACTGACGACCTAGTGATCCTGGCAGAAATCTATCAGCCTGAGTTGGTAATCAAAGGGGATCATTCTTTGACTGAAGAATCAGTTCTTTTCCGGGTTAGCAGGGGTGCCTGGAGGAAGGAAGACAAGGAGATGGATGGATGGAATAGGATGGAGTCTTCCCCTTCACCGTCCAAGGCCTTGGTCTGAACTGCGATGGAGAGAAGGTTTAACCATGAAACTGAAGGCTCTGGAGAAGAAGCCCACCCCATCCAGCAACAGACCAAAAGATTATAGTATAGAATTGGCTCTGTGACCAGAAACATTCCCAGGGCAGCAGAAGCAGCTCAGTGAGGAGGCAAGAGCAAAAGAACTTGAGTGCATAAGTTCCGGAACACAAGCAGATACCACCTTGGGGATGCCTGAAATATGGAGGGACATTTAAGGAAAGGATAAAATGGTGGCCAAGACTTACTATGATCTGGACAACAATAGGACTACATGTGCACTCAAGGCCTACATGGGGCTCACGTGTGCACTATCAAACACGGTATCAGAAGTTAGTCGCCTGTCCAAGAGTCAGGGTCCATAGCTTCTGCTCTGATGGGGGGGTGGACAGGGGAGTAGATTATATATTCCTTACTTCCATGGTTCTGGTCCCTTAAAAAAACTGTGGCCTATAGGATTACATTTGAATTTAGGTCATAACTTTTTTAGCCTGTTGCTGAAGACTGCCAAAATACTTGGTTTCTCTTTTTAATCTCAAATTCCTCTGTGTTAAATATCATAAAAATTCATGGAATTTTCAATTTACCTTTGAGTTCTGATCTGATTTTTTAGGACACATCTCCACTTGACATTGTGATGAAAACTGTCCTCTTTGAACACTTAATCAGACACTAATCACATAAGATTTGTTCTTCAAAGAAGAGCCCCATGAACTCAGAATCTTTGAAAATGTACTTGATTTTCAGTTAAATCACTGAGTATACCTAAATAAGAATAGCAGGGTTAAGAAGAAAACCATGGAGGTCCAGTGCATTTACACAGGCCTCCATTCAGGTACTGGGCTGTACTTTTAGCAAAGCTAAGTCTTTAATTTAAGTATGTGCCATAGACTTTATTGGAAAGGACATAAATAATGGAACTGGAGCCTGGAAAATGGCAAGCTGGCTCAAACTCTTGGAGCATCATTCGTTAGATCCAGCTGCAAAAGCTAGAAGTTTTAAAAAATGCATGCAGGATTTCTTTCTCGGCATTAACACATCACTACTTTAAATGTCAGTTCTGACTGAGAAATTCCTCTCTGCAGGTGCTTTTTACCCCTGTAAACTCAGCAAGCTGCCAGGGCCTCAGAAGACTAAACAAAATGCTAACTTAAAAATTCATTATAGTATCTGCTCCCTTTCCAAGACATAAAATGTGCTCTATAATTTGCTCTTCTGAATCCCCAGGGACCTTAATCGCCAAGGCCCCGTGTGCCTGTATGACTCCATCGCTCGTCCATTATTAATATACCGGACAGTTCATAAAAACGCCTCACACCCAAAAGTCCTAAAATGGGAAGTGAAAATGCCACTAGCCAGCACATTAATTTTCCAGAGGTAAGCAATATCATAAGTGATGACAAAGATGATATCAATGCACTAGATTCCCACGCGGGAAGTGTGAAGGGTTAAACTCTATAGCTTGCATTTACCAACAGATGGTTGCAAACGGATGATGAAGTCCAGGGGCGTGAAGTCACTGTTAGAAGCCCATGAACAAAAGAAATTCAGTTCTCTCCAGCTATGAAAGATAATGTAAAATTGTCAGGAATATAATATAGAAGTATAAAATTTAAGTAGGCATTATTTTGAGAATATAAAGACATCTGGACAAAGGCCCAGACTTAGTACATAAGGCGGCTGCTTACCCCATCACATTTCAAAGACTCTCATAAAAATGGCACATAAATCCAAGATGGTTATAACTCAAGTAGGTCCAGTCAGGACATTACTGTCTAGAAAGGGCCCACAGGAAAAAGGAGGAGACTGGCCAGAAGCAGGGAAACTGACCCAGTCTCAGGGCAAAGTGGGATCCCTGAGAAAGTGATGAAAGAGTGAAAAATGGTTATTTCTGATATTTTCAAACCAAACCCTTGCAGTCTAGGTCATGATGAAGAACTGAATCTTCTTTCCCTGAAAGCTTGGGTCTGAATTCAGTTCAAAGCACTTCCTTAAAATTTAGTCAATAGACAAACACAGTAGAAATGGATTCAATGGATGAAGGAATAGAAAGGCCTAACCAGGGCTTCCCTGGTGGTGCAGTGGTTAGGAGTCCGCCTGCCAATGCAGGGGACACGGGTTCGAGCCCTGGTCCGGGAAGATTCCACATGCTGTGGAGTGGCTAGGCCCGTGCGCCACAACTACTGAGCACACGCGCCCAGGGCCCATGCTCCGCAGCAAGGGGGGCCACCGCAATGGGAAGCCCGTGCACCACAACGGGGAGTGGCCCCCCGCTCGCCACAACTGGAGAAAGCCCATGTGCAGCAACGGGGACCGAACGCAGCCGAAAATATAATTAATTAATTAATTTTTTTTAAAAAACCTCATGGATTATGTAAGGATAATGTTTCTGTCCTAAAGAAATCCAGCACTTTTTTGAATGCAGTGATAAGTGGAGGGAGAGAACAATATGATTAGACAGAGATACAAGAAGAGTCCTAGAACTCTTAGAGTTTGGCTGGCAATCATAACCCATTACGGATGAGATCAGAGTTAAGCAAAGATAAGAGATGGAATAAATTAAGAGTCTGATCTGACTATAGCTCAATCTTGATGATGTTAGCATATGTGATGAGGGAATGTGTCACTCAGAACAGTAATCAGCCTAGAACCAGAAGGAAAGAGGGCATAGAAGGGAAAGCGCGGTAAGGACCCATCACTGGCCAGACACGACTTGGGGGGATAAATCGGTTCACTCTCCATGTGCTCTCAGCTACGGGGTTTGGATTACACCAGGCATCTCCCTGGTCTGGATAAAACATCCCTCGAGACCACCTACATAACTTCACTTCAATTTTGTCTTCACTTTAGTATTCCTTTGACTATGAATTCAGCCCCTCAGGTACCCTGATGCAGAAAGGATTCATAGCATGATAAAAATGAATATTTTTGTAGCTGGAAACAGATATTCTCCATCAAAATTAATAAATTTGGATTTACACCATGCTCTTATACATTAACATGAGTCTGTCTTCTCCTCTTATATCAGGAGGTATTTCACGAGGTACTGGCATATAAACTTCTGGAACTACAAATCTAACATCAGACCCACATGACAGGAATTTCACCACCCTGTGGGGCATCTTAGCAGCCCCTTAAGTGGCTCTACCCTCTCATGTTACAAAAAAAGAAACATGTAAGAATACATGATCTACTTAATATCCTGTGAACTTGGCACTAGATGATGGTGAATCAGAAATCAACTCTATAAATCAATAACCGATATCAACCCCATTAGATTGTACAAGAATAGACACCATATCTATTCTGTTTGTTTTGGGCCCTAATGCAGTGCTTGACACATATTAGGGACCCGAGAAATATTTTTGAATAAATAAAATTTTAAGAAAGGAAAAAGTAAGATAAGGAAAAAAACAGAAAGAATTCAGGTTCTTTCCAGAAGATTAAGCTGACTGTTAGGCCAAGTGCTTTCCATCCTTTTGAGTAGTTATTCATAAACATCTTCGGAGGACAGAGAAAACTGTCCAGTCATGTAACTGGACTACTCATTACAACACAAGGCTGTGAAGATGCAAGTTGTTCCTGCTTTAATATAAACACAAACTGAGATTATTTAAAAACCATTTCCTACGTATTATCCAGCTTGAAGAAAAGAGACATATGAAAGTCCACTGTATTTGTCTAGTACTTGACTCAGGTATAAACAGCCTACAGTGACGAGTTACAACCAAAAAATATGATTGACGGAAAAATAAAGAGAGAATAACAACCTGTACGTTGTCCTTATGTCATCTGAGGAAACAGAGAGAGATAAGCCATAGCAGGTAATTCAGGACGCTCATATGTTTGTCATGGAGACTCAGCAGGACTTTGCACACACACTAGACACTGCTTTGTCATATTATGCTGGGTTGAAACGTTATGAACTCCCTAACATTGAAGCTATTCTTACACTGTTAAAAGGCTGGAGTTTAAGGTCCAAGCAGGGACTTCCCTGGTGGCACAGTGGTTAAGAATCCACCTGCCAATGCAGGGGACACGGGTTCGAGCCCTGGTCCGGGAAGATCCCACATGCCGTGGAGCAACGAAGCCCATGTGTCACAACTACTGAGCCAGTGCTCTAGAGCCTGCTAGCCACAACTACTGAGCCCACGTGCCACAACTATGGAAGCCCGCGTGCCCTAGAGCCCGTGCACCGCAACGAAGAGTAGCCCCCTCTCACCGCAACTAGAGAAAGTCCGCATGCAGAAACGAAGACCCAATGCAGCCAAAAATAAATAAATAAATAAATTTGCAAAAAAAAAAAAAAAGGTCCAAGCAAAAGACCTATTAAAATCTAGTGAGGACATTGTGTTAAGCGAAAAGCACCAAACACAAAAGAACTAATATTGTATGATTCCACTTATATAAGGTACCTAGAATAGTCAAATCATAGAGACAGAAAGCAGAAGAGAGGTTACGAGGGCCCAGGGGAAGGAGGAATGAGAGTTCTTGTTTAATGGGTACAGAGCTTCACTGGGGAATGATGAAAAAGTTCTGGAGATGGATGGTGGTGATGGTTGCATTACAATGTGAACGTACTTAATGCCACTGAGCTGTACACTTAAAAATGGTTAAAATGGTAAGTTTTGTATAAGTATATCCTACCACAATAAAAACAAAAAAAAATCTAGTGAGGAATTAGTCACTCACTAGACTCAGAAGGCACAATCTGAATGGAGCGAAACCAGCAACCCAGACAGTGTAACCTCTTCTTCCCGCTCACAGGGCTGGGATATTGAAATGTTCTGAGAATTAATTTTTCATTAAGACCCCTGAGCAGACATAGCTAGAATGCCCCTCCCACCCCAGATGTAAATGAGTCTAAGAACTTAATAGCCATCGTTATCATTTACTGATGACCTGCCATGAGCCAGCGCTAATCCCTCTACACAAGGCATTTCATTAGAATGTAATTCAAGACCCTTGGGTTCCAACCCCAGCTTAACTCTCCCACCCCACTCTTCTCTGACTCCGTGCTCAACCCAAACAGAATCGTTTGCCTTTCCCCTGCAGCTCTATAAACACACACACACACACACACACACACACACAGCTGTTCTTGTTTTACATATGGTTCACAACCCTCTACATTTGGATCATCCTGCACGCTTCAGCCTCAAGAGTTCAGCTTCCTCTGATAACCCCCGGATCACAGCCTAAACCAGTGTTTCTCACACCTGGCTCCACATCAGAATCACTGGGGGGACTTGAAAATTATTGGTCCCCAAGATACAGCCTAGAAATCTGATTTAGCTGGTCAATGCTGTGTCCAGGGTATTGGTATTTTTTTTTAACTCTCCAGGGAATTCTAATCAATAGTCAAGGCAGAGAACCACTGAGCTAAACTGAGTTACTTATTTTCCCTGAGCACCTGAGGCCCCTCACGCTTCAAACTATCTTAGCCTGCATCTTGCTTTATTGTAATCACTCGTTAGCTTGGCCCTCTCCTTTGAACACAAGCTCCTTGAAGGCAAGTTCAAGTTCACCATTGTATTCATAAGCCTGGAACAGCCCCTGACACATAGTAAGGGCTCAGTAACTACTCTGAGTTGCTTTCTTGAATTCATTTTGCACCCACTCTGCATGACAGGCCTTATCATCCCCAATTTAAAAATGAGTTCTCGGGCTTCCCTGGTGGCGCAGTGGTTGAGAATCTGCCTGCTAATGCAGGGGACACGGGTTCGAGCCCTGGTCTGGGAAGATCCCACATGCCACGGAGCAACTGGGCCCGTGAGCCACAACTGCTGAGCCTGCGCGTCTGGAGCCTGTGCCCCCGCAACGGGAGGGGCCGCGATAGTGAAAGGCCCGCGCACCGCGATGAAGAGCGGTCCCCGCACCGCGATGAAGAGTGGCCCCCGCTTGCCGCAACTAGAGAAAGCCCTCGCACGAACCGAAGACCCAACACAGCCAAAAATAAAATAAATAAATAAATAAATAAAGTAGCTATTAAAAAAAAAAAAAAAAAGATTTAAAAAATAAATAAATAAATAAAAATAAAAATGAGTTCTCTGAGGCTCAGAGAGGGTAAGTCATTTACCCAAAGTCACACAGCAAGTGAGTGACAGAGCCAAGATTAGAACTTTGCCCTCTCTGACTGCAAAACTCTGTTCACTACACTACAGTGCTTTCAGACTTCTTGAATAAGTTGCTCATATTAAATGAGTTGTTCCAACTGAATTAGAAATAGAGTCAAGACTGGAAACTCTAAGTGTGCTGTGAATAACTGGGTAAAATACATGCAAAAATCACTCAATTTCCTAAAGTTGTTGGGGACAAGTTTTTACATAATCTGGACTTTGGCTGAACAATCATTGCCATTCCCAAAGGAATATTCACTTCTCAATAATTAGAACTCTCTTTTCTAGGACTCCAGATCCCATAAAACCTGAAACAGTTTTGATGTGTTGAGTTTCTGAGCAAACAACAAACAAAACAAAACTAGTAAAAGAAAACTGTGAGATTGTAATGTCCACTACAACTTTCTTAGGCAACCACACCAGGTACTGCTGATAACCACCCACTCAATTTTAGGTACAACCTGTAATGCACGTGTTCAAAATATAAAATGAGGGATTCCATGTTTCCTGTGGCTACTCAGTCTCCGGCACAGTATTTGTTTTCCCCAAAAGGCAAACACCACTGAGACCACCCCACTGCCTGACAAGAAAAGAATGCCTGCATGGTACTAGATGTACCTGCATGAAACTCTTATCCCAAATACAGGGCAGTCATTGACTTCTGGGACATGCTTACGTCCTGAGATGAACTTCCATTGCTCAGGTTTCCCTGACTGCTCGGCTGCCAAGTGCAAAGTGGCCTAGGAGTGCCAACTGCTTACTGCTCAGTACCCAGCACCACCTTTAATTAGGGAAAATTGGAAGTATATACAATAGTAAGTAAACATTTCTACCCATGATTCAACCAGACAGTAAGCATAGAATGTACAAGTCTGTGATTAAGACAGTGAGTCAGGCCACAAAGCTAGGTTCGTACAAATGTTCTGGCATGTTATGGGATGGACTGCTATACAATAAATTTTGACACAAATGAATAAAAAGGCCTTTTATTTTTTTAACATCGTTATTGGAGTATAATTGCTTTACATTGTTATGTTAGTTTCCGCTGTATAACAAAGTGAATAAGTTATATTATACATATATCCCCATATCCCCTCCCTCTTGCATCTCCTTCCCACCCTCCCTAGCCCACCCCTCTAGGTGGTCACAAAGCACCGAGCTGATCTCCCTGTGCTATGCAGCTGCTTCCCACTAGCTAGCTATTTTACGTTTGGTAGTGTATATATGTCCATGCCACTCTCTCACTTCGTCCCAGCTTACCCTTCCCCCTCCCCGTGTCCTCAAGTCCATTCTCTACGTCTGTGTCTTTATTCCTGTCCTGCCCCTAGGTTCTTCAGAACCTTTTTTTTTTTTAGATTCCATATATATGTGTTAGTATATGGTATTTGTTTCTCTCTTTCTGACTTACTTCACTCTGTATGACAGACTCTAGGTCCATCCATCTCACTACAAATAACTCAATTTTGTATATGTACCACATCTTCTTTATCCATTCATCTGTCAGTGGACACTTAGGTTGCTTCCCTGTCCTGGCTATTGTAAATAGTGCTGAATGAACATTGTGGTACATGTCTCTTTTTGAACTATGGTTGTCTCAGAGTATATGCCCAGTAGTGGGATTGCTGGGTCATATGGTAGTTCTATTTTCAGTTTTTTAAGGAACCTCCATACTGTTCTCCATAGTGGCTGTATCAATTTACATTCCCACCAACAGTGCAAGAGGGTTCTCTTTTCTCCACACCCTCTCCAGCATTTATTGTTTGTAGATTTTTTGATGATGGCCATTCTGAACTGTGTGAGGTGATACCTCATTGTAGTTTTGATTTGCATTTCTCTAATGATTAGTGATATTGAGCAGCTTTTCATGTGTTTGTTGGCAATCTGTATATCTTCTCTGGAGAAATGTCTATTTAGGTCTTCTGCCCATTTTGGGGTTGGGTTGTTTGTTTTTTTGATATTGAGCTGCATGAGCTGCTTGTATAGTTTGGAGATTAATCCTTTGTCAGTTGCTTCGTTTGCAAATATCTTCTCCCATTCTGAGGGCTGTCTTTTCCTCTTGTTTATGGTTTCCTCTGCTGAGCAAAAGCTTTTAAGTTTCATTAGGTCCCATTTGTTTATTTTTGTTTTTATTTCCATTTCTCTAGGAAGTGAGTCAAAAAGGAGCTTGCTGTGATTTATGTCATAGAGTGTTCTGCCTACGTTTTCCTCTAAGAGTTTTTATAGTATCTGGCCTTACATTTACGTCTTTAATCCATTTTTAGTTTATTTTTGTGTATGGTGTTAGGGAGTGTTCTAATTTCATTCTTTTACATGTAGCTGTCCAGTTTTCCCAGCACCACTTATTGAAGAGGCTGTCTTTTCTCCATTGCGTACTCTTGCCTCCTTTATCAAAGATAAGGTGACCATATGTGCATGGGTTTATCTCTGGGTTTTCTATCATGTTCCATTGATCTATATTTCTGTAAAAGGCCTTTTTAATTATCCTGGAAATCAGGAAGTTTCACAACTATCTCTCCAAGCTTGCCAGGGCAATCTTTTGGAACTTTCTGGGAGACCTATATCTTTCACTGCTTCACTCCCTAGAAATAACTTAATGGACAAACTACAGGGGTTAGGAGCAGAGTTTTAGAGTCAGGGACTCTGAGTGTGAGGCTAATAAGTCCTACAGCTTATTAGTCTTGGACCCTGGAACAACTTTTAAAAGATCTTTTAGCTTTTTTCCTTAATCTGTGAAAGGGAATAAGAATAACAGCTAATAGAGTTATCATGAGACTTAAATGAATTAAATATTACTGCAAGTAATATACTTATCACAAATCCAATTTTTTTAAAAGGTGTCCAATAAATGGTAGTGTTTGATACTGTGAGTTACAGCGGTGTCAGTTCCTCTGATCCTCTCCTACTTGGGCTCGGCTCTATCAATGGCCTCTTCTTGGCAGCTGGCTCTCTGGGGTCCCACAGAGCCTCATGGCCATAGCCAACTCACTCACATTTCCCGCTCTAATATTCTAAGAGTCCATGGATGGCCAAGTGGGTTGTATAATCAAAGCAGCTCTAAAGTCAGAGGATGGTGAAATCACTCCAGCCTGAAGAGGCATGTGAAGGCTTGGTGCAGGAAATGGGACTTTTAAGTTAATTACTTTTTTTTAAAGATTTATTTATTATTTATTTATTTAATTTATTTATTTTTGGCTGTGTCAGGTCTTAGTTGCGGCACACTGGACCTTCGTTGAGGCACGCGGGATCTTTTGTCGTGGCACTCAGGCTTCTCTCTAGTTGTGGTGTGCGGGTTTTCTCTCTCTAGTTGTGGCGCGCAGGCTCCAGGGCACACGGGCTCTGTAGTTTGAGGCATGTGGGCTCTCTAGTTGAGGCGCACGAGCTCAGCAGTTGTGGTGCGCGCGGGCTTAGTTGCCCCGTGGCATGTGGGATCTTAGTTCCCTGACCAGAGATGGAACCCGTGTCCCCTGCATTGCAAGGCAGATTCTTTACCACTGGACCACCAGGGAAGTCCCTTAAGTTAATTATTTAATTTATTTATATCTTACCCCAATCCCAATATTGGTGGGGTGTTTTTAAAATGTACATAATCAATGGTGGAAATAAACAGTTGAGGGAATCAGAGGGTGGAGAGAATACAGCTAGGGAAAAACCAAGGCCAGCCATATGACTTCACTTGATCGTGTCCCAGACAATCTTGGGCTAACTAGGGACAAGTCTGGCTATAAATGTTCTGTTACCAAAACAAAGAAGGAAAATACAATCAGTTGCAAAATTCATATATATTAATATATGCCAGCCACTATTCTAAACATTGTACATGTATTAACTCACTTAGTGGTCACAATCCTCTATGAATTAGGAGTCTGTTGTCACTGTTTACACAGACGAGAACCTGAGGCTCTGAAAGATTAAATAAGTGGCCCAGTGCTCACAGAGGCAGCACTGAAATTGGAACCATAATTGCCTGGGCTCACAGCCCAGGCTCTTCAAGACTAAGCAATGCTGTTTTGATAGATAACATAAAACTAGTAATAGCAAACCAGCAGTTTAGAGGATGCATTTCCCAACACTGAGCTCTGAGCCCTCATAAAGACAAAACAGTTTAACAAAGTACACTATCATCCAGATTTGGGGATTTCCCAGTTCAGTTCATTTTTTTTTTTTTAATTTTGGCAGTGGAAGAATACGATGTACAGCTGGCAACCTCTGTTTTGCTTGTGTGTGTCAAGTAAGGACATTAAAACAACAACTACCAAGGACTGTCAACATTATTTCATGAAATAAATTATACTTAAGCACGAAAGAGAAAGAAAGAGAAGAGAAAGGAAAGAAAGAAAGAAAGGAAGGAAGGAAGGAAGGAAGGAAGGAAGGAAGGAAGGAAGGAAGAAAGGAAGAAAGGAAGAAAGGAAGAGAAAGAAAAGGAAAGAAAGAGAAAAAGAAAGAAGAAGGAAAGAAAGAAAGAAAGAAAATCTAAAACAGGACCTTGTTTTTAAATTTTGAATAAATTCAGCTTTCTGAAAAGCATACCTTGTCCATATCTTTCTCACTTGCTCTCTGGCAGGTGAAGAAATATCAGAGAATATCAATGATGCATGAACTAGCATTTAAGAACCACTGACAGCCTCCCCTGGGCATCCCTCTGTGACCCCAGAACACCAAGGACCCAAAAGCAGAACTGAGACTCCATCCTTCTCCTGGCTGGACTCCAGGAAGTTCTCAAAATTAAGTCTCTTAAGATTCAGAAGATGTGATCAGATCAAAAAATACAGAAAGTCTGTGAGGAGTGGCCAGAATAGGAGCCCTTAATTTGTGGTTTTCACACAAGATGTGCATAGCACTCCCAAATAAGAGCACATGACTGCAATCTTTGAGATACGCCACAGTGACATTGAAGGCTGTAATTTCAGTCTTGAATGAAACTGATGACCATTACTTTAAAGAGAACATAATACACTTAAATAAAATATAAGATTAACTCCAGGAACATTATTAGATTTTCCTGATGCTAACACGTTGGCATCGTTTTTCTATTTTGTGTAGTAAAGAATTTGAGTTGCTTATAAATTTATGCTGAAACCCACTGGATGCTTTCAGAGGCTAAAGTGAGCAGCCCCACTTGTACAGGGAGTTGTATTTACAATACCTACTGTTCCTGTATTTCCATTATAATGCAATTATCCTGTATGGGAAAAAATAAAGGTCACTGGGTTAATGGAGCTCACCTTCCTTTTTTAGTCCATAAATAATAAATCAAATATAATATTTAAAAAGAAAACCACATCCTGCACATCATTGTATTTCTGATGCTTTTCTTCACAGGACATTTGAGTACTGGCACTTACTATGGCCATAATTGTTACAGCCCATCAAGTTCCCACAGCACGGGTTCAGTAAAGAAGTACTCAGCATGTGTCTATTAAATTGATATTTATCAATCCTAAAATGTTCACGAAATTTCCTAGGACATTTTCAAATCAGATTATAGTACATTCCACTCTGAATTCGAGGAGTGTATCACAGAATGATTTATCCTAGCAAACATACAGAAAATCTCATGAGCTTTATCTGCTAAGTATTGACAAAGATATCCATTTAAAACATTCTAAACAAACACAGATTCAAGAGCATTCCTTTGCTTCCAGATGGTTTACCAACAGAACTTGTGAGTAGATAGTAGCCAGTGCTTGCGACCATGCTAAAAGTAATAAATGGCTCTAGGCAAGATTCTCCTGCCACTAGCTTCTCTAATGAAGAAATGAAGACTTTCCTGCCAGCTAAAGAGCTGAATAGGGCTCTCAGCCCAAAAAAGCCTAATCAATGCTTTCACTTCAGGCTTCCCAAGGGATCAACTAAGCAATCGCTCCAGTACCTGGCACATCAAGATTTATAGGCAGATTAGGAACACATGGCCTAAACAGTTTCAGAAAGCCATTTGTCTTGAGTAATGAATAAAAAAAACCCAAAACACACAACTTACAGCAGCTGCTGTTGGATTACCAACACCCTGAAACTAATGCAATGTCTCATGAGATTTATCTGAGAAATATTTTAAAAATAATATGGGAATGATAGTACACCCCTGAGCCTGCTCTAAGAACTGTTAAACACTTGTAAATCACTTTCCAAAAATAATGAAAATGAAAAACTCTGCTTTGCGCTTGACACAGGCTTGTATAACAAAATGCACTTCAACTGCCAACCAAGAGAATCACACACAACTCCTGCCTCAGCAAGAATTTCAGCAGCATCACAGCACATCCCTGTGAATAAGCACTTTAAGTTCAAATTATAAACCTAGCAATGAACCAGCCAACCATCTTCATTAACAATGCAGCAGTTATAAGCACACTGTTTTAAAGTTAATTTGAAGGGCGTGTATCTACCAATAGCACATGATTGTTGTTATTATAATTAGTAACAACAAAAGTAACAACTACCACTTACTGAGTGTTGTTCTGCCAGGCACCAATCTATTATTTTACGTGCATTATCTATTTTAATCCCTGAAAAATCTTTATGGTCTGTGATAGGTGACATATTATACCACCCCAAAATACACCAGTTTGGCATAAGAATTATTTAGAGCTAAAGACACTTAAAAAACAACATCGAAGAAGGGCATTCTAATCTCCCTTTTCTTCCTGAAAATAGAATATTAAAAATTCCCATGTGAAAGATGCCCTCCTTGTACCAAGAGAAAAGAAACATTCTTCCATGGGCAGTCAAAGCCAAGAGAATTCTGCACAAACAGACCTTGTTAAAATAATTCTTATCCTCCTTCAGCCTCCCCACGTATTTTAGTTATTTTCCCACAATTGCCTCTCTTTGTTCAACCTGGTATAAGGTATTTAGATTTTGTCACTTCTTTGGGTTTTCATGTCATTATGAGGGCTCCTGTGTCATGTAAACCTTATGGAAATTTGTATGCTTTTCTGTTAATCTGTTTTATGTTAGTTTAATTTTCAGGCCGAGCCGAAAAACCCTAAGAGGATAGAGGGAAAATTTTGCCTCCCCTACATCTGTGATGGTTTGTTATCTAATTAAATCCACTGACCCATCAGCACAAAGCATTAAGATCTAACATTTTTTTAAAATATAGACACTTAATTTGCCTTAGTATTCATTCTCAATGTAAATATTTTTGGCTTTGAAATTTATCTAGGCTTCCCAAGAAAGTTTCCTTAAAATATTAATCATTTTGCCATCGTTAAAAAATCTACAAACAGTAAATGCTGGAGAGGGTGTGGAGAAAAGGGAACCCTCTTGCACTGTTGGTGGGAATGTAGATTGATACAGCCACTATGGAGAACAGTATGGAGGTTCCTTAAAAAACTAAAAATAGAACTACCATACGACCCAGCAATCCCACTACTGGGCATATACCCTGAGAAAACCATAATTCAAAAAGAGTCATGTACCACAATGTTCATTGCAGCTCTATTTACAATAGCCGGGACATGGAAGCAACCTAAGTGTCCACTGACAGATGAATGGATAAAGGAGATGTGGCACATATATACAGTGGAATATTACTCAGCCACAAAAAGAAATGAAATTGAGTTATTTGTAGTGAGGTAGTGAGGTGGATGGACCTAGAGTCTGTCATACAGAGTGAAGTAAGTCAGAAAGAGAAAAACAAATACCATATGCTAACACACATATATGGAATCCAAAAAAAAAAAAAAAAGGTTATGAAGAACCTAGGGGCAGGACAGGAATAAAGACACAGACGTAGAGAATGGACTTGAGGACACAGGGAGGGGGAAGGGTAAACTGGGACGAAGTGAGAGAGTGGCATGGACTTATATACACTACCAAATGTAAAATAGATAGCTAGTGGGAAGCAGCCACATAGCACAAGGAGATCAGCTCAGTGCTTTGTGACCACCTAGAGGGGTAGGCTAGGGAAGGTGGGAGGGAGATGCAAGAGGGAGGAGATATAGGGATATATGTATATGTATAGCTGATTCACTTTGTTATAAAGCAGAAACTAACACACCATTGTAAAGCAATTATACTCCAATAAAGATGTTAAACAAAAAAACTAAAAAAAAAATTAATCATTTTTATGAATATCATCAAATACTTACTTCTTACTTATTACTAGAAGTTTTACACCTGTTCTACATAAAATTGAAGTAGGTCAATTTGCATTCGTTAAAAGGCAAATTTCCTGAAAAATAAAAACAAATGCATATCTTGTAGAATAATTTCTGACATTATTCTTATAATGAAACTCTGGGAACGTGTGAAATTATAAGTATGCATCATTGTAAGCAAATGATTTTTTAAATAAAACTTGAGCTTATAGGATTAATAAATAACTATTGGCCTGGACTTTGACATGATCTATCAGCCCCAGCAGGATTAATTTGTAGCCCCCAAACTACATTATAAAACAGAAGCCCGGCTGAATGAGTTCTTAGTTTGGAATATTTATGTGCTAACACAGCAGCATGATCTACAAACATGCACAAGGCTATATCCTAGCTCTACTCAACACTTTATTACTAAGAAAAGAGGGTGCTTTGTTCTGAAGACAGCAAACTTGGGGTGGAGATGCTGACCTGGATCCATGATGCTCAGTTAGGGGGGGTGACGTGAGTGTAACTGTATACAAAAACTGTAACACTTTAATGATTATAATATTGAAAAGATTTAGCAGTAAAGAATCAAGGTGGGGGCTTCCCTGGTGGCGCAGTGGTTGAGAATCCGCCTGCCAATGCAGGGGACACGGGTTCGAGCCCTGGTCTGGGAAGATCCCACATGCCGCGGAGCAACTGGGCCCGTGAGCCACAACTACTGAGCCTGCGCGTCTGGAGCCTGTGCTCCGCAACAAGAGAGGGCGCGATACTGAGAGGCTCGCGCACCGCGATGAAGAGTGGCCCCCGCTTGCCGCAACTAGAGAAAGCCCTAGCACAGAAATGAAGATCCAAGATAGCAATCAATCAATCAATAAATAAAATAAATAAATCTTTAAAAGGAAAAAAAAAAAAGAATCAAGGTGGGATTATCCTAGAGAAAGGAGAGTGGCAAGAATTTTTTTTTTTTTTAAACTAAGGCCAGCTGCCTCTTTTTTTTTTTCTTAATTTTATTTATTTTTATTTATTTATTTATGGCTGTGTTGGGTCTTCATTTCTGTGCGAGGGCTTTCTCTAGTTGCGGCAAGTGGGGGCCACTGTTCATCGCGGTGCGCGGGCCGCTTACTATCGTAGCCTCTCTTGCTGCGGAGCACAGGCTCCAGATGCGCAGGCTCAGTAATTGTGGCTCACGGGCTTAGCTGCTCCGCGGCATGTGGGATCTTCCCAGACCAAGGCTCGAACCCGTGTCCCCTGCATTGGCAGGCAGATTCTCAACCACTGCGCCACCAGGGAAGCCCCCAAAAATTTAAATCTCTTTGCTTGAGCTGGAATATCCATCTTCTCCTGCCTTGGACATTGGCATTCCTAGTTCCCAGGCCTTCAGACTTGGACTGGGCCTCATACCACTGGCCCTTTGATTCTCAGGCCTTTGGATTCCAGCTGGGACTTACACCATTGGTCCCCCTGGTTCTCAGGCCTCTGGACTCGGACCATATTCCACCACTGGCTTTCCTAGTCCTCCAGTTTGCAGACGGCAGATTATAGGACTTCTCGGCCTCCATGAAAGTATGAGCCAATTCCTATAATAAATCTCCTCTTATACCTATCTATATAATATATCCTATTGGTTCTGTTTCTCTGGAAAATGCTGACTAGTACAGATTTTGGCTGAGAAACACCAGTACAGATGATCTCCAGGTTTCCTCTCTTTAGTTGAAAAACCAATGGCTCTACTTAATCTGCACACAGTTGGGGCAGCACGGCAGAGTGAACAGAGCACTGAATTCAGGATTCTGCTCCCATTTCTGCCACTACCTGTGTCAACGTGAGCAATTCAGTGAAGCACCCTGGTTCTCCATTCACTAAGGTGTAAAGTGAAAGGCTCCGTGTGGCTGACTTGTGAGGCTCCATCTAACACTACCAGTCGCTGATCCTGGGGAAGATCTTGGAGTCCACGGAGGACCATCAGGTTCTAAGAGTGCCTCCAAAGAGCCTCCGGCACTAGAAGGTCCATTCAGGCCCAGGCTGGCCAACTCCTTAACCACTGCTCAACCTATCAAGAAATTTCTTACCCAACGATGATGATTCATAATTAACTTAACAGTGGGAATGCCATGGAAAACTCGGTTTGATTTATTTCTTCTCTGCCCTTCTCATTGAATTTGTTACCAATAAAATGTCTTGAATTCATCTCCTAATTAGTATCCCCACGATCAGTGCCCTGGTCCAGGGTCTGCTCACTGATCTCCCAACGGTTCTCCAATTCCATGCTGTCCCTTCTCTGATAATACAGCCCCACATCATCTCACCAGTCATCTATCTAAATGTTAATCTGATCCATCTCCCTCCCTACTTAAAAACCCTCAGTGAGCTCCACTGCCTGTAGAATTAAGTCCAGACTCTTGAGCATTGTTTCCGATGTGGTATCTGACCTCAATCCCAGCAACTGCTCTCACCTCCTAAGATCTCTACACTTAGGGACTTTTGGATTCAAGGATCTCTAAATCCAATCTGCCCTTGACCAAATATAGAAATGAAGCAAGTTTTACCATTACATACAAGCTTCTTTTCTTAGCCTATATCTTATCCCTTTTGCATAAAATCTTTTGGAAGCATAAATTTCTTTAAAGAATCAAAAAGAGCTCCTTGAATCAATAAATGTTTTGGTATAATTTCTCTATTTTTAATACCACCCTGCCTTCCAAGCTACATGGTTTGTAACTCATTCATTTAACTTGCCAGTCATTCATATAGCAATCATTTGTGAATCTTGTTTTGTGTCCTGTACATTGATAAACTATATAACAGGCTATATATTGGCTCTACAATGTTAAGGAAACATGTTTTTTCTAAGCATTTCAATTACTGAAATAATTTAATACTCAAGGACAAGACTATAGCATACTATGTTAATTATTTTAATGCAATGACACATATAATTTTTTTACATTTTAATCTAAAAAATGATGATGAGAGACTGAGAAATTGAGATAGTAGTTACCCCTATGAAGTCACCTTCTTCAAACTCACTTAAAATTTCAGAGTTGATATTTTTGTTTGTGCTTGTATTACTTGACATGACCTTTAAATGTCCAGCAAGAACCAAGTAGTGTTCTAAGGGTACGTGTCCTTGTCTTAGAATCATACTTTCAGCTTCAAATCTGAGCAGAAAGAATATTAAAAACATCTCTTCTGTAAAATGGTAAGTTTGAAGTCATTATTGGCTAACAAAATCCTGTCAACGTCATCTGTAAAGAATTTTACTTTTTGTTAAGAAGCAATTATCATCCTCTTCTGGTAAAGACCCTGAAGCAGGGACCCTAGCCAACTTGTCCACAGCTGTAACATCAGAGCCTAGAATGGTGCTTGGCTCAGAACGTAGACACTCAATGAATATATACTGAGTAGATTTATGAATAGGCAAAATAGGGGTGTCACACAACCACAGAACAGAAGGTCTCCCTACAAATTAATTCACTAGATGAGCCCTGCTACTTCACAAAATATAGGTATTTTTTAAAACTACTACTGCTGAATTCATGATGTAAAGCCAGATTTTTCACTTTCTGGGAGACATAAATTTGGTGTTGATTTGCGTTCCTTTTATCAAGACTTTTTTTAAGTACTATATTCAAGATCAGTTTTGCAAATCTGCTATTTCCCCTATTCATAGCTCTTTAGCCAGAAATAGCCGTTTGTCCACCCTTAATTTCTAGAAACAACCTACCCCTAGTAATAATACATGGTAAACTTTAATAGACATAAAAACATGGAGTATATAGCAGTGATTTTAATTATTCAAAAGGAAGATATTTTATAAAGTATTGGGATTTTGCCCTACTTCAATAAGTTTGATGTTGTGAAGGAGAGTTAGAAGCAGGAAAACTCCCAACAAAACAACCATACAAGCTGATAAGTAAGCCTGTCACAGTTCCATAGATGCTGACAGAAGGCATGGGACTCTTGAGTCAGAGACAAAGGACTTTACTAGCTGCAGCAAAAGGAGTAACAGGAGTATCAGTATTGTTGCACCAGTCCCCAAATCCCTCAAGGCAATGTGGAGCGCCCAGTGGAGCCTGCACATGCAGTGGGGTGAATCACAGGGGAGGATCCCATGCATAGGGAATCCGCTGCTTTTGTAACAGGCAGTAAGCAAGCTGGTTTGTCTGGAAGGCAACCAGGTGCCATGAAGAGCAGCAATGCATTACTTTTCTCAGGACTGCCAGCTGCATAAACAATCCGAGAAATGGCCCAGGTAAAAGAACAGTCAAAGCCTTGGGATTTTGGCACATTCAGTAAGAAGTTTAGGCACACAAGAAGCTCCAAGCAGACTGTATCTCAACATACAGGGCATAGTAATACAAATGAATGGAATTTTAAAATACAGCTAGATGGTTACCTAAAGAATGATGATTCCAAAAGGAAAAAAATACAAGGAGAAGTTTTACAGTGCTATTTTCACTGCCTTTGAGAAAAGGATCACGAGATGACAATGTGAAGACTCCTGACTTTCGATTATGTTAATAGCAATTTTTAAAAACCACTACTCAAACTCTGTAGACTTGAACAAAATATCAAAAATTCCTGAAGTAACTGCCACGTCACAGAAATATCCTCAAGATAATGATTAGTTTCTATGAACCAAAAATAGGAGAACAGTCAATAGGAACACCGGGAATCATGAGAATGAGGCCAGTAATAAGTATGTGATGGAAAAGGAAGGAGAAGGTATGTGGAATTGAAAACTAATAAATTTAGGACAAGCACTTTAATAAAAAAAAGTCTGGAATTCAACACTCAATTGGATTTAAAGCATCACAGAAAGGGCAGGAGGATTCCACATTCTGTCTTCTCTCTGTTATACTGTGCAAGTGCAGATGAGAGCCAGTCATTCCCAGCCAGGTTTTGAAGTGCATCATTTGGCTGCCAGATGCCCATTATACTAATTGGATCACCAGTTTCCTCTATATCTTGTTGACACAAGGATTCCAGGGCTACCCATTTCTTCTGCAGCATTAAAATTTAAGAATGCCACACATACAGTAAACCATAAAATATTCACATGGGCCTGTACTCTACTTTTGTATTATATTGTAACTCTGGAATGATTCTTCAATAGCCTACATGAGTGATGTGAAGCAATGCCAATACTAAATAGGTTTCTCATGCTTAAACATTTAATTTTATACTTCTGGAGCATTAGACACACTTGTGAATATTTACAGTTTGATTGGAATCATCATTTTCCTCAAGCATTGTTTTCTTGTTTAGTATATAGCTACAACTGCTCCAACCTGACAAATATAGAAATCAGAGTACTTCTGCTAGGAACAGAAAAAGAAAGACTTAATACCCTCACAATCAAAAACTAAAATGTCCTCATTAATATACATATGGCTATATATGTATATTGTATATTGAACTCTAAGAAGAACCTATGAATATTATTACTTATAGATACACTGATTCATTTTGGTTTTATTCTCCATTTAAAAGGGTAAATTTGAATAAATATTAATATCACTCTTCACTGAATGACCTGGTGCTTAATAAAAGTAACTCCCCATTAAAATTTCTAAATATCCATGATTTTAAAAATGACACCACGTGGGCTTCCCAGGTGGCGCAGTGGTTGAGAATCTGCCTGCCAATGCAGGGGACACGGGTTCGAGCCCTGGCCTGGGAGGATCCCACGTGCCGCAGAGCGACTGGGCCCGTGAGCCACAACTGCTGAGCCTGCGCGTCTGGAGCCTGTGCTCCGCAACAGGAGAGGCCGCGATGGTGAGAGGCCCGCGCGCCACGATGAGGAGTAGCCCCCACTTGCCGCAACTAGAGAAAGCCCTCGCACAGAAATGAAGACCCAACACAGCCATAAATAAATAAATAAATAAATAAATAAATAAATAAAAATTTAAAAAAAAAATGACACCACGTTAATACTACATTATTTAACTTTTTCCAAGAAAGACTCACATACACAATGGATCTTGTATTAAGCAGGGTTCTGGATTCCAGACAAAAGAATCCACTCTGATCGGTTTAAAAAAAGAAAGGATTTACTACAGGTATTAGGTAGCCTATAGAATCTTTGGAAAGGTTAGTGAAATAGTTTCTAAGCCAAACTTACAGGAATAACTTTGATGAAAATGCTGGGCAGATCCCAGAACCACTCTGTCTCCACCACAGTCAGGAAACTGGGGCCGCCACACCTAAACAAAGAATCCTGTGGGTTTTGCCAGTTCCTGCACCAGCAAAACGGATGTCCCATGTCCTACCCTTCCCCGCCCCATATATTAACTGCAAATAAAATGTCATGAAGATATATCTGTCAGAATCTTAACCTTGCACTGATACGTTAAAAGAAAGTGAGGAGGGGAAAAGGCAGATTTTTGTTTCGTTGTTTTGTTTTGGTTAATATTCTACACTGAGATGGCAGGGTTTACATTATGGGGAAATATAAAAATGTAGAGTTTTTTCAAAAGAGTTTGGGTAACCCCAGATTGCAAATGTCAACTTCAACTTTATCATAAAATTCAGGGTACCTTATCTAATATATTTGGCATGTTTTTCCTCTTTCTAGACAAGTAAGTAGACTGTTATAGTAGTCCAGTCATTTTTTTAATTGTTTTGGAATTTTGCTTTTAAGTTTTGATCTTCATCCTATTTTCAATTCTAGTTTCCTTCAGGTTGGTTGGAAAATTCATCATTATATTACAGAGTTCAAAGCACAAACCCCAAATTATTACACATTTCTTTTGATCAATATTCAAGTTGTAACATGTCTTTGTCTTCAAAGTTTTGTTAAACTCTATTCACCATCTGCCACTGCTTTTCTTAGGGGTTTGCCAAGACCCAAATGGAATATTTTCGTGTCACTTACTCTTGATAGATTGTGGTCTGGCAAAGTTGAAGCTGTACTTCATTTGGCAAACTGTGAAATGACCTATTCTTTAGACATAGTTGAAGCTTTTAACAAAAGAAGAAGAAAGAAAATAAATAAATAATAGCGTAGAAAAGAGCTAAAGGAAAAAGATTATGATGCTCTGCAATTAGCTCAGATCCCTTCAATGTTTCTGATAACCAAAACAAGAGTAGATTTTATGTGTTCCCCAAAGTCCAGCCACTTTTTATGTGATAGATATTGGTAATTAAAATCTTCCATATCTGGATTCATGAGAACTTGGTATGATCCTCACAGAGCAAAACTTTTCCTATGGAAGGGAAGGAGACATTGAGACAGTGAGGAGATGGTCTTCCCCAGTACTCATGAAGTTCCATGGTGTTAGGCCCTCAACCTCTGTGAAGAAGTTGGTAAGGAATCCTTCAGAACCTAGCTTGCCCAGCAAAACAGTTAGCACAAACCGAGGACCAGAAAAGTAAAATCTGATGGTGTCCAGGAATCCTTTACTGGAAGACTTTGAGGTAAAAAGTTCAAGCATGCCTTTTTTTTCCTTTTCCAAAGTATTAGGTTTTAATACACATTAATATTGCATCTGCCTGCTATCACTGAGAAAGAACTGTGAGGTGGCTACTAAATCTTTAAAATGTTTGCATTTCTAAAAGGTCTGAAAACAAAGATATGTTCACAACCCCTACCTCATACCATATACAAAGATTAACTCCAAAAGTGGATCAGTGGGGCTTCCCTGGTGGCGCAGTGGTTGAGAATCCGCCTGCCAATGCAGGGGACACGGGTTCGAGCCCTGGTCTGGGAAGATCCCACATGCCGCGGAGCAACTGGGCCCGTGAGCCACAACTACTGAGCCTGCGCGTCTGGAGCCTATGCTCCGCAACAAGAGAGGCCGCGATAGTGAGAGGCCCGCGCACCGCGATGAAGAGTGGCCCCTGCTCGCCGCAACGAGAGAAAGCCCTCGCACAGAAACGAAGACCCAACACAGCCAAAAATAAATTAAAAAAAAAAAGTGGATCAGTGATGTAAATATAAGATCCAAAAATATTAAACCGGAAAATATAGGGGTAAACCTTCATGACCTTGGATTTGGTAATAGATTCTTAGATACAACACACAAGCAGCAATAGAAAAAATAAACTTTGGACTTTATCCAAACTTAAAACTTTTTGCATCAAAGGACATTATCAAAGAAAATGAAAAGAAAACCTATAGAATGGTAGAAAATATTTGCAAGTCACATATTTGACAAGGGTTTAATACCCAGAATATATAAAGAACTCCCAACTTGGTAACAAAAAGACAAACAGGCCAATTTAAAAATGGGCAGTGGACTTGAATAGGTGCTTCTCCAAAGAAGATATACAAATGGCCATGAAATGGTACATGAAAAGATGCTTAAACACCTTACTCACTTGGGAAATGCAAATCAAACACAGAATGAGATACCACTTCACACCTACTAGCACAGCAGTAATAATAATAGTAGTAGTAGTAGTAGAAAATAACAAGTATTGATGAGGATGTGAAGAAATTGGAACCCTTGGGCGTTGTTGGTGGGAATGCAATTGGTGCAGCTACTGTGGAAAACAGTATGGCAATTACTCAAAAAGCTACAGAATTATCATACGACCCAGCAATTCTACTCTTAGGTAACCCCTTCCTTGACACCTAATTCCTGGCAACCACTAACTGTTTTCTTTCCCTACAGTTTTACCATCCACAATATCATATAAATAGAATCATACAATGCATTACTTTTTGTGTCTGGCTTAGCAAAATGCACGTAAGATCATCCGTGTCTTGTATGAATCAACAGTTTGTTCCTTTTTATTGTTCAGTTGTATTTCATTGTATGGCTATATCAGTTTGTTTATCCATTCACCTCTTGAAGGACATTTATAAGGATGATCCTTAAATTTCCCTTTTCATTACTAAATAATTAAAATTCCATTTAATTCCTAAATGAGTATAGTTTTGTGTTAATATTTTATTTTAATTTTTTTAAATTTGGTGTTTATGATGTACAGACTTAATTTACTATTTATAAAAACACTTGACTAACTAAAAGGCCTCATTTTCTGACCTGCTAGGTAAGTTTTCTGCAAAGGCGATTTGATTAAAAATTTTGAAATTTTAGGGTGCTTAAAATCTTAAGTATCAACTTCTACATGTTATGACCATATCTTTTAAATTTTTAATGACATTTTAACCATTTTTAAGTGTGCATTTCAATGGCATTAATTACATTCACGCTGTTGTGCAACCATCACCACTGTTGCCAAATCTTTTCCATCACCCCATAGAGAAACTCTGTAACTATTAAGTAATGACTCTCCATAACCACCTCACCCCAGCCCCTATCAAGCACTGTTGTACTCTCTGCTTCTGAGTTTGACTACTCTAGATACCTCATGTCAGTGGAATCATATAGTATTTGTCATTCTGTGACTGGCTTATTTCACTTAACATAATGTCCTCAAGCTCATCCATACGGTTATGTGTATCAGAACTGTCATTCCTTTTGAAGGCTAAATAACTTTCCATTAGACAGATATACTACAACTTATTTATCCACTCATTTGTCGATGGACATTTAGATTATTTCCACATCTTGGCTATTGTAAATAATGCTGCAATGAACCCAGGAGTGTTGATATCTCTTCGAGGTCTTGATTTTAATTCTTTTGGAAAAATATCAGAAGTGAGATTGTTTGATCATAGAGTAGTTCTATTTTTAATTTTTTGAGGAACCTCCATACTGTTTTCTACAGTGGTTACACCGTTTTACATTCCCACCAACAGTATACAAGGATTCTAATTTTTCCACATCCTTGCCAACACTTGTTGTCTTTTGAATTTTTGATAATAGCCATCCTAACAGGTGTGAGGTGATATCTTATTGTGGTTTAATTTGCATTTTCCTGACCTTAAGCATCTTTTCATTTGCCTGTTGGGTTTTTGTATGTCTTCTTTGGAGAAATGTCTATTTAGTTCCTTTGCCCATTTTTTAATCTGATTATTTGTTTTTTTGCTATTGTGCTGTTGCATTTCTTACATATTTTGGATATTAAGCCCTTATCAGATAATTGGTTTGCAAATATTATCTCTCATTCCATTGGTTGCCTTTTTATTTTGTTGATTATTTCCTTTCCTTTGATGTGCAGAAGCCTTTTAGTTTGATGTAGCCCCACTTGTCTATTTTTTTTTTTTTTTTTTTTTTGGCCGCACTGCACCACATGTGGCTCTTAGTTCCCCAACCAGGGATAACCTGTGTCCCCTGCAATGGAAGCTCGGAGTCTTAACCACTGGGCTGCTGGGGAATTTCCAAGCCCCACTTGTCTATTTTTGCTTTTGTTGCCTGAGCTTTTGTCATATCAATGAAATAATTGCTAAGATCACTGTCACAATGGATGTCCCCTTCACAATAGCATCAAAAAGAAAATATTTAGGAATAAAGTTAACTAGGGAGGTAAAAGATCTGTACACTAAAAACTATAAAACATTGATGAAAGGAATTAAAGAAGATACAAACAAATGGAAAGACATCTCACGTTCATGGATTGGAAGACTTAATATTGTTTAAATGTCCATACTACGCAAAGAAATCTACAGATTCAATCAATCCCTATCAAATTCCAACAGCTTTTTTTTCAGAAATAGAAAAAACATTCTAAAATTCATATGGAACCACAAAGGACAGCGAATTGCCAAAACGATCTTGAGAAAGAAGAACAAAGCTGGAAATATCACACTTCTTGATTTCAAAATATATTACAAAGTTACAGTAATTAAAACAGTATGGTACTGGCATAAAGACAGATATAGATCAATTGAACTAAATAGAGAGCCCAGAAATGAATCCACACATGTATGGTCAACTGATCTTCAACAAGGGTGTCAAGAATGCACAATGGGGAAAGGACAGTCTCTCCAACAAATGGTACTGTACAATAGATAATGACAGTCAGGTTTGTATCTGTGGGAGAAAGACGTTTCAAACAAGCAAAGGAGGAATGCTAGAATAAATCCTACGGTAACAGGCTGAAGTTGGAGACATCCATTTGAACTAATGTTTATTTTAATATATATACAGATGGATATATACAGAAATGAATATAGATAAATGGGTTAATATACTACCAACACTTGCCAGCTCTATGCACTGAGAGGGCCTAGAAGTAATGACTCTCCAGTTGTAACAAGAACACCTAGTGGACAGGTTTTGGTTTCTAAATACCATTCTCCAATAAAAGGAACTATACTTCTTAAAGAATGGCTGCTTCTTGGGCCAGGGCATAGAAAATACAAGATAAGCCTGGAGAATCTTACAGTGCCAGAAAGTAAGTTGGTGATAATAATTATTATAAATGAAATAAAAATAAAATCAATAAAAGACATGGGTCTGTCAAATGGACACATGAGCCAACCCTTAAGAGGTCCTGATACCCAGAGCTGG
This sequence comes from Balaenoptera physalus, assembly GCF_965194825.1. Lineage (NCBI taxonomy): Eukaryota > Metazoa > Chordata > Mammalia > Artiodactyla > Balaenopteridae > Balaenoptera > Balaenoptera physalus. Next base: position 74,963,711 of record NC_138884.1, on the reverse strand, counting down.
AATAATTTAAGCAATGTAATAAACAATGATAATAAAGAATTATAACCCAAAGAATAGAATAAATATCCATATGGCAATAAATATCTATGAGACCATACTGATATAAATATACAAGCGAATGAATGGATGAATAAATGAAAAGAGGCAATTCTTCCTTTCAGAAGAATTATAAATGCAAACAGAATGAGGAAAACAGAGTATCACCACTAGAGTACCAAAGTAATAATTGCTGCAGGGAAGATCCACTGATGAATGCTAAAATTAGTGACAGAAACAGGGTATCCACATTGCCTCCAAGTATCTCCCATAAAATATTTATTAATAACTGTGGAGGTTTAACATATGCCTACAATTTCTTAAATAGTCCTCCCTCCAGAAGATGTACCTTAATTCCCCTGGACTGGGCTGGACTTAGTAACTCACTTCCAAAGGACAGACTATGGAAAGGGGAAATGGTAACTTTCCATGGAGAATCCTGGCAGATACCACCTTAGCCAACTGATCAAGGATAACATTGCCAGTAATAAGACATTAATGTCATGCACCCAAAATCTATAACTTCAGTACACCTCAAAACTGTCAATGTAATGAAAGACAAGGAAAAAAATGAGGAACTTTCACAGATTGAAGGAGAGTAAGGAGACATGAAAACTAAAAGCACTGTGGTCTCCTGACTTGAATCCCGGAACAGAAAAAAAGACAGTGGAAGCACTGGGGAAATCTAAATAGTCTGTAGTTTAATTTACAGTATTTGTTGAACCAATCTTAATTCCTTAGTTTTGGTCATTGTTCCATGGCTACATGAGATGTTAACATCTGGGGAGACTGGGTAGAGAGTATACCAGAATTATCTGTACTATCTCTGCAATTCTTCGGTAAGCCTAAAATTATCAACATAAAAAGTTTAAAAATTTTTTTAGCTTCAGCTAAACACAGTAATTTGAAATAAATGGGTCTCAATCCCAGGTAACTGAAGCCCAAAATAAAAGCAAATCAGCTGTATCCAGTTATTACTATTCACCCATACAATCTGAATGTCCAAGTTTTCCAAACTAAAATCTCTCATAGTATGTCTATGACTCATAAAGAGTGAGTAAATATCTATTTTCACACCTTTAGGAACACAATTCTGTATTTAAATTAGATTCTATAAGAAAGATAAATTGAACTTAAATCATGTTTGTTTATACTACTTTTTCCAAATTGTAAATTCACTGCTAAGTCGAGGACTGTCTGTAACCAGATAAGAATTTCAGCTCGTTATTACAAGAACTTACATGGCTATGATACCAGTGTTGGAATCTCCCGGACTAAAATGGTATAGGTGGATTCAAGACAATGTCATAGCACAGAAAACAGTGACTTTTAGAAACGTCTGATGCCAAAGATGATGAATACTTGTAATATAGCACTTTATTTTTTAGGATACTCTGAAATGCTTTATATCTTAAAATGTTTAAAATCAATATCTCTTTTTACTTTAGAGCTGGTTTACAAAACATCCTTTAGAGGCTAAAAAACAACAAATGTAAATCCAATTTACCTAAGTATATTAAAATTTTAATAGAAGTAGAGAAGGTCCACCTAATATCTTAGGAACAGAAATTCATAGCTACATAATGGATTGCTGTGAAGTCTGTTCAAAGATTAGTAAATTAAAATTACAGAAAACATTTTAATAGGCTTAAATAAATTTACTTATATTCAAAATCAATGATTTATCTTAAACACATACCTCAAACATAACACACAGTAGGAACTCAATGATCAGTATTTCTTTAATTCATATATGATATAAATGAAAGATTGCTTCACTAGACCAAAAGAAAATATAAATAGTACAACCACCTTTATTTAATCCCATTTTGTTTTCTAAAACCCTAAACTTAAGGCAAGGATTAGGAGAGTAGAAGTGTAAGAAAAATAATTTGGCATGATGTTTTCATAGTGTTAACCTGTATTCGCTTAAAATTATAGAAGAAAAGCACTATTAATAACATTGGAATAATCATTATTAGAAAACAAGCTTTTTAAATTTCTTTACCTCTCTGAGATTTTCTTGACTTCTTTGCTTAGGCTGAATGAACAACGTTTTCAGCTTTCCAAATTCTTTGCTCTGTAAAACAAAGTGTATTTACATTGAATGCATCTCACTTGTCCCCAAGGATACAACTTCTTCTAAAAATTTGGAAAGCATTTATAGCCTGGGTAACATAGAGTGTTATATTTATGTAATAGTGACTTCTAACTTTGCACGTAAACTTTGTTGAAATAACTTTAAGAAACAGAATTACTTAAAACAACTAAAGCACCAAGCATGGAATTCACTGGTCATGTTATAGATAGACAAGTTTGATTCTAACAGGACCATTATAGCAAATTGAGAGTTGTTTGCCTGACGAAGTGATATTTCTTGTTATAAGTCATCCCATGAATGTAACTTACGCTCATGTCAGCTCAGCTGATCACATGAGATCATAATCACATTCACCAAACAGACTCCATGAACCTATACAAAAGTATCAAGAGTAACTGTTTCCTTTTTATCTAGGGAATTCAATTTCAAAACAGTGTTACTGACTGAGGGCTACACTCTGAGGTGAAATACAACTCAGTTTAGTTAAGTTTATTTATCCCAATACAGCATCTTTCGTTAACTTTTTATTCCAGGTCTTAGGCATCAACATGAAAAAGCATGACCTCCAGCCAAATCCTGATATCAATTTACTCTTCATATCCCATAGCCAATGATGAGAAACTGAATATAGATCTAAGATACTCCTAGATGTATTCTGATAGCTTGTTTGTTCTTATTAATAGTAAAAATAACAATTTATTGAGCATTTATTATGTATCAGGCACTGTTTCAAGTACTTTACATCCATTAACTCAAAAAGCAGTTTATATTTTTTGACTTCCTATATAAGGAAGAAACTCTCTGGCTGTTTAACATGCCTGTCAACGACACAGGGAATATGCTGACTTAATTTTTCTGGTTTGTAGTAGCTATTTTTAAAAAGGAATGAATGGGGCTTCCCTGCAGTGGTTGAGAATCTGCCTGCCAATGCAGGGGACACGGGTTCGAGCCCTGGTCTGGGAAGATCCCACATGCCACGGAGCAATAGGCCCGTGAGCCACAATTACTGAGCCTGCGCGTCTGGAGCCTGTGCTCCGCAACAAGAGAGGCCGCGATAGTGAGAGGCCCGCGCACCGCGATGAAGAGTGGCCCCCGCTTGCCGCAACTGGAGAAAACCCTCGCACAGAAATGAAGACCCAACACAGCCATGAATGAATGAATGAATGAATGAATGAATAAATAAATAAATAAATAAGGAATGAATGACAGCACTACCACAGTCTACCCAAGCAATATAGCAGAGATGATGCAACACATAATCCTTAAATCAAGGAACTGTGCTTCACTACATCTCCTGCCTACACTGGAAACTACACGGCACAGTGTAACGCACTCCCATCATGGCTGGCACTGTTCTAATGGGATCTAGTAATATTATTCATCTGTGCTCATGAAAAGTGAATTTTTACCCATAATCTACTCATACAAATGCCAGCAACCAGAAGAAATTACTGATAGGATTAACATATAATAATTTAATTGTGCCAAATTAAAAAAAGAAAACAGAGGCAAGTGAGTTGTTTCATTTGATGTCAATACATTCCCCAAATATATATAAGAATTTAACTCTATTAAGCATAATAAACTGTAATTTGGGGAATTAACTTTTACTCTGTGATAGATAGAATACATATAAGTTCAAATTACTTTTAATACTGAATATATTAAAATTTAAAACTGGCCTACAAAACACATATCATTATGAAAAGAGCTAATACATTCACATGCATATAAAGAATGGAGGGAAATACACCAGAATGTCATAATTGATGATCTGTCACCCTGGGTATAGAATTTTTAGTCATTTTTATTTTCTTCTTCATCTTTCTAAAACCCAAATTTCCTACACTTAACCTGTATTACTTTTATTGCAAATTTTATTTTAAAAAATAGCTCAATTTTTTTCTGATTATGAAAATAATATATTTACATTTAAAACTGAAAATCTATTGAAATCCTACCAACCATAGTTATATTTTGACGCATTCTAGAGCTCTGTGTCTCTGTTTCTGTGTGTGTATATGAATATATATTCACATATATACATATCTGCACACTAAAGAAACATACATAATTTTATAAACATAAAATTATACTATTCTGTTTTTTGGCTTGATTTTTTTTTTTCTTCAGTGATATACTATTTACTCCTTTCCACATGTACACAGTTACTTTTAATAGCTGCATTGTACTCCATTATGTAATTTATCAATTACCCCTTAGAACCCAGTTTAGACATCACTTAAGCAGCTTTCACTTCCTCCCACGTCTGGGTTCAGCTCCCCTCAGATGCATTTCAACCACAATCTATACTGTCAACACTGCATCAATGAATGTCTAGTTGACTGTCTTCTTTCCTAAACCATAAGGGACCGTCTATGTCTGATTAAATGTTGTAGTCCCATACCTACTACAGTGCCTAGTAAATAGCTGTTGAAATATAAGTTGTTTCCTTTTTTTAAATAAAAATACAATAATAGAATCAACATTCCTGTACACACAAATTTGTGCACTTGTCCAATTATTCCCACAGCATAAACTTCTAAAACTGTAGTTGCAGAGACAGAGGTATGCACGTTTTGAATTGTAATAAATATTGCCAAATTGCCCTCCAAAATCCTTGTAGAAATTTACATTCCCACCATCAATGGATAAAAGTGTCCGTTTCTTTGTATCTTTTAAATACTAGTATTGTCACCCTTTTTTAAACCTTCAGAGTGATATTATCATTCGTCGCTTTTACAATTAGAAAAAAAAATTAAGACATTACAGGTTTTGCTATTCTTAAAACTAGATAGCTATTAATTAGGATGCAGTTAAAAAATACTAACCAAATTATATTTAGGATAATTGCTCATGCTGAATAAAAGTTCATTAGCTGAATGGTTCTTTATGTTCAAGTAAAACAGTGCCCATCCTGCTGCTCAACTCTTTTCAAGGTACCTGAAGGAGAGACGATATAAATATACAGAAAATGTATATGATAAGTACTTACTTGATAGAGAAAACATGCAGGAAAACCAGCTAACGTGGAGATGAACTGACTGGAGTAGAACATACACAGTTTAACGTGCAAGTTAGGATGTGGGGAAAAACTCTTAAGGTATGGACTCAAAAAACAAGATGAAATTGGGAACTTACTGTGGAGGTGTATATGTTGCTCTGACAAATGAAGCTGAAAGATGCTGTCTTGCTGTTCTAGACCTGCATTTCCAAAAGCTTATTGTCACCGTCCACAAGAATGCCTACCAGTACCCCAGACTCAGCGTGTCCAAAAGAAAACTCATATACTTCCTCTCTTCCCCGCAGAACACTTAGTTAATTTTGGATCTAGGCCATGATGTTATATCTAGACTTGTAATGTGCAATACGTAAATATGGCTCATACAAACTGAGATGTGCTGTAAGTACTCACTGGACTTCAAAGACTTAGTATAAAACAGGATGTAAAATATCTCATTATAATTTTTATATAGATGACTTGTTGAAATGATCGTATTTTGGAAATACTGAGTTGCAAATATATTATTAAAAAATAATTTCACCTGTTTGTTCTCTCCCTTTTTTTAAAAAATGTGGCCACTGGAAATTTAAAATTACATGTGTGGCTCACATTATATTATATTTCTATTGGACAGCAATGACCTACACCATTGAGATCTAGACCACTGAGATCAAGGGCTAGATTATGAAGCTAACCATCCGTTGTTGTGCTCTAAGAATTCCAGAAAGGAGCAAAGAAGTGAGAGGAGGAAGGAGCTAGCTGTGAACTGGGTTTGGCTGGTTTTGACTTTGTGGAGCCGAAGAAGGGGATTACCAGGCATGGGAGAAAGGACCATAAAGCAAAGATGAGAAAACTCGGTTTTAAATGCCAGATTTTCTAGAACTATGGCCCTCACTGTGTTATCTCTCTGCTGCTTCTGCCAGAGCCTTCAGCAGTGCCTCAGAACACTCTAATCATGTCTGAGCTGGACTACGAGGTAGCAAGCTTGAGCCAAAGGGTTAAAATGGGAAAGTATGTCTCCTGTATCCAGGAGCTGCCAATAAGAGAACCAAGAGGACAACGAACTGGAAGGGCAGAAATCAGCTGTCCAACTCCCCCCCCACCATGTCCCACAACCCAGGAGATTCCTTTTCCAGTGTCAGCCTGGGAGTTCTCAGTCTGGGTGGAGAGTTTTGTTTGTATGTTTTTATTTTGGTTGTGCATTTCAAAGATGGTATCACTCCCTCACAGAGCCTCCTTTAACCTGTAACAAAACCCCAGGCTGTCCCAATCCCAAAGTTTGCCTGAACCTCACCAGAATTTGCCACATGCTACGGAATCTGTGCCTTGGATGCCAAAGTTGTCATCAGCGTCCAGCTTTGTATCCATCTCCTTTCCAATAAGCAGATGGCAGCCTGGCCCCAGTTACTTCAACTTCACTCATGTTCTTACCCCGTGGAAATCCCTGCATGCCTTGTGCTCAGGCATGCCCAACTACTGAACAACTGAAGCTCAGGACCTTTTTCAACCTTATGTTACTAAAACAAAAAGCAGCGGTTGCCTGGAGCCAGAAAGGGGCTGAAGAAACTTTGGGGAGTGATGCATATTTTCACTACTTTGATTGTGGTGATGGTTTATCGGTATACACATATATTATCAAAATATGCACCTCCATAAAGCTGTTATCAATTATACCTCCATAAAGGCTATCAATTATACCTCCATAAAGCTGTTAAAAACAGGATTAACATGTTTCCTTCTCATAATCAGTTTCATCAATCAAGAAATTAATGAATAAATACTTACCTATCACCTACTCTGGCTATCTCCATCCCTGGTAGAAATAGTGTTTTCTTGGCCAAACGGCATCTAAAAGAAGCCATTCTATTATTTCCTTTACGCAAATAAAGTAGTATTTTAGCAGCATAGCTTCCTTAATGTATTTCATTGTGTTAACCAGAGGAAAAACTCATCTGATATATGTTCGAAACTAGTGAGTTGTCTTTCCACAGAATTATCTCTAGGGAATTAAAAATAAAACTCTGAAAACTTCACAACCCAGTACAGGCATTCCTCATTTTATTGTGCATCGCAGACACTGCATTTTGTTTTGCTTTTATAAATTGAAGGCTTGTGGCAACCCTGCATTGAGCAAGTCTATCAGCAAAAAGATCACGACTGACTGAAGGCTCAGATGATGGTTAGCATTTTTTAGCAATAAAGTACTTTTAAATTAAGGTATGTACATTTTTTAGATATAACGTTATTGCACACTTAACAGACAACAGTATAGTGTAAACATAACTCTTACATGCACTGGGAAACAAAAAAAAAATTCATGTGAATCACTTCATTGTGATAGTCGATTTATTGCGGTGGTCTGGAACCGAACCTTAAGTATACCTGTAGAGCACAGTAGCTGTCTTAGGTTGGGTTTCACAGAAGCCTGAGATGGGGATTCTTGTACTAGTGATTTGAGGTTCTTAGGTGAAAACTATAAGGAAATGGGGCGTGCAAGACAGGGAAAGGGAAGAAGCAAAGCAAAGATGTGGGTGCCGCTGTAGTCCACTCCAGCCTGATCCCACAAGCAGCTGTGGGGCAGGAATGACACTGCCAACCGGTTCCCCCTGGAGCAGGAAGGAGCCCTCTTAGCAATCATCCTTTAACTACAGACCACACCTGAAAGCCTTGGGGTGTAACCACCGGGGCACGTCCTGGAAAGGCAGCTTCCATCAGCGAGGGCAATTCTTGAGAGAAGGTACAACTGTGAGCTGTTGGCAGCCTATACTCATAGCAGCTGGAGAATGAGGGCACCTACCCCCCTGAAAAACACAGTGTTTCCGTTTCCTCGTCTGTAAAATGGGACTAACGACATCAGCTACTTCATATGCTTAGAATCACACATAGCACGTGCTCAATAAATGTTATTGCTGCTGTTGTGTCTTCAGAGATGCCCACACTGGGCGTCTCACTGCCCAGGTGTAATCCAAACGCCCTACACAGCTGCACACCCAGGAGAAATTTTTGCCCCATCATTACTTAATTAAGGGCAATCTAAAGATTTCACATTTAGGTGACTGCCTAGATAAACATATCCATTTTATCTGACATTTTCCCCAAGTTCAAAATCAAGCAAGGATAACCTTTTCTGTTTCTCTTTAAAGAGTGGGAATGGTGCTATCTCAATATCAGCTGCTTTTTAAAAATATTTATTTATTTATTTATTCATTTATTTTTGGCTGCATTGGGTCTTCATTGCTGGGCGCATGTGGGCTTTCTCTAGTTGTGGTGAGCAGGGGCTACTCTTCTTTGGGGTGCGCGGCTTCTCATTGCGGTGGCTTCTCTTGTTGCGGAGCACGGGCTCTAGGCACGCGGGCTTCAGTAGTTGTGGCACATGGGCTCTAGAGCGCAGGCTCAGTAGTTGTGGCACGTGGGCTCTAGAGCGCAGGCTCAGTAGTTGTGGCGCACGGGCTTAGTTGCTCCGCGGCACGTGGGATCTTCCCAGACCAGGGCTCCAACCCGTGTCCCCTGCATTGGCAGGCGGATTCTTAACCACTGTGCCACCAGGGAAGTCCCACATCAGCTGCTTTTTACTTCTGTGGGAGATCCTCAATAAATGGTCTTCATCTAGAGTGTGATAGGAAAAACAGAACCAAAAACAAAACCCCTCTCTCACCTATGCTGCGTGACCCCAATCATGAAACCAGTCTTCCTCAAGCAGCAGAGTTCCCACAGGTACACCCCATACTTGGAGCATAACTTAAAGTCCCAGGGGCTAATTCTCTAGTTCCTGCATTCTCCAGAAGCAAATACATAGAAAATTTATACTCTTCCTCTGGTTCTCTCTCCTAGTTTTGGAAACCAAATTGACATCTCTTACAGCTGACTAAAGAAAGTGGGATGGGTCAGTGGCGACTAGACTCGGTTCCCAGGAGAGGGAAGGAATGCCAGCGAATTCGAGGAGGGGGCGGGCCTCGCTGAGGTGGCTGGTTCGCCTCGGCTTGGCGGCTTTTGGGAATGAGCACACCAAGGGAAGCCCTCGCGGGAGAGGCGGCCCTGGCCGCTGCGGGCAGGCCCCTGGGCGGCTGTTACCTTTTCTTGCACTGGGTCAATCCGCAGACGTGCGCCAGGATCATGGCCGCCCGCCGGAGCCTTCCCCTAGCCCCCGCCGGGCGCGGTCGGGCGGAGTCGGCGGGGCTCGGAAGCCCGGCCATTGGCCACGAGAGAGCCTTCGGCCTCGCCTTCCCCTGGACGCCGTGGGCTCCGCTCCCTACAGGGAGGCGGCGAGGGGCGAGGGGCGGGGTCCGGGGAGGCCACGCAAACCTTCCGCTGCGGCCGGAACGGAAATGGGTGCGTGGAGGTGGGGAAAAGTGAACTTTTATTTTTATATTGAAACTAATGAGGCTAAGCTGTGGAAGTAAATGTAACATATGCATGCGTTCTTAGAATAATACATGACTTTAAAATTAATTTAGCTAAGGGGAGGGAGACCCTCGGGGTAGCGATCTGCAGGGAGGCGCCCTCGGGGGCCAGGTTGAGAAACGCTGTCATCTACCCGGATGGCTCTTTCTGTAAAAGAGTTCTTGCCTCTCGATGCGCGCCCTGAGCCCGGATCCAGGAGACGCCCTGTCCCGCGCTGGGCGTGGAGCTTCCCCGCGGCAAGCCCCTCTGCGAAGAGGACCGCAAATCCACCTCCCCACCCCCCGGTCAAACCCGTTTACTGAAACATCGTGAGACCTGCTGCATCTGGGCCTTCTTGACAAAAACTGTAAGGACGGGGATTAAACAGCCACAAGCAGAACTTGAGGGAACTTTGCAGTGAAAGCCAAGAGACTGGCTGTAGTGTAGATGGTACTGATGGCTTAAAGGGCCCTAGGAGGTCTTTTACTAGGCCGATTTATGTGATTGCCCGTTTGGGTGGGGCAATTTAACAACAGAATAGCCCCGTTTGCTTTAAGTTTCCTGGGAAACGAAGTTAAATACACTTTGGTTGTTTTCAAGTACTTACAGTTTCGTCAAACACCTGCCACGTAACAGGTTCCTTCCATTACAAAGGCCTCAAAACGGAATTATGCCAGTAATATATGGACTCTCTCTACAGCAATGTTCAGTTGGGAGAAAATACAAATGTAGAAGGTTGCCTTTTTATGTTTTCTTGGAGAGAAAAAATAACAAGTTTACGTTGTCTTTTCAGAGACTCTCAAGAGTGGAGGGTCCTAGGAGAGAAACAGTGAATTGAAATTAACCTACAGTTCTCCTGCTGTGTTTTTCTTCTGTGTTTCTCCTTTGCTACTCACACAAAACATTTCACCTCTGGTCACCAAGTATATGGAGGTTTTTCCCACACCAAGCAATTCCCTACCGCACCAGCTGGGTACCCTACAATTTAACTCAAATCTAACACTATCTACCTGGAGACAGTGTCAGATCCCAGGGGTTAAGGGCTCAGTCCTACAAGACTGCTCCCACCTTACTTCAGATGCCAATCCCAAGTAGCAGGTCCCCAGGTTACCCACAACTTCGGTCTGATTTCCCACCACCCCCTTCCCCTTTGATTTGATTATTTTCTAGAATAGCTTACAGAACTCAGGGAAAAACTTACTGATGTTTACCAGTTTGTTAAAGGATAAGTAAGGGATACAGATGAACAGCCAGATGAAAACATACATAGTCTGAGAGGGTGCCGCCGCAGAAACCCCCATCCCCGTGGAGCTGGGGTACATCACCCCTCCAAAGGTGAATGTATTCATTGGGCTGGAAGCTCTCCAAAGGGTACCACTGGGATTACGGAGGCTTCCTCATGTAGGCATGATCAATTATTAACTCCATTTCCATCCCCTCTGCCCTCTCTGGAGAAATGGGGAGCAGGCCTGAAAATTTCAAGCTTCTAAGTATGGCGTGGTCTTTCTGGTGACCAGCCCCCATCTAGGAGCCATCTAGGAGCCCACTCGGAGTCACTGCAATAGAACAAAAGATGCTTCTAGTGCTCTTGCCACTTGAGAATTTACAAAGGTTTGGGGAGCACTGTGTCAGGAACCAGGGACATAGACCAATATATATTTTTTCTATTATCTCACACACAGACTCTAGACTGTACCATATTTGATGCATCTGATACACTAAATATTACATTGCATTTATTGAGGAATTTCTACTATGCTTTATCATTCCCAATAGTGAAGAATTAAATATTTAATTTGTAGTTTTGTGTTGCCTCAGATCAGTTGCTGAACATGTTAGAAACAATGTTTTATCTGTCAGAAGTCTATTTCAATAAACTTTTTCACCTACTTCATTTTGTCCCTGATAGAAATATAAATTTTTATTCTCTTTTGCCATAACAGTAGTATGAACTGTTTAGAATGTACGATGTTGTTACGTGTATATGAAATACATAGCTCTTAAAAGTGCTTTATATTTTTATTAACTTTCAAGAAGAAATTTCATTGTTAGAATGTGGGGAAATTGTGGTTATACAAATGACAGATATTTTGCAAATACTCTAAGCTCTACAGATGTTTAATGGTAACAATTTCTTTGGCACACTATAGCCTTTATTAGTTGGTTTCCATTCTCATATTTTACAAGCCAATATCCTATATACATATATGCTATTGGCACCTTTAATGTGAAGTTGATCTGTATTATTATTTTCCCAAAACAGCTGTGGAGAAGTTTCATTCCATCTAAAAATAAATGTTGAGACCCAATGATGTATTTAAGAAACAATACAAATCCTCTCCACAAAACTGTATTTTTTTTCCACTTTTCATTACAATGAAAGAACATGAAGATTGAAGTTATCAGTTTCCTTTCCTGTAACAGTATGAGTGTCCAAGGATACAGAGTTATTTCATTCCACCGCCAAAGAAGTGGATTTTCTTTCGCCCAGATTCCTCAACTGTAGGAACTTTCTGATGCCCATTATCCTCAACTGTAAAATGAGAGAACTGAATTATCTAAACTTCTTTCCAGCTCTATAATTTTATTATTTTTAATATTGTATGTTCTACAGAATGCCCAGAACAACCAACAGTAACATTTTCTAAAGATCATAAATATTAGAGGAAGGAATCAATAAGCAAGTATAGTACATTGGGCAACTTTTTCCTTACCGTGCAACCATACCCGTTTTGAAAAGTTGTATAATTCCACTACTCCTTCAATTTTGTGCATTTTTAGTAATTACCAGTACCTAGAAAAATTGGAAATCTGATGATATAATACATATTTTTTAAATCCCATGTTGGTATTTCCTTTTTATAAAGAATCTTGCCTGAAACAGTAAATGTATGAAAGCCACTGTGGCTTGTATAATTCAATTTAATGTTTTAAAAAAGTCATATACACCATCAAGATTTTTTTAAATGGGAGAGGATACGGGGATGAGTACAAGGATACCCAAATCTCTTAAGATTGAACCTGATTCTGAACCTGATGTAGATAATGGTTATGAACATAGGTCTATCCAGTTAGCTCTAAACATACACTGAATTTTTGTGCAAAATCAGTTCTAATGAATCAGATCACTCTCCTAGATAATGTAATAGACTTTTTTCCTGAGGCTGATCCCTGTCTCAGTGAATGGCACCACTCTGTCCACTTGTTCAAGAAAGAGATCTGAGAATCATTCTCAACTTCTCCCCCATTCCAGCCCCTCACAAATCCATTCTCCCCGAAGTTACCAGAATGGTCTTTATAAAATGCAGATTTTTACATGTGTCCCTCTCTTGCTAAAAACCCTTAAGTGGTTCCCTACTGGCCTGAGGATAAACTCCTAACCCCCTCAGTAGACTTTCAAGGCTCTTTATAGTTGCCTCCCTCCCACCCCCCGACCCTCGCCTTCCTCTTTACCCTCTCCCCTTTTTGCCAAGCCCACCTCTCCATCTTCTGCCATGGCCCTGCTCAGTTACTCTGATTTCCGCCAAGTACAGGAATGTCTCTTGGCCCACTCAGCCTGAAATGCTCTTTGGCCCTTTCTTCCCTGGCTAGCTCCTACTGTCCCATCAGGTCTCTGATTAGATGACTTCCTCCAAGTAGTCTCCCAGGTTCCCCTCGCACCGGCCCTCATAACACCACACCGTAACCCTACCACAGCCCTTATCACACAGTACTGTAATCACCCATTTTCCTCCAGTTCCACTAAGCTACTAAACCGTGCCCTGAAGGAAGCTACATGTGGAAAGAGTCTGAGCTTTCAAATCAGAGAGACCGGTTCCTGCAGGCATAAGTTGTGTGCGCTTCAGCAAGTTTTGTAATCAGCCTGGGTCTCAGTTTCCTATCTGTAAAGAAAGAGGACCATTATAAAGATTAATGAGACAATGTGTAAAGTATTTGCACACAGCTGGGCACTTAGTAGATGCTGAATAAATAGTAGTTACAAATGGTAACATTTCTGCCCCCCAAATCTCCTCCATAGACTGGACTGCTCTCAAGAGAGTGAACACCCTCTTATCACTACCAAGTAGAGACAGATGAAAGAGAAAACTGTGATTTTTCTGACCCCCTCCAAAAGATCCTCATTAGCTATATATATGTAAAGGAGGTTATCTGACTGGTCTTTCATGCCTCAGTTTCTTTATCAACAAATACAACATCTTGAAATGATACATCCCCTTGCTTATTATTTGTTGAAAGAAATATGATTTTCCTTTGGCCACACTGCACAGCTTGCAGAATCTTAGTTCCCTGACCAGGGATTGAACCCAGGCCACCTCAGTGAAAGCTCCATGTCCTAACCACTGGACCACCAGGGAATTTCCCCCAAAAGAAATGTGATTTTAAAACATTAAAATATTGAAACTAGGGACTTCCCTGGTGGCTCAGTGTTTAAGAATCCACCTGCCAATGCAGGGGACATGGGTTCGAGCCCTGGTCTGGGGAGATCCCACATGCCGCAGAGTAACTAAGCCCGTGTGCCACAACTACTGAGCCTGCGCTCTAGAGCCCATGAGCCACAACTACTGAGCCCGTGAGCCACAACTACTGAGCCTGAGTGCCACAACTACTGAAGCCCGTGTGCCCTAGAGCCCATGCTCCACAACAAGAGAAGCCACCGCAATGAGAAGCCCGCAAACTGCAGAGAAGAGCAGCCCCTGCTCACCACAACTAGAGAAAGCCCACGTGCAGCAACGGAGACCCAATGAAGCCAAAATAAATTAATTAATTAATAAATCAAAGACCAAAAAATATATATATATTGAAACTAATTGGAAGCTAAAAGACCATAAATAATGTAAAACAGTAAACCCTCACTTTTAGTCATGACCCATAACATTTTCCTTTCTGTATTCTTTTTACCAGAAAAGACAAGTTGTACAACAAGTTGCTGGGAATTTCACCACACTTTCTGTCCCCATCTACTATGACAGTAGTGGAACTAAGCAAGTGAGTGGCTAGCAGAGGAAGCCCTAGTAGTCAGGAAAAGCTATATTCTGGGCAACACAGCCGTGCATAATTGAGATTAAGTTTTTTACAATTTATCATCAATCTTAGACTCACAGGCTATTAGAACTAAAAAACACATTAACATTCTGGAAAAAAAAGAGAAGATTGAGCACATATATATTTCATTTCCTTCCCTCCAAATTCTTCAAAAATGACAGTAAAAAGATTGTGTTAAAACACACAAGATAAAAAGAATGAGAGAGGAAGCATAGCAACAAAATGTTGTAAGCTGGAAAATAGTGAATGAGTGGTAATTGACTCAGATAGCTGACTTAGATTTAAATCCTAAACCTGCAGAGGGAAAGCTAAGAAGCAAACCAGTTCCACTGCAGAATCCCAGGAAGGTCTGGGGTTGGCAGCACCAAGTACCTCTGAAATAGGGCCAATATAGGCCTACTGAGGGATTGAGTTAATTTCTGTTTAAGAAGCAATTAGTGGCTTCCCTGGTGGCGCAGTGGTTAAGAATCTGCTTGCCAATGCAGGGGACATGGGTTCGAACCCTGGTCTGGGAAGATCCCACATGCCGCGGAGCAACTAGGCCCGTGAGCCACAATTACTGAGCCTGCGCGTCTGGAGCCTGTGCTCCGCAACGGGAGAGGCCGCGATAGTGAGAGGCCCGCGCACCACGATGAAGAGAGGCCCCCACTTGCTGCAACTAGAGAAAGCCCTTGCACAGAAACGAAGACCCAACACAGTCATAAATAAATAAATAAATAAATAAATAAATAAATAAATTTTTTTAAAAAAGGAAGCAATTAGACCCTCACATCACTCTCTCCCACTCCATGCAGCAGATCAGATGTTTCTCTACCACCCCATCCAAATACTGGAAGTTTACTCTCTGGAGATAGAAAACAGTTTCTGGACATTCGGCCCAGTTGAGAGTACTGAACCCAGAAGTATTAGCAGAATATTTATATAGTGAACATTGAGAAGACCCTACGTACACCCCTCCTCAATGTCTTTTCTTGATGAGCTCCAGAATGAAGGGAGCCAGGGCTATATCTTCGAAGCAGGAAATTGGAAAATACTTCTTTAGAGAACATGAGTAGTCCAAAATAAAATCTATAGATATGATAAAATTTTCTGGCCAAATCACCCTTCAGTGAATCCTATCATCAACAAGCCCAGAGTTCCCAATAAGCTTAGAGCCCTTAAATATAAGCAGATGGCCAAAGATCACCAGATATCTGAAGGAAAGTCGGTAGCACAAAAGACAGAAACTAAAACAAAGGAGTGGGTGGCGGGGGTTTGGGGGAGCCAACTTAGGAAAAAGGAGACCATATAGGCAAAATAATGCCTTAAATAAATGTAATTAAAGTGCTCAAAGAGGAAAAGCTATTTTACCCATAGAAAAAGAAAAAGGCACTAGACTTCAAGACTTACTATAAAGTTACAGTAATCAAGACAGTAAGATATAGATGAAAGAATAAACAAATAGATCAATGGATCAGAATAGAGAGCCCAGAAATAGACCCCCATAAATATAGTCAACTGATCTCTGACAAAGAAGTAAAGATGGTATAATGGAGCAAAAATTGTCTCTTCAACAAATGGTGCTGGAACAACTAGACATCCAGATGCAAAAAAAAAAGAATCTAGGCACAGACCTTACACCCTTCACAAAAATTAACTCAAAATGGATCATAACATAAATGTAAAACACAAAACTATAAACTAGTAGAGGATAACATAGGAGAAAACCTAAATGACCTTGGATCCAACGATGCCCTTTTAGATACGACACCAAAGACATGACCCATGAAAGAAAGAAGTGATAAGCTGGACTTCATTAAAGTTAAAAACTTCTGTTCTGTGAAAGACAATATCAAGAGAATGAGAAGACAAGCCACAGAATGGGAGAAAATATTTGCAAAAGACACATCTGATAAAGAACTGTTATGCAAAATATACAAAAACTCTTAAAGTTCAACAATAAGAAAAAAAAACTCAATTAAAAAATGGACCAAAGACCTTAACAGACACCTCACTGAAGAAGATATATAGGTGACCTATAAGTGTATGAAAAGATACTCTACATCATATGTCATCAAGGAAATGCAAATAAACAACAATGAGATACTATTACGCACCTATTATTGTGGTCAAAATCTAGAACACTGACAACACCAATTACGAACAAGAACGTGGAACAACAGGAACTCTCATATACTGCTGGTGGGAATGCAAAATGGTACAGCCACTTTGGAAGACAGTTTGGCTTCTTACAAAACTAAACATATTCATATTCATTACAAACCATACAATCCAGCAATAATGCTGCATAGTATTTACCCAAAGGAGTTGAAAACTTATGCCCACACAATAACCTGCATAAGGTGTTTATAGCAGCTTTACTCATAAGTTAAAACTTGGAAGCAACTGTGATATCCTTCAGTAGGTGAAGAGATAAATGAATTGTGGTACATCCAGACAATGCAATATTATTCAGTGGAGAGGACCGGGATTGGCTGCGTGAACACAGCCTGAAGGGGTTAGCGCGCCACAGCTAGCCGGGAGGGAGTCCGGGAAAAGTTCTGGAGCTGCCGAAGAGGCAAGAGACTTCTTCTTGCCTCTCTGTTTCCTGGTGCGTGAGGAGAGGGGATTAAGAACGCTGCTTAAAGGCGCTCCAGAGACAGGTGCGAGCCGCCGCTATCAGCACGGACCCCAGAGACGGGCATGAGATGCTAAGGCTGCTGCTGCAGCCACCAAGAAGCCTGTGTGCAGCACAGGTCACTATCCACACCGCCCCTCCCGGGAGCCTGTGCAGCCCGCCACTGCCAGGGTGCCGTGATCCAGGGACAACTTCCCTGGGAGAACGCACGGCGTGCCTCAGGCTGGTGCAACGTCACGCAGGCCTCTGCCGCCGCGGGCTCGCCCCGCCTCCGTACCCCTCCCTCCCCCCGGCCTGAGTGAGCCAGAGCCCCCGAATCAGCTGCTCCTTTAACCCCGTCCTGTCTGAGCGAAGAACAGATGCCATCAGGCGACCTACACGCAGAGGCGGGTCCAAATCCAAAGCAGAACACTGGGAACTGTGCGAACAAAGAAGAGAAAGGGAAATCTCTCCCAGCAGCCTCAGAAGCAGCGGATTAAAGCTCCACAATCAACTTGATGTACCCTGCACCTGTGGAATACCTGAATAGACAACAAATCATCCCAAATTGAGGAGGTGGACTTTGGGAGCAAGGATATATATATTTTTTCCCTTTTTCTCTTTTTGTGAGTGTGTATGTGTGTACCTCTGTGTGTGATTTTGTCTGTATAGCTTTGCTTTTACCATTAGTCCTAAGGTACTGTCTGTCCGTTATTTTTTTTTTTTCTTAGTATAGTTTTTAGCACTTGTTATCATTGGTGGATTTGTTTTCTGGTTTAGTTGCTCTCTTCTTTCTGTCTTTTTCTTTTTATTACTTTAATAAAATTTTTTAATAATTATTTTATATTTTAATTATTTTATTTTATTTTATTCCATTTTATTTTATTTTATCTTTTTCTTTCTTTCTTTTTTTCTCCCTTTTATTCTGAGCCGTGTGGATAACAGGCTCTTGGTGCTCTGGCCAGGAGTCAGGGCTGTGCCTCTGAGGTGGGAGACCCAAGTTCAGGACATTGGTCCACCAGAGACCTCCCAGCTCCACGTAATATCAAATGGTGAAAATCTCCCAGAGATCTCCATCTCAACACCAAGACCCAGCTCCACTCAATGACCAGCAAGCTACAGTGCTGGACACCGTATGCCAAACAACTAGCAAGACAGGAACACAACCCCATCCATTAGCAGGGAGGCTGCCTAAAATCATAATAAGGTCACAGACACCCCAAAACACACCATCAGACGTGAACCTGCCCACCAGAAAGACAAGATCCAGCCTCATCCACCAGAACACAGGCACTCTTCCACCAGGAAGCCTACACAACCCACTGAACCAACCTTAGCCACTTGGGGCAGACATTAAAAACAATGGAAATTACCAACCTGCAGCCTGCGAAAAGGAGACCCCAAACACAGTAAGTTAAGCAAAATGAGAAGACAGAGAAACACACAGCAGATGAAGGAGCAAGGTAAAAACCCACCAGACAAAACAACTGAAGAGGAAATAGGCAGTCTACCTGAAAAAGAATTCAGAGTAATGATAGTAAAGATGAGCCAAAATCTTGGAAATAGAATGGAGAAAATACAAGAAATGTTTAAGAAGGACCTAGAAGAACTAAAGAGCAAACAAAAAATGATGAACAACACAATAAATGAAATTAAAAATTCTCTAGAAGGAATCAATAGCAGAATAACTGAGGCAGAAGAACGGATAAGTGACCTGGAAGATAAAAGAGTAGAAATAACTACTGCAGAGCAGAATAAAGAAAAAAGAATGAAAAGAATTGAGGACAGTCTCAGAGACCTCTGGGACAACATTAAATGCACCAACATTCAAATTATAGGGGTCCCAGAAGAAGAAGAGAAAAAGAAAGGGACTGAGAAAATATTTGAAGAGATTATAGTGGAAAACTTCCTTAATATGGGAAAGGAAATAGTTAATCAAGTCCAGGAAGCACAGAGAGTCCCATACAGTATAAATCCAAGGAGAAACACGCCAAGACACATATTAATCAAACTATCAAAAATTAAATACAAAGAAAAAATATTAAAAGCAGCAAGGGAAAAACAACAAATACATACAGGAATCCCCATAAGGCTAACAGCTGATCTTTCAGCAGAAACTCTGCAAGCCAGAAGGGAGTGGCAGGACATATTTAAAGTGATGAAAAGAAAAAACCTACAACCAATATTACTATACCAGTAAGGATCTCATTCAGATTTGATGGAGAAATTAAAATCTTTACAGACAAGCAAAAGCTAAGAGAATTCAGCACCACCAAACCAGCTTTACAACAAATGCTAAAGGAACTTCTCTAGGTAGGAAACACAAGAGCAGGAAAAGACCTACAATAACAAACCCAAAACAATTAAGAAAATGGTAATAGGAGCATACATTTCGATAATTACCTTAAATGTAAATGGATTAAATGCTCCAACCGAAAGACATACACTGGCTGAATGGATAGAACAACAAGACCCATATATATGCTGTCTACAAGAGACCCACTTCAGACCTAGGGACACATACAGACTGAAAGTGAGGGGATAGAAAAAGATATTCCATGCAAATGGAAATCAGAAGAAAGCTGGAGTAGCAATTCTCATATCAGACACAATAGACTTTAAAACAAAGACTATTACAAAAGACTAAGAAGGACACTACATAATGATCAAGGGATCGATCCAAGAAGAAGATATAACAATTGTAAATATTTATACACCCAACATAGGAGCACCTCAATACATAAGGCAAATACTAACACCCATAAAAGGGGAAATCAACAGTAACACAATCATAGTAAGGGACTTTAACACCCCACTTTCACCAATGGACAGATCATCCAAAATGAAAATAACTAAGGAAACATAAGCTTTAAATGATACATTAAACAAGCTGGACTTAATTGATATTTATAGGACATTCCATCCAAAAACAACAGAATACACTTTCTTCTCAAGTGCTCATGGAACATTCTCCAGGATAGATCATATCTTGGGTCACAAATCAAGCCTTGGTAAATTTAAGAAAATTGAAGTCGTATCAAGTTTTTTTTCCGACCACAACACTATGAGACTAGATATCAATTACAGGAAAAAATCTGTAAAAAATACAAACACATGGAGGTTAAACAATACACTACTTAATAACCAAGAGATCACTGAAGAAATCAAAGAGGAAATCAAAAAATACATAGAAACAAATGACAATGAAAACACGATGACCCAAAACCTATGGGATGCAGCAAAAGCAGTTCTAAGAGGGAAGTTTATAGCAATACAATCCTACCTTAAGAAACAAGAAACATCTCAAATAAACAACCTAAACTTACACCTAAAACAATTAGAGAAAGAAGAACAAAAAAAACCCAAAGTTAGCAGAAGGAAAGAAATCATAAAGATCATATCAGAAATAAGTAAAAAAGAAATGAAGGAAACGATAGCAAAGATCAATAAAGCTAAAAGCTGTTTCTTTGAGAAGATAAACAAAATTGATAAACCATTAGCCAGACTCATCAAGAAAAAAAGGGAGAAGAGTCAAACCAATAGAATTAGAAATGAAAAAGGAGAAGTAACAACTGACACTGCAGAAATACAAAGGATCATGAGAGAGTACTACAAGCAACTATATGCCAATAAAATGGACAACCTGGAAGAAATGGACACATTCTTAGAAACGCACAACCTTCAGAGACTGAACCAGGAAGAAATAGAAAATATGAACAGACCAATCACAAGCACTGAAATTGAAACTGTGATTAAAAATCTTCCAACAAACAAAAGCCCAGGACCAGATGGCTTCACAGGCGAATTCTATCAAACATTTTGAGAGGAGCTCACACCTATCCTTCTCAAACTCTTCCAAAATATAGCAGAGGGAAGAACACTCCCAAACTCATTCTACAAGGCCACCATCACCCTGATACCAAAACCAGACAAAGATGTCACAAGGAAAGAAAACTACAGGCCAATATCACTGATGAACATAGATGCAAAAATCCTCAACAAAATACTAACAAACAGAATCCAACAGCACATTAAAAGGATCATACACCATGATAAGTGAGGTTTATCCCAGGAATGCAAGGATTCTTCAATATACACAAATCAATCAATGTGATACACCATATTAACAAATTGAAGGAGAAAAACCATATGATCATTTCAATAGATGCAGAGAAAGCTTTTGACAAAAGTCAACACCCATTTATGATAAAAACCCTCCAGAAAGTAGGCATAGAGGGAACTTACCTCAACATAATAAAGGCCATATATGACAAACCCACAGCCAACATCATTCTCAAGGTGAAAAACTGAAACCATTTCCACTAACATCAGGAACAAGACAAGGTTGCCCACTCTCACCACTATTATTCAACATAGTTTTGGAACTTTTAGCCACAGCAGTCAGAGACGAAAAAGAAATAAAAGGAATCCAAACTGGAAAAGAAGAAGTAAAGCTGTCACTGTTTGCAGATGACATGATACTATACATAGAGAATCCTAAAGATGCCACCAGAAAACTACTAGAGCTAATCAATGAATTTGGTAAAGTTGTAGGATACAAAATTAATGCACAGAAATCTTGCATTCCTATACACTAATGATGAAAAATCTGAAAGAGAAATTAAGGAAACACTCCCATTTACCAATGCAACAAAAAGAATAAAATACCTAGGAGTAAACCTACCCAAGGAGACAAAAGACCTGTCTGCAGAAAAATATAAGACACTGATGAAAGAAATTAAAGACGATACAAATAGATGGAGAGATATACCATATTCTTGGATGGGACGAATCAACATTGTGAAAATGACTATACTACCCAAAGCAATCTACAGATTCAATGCAATCCCTATCAAACGACCACTGGCATTTTTCACAGAACTAGAACAAAAAATTTCACAATTTGTGTGGAAACACAAAAGACCCCGAATAGCCAAAGCAATCCTGAGAAAGAAAAACGGAGCTGGAGGAATCAGGCTCCCTGACTTCAGACTATACTACAAAGCTACAGTAATCAAGACAGTATGGTACTGGCACAAAAACAGAAATATAGATCAATGGAACAGGATAGAAAGCCCAGAGATAAACCCACGCACATATGGTCACCTTATCTTTGATAAAGGAGGCAAGAATATACAATGGAGGAAAGACAGCCTCTTCAATAAGTGGTGCTGGGAAAACTGGACAGCTACATGTAAAAGAATGAAATTAGAACACTTCCTAACACCATGCACAAAAATAAACGCAAAATGGATTAAAGACCTAAATGTAAGGCCAGACACTATCAAACTCTTAGAGGAAAACATAGGAAGAATACTCTATGATGTAAATCACAGCAAGATCCTTTTTAACCCACCTCCTAGAGAAATGGAAATAAAAACAAAACTAAACAAATGGGACCTAATGAAACTTAAAAGCTTTTGCATGGCAAAAGAAACCATAAACAAGACGAAAAGACAACCCTCAGAATGGGAGAAAATATTTGCAAATGAAGCAACTGACAAAGGATTAATCTCCAAAATTTACAAGCAGCTCATGCAGCTCAATATCAAAAAAACAAACAACCCAATCCAAAAATGGACAGAAGAGCTAAATAGACATTTCTCCAAAGAAGATATACAGATTGCCAACAAACACATGAAAGAATGCTCAACATCATTAATCATTAGAGAAATGCAAATCAAAACTACAATGAGATACCATCTCACACCGGTCAGAATGGCCATCATCAAAAAATCTACAAACAATACATGCTGGAGAGGGTGTGGAGAAAAGGGAACCCTCTTGCACTGTTGGTGGGAATGTAAATTGATACAGCCACTATGGAGAATAGTATGGAGGTTCCTTAAAAAACTAAAAATAGAACTACCATACGACCCAGCAATCCCACTACTGGGCATATACCCTGAGAAAGTCATAATTCAAAAAGAGTCATGTACCACAATGTCCGTTGCAGCTCTATTTACAATAGCCAGGACATGGAAGCAACCTAAGTGTCCATCAACAGATGAATGGATGAAGAAGATGTGGCACATATATACAATGGAATATTACTCAGCCATAAAAAGAAACGAAATTGAGTTATTTGTAGTGAGGTGGATGGACCTAGAGTCTGTCATACAGAGTGAAGTAAGTCAGAAAGAGAAAAACAAATACTGTATGCTAACACATATATATGGAATCTAAAAAAAAAATGGTCATGAAGAACCTAGGGACAAGACAGGAATAAAGACGCAGACCTACTAGAGAATGGACTTGAGGACACGGGGAGGGGGAAGGGTAAGCTGTGACAAAGTGAGACAGTGGCATGGACATATATACATACCAAACGTAAAATAGATAGCTAGTGGGAAGCAGCCGCATAGCACAGGGAGATCAGCTCGGTGCTTTGTGACCACCTAGAGCGGTGGGATAGGGAAGATGGGACAGAGGGAGAAGCAAGAGGGAAGAATTATGGGGATATATGTATATGTACAACTGATTCACTTTGTTATAAAGCAGAAACTAACACACCATTGTGAAGCAATTATACTCCAATAGAGATGTTAAAAAAAAAAAAGGGTTTCCATCTGGTGATGCTCTTGATTATAATTCCTCATTTTCATATAGTGAAATTTGAAAAGACTGTACATGTAAATTACTCCTGCAAAATTGTTTCTCTGAAACATGTATCTTAGAAAGGAAAACCGTCAGATTTGATTCTCTTTCATTTCTTAAATAAGGTGGCAGAGACTCAGAGAGAAGAAACTAATTCAAGATCCTAACACAGCTAAGGGAAGACAGGGAACTGGGACGAGGTCTCCTGCCCTCCTGAGGCAGGGCTGCCCCACCCCCACACACGCGCTGGTTCCATGCGTTGATAGAGACCTCTGGCTCCCATGTTCTGTAAACCCATATTCCAGACATATCATTCTGGGACTTTTCATCCTTCCAATTAATTTCATTTGTATTTACAAATATTTCCAACCTCTGATTTACTCCTTACCCATTACTATCTATATCAGATGCAATTTATGTGCATCCTCACATGGGCTCTTTGCCACTTGCAACTTGAGAGCTCTGGCTACTGCCACCATTGCCGCTCCACCTAACACTGCTGAAGTCTCCTTCTTCTACGGGGGGAAGACTGGAGGCTGGCATGGCCTCCATCATGCCCACCATAGCAGAAGCCATGGCAGCTCTTACAGACTCACAGAGGCTCTGGGCTGCGAAGCATGGAATAAGAATTTCCCATCAGATGTCCAAAGGGGTCAAGTAACACAACAAAAATGGGGCAAATTTTGACCGATGAGAGTCATAAGGAGGGAATCAACAGGTAAATTCATTTCATTTCTTTCCCGCAATGAACTGCTTCAACATGCAGTGGTTCCATATGGCCTATCTGGAGACATCTTGTGTGAGCAGATTTCCAGCTGTGTTTTCTTTTGAAGCTGTGGCCAGTGCAGGAATGGTCCACCCTTCTCTGACTCACACTCCCTTCCTCCTCACTCTTGCTGTCCTGGGATTGCATCCCCCAATAAAACATTCACATGAAGGCTTTGTCTTGGGCTCTGTTTTTCAGTCAACTCATACCATAAAAGTTTCAATTTTGGAGAAATAAAATTCTTACAAATTAAAAATATACTTTCACAAACTCAGCTGGCAATTATTTTAGAAAAAAATTTTTTTTTTCCCTGAGATCTCCTGAGTCCTGGTAATGGGGAGATGGGACACACAGGAGGAAGCACAGAAGAGATAGAAGGTAACATAATGTTCATCACAGGCCCCCACTTTTGCCTCCAGTTTAAAAAGCAGTTTAACATCACTGCTATCTGCAGATATTTGATGTTTAGTAATGAACATAGAATCTAGAAGAGAAAGTCTTCAAGTGAGGTGAGGAGATGGGTGTGTATATTCTTCTAGGATATCTAGAATACTTAGGTAATCACTTCTAGTATAGACTCTTTGAATTGCCATTAAGTTCAATGATTAGGGCAGAAACTCTTCCCTTTGAAAGGTATATGTTAGCTACCCTCTCGGATCCTGAAGGAGGGAGGAGGTTTAATTTATGGGAAGAAAGGCCTAGGAAAGCAGGTCGCAGCCCTCGGAACTTAGAAACACCAGCCCAGCTCTATTAATCATGGTTTTTATTTTCTATACTTTATGATACTTTGACCTTGTAGGGGCCTTGCAGACCCTGGAGGCCTGCCCCTCCCAGGGTTGGCTAATGTCTAGAGATGGAAACAACTTGCCATGAGCATGCCTTTATACGCAAATCAACCAGTCCAGAGCCCATACTCCACCCACCTCTTTTATCAAACTCTCACACACCAAGCCAATATTCCCCCTGCCCTAAATCACTCCAGAGCCAGGTACTAGATAGCTAGGAACCACTACTATAGCCCAGAACCTGAAGAAATTATTCAAACTACTCAATCCTAAACTGTTTAATGTGCCCTGCTTTGCCTTTCCTGAAGAGATCACAGTAAAGCTTGTGCTCATGCTTTCTCCTCTTCCTTCTGTCTCCTGACCCACCCTGGTGCTTCCCTATGCAGCCCTGCATGGAATGTTGTGCCTCCTGTTTCCAGACATCTATGAGTATAAATTTCCTCCTGCATGAAAATCATTTCTGTCTGCATGTCTTACCATACCTAATTTTTTTTTATAAATTTATTTATTTATTTATTTATTTTTTGGCTGCGTTGGGTCTTCCTTGATGCACACAGGCTTTCTCTAGTTGCGGTGAGCAGGGGCTACTCTTCATTGCGGTGAGCAGGCTTCTCATTGTGGTGGCTTCTCTTGTTGCAGAGCACGGGCTGTAGGTGCACGGGCTTCAGTAGTTGTGGCACACGGGCTCAGTATTTGTGGCTCATGGGCTCTAGAGCACAGGCTCAGTAGTTGCAGCACATGGGCTTAGTTGTTCTGTGGCATGTGGGATCTTCTTGGATCAGGGCTTGAACCCATGTCCACTGCATTGGCAGGTGGATTCTTAACCACTGCGCCACCAGGGAAGCCCTCCATACCTGATTAAAAGTAATCCCAAGTACACCAACCTAACAGCACCCCTCCTCAGAGACCTGACTTTCAGCTCCAGGTGGCTTCTCCTCTAAGTTTCTAAGTCTTAATAATTTCAACTTCTTTCCTTTGTTTACCTAGTCCTAAGGTGGTGGTAGCTTCCTGCTACATCCATGACACTGAGTGCTTCTTTTACCTTTTCAATAAAGACTCTTGGGGCTTCCCTGGTGGTGCAGTGGTTGAGAATCTGCCTGCCAATTCAGGGGACACGGGTTCAAGCCCTGGTCTGGGAAGATCCCACATGCTGCGGAGCAGCTGGGCCCATGCGCCACAACTACTGAGCCTGCACGTCTGGAGCCTGTGCTCCGCAAAAAAAGAGGCCGCGACAGTGAGAGGCCCACGCACTGCGATGAAGAGTGGCCCCCGCTTGCCACAACTAGAGAAAGCCCTCGCACAGAAACGAAGACCCAACACAGCCAAAAATAAAAAGAAATAAATTTTAAAAAGATCATCTCTTCTTTAAAAAAAAAAAAAAAGGACTCTTTATATCATCTTCATATTAATTTTTCTCTGTCAAAATAACCATCGTGTTTTCTGCCTCTTGACTAGACCCTGATGAATACACAATTTTATGGTTAATCCTGGCACTTGGGTTTGCATCAGAGCTTAATAATTTATCAATAGCTCATGAGATGTTGCCAAGGTAGAAGGGGTGGTGTGTGGAATAAACTCAGCCAGTAAAAATTCTGGGAAATCAAAGAGATTCATATCAATTTACGATGTGTCATTCTTGAGAAAATAATGCTAAATTCCTCATACCTGCCAATTCCTCATCTTATGCAGAAATGCTATTCTACATCTTCACATTTTATTAGATCAATACTGGAGACATATCCAAGTATTTGTTGTCAATAAAGGTCATGATACATTTCTAATCTTATGAAAATCAAGAAGGTTTCAAAAACTTATGTCATTGTCAGTTTGGGCCATTATAACAAAGTACCATAAGCTGGGTGTCTTATCAACAAACATCAGTGCCAGCATGGTCGGGTTCTGGTGAGAACACTCTTCTGGGTTGCAGACAGCTGGTTTCTCCTTGTATCCTCATATGAAGGAAAGAGAGTAAGCTAGCTGTTAGCCTCTTCTTATAATCCCATCATGAGGGCTCTACCCTCCTGAACTAATTACCTCTCAAAGGCCTCACCTTGTAATACCATCACATTGGGAGTTAGGATTTAACATACGAATTTTGGGGAGACATACACATTCAGTCCACAACAACATATATAATAGAGAACAAGATCTTGCCCTGTGAGAGGACATCCTTATCTTCTAGTATGCAAGAATGACTCAGGTATGCCAGCTATTACTGTGATGGTGGGTAGTGAGAAGTACTCTGGTAGATGGCAAAGTACCTGGGTTCTAATCCAGCTATACTACTTCATACTAACTTGTTGACCTTGGGAAAAGCATTAATTTCTCTGAGCCTCAGTTTCCTTATCTGTCAAATGGGATTATTAATACTACTTATTCCACGTACCTTACAGGCTTACTCAATTCACTAAGTATTTATACATCATCTATAGGTAGGTATTCCAAGATATACAAATGGAAGTAAAACATGGTCCCTGACTTCAAGGAATTTATACTCCAGTATTTTTCTATGCATTCAACAGTTATGGAGCACCTCCTTCCAGGCACTGTGCCAGGAGTTAAGAATACAGAGATGTCTAAAATATGGCTCTCTCATTCAAGGGGCTCACAATCTGAAAGAGAGCTAAAACAAGGCCACAGATAACTAGAACAAGTGGTAGAGTGTGCAACTAAATTTGAAACAAATCAGCGTGGCAGTTAATGAAACACAAGGCATACGCGTAGTTGAGAGAGTCAGAAGAGGCTTTGTGGGTCTAGTGCTATTTGAACTGACAGTGAACAAAAACCTGAAAGAAGGAAAGATACAGGGAATGACCAGAAGAGCGAGCCTAGTTAGCTGTCAATAAGAGCCTCAGTGGAGTGGAGTTAGTAGAAATCAGACAGAAGAAATGAGTGTAAGTGATACGAGATGAACAATGCTTGGAAGTTCAGGGGTGATAATTATAATAGTAACTGAGTTACTGGTAAGGATACAACGGTGAATAGGTGGGCACGGCCTCTGTTTTCAATGAGCTTTAGATTAGTTGGGAATAGGAAAAAAAATTTTTAATTTCCCTAATATGGTCTCTGTTTTTAAATATAGTATAGAAATAGGATATTGGAGGTTCAATAAGATCAAAAGGTCAGGAGACAATTGTCACTGAAGAGATGGTTTGTTAAATTCACAGATTCCAAGAGGAGGGGGCATGCCATGCCATGCCACACCACAGGGGACCACAAGGGGAGCACCGGGGTCTGTCAGGAGGCAGAGGGGGAGGGGGAAATCATGGGCAAGGGTCTTTATCGTGGTTTCCACCAGAGGGAAAGGGAAGGAAAAAGCAAGGTAGGGTAAGCAGGCTTAGGATTGGCTAGCTTGATTAATTTCAGCAGGCTCTGGGGCTAGGGGCTGTCCCTGTATGTCTGCTACATGGCTCTGCAGTGATTATGACAAGCGGCCCAGAGTATGAGAACCTGATAAAGAAGGTGATGTGGGTGTGACCCTTCCAGGGTCAGCAAGCCCGCAGATGTCAAACCAACAGAGCACAGAAAATAAAACACACGGTTAATATTGATACAATCTCCTTAAAAGTATGGGAGGGAGTTTATTTAGTTTTGTGTCCCTAACACCCACCACGATCCTTTGTACATAATATGGAGAGACTCAGTAAAGGTTTGTTGAGTGACAGGTTAATACATCCTCTCTTTGACTCTTAAACTTTGCTGGAGTTGGACCACTCTCATATACGATTGTGTGTCATCTCAGTGGTGGTCAATCTCTCAGGGAGGCCCTCAGACTAAGGTAGGCATCCCTGAGGTGGAAACTGCAATGCATGGCCCGAATCCCCCTTCAGTGAAGGAGGGCTGACAGCAGACAGTCTTCCGAGTCTGCCTTTGGGAGATTGTGAACAAAAATTAGATAAGTGATCCTTTTAAAAATTAAAGATACTATTAAAACAAAAATGAAAAATGAATAAGACTGGTTACTTCTTTTATGGCAAAACTACTTTGTATCATAATTAGTGTTCTTTCAATTTCAAGAGACAGAAATCTAACTCAAACTTGCTTAAGAAAAAAAATGGAGGGGGAAAGGTGGGGAGACGGATAATTGGGAGATTGGGATTAACATATCCACACTAGTATATATAAAATAGATAATTAATAAGGACCTACTGTATAGCACAGGGAACTCTATTCGATACTCTGTAATGACCTACATGGAAAAAAGATCTAAAAAAGAGCGGATATATGTATATGTATAACTGATTCACTTTGCTGTACAGCAGAAACTAACACAACATTGTAAATCAACTATACTCCAATAAAATTTTTTTTAAATAGAATTTACTGATAATATGACTGGAAAACTGTCTTCAGGCATAGCTGGATCTAAGGGGTCAAATGATGTCATCAGAATTCTCTCCATCTTCATTTATCTCTCACATCTATTTATCTCTATTCATGACCTCATCTTTTTTTTTTTAAACTCCAAATAGCTTCTCTGTGTTTGGGGACAATGGCCTCAAGCAGCTCCAGCTTACTTTATACTTACAGCTCTTGATTCTGTAAGGAGAGAAACCATCTTTTTTCCCCCAGAATCCCTATGTAAAATTTCAGAGAGGAAACTGATGGACCTTTACATCAGTCAGTATCCAGTCTGGAGATAAAAACCACATTGGTTATTGGATCAGGGAACAGGTACAAAACAGCAGTTATTTACTTTAGATTAAGGATGACTGAACAATAAAAGACTAAGGACCAAAGGAGCCCCCTCTCCACCCAGGATGAGATTCAGACCTCTTTGAAGAGGGCAGAACTAACACAAGGGCCAGAAGCTTACTGCTGGCCAAGAAACTTGCCATAGGGCACCAGCCAGGGCCAGGCTATAGAAGCAGCTTGCCCTTGAGAGAGGGTGTAGACAGGCTGCAGCTGATCTGTACAAGAGTCAACTGTTGCCAGAGGGGATAGGTGGCTGCCCTTGAGGAAAGCATGGCTGGAGGGCACAGCTAGAATTCTCCTGTGCACTTGCTAGGCTCCCATCCTAAATAGTAGTAACGATGGAGGACCAGAAGCCGGAAGGGAAGTATCTTCCTGCTGCTATTGCTGTGCAGGGTCATTCTATTGCCTTCTATTGATGAAGTTTAGTATTCCATTAGCAGGTAAAGAAGAAATGTTTACAGGGCCCAGCTTTAAGATCAAAAAGCAAGGCAAAGAAGGGTGGATTTGGAGAGACAATAGGTTAGGCACCATCCTACTTGGTTCACCACACAGCCCCGAACCAACCAGGTTCAGGTCATAGATTCCCCTGTGACCAGCAGGCCAGGGTCATGTGCTCATACCTGTGCTGTGACCAAGTGGTAGGAGGAGCAGCCCCACCTCTCCACATGGAGTGGCTTCTCCACAGGACAGATGGATTCTTCAACCAGAAGAAAGGAGAGTGCTAGGCAAATAAAAACAATCGCTATCCTTTGTATGTTGTATATTGACCTTAAAACGTCTGGTTTTATTTGGATTTGTTCACGTAGGAAAGGAAAAATTAAAGCCTTTCTTTAAGAATGATAACTGCATTTTAATTCATTCAAGAGACATTTATTAAGCACCTACTATAAGAGGAGCTCATCCTCACTAGTCCTGGACCGCTGACATCTTTGTGGACACAGGCTGAATTAAAAGGTCTAAAAATGAAAAGGCAGTTGGAAAAAAGGCTGAGACAAGAAAATGGTACCTTTATTTACAGATTAAATGTCCTAAGAGATGTATCTACACCTTTGTAGCAAAGTTTTAAAATACCACTCATGGTCAAATGAGAACAAGGCAGTATGGCCCCATGGTTGAGAGCACAGATTGTAGGGCAGGACTGCAGGAGCTCAAATCCAGTCTCACTACAATGTGACAAGGGGCAGGGAAGTGGTGACTTGTATGAAAGTTTTCTCACATACAAAATTTGAATAACAATAATACCTACCTCCTAGGATTGGTGGGAAGATTAACAAGCTAACATCTGTAAAGCTCTTAGAATAGCTCTTGTCACATAGTAAGTAAGTACTATATGACCATTAGCACTTATTATGAATTTGCCATTATTAGCTGGATATCAAGTAATGTGACTTTCTCTCCATTGACTAATTTGAAATGCTTTTATCTTCAAAATAAGAAAAAAAAAATTTTTTTTTGTTTAGAAGTATCTAACTGCTATGTATATTTTAGCACCCACAAAAGAGGCCATACTATAAAAATAATTTTATTCTTTTCACTACCTTCTGTCTCTTTATGAACATAAATCATGTATCCCATGGAACCAAGTAAAAGCAAACAAAAACTGGTTCTTCGTGTTATTCTACAGCATATGGAAGAAAATACAAACCTTTCCTTTATCATCTCTCTTTAAATGTTTATAAAATTGTATGAAAAGACAAACTCTTCCCTGAAAATGGATTTGTGTATATATCTTGTCAAAAGAACATTTTTTCACAGAGTACTTTTAGAACTTCTTTTTTGTTTTGAAAAGGAAACTGCCTCTGAGTATTCCGAGCGAGAAATGTACTCCTTCTCTGGCTGAGTCAGAGAAACCCTTTCCTAATGAGGACTCTGGCACTGACTGTGAACCACTGAAGCCTTCCAACAGTGACACATTCTGCAACATTAGTGATAAACTGAAGTCTCAGATACTGAGTCTCTCAGCAAGGCCTCGTCGGTGAATGTTAAGATGTCAGGGAAGAATGGGCATGAAAAGAAGGAACTGCATTCCTTCTCCTCTCAGGGATAGGGCTGTGCTCTCTAATAACTCCTACAACAGTCAGAGTTATGGGACTATATGGAGTATCCATACCTGGAAGAAAACAAATAGAAACAAGAGAAAACACCTTACAAACTACATCCATTTGGAATCTATCCTGAATCATCAAAGTGTGTACACACACACACACACACACACACACTCATGCTTAGTCTTTTCGGGCAGCCGTAACAATACTACAGACTGAGTGGCTTAAACAACAGAATTTATTTCTCATTGTTCTGGAGGCTGGGAAGTTTAAGTTCAAGGTGCCAACAGATTCAGTTTCTGGTGAGGGCCTGCTTCCTGGTTCTTTTCCCTGTGTCCTCCTCACGGAAGGGGCAAGGGAGCTCTCTGGGGTCTCTTTTATAAGGACACTAATCCCATTCATGAGGGCTCCACTCTCATGACCTAATCACTTCCCAAAGGCCTCACCTCCTAATACCATCACACTAGGGGTTAGGATTTCAACATATGAATTTGAGGGGGCATAAATATTCAGCCCATTGCACACACTCACACACACACACACACACACACACACACACACACACACACACACACACACAATGTCCCTAAACTAGAATTACCAAGGAATACCTTGATTAAAGAACAAATATTTGCTGGATTAAGTAAAATATGATATGGTACAGTAATGGAATTTTTTGTGCATAAAAAAGGTTAAATGTTTTGATACCAACACGATCCTGATTCCTGCAATAAAAGTTTAACAAATACAACATAGAACTGGCGTATTTCAATATGGTATAGAATACACATAAAAAGGTATCAAGTTCACGATCTATGAATGAAGATTTACAAAACATTTTACTACTGAAGATATCCTTACCAAAGGTAGAAGCTATAAATGTGGGACAGAGGTGCATCATCTTCCTCGTCAAGCTTTGAGGAGGGCTACCATGTTTCCACAGAATACTCTGTTTCCTAAGAGGAAAAATGGGGACAATCATATCTATCTCTTAGCTTTGTTGGAAGATTAAACACATGTATTGCAAAGGCCAACACACAGAGTCTGGCAATGATTCCTGCTGACAAATAGTATTTTCCCTCCTCTCCTGGAGGCCACTCCAGGACTTACTCACATAAGGGTGGACACAACCAAAGCATTTTGCTGAAGCAAAAGGGATGTGGGATGTGAGTCTGAAAGAAGACACAGAGTTGGGGCCCAGCCTGTATTTATAGTGCTTACCACTACTTCCTCAGGCACGCTGAGAAGAACAGAACTTTGGTCAACATACTCCCAACTAGTCCAAATGTGTAATTCCTGAAGACCAATGAGCTGCCTTAGCCCCGAGCTCTGTGGAGACCTACCCTCCTTTAATTTGTGAATGTGCAAAACGGAGAATCATATTACCATTTGAACACTGTGATCCTGTTACTTATGGACAGGTAGGACACTTGCTCCCCGATTTCTTCAGCAAATAAATCATTCTGTGGTTGCAAGAGGATGTAAAATTTTTAAAGACTGTGTTGGAAAGTGATTAAAGCAAGATTCCAAAACTGAAAATTAAAAGAAAAAGAGTTCCTTGGTCTCTGAAGAAGAATAGTAAGAGTAAAATAGATCTGGACTGTTTATAGACTTAGAAATTATAGTCCACTCTTGTAGTTGTGGGTCTTTTAGAATCCAAGCTTCAGTTCCTCAGTTAACACAAAAGTTCATTAATCTATGAGTCGTATATGCAAGGAGATCTTTTCTTCTAAGTAATTGGCCTCCCTGTACACCAGCCGGGCTATATCTACATACACACGAGCTTCATTACTTTACCCAGGATTGTGGACTATCAGGGCCTCATTAGTGAATCAATGGATTTTTAAAAATTATTTCCCGGTTGGAAATATATTTAGGGAATGTTGGAGTTTTAAAAATAAGTGTTTCCAGAAATACGCCATTTTGTTATGGTTTTCCCCTCATCTCATTGACAATGCTATGGCATTTCAGAAAATAAATTAAGAGACTAGAATGATCTTTGGCTATGAGAAAAGAATGTTTTAATATCTCTATTAAGTATCTTAATGAACACTTTCGGGAGGGTCTATTTTTTGTTTTCTTCTATTACCTCTTCTGTTGATGTTTCCAAAGGGTTAGTACTGTACTCCTCTTAAATGACAAAGAAATTAGGGTCTCTAAAGATCTTCCTTATTTCCACTTTTAATGAATTGTCATTTGCATTTCTTTTAAGGTTGACTCTTTTGATTCTTTATAATGTAGATAATGCTTTGATAGATCGTTCTTATAGAATTATTTAAAACCTTAAAAAAGACATTTACAATCATTTTAACACGATTTTCCCCTGTCAACCAAATTGATACCTTAAGAATATTCAAACCAGCTGGCGAATCATTTCCAAACACACTTAGTTGATAGCAAACATTTCATTTTGGAACTAAAAGCTCACTATGTCAGTTCCTGAGCCTCTAATTTCAATGTTACTTGAGACCACACTGGAATACACAGCCACTCTTTTCTTTTTCTTTTTTATTAGTTATCTATTTTATACATATTAGTGTATACATGTCAATCCCAATCTCCCACTTCATCCCTCCCCTACCCCCACCCCACTTCCCCCACTCGGCGTCCATACGTTTGTTCTCTACATCTGTGTCTCTATTTCTGCCCTGCAAACCGGTTCATCTGTACCATTTTTCTAGATTCCACATATATGCGTTAATATATGATATTTTTTTTTCTCTTTCTGACTTACTTCACTCTGTATGACAGTCTCTAGGTCCATCCACATCTCTATAAATGACCCATTTTCGTTCCTTTCTATGGCTGAGTAATATCCCATTGTATATATGTACCACAACTACTTTATCCATTCGTCTGTCGATGGGCATTTAGGTTGCTTCCATGACCTGGCTATTGTAAATAGTGCTGCAATGAACATTGGGGTGCATTTATCTTTTTCAATTATGGTTTTCTCTGGGTATATGCCCAGCAGTGGGATTGCTGGGTCATATGGTAATTCTATTTTTAGTTTTTTAAGGAACCTCCATACTGTTCTCCATAGTGGCTGTATCAATTTACATTCTCACGAACAGTGTAGGAGGGTTCCCTTTTCTCCACACCCTCTCCAGCATTTGTTGTTTGTAGATTTTCTGATGATGCCCATTCTAACTGGTGTGAGGTGATAACTCACTGTAGTTTTGATTTGCATTTCTGTAATAATTAGTGATGTTGAGCAGCTTTTCATGTGTCTCTTGGCCATCTGTATGTCTTCTTTGGAAAAACGTCTATTTAGGTCTTCTGCCCATTTTTGGATTGGGTTGTTTGTTTTTTTAATATTGAGCTGCATGAGCTGTTTATATATTTTGGAGATTAATCCTTTGTCCGTTGATTCGTTTGCAAATATTTTCTCCCATTCTGAAGGTTGTCTTTTCGTCTTGTTTATAGTTTCCTTTGCTGTGCAAAAGCTTTGAAGTTTCATTAGGTCCCATTTGTTTATTTTTGTTTTTATTTCCATTACTCTAGGAGGTGGATCAAAAAAGATCTTGCTGTGATTTATGTCAAAGAGTGTTCTTCCTATGTTTCCTCTAAGAGTTTTGTAGTGTCCGGTCTTACGTTTAGGTCTTTAATCCATTTTGAGTTTATTTTTGTGTATGGTGTTAGGGAGTGTTCTAATTTCATTCTTTTACATGTAGCTGTCCAGTTTTCCCAACACCACTTATTGAAGAGACTGTCTTTTCTCCATTGTATAGCCTTGCCTCCTTTGTCATAGATTAGTTGACCATAGGTGCATGGGTTTATCTCTGCACAGTCACTCTTTTCTTAAGAACGTCCAGAGAAAGTTCTAGCATTTATTTCCTTCAGAAGTGTATTTGAGTCTCACAGCTAAAGTTCATGTGTTCATGGCAACAAGAGCAAATGCATACTGATACAGGATAAGTGATTGGTAAGACTAATGTTGGAGCCCAAGACAGGCTGCCCCAAAATGTGCCTCAATGACATATTGATTATTTTGAATTAAAGTTACTTGAGAAACAGCCAGTGGAAAAAAATGAAGTTAAAAAGCCAACTCTGACCCCTTTCTTTCCCCCTGAAAGCAGGAAATAAATCTCCCATGTGATTATTATTTTCCCTATACCAGGAGGATAGAAAGCATCCTTATCACTGTTAGGGAATTCAAGGTTATGAAAGCTGTATAGAAAAACCCTATTACTTCTCCATTAGTCTGCTACCCCAAGCACAATCCTCTTTGTTTTGTTAAATCTTCACAAATAATTGTTTCTTTATCTAAAAATGATATGTATACAGCCTGCTTTGGCCACTTCAGAAGTCCCATTTCTATGAGACCTCTGTGTGTATGAATTAAATAGTTTTTTTTTCTCCTGTTAATCTGTCTTGCGTCAATGTAATTATTAGACCAGCCAAAAGAATTCAAGAGGGGTAAAGGGAAATTTTCCCCCTCCCCGGCACTAACAGCTGTCTGCTCCAGCTGTGAAGATATTTCACTGCAAAATCAACTATGCAAAAAAAAAAAAAATTTAAGTCATTAGAAGACTATTTGATTCTTATTTGTTCTTTTAGTAAATTGTTACAAATAAATTGAGTGAATAAATGAATGCAAGAATGCCTATGATGTACTAGATACTGTGTATCACATACCCTGGATGTATAGCAAGTGGGAAAAACATGGGTTCCTGCCCTCATGAAACTTACAGTCTAGGAGGGGAGAAAAACATAAAACAAAGAATCACATAAATAAATATCTAATCAAATATTTATGACAGTATTGCTGATGAGTTGTTCTGCTTGTCATACCAATCTTTTTTTCCTCCATAGGAAAATAATTTTTTAAGTGAAAGCTGAAAATAATTCTCTGAAAACCTACCTCCCGTGATGTGAACCCATTTACTCATTCTCTGGGTGAAAGTGGAAAGTCGTTGTGTCATATTGACTCCACCTTCCTCCTTCCACATCCAATTAGGTGCACAGCTTATTGATTTTATCATCCAAATATATCTTGTATTCATTCCTTCTTCTCCATTTTCCATACCCAAAAGCAGAGTACCAGTTCTCTGGTCCTCTTACCCAAATTATTTTAATAGATTCCCAGAATCACAAACAGAATAGGAGATATTAAAGTAGGAAAAGAGCCTAGAGATCATTCTTCAGATAAGGAAACAGGCTCAGAAAGGCAAATGTCTCAGCCAGGACCCCACGATTCAGCCTAGTCACACATGCCATTAACGTTTCTTAGGGGAGCCACGGACGACATTTTTGGCTGCCTGCTTGCAATCATTCCCAGCCCTTCTTCCTTGTTAGAAAATCTGTCTTCCCATGATAGGAATCAAAAATGACAAATTCTGGCTTTCCTAGGGATGGCCATGTGACCCAGTTATGGCCACCAAGATGTAAAAGAAAGTCTGTTGGCTGGTGTCTGAGAAAGAGTTTGCTTCTGACAAAAAGAGAAATCAAGGCCAGCAACAACAACTCCTCTTTCTTCCTGTCTTTGGAGCTGAACAACAGTGGCCTGAGGATAAAAAGCCAACCTCTGAGGACAGAAGATCAGAAAATGGCCAGCACTTGGGACCCTCACCTATGAGTCCTGAGCTAAATTTGGGACTGCCTACTTGCAGACCTCTTAGTATGAGAGATCGTTTAAAGTCTTTCCTATTTACAACTTGATGTCATGTATTCTGTTACTTGCAGCTGAGCATACCTTGGATGGACTCCTGCTTTGTTTATTTATTGTCCATCTACCCCCCTAAGCTCCAGAAGAGCAAGGAATGGACCTATTTTCTTCATTGCCATGTTCCCAGTCCTAGAGCAGAGCCTGGCACAAAAATCAGCCCTTGAAAAATATTTGTCGAATGAATGAATGCCCCCAAATCTTCATTGGTTCTCTACTTCCATAGAATAAAATCCAAAGGGTTATCCTGGCATTCAAGGCCCTTCATGAGCTGGTCCCACTCAATTTACCTTTCCACCCTTATCTTTTACTTCCACAAATTATATAATTTAAGCAAACGGGACTGCTTCCTGTCCTCCCAAACACCCCCTGTGGCTTACTGATCAGAGCTTTCGTTCCAACATTCCTTCCACAGAATATGCATCTCCCCCTCCTCCACTTGGATACTTTCCTCTCACCCTTCAAGTTCCAGATCTTCCCCCATAGCACTGTCTCTGATACTCTCCAGGAACAAATAACTTTTCTATATTTCCTTTCTCTTGTGCCATTTATCACTTTTAAACATTTATGATAATTATTTGGTGTACTCATCTCTATTAGATTATAAGCTTCTTGAGGATAGGAAATCCACCCTCCCAAGAAACAGATACCATGCTTTGCTCCAGTAGGTACCTAGTAAATTTCTCTTTGTGAGTAAAGAAATGAATAACATTAAAGTAAGCCCATTTAAAAAATAATTTGGAGGCAGGAATGGATGCTGACTCTCATGAAAACAAAGGTCTGAATGAATGGCAGGAGGGGAAAGAAAGGAGGGAAAGAGACTTGTTGGAAGTGTCAGGAGAAAGCACGGGTGCTTTTTCTCTTGCCGATGACAGCAAAGTTCTTAATGGAAGATGATCCCGATCAATAGAGCCAGACAGCTGATTTATGTAACGGAATCAAGCTGAAATAGTGGTCTTCCTCTGCAGAGTGATGTGAAAGGGGAAAAGGTTACTAGACTAGGGAGACCAGCGGACTCCACAAGTGTATCTGCTGGTGTTCATAAATATGTTCCTCATCCACAAACCACAGGAGAGCTCCAGAGAGCAGCCTCCTTGAGCCTGGATGCTGGAGAGTGACAGCGGGGCTGATGCCGCTGCTGTATTTTGGCTGCCGCCGCTGCTGCCACTGGGCAGATACCGCAGTGAGGGGTCTGACCGCGCTGAGTGCTCACGGGAGCCTGGGTCTGGCTAGGAATGAGAAGTTGAAAGTGAGGGTTGGGAGGTGGGCAGGACTCACCGAGGAGCTGCAAACCAAAACAAGAAATCTAGGGAGCAGAAGGAGAGAAAGAGTGAGCTGGAGCCAAGACCTCAGGCCAAGTGGAACTGGAGGAAATGTCATCATTGGTAAAGGAGGACTTGGAGAAGAAACTGTTTAAGCCACTCTCGCAGAATCTGTACGAGTTTATTGAAATAGAGTTCTCGGTCCAGGACAGGTATTACCTCTGTGTGTCAGGTAATCTGTTCTTTCTGTTATCATTTCAAAATGTAAATAACCCCAAGCTGCTTGGGTGATAGAAGGACATTTTTGGGTGTTTATTTTCCTATGCAATAACAGCAGATGTATCTTCTTGTGATAGAACTTAACTATGCGAAGATTAAGAATTTGGATTCTACAGAATTTTTTTAAGTGCTAAAATGGAAGACAAAAAAATATTGTATTAAGAATATTTTGGTTAATTGTTCAGAAATGAAACTGGGTATGTGCTTTTGCTGATTTGATTATTTAGTCTCCAGTCTTTTATTTAATTCACTTGCATGGCATGCGATTTTCTTGTGTAAGAGCTTGTTTTAAAAAATTCAACGGAGAGCTCTCTATATATTTTAAAACATACTGGAGAATTGAGTTATACAGCTCTATTTCCAACAAATCTGGACAACTAGGGTTCTCTCTTTTCATGCTAGGAAAGAAAAAAAAAAAGACCTTAGATTTTCTTCTGAGGCTTATTTAGACTTCCTGGTGGCTTATTTTGAAAAGAAAAATGATCTTTTAAAAATTCTTTCTCACAGTATGCTCACAGAAACAATATTTTAATGGTAGAAATTAGTTCATGAAGATGGAACTTTAAGGAAATGTTCTCTAAACTAATTAAAATATTTTCCCTCATATTTTAAAAATTCATGAAAATTGTCCAAATGTAGGAATACGCTTTTGCACTTAATTATGATTTACCTAACCTGTAATTTTTGTGCTGAATTTAGACAGAAATTCTTGTGCCATTATTGAATTTAATATACAGCATTTCCTTTTCCCAATCCATGCTTTTTAATAGTTTTCAGGGGCTTCGGAGGAAAGAGCTTAGAAACTCTAAGTTTTCATTGTAGACTTTGCTTTTTAAGGCACACAGGTCAGCATTTTCAGTAAATTTGTTATAATTCCTTTCCTGATAATTTGCTTAGAAGAACTTTCAAAAGTTGTCAAGAGGGGGTACTATAAGGGAAGTAGAACATCTTTAAAGAAAGTGCTAAGAACTCTTTAAAATTCTGTAATTCCTAATAAGTATACCAATATTTACTTAATAATAAGAATACTAACATTTATGTAATACGTTACCTAGCATATTTTGCCAAATAAATAAAAAGTGTAAGGCTTAGCATATCAGCAAGGTACAAAACTTAATCAGTCCGGGAAAAAGAAAGAAATCAAATGGAAAAAGGTCAAATGAAACAATTTTAGAAACTGTATTATATTCAAATGATCAGATCACTATATCTCAAAGTATCTTGACTTAATATATTAGAGAATATGCTTATTCCAACATTAAAATTTAATAATTTTATACCTATTATAATCCTACTTTATAAAGCTAATTACTCATCACATAACATTAGTGTATACATGTTTTTTAAGAAACTTATAAAAAATAGAACAATCAATAATGCATATTTATTTACCAGGCATTATTTACATCTAATTTACCACATGTATCTTAACGCCCGCCTCCAACTATATAATTAACTTGTTCTATCTGGCATGAAAAAAAACCAAAACACTCCTACAATTAAATTTTTGGAAAGGGATGTAATTTTTTTCCCAATATCCTCAAGTTCTGAGAAAGACACTGTGGGCTGGGGTCACCTGCTGTCTGTTTTCATAAATGACATGAATCCTTTTAACCAGGATTGGAACAACAAGGGGTTGGCATTGTTAACACGTGTGAAGGCAACCTCTTTAGGGTTCAATGTTTTCACCTGGACAATGACCACAGAAAGTAGGTGATCACTTTCATTAGTAAAATTCAATGATTCTGTCATGTTAGAAGCAAAGGAAAAACAAGGTTCTCTTAGATTTGAGAAAGAGAAGACAATATTGTGATATTCCAGGTAAAAGTTAACATTATAAGTCATGTTCACTCACCAACTTTATGACTCTTCTACATATCACATCCATCAACTTGAGAGCACTTTCCCCAAATGTGGCCTCTCTTTATGACCATTTCAAATGCAATTAGATGGAACAGTAATTTAAAATAAAGTCAGTGTGATGCTTGCTAGTCCTAAATCTTTGACTATGCTTTACTCAGAAAATCTCCATTGATAGGAATCAAGCAGGCCATATCTCAACTGTTGAGGCAGGTAACTCCAGGTTTTGAATGTTGGCCACCTTCTGGGAGTAGGGAGACGTATAGTTATGATTTCCTCTTTATATCCTACAATCCAGCAGTTCTAAATTTGTGAGAATCAAGTCTAGAGTAGTTAAATCCCATCATGCATTTCTCAAATTAAAGAAGATATGTTTAAATAAGTTAAACTTTCTATTTATCTAATCAGAGTCTGTCTTTTGCAGGGGTCTCACAACCAGATGATTGTGATTTACTGTTGCCTTGATAACTTACTTGGTCAATGTCAAAAAGCAGATGTCTTAAATTCTGTCTCCCTCTCTGAAGTTTGCTAGGATTTACATTGGGGATTTCCTGGCACCTCGGTCTCCTCCCACGTCAGGGTTTACATGGTCATTTCCCCTTGAAATTAGCTTCCCCTAGCCTAGAACATCATTATCCCTGGCTGTTAAAAGCAGCAACTTCTTAGGAAGGAGGGAGGAGCTCTATAAAGTACTGGAACAAGAAAGGGACAAGTCAGTTGTGCAGTGATGAGAATGCAAATGAGTTAAAGAAATTCTGAAGGACTTGAAATCGCATGTAAAGTGATTATGGCTGATTGGATGGGAAGTAGCAGGGCATGGTGGAATGGACCTTGGAAGGCTAGGAGTCTGACACAGCTTGTGTGAAACATGACTCTGCTTTGCCCACCTGCCAGCTGTGATATATGGGGCAACGCTCTGGCCTCAGTGTTGACCTCTCTGAACCAGAAATAATAACATTTACATCTACACATAGTGCTCTTCTCTTAAATCCTAACTAGAGGGAAAAAAATAATAAATTCTATTCCAAATAGGGCTAGATTTTTATTCCAAATTGGAAGGTGGGGTTATATTGTTAAAATTACAGAAAAGAATGTATCTATTGTGAAAACATGCTGAAGTATTTATTTATAAATATTATATGCTGTAAATAAATATTTATAATAAAAATAAAATATACAGTAAACATATGGAAGTATGTATATTTCTATTTTATAAATAAAAATTGTATACATATTCTGATACAGATTTAAGTATTCACATATATTTAGAAAATATTCTCCATTCACAGGTAATTAATTTGAAAATAAATGGCATTTGCTAGAATTATGAAGATAGTATGCATAAATTCTCCATACCTATTACATTTTGATGCCAAAAAACAACTTCTTCTCTGTGAACCGGAGAAATGAATAATTTTGTGAAATCATTTATACTGTTCACAATAAGAGTGTTAAATAAGAATAAGTTAACAAGAAGAGGAAACAAAATACTAGAGACTG
Source organism: Balaenoptera physalus (assembly GCF_965194825.1). Classification (NCBI taxonomy): domain Eukaryota; kingdom Metazoa; phylum Chordata; class Mammalia; order Artiodactyla; family Balaenopteridae; genus Balaenoptera; species Balaenoptera physalus. Next base: position 74,921,097 of record NC_138884.1, on the reverse strand, counting down.
GGTGGCTTATAAACAACAAACATTTATTTCTCACAGCTCTGGAGGCTGGGAAGTCCAAGAACATGGTGCCTGCAGATTCGGTGTCTGGTGGGGATCTGCGTCCTCATAGACCACTTTTTCTCCCTCTAACTTTGCAGGGTGGAAAGGGCAAGGGAGCTCTCTGGGGTCTTTTTATAGGGACACTAATCCCATTCATGAGGGCTCTGCCCTCATGACCTAATCACCTCTGAAAGACCCCACCTCCAACTACCATAACCTTGGGGGTTATGATTTCAACATAGGAATTGAGGGGAAGGAGGGACAAACATTAAATCTAGAGTACCCAGTATTGCTCCAAAATCGATGTGATTAAATATTTCTAGAAAAATTATTTGAAAGTTACTTTTTTGATGAAATCAGTAATAGCATTCTCAACAACCCCAAGACGTCACCAACACATTGAAACATTTTCACTGAGGCTTCTTGTCTTTGATATCTCATGGTAGTTTTTCCCTATTACTTAATTTCAATGATGAAAACAATTATGTAACACTGGGATTGTAAAATGACAGTGGTTTATGTATTTAAAGTTTTTCTGTGCAGTTTACTCATGAGCTACTATTTTTCCTGTTCTGCCAAATTATATAGGTTCACTTGGCCAATCTTCTTTCCACTTAGCCTCATGAATAATAGTGACTATTTCACCGTGATAATAGAGGCAGTTATTAACAACAATGTTTACTTTGAAATTAAAAGTGAAGATAAGTTGTTAGCGTGAAGTTAAGATGGTTGTTCTGAAAATGTTAACTAAAATAGTGAAACTGGAGCAGGTTCATTATGAAAGTCCCTGGGTCTATAGATATCACTAAATCATAATTAGATAGCGGCCCATCTGATGTTACGGAAACCAACTCTGTAACATTTTCACTATATAAACACATTTCTGTTTTAAGACAACGTGATGTTTCCACTTTGCCGCTGCATTAATGTGAATACGGCCATTTAATTTTAGCTGGCAGCAGAACTCAAGTATGGAACTTAGGGATTGGGTCCACTCCAGCCTGAGCAGACTTTGACTCTTGGCTAAAGACAGTTCTTGGAAGCTCTTGGCTACAGAGGAGACTATTTTGCCAAATTAAGGAGGTTGTACCGTCTCTGTGCTGCATCACTGTATCAAAAGGTTAACTTTTAAAGCGTGCATTTTATTTTCTTAGTTTGTTATTAGTGGGACAGTGACCATTAATGTAAGAAAACTTGATGACTGGTAGATCCTACCTTCTTAACATCTCTTTCTTCATTCCCTCCCTCCCACCCATCCTTTACAGAACTGCCCGAGAAAACTTTCTAAAATGTAAAGCTCAGCCTGACCATTCACTTAACGTCCTTCAGCGACAACACTCTTTGCCCTCGTCAATGTCCCCACAAACAGAGCTTTCAGGATAATATTTGAATTCCTTAGCGTAGCATTCTAGACCATTCAGGAACCAGCTCCTGCCTACCCTGATTCCTACCACCTATTCACCCCTACCCTTCATGCCAGCAATACTAAATGCCTGTAAGGACTCAAAAGATTCCAGTATTTTACACTTTTGTCCACATGCTGTTCCAGAACTCCCTTTACCCCTTTCTTCATTCTGCTAACTCCCATGGTCCTTTACAACTCAGATAACCTCCTTCAAGAAGCTCTCTCTGACCCCTAGTAGGATGAAGATGTCCCTTCTCCACGTTCCTATAAGATCCTGTCCATGCCTCATTCACAGCACTTGATCGTGTATTTTCTCTCTGAAGCCCCACTCTCTGTAATCTCAGCAAGAGCAGGAATGGTGCCATAGGGGAATGCATTTTTTCAATGCCTAGCCCAGGGCTTTGTACAAAAGGGGCACTCAAATACTTATCAAATTAATGAAACAAATCAGTGGGTCTACAGCCAATTAGCTGGTTATCATAACATGTAGATGAGGCAGTGGAATTTGCTTCAAATGATATTTTTATACAGTATCCAGTTATTTCTCCCCATCCCCATCCTCTCCTACTTCCTAAGTCGCCAGTGAGACAGCTAGCCAGAACAAGAACATTATTATTTGGTTCTGAGGTAGAGCCTTTGTCTGGACAGACAATTACCTCCTAGTGGAAGGAACTGCCTCCAAAATCTTGTCCTTAGTAAGTATGACAGAATCAACCATGCTTCCACTTCAACACACCAGCCTGATGGCTTCTTTTCTCTTTTCCTTTCCTCTTCCCAAAGCTAACATCTAGACCAGTGGAAGTGGACCTTTTTTAGGGTTGGGGAAGTGTACGCGGGCAGAAACCCACCAAATTTTGCACAGTTTCAGGAGACTCACAGTCTCTGAGCCAGTTTCCTTACCCAGGGTTAAGATCTTCCACAATGGGTCCCCTCCAGGACATGCCCCTCAGTCACTCCTTTTGTCCTCAAAATATGCAATCACTCCTCTTCCAAACTCTTGGAATATGTGATCTAAATCATAGCCTTTATTCTCTTATCTCTCTTTCTAAACCCTACGTAACATAAGAACTGGCGCATAGTACACACTCAGTATGGTTAGTCCATGAAGGAGCCCTCTACAAGCTGTTTTCTGCCCTCCCCATTCTAGAGAAACTGCCCTCAGGGAAGAAATCAATGATCTTCCCCAAGTCAGATTCAGTGCCAGGACTGAACAAAGTTACCCAACAAAGTAACTCCATGGGATTGTCTCCAACTCTTGAAATTCTCTGTCCTCTTGATTTCCGTAGCATTGCACTGTTGGGCTTGTCTCTTTTCTGATGGGCCCTTCTTAGACCTCTCTGCTGGCATCTTTTTTTTCTCTACTCTGTTTCACCTCTTTCCTCTGCTCTTTTCCCTATAAACCTAGTTTTGGAAACCTGTTCACACAGAAAAATCCCAAGTCTGTATCTTCATTCCTAAACTATAAACTTCCATCATCTCCTTCTCTTCTGAGATAGTTTATGGAGTTCATCTGTACATCAAAGACTAAATTCACTATTCTGCCCAACCATGCTTATGTATTTGGTTTCCATCCAGTGTTGTGAATGCCTCATTTAAAATCTAACTTAGATTTACCACTTCTATTTCCATTGCCTACATCCTATGCCTAGATTCCAACAACAGCCTCAAAAACAAAACAAAACAAAAATGGAAACAATTACTATAAACCAGGCACTATCCTAAGTCATTTATATACTTTAATCTTTATACCCTATGGGTTTGTATCACTCTGATGTCCACTTTACAACATAAGAAAACTGAGGTTTAATCTCTCTAGAGATTAAATAATGAGATTACAGACCACACTGAAAGAAGTGGTGTCATGATTTGAATCCGGAATGTTTAATGCCAGAGCCCACTAAGACACACTGCCTCTTCTAGGGACCTCCAGTTCTTCTTTCTTTTCTTCTTCAATGTATCCTGGGCATCACTGACTCCAGAAAAATACTCCTTCAACAGGACACAGCTGTATTAGTCTCCTGCTCAAGGAGGAAAGAGACTTACTGAATATGTATTACAGTATGAGCTTTCACTGAACTCCTGACATAGTGCCCTCTTCTTAGATTTGTCAACCTGCTCAGACTCCCTTCTCTGGGAGACTGAGCTCAGCTCCATCATGAAGTCTAAGCTCAACTGGTTGCCTTAATTTCAGTATCACCTGTACTTACAGAGGATACTCCCTCCACCAGTCCCAACTCTGGAGCCCTCAATGTCCAGGCCAGATTCCAATCCCTCCCATCAGAGGGGGGTTGAGACACCATGAGACCACAGTGGTTTCTGTCACTTTTCAAAACATTTTCACAACCTGGTTAACTTTGTTGTCCACCATATCCTAATACCAATCAATCTATACAATCCACTGTCTCTAATCCTACCTGGTGAAGTTCAGGGTCTATTGTCTACTAATTTTGTCATGCTGTCCTTCACCTAGAAATGCCATCAGTATCATCCTTGCCTTTACTAATTTTAAAGCTCTATCTCCAATTCTATTTCTTCCATAATTCTTTCCTTAACTATTCGAATCCTCTCCCTTCTTAGAACTTCTGTTGAACATACAGTCTGTTCCATATTGCTTATCTATCACTATGATTATATTGTAATATATTGTTTTAATCTTCTTAACTAGGAGGTCATGCCAAAGTGATGCTTTCCAGAACCAAAAGAGAGTCTTCCCCAAAGACAAATTCCAGTCTCATTCTTAGAAGACAGACCAGCTTGTAACTCTCCAAGTGACATCATCCATCTTGAAAGTTTAAGATATTCAATTCCCACTGCCACCTCTTTATAATATACATGTATACCTTCATATTATATATTTTATGTGACACATGTGTGTTAGCCTTGTCTCTTCAACAAAACCATAAGTTTCCAGAGGGCAGGGACCATGTCTCATACCTGTACCCCCTGTGGCATTTGTAATAGTTCTATCAGGCAAATAGTGGATACCCAGTAAATACTCCCTTGGGAACTCATTGATAACTTTCAGTCCAGGAACTCTAACATCAAATGTTGATTCTTCTAATGTGTTCATATGAGACCAAACACAATGATTTTAAGACCAGGAAATTATTTCCCTCATGTTGTTCACATAAAATAAGCAATGATTTTCCCATATCTTTCAAAGTACAGTACTAAAGTTTTTTGTCTCGATGGCACATTTTGAATACTAGGATTTTGTATACACACTACAGAGGATTAAAAATTTCAAACAATACCAAATAGGTCAGTAGTTGCTGTTTTGCAAGCACTCTTACATCAAAAATCTCACAGCAACTTTAAAAAAAAAAGTGTGCACAAGTATTTGCATGGTCAGTCTTCAACAGTGGGTTGCTGTGTGAGCAGAACTGTTTACTTTCCTGACCTCATTTTCTTATATTGTCATAAATTAAAATTCCAACTTGTTCTGGTAAATACTTTGGCACTGACTGTATGCTCACACTAAGCCTCCTATTTCCTGCCCTGAGTTGAACTCTATCCTCCACCACAAAGCTCAGAGCTGAAAGCACAGAGCTTGGTGTTCTATCTGACAGACATTACCGCGGCTGTATGTGACCACAATTGCAGCAAAAATAAAGTTAACACACTGAGGAAATTTGAGGGCATACTCATGAAGCTTCAGATACCTCAGGGTTCATAACTGGGGTGCAGATACAATGTACGTTCAAGCTTATTATAGGAAAAGGAGATTCATAAATACTGAAAAGTATGATGATGAATAATTTATTATCTTCTAAGAGTCTATGTAAACGAAGTGTTTTTCTGTCCTACAGTGACCAAAAATGAAGAAGTAAAAATAGTTATGGTGAAACACTACAGAATAGGTTTAGATGAAAAATATGAAGTAACCAAAAAGTGGTCTTTGAACGATCTGCGGATGATCGATGGAAAAGAAGCAGATACAGTAAGTGTTATGTTTTGTAAGGGAGATGTGGGATCAATATGCTGGAGACCTTTATGGTTAATATCTTACTTCATATATTTTTGGCACGTACTGAGTGTTAAAATGACATATTATTCTTAAGTGGTACAGTTTAATCTACTGGGATGACCTACTGGTTTGTTTGTTCTGTTTTTATGAGTTTAAATTTGAATTTTGTCTATTAGATTTAAAGCATCTTCCCCAAGGTCTTCTTAACAGGTTAAACACAATCTTCCAGTCAGTTCTGAAACTTCAAATATCTGATGCTTCCACCACCACTCTCTCCCCAGCCCAGTTTCCTCTGTAAGTTGTGGGGATTCCTTTCCTCATCTTCTTCAGATTTTACTGTCGGTTAGCTGCTTGATCCTCTGGAAGGATCAATAACCCTTGGAAATCCTACAACCTCCGTGTTGAAAGTGGGGAAAGGGCGTGTACTTTAATCTCTTGTATGACCACTTGAAAGTGGTTTTCCCAGTCTCTCCTTGAACTCTTCTACTGATGGAGAACTCATTACCACATGAGTAAATCCATTCTATTTCCAAATTAACATCTTTTACTTTTACATGTCCCACTTATGTTTAACTAAAATCTCCTTCACTATAACATCCACCCATCAGTCCTAGCTTCGTCATTTGAAGCAACCAGAACAAACCCAACCCTCCTTTCACATAGCAGCCTTTCCAATGTTTGAAGACACTAATAAGGTTCCCTCAAGTTTTCTCTTTTCTGGGTTAAATGTAACCATTTCATTCTTTAAATAATGTTCATATGAAGATCAAATAAGATAATATGACAGGATTATACAAACACTAAGAGGTCATAGAGCTGTTGTTATTTTCTCCCATGACGTTGCTGCAACACCCTTCACTATGCAATTTCTTCTCCTCTGGAATGTTTCAGTTTTTCCAGAATTAAATACAATACTTTAGAATTAGCGTGACCAGTTTGTATTTCCTTTGATCTGGATTCTTATTTCTAGTAAACACTCAACTGAGACCTCAGGTCTTTTGGGCATGAATTGCCATTTAACCTGATCTGCCATACCTTCTACGTACATAGAATAAAATCTAGATAAAAGCCCTTGATGATCTGGCTTCTTTATATCTGGTCATTTCCCCTAAAACTTTATACAGCAAAAGTGCTTTAATACTCTCGGGGCTTAGAAAGCCTAGTCACCTCCATCCCTCACCCCATTCTCAGATTCCCCATGGAGTAAAGTCCTACTCATGTCCCCCTGCCCTATAACCCCATTGCACAGTGGATATAAATAATCCAACAATTTGTAACTGTTGGCTTACTCTGTCTCCCCTCTGGATAAAAAACTGTAACCATTCCTTTTCATCTTTTATTGTAGCCTTCTGCCTGGCAGTTATCAGGGACTCAATAAATATTTCTGTTATTGTTGGATGAATTAGAATTTAAGCTCATTTATTCTTAATCTGATTAAATGCCATATTCTTAGGTTGGCCTATTGTTCCTACCTATCAAATCTTCTAATATTTTGATTTTTTAATATTCACTATAGTATGATACAGATTTAATGCACACAGCATTTAGGACTTCATTCAAGTCAATAATAAAAATGATGAAGCAGGCAGGGCTAACTGCATACCTCTAGGTAATTGATAGGTTATCATTACTACTACTATTATTACCACTACTAGTAGTACTGCTACCTGCTACCATCTCACACTCAGTAAACTCTTACCAGATGACAGGAACCACAAAAAGCTCTTTCCATATATAACTTCACATAATTGTCACAAAAATCCCATGAATTAGATTCTATCATTACTCCTGATTTACAGATGAGGAAAATGAGACATAAAGAGATTAACTGACTTGCCTAAGGTCAAATAACTACTCTAGAGATGGAACTAGACTTTACCTCCAAATCTATCAATTTGTCTTCTTTGGACTGGTTGTTTATCATCTCTACAAATTTGTGTATTCAGTCATTCACTGAGAATTTATGGTATACTAGGCTCTGCTAGGCTCTGAGGATACAGTGGTAAGTTAGATGGACACAAGCTCTTAATTCTGCCACTTAATTCTGCCTTATTAATTATCTAGTCTGAATATCTAAATTTTTCCCTTAAGATCTTTACTGAAATCAATATACGTTATCTGCTATTATCTTATCACCTAGGAATCCTATTTTTAAAATTTGATGTGTTTGGCATGACTTCTTGGTGAAAGCATGCTGGATTTCATTGGTTTCTTTCCTAAGTAATCACATAGCATTTTTCTGACAATATATTCTACCTAAATGTTCAACACTTAGGAAATAGCTAAATATATTTTTTCATGTCAATATGTTGGAACATTACATGGTCATTAAAAGTCATGTTTCCAAAAGAATACCTCAGAACACAATTGTTCACCATTTAATAAGTTTTTTAAAAGTCAGCTGAATACAAAACTTTTCTATAATATTATCTCATTTTACATATTTAATTTATCATAGTATTGAAAATTGAAAGCTGAACCTTAAATTTTAATACAAAAAAAAATGTATGTGGGTATGTAAATGTATATATGAAACTAACCAGTACTTTAACAATAATTATCTCTGTGTCATAGGAGTACAAATTTTTAAAGTATTTTCTTCTATATACTTTTAGGTATTTGCCAAAATTTCTATACTGCATTGAATTTTATCACAAGTCAGTGTCAAGTTCACTAATCTGTAGTTTCAAGAATTAATCATGCACACCTCTTTTTTTGACCATTTTCTTATTTCTTTCTCAAGTGCTCAAGTGAATGTACAATTTATTTTACATTCAAACTTCATTAAGACATGTGCAATATGGCAATTTTACTGGGGGTTTAACCCTATCTAGGATGATTGCTTGCTGGGGCTTAGCAACAGGGTCCAACTTAGCAATAATTAAATACTTTATTGAATAAATATAATACCAAACAAAATGCATTCAAATGCTTTCTAAAAAAATCAATTTTAAAGGGCTTTCTAATCAGGCTAATGACAAACACAATAAAGGTAGATATGCTAGTTTAACATAATTGGCTGATCTTATAAGCCAATTATACAGCACTTACATCTTTTAGTCTGCATGTATATTATTAAATGATAGAGAACATCTAATACAACCATTTCTACAGAACTAGGAAATAAATTTCTAAGAAAGAAAGATTTTACAGACCCCATCTTTTATACCCACCCCAACAGTAATACCCCAAATATTACTAATGTCATAATTATTTTCTATAAGCTTGGTCAGTGCCCAGGATGTATTAATCAAGCCTGTCAGCTTAGATTCATTGGAAGCAGCTAGCTCTGCTCTATTTTCTCCTCACCTTTCTGGCCTTTAATTCCATCTCTATGTTGTTAATTATTCCCTTTCCCATTTGAAGATTGTTATCTTTCACAGTGAACTAGATACAAAAGGGAAATAGAGTATTTCTATTTTTCTGATCACTTTAGGGCCTAAAATATTAAATTGCCAGAAGAAAACCTACAATATCCAAAGAGCAGTTCTTTTAAATATTTCTTTTCTGTGGATGAAGTAAAAATATCTCAGTTGTTCTGGGAATTACCACTTGTCCTCCCTCTTGCAATTGAATCCTCAGGAGTCAGCATTTATTATATTTTTCTCGATAGCAATGTTTTAAATAGAGCTATTTCAAGCCAAAAGTTGTCAACTTTAAAATGGAATGGAATTGAAATTGAAGTCAATTTATAAAGCAGAAATCAGAATGACTGGGGATTTGGAGACTGACGTGGTGCAACAGAAGAGAGAATGATGTAGCAGGAAATGGGGTTGGGCTGAGTGAGAGCTTAGTCCTTGTCTTGGCTCTGCCAATAACTACATGTGTGGCCTGGGCTTCACCCCTCTGGAAACTATTATTCACTATTACATTACATTATATTACATTATATTTAATCTACTATAAACAAGGGATTTCTGAATGAACTATGAGATTCCCTTTTAGCTCTATCAAAAGAAAGAAAGAGAGAGGAAGGGGGAGACAGAGGGAGAGAGGAAGGGAGGGAGGGCGGGAGGGAGGAAGGAAGGAAGGGACAGATGGACGAACTTGTATTCTATGTTCATGCCTGCTTATGCTTCAATTATCAGGCTAATGGAAAAACTTAATCCTCTCCAAGTAGCTCAAAAGAACAAAGGATATTTTCTACGTGATAAGGAGTAAATGTTTCTGTGAGGAAACTACATAAGGAGTATGATTAGTATCTGGTGATGGAATGGGTGTGATTTCCTTTCACTGAGATTCTCTAAAGAACTGTCCTTCAATCTGCAATCATGACAGCTAGGAAACATTTTGCAAGGTGTGACTAGAGAACATTGTACTTAAAATCACATCACTCTTGTACATTCTTTTTCTTAAAGTATTGTTTTGTTTTTTAAAAGTTTTAATAGTGTAAAGCAAGGTGATATTAACACCAGTATCACAATCTTTGGGGACAGATTTGGGAAAAGGAACTATCATTCATTAAGCTCCATACTAGTATCACAGTTTAAATGATTAATCTCATGCAAACTTCATAGCAACCCTATCTAAAAAGTGAAGGCCAAATATAATAAGTGCCCTGCCCATGGTTACATCAGAGTCAAAACAGTTGGCTAACTCCAAAACCCTTGTTCTTTTTCCTGTCTCCTCTAAGAATTTTCCTATTTGAAAAAGAAATTGCAAATACATAAGTTCTTATATACAAACTTTACACACTGCATGGTAACAAGTCATTAATACTTTTGTTTGGTCTGGTTTCTCTCTCTGCCTCTTTATCATTTAGGGCAATGTTTACCTCCACTTCTCTTTTTATAGGATGACTTCAGATCAGTTCAACACACATTTGTTGAGAACTTAGTAGTTGCTGTGGATACACAAAAGATAAATGACTGAAAACCTCTGCCCTCAAAGAGAGTTAGGAGTTAGGCAGATAATGAATGCTAAAGCATTTTGTAAACTGAAAAGCACTTTATAAATGCAAGGCATAGTTGTTACTGCTATTAGTAACAGTAGCAATGATTATTATTTTAACATGTAGGACCTAGATCAGGTTTGATGCCTACATTGCCCTGAAACATCTCCACTAGAAGTATACAGCCTAGAGCAATCCAGTGAGTCAGTCTTTAGTAAATTGTCAGTTTCAGTCAAATGATTTAACGATCCTTGCTATTAACTTTAAAAGTAATTCCTTGCTATTAACTTCAAAGCCAGCAAGTTGGTGATCTGTTGTATGCCAAAGGCTGATTAGCCATTCTGTATTTCCCCCTTCTACCATTGAAATAGCACAACGGACGACCTCCTAGTAGAGAAAAGGAGAAACCTTTTCTCTCCTGTGGAAATCTATAATTGGGTTTTTTCTTTTCTTCCATCCCCATCCATCCTCTCAAATTCACTATCCTGGGAAGACTTGGTAACTGCACATTTTGACACATATTTATTCGCATAATTGAAAAATCACAGATGCTTCAAAAATAATCTTTCTTATTGTTGTTCTTTTTAGAAGCAACATGTTTGAAACAGGTAGTTTTGGAAAGCTCATTTGTAGATTTTGGGAAAACGTTTGATACTGATACTTTACAATCAATACAACAATCAATATGAGAGAATCCAGGAAGTCTAGCTACTTTCCTGGCTACAAACAAAATCATGTCTCTCTTTTTCTTCTAGGACAATCCATTTTTTGATCTGCACTTCAAGAAAGTGTACAGTTTGGAAGCATATAGTTGTGCTTCCAAATATGCCTTTGTTCGAACTGTAAACAAGCTGAATCATGCATACCTTAAGAAGGACTTACGGATCGTGAACTTTGATTCTACTTACCTTAATGATGATTCCATTTGGTCCTCCAACAACAAGGATTGCTTGGTCCTTATGAGAATATGCTTTTATGCTTTCAATCTAGTGTGCTTGTCCCTGTGTCCCTTGCCACTCTGAATATGTATACCATGTTCCTTCATCAGTGTTCTATGAAAATGGTTCCCTAAGTAAATATTGATACTCATGATTTTGTTTTTTCCCTTTATCAGTGACTACTATTTATATGAAAATAAACTGACGCTTTGTGAATTGCAGTGAAATGTGTTTCGATGCATTCATTCAACATTCTGGACTTTTGCCTATGTGTTCTTTGGTAACTTTGGAAGGAGTTGGATGGTTTTGCCTAAACTAGTATTCTACTAAGGGGTATCAAAAATTATCTTGAAAGGCCTAAATAAGTGGAAATATGTCCTGTTTTCACAGACAGGAAGATTTAATATTGTCAAGATGTCAGTACTACCCAAAGTGATCTGCAGATCAATATAATCCCTATCAAAATTCCAATGGCTTTTTTTGTAGGAATGGAAAAGTCAATAGTCAAATTCATATGGAGCTGCAAGGGACCCCACATAGACAAACGATCTTGAAAAAGAAGTACAAAGTTGGAGGACTCACACCTCCCAATTTCAAAACTTACTACAAAGGTATAGTGATCAAAGCAGTATAGTACTGGCATAAAGATAGACATACAGACGAATGGAATAGAATTGAGAGTTCAGAAATAAACTCATACATCTATGGTCAACTGATTTTTGGAAAGGATGCCAAGTTCATTCAAAGGAGAAAAAATAATCTCTTCAACAGATAGTGTTGGGACAACTGGATATCTACATGCAAAAGAAAGAAATTGAACCCCTTTCTTACAGCATACACAAATATCCTTAAAATGGATTAAAGATGTGAATGTAAAACCTGAGAGCATTAAAGTCCTAGAAGAAAACATAGGGGTAAATCTTCAGGACCTTAGATTTGGCAATGGATTTTTATGACATCAAAAGGAAGAGCAACAAAAGAAAAATTAGATAAATTGGACTTGAACAGAGTTACTTTTGCATCAAAGAACATTATCAAGAAAGTGAAAAACAAACCTACAGAATGAAAGAAAACATTTGCAAATTGTATATCTGACAAGGGTTTAATGTAAAAAACTCCTACACTCAGTAACAAAAAGACAAACACCTAATTCAAAGATAGACAAGAAACTTGAATAGACATCTCTGCAAAGTATACAATAAACACAAGAAAAGAAACTCAGGAGCATTAGTCATTAGGGAAATGCAAATCAAAATCAAAATGTATCCCCCTTCACACCTACCAGGATGGCTATTTTTTAAAAACACAGAAAACAAGAAGTGTTGGCAAAGATGTGGAGAAATTGAAACCCTCATACATTGCTTATGGGAATGTAAAATGGTATAGCCATGGTGGAAAACAGTTTGACTTGTCCTCAAAAAGCTAAACACAGAATTACCAAACAACCCAGCAATTTCACTCCTAGGTATATAACCAGAGGAATTGAAAGCAAGGAGTTGAATAGATGTTTGTACACCAATATTCATTGCAGCATTATTCCCAGCAGCCGAAAGATGGAAACAATGCAAGTGTCCATCAACAGATGAATGGATATACAAAATGTGATATATCCATACAGTGGAATATTATTCTGCCATAAAAAGCAATGAAATTCTGATACATGCTACAACATGGATGAACATTGAAAATACGTGAAGTAAAATAAACCAGATACAAAAGGACAAATATTGTACGCTTTCACTTATATGAAATATATAGACTAGGCAAAATCAGAGACAGAAAGTAGATTAGCCATTACCAGGGGCTGGGAGGAAGAAAAAATGGGGAGTTATTACTGAATGGTTATAGAGTTTCTGTTTGGGGTGATGAAAAAGTTTTGGAAATAGATGGTGGTGATGGTTGCACAACACTGTGAATGTAATTAATGCTGCTGAATTATACATTTTTAAATGGTTAAAATGGCAAATTTAATGTTATATATATTATACCATAATTTTTTAAAATAATGTAATATGTTAAAAATAATTGAATTGTACACTTTAAATTGGTGAATTGCATGGTGTGTGAATTATACATCAATAAAAATATTAAAAAGAAAAAAAGGACTACTTTAAATCTACTAGAAGAAAATATGGGTGAATTTTTTTATAAACTGAGAGTGGAGAAAACTCCTAGCTGTCACTCAAATCTAGAAACAATGAAGAAAAACGATTAATTTAACTACATCAATATAAGAAGCCTTTGCATGAAAAGAAAAACTATATTCAATCAAACGACAAATGACAAACTGGAAAAAGTGCAAGTTATGTAGCAATACACTTATATCTTTCATATACAGATTGCTTCTAAAATTGAAGAGTTAAAAAAACTAACTGCAATTTGCTGAAAAATTAGTAAAAGATACATACATAAAAAGGAATTGCAAATGACACTTAAACATATGATAAGATGCTTAACCTTGCCCATAATAGGAGAAATACAAATTAAATATACAGTGTGATCCTGTTTCTCACCTCTCTATTGGAAAAAACTCAAAACTTTGACAATATTCAATTGGGAATGGGAAAACAGTTCCCCTCATTCACGGCTGTTGGAAATGCAAGAGAGTACAAATCTGATAGGAGAGGAATTTGAGAATATCTTGCAGAACTACGTATGCATTTACTCTTTGATATGGAAATTTTATTTTATTTCTATGACTCAAAGGTATCCCAAAGGTACTTTGGCAAAGATACAGAATGACAAATGCATAAGGCATGTGACATTGTGTGCAAGAGAGAAATATTTCAAATAGTCCGAATATCCATGTTTAGAGGAAGAGGCCTGATTGGAGGTCATTGGCATGGGGGAGGTGTTGGCAGGCTAACAAGAACCCGAGCATACTAGGTGATTGGTTAAAGGTATGTATATGGCTTTCTCTATAGTTGGTCCTAAGTCAGAAGTGGGGGCCAAAATTAGGGAAGCTGGGTTATTAATCAAGTCCTGGTCGTTTGGGGCCCATTACTACAGGGGCTATTATTAGGCTTTCTAGATTGATTGCTACAGATAGTAGTTTGACTTCCTGGACTGGTTACTGAACATACTAGTTTGGCTTCCTCAGCTGGTTGCTGCAGGTGGTGGGGCAGAGTTCTATTTTTATATATAATCTGGCCATTGTCCATTTGTATATTCAGAAATATCTTGTTTATGGTGGTGGTTACATGACTGTATACACTTGTCAAAATCCATCAAACCTAAAACCATATGCAGAAGCTTAATTGTTAGTAATATTGGTAGTGTTATTTTTACAGTATCATAGGAGTGTGAGTATTGTAAGATTAAACACATGTTATCACGTTAATGTCATTAGAAACCGAGATTTTAAGCTTAACAGAGGGAATATACAAGTAAAATTAAAGCCCAGTAACAGTAAATTTAACTGGAAATGGTAATATAAACTTACTAATATAAACTCCTCTTTTTTTAAAAAAAAAGCATGCATTTTCTAGATTTGTCTACTGAAACCATGAAGCAAAGACATCATGAGGCATGAGCATCTTAGCATGCAAGAGTGTTCTGCAAATACCATCTCCCACTGAAAAGACTGGAGACTATTTAAAGAAATTACTGATTCCAGGTCTGGGACAGAAAATGTACAAGATGAACATGGGACATCTTGAGGTACCAGGAAGAAAGGAAGCTATCAAAGTCAACTGGGGTCAGTCCAAGGACACAGGAGCCAACTTGAAGTAGCTCCCACTGGCCTAAGACGAGACAATTTGAGCATAACAGGAAAATGACTATACTAGAATGAAGCACAGCAGATATACTTAAGTTCATGAATTTACAATACTAACAAAAATATATCATTTGTTGTCATTGAAATATCTGAAAATAGACAAGTAAAGGATAGACTCAAGCACGTATCTTGCCGTTCCCGTAGGAACTGTATTTCAGGTGACACATGATAAGGGGAACTTTTAAAGAAGAATTCCAAATAGTGAGTGCTGTAGGAATGATAGAACTAGAAAATTACCATTTTTCAATCTCTAATGAAATAATGGATTTAGGCAAAAATTATCAATGAATGTTAAAAACCATTAGGTGAAAGGTTATGAGGAATTTTATAATGGAGGGAGCAGGCTGACTCTACCCGAACCCAATGAGCAATCTTAGTATCACCAAAAGTGGGTCAGCCAGCCTGAAGTGCTCATGATGCGATGTGGTAAGAAGTACATAAGCACCATCAATGAAGGAGTCCTATCTAAAAGATGAATGTGAATCTAATCAGTCTTCTAGGTTTAGTTACTGAGTTTTAAGAAATATGGGAAATGAAGGAATAAGCTAAATGGCATGCAAATACAGAATGTGAAATTCTGTAGTACCAATGACTCAGTTTCTCTACAAATCAATTTTTTTAAGTGTGTTGGGGGAAGGGGTAGGAAAACTGTTTATTATTATCTTATTTATTAATATAAAAGAGACAAGAAGTATAACATCCAAATATAGCATGTTGGAGGCTATCCAGGGACCTGGTGTGGACCCTGATTGGAATATCCCACGTATAAAAAGACTGAAACAGGGAAATTTGAATTTGGAGGGTATTAGATAGTAAGGAACAATGGTTAATTTTCTTAAATGTTACAAGGCTGTGATGAGTATGTTTTATAAAAGTCTTTATAAATTAGACAAGACAGTTAGATACTAGGATATTTACTGGTGATATGGCATGAAGTGGGGATTTATTGTCCAATGTTGCAGGAATTAAAAATGGAGAACAATGTAAAATAGGATTGTTATAGCCATTATTGAAACTGGGTGATGAATCCATTGGAGTTTATTATACCAGTCTCTCTACTTTTGTGTATGTTTTTAATTTTTCATAATAAGACATTTTTAAATACTTACATCTATCATTCTGAAGCAAAGGTTGAAGATCATTTTGAAATACCATTCTCTTATAAAAGGAGGCAGAGTTACTTGAGAATGGCTGGGGCAAGGAAAATACTAGATGAGCCCAGAACATCTAGGTGCCAGAGGATAAGAAAGTGCTCAAAAAAAAAAGAAAGAAAGAAAGAAAGAGGGCTTCCCTGGTGGCGCAGTGGTTGAGAATCTGCCTGCCAATGCAGATGACACGGGTTCGAGCCCTGGTCTGGGAAGATCCCACATGCCGCAGAGCAACTGGGCCCGTGAGCCACAACTACTGAGCCTGCATGTCTGGAGCCTTTGCTCCACAACAAGAAAGGCCGCAATAGTGAGAGGCCCGCGCACCGCGATGAAGAGTGGCCCCCGCTTGCCGCAACTAGAGAAAGCCCTCACAGAGAAACGAAGACCCAACACAGCCATAAAAAAAAAAATTAAAAAAAAATTCTTAAAAAATAAAAAGAAAGAAAGAAAGAAAAGAAAAAAAAAAGAATGAGAGCAAAAATACACAGGAGAGAACTTTAAATAGTTCCCAATGACCAGCACTGGAACAATTTGAACAACAAAACAAGAATAAAGTAAATATCTGAGTCCATACTGACAAAAATGAATGAATGAGGAAAGAAGGGATAATTCTTCCTTATGGTGTAATTCCAGATAAGAGAAGTAGAAGGAATGAGGAAAACTAGTAAGTGTAGAAAAATGAGAGAAATAGAGAGTCACCATCAAAACACCATAGTAATAATTGCTGCAGGTAAGATCAATAAATGTGTGTTAAATTAGTGAATGAAAGTTTAAGGAGAAATAGAACATTTTCATAGCCTCAAAGTATCCTTTTATTCAAGAAAGGCACATCACCTCTGTGCTATTCTTCCCCCAAATCCAAAACTTTGTCTAATTGTGAGAAAACATCAGACAAATCCAAATTGAGGGACATTCTGTAAGTTACTACTCTTGAAACATAACAAAATAGCTGTTGCAACAAAATGAAAAGGCAACCTAGTGAATGGTAGAAAACATTTGCAAATCTTAGATCTGATAAGGGGCTAATATCCAAAATACATAAAGAACTCATACACTTCAAGAGCAAAAAACTAAGCAATCCAATTAAAAAATGGGCAAAAGATCTGAATAGACATTTTTCCAAGGAAGACATTCAGATGGCCAACAGGCACATAAAAAGGTGCTCAACATCGTTAATCATCAGGGAAATGCAAATCAAAACCACAGTGAGATATCACCTCCCACCATTTAAAATGGCCACTACCAAAAAGACAAGAAATAGCAAGTGTTGGTGAGGATGTGGAGAAAAGGAAACTCTCATGCACTGTTGGTAGGAATGTAAATTGGTGCAAACAGTATGGAAGTTCCTCAAAAAACTAAAAATATAACTAACATATGATCCAGCAATTCCACTTCTGGGTATTTTTAAATACGCAGAAAATGAAAACACTAACTCGAAGAGATATATATACCCCATATGTTCACTGCAGCATTATTTATGATAGTCAAGATATGGAAACAACCATAGATAGACGAATGGATAAAGAAAATGTGACATACATGCACACATACCACACACACACACACACACACATACAGTGGAATATTATTCAGCCATAAAAAAGAGTGAAATCTAGCCATTTGCTACAACATGGATGGATCTCGAGGACATTATACTAAGTGAAATAGGTCAGACAGAGAAAGATAAATACCAGATGATCTCTCTTATATGTGGAATCTTAAAAAAAGGAAGAAAGAAAAAAGCTCATAGATACAGAGAACAGACTGGTGGTTGCCAGGGGCAGTGGTGGGAGAAATGGGTGAAGGCGGTCAAAGGTAAAAAGAAAAAATAATTACAATAAAGTAAATAAAAATGAAAAAACAATAAGGTCAGCTTTCTGAGCCAGGCAAAGGGAAGGAAAGTAAAGGAAACAAAAGTATAAGGTGTGTATATTTGTATAACTTCCTGACTTAATTGACTTTTTTCAATTATCTGGCCAGAGCTGTGAGGAAAGAATCTATTCCAGGCACCTCTCTCTCTACAAGATGGCTTGTAATGGCCATTTTCTCCTAGTGTCTTCACATGATCTTCCCTCTGTGCATGTATCTGTGTCCAAATTTCCTCTTTTTATGAGGAAGAGTCATATTGCAAAGAGTCATATTGCATTAGAGCCCACTTTAATGATCTCATTTTAATTACCTCTCTGAAGACCTTATGTCCAAGTAAGGTCATATTCTGAGATACTGGGGATTAGGACTTCAAAACATGAATTGGGGAAGGCGAGGAGTGGGGTGTAACAATTCAATCCATAACACTGAGAAACAGATTGGAGGACACCTAAGGGGACATGACAACTAAACGCAATGTGGGGTCCTGGATTGGAGCCTACAACAGAAAAAGGATATTGGTAGAGAAACTTTAGAAATCTGAATCAGATCTGTAATTTACTTAGTGATATTATACTAAAGTTAATTTCTTAGTTTTGATAATTTGACTATGGTTATGCAAGATGTTAGCTTTGGGGAAAGCTGGGCCAAGAGTGTATGGGAGCTCTCTCTACTATATTTGCAATTGCTCTGTAAGATTAAATTTTTTTAAAAAAATAAGACCTATTTGAGTTGATTTCTATGAAGCAGCTAAAAGATGAAGAAGGCCATCGTATACAGATAGTATCAAATTGTGGAAAAATGAGTTAGCTGCATCTCCCTCCCTGAAACCAAGTCGCTGCTTTATCTAGTTATGCTGAAAATGGGAAATGCCCTATAGTTAGGACAACAGGTAAAAATACCTTTTATCAAAGCAGGCAGTTCAAATGAGGATATGCTTGAAAAATCTCATATGTCCTATGCCAAGTCTCACTTTGCCCTCTCGAACTAATAAAAAACTATCCATATAGCTCACGTGTTTGCTTCTCAGGTAAAAAGTTCAGAATGTGGTCAACAAAAGTGACCACATCCCATATTGGAGTGATGTCTTTAAAGAGAGAATAAAGATAGAGTCTTATTTATGTTTGGATTGTACACTGGAGGCACTCAAGATATGTGTATTTGCTTTCTTGACATGTAAGCCTTGCAAAGGAAATCTGACTTTTTAGGTACTTACTGAAAATCGGATCACATTAGCATTATGTTATGCTTCTTCTCTCTCTTACCTTTGCCTTCTCTGTGTTCTTTTTTCCCACTACTCTTTTAAAGTTTAATTTACGTGCAAGCCAAAATGTCTTTAATTCTCTAGACTCTGTCGTATATTTTTTCTTTTACTCCTTTTTTACCTAAGCCACTGCAATCAGTTTGAAACTCCTAGTGCCTAGTAGCCAAGACTAGCAGGATCATCCATATAGTCATTCAGGTTGTACACCACACAAGAGGGTCATATCTAAAGGAGAATTATCCCTATCATTGACAAAAATTAATTGAGATGACATAGGCTCTAGGCATGCGGGCTTCAGTAGTTGTAGCATGCGGGCTCAGTAGTTGTGGCTCGTGGGCTCTAGGGCACAAGGGCTTCAGTAGTTGTGGTGCACAAGCTCGGTAGTTGTGGCTCGCGGGCTCTAGAGCGCAGGCTCAGTAGCTGTGGCACACAGGCCCAGTTGCTCCACAGCATGTGGGATCTTCCTGGACCAGGGCTCGAACCCGTGTCCCCTGCATTTGCAGACGGACTCTCAACCATTGTGCCACCGGGGAATTTGCAGGTGAAATCTACAATTTCAGGCCACTCTGTTGAGTTGTGGAATGGTTGGGGCAAGCTCCATCCTTCATAAACTCCCATCTGCACTCATAGAGAGTACCAGTGAACTGGCACACACTCTAGCAATTGTCCACACTCCCACTTGACTACATTCTGAGCATCTCTTTGTATCAGCTGGCTATTTTCACAATAATGCCATATAACAAGCAACTCTAAGTTGGAGTGGCTTATAAACAACAAGCATTTAGCTCTAGCTCATATATTTTTAGGTTTGCTGGAATATGGCTGATGTAGGCTAGGCTGGGCTAGACTGGGCTGCGTTGGGCACCAAGCTTCAGGTTGAATTCAGGTTTACTCCACATCTCTTTGTGGTATATAAATATATATATATATATATATATATATATATATATATATATATATATATATATATACACATACACACACACATACATATACAGTATATATGTGTACACATATATATATACAATAGAATATTAGCCATAAAACAGAATGAAATATTGCCATTTGCAGCAACATAAATGGACCTTGAGAATATTATACTAAGTAAAGTAAGTCAGACAGAGAAAGACAAACATTATATCATTTGTATGTGGAATCTAAAAAATAGTACAAATGAATCTATGTAATCAAAAATCAAAAACAGGCTCACAGACATAGGAAAGAAATTTATGGTTACCAAAGGGGAAAGGGAGCAGGGGAGGAATAAATTAGGAGTACAGGATTAACAGAAACAAACTACTATATATAAAATAAATAAGCAACAAGGATTTACTGCATAGCACAGGGAGCTATACTCAATATATTGTAATAAACTATAATGGAAAATTATATATATATCTGAAAAAAAGTACACTGCCTGCCCCAATAGAGGTCTTATAAATATAAATTTGTTTTGTTTTCTAAACAAAAGAGATTTTGTTTAGAAGACCAGATTTTTTTTTGTAACAGAGACCTACATTTTAAAGGCATTACTTTGATAGTTGCCATACTTCTCATTTGCAAATGGTACATTTTTTTTTTTATCCTTAAGCAAGTAGCAAATAAGTGTATGATCCTGAAAGTCCATTGACTTGTTACCCTGGAAGTCTGGTTGTGGGAGAAGATTGAAAACTTTCAATTTAGTGGTAAGTAGAGCCAAGTCCTGATAAAGGAGAACTGCTGGGACACTTTGGCTCCTTGTTTCCACGTTCTATAAGAGTAGCTTATTCATGAGCTGAGAGCAACCATTTTCACCTTTTAGGGGAAATTTGAGCCAAGAAATTATGAATTCATTACTTCCCTGATACTGTAGGGGTACTTAAAAAAAACAAATTTTTAAATCTTATCTAATATATTTTAATCATCTGAATCTCTATCCCAAAAATCCTATTTAAAGAAAACTTCACTACAAGTAGAATAGTGATTGTCAGGGACTGGGAGAGGGGAAATGAGGAGTTATTGTTTAATGAGTTTCAGTTTTGCAAGATGAAAAGAGTCATGGAGATGGATGGTGGTGATGGTTGCACAACAATATGAATGTACTTAATGCCACTGAACTGTACACTTAAAAATAGTTAAGATGGTACATTTTATGTTACATGTACTTTAACACAATTTTTAAGTTAAAAAAAATAATTGAAAATGTAAAGAAAATGAACAATCCACTGTGCTTTCAAATTTCCCACCCTTAAACAAATAACAAGACAACCTAAAAACCATAAACTATCCCCAAAATTAACATTGCTGAGAATGTTAAGCCAAATAGAAATACCTGTACTGTAATTCTCCACCAATGCAAATATTGACAAGCCCCATTTATGTTTCGTTGTCAAGAAAACATAAAATAAATTTTGTAGACACCCACAGCTTTCAGAAAGAAATCTTTTATTTCAACCATGCTGATGGAAATTGTTCCAGGTAAACTAACTTTTTAGTGATGGCTAGCTAGTCTTAATATCAAGTTTTTGTAAGTTGTTCTAACATAACCATTTCAGACTGAACAGCTTACAGCAGATCACTTTTATTGAATTTCTCCTAACAATCATGCTTTTCTGTTTCATGGTTTGACTATCCCTTTTTTGCTACCAACTTTAAATATTTTGCCTGAAGAGTCTGTGGAAAAATAGGTAACAAGCTTATTATAGAAGTCCCAGAGTTTATACACAATTCTAGGGAAAAAAACAGTCTTGGGGACTCTCGTAGAAAGCCCTTGACCCTCAAGGGCCTTCATTAATGGTAAAAATTAATGATCTACACTACCTGTCACTAAGTAACAATGGCAACAGCAAAACCTTATCTTTGTACAGTTTAAGTGCCACTTACCAGAAAGTTACTTACTGACTGCTGTTTAAACACTTATGACTTAGTATATGTGACAATATATCGTCCCACTGAATTTTATCCATACAAATGGTAAACAATTTAATAACTCTTTGGGACAAAGAAAGGATATAAGTTTAAAGCAGTTAGAATAGTCAACATTAAATCTGATTTTCTGTAAAAATGAACACAGTCAGGGACTTCCCTGGTGACCCAGTGGTTGGGAATTCGCCTGCCAATGCAGGGGACACAGGTTCGAGCCCTGATCTGGGAAGATCCCACATGCTGCAGAGCAACGAAGCCCGTGCACCACAACTACTGAGCCTGCACTCTAGAGCCCATAAGCCACAACTACTGAGCCCGAGCGCCTAGAGCCCGTGCTCCGCAGCAAGAGAAGCCACCGCAATGAGAAGCCCACACACCACAATGAAGAGTAGCCCCCGCTTGCTGCAACTAGAGAAAGCCTCCGCAGCACCGAAGACCCAGCGCAGCCAAAAATAAATAAATAAAAAATAAACAAATTTATTTTAAAAAATGAACACAGTCAAGCCATTAATATTTATCTTAATTTGCTTACACTTCTAGGGTGCAGGTCTAGGCTTGCCAACAGCATTGCTCCTGAATTCCCCAAGTACAAAAAGGAGAAAAAGATTGTGTCCAAGGCTTGACGTGAGTGTATTAAAGAAGTCACCCTGAGAATCATTAACCTCCACTTCAAGCCACAATATATGGTGTATCTTTGTCCATGGTAGTCAATTCCCAGAAGAGATTCCGAATTAGGTGAGAGATGATCTCTGCACTTCTGAGAGAATCTCTCCAAACGTAAATAGGGAGCTTAGCACTGTGCCTTTTATTATAATATCACCCTACAATATGTACATTGAATAAGGCAACTGCATTTAAAAAGCTTGGAGATGCAATGCGATTCTGCAAGCCAACCTCTGCCTTCCTTATAGTATTCGTATGCCTTATTGTATTACTTTTCTATGTTTTTCAGATGTGTATCTATATCTAGTTAATATCTATTTTTAGTATTTATTTAATTAATAGCAATACAGGTAATTACCATCCTCATTTAGTGTCTCCTGACTTCCTTCTATAAAGCTGCAAAGAAATGGAAAGTATTCTGTGGGGATATTTACATCTGTTTCTAATAAAACCAAAACAAACACTGATTGCTTTATGTGCATAATAGCAGAAGCTCTTCTCTCATCCAGTCACTGTTAAAGCCATTTATAATGAAAGAATCTGGAAAGTGGAGCACTGTAATCCTCCTTGTTCCAAAAAAATTTTCTTGGCGTTCTTTGTGTTGATACTAATGGTCTGACGTCTCTGAAAAATTGCTCTTCCTTCCTTAGACAGGAATGTGCATAATTGAGTTATAAGAAAACAATGCTAAGAAATAGAAAAGAGAAATACCAAAGTAATTGACATAATAAAAAGTTCCCAAAATTAGGGATAAGGAAAAAATGAGATTAAATAAACCCATATGATTTCTTCAAAATATAGAGATCCCTTGGCCTCACACTCAAATTAAAGTCATTTAGACTTAAATTAACGGCAGTTGGGACTGCAGTAAAAGTGGGCTATGCCTCAATCCACTTCCGTGAGATCTGCGGGGTTTTTCACCAAAGTCCTCAAAGCTAGTGGCGCTGCCCAGCTGTTGGTACTTCATCAGGCAGAGCTCTGTGTTCAGTAGGACACTTCTGTCCTTCTCCTTCAGGGCTTTCAAAATGAGGAAAAGGGACTCCCCCGTCCCTCCAAATGGGTGAAATGAGTGCAGGTTACTCTGAGGGCTCTGAGATCAAGTCTCCACAAGCTTCACACCTCTGCTTTATTGGTGCAGGTATCAAGAGTGATTTCCCTGAGGAAACAACTTCCTGCCAATATTGTTGGGTAATTTTGCCAATACGTTTTAAAATTTTTATTTTATTATTATATTTTTATACAACAGGTTCTTATTAGTTATCTATTTTATACATATTCGTGTGTATATGTCAATCCCAATCTCCCAAATCATCCCACCACCACCACCCACCCCGCTTTCCCCCCTTGGTGTCCATACATTTGTTCTCTACATCTGTGTCTCTATTTCTGCCCTGCAAACCAGTTCATCTGTAACATTTTTCTAGGTTCCATATATATGCATTAATATAGGATATTTGTTTTCCTCTGACTTACTTCACTCTGTATGACAGTCTCTAGGTCCATCCACGTCTCTACAAATGACCCAATTTCATTCCCTTTTATGGATGAGTAATATTTCATTCTATATATGTACCACATCTTCTTTATCCATTCATCTGTCGATGGACATTTAGGTTGCTTCCATGACCTGGTTATTGTAAATAGTGCTGCAATGAACACTGGGGTGCATGTCTCTTTTTGAATTATGGTTTTCTCTGGGTATATGCCCAGGAGTGGGATTGCTGGGTCATATGGTAATTCTATTATTAGTTTTTTAAGGAACCTCCATACTGTTCTCCATAGTGGCTGTATCAATTTACATTCCCACGAACAGCGCAAGAGGGTTCCCTTTTCTCCACACCCTCTCCAGCATTTGTTGTTTGTAGATTTTCTGACGATGCCCATTCTAACTGATGTGAGGTGATAACTCATTGTAGTTTTGATTTGCATTTCTCTAATGATTAGTGATGCTGAGCAGCTTTTCATGTGCTTCTTGGCCATCTGTTATGTCTTCTTTGGAGAAATGTCTATTTAGGTCTTCTGCCCATTTTTGGATGGGGTTGTTTGTTTTTTTAATATTGAGCTGCATGAGCTGTTTATCTATTTTGGAGATTAATCCTTTGTCCATTGATTCGTTTGCAAATATTTCCTCCCATTCTGAAGGTTGTCTTTTCATCTTGTTTATAGTTTCCTTTACTGTGCAAAAGCTTTGAAGTTTCATTAGGTCCCACTTGTTTATTTTTGTTTTTATTTCCATTACTCTAGGAGGTGGGTCAAAAAAGATCTTGCTGTGATTTATGTCAAGGGGTGTTCTTCCTATGTTTTCCTCTAAGAGTTTTATAGTGTCCAGTCTTACATTTAGGTCTCGAATCCATTTTGAGTTTATTTTTGTGTATGGTGTTAGGGAGTATTCTAACTTCATTCTTTTACATGTAGCTGTCCAGTTTTCCCAGCTCCACTTATTGAAGAGACTGTCTTCTCTTCATTGTATATCCTTGCCTCCTTTGTCATAGATTAGTTGACTATAGGTGCATGGGTTTATCTCTGGGCTTTCTATCCTGTGCCATTGATCTATATTTCTGTTTTTGTGCCAGTACCATATTATCTTGATTACTGTAGCTTTGTAGTATAGTGTGAAGTCAGGGAGTCTGATTCCTCCAGCTCCACTTTTTTCCCTCAAGACTGGTTTGGCTATTCAGGGTCTTTTGTGTCTCCATACAAATTTTAAGATTTTTTGTTCCAGTTCTGTAAAAAATGTCATTGGTAATTTGATAGGGATTGCAGTGAATCTGTAGATTGCTTTGGATAATATAGTCATTTTCACAATATTGATTCTTCCAATCCAGGAACATGGTATATCTCTCCATCTGTGTTATCTTTAATTTATTTCATCAGTGTCTTATATTTTCTGAGTACAGGTCTTTTACCTCCTTAGGTAGGTTTATTCCTAGGTATTTTAATTTTTGTTGCAGTGGTGAATGGTATTGTTGCCTTAATTTCTCTTTCTGATCTTCCATTGTTAGTGTATAGGAATGCAAGAGATTTCTGTGCATTAATTTTGTATCCTGCAACTTTACCAAATTCATTAGCTCTAGTAGTTTTCTGGTGGCATCTTTAGGATTATCTATGTATAGTATCATGTCATCTGCAAACAGTGATAGTTTTACTTCTTCTTTTCCAATTTGTATTCCTTTTATTTCTTTTTCTTCTCTGATTGCCGTGGCTAGGACTTCCAAAACTATGTTGAATAATAGTGATGAGAGTGGACATCCTTGTCTTGTTCCTGATCTTAGAGGAAATGCTTACAGTTTTTCACCATTGAGAATGATGTTTGTTGTTGGGTTTGTCGTATATGGCCTTTATGATGTTGAGGTAGGTTCCCTCTATGCCCACTTTCTGGAGAGTTTTTATCATAAATGGGTGTTGAATTTTGTCAAAAGCTTTTTCTGCATCTGTTGAGATAATCATATGGTTTTTATTCTTCAATTTGTTAATATGGTGTATCACATTGATTGATTTGCGTATATTGAAGAATCTTTGCATCCCTGGGATAAATCCCACTTGATCATGGTGTATGATCCTTTTAATGTGTTGTTGGATTCTGTTTGCTAGTATTTTGATGAGGATTTTTGCATCTATTTTCATCAGTGATATTGGTCTGTAATTTTTTTTGTTTGTTTGTTTTGTATCTTTGTTTGGTTTTGGTATCAGGGTGATGGTGGCCTCATAGAATGAGTTCGGGAGTGTTCCTTCTTCTGCAATTTTTTGGAAGAGTTTAAGAAGGATGGGTGTTAGCTCTTCTCTAAATGTTTGATAGAATTCACCTGTGAAACCATCTGGTCCTGGACTTTTGTTTGTTGGAAGATTTTTAATCACAGTTTCAATTTCATTACTTGTGATTGGTCTGTTCATATTTTCTATTTCTTCCTGGTTCAGTCTTGGAAGGTTATACCTTTCTAAGAATTTGTCCATTTCTTTCAGGTTGTCCATTTTATTGGCATAGAGTTGCTGGTAGTAGTCTCTTAGGATGCTTTGTATTTCTGCGGTGTCTGTTGTAACTTCTCCTCTTTCAGTTCTAATTTTATTGATTTGAGTTCTCTCCTTCTTTTTCTTGATGAGTCTGGTTAATGGTTTATCAATTTTGTTTATCTTCTCAAAGAACCAGCTTTTACTTTTATTGATCTTTGCCATTGTTTTCTTTGTTTCTATTTCATTTATTTCTGCTCTGATCTTTATGATTTCTTTCCTTCTGCTAAATTTGGGTTTTGTTTGTTCTTCTTTCTCTAGTTCCTTTAGGCATAGGTTAGATTGTTTATTTGAGACTTTTCTTGTTTCTTGAGGTAGGCTTGTATAGCTATAAACTTCCCTCTTAGAACTGCTTTTGCTGCATCCCATAGGTTTTGGATCATCGTGTTTTCATTGTCATTTGTCTCTAGGTATTTTTTGATTTCCTCTTTGATCTCTTCAGTGATTTCTTGGTTATTTAGAAACGTACTGTTTAGCCTCCATGTGTTTGTGTATTTTACGTTTTTTTCCCTGTAATTGATTTCTAATCTCATAGCATTGTGATCAGAAAAGATACTTGATATGATTTTAATTTTCTTAAATTTACTGAGGCTTGATTTGTGACCCAAGATGTGATCTATCCTGGAGAATATTCCATGTGCACTTGAGAAGAAAGTGTAATCTGCTGTTTTCGGATGGAATGTCCTATAAATATCAATTAAATCTGTCTGGTCTATTGTGTCATTATTTAAAGCTTTGTTTCCTTATAATTTTCTGTCTGGATGATATGTCCATTGGTGTAAGTGAGGTGTTCAAGTCCCCCACTATTATTGTGTTACTGTAGATTTCCTCTTTTACAGCTGTTAGCAGTTGCCTTATGTATTGAGGTGCTCCTATGTTGGGTGCATATATATTTATAATTGTTATATCTTCTTCTTGGATTGATCCCTTGATCACTGTGTAGTGTCCTTCCTTGTCTCTTATAACATACTTTATTTTAAAATTGATTTTATCTGATATGAGTATTGCTACTCCAGCTTTCTTTTGATTTCCATTTGCATGGAATATCTTTTCCTATCCCCTCACTTTCAGTCTGTATGTGTCCCTAGGTTTGAAATGGGTCTCTTGTAGACAGCATATATATGGGTCTTGTTTTTGTATCCATTCAGCAAGCCTGTGTCTTTTGGTTGGAGCATTTAATCCATTCACATTTAAGGTAAATATTGATACGTATGTTCCTATTACCATTTTCTGAACTGTTTTAGGTTTGTTTTTGTAGGTCCTTTTCTTCTCTTGTGTTTCCCACTTAGAGAAGTTCCTTTAGCATTTGTTGTAGAGCTGGTTTGGTGCTGCTGAATTCTCTTAGCTTTTGCTTATCTGTAAAGCTTTTGATTTCTCCATCGAATCTGAATGAGATCTTTGCTGAGTAGAGTAATCTTGGTTGTAGTTTCTTCCCTTTCATCACTTTAAATATATCATGCCACTCCCTTCTGGCTTATAGAGTTTCTGCTGAGAAATCAGCTGTTAATCTTATGGGAGTTCCCCTGTATGTTATTTGTCGTTTTCCCTTGTTGCTTTTAATAATTTTTCTTTGTCTTTATTTTTTGTCAGTTTGATTACTATATGTCTCGGCATGCTTCTCCTTGGGTTTATCCTGCCTGGGACTCTCTATGCTTCCTGGACTTGGGTGGCTATTTCCCTTCCCATGTTAGGGAATTTTTTGACTATAATATCTTCAAATATTTTCTCAGGTCCTTTCTCTCTCTCTTCTCCTTCTGGGACCCCTATAATGCAAATGTTGGTGCGTTTAATGTTGTTCCAGAGGTCTCTTAGGCTGTCTTCATTTCTTTTCATTCTTCTTTCTTTATTCTGTTCCGCAGTAGTGAATTCCACCATTCTGTGTTCCAGGTCACTTATCCGTTCTTCTGCCTCAGTTATTTGCTATTGATTCCTTCCAGTGTATTTTTCTTTTCAGTTATTGTATTGTTCATCTCTGTTTGTTCTTTAATTCCTATCTAGGTGTATGTTCTTTAATTCTTCTAGGTCTTCGTTAAACATTTCTTGCATCTTCTCAGTCTTTTCCTCCATTCTTTTTCTGAGGTCCTGCATCATCTTCACTATCATTATAATGAATTCTTTTTCTGGAAGGTTGCCTATCTCCACTTCATTTAGCTGTTTTTCTGGGGTTTTGTCTTGTTCCTTCATCTGGTACATAGTCCTCTGCCTTTTCATTTTGTCTACCTTTCTGTGACTGTGGTTTTCGTTCCACAGGCTGCAGGATTGTAGTTCTTCTTGTTTCTGCTGTCTGCCCTCTAGTGGATGAGGCTATCTAAGAGGCTTGTGCAAGCTTCCTGATGGGAGGGACTGGTGGTGGGTAGAGTTGGGTGTTGCTCTGGTGGGCAGAGCTCAGTAAAACGTTAATCCACTTGTCTACTGATGGGTGGGGCTGAGTTCCCTCCCTGTTGGTTGTTTGGCCTGAGGCGACCCAGCACTGGAGGCTACAGGCTCTTTGGTGGGACTAATGGTGGAGTACAGGAGGGCTTATGCCAAGGAGTACTTCCCAGAGCTTCTGCTGTCATTGTCCTTGTCCCTGTGGTGAGCCACAGCCACCCCCTGCCTCTGCAGGAGACCCTCCAACACTCTAGCTGGTAGGTCTGGTTCAGTCTCCCCTGGGGTCACTGCTCCTTCCCCTGGGTCCCGATGCGCACACCACTTTGTGTGTGCCCTCCAAGAGTGGAGTCTCTGTTTCCCCCAGTCCTGTTGAAGTCCTGCAATCAAATCCTGCTATCCTACAAAGTCTGAATCTCTGGGAATTCCTCCTCCCGTTGCCAGACCCCAGGTTGGGAAGCCTGACGTGGGGCTCAGAACCTTCAATCCAGTGGGTGGACTTCTGTGGTTTAATTGTTCTCCAGTTTGTGAGTCACCCACCCAGCAGTTATGGGATTTGATTTTATTGTGATTGCACCCCTCCTACCATTTCATTGCAGCTTCTCCTGTGTCTTTGGAGGTGGGGTAACTTTTTTTGGTGAGTTCCAGCGTCTTCCTGCCGATGATTGTTCAGCGGTTAGTTGTGATTCTGGCGCTCTTGGAAGAGGGAGTGAGAGCACATCCTTCTACTCCACCATCTTGAACCAATTTCAATTTTGCCAATATTGTTCAAACGTCAATACTCACTACTCCTGGCCATTTAGAAGAAACTTTTCCCTTGGAGCTCATTAACAATGAAAAATTTATTCCATGGTATCCAAATATGAGATTGCTTCATATATGATATATGTTAATATATGTGGCCTTCTGCCTATGAAAAGGAAGCAGGACTGCAGGGCCTGAGTGACTATTTCATGTCTTTTGAGAACATAAATCTACCCAATTTAATCTGCTAACCAACCTGCATATAAATAATAGCTACCATTTATTGGGTGCTTACTATGTGCCGAGTAACGTGCAAGTGCTTTACAAAAAATATATCTCAGCGAATTGCAGGACAGTCCCAAAAGATGGCATTTATAATTTTGAATTTACAGATGAGGAAACTCAAGCTCAGAAGAGTTAAGTAATCTGCCCTGTGATCACTGAACCAGTAAAGACCAGATTTGAACCCAGGTCTGCACAACCCCAGCAACCATGTTCTTTCCACTGTCTTATGTTGCTTTCCAAGTGTACTTTATGCAGAGAACTATAGTAATATAAAGAGATATTCAGTGAAATACTACTATGTGCCTACTATATGTCTTTGGGCTAAATAATCTGTGCCATTTTCTAATCTTTAAAATAAGGATAATAAAGATTCCCACCTCACAGGACCAAAGTAGTTAATACATGTAAAATGCTTAGGATAGTACAGAGAACATAATAAGTGAATTGATATGAGTTCTAGGAACTGGGAATACATCAGTGAGCAAAACAGAAGTCTTTGTCTTCATAAGGCTTCATTCTGGTGAAAGGGAAAGAATAAGTTAACAAATAAACAAATAACATATGTTAACTATATATATATATATATATATATATATATATATATATATGGCATTATATCTGATATATATATATATATATCAGATATAATGCCATAGTATTGCAGGATGTAATAAGAACCATGAAGAAAAACAAAGCAAAAATGAAAGATAAAGAATGCTAGGTTGGGGCACTATTTTAAATAGGTCTATCATGGAAGGCCTCATTGAGGTAACCTTTGAGCAAAGACATGAAAGGGATGCAGTAGGAGCCATGCAGATATTTAATGGAAAAACATTTCAAGCAGAGGGAAAAGCAAGAGCAAAAGTCCAGCTTGCCTAGACTTTTCAAGGAACAACAAGGAGGTCTAAGGAACTGGAGTAGAGTGACCAAGGAGGGTAGTAGAAGATGAAGTCCTGGTGGGTGGGGAAATGGGGAGATTGTGCAGGATCTTGTAGGTCATTGTAAGAACTTTGACTTTCACTCTGAAGCTACTGGAGGGTTCTGGGCAAAGAGTAACATGATATGGCTCATGTTTTAAAAAGGATCCCTCTGGCAGCTGTGTTAAGAATACACTGTAGGGAGATAAGCAGTAATTCAGGAGAGACAAGAAAACGGCAATAATCAAGGAAAGAGTAGCATTGGAGATGGGGAGAAGTGATCAGATTCTGGAAATACTCTAGAGGTAGAACCCATAAGATTTCTTGAGAGATTGGATGTAGAATATGAGAGAAAGAGAGAAGTCAAGGACCGGCCTGAGCAGCTGAGAAGATAGAGATACCATTAACTCAAATGGAGAAAACTCAAGGAGAAGCCATGTTTAGAAATCTTTCATGCATTATTTTAAATCCTTTCAGCCTCACCTCTTATTCCAGGTGTTGCTGCAGTGACCAATTCTGTGCAGGCCTCAACCTCAAGATCATCTCCCAAGAACAATATTCCAGCACCTTGCCTCTCTCACTCCCTGCTTCTAGCATGGGATACTGCAGAAACCAGCCCACAGTGCACATGCGCAATTAGAAGCATGTGGTGCAAGCTTAACCAATGGCAGACCGGAGCCGATAGATAAGTGCGTCCTCTTTGTTCTTCTTCACTTCAGTACAGAATTCTGAGACCCATTTCGCTAAGTCTTCTCAGAAGCTTCCACAGTATCAATCAACAAATTGCCCACTGCATTTGTCAACTTAATAATGCATCCTTGTATTGGCTTTTCCGCTTTCTCTATTTTGTTTCCCCTGGGCCCCTTAGTCTATTCCCTGAACTCATTTTCTCAAATAAACTACTAGCACCTAAGCCTTTGTTTGGGGCTCTGCTTTCAGGGGAACACTGGGCATCAAAATTGACTCCAGAGACCCTACTGTATAGCACAGGGAACTCTACTCAGTGCTCTGTGGTGACCTAAATGGGAAGGAAATCCAAAGAAGAGGGGATATATGTATACATATAGCTGACTCACTTTGCTGTACAGCAGAAACTAACACAACGTTGTAAAGCAACTATAATCCAATTTAAAAAAAAAAAAAAAAAAAAAAGGTGACTCCAGAATGTAAAGCCTCAGTATGGGATTTTGGAGGCTGATCCTACAACACTGATCACAAGACAATAAGGACCCCTGCTGGTGGTTAAGTAGTTGGTGGTAAATTGCAAGTGGTGACAACCCCTGGCATACAGTAGCATCGCTAATTACCAAGACTCTCTACTGTTGTAGATTAGAATGAGGTGCAGACAGAAGATGAAACATTGAATTACATGTGGCTATGGTACTTGAGCGTTATGGAGCAATGATAGTCATAAAGTGGGCTGACTTCTGTTAACTGCTTTGGAGATCTTAACAAAAGAAAATGACAGGCTCTGTTCAGCCAACAATCAAATCATGGCACACTGTGAAAGCCAGAAGCCTCTAGGGCAGAGTAGCCACTGAGCCGACTGTGCTAAAAATCAGCCTCGACATATAATCAAAAGGGTGGCAGAGCGGCAAAGGAGTCTAAATGCACAGCCTTAAAATATTACCCGTGTCAAAGCTAGGGCCCTGATAGGAAAATAATGAAACCTTGAGATCTAGAATGGGGACATTTGTGTGCACATGTCTTATAATCTTAAACCCCCAGATTTTTTGTCATCCTCTGTGCCAACAGACTCCTTTCTCTTGATAAAGGAAAGCAGCCTCTTCTTGTCTGGAACTACTTCAAAGAATATATCTAAAGCAAGAGCCTAATTTATTACCTTAATTTTCCCAATATCTTCCCCCAACGACCACTGCCTCAAGCCTCTAACCAGGGTCAGAGCTCAGCAAACCTATGTGGGGATTGCAATCCCTGCTCCAGGGAGGTCTAGACCAGAGTTCCTCAACCTCAGCACTAGTGACATTTGGGGCTGGATTCTTTGCTGTGGAGCTGTCCTGTGTATTGCAAGTTGTTCAGCAGCATCCCTGCCCTCTACTCACTAGACGTTAGTAGAACCCCCTCGGTAATGACAACCAAAAATGTCTCCAGACATTACCAAACGTCCCCTGGGAGTCAAAATCATCCCAGGTGAGAACCACTGAATTATAGATGAACTCAAAAAGAATTGCAAAACTATCTAATAGAAACCAGGGGATTATTTGTAAGAGTGAATATTTAGAGCACTAAACCAGAGGAATCAGGTTATAAGGCTGGATATGTGAGAATTTATGACATGGGGCCATTCACCTGTGATTCTGGATTTAATGTTTTGGCAAGGACACCCGGAGCCAGTCCTAGTACAAAGCCTTGGTGCCTCCTTAAAGCTTGGCTATGCTGATGGCCTGTGCTAAATGAGATGTTGTAGAACAATTCTGAATGAGTATTGAGAAAGGAATCAGAAGACTCAGGGGAGCAGAAGTGTTAGAACGAATTTATTATGTGAGATGAAAGAACTACCAGAATATGTTTCCCAGAAGTAAGGGTGTTGGAATGAATTTATTGTAAAACTAAAGTACCTATCGGTTGGATATGTTGCCCAGAAGGGCTATGATGCCAGTTGCCTAATGCTCAGGCCATTTGTTCCCGCAGATCTAAGGGTGCTAGAGGTATCTGTGATGGATAAGAGCCCTGTGTGAAATCTCTGGAAAGCCCCCAGTAAGAGTTGCATCACAGAGCCTTAGTGTTCTGCAAGGCCATGCCTGAGGCAAAGAACGATTCTCCACTGGGAACACTAGAGCTAACTATCATGAGCTGGATATTATCAGATCCTCTAAGTCATAAGTGCATGGGTACAGCAGCAATCCACTGAAGTCTGTAAATGGTATAGAACTGAGCCTGAGCAGGTCCAGAAGACACAGGTATTGTAAATTACATGAATGGGTGACTCAGACTCCCATGGCACTTCTGTAGCACTGGTATATCTTCCTCAGCTCACTCCTATGCCCTCTTGGAGTTCCCTATGACTACCTATTTCAGAATAAAACATTTGAGCCTGGTTCACAGACGGGTTGGCACATTGTGTCGGTGTGTAGGAAAAACTGGACTGCTGTTGCACATAGCTCCACTCAGGGGTGGCTTTAAAGAACAAAGGTGAAATGAAATCTTACCAGTTGGTAGAGCTGGGAGCAGTATTCTTTATTGTTAGCTTTGTTTATAGAGAGAAGTGGCCCGAAGTACAAATATTTACAGACTCCTAGGTTTGTCTTTCCTGCCTGAAGTGACTCTGCCAACATCCATAACACCAGAATTATAGTATCCTGATCAATGCTACTTTAACCAAGGAATCCATTTTATAGCCTCCTCCTAAAAAAAAAGGTGACAATATACACATGACCAGAGACTCCACTGATATTGCCATATCCCTCATCACTCAGAAGTAGCCAGCTTCTGATGTGGTAAATGCTTAAAACCAAGCAATAAAGAGTGTCCCCAACAGCTAAAGACATAGCTCTGGAAACCCCAGAATGGGAGCAGGATTGGCCCGTTTTATCATCACTTCCAGTGACCCACTCACAGAATTTGTGTTTCCTGACTCCCAAATTTAGGCTTTGGTAGATTACAGTAATTAGCGCTCCATGAGTTGGGTGGAGGATGCTTCACTGAACTTGAAACTCCCTCACTATCATTTGGTTACTTGGTTTCTCATGGCAGTAGTCACGTAGCAACGGAAGGAGTTACTACAGTAGTGGGAGTACTCAACTGTGACTGGCAAAAAAATCTGGGATTGTTGCTACACAATAGCAGTAGGGAGGAATAAATCTGGAAGGAATTCAACTGAGGCTTATCTTGGTGTTTCTGTACCCAGGGATAAGTTGAACAGGCAATTACACAATCATGGCCCAACCAGAGCAAGGTAAACAAAGGGTGAAGGTTCCAGTTACCTCGCTGAGGAAACAACCTATATCAGCTGATGTGCTGGCCCAGGGTGAAGGGAGGTTAGGATGGATAGTAGAGGAGGGAGTTAATGAAAACAAGCACGGTACTGGCATCAGTGTAGCAGCAGGGACTGAAGCTTATTTCACCAACTCTCTTATGTTAAGTCTTCACAGAGATGGTAGGTGGCCATCACCTTGAAGGGGACTCTGTAAAAGACCAGACGTAACGAAGGGCCAAGCAGATGTAGTGGTACAAAGAGTGGACTGAGGGCTTCCCTGGTGGCGCAGTGGTTGAGAATCTGCCTGCCAATGCAGGGGACACGGGTTCGAGCCCTGGTCTGGGAAGATCCCACATGCCGCGGAGCAACTAGGTCCGTGAGCCACAATTACTGAGCCTGCGCGTCTGGAGCCTGTGCTCCACAACAAGAGAGGCCACAATAGTGAGAGGCCCGCGCACCGCGATGAAGAGTGGCCCCGCTCGCCACAACTAGAGAAAGCCCTCGCACAGAAACGAAGACCCAACACAGCCATAAATAAATAAATAAATAAATAAATAAATAAATAAATAAACCCAAAGTTTAAAAAAAAAAAAGAGTGGGCTGAAATGGACAGCATCTGTGTATCCTCTGTCACCACCTCAAATCCTTTCAGCCTCTTATTCCAACCACTGCTGCAGCAAACTTTTCTGAAGAGAGTTTGATGAACTTTGGGCAAGTACGACATGACTGCACCTCTCTTCTTCCTCAGGACTCCTCTGATGTGGAAGTCAGCTTGGCATTCACAATTGTGCATTTGGGAAGTGTGGAGTAGGTAATGGCCAGGGGCATTAACCTTTGATCAAAGGGAGACAGGAGCTGACAGATAAATACCTCTTCCATTCTGGCTTTCAGTAGACAGTTTTGCGAATCATCTCACGAAGCTTCCCAGAAAGTCCTAAGGGATCAAGAAAACATTCAGATATGGTGACGACGAACTCAATAACACATCCTTATACTGCCTCTCCCTTTTCCTTGTTTTACTTCCCCTCCCTCTTCTCTCACTCTTGCTCCCTGCTATCAAAGCCCCAAATAAAATACTGCACATAAGCCTTTGTTTCAGCCTCTACTTTGAGGGGAATCCAGGAGGGGAGGGGAGAAAGGAGAATTTAATTTTCAGAAATTTTTAAATTTTAGTTTGAGATGCCTAATGGACATCCGAGTGGAAGTGTTGGGGAGGCAGTGGATACACAAATCTGGAGTTCACGTTGTAAAGCAACTATATTGCAGTAAAAATTAATTGAAAAAAACAAAAAACTAGAGAACAACAACAACAAATCTAGAGTTCAGGGAAGAAGTCCAGGCTACTGAAAAGCAATTCACTTCCCAACTTTGAAGAGGGCTGTAAACATACAGGTTAAAAAAAAAAAAAAAAGGAAGAAAAGAGAAAGAAAAAAAAGGACAAAATAGCACATGCAATTGTCATATAAAGAGTGCTCACAGTAAGCATTCTGGGACTGAGCAGGAAGGACCCAAGAGGTCTTTCTAAAGATCAGATCAGATCCTGCTCTTAAAAGGGAAGTCATTCAATGAAACTGAAAAGCATTTCAAGTAGCATTGACTAGAGCATATTGATCTCAGTAGCAAACAGGTCCCTACTATGTATGCTGATTTTTCCACCAAATTATATCTTCAGCTAAACACTGAAAGATACTTTGCACAGCTCATTTGTCCCTTCCTCAGTGAATCCATCTTGACAGAGTGAGTTACACCCTCTTTCGCATTCCTATGGTGCTACATCTTTTTTTCTACTTTTGTTTAGTTTACCACACTAGACTGTAATTTATCCCTCTATTTAATTCTGTCTCTCCAATGACGGTGTGTCCCCTTCTTAGTGGTATCCCTGTCTTTGTATCTCCAGCACCTAATACAGTGCCCAGCATTGAGGTGGCTCTGTTTTCAAATGAACGAATGCTTGCATTGAATGGGTCCCTGAAGAACCCTTGCAAAGGACGCTATTGAGCTAGAGCAAAGAAATCGCTCCTCTGAATTACCAGCACATTTATCTGACCTGCATCTCTCTTTGGTCATTTATTTTGTCTTATTTTATATGTATTTGCATGTATACCTTGTTTGGCCCTACCATACCGGGAACATCTTCAGGGTGAGATTCATGTCTGAATCACCTCTGCACCTCGATCAAAGTGCCTGGCATAAAACAGGTGCCAAACATATGGAATAAATAAACCACTTGCCTTGCAACCAGCAACACTGGCATCACCTGTGCTTCTCAAACTTAAACGTGCACAGGCGTCATCTTAAGGCGTTAAGATATAGATTACCATTCAGTAGCTCTGAAGTAAGCCTGAGAGGCTGCATTTTCTAAAGAACCCCCAGATGATGCCCAAGCAGCTGGTCCACAGACCACATTTTGAAATACCAACGTCACTGTATCAATGGTTCTCCACCATAGCTGCATATTAGAATTTTCCCCAAAGATGTGAAAAGTGCTGGTGGGAACTTCCCTGGCGGTCCAGTGGTTAAGACTCCCCCCTTCCACTGCAGGGGGTGCGAGTGCGATCGCTGGTGGGGGAACTAAGATCACGCATGCTGCGGGCCTAAAAAAGTAAAAAAAAAAAAATTTTTTTAAGTGCTGGTGTCTTGGTCCCCCCCGTCCCCCCCCCACATTCTGATTTAACTCATTTAAACTCTCCATGCCATAAGCAGCAAGTATCTAGAGTTAACAGAGCTTTACGTGTGCAAAAAAGAAAACATGTAATCGCATCTCTTCTTAAATGAACTGCTGAAAACAGCTGAATAAATAACTCTTCAAGAGAAACTAACACTAGGCACCAAACGCCCCAGCTCCCGAGTCAGTCTCCGAGCGACGGGGTCCAGCCCCTACCAGTTCTAAACACTCCCCTACGGCGAAACCTGCCCACCCGCCCTCGCCAAGGCCACTGCCGCGACTCCTTCCGGCTCTACCCGACCGATTTCCGGCGTGGAGGCTGGTCACGTGCCCGGATGTGGGAGGTGGTGCCGATCCGCCGCTTCCGGTTCGCCGCTCGACCGAGGGTCGCGTCCTCGTAGCGGTGTCCGCTCCAGCCCCGTCCCATCTCTGTTGTGGAGGACCCGCCTCGGCACAGGCGGGCTCGGTCCGGCCTTACGGTAAGCCTTCGGCCGCGGCTGCCGGGCAGTCCTGGCGGCGGCGCACCGACGAGCGGACGGGTGGACGCCAGGGTCTGAGGCGGCTCCTCAGTTCCGCTGCTGGCCCAGCACCGGGGGGTCGGGTGCCGCTCCCTCCGCCGTCAGGGCCCCCTTCTTTTCCTGCCTGTCTGGGTAAGACGCAGAGTCCGGTAGGAGTATCCCCCGCCCCGGGGGGCTGGGAGGGCAATCCTGACACCCCTTTCCGGTTCCGCCCATGAAAACCAGATTTCACTGTAAAAAACGGCCCTGATCCGTTTGCTCTCTGGCGTGAACCAGGAGGGGTCCAAATCCACATTTTCTTTTAAATCTTTTAAGTGCATTTCCCTGGCTCCAGGCACCGTGTTCTCGTCTGGAGGACAGTGCTCCACGCGCTAAGATGTCTCGAGAGCATCCAGGGCCCAGCCCACACTCACTCACTGACATGGCACTCCTACTGACAAGTTACCTGCCGCACCCTGTAATGATCCAGCTGAATTCAAGGAAGAGAACCAACGTAGAGTTTTGTGGCTGACTGCCACTGGAACATGGTCAGACATGGGTTCTTAAACCTGGGAAATAGTTTTGGAGGACGTCTAATGGTTCATTCACTGACTTACAAAAAATGTGCTGTGAAGACTCAGAGTTAATCACTCCACCCTGAGAACGTAGATGCCATTGGAGGCATGGCTCTTCCTGTCTTCATGGACGTATCTGTCACATACACCACCGTAACCTAGAATTGTGCCTGGCACTTCGCAGGCATCGATATTTGCCGAATGAATGAGAGTCGCATAGTGCTTTTCATTACGACTACCTCCTTTATGAACTCTGCCCAGTCCAGTCTTGTTTTACCACTTACCATACAGTCAGTCCTTTGCTTTTGACCAAAGAGGGACCACTATTAGTCATTCATTTAACCAGTTTTTACTATTCAGTTCAAGTTACCACAAGAGGTATTTGTTGAGTACCCACTAATAAAGGACACAAAACTATGCTAAAACACCCCCCATCCCCCCTTTCTTTCAAGAGAGTTGTTGAGATCCAGGAGCTTGTGATTTTATGAACCAGGTGGACAGCAAGTGCTTGATTGTTTAGTAAATGCAATAAGTGCTGTAGCAATTGAGAGGAGAGATCAGTTTGGATTAAGATCTTTATTGAATCAACTTCATATAAATTATGGAGTGTAATTAGGGTTTGGATACATGATACTCCCTGCATGGAAAAGCTCCTAAGCAAAGATTTAAAGACCAGAATGAACAGAGAGCTTGGAGTGGAAAGTTTGTATTTGGGAACATTAGGAAAAGGTTGAGCAAGGGCATATTGTGATGAAAGCTATGTTTTATTATTATTTGTCGAGAGTTTTGGGGTTGTAGAAGCTTGCAAAGAGATAACCAGATGCTGTGGTGTTTAATAGATGTGGTTGATGTGAACCTGGGTTAGTGTGTTGGCAGCAGGAGCAGAAAGGATAAATTATGTGTAGATGAAGGAAAATCATCAGAATGCTTTAGTTGTCATGTTATTTGGTGCTGTCATTTTGGTTAATTTATTAAATGCCTGGTATGTCTTTGCCAAGTTCTTGGAATGCAAAGATGAATAAGACGTGGTCTTGCCTGCAAGGAAATACTTTTAATGGGGGAGAGAATACAACTAGCTAGACAATATGGTTTATAAGTGCTATGTTAGCAGAATAGAGGGAAATATTAGAGAAGTAGGAAAGGAATTTTTTTTTTCTTTGAATGTGTGACTACTTCACAGAAGAGGTGACATTTCAGCAGGCTCTTAAGGATGAATTGGAATTTCCCAGGGAGAAAAGAATTTCAGGAAAAAGAAATTGCACAAACAAGAGCCTAGAGACAGAAAAGCAAACTGGCCAGTATCCAGCGTGGCTTGGGCATAGGATAGAGTTGAGCTTTTAACACAGTGTGTAGGCCCTAGAACATATTAAGGGGTAGTAACATGGACATTTTATAATAGGTGGAATGGAGGTTAAGATGGGTGAAAATGTAGAGAGATGAAGAAGAAAGCAGTTGGGGAAACTTGCTCTTCATGGCTTCTATATTCTCTGCAGGGTAGACGGTGAAGTCATTTGCAGAGAGGGAGGAGGCTGACACTAGAGTTGAGGGTTGAAGGAGAGAAATAAGGATTTGCAATATTGATGGTGAGTAGGAAGAGGAATCACCAAAGAAGGTGTTAAGGAATTGCTGAGCAACTTTGAAAGTTTAGCTTTGATTGGATTTAAATATTTGTAATGAGTGCAATGAACATGGATATGAGGCCTTCTTAAATGGCATGTGGTAGCCAAGAGAAGTAGAGAAAAAAGACAGTTTGTGGAGATTGGTGAACTGAGTGAACTGGTCTACAAATGGAGCAAGATCATTGAAGGGGATGGTGTGGGTGTAGGGAAATGAACACTGCCTCCAGGCTAGGTTGGAAAAGAAACTAAGCTTGGAGAGGCCAGATGGACTAGGAGAACAGGAGGGGGGGAGGCCGTCAGGAGACTAGAGGCAGAGATGAGGAGAAAGAGGGATAGAAGTGCGATTTTTGTGAGAAAAGCAATTTTTTGAGTTGGAGCAGGGATAGAAGTTTTCCAAATTGAGTAAAATATAGGAGATACCTATAGTTTACAAAAGTGTCCGTGTGTTTTAAAAATTCACTCTAAGTCATTTATTTAAAACTCATAATTTCTTCATTTTCCCATAGAAGCAGTGTTAGAACTAGGAGTTAAATTTCCTAAGCAAGCTCACACGTATGAAATACTATACATCTGCATTGGAAATAATAATGTATATACACACGAATATATATATATACAGTATATTCAAAAAATAAAGTTGCAGTGAGTTTTTTTTCAAATATGTAACTTAAGTTATATTTGAAGAAAAATGATTAATATACCATAAAATTCACCCTTTTTCAGTATGTAATTCAGTGGTTTCCAGTATATTCAAAGGGTTATAAAAACATCACTACTATCTAATTCAAGGACATTTTCATCACCCCAAAAAGAAGCCCCATACACATTAGCAGTCACTCCCCATTCCTTCTTGCCCTCAGCCCCTGGCAACCACAAATCAGTCCATCTATATGGATTTGTCTACTCTGGACATTTCACATGAATGGAATCATAAAATATGTGGTTCTTTGTAACTGGCTTCTTTCACGTAGCATCATGTTTTCAGGATTCACTGATGTTGTAGTATGTATCAGTACTTTGTTCCATTTTTATGGCCAAATAATATTATACTGTATGGATATATTTCATTTTGCTGTTCATCAGGACATTTGAGATGTTTCCACATTTTGACTATGGTGAACAATACTGCTGTGGACATCTATGTACACGATTTTGTGTGGACATATGTTTAGCAGTTCTCTTGAGTATATACCTAGGAGTGGAATTGCTGGGTCATATGGTAAAACCATGTTTAACTTTTTGAGGAACCACCAAGCTGTTTTCTGAAGTGGCTGCAGCATTTTATAGTCACCAGCAATATATGAGACTTCCTTTTTCTCTACACCTTTACCAACACTTGTCTTTTTAATTTTAGCCATCCTAGCGGTGTAAAGTGGTAGGTATCTCAATGTGGGTTTGATTTGCATTTCCCTAATGGCTAATGATGTTGCGCATCTTTCCATGTGCTTATTGGCCATTTGTATCTCTTCCTTGGAGAAATGTCTATTCAGATCCTTTGCTCAGTTTTTAACTGGGTTACTTGTCTTTTTATTGTTGAGTTGTAAGAGTTCTTTATATAGGAAATTTATATTTGAAGATTGGGCGTGGGTTTTTAAATTTTTTCCTAAATTTTTAAAAAATATTATATTTGGTGAACACTTCCAAAGATTTTAGAGTTTGATATCACTGGTTCTCTAATTTCTTTTCCAAACATACAGCTTTTTATTTTTATGATGTAGGTGTACTAATGTATTAAATCATTCATCCTACACTTATTTGCCATAAATAAGATCATTTTTTAATCCTAAATGGAACAATGTAAGGTAGAATGATTTTGAGAATGAGTATAATATCTATACTCTGAATTTTTTCAGCTGAGTAAAGATGACAGCAATCAAGCACGCATTACAAAGAGACATTTTTACACCAAATGACGAACGCCTGCTGAGTATTGTCAATGTCTGCAAAGCAGGAAAAAAGAAAAAGAACTGTTTTTTGTGTGCCACAGGTGGGTATCTAGTAAGTCAAGGTTCTTGTTTGGCATTCTTTTATTCCCTAGGGGTCATTTCCTCATTGTTTAAAATATTCTCGGACTTCCCTGGTGGTCCAGTGGTTAAGAATCTGCCTTCCAGTGCAGGGGACATGCATTCGATCCCTGGTCAGGGAACTAAGATCCCACGTGCCACGGGGCAGCTAAGCCTGCAAAGCACAACTAGAGAAGCCTGCGTGCTGCAATGAAAGATCCTGCATCCCACAAAGAAGATCCTGTGAACTGCAACTAAGACCTGATGCAGCCAAATAAATAAATTTTAAAAATTTAAAAAATAAAAGAATGACCATGTATCACTTTAAAAAAAAAAAGAAATTCAATTTAAAAAATAAATAAACAAAATTAAATATTCTCATTGTTTCTGTGATTGGAAAATTGGGCCAACAAATTCGTTTTTTTTTCAATTGTCTTTAAGTAAATCTTGAGTAGACACAAAAATTTTTTTTTTAAATTTATTTATTTTATTTATTTTTGGCCGCATTGGGTCTTTGTTGCTGCGCACGGGCTTTCTCTAGTTGCCGCGCACAGGCTTCTCATTGTGGTGGCTTCTCTTGTTGTGGAGCACGGGCTCTAGGTGCTTGGGCTTCAGTAGTTGCGGCACTCGGGCTCAGTAGTTGTGGCTCAGGGCTCTGGAGCACAGGCTCAGTAGTTGTGGCACACAGGCTTAGTTGCTCCGTGGCGTGTGGGATCTTCCCAGACCAGGGATCAAACCCGTGTCCCCTGCATTGGCAGGCAGATTCTTAACCACTGCACCACCAGGGAAGTCCCACAAAAGTATTTCTGTAACATACATATAAGGTGTGAACACTTATATATACCACTATCCAGAATAAGAAGAATTTTACCATTACCTTTGAAGTCTCCTGTGTGCCCTGCCCTCCTCCCATTCCCTTCCCTCCCTCATTAAGAGGTAGCTAGTGTCCTGAGTTTTGATTTACTCTTTCCTTGCTTTTCTTTATCATTTTACCATATGTATTTGTAATCTCGAATATACATTGTTATATTTGCGTGTCTTTGAACTTCACATAAATTGAATCATAGCACAGGTATTCATTTGTGACTTTTTCCACTCAACAGTATGTTTGTGTTTGTGAGTGTTATCTCTTGATTTTCTCCCATAGCTGTAATTCTTTCATTTCTACTGCTGTGTAGTATTCTACTCTGAGAGTACTGCTGTTTACTTACCCATCCTACCAGGGATGACCAGGAGGTTTGTTTCCAGGTTTCCTATTCGGGCAGCACTTCTGTGAGCATGTTTGTCCTTGTCTGCCAGTGTACACAGGCAAGAATCTTCTAGGGTAGACACCTAAATGTGAGATTGCTGGGTCATAGGCAGTGAATGGTCAACACTACCCTAATACCAGATTATT
Source organism: Balaenoptera physalus (assembly GCF_965194825.1). Lineage (NCBI taxonomy): Eukaryota > Metazoa > Chordata > Mammalia > Artiodactyla > Balaenopteridae > Balaenoptera > Balaenoptera physalus. The sequence goes on along the minus strand of NC_138884.1, from coordinate 74,877,224 downwards.
TTCAAAAGTAATTGTACTGGTTTTCACTCCCACAAGCAGTGTGTGTTTCAGGTTCTCCACATCCTAGTCTAAACTTGGTTTTGACAGACTGTTGTTTCCAATCTGGTGGGTGTGAAATAGAATCTCGTTGTGGTTTTAAATTGCATTTCCCTAAGTAATAATGAGATTGAGCCTCTTTTCATGGATTTATTAGCCATTAATTTTCTTGCCTGAGAAATTTACCTGTTTAAGCCTTTTACTCGTTTTTCTATTCTGTTGGTCGTCCTTTTACTGATTTCTTTAAGTTCTGCATGTAATTTGGATACCAATTTGTTGGTTGTATGCATCCCAGTTTATGGCTTATCTTTTCACTTTTTGTGATGCCTTTTAATGAAATCAGATTAATCAATCTGATCATTTATGGCTTCCCCTTTTTGTGTCTTATTTAAGATGTCCTTCCATACCCTGGAGTAATAAAAGTATTCTATATTACATTCTATAAGTTTTATAATTTTACCTTTCACATTTCAGTCTTTGATTTACCTGTGTCTGTGTTTATAGTGATGAGTGTGAGTGTGTTTGTTTCTGGGTCCTTTCTTATATCTGGATTTTATGTTGTCTTGTGGGTATTTTGTTTTTTCATCTGAATTTTAGAATCAAGTCCCAAGTTTTGTTGGGATTTTGATTGGAATTGTTTTGAATCTATAGTTCACTTTGGAGAGAACTTGCATTTTATGATATTAAGTCTTCTGTTCGTGAATATGGTGTGGTTCTCCATTTATCTTGGTCTTCTTTAATGCCTTGCAATAAGGTTTATAGTTTTAAAGACTTTCAATAAGTTTTATAATTTTATTATTATTATTTTTTAAATGTTTATTTATTTATTTGGCTGCGCTGGGTCTTAGTTGCAGCACGAGGGATCTTTGTTGCCACATGCGGGATATTTAGTTGCAGCATGTGGGCTCTTAGTTGCGGCATGCGGGATTTAGTTACCTGACCAGGGCTCAAACCTGGGCCCCCTGCATTGGGAGCACGGAGTCTTAACCACTGGACCACCAGGGAAGTCCCAAGTTTTATAATTTTAAAGGCTTTGTACATGTGTTATATTTACCTCTAGGTATTTATTTATTCCTAGATTTTTAATACTATCATCGTAAATAATAACTCTTGTTAGTATTAATACATTTTTAAGACTTTATTTTTTTTAGAGCAGCTTTAGGTTTATAAGAAAATTGAGAGGTAGGTACAGAGATTTCCCTTATGCCCCTTTCCCCGCACATGCATAGCCTTTCACTTTGTTAACACTACTCACCACAGTGGTACATTTGTTACCAAGAATGAACCTACGTTAACAAATCATAATCACCCAAAGTCCATAGTTTACTGTAGGTTTCACTCTTGGTGTTGGGTTTGGACAAATGGATAATGTCATATAGAGTATTTTAACTGCCCTAAAAATCCTCCATGCTCTGCCTGGTCATCTCTTCCCCAATCCCTGGCAACCACTGATCTTTTTACTGTCTCCACAGTTTTGCCTTTTCCAGAATGTCATATAGTAATTGGAATCAAATAGTATGTAACCTTCCCAGATTGGTTTCTTTCACTTAGTAATATGCATTTAACTTTCCTCCATGTGTTTTCATGGCTTATAGCTCATTTCTTTTTAGTGCTGCATAACATTCCATTGTCTGGATGTACCACAGTTTATTTATCCACTCACCTACTGAAGGACATCTTGGTTGCTTCCAAGTTAGCAGTTATAAATAAAGCAGCTATAAATATCCGTGTGCAGATTTTTGTGTGGACATATGTTTTCAGCTCCTTTGCGTAAATACCGAGGAATGCAGTTGCTGGATAATATGGTAAGAGTATGTTTAGTTTTGTTAGGAAACTGCCAAACTCTCCTCCAAAGTGACTGTACCATTTTTAATTCCCACCGTCAGTGAATGACAGTGCATGTTGCTTCGCATCCTCACCAGCATTTGGTGTTGGCAGTGCTCTGGATTTTGGCCATTCTAATAGGTGTGTAGTGGTATCTCCTTGTCATTTGAATTTACGTTTCCCTGATGGCATATGCTGTGGAGCATCTTTTCATATGCTTATTTGTGGTCTATATATCTTCTTTGGTCGGGTGTCTGTCAAGGTCTTTGGCCCATTTTTTTAACCTGAATTTTTTTTCTTATTTTTGAGTTTTCAGAGTTTTACTTCTCAAGTAATCTGCCTCTGACCTTCTTAGTCTGATTTAGATTCTTCCATTAGTATTCTGTGTATTCCTCAGTCATAGCATTTGTTATGAAATACTATTCCTGTTTTAGTATTGTGTCCAGGCACCTGACAGCTGTGTTTGCCATGAATGAATGAAGAATGAGGAAATGAATAATGTCTCTAATGAAACTGTGTTTTATTCAACAGTGACAACGGAACGCCCTGTGCAGGTGAAGGTGGTCAAAGTCAAGAAATCTGATAAAGGAGATTTCTACAAAAGGCAGATTGCTTGGGCCCTTCGAGACCTTGCTGTGGTAGATGCCAAGGACGCTATTAAAGTATGTTTTTGTCAGTTCTTTGACATGAATTCAGAAAGTGTCTTTCATTTTATAACATAGTATGTTGTCTTCTAAGATGATCTAAACTTGTTTTGTGACCCAGTAGTTCACCACCTAACCAGCAGTTAGTCTAAAGTGTATTATCCAACCTTCCATTCTCTCACTTCTCATTCGCAGGCTACTTAATGTAAGTATGTATGTAAGCTGGTTTCATTGTTTGTGCTTTTTTTTTTTTGAGCTACAATTATGTTTGTTCACATGCTACATAACTAGAGCAAAATAACCTTGACTGTACATTTCTATATTTAGATTAGGTATACTTAGTATAAAATCCATAAATTAGTATGGATTTTAACATGGTGTGTTGTGTGAGTAGTTTTTTAAAAAATCATTGTTTTGGTAAAATCTAGTTCAGAAATCACAGAAAATATAACCAAAGTGAATCTTCCTTAGATAGTCCTTAAAAATAATGTAGAATCACCAGCTGAGGCAGCCAAGCTGGCCCTCTGAAGCTATGGTTTGAATATTGTGGCTCAAGTGATGGCAGTGATAGTGAGTTTCACCCCTTATTTTAAGGACTTTGAAGAATAAGATATAAGACATTAAGTAAGATATTAAATAAGATATTAAAGAATAAGATACCTTACACCTTAAGTCACACTCAAACTCCAGGAAAGTTGAATAATACGATAATCGTGATAAAGGGCCACCTTTATTCCTGACAGTTCGAGGCATTTCACAGCAATACCCTTTTTTTTAAAAAAAAAGAAATAAAGTAGAGCCCCTCAGGTTAAAGTAGGTGCTTCTTCCTCTTCAGCCTCTCTAACCCTGCCCCTCATCTTCTTCTGCAGCCCAGAGGCACCTCCAGAGCTCTAGGGAATGCCTTGCACCACATCTACTGTACTGTGGATGGGGCTGATAGCAAGGCTTACAGTACTGTAACTACATGTGCCCGTTGACTGAACTCTACAAGTCTCATACAGTGATTAAAAAGGCACAGAGAAGTGAAAACTACCTTTGTAGAGCAGTCTGATAAAATAAAAGTCTGGTTTTATGCTGACCTGGTTACAAACCTCTGAGGAACTAAAAGCTGGACAGCATGACAGGCAGTTGAGTCAGGTGCAAGAAGATTTTTTTAATGAAGCAGAAACAGCTTTAGGAGAGTCCTGCATATCTGTAGAGTTGAGATTTCTTCCAAAATGTGAAGAATGCCTTTTCTTTAAATATTTTAGGCAAACTGGGCCTTTGCATCATTCCTAAAAAGCACCCAGTTTTTAGAAAATTGTGGGATGTGGAAAACGGGGTCTGGCAGGGGCTTTGAATGTGGGTGCGTGTATATGTATTTGGAAAGAACATGAAAATGAGATTGTTAAAAACACTTCAATTATTTAATAATTTCTGTTATTACGAGAAGGATCAAGCGTAGAGATTTTCTGTTTAAGACAAAATACTTCAAAGGCTTTTTAGAAATTCACCTTTATTAAAAAGCCTTTTTCTCTTCAGTAGTTCCACACTTCATAACCCCATTGACTTGTGTAATTCATTAACATTGCTGAATGCTTATTTGAATGCTTTCCTCAGCTGACACCTCATTGCTGACTTGCTTAATGGATTTTTTTTCATTTTATGCAGGCACCTTGGTGTGTGTATGCTACATATGGATATAAAACATAAAATTTTTATACATAGCCTAACATTAGCCATTTTGCATCACACATTAATAATTTTTTTATATTTTATTTATTTATTTATTTATGGCTGCGTTGCGTCTTCGTTGCTGCACGTGGGCTTTCTCTAGTTGCGGTGAGCGGGGGCTACTCTTCGTTGTGGTGCACGGGCTTCTCATTGTCGTGGCTTCTCTTGTTGCGAAGCACGGGATCTAGGCACGCAGGCTTCAGTAGTTGTGGCACATGGGCTCAGTAGTTGTGGCTCCTGGGCTTAGTTGCTCCGCAGCATGTGGCATCTTCCCAGACCAGGGCTCGAACCCGTGTCCCCTGCATTGGCAGGCGGATTCTTAACCACTGTGCCACCAGGGAAGTCCCTGCATCACACATTGATTTGTGTGAGTGTTGCTGCTGGAGCAGTCAGCCTCTTTTATGGCATTATGTGAAATATTCCCAGGGAAGAGATCATTTCCCGTCAAGCTTCATATGACTTGCCAAGACTCTTAGATTTCTTTATAAATACTAATGCAATTTTTTTTTGAATTTTATTTTATTTATTTTTTTATACAGCAGGTTCTTATTAGTCATCCATTTTATATACATCAGTGTATACATGTCAATCCCAATCTCCCAATTCATCACACCACCACCACCACCACCCCCCTCCGCCGCTTTCCCCCCTTGGTGTCCATATGTTTGTTCTCTACATTTGTGTCTCAATTTCTGCCCTGCAAACCGGTTCATCTGTACCATTTTTCTAGGTTCCACATATATGTGTTAATATACGATACGTGTTTTTCTCTTTCTGACTTACTTCACTCTGTAGGACAGTCTCTAGATCCATCCACGTCTCAACAAATGACCCAGTTTCGTTCCTTTTTATGGCTGAGTAATAGTCCATTGTGTATATGTACCACATCTTCTCTATCCATTCGTCTGTCGATGGGCATTTAGGTTGCTTCCATGACCTGGCTATTGTAAATAGTGCTGCAATGAACATTGGGGTGCATGTGTCTTTTTGAATTATGGTTTTCTCTGGGTATATGCCAGTAGTGGGATTGCTGGATCATATGGTAATTCTATTTTTAGTTTTTTAAGGAACCCTCCATACTGTTCTCCAGGTGGCTGTATCAATTTACATTCCCACCAACAGTGCAAGAGGGTTCCCTTTTCTCCACACCCTCTCCAGCATTTGTTGTTTGCAGATTTTCTGATGATCCCCATTCTAACTGGTGTGAGGTGATACCTCATTGTAGTTTTGATTTGCATTTCTCTAATGATTAGTGATGTTGAGCAGCTTTTCATGTGCTTCTTGGCCATCTGTATGTCTTCTTTGGAGAAATGTCTATTTAGGTCTTCTGCCCATTTTTTGATTGGGTTGTTTGTTTTTTTAATATTGAGCTGCATGAGCTGTTTATATATTTTGGAGATTAATCCTTTGTCCGTTGATTCGTTTGCAAATATTTTCTCCCATTTTGAGGGTTGTCTTTTCGTCTTGTTTATGGTTTCCTTTGCTGTGCAAAAGCTTTGAAGTTTCATTAAGTCCCATTTGTTTATTTTTGTTTTTATTTCCATTACTCTAGGAGGTGGATCAAAAAAGATCTTGCTGTGATTTATGTCAAAGAGTGTTCTTCCTATGTTTTCCTCTAAGAGTCTTACAGTGTCCAGTCTTACATTTAGGTCTCTAATCCACTTTGAGTTTATTTTTGTGTATGGTGTTAGGGAGTGTTCTAATTTCATTCTTTGACATGTAGTTGTCCAGTTTTCCTGGCACCACTTACTGAAGAGACTGTCTTTTCTCCATTGTATATCCTTGCCTCCTTTGTCATAGATTAGTTGACTATAGGTGCGTGGGTTTGTCTCTGGGCTTTCTATCCTGTTCCATTGATCTATGTTTCTGTTTTTGTGCCAGTACCATATTGTCTTGATTACTGTAGCTTTGTAGTATAGTCTGAAGTCAGGGAGTCTGATTCCTCCAGCTCTGTGTTTTTCCCTCAAGACCGCTTTGCCTATTCGGCGTCTTTTGTGTCTCCATACAAATTTTAAGATTTTTTGTTCTTGTTCTCTAAAAAATGCCATTGGTAATTTGATAGGGATTGCATTGAATCTGTAGTTTGCTTTCAGTAGTATAGTCATTTTCACAATATTGATCCTTCCAATCCAAGAACATGGTATATCTCTCCACCTGTTGGTATCATCTTTAATTTCTTTCATCAGTGTCTTATAGTTTTCTGCATACAGGTCTTTTGTCTCCCTAGGTAGGTTTATTCCTAGGTATTTTATTCTTTTTATTGCAGTGGTGAATGGGATTGTTTCCTTTCTCTTTCCGATCTTTCATTGTTAGTGTATAGGAATGCAAGAGATTTCTGGGCATTAATTTTGTATCCTGCAACTTTACCAAATTCATTGATTAGCTCTAGTAGTTTTCTGGTAGTATCTTTAGGATTTTCTATGTATAGTGTCATGTCATCTGCAAACAGTGACAGTTTTACTTCTTTTCCAATTTGTATTCCTTTTATTTCTTTTTCTTCTCTGATTGCCATGGCTAGGACTTCCAAAACTATGTTGAATAGTGGTGAGAGTGGACATCCTTGTCCACAATTACCTTTTTTAAAAAAAACTTTATTGAAGTATAGTTGGTTTACAATGTTGTGTTAATTTCTGCTGTACAGAAAAGTGATTCATTTATACATATATATACATTCTTTTTCATATTCTTTTCTACTATGGTTTATCACAGAGTATTGAATATAGTTCCCTGTGCTATACAGTAGGACCTTGTTTATCTAATCTATGTATAATAGTTTAGATCTGCTAATCCCAAACTGGCAATACGTCCCTTCCCCACCTTTCCTCCCCCTTGGCAACCACAAGTCTGTTCTCTATGTCAGTGAGTCTATTTCTGTTTCACAGATAAGTTCATTTGTGTCACATTTTAGATTCCACATATAAGTGATACCATATGTATTTGTCCTCCGTCTGACTTACTTCACTTAGTATGATACTCTCTAATTGCATCCATGTTGCTGCAAATGGCATTATTTCATTCTTTTTTATGGCTAAGTAGTATTTCATTGTATATATGTACCACATCATCTTTATCCATTCATCTGTCGATGGACATATAGGTTGTTTTTCTGTCGTGGCTGTGGTAAATAGTGCTGCAGTGAACATTGGGGTGCATTTATCTTTTCAGATTATAGTTTTGTCCAGGTGTATGCCCAGGAGTGGGATTGCTGTATCATATGGCAACTCTATTTTTAGCTCTTTGAGGAACCTCCATACTGTTTTCCATAGTGGCTGCCCAATTTATAATGCAATTACCTTTTCGTTGTAAATGAAAGTTTTAATCTTTTGTCACTTAAATTCTGCTTATTGAGCTATAAATTCATTAGTACATCCATGCTACTGTAATATGATTGTACCATAGGTAAGTCTTGATCCCTAAATTATCCCACATCTTCACAGTGAAAGTCATATCACTTTCCTTGCCTACTTATGGTCTTTATTACATTTTATTCCCCCTAAATAACACTTCAAATTAATTGAATACATGATTAGCCTTCTATAGAACATTAAAAACATTTGAGCCGGGCTTCCCTGGTGGTGCAGTGGTTAAGAATCTGCCTGCCAATGCAGGGGACACGGGTTCGAGCCCTGGTCTGGGAGGATCCCACATGCTGCGGAGCAACTAAGCCCGTGAGCCACAACTACTGAGCCTGCGCGTCTGGAGCCTGTGCTCCGCAACGGGAGAGGCCGCGACAGTGAGAGGCCCGCGCACCGCGATGAGGAGTGGCCCCCGCTCTCCACAGCTGGAGAAAGCCCTCGCACAGAAACGAAGACCCAACACAGCCAAAAATAAATATAAATAAATAAATAAATAAATAAAATTAAAAAAAAAAAACATTTGAGCCTATCTTTAATTCCTTGGATGTGAAGAAAAGTATACATCCATATGTTTTCATATTTTATACAGTGGTCAAGTAGTTCTAAATTCAAGTGAGAATATCAAGGCATGAAAATATTTCTGTAATGTGGCTTAAGAGACATGTAGAGAGCATAGTGCAGCTCTCTCACACCAGTTGAACTTCTTTTTCATTTGAAAGGACCTTAAAAGGCCAGTATTTTTTACTTTTGAGACACCTTTATTTGTTCTGTATTTTCAGAATTGTAAACAGGAGCAGTCCCTGCTTTTCACCTCATTTGTTCTTGGAAATCACACTAGGGTATAGATTGTATTTTTTCTCACATGTTATAATGAGAAGATTCACAGCTGTGAATAATAGCACATTATCAAAGAAAAAGTATAACTCTAAAACCCCATAGACAATTTAAAAAGAAAAATTAGGTCCACATCAAAACCAGAAACCACTGTCATCCTATAAACTAGGAAGCTGAGACACAGGCCATTAAGTAGACATCCTATACTTTCACTCATAGACCCAAGGGGCATAGAAAGGAAATTACCAAAACACTATGTTGTTTTTAATCCAGCTTCTTTTGAGAGGTAAACAAAATTTGTGCTATAAATTGAATTCTCCGAACCATTCTCTGCAAGTCACTTAGTCGATTTTGTGTGTGTGTGTTTGTGTGTGTGTGTGTGTGTGTGTGTGTGTGTGTGTGCCGTTCTTTGCCATTTTATTATGTGCAGGTCCATGTAACCACCGCTACAATCAAGGTACAGAAGTATTACAACACCTTAAAGAGCTCCCTCAGCTACCTCTTTATAGCACACCCATCCTCTTTCCTCCCCCCAACAATCCCTGATTCCTGACAACCACTAATCTATTCTCCATCTCATCCATTTCAAGTAGAATTTAATTTTGATTTATTTATAGTTATTGGAGAGTACCTCTGTGTAGATATTTAGGTATGACATTATATAAACATAACTTAGTTGTGCTTGTGTTGACATTACCAGTTTCAGTGAGGGAAAAAACCTTTTAGTCGATTTTTTTTTTTTTTTGCTGCATTGGGTCTTCATTGCTGTGCATGCGCTTTCTCTAGTTGCAGCGAGCGGGGGCTACTCTTCATTGCAGTGCATGGGCTTCTCATTGCAGTGGCTTCTCTTGTTGTGGAGCACGGGCTCTAGGCATGCGGCCTTCAGTAGTTGTGGCACAGAGGCTCAGTAGTTGTGGCTTGTGGGCTCTAGAGCGCAGGCTCTGTAGTTGTGGTGCACGGGCTTAGTTGCTCTGCGGCATGTGGGATCTTCCTGGACCAGGGCTCGAACCTGTGTCCCCTGCATTGGCAGGCAGATTCTTAAGCACTGTGCCACCAGGGAAGTCCCCCTTTTAGTAGATTTGTAATGCTGATTTTTTTTCCAACAACAGCTTCAACTTCTTTTTGTTTTATTGAAATATATATTTTACAATAATGAAAAGAGGTTATGATCAAAAACAGTATCTTTTGTATATTTTTATTTCAGGAAAATCCTGAATTTGATTTACATTTTGAAAAAATATATAAATGGGTTGCCAGCAGCACTGCTGAAAAGAATGCATTTATTTCGTGCATTTGGAAACTGAATCAGCGATATCTCCGGAAGAAAATTGATTTTGTCAATGTTAGCTCACAGCTTTTGGAAGGTAAAGTTAAATAAAAATGTATATGTAAAATCAGGTATATCTATAAGTGAATATATAATTTGGCATTACTCAAAGTATTTAAAACTCTGAATTATCTTTTTTGTAAAGGAATTTTAAGATAACTTTTCTTATTGCAGAAGTGATGCTTGTTCATTATAGAAAACTGATTCATTAAATTAAATGAAAATCACTTATAAACTTAATCCTCAGAGATAACTATGCATTTCTATGCATACTGAAATGCTTTTTTTAAAATAAAGAAATTTATGTTGCTACCTAACATGCTTTTTCATATAATGTTTCATGAACATTTTCCACGTTATTAAACACTTACCCCAACATTATTTTTAATGGCACCATAGTATTCCATTGTATTGGATATACTATAATTTTTTAACTAATCACTTTAAAAAAATTTTCCAATCTTTGCTTATCTTAAACAACTCTGAGATGAATATCCTTGTAGTTGTATTTTTGTGTAGAGTGTAGGTGTAGTGTTTAAGAAACAACTCTGGAGTCAGACTGCCTGGGTTCAAATACTGGCTTTGTCACTTACTATAGCTATGCGACCTTGGGTTACACTATGTTTCAGTTTCTCGTATGTCAGAAACAGAGATAATAATAGTATCAACTCCATAGGATTGTTGTAGGGATTAAATTAATATATGAACATGATGAGAACAATGCCAGATATATAGTAAGTACTCAATTATATATTAACAATTATTCTATTATCAGGATAAAGTCCTAAGACATGAGGTTAATTAGGGTATTTTAGATCAGTATGTCTTCAGGAATATTACTAGGGATTGTTTTGTGTTATAAGACAAAAACTCTACTGTTAATTGTTGAAAACATACAATGAGTTTTTTTCTTTTAAAATTTCTTTTATAAAGACATACATGTTGTGAGAAGATGGGTTCTGTGTGCCTTGCGGATGCAATTTGTGTTGTATTCTTTATCTCAAAGGAAGCAATTGAAGTAACAGCAGGTGGACAGAGTTGTTGCCCCTCTTTATTGAGAAAAAAAAAAGTAGATTTGTTCTAAATTATATATTAGAAAGAAAACTTAGATTTGTCCTAAGTTGTATATTAGCATTTAAAAATAGAAGCTTCTGTCAAGTGAAACATCTGAAATTGCCAATATTCAACCATTTTGACCTATAAAAATGGCAATTTCAGATGCTTCAAACTATTCCTTGACTTAGTCATTTGCCTCTGTCCTTTCTCCATTTTGTTTTACTTAATTCCTTTGCTGTTTGGTCATCTGTCTTTCTCTCCTTAAATGTAGTATTCTTGTCCATCACTTATTAATTAGTGAGGCCGTTACTGGTTTCAGGCTTGATGCTTGGAACTGGCAGAGGCAAGTCACATCTCTCAGGCCACGTGCTTCTCCCTGCAGTGGGGCTGGCCTTGTGTCGGAGACCTCAGGGTTGCCATCTCGCCACCATTAGCCTCCAGTGTCTTGGTGGTTGAGTGTGTTGAGGGAATGACCTTTAAGAAATTTATGGTAATTTTCCATGCCTTGAATAGTGGCTTAATTTGTTCTGAGTAGCTTTCTTTTTTTTTTTTTTTTAACCATTTCAGGGTTGAACATTCTGATCAGTGAATGATTCATAAGCTTTCTGTTCTGTTTTCGGATATGATGTGTTTCCAATTGTTACTTATTGCCTAAGATGTATTTTAAACCAATATATTTCATTCAGTCAACAATATGGGCAAGTACATACCTACCTGTATTTACCTCATTAAGGAACATTACCAAAATCAATGAGAAGAGTATTGCTGTTTTTTGAGAATGAGGTGACTAGCTTTAAAAAAAGACGACATTTAATTTTTCAGGGCCTTAAACAAAGGTGTAGACATTTTTATTTTTATAAATATTACCTAATTGAGATCAATTTTAAGAATACTGAGATCCTTAAGGATCTCATTTTGAAAATCACTTTCTATAAATCAGTAACTGTTGCTTTGGTTCAATGGAGTTCATATAGTGGCTTTATTAATGTCCATAAACTTGTTTAATGTTTTACTGGACTTTAAAATCATGGCCACTGACTCCCATTTTTTAAAAAAAGTCTCTAAGCTTTGGGTTATGTTAGAAAACAAATGAGAAATTATCAACATCTCCTTTTAAGAGCTAAGTAATCATTCAAGTAAATAAGACTGTTCATTGGGAATGTTAGCAGTAGCAGCTTTAGTAGTTTTTATTGGTGACAGTTGAATGTTCGTGCTAATAATTGGGGCTTCTTAGTAGAATAAGGTTCTTAAAACAGGATTTTGTTAGCAGCTGAAGTAGAGTGAAGTTTTTTTTTGGCCTTTTCTTTTTCATTCTTGCAGCCAGATTTTTTTTTAAATCATTGATTTGAATCCTTAAAAGCCAGCTTGAACTGATAATCGTGTGTGGTTTTTTAAACTGCTTCCATCTTGTCCTTTCTAACAATGTTTTATGACTAATCCGTTGTGAGGGAGTGTCCGGGTAAAGGTTTGGGCCTTGAGTGAAAATAACTAGACTAAACGCATGAGTCACAACTGGCCTGTAAACAATCCCCAGGAAGTGATCTGTTTCCCAGTTTTCTCCTCCAAGGACTCGGCAGTACTGTTTCTTAAAAGACTAAGAGAAAATAGAAAGATAAATGTATTTTTAGTCACTGTCAGAAAATGAATAAGAAAGATGAACACTGGAAATTTAGCTTCTTGTGGATATTTCCAGTTTGTAGTTGTATTTGACATTGTCTTTTAAGCTTTAATGTAGCATGAAGTTCAAATGAAATATGGGTAGTATTTTTAAAATTTAAACCTGTGTACATTTCTAGCCAGCTAATATTCTTTGCTTACTTTCCTCTGCTTTTTTCATACCTTTTTACTCTCCAGAACTGCCTAAAGTTACAGAAGGTGCGTAACACCTTTTCTTCTTATTCTATTCCATAGATTTTTATTACTTGACGTTGTTATGTACTGTTGGTTGCATATTTTATGAAATTGTGTGCAGGGAAAAGTATATTACTACAAAATCCATATGGTAATAAAAATCGATGATAGTATTCATTATTGACTTCCAAAGGGCTGTTTTATGGAAGAGAAAATACTTCTGAAGCAATTATGATCATTTAAAATATTTGTTTATTTTTAAATATTTACTTGTGCAAGGAGCTGTACAGAATGGTTTAGGTATTCCCTGCCCCCTAGCGGCTAAGAAGCTGTCACACATGACAGTTTAACATTTCCACAGTGACTCTTTCAAAGGACTAGGAGCTCCGCGATGCTACTGTAAGGAACTTATATTTATATACTGTAATCTGTAATTGCCTGTACCAAAAGTTTTATCCCCCTCCTTTTTTTTCTGGGACATTATCTAAATCTGCCTAATTGCCATTCTTAAGAGTAAACCATTTGTTACTTTGAATTAGGTGTTTTTTGTTCTAGGACAGATTAACATGTCATGTCACGCTGAATGCAAATATTCATTTTCATACAAAATAATGAATATTTCGAACATCCAGTGTTTGTGATTTTAACGTGTCACATGAGTTGATGAAAATCAGTGACTTTGTTTTGAGGTTTATTTAGGGGTAAAAATTATTTTTTTCATTTTACCTCTCTTAACCTCAAGATTTATATAAATCCCACATGCTGAGTGTATTCTCTCAAAAAACTGAACTGAGACATTTACCCAGAAAGCATCTCAGATTTGACCTCGTGGTCTTTTGTTTTGAAGCAGGAAGACAGTTTAAATTTTTGTAATTTCATGCAGCATGTAGTTGTTGCTCTTCTTACTACAGTATACAGTTACTGAGAAAGTTTCTATTAGCTGATCTTTAGAAATTTTATTAACACATGTGAAAAATTTTTAAAGAAAGAAATGGAAAATTCGGTTAATATTTTCAGTGCCCAAAATAAATTGTGAATTGTAGATGCATTTTTAAAATTTCAATTGAAAGTTATTTGGAGAAAAAAACAAAACATAACAAAGACAAAAAGAACAAAGATAACAGAAGAAAATGTTACCTGGGAAAAAAGGGAAGCAAATTGTTTTTCATGTGTCCTGAACTCATAATCATTGTTTTGTTAGATCAACAGTCACTTCAGGTAGGGGGAAAAGGTTAGTCTTGTACACGTGCTTTGTTTCTGGGTTTGTATTTGTTTTATAGTTTGATTATGTTTTGGGAAACTGTGACTAAAGCCTATTTTAACACAAGTCAGTGAATTAGACTGCATGCTTTTGTTATAATAGATACTATGTTAACACATGCGGTTCTTCATAATAATAAGGGTTTTTTTTTTCATATATTTTGAATCATTTTTTCCTGTTTTTCAGCCACTAAATGTGACCTGTGCTTATAACTGACCTTACCTATAAGTACAGTGCTATTGTCCATCCTACTTTTTTTTACTACTTTATTTTTAAATTTTACCCTCTTTAAGAATCTGTTCCAAGTGGAGAAAATCAGAGTGTGGCAGGAGGCGATGAAGAAGCAGTGGATGAATACCAAGAGTTAAATGCAAGAGAAGAGCAGGATATTGAGATAATGATGGAAGGCTGTGAGTATGCAATTTCGAATGCCGAGGCCTTTGCAGAAAGGTTGTCCAGAGAGCTGCAGGTGCTAGATGGGGTAAGCCTTTCTTGTAATCTATGATTAGTGATGTGTAGTGGATCGAGGAGACTGGTGATGTTCATATTTTACTGCCTGAGCACTTAAGCCTGGGTAGGGTGATTATTGCTGACTTCCTCTGTAAGTGCATTACCAGCTGCCCTCAGTCTTTCACTGTTCTTGTTCAAAAGACAACCATTCCTAATAGGCCAATGAAGGCAGTTGGCTGAGGTTCTGGATTTGGGGAGCTTCTTGATATGAAGTGATGGAAGTAAAAAGTAGCCAACCCGAAGCCAACTTGGGGGTTGATTCCCCCAGCCTCTGAAACACCTCAGAATAGTTCAGTACAAAAGAATAGCGTTTTTGTGGTTTGAAAAAAAAAAAAAAGGTACAGGTTAGAAAGAGAGAAATTGGGCTGAAAGAAGTGAATCATGTACCCAAAGAGAGCAAGATAGTGTGGTGAAAACAGAGAGCCAGGGGAAAAGGATGTTTGACTCCCCTGCTGAAATGTTTTGGAATAGACTCTATTCATTTGTACGCACATTTCTAAGTTTGTATCTGAATGCACATCTTTATTTATTTACTTTTTTTTAGAAAGTAAAAAGCTGCAAGTAGCACCTCCGTTGTGAGAAAAACCTAAAATGGGAACATTTGGGGTTTTTTTGTTTTGTTTAGACAAGGTATGCATTTAAGAAAAACCCTCAGAGAATAAAAAATATTCAAAGACTTAAAGAATGTTGGCCTTTTATACATGAAAGGTACAGAAGTTATGAGATTGAACTCAGGCCCAGAGATTACACGAACAGTCCAAGCTTACAAATCTATAAAACTCTCTGGAAATAAAGCCTAGAAGAGACTTCAAGATATTAAAGTAGAAATTGTCCTGGGTCAGTTCAAGCCCCACCTTTGCTGCTTGATGTCAGTGGGTCTGAGCCCTGCTGCCTTTACAGTTGGGCTGCACCTACAATTGAGTTATTATGAATAGTGTATAAAATAACACATGTGAAATTATAGCATCAACTGTACAATGATACTCTTCTAATTCCTTGCCCAAATTTTTTCCTCATATTGTGTTATCTGCCTTCTTAATGTGGCTTAGTGGTTTGTATTTTCTTTTCTAGTTAATATTGCATCTGTGTTGCAAGTCATCATATTACTTTGCAGTTTAATTTTGGATTTGAAAGCTTCCATATTTCAGGGAATTCAGAATCAATAGTCAGAATCATTTAGAAAACATTAATAAAGGGATGGTGGTTTGTTACTGCTTTGCCTCGGAAAAAAAGTAGTCCCAAATGAAAGAGAAAAGAAAGAATACCATAGAAGGAGCTATCTTATGGCAATAGGCTCTTCCACATCCTGTTAGTACAAATCATACAACAGTTATAAATTAGTTCCATGAATTCTTCTAAGACTGGCATACTACTGCTACCCTCTTGACTAAGGTATTAACATAGATGATTATGCTTTTATTTAGGGTTTTATGTAAATATTACAGAGTATAGAAAATTTTTATAGCTGATAGAGTTGGAAGAAGTATCAGAGATGACATAGTGTAATGCCACTTAATTTATAGAAATGAGAATATACCATTACTGATGATACATCATGGGGCAGAACCCTATTTGTTCGGTCTGCAGAAATATGCAATACTGAGGTATGGTCTCTAACCTTGATATAAGGGAAAGTGTACTTTCCTGAAATACTGTGTAAAAAAGTGGAATGTAAACACAAAGTGATAAATTAGATGTTTAAATGTGTATGTCAACCTTTGTTACTCTGCTGTCAAAGAGATTTATCGGTATTTCATTTTTATACCTCTTTTACACATTTGAAGAATATGAAGTATTACTTATCTTTTTAACTTTGTAGGCCAACATCCAGTCAATCATGGCCTCTGAAAAGCAAGTAAACATCCTAATGAAGTTGCTGGATGAGGCTCTAAAGGAGGTGGATCAGATTGAATTGAAACTGAGCAGTTATGAGGAAATGCTCCAAAGTGTAAAAGAACAAATGGATCAGATCTCTGAGAGCAACCACCTGATTCATCTTAGTAACACTAATAATGTAAAACTCCTATCAGAGATAGAGTTCCTTGTGGTAAGCATGATTATAAATTACCAACAATAAAAAAAAAATCTAATAATATGTAAAGCCCATTTGTAAACATTTTCTGATTTCCTTAGGAGAGCAAGGTTTAAAATACTGAAATTCCAAAGACTTAGTAATAGGATTGAGTAGCATCTTACCTGTAAATTTCCTGAAGAGTACATGTACAAACGGTGTATTTATATATATTCCAGAACCACATGGACTTGGCCAAAGGTCATATAAAGGCCCTTCAGGAAGGAGATCTTGCTTCCTCCAGGGGCATTGAGGCCTGTACCAATGCCGCGGATGCCCTTTTGCAGTGCATGAATGTGGCTCTTCGACCAGGTATGACAATAAAATCTGCCCAAGAACCTGAGACTAAGCCTGTGACTTAGTATAAAGCTTTTGACAAGAAGTACGTGGGGCAAGCGGTTTAGGGTTACATTCTTAGCTATTAAAACAAGTTTCACTTATTATCAAACATAATTCATATTAGCACTAAGAAATTTTTCATTTCAATTCCTTCTGATTGATCATCAATGACTCTGGTTAACACCAGGATTTTTCTTCAGTACTGTCCATAGAACCTAGCACAAAGTCGATGACATAAGGTTTTGCTACGCCAGCAGTTCCAAAACTTGAGTTTGCATCAGAATCACCTAGAGCAGGGGTCCCCAACCCCTGGGGCTGCAACTGGTACTGGTCCGCGGCCTGTTAGGAACTGGGCCGCGCAGCAGGAGGTGAGCGGCAGGCGAGCGAGCGAAGCTTCATCTGCTGCTCCCCATCGCTCGCGTTACCGCCTGAACCATTCCCCGCCACCACCATCCATGGAAAAATTGTCTTCCACGAAACCGGTCCCTGGTGCCAAAAAGGTTGGGGACCACTGACCTAGAAGGCTTGAGAACATACAAATTGCCAGGTGCCACCTCCAGAATCAGTAGGTCTGGGCTGAGACCTTGGAATCCATGTTTCTAACAGTTCCCAGATGATGCTGAGGCAGGACCACACTGTGAGAACCACTGTGCTATACTGTTTTTTTCCCCTTACCTTTCTTTTACAAAGCATACGAATAAACCAGTAAAACTTTGGGTTCCTCAAAACTGAAATATGGATACTGTTATAAAGGTATTCATTAAACATCGAGGAACCCTTTTTACGCATTAAATAAGTCAAAAAATGTTATGATTTCAGGCCATGACATGCTTCTGGCAGTCAAACAGCAACAGCAGCGTTTCAGTGATTTGCGAGAGCATTTTGCCCGGAGACTAGCCAGTCACCTCAACAATGTTTTTGTTCAACAGGTAATTTTATTTTATTATTAATACTGGCATGTTCCTGTAGCCTGTTTATATATATATTAACTTAAAATTTATATATATTAGCTTAAAATTAAATTCCCAGAAAAAAATTTAGTGTGTTTAATTGGGATCACAGTATATTCCTGCACACATTTCTTTGATTTTAATATTTTTAGTATTTTTAAGTTTAATATTTAATATTAAGTTTAAATATTAATATTTAATATTTTAGTAATTTTAAGTTTAATATTTTAGTATTTTTAAGTTTTAATATTTAATATGTGCATATTTGCTCATAGATGTATTTGGGGCCTCAGTGGCCTCCTTAAGGAAGACAGTCTAGTTCCTTTTAGCTAAAACTCCCTGAGTTTTAAATAACTGTGCTTACATGTTGCATATACCATTTAGACATTCTTATTTATAAAAATAAGTCCAAACCTGTTACATGTTTACTGTTTGGCTTGTTTTATTTTTCAGTATTTTGAAGTGAGAACTAGGACTTGATTCCATGTTTGAAGTGTATCATTGGCTTCGTGTACTTACATATATGAGAAAAATGACTAAGTCATTTGTAAATTCCAGTTGATTTAATCTTATATAAACCCTTTGTCTGCATTTTTATATGGAAAGGGATGTTATAATTAAGGTTGTGGCAATGATAATAATGCTAATATTATTAAGGGTATCTTAGAGGGACTTGAATAGAAGGCATTTTAATATCTGGGCATTTTAATAAATTAGGTTTCGTATATTTTTCATCTCCTTTATTTTAATAGGGTTATTGGGCAAAAAAAAAAATTGAGGGAAATTCTGTTCATCAGGAAATGCTGTCTGAAATAGTGGATTCTTATTTTGTTTTCACTTGGTAGTATTCTAAAACAATTGTATTTACTATATTTTATTTCTGATTAGTTTACTCAGGCCCTCCTTCAACTTTATAACAGGTCCTACTTTCTTTCGGTGCCTGTGAGTACATCAACTTTGGCTCCAGCTTCTTTGATTCTTCTCTTTTTTCTGTAAAGTTTACTAAACTTAACAACAGCAGAATCTTTATAGATTATAATTTACTGATTTAAGCTACCTGTTAACCATATTTATAGCAGTTTTTTAATGTTCCATAACAAAAAGTTTATTTAGGCCAAAAAAGCATTTAATCTCATTCTGCTTGCCTTTCTTCCTGTCATCCTATCACTCACTCACTTTCTCCTTCATATATTTAGAAATCATTTGCCAAGTGATTAGAGATGCATACCAGACATTTACTTGGAATAGATGAGAGGCTGATTCTGCCCTCAAGTCACTCACAGTCTAGAGAAGGGAGATATAATAGACTGATGGACTGAGGGAGGGTGTAAGTTATGATAGTGGTACTATGGGAGCATAAAGGAAGACCATCTAACTAAGCATACAAGGGGGAAATTGGGGAAGACTCTCTTAACATTTTACTTGACGTGAAAAGCATCAAGAAAAAAGTAAGCCTAGAAATCACATAGGAAATACTAATGCACATTTTTCTTACACTATTATTTAAATAATATCTATTTCTACACAGTTCCCTAGTTTTTAAAAATAATCCTGTTGACAGTGATATAGGCCACACTTGCAGATGGTACTGAAAATACTAGTCAGTAAACGATAATCCTTTCTGCACCCTTAATTGTTTGTTGTAACATGCTACTATTTATGATTTTGCTTTCTTGCCTTATAAACTAATGGCTTTGTTTAAAGTGAATGCTTCCGAGTTCTGAAAATCTAACATGTATTGTTACATGTGAGTAATGCATGTTGAAAACCAGAATGTTGCAACAACCTAGAATGTGCTGAAGAAGGTGGAAGATGGTGTCCCAAGTATAGAAAAGAGATTTTCTGTGTGTTAAATTTAATGCATTGTGTCACCTAGCAAAAGAGTTGGGAAACATGGGTATTTCTTTTCCTGGTTGTGGGACACACTAGCTGGGAAAATTTGATTACCGCATTATGGTTTATCTCTTTGTCAGTCACCAGATTTTTATTGCATGCCTGTTTTGTACTCACTGTCATCCATATATAAGAATAAGAAATGGCTCCCACCCTCAAGATGCTTGTGAGGAGGTGTTAAAAGTAATGTACTTAAAGCTCTACCGCAGTGTATACAGAGTACCTTGGAGACATTGAAGGTTCAGTTCCAGACCACCACAATAAAGTGAATATCTCAATAAAGCAAGTCACACAAATTTTTTTGTTTCCCAGTGCATGTAAAATTTATGTTTACACTATATTGTAGCCTATTAAGTGTACAATAGCATTATGTCTAACAAAAGAATGTACACACCTTAATTTAAAAAATACTTTATTGCTGAAAATTGCTAACCATCATCTGAGCCTTCAATGAGTCATGATGTTTTTGCTGGTGGGGGGGTCTTTCCTCAATGTTGATGGCACTGAGGGATCAAGGTGGTGGTTGCTGAAGAGTGGGGTGGCTATGGCAATTTTTTAAAATAAGACAATGAAGTTTGCTATAATGATTGACTTTTCCATTCCCAAACAATTTCTCTAGGGCATGCAATGCTGGTGATAGCATTTTACCACAGTAGAATTCTTTCAAAACTGGAGTCAGTCCTCTCAAATCCTGCCTCTGTTTTATCAACTAACTTTATGTAATAGCCTAAATCCTTTGTCGTCATTTCAGTAGTCTTAACAGCATCTTCACCAGGAGTAGATTCCATCTCAAGAAACCACTTTCTTTGCTCAGCCATAAGAAGCAACTCCTCATCCATTAAAATCCATTAAGTGAGATTATAGCAATTCAGTCACATCTTCAGGCTCCACTTCTAATTCTAGTTCTCTTGCTATTTCTACCACATCTGTAGTTACTTCCTGTACTGAAGTCTTGAACCCCTCCAAGTCATTCATGAGGGTTGGAATCAGCTTCTTCCAAAACTCCTGTTAATGTTGATATTTTGATCTCTTCTCATGAATCACGAATGTTCTTAATGGTATCTAGAGCGGTGAATCCTTTCCAACAGGTTTTCAGTTGTCTTTACCCAGGTCTATCAGAGGAGTCACTATCTATGGCAGCTATGGCCTTACAAAATGTTATTTCTTAAATAATAAGACTTGAAAGTCAAAATGACTCTTTGATCATGGGCTGCAGAATGGAAATTGTGTTAGCAGGCATGAAAACAACATTAATCTCTTTATACATCTCCATCAGAGCTCTTGGGTGACCAGGTGCCTTGTCAGTGAGCAGTAATATTTTAAAAGTTTTTTTTTCTGAGCAGTAGGTCTCAACAGTGAGCTCAAAGTATTCAGTAAAATATTCATGTTGTGAGCAGATGTGCTGTCATCCAGACTTTGTTGTTGCATTTTTAGGGCACAGGCAGAGTAGATTTAGCATACTTCTTAAGGACCCTAGGATTTTCAGAATGGTAAATGAGCATTGGCTTCAACTTAAAGTCACCAGCTGCATTAGCCCCTAACAAGAGAGTCAACCTGTGCTTTGAAGCTTTAAAGCCAGTCATTTACTTCTCCTCTCTAGCTGTGAAAGTCTTAGATAGCATCTTCTTCTAATAGAAGGCTGTTCCATCTACTTGAAAAATCTGTTGTTTAGTGTAGCCACCTTCTTTAATTATCTTAGCTAGATCTTCTGGATAACTAGCTTCAGCTTCTACATCAGCAGTTGTGCTTTACCTTGCACTTTTATGTTATGGAGACAGCTTCTTTCCTTAAACCTCATAAACCAACCTCTACTAGCTTCAGACTTCTCTTCTGCAGCTTCCTCACCTCTCTCAGCCTTCATAGAATTGAAGACAGTTAGGGCCTTGCTCTGGATTAGGCTTTGGCTTGTGGGAATGTTGTGGCTGGTTTGGTCTTCTCTCCAGACCACTGAAACTTTCTCCATATCAGCAATAAGGTTGTCTTGCTTTCTAATCATTCAAGTGTTCACTGGAGTAGCACTTTTAATTTCCTTCAAGAACTTTTCCTTTGCATTCACAGCTTGGCTGTTTGATACAAGAGGCCTAGCTTTCAGCCGATCTTGGCTTTCAACATGCCTTCCTCAGTCAACTTAATCATTGGTTTAAAGTGAGAGATGTGTGACTCCTCCTTTCACTTGAACACTTAGAGGCGATTATCAGAGTATTAATTGGTATAATTTCAATATTGCTGTGTCTCAAGGATTAGGGAGGCCGGAGGAGAGAAATAGGGGAATGACCAGTTGATGGAGCAGTCAGAACACACAACATATATCAATTAAAGTTCACCGTCTTATGTGGACACAGTTCGTGGTGCCCCAAAACAATTACAATAGTAACGTCAAAGATCACCGATCACAGATCACCATAACAAATATAATAATGAAAATGTTTGAAATTTTGCAAGAATTATCAAAATGTGACACAGAGACATGCAGTTAGTAAATGCTTTTAGAAAAATGGCGCCAGTACACTTGCTTGACACAGCGTTGCCATAAACCTTCAATTTGTAAAACATGCAATTTCTGCAAAGCGCAGTAAAAGCAAAGCACAATAAAATGAGATACGCTTGTATATTAATTTGTTAATTGTATAGCCACATATACATAGTATTCATATATATAAGTGCTAAAGAGGTTTAATCTAAAGTAAGTTTACTGAGGATTTAAATAGTCAGATATGGCATCACAGATTAAGACAAGTCTTGAACAGAGTTCGTGCAATGCAGTTTATAGCAAATGTATAGATATCATAATATTATAACTACGGTACAGAAGAATCCGGTGGAAATAATCTAATGACCACAACATAACAGTGATTTAAGAGCACTGATTTCTGGTCTTTTTAAAATTCACACATCAATAAAAGTAAATTTGGAGACTGACCAAGTCACCAATTTATTTTACGAAGTAAAAACCTTAAAAAAGAAATATCTCCATCTGCTTTCACTATCGTTTTATTTTTAAAATGACATTTGGTACTAAAAGAAAAGGAAGAACATAATTTCAGACTTTCTAAATTAATACATTTACCTTTATGAGAAACTGGCTCCCATCCTTTTCTTGTTTTCTTATTGCTGCAGGCCAGTGAGAACATCTTCACATTTGGGAATCACTGATTCAGAGCACACTCTCTGTGATACAACTTTCACAGTAATACTTCCACATAGCTATATTTTAATGAAACTTGAAATGTGTCTTTAATATTCACTTCTTACTGTAACATAAGAGCAATATTTTTAACAGTTGGCAAAAATTTTTTGGCTCTTAGATCTTCTTACACACTCAGCTTCTATTGAAATAATAGACTCTTACCCATAACTTACACATTTACTAGGGATTCATGTATCTAGAAATATATTCATCTGGGGGAATCAGACCAGTTACACTAATTAGGATTCTGATATTGGAAGCAGGCAATCAAATTAAGGCTAATAAAATTGAGGAAATATTTGCAAAAGGGATATGTCCTTGTAAAAAATTTTTTGGTTTTTTGAAAGATTTGTCTTGAAAGGATAACTGTTCCCTGCCCCTTTTCCCCCTTTGGTTCTACAGAGACCTCATGATTCTGTGCTCCACCTTTAGCAGCATGATAAGACCAGTTATGCACTGAACTAAAAGTACAGCCAGGAAAAAACTGAAGTTGTGGGAGGTTTTGCTCTGTGCTTAAATTTGGAAATTTTTCTTTCAACATATGTTTACAGAAACATTATATAGCAAAATAAAACCTGTGTAATAAACCAGCAATATTCAGTTCATGCCACAAAAATTATTTCCTTAAGCACATTTCACAAATGTGCTAAACATAGGTTGATGTGGTTCTAAACATAGGTTGATGTGGTTAAAAACTTAGAAAGAACTATGATTACTTAAGATCGGTATTCATGATGTTTGTTGAAACTTTGCTCGTATTTTCTTTTTCCTTTAAGAAAATAAAAATAAACATGCCTTAACATAGAAAGAGTTCCCAAATCTTGAAAATTTGTTCAGTATTTAACATGAATGTGTCATTTCTGTTAGAAGGTCAGTAAAGCAAAGTGGTTAAGAGTGTGGATGCTGGAGCCAAGTTTCCTGGATTCCAAATCCTGATTCTGCTGCCTGGGTGACCTTGGGCAAGTTAACCTCTTTGTGCCATCTTAGTTGCCCTATCAAATGAATGGGGGTAATAAAAATACCTACTTCATAGGGTTGTTATGAGGATTAATGTGTTGTTATATGCTCAGCACTTAGAACAGTGCTTGGTTTTAGTAAAGTGTTCGAAATTAGCTAATTGTATTATAAATTCTAGTTATATGTATATGTATATATATTATATATACATTATATATTATATTAATATATATTATATATTATAATACATATTATTATATTATAATAATATTATATATTGCATATACACACACACTAATGAAAATTTGTAATTCACTAAGTTTTTAGAAAACATATTTGTCTTAGCTTAATTTGGAGAAAATCTAGTATATTATTTTAAAATTATGTTAATAATAGGGTTTTGCTATTTTTTAAATGAGGAGAAAAGTAGTCTGCAGAGTTATTGTAAGGATTAGAATTTATATATATAAAGAACCTAGCATGGTAGTAGGCATTCAGTAAATTCTTATTGTTACTAATTTATTTATCTATAATAAGAAACTTTAAACAATGTCTTAATTTTAAAAATATATAAAGAATAAAATTCTTAGCACATTTGATTTCTAGATGTGATCATTTTCTATATTTTTTTAGAATTTGTTTTATTTATTTTCTTTATTTTTTTTGGCTGCGTCGGGTCTTAGTTGTGGCATGTGAGGTCTTTGTTGAGGCATGCGGGCTCTTCGTTGTGGCACGCAGGCTTCTCTCTAGTTGTGGCGTGAGGGTTTTCTCTCTCTAATTGTGGCGCACGGGCTCCAGCGCACATGGGCTCTGTAGTTGTGGCGTGCAGGCTCTATAGTTTGTAGCACATGGGCTCTCTTGTTGAGGTGCACAAGCTCAGTAGTCGCGGCACACTGGCTTATTTGCCCAGCGGCATGTGGGATCTTAGTTTCCCTACTAGGGACTGAACCCGCGTCCCCTGCATTGGAAGGTGGATTCTTTACCACTGGACCACGGGGCAAGTCCCTCTATATTAGTGATTGAACTAAACAATTTAAGTATTTGATTTTCCTGTTTCCTATAGGTATTTTGGAACCATTTTCTCTAAAATCTTTCTGTTAACACTAATAACATTTAATCTATCTTAATAGTAATAGTTTGAAGGTAATGATGTTCTTTATATCAGAGTGAATTTTCAAATGATGGTGATCTTTAAAATGCTGTTTGCAAAAGAAAGCTTTGAATAGTAATATATGTGAAAGATCTTTGTAAACTGTAAAATTCTCTATAAATGTTAACTCTTCCATTTTGCAGGAGAGGCAAAGGTTTTTAATTGAAGAGCTTTCCTGACATTAAATTAAATAATATAACTTAACATGTAATGGTCTGAGTACACAGTTGTAGAAGAACATAAACAGTGATTTTGAGTCTTAAGTCATTGAGAAAAATTAATGAGGAAGATTGGGATAATGAAAAGATATCTAATATTGTTATTAATAAAGACAGAATGTTTGAAAAACATTTATAAGCTATAACAGTTTTGTCAAATTTTCTTTGCTTTTAGTCAGTGTAACTAGTTAAAACACAATTTGGAGACCTTAGCAGACTTAAAACTATAATATCTATTTATGCTTTAGTATATGATGTCTGTGATTTAATGGAATCCCAGTCATCCTTCTGATGTGGCCATTAGAAAACATTTCTGTAATGTAATGTTTGTATTGATTGACCTTTGGCAATTTTTGAGTCTGGTTAAAATGATTTTGTTTGACATGTTTTTAAAAGAAAACAGAAGTGAGACTCAGATGACTAAGGTTCAGATTCTAGCTTTCCTCCTCTGTGACCTGTGCAAATCACTTAACTCTTTGAGTCAATTTGTTCTTCAATTTTTCTATTGGATCAGATGATCTACTAGTTCTATATACTCTAAAACAGAAGTCAGGAAGCATTATCTGTCTCAGGCTGTTTGAAAACTTACTAATTTATATAAGTCATGTCAAGGATGAAAAACAAAATCATATTTTTATTTGCTTAACAAATCATTGGAAAAATTAAAATTACACTATTATTAGGGGTTATCCTGGAAAGCCCAGGTTATAGTCATCTGTAGTCCTTCCTAGTTCCAAAATTCTATATCCTATATGTTTTCATCTGTTGCTTTAAATATTGTAGACTCCAATGGAAATACCATAGATGTAGACAATTTGTTTTGAATGACTTCCCTATTTGCTGTGTTTCTTAATACAGTTTGTATCATGATATTTATTTGCTTAGTAAATTGTAAAATGATATGGGAGAGGCAAGCTTGATTAAAACATTCATTCTCAAAAAAAAAAAAAACCATTCATCTCAACTCCTTTAGAAGATAAAACAAGTAGTTGATTTATCAGAGAAACCATTCTTGTGTGTTTATGACTGTTTTATGGTGGTGGTGTTCAGTTCACATACACAGGATGATAAAAGAAGCCAAGTAAGTACTCAGTTCTTATTTTTGTATGTGCTGTTGGTTTTGCTTGGCCATATTTGATCACTGTTTAGAATTTTTAGTTACAACAATGTTTCTTTATACTGTCAATGATATTTATTTACTTACTTACTCATTCTAGGGCCATGATCAGAGTTCAACTCTTGCTCAGCACTCTGTTGAACTGACTTTACCTAATCATCATCCATTTCATAGAGACTTGCTCCGATATGCCAAGCTGATGGAGTGGCTAAAGAGTACCGATTATGGAAAATATGAGGGACTAACAAAGGTATGGATTTGATGCCAGTTACTGAATATAGAGCATAATCTTTTAGAATCAAGAGGCCATGTGTTCAGTTCCCCAGGTGACATTTGAAATACTATTGTTTATTCTTAGCAAAGTAGGAAATAATTGAATTTCTAAGTGCTCATTAGCCAGGGAGAACATTTATTTACTTGGGTGGAGAAGAGCTAGATTTTGAACTTCCAATATAATGTAGTTTAGGCCATACTGTAGCCTGAAGCATCATTCAGTTTAGTTAAATGCTATAATTATTTCCTGAGTTTCTTTATATACAATATAGAAACTAGGGAGTATGAAGATGCTGTAAGTGAGACATTTGCCCTCTAAGAATCTATAATCTGTTCTTTTAAGCAAGTGCAGTGTGCCTCTTTATTAAGCAAACATTCCGCTCTTCTAGGCACACAGAAACATGGGTATTTCTATTCCTGGTTGTGGGACAACTGGGAAGAGCAATTATAATTAAAACAATCAGCAAAAAATTAAGTGCTAAACTGGAAATGAGTTTAAATATGTGGCAGTTTAGAGAAGGGAAATCCGTGACCGGAAGCCACGGGGGAAAACTTAATGGAAAACATTGGACTTGAATTGACTTTTAAGTAATGAGTGGAAGTAAATTAGCCAGAAATAAGAGGAAGGGCATTCCAGGGATGAGGAGCAAGATGTGCAGACAAAAGTGGGAAAATATGCCCTTTTCCCAGGACTATAAGAAGGCAAGCCTGATTAAAGCAGAAATTCCATATTCTGGAAGAGTGAGAAGTTAGGTTAAAAAATCTGAGCCTTGAGACCTAACAGTATTCTTCACACATGGGAAAAGCCTAGATGGGGGAAACTAATTTAGAACTTAATGTAATAACTGAAATGAAATGAAATCTTGAACCAGAAAGATGATAATAGGCATAGAGAATATAAACCAAAAGAGAGAATCCAAAGACAAGGGACAGGATGATGCCAAACTTGCTAGACTTGGAGATTAGAAGAACAGCGGTATATACCACTGACTAAATGTCAGCAAGTGGACAAGATAAGAGTCATTCATATATTCATTCAGCAAATGAATTGAGCACCTGTTATGTGCTAACACTGTGGTAAGCGCTAGAGATGTAGCGCTGAAGGAAGTAGGTGAACACTTGCCTGTTCAGAGTGCGTATGCTGGTGGAGAAGGACTGACACAAAGGTCAGTTGTATAGCCTGTTGGAAGGTACTGCTGAGGACTCTAGAGAAAATAAAGCAGGGAATGCCAGGACGTCAGAAAGGTTTGCAGTTTCAAAAAGGATGGTCAGAGGTGTCATGAGAAGGTGACATTTGAGCACAGATTTTAAAAATAAGGAGGGGTGAGCAGTGGGAGTTTCTGGGGAAAGCTTTCCCGGCACAGTGCAAGTGCGCCAAGGCAAGAGCAGCCTGGAGCACTTGAGGAGCGGCGAGGAGGCCAGTGTAGTTGGAGAACAGCAAGCCAGGTTCAGGATTAGAGGGGCAGGTGGGAGAGGTAAGGTGGGTGTGGCAGGGCAGATCTGGAAGGGACTGTGCACCACTGTAAGGATTTGGCTTTTACTTTGGGGGAGATGGGGGAGTGGTGTTGGTGCGCTTTGAGTAGTGGAATGACACGATCTGACTTAGATACATGGCCGTCGTAGCAGGAACCCATGGGTTCAGTACTCTACTGTTGTGTGTTGTTTTGTTTTGTTTTGATTCAGCAGAATTCTGATTTGGAGATAGCTTAAAGAAAAGTATTTGCATTACTGGAATCTTTGCCTTTTGAAGTTTTAAGAGGATTAATATTTTAGATAATTAAACATTGTTACATCTCCTTAAGAGTTTTGTGCCAACAAGTGCTTTGTCCCCTAGTGA
Source organism: Balaenoptera physalus (assembly GCF_965194825.1). NCBI lineage: Eukaryota > Metazoa > Chordata > Mammalia > Artiodactyla > Balaenopteridae > Balaenoptera > Balaenoptera physalus. Next base: position 74,848,820 of record NC_138884.1, on the reverse strand, counting down.
GTATTCAAATGAGTAAAACACTCAATAAGCTTTTTCCTAATTGTGTTCTCAGTGAGTATTATTGCCCTATCTTTATATATAATGTATTCATGAATGTAATTTAAAGTGAAGCAACGTGACGATAGCCAATCTAGCACTGAATTATGGAATCATTCTCTGCTCACAGTATAGTTTCAATTGACAATATTAATGTGCTTTTTTTAAATGAAATTGACTTATTTCCCAGGAATATTACTTGATCCTGTGTTTTGAACTTTTGACAGACCATGTATTTTATGCCTCATAATCTAATTTGGTAGCCGAAGTGTTTTCATAAACAGGATTTTATTAAAAAGAAAGAAGGAGGAAGAAAGGAGTGAAAGAAGGAAACAGACTAAACCAGTGTTTCTTTAGTAAGAAATGATAATTAAATCCAGGTACTATTTGCACTTGGTTGGGTGTACACAGCTCACACTTTTCTGGCAGGACCAGGAAATGCCTGTTTTAAATTCTTGAGGGATAAGAATCACTAGACCCTGCCCCAACTCTACTTATGGCTGAATCTAAGCAAAGCCCTGATGTTTGGTATACATAATTAGAGCTTAAGGAAAATAGAGGTGCCTTGGTCATGTAATGAGCTCTGCTGTCAGAGTCCTTCCTTCCCAACTGTGGCCCTGGGTTATGCATGTAGGGCAATTCATAATGGAGATGGTCCATCCATGCTTAGGTAGGAAATGAGCTTTCCTCTCCTAATAGCCCCCTGAGGTTGGCAGTCAGTCTTGAAGATTGCTCGGACATCTTCTCTTAACCGCAGTTTTACGTTTGTGGAATTTTCTTTTTGTGTAAAGAGAAAGTAAAACACGGAGTTATCTGTAAGGCTCTACAGTCAGCACAAAATAAAGTTGAAAACACTGCCTGAAATAACAATATTTATATTCATAATATTTAAATTTTAAGTAAGGTGCTGTATACAAGGTGCTAGGAAGAATACATACTCACAGTGAGAGATATCTGTCAGAATTTGGTAAATGAATGAACTGAGAGTCACACCTGTCTGTGGCCTTTCCCACCAGTGAATTCTCTTGAGGACCTGGGGGAAGCTATTCAGTCATTTGAATTGCATTGAAAACGAAGATGATTTTCAGTAGTCTGCTCAAATCACTGTTTGCAAAATGCCAAAATAGCTGTTTTGAAACTGTTTAAATTGCTTGGGTCATAATGTGCTCTTTAAACAATTTGGGTATTGGAATGCAGTCTGTAATATTGAGTGATTTGAGTAGAAACCACTAATGAAGATTTTATGAATTGTAAGAAGCTAATTTCCCATTTGTCAGTCCTTTACAATGATTTGCAGTGATCAATATTGTTATGAGAATTTAAACTTGAAAAAATGAGATGCTGAAAAGGTGAAACAGCCCAATGAAATAGGAATAATTTTAGAGTATATTTTAATTTATATTTCCTTTTAAAGTTACCCAAAGATCACAGGAGAGAATTTCCTGTTTGACTAATTTTCTTACAGAGACTGTGTGGGAATGTATATGGCCTACAGATTGAAAAAAGCAGGATCTGTATTATGTTTTATCCAAAAATTGTTTTATAAGGATATATCTATAAAATATCTAAAAAGAAATCAGTGGTGGACTATGAGTCAGTATACAAACATTTAAATAATGTATACCTTTGAAAGGTGCACCTGATGTTTAAAGCAAAGTAAACCTGCTCTAAAACTGGGTATGTTAATTTGAAATAATAAAGGAAGTTGAAGCGTAGATTCCATAATAAATTTAAAAGAATAGCTAGGTACAGCAGTTTTTCTGCTATGGATTTATTTAAATTTAGTGAAACTCTACATATGGCATTTAACTTAGGACTTGGAAAAATACATGGTCTCCCACTGTTGAAGAATCTTTTGTAAGGGTATAAGATGTTTTTATGTGATGATAAGCAAATATGATGAAGAAATGAGTTTGCATGTTAAATAATAGACTTTTTCATTTGAACTAGATTAAATTAAATTTGCTTTTTAAAAAATAAATTATTTAATTATGAAAACTGTAAGATGTATTAATTAAATTCTTGTTGAAAGTAACCTATTTGGGGGTAATGTAATACCCTATGCTGGCAAGGTATGGTAAAACTCAGTGTATTCCTTCGTTGCCATTGACACTGTCGATTGGTCTAATCGTTTTTAAAGCAACATGGCAATATGGAGGAAGAGTTATAAAGATTCCCTTATTCTTTGGCACTGTAATTCCACCCTTAGGAAATTATTCCAAGGAAACAATTCATTAGAGGTGAAAAGCTTATTGTAACATTGTCTATCATAGCAAAACATTGAAACCACTTAAGTGGCCTGTGTTAGGAGATTGGTTTACTGAATTGTGGCACATCAACAAAGCGTAATACTGTGCAGTCATTAGAGTGTGAGACTGGAGAAACATAATTGCTGTAACCCAAATACCCTATACAGTATGATTGTAACTATATTTAAAATATGTGAAAGGTAATACGTAAAAATGAAAATGTGTGATTATGTTCAACGTCGTATTTTTGTAAATTCTTAATGTTATGATGTGTTTAATTTTTTTAAAGGACAGAAAATAGCCTTCTTTTTATATCCTATGAAATGCATCAAAATTTTAAGAGCACATGTAGAGAAAAAACGTAGGGACACCAAGTGGGGAAAGCCGGGATGCGGGGTGGGGGGGTGATGAATTGGGAGATCAGGATTGACATATATACACTAATACGTATTAATAAGAACCTGCTGTATTAAAAAAAATAAAATAAAATTCAAAAAAAAAATTTTAAGACCACAATATTCAAAACAAGCACAAAGGACTGGGGGAGGGGGTTGAAAAATGGAAGTTGTTATGTTTGTTTTATTAATAAGAAGTATGTGTTACTTTTCTTTTTAAGAATTACATGGATTATTTATCACGACTCTATGAGAGAGAAATTAAAGATTTCTTTGAAGTTGCAAAGATCAAGATGACTGGCACAACTAAAGAAAGCAAGAAGTTTGGTAAGCTTAGGCACCTCAGTCAGTCCCTTGTTTTCTATTCTATTAAAAATGGTTTTATTTTTATTTATGACAAATAATTCTGAGACTTTTTAGGCAAAGTGGAAGGAGATACAGTAGAATTAATGAAAGAATAAATCTAATGCATTGGTTTAATTTATAGGTATTTCATAGAAAAAATATTTATGTCTGTAAATACATTTTTTACTAATTAAAATTCTACAGTATGTGAATCTGACAGCAATTGTGTATTCGTGCTATGTTTAAAAGTACAGTTAGCCTCATATCCGCAGCTGTGCAACCCATAGATATGGAGGACCACCTATGGGACTTGAGCATCCATGGATTTTGATATCCACGACGGGTGCTGGAACCAACCCTGCACAGTAACCGAGGGACAACTATGTATATTCATAGGAGAAGCAGTTGACCAGAAAATGAAGTGCAGTCTGGTAGAGAAAAGAACTAAACTAAGAGACACATGTTGAAAGTTCAGTTTCTGATTTCCTAAAAGACCTTTCATAACAGTTGGAGGCAAGTCTGTGATCTCTTAAGTCATTGCTCTCCACAGGGAAGTGAAAGTGATTCCTGGCTTCTTACTTCTCACTGGCTATTTTGAATCAAAAAAGGTTTTAAGTGTTTTCTCCCCTGCCAAGGGGCTATAAAAATGTCACCAAAATTTATCCTGTAATTATACCTTATTTTTCCAAAGAGATATTTTTGAAACAAGTTGGTTTTTGTTCCTTCTAAATATGTTAAACAGACAAAAACATGATTTTAAAGGATAACCAGTGAAAGTATCAAGTTGCGAGGAAGTGATTTGCCGAGGCCACATTCTGCTCTTGCATGTACCCATCTCTGGACTTCCTTTTGGATGGAGTTCTGTGCCTACTCAAGTCAAAACCTGGCCTTAAATGGCTACAGTGTGTACTCAGTGTGTCTGCATAGCTCCCCTTTAGAACCATGAGTTTAGCATTTGCTTGTTGAAAGGAGCCTATGCCCTAAGCAACTTCCGTAATCAGGAGATAGGATTGAAATTGATAGCTCATCTTTCCATTCTTTTCTTTAGGACAAAGAAGACTATCTTTAGTGGGTAATTATTTTGTGATTCACTGGTTTGTGGGTTTTTTTTTTTTAAATCCAACACTAATATATTGATGATACTAGTCCAGATTTTTTAAATGGTTTGAATTTGTGTACAAATGTATTGATTACACTTTGGTAAAGACACTGATAAGAATCTTGGGACAATAGGCTTTTGGAAACAGAAATGCTAACTCATCCTAAAGGTTAATTGTTCTTAAAAAGCAGTGTGTTTATATCCTTGTTAATGTTTCACCATGGGTATGTTATACTTTTTTTTTTTTAGTAAATGACATATTAATACAGTTACATGTTTAATGTTTTCATTTAGTATATTTGTCACCACTTGTTAGTGAACCATTTTATTTTGAGAGAACTCTTCTACAGTGAAAACTGAAGTAAAAGAGAAATCTTTCTAAAATTATCTCCTCAGGAGGTTATTAATGCCGATATCATAATAGCTTATCAAGCCTAAGATTCTCATTGAGATAAATGACATAATAGAAATCTAATTTAAATCAAGTATAATAGTATCTTAATGGTATCATTGCATTAACCTGAAATGTTTTTTCTTTTCTTACCCCTTGAGAAGTTCTTAAATTATCTTGTTAAAAATTATTTTTAATTAACCTAATACAAGATACAGAAGATACTTTTATAGTTCTAAAACAGTGTTAAAATTATCTCTCTTCTATGTATCTATTAAATAATAAGGAATAGGAGAGTAATTTGTAACAGTTGATGTAATCAAAAAAATTATAGTTTCTATTACTTTGATATTATCAGTTACAAGAGAAGAAAAACTAAATAATAATTCAGAAGATAAAAACGGTTTTGTTCATCTTTGAAGATCTAACTTGTTAGTCAACATTTAAAAATAAATTTCAAGTTAAATACAAATGGCTTAAGAAGTTCTTAAATAGGTAGAATGTAAACTTTCTAAAGGTATCTTTTCAGTGATTTAAATTATGTTTAAATTAGTTTTTAGTAGTAATTATAATTAAAAGGGACACCTAAAATTTTGGGAAGATAACTTTTCAATGAATTTAAGTAATTATGAATAAAATTTTAATTTGTTTTGTTTTTGACTTGCTCTGAAAATGCTGGGTCACAGATACTAATACGAGTAGAAAGTCAGATTGAATGTATTTTACCAAAGGAAATTGTGTAGTCAATATATAGTCATGGAGATTCAGGGGAATTCTCTCTTTTTCAGTCACTCTTGATTCAAGTCTTTAACGTCTACTTAGTTCAAATAATTTAAAATAATGTTAAAATGCCAGTAAAGTTCTTTTTCTTTGTGATAAGGTCTTTTTGTAGGTCTGCCTTTTTTGATCTATAGGTTTACTTTGATATCCTCAAAGGTGTGGAATTTCCCCCCCAAGATTGATACTTTGGTGTTTTGTTTTCCCTTTGTATTCTACAGATGTACTTAATGAAAAGGCAGGAAAACAAAATTTAGTAATTATTTTTCAAATTGCTTGTTTTTTTTCTTTCTGCAGCTGAGAAAGACACAGATACATATATTATTTAAGCCCATTAACATATACATTTACATAATTACTTCCTCATATTTATAATCCAAAATTTAAAATTGATATGCCAGAAACATTTTTTCATTGTTTCTCCACTAAATTAAGAAATCTTGTTGATTCCAAAGGGAGTCTTGAACGCAAGACTGAATTCAATCCTGACTGGAAGATTCATTCAATAAATGTTTATTAATTACCTATTATATAATAAGCACTGCTAGGTACTGAGAATCCAGCAATGAGCAAAGACCCTACCCTCTGGAAGCTTATAGTCTAGCAGGAATTATTTAAAGATATTTAAAAGTTTACCAGCATATTGGTGCTTGTTGATGATAATATACACTTTTTATGAGCCCCAAATGGGGCACTACTAGTAACTCTGTATTCTTTATTGACTACTAAAAAAAAAATATATATATATATATATATATATATAAAGCATTAGGCTTTGCTCTGGAATTGGTGAACTTAGTAGAGTGACACCTTAAGGCCACCAGAAGGTACTAGTCAGGATGGCCAGCTAGTAGCTCCAGCACATCCCTCCTTGCTTGCCACTTTAATGTCCAGCCTTATTGTTTCATATTCCCTTGAGCTTTGAGTAGCCAAGGCTGGGAAGATTCACATGTCTCTGGTGTGGCAAGTTAGTAGTTCATACTTGGGATTTTGCCTTGAAGTTTGGCAGGAATAGTGACAGTTGACACATTGTTTTCTAGTTTTTAAATATTTCTAGATTAGAGTTATATTCTTTAATTTTCTGTTTCATTCTATAATTTCTTTCTTTGCCTTTCAGATTAACTTCTAATTTGGGTTTAGAATGTTTCACAAGATGATCTCTACAATTGATCTAATAAATATTAGAGAGATTTTAGATAAAAGAAATGCCAGATGACCCTAAAAGAGCTCCAGTTCCTGCATTAAACCTGTTCCCTCAGCTTTACCCTTCCATCTACCCATCTCCTAATAATTAGTATTTTGATACATACCTTTCATTCTAGGTGTTCACAAAACCAGTTTAAGTTTCTTAGTAGTTCAGGTTGTTATTCTAAAATGGTTTTAAAGCCTCACTTGTATAATGTTCTATCAGATGGAGTATACAATTATTTAGTGCAGTGGAGATTCTTTTCAGGAGCTTTCAGTGAATACAAGAGTGTTAATGCATTTAAAGTCTAAATCTACAACTTCATCCTGATAAATTTTCACTGTATTAAATTATTTACTTGAACTCTGTTTTCTTCAGAAACCAAAACTTGCAAATATAGTCTTTAAATTTAAGTACATCAGCTCAATAAACGTTAAAAAAAATCATTTAAAAGTGTGGGGGAGGCTTACAGATGTAGATATTTTTACCTGAATATTTACATAAAACAGTACATTAAAAGACTAGTAAAGTTTTTTCCCTCATATAATTTTTCAAACAGTAGCTGACCAACTAAACATACGTTGCATCTCTCGTTACTTGATGCTCATGGTTCTTTGCATGTGTCTTTTAAACTAGAGCTTTAACTTCCTCTTGTGCATGGTTTGTGCAAATTGCAGTTTATTAACTTGTCTTTGTCTTTGATGCTTGCAACCTAATCCATCACAGCTACACTGCCTCGAAAAGAAAGTGCTGTCAAACAGGAAACAGAGAGTGAGTATGCTTAGTGTATTAGTAGGTATTCTCAATGCATGTTTGTTTAATGTCTAGAAATTAGTTATTTTTCTTGAAAAAAGTTACACCAAAAATACTGATTTCTCTGAGTTGCCAGGTATTGGTGAAAGAAAACCAACATGATGGTAGTGGTATGACTACATCCAAGAAATACATAATATAGTTAAAAATATTTGGTGGGTAGTCAGAAATTTATGAAAAGTCTTAACCATTATACTTTTGTTTTCAGGCTGTGTTTAGAAACTATAAAAATTCTTGTAGATATGGTCAGATTTTGCATAATGAAACCAAAGTTTATCTCTAATTGTCCTTATATCTTTTTATCACTTCTTATATCATTTGTCCCTCCTGACCATCAGCAAATAATACAGGTTAGCTGAGAAATATTCAAGAAGAATAAAATGTTTTTATTGTTTAAATTTAATTCTAGTAAAAATATCACATTTTCTTGTAAATGGACTCTTTTAATTCTTTTATGTATGTAGGACATATTGTTCTCATTTTTCCCCATGGCTACGATAGATACCTTTGTTTATACCTAACCTCACATGTCCCATATTAATATACTTAATGATGGAGGAAACCTGCACAGGCCTCTTAGATAGCCTCATCCACTGGAGGTCAGACAGCAGAAGCAAGAAGAACTACAATCCTGCAGCCTGTAAAACAAAAACCATATTCACAGAAAGATAGACAAGATGAAAAGCCAGAGGGCTATGTACCAGATGAAGGAACAAGATAAAACCCCAGAAAAGCAACTAAATGAAGTGGAGACAGGAAACCTTCCAGAAAAAGAATTCAGAATAATGATAGTGAAGATGCCAGAAAAAGAATTCAGAATAATGATAGTGAAGATAATCCAGGACCTCGGAAAAAGAATGGAGGCAAAGATGGAGAAGATGCAAGAAATGTTTAACAAAGACCTAGAAGAATTAAAGAACAAACAGAGATGAACAATACAATAACTGAAATAAAAACTACACTAGAAGGAATCAATAGCAGAATAACTGAGGCAGAAGAACGGATAAGTGACCTGGAAGACAGAATGGTGGAATTCACTGCTGTAGAACAGAATAAAGAAAAAAGAATGAAAAGAAATGAAGACAACCTGAGACCTCTGGGACAACATTAAAGGCAACAACATTAGCATTACAGGGGTCCCAGAAGGAGAAGAGAGAGAGAAAGGACCCGAGAAAATATTTGAAGAGATTATAGTCGAAAACTTCCCTAACATGGGAAAGGAAATAGCCACCCAAGTCCAGGAAGCACAGCGAGTCCCATACAGGATAAACCCAAGGAGAAACACACCGAGACACATAGTAATCAAATTGGCAAAAATTAAAGACAAAAATTATTGAAAACAACAAGGGAAAAATGACAAATAACATACAAGGGAACTCCCATAAGGTTAACAGCTGATTTCTCAGCAGAAACTCTACAAGCCAGAAGGGAGTGGCATGATATACTTAAAGTGATGAAAGGGAGAAACCTACAACCAAGATTACTCTACCCAGCAAGGATCTCATTCAGATTCAATGGAGAAATCAAAAGCTTTACAGACACACAAAAGCTAAGAGAATTCAGCACCACCAAACCAGCTCTACAGCAAATGCTAAAGGAACTTCTCTAAGTGGGAAACACAAGAGAAGAAAAGGACCTACAAAAACAAACCCAAAACAATTAAGAAAATGGTCACAAGAACATACATATCGATAATTACCTTAAATGTGAATGGATTAAATGCTCCAACCAAAAGACACAGGCTTGCTGAATGGATACAAAACCAAGACCCATATATATATATATGCTGTCTACAAGAGACCCACTTCAGACCTAGGGACACATACAGACTGAAAGTGAGGGGATGGAAAAAGATATTCCACGCAAATGGAAATCAAAAGAAAGCTGGAGTAGCAATACTCATATCAGATAAAATAGACTTTAAAATAAAGAATGTTACAAGAGACAAGGAAGGACACTACATAATGATGAAGGGATCAATCCAAGAAGAAGATATAACAATTATAAATATATATGCACCCAATATAGGAGCACCTCAATACATAAGGCAACTGCTAACAGCTGTGAAAGAGGAAATTGACAGTAACACAGTAATAGTGGGGGACTTTAGCACCTCACTTACACCAATGGACAGATCATCCAAAATGAAAATAAATAAGGAAACAGAAGCTTTAAATGACACAATAGACCAGATAGATTTAATTGTTATTGATAGAACATTCCATCCAAAAACAGCAGATTATACTTTCTTCTCAAGTGCGTATGGAACATTCTCCAGGATAGATCACATCTTGGGTCACAAATCAAGCCTCAGTAAATTTAAGAAAATTGAAATCATATCAAGCATCTTTTCTGACCACGATGCTATGAGATTAGAAATGAATTACAGGGGAAAAAACATAAAAAACACAAACACATGGAGGCTAAACAGTACGTTACTAAATAACCAAGAGATCACTGAAGAAATCAGAGGCAATCAAAAAATACCTAGAGACAAGTGACAATGAAAACACGACGATCCAAAACCTATGGGATGCAGCAAAAGCAGTTCTAAGAGGGAAGTTTATAGCTATACAAGCCTACCTGAAGAAACAAGAAAAATCTCAAATCAACAATCTAACCTTAAACCTAAAGGAACTAGAGAAAGAAGAACACACAAAACCCAAAGTTGGCAGAAGGAAAGAAATCATAAAGATCAGAGCAGAAATAAATGAAATAGAAACAAAATAATGGCAAAGATCAATAAAACTAAAAGCTGGTTCTTTGAGGAGATAAACAAAATTGATAAACCATTAGCCAGACTCATCAAGAAAAAGAGGGAGAGGACTCAAATCAATAAAATTAGAAATGAAAAAGGAGAAGTTACAACAGACACCACAGAAATACAAAGCATCCTAAGAGACTGCTACCAGCAACTCTATGCCAATAAACTGGACAACCTGGAAGAAATGGACAAATTCTTAGAAAGGTATAACCTTCCAAGACTGAACCAGGAAGAAATAGAAAATATGAACAGACCAATCACAAGTAATGAAATTGAAAGTGTGATTAAAAATCTTCCAACAAACAAAAGTCCAGGACCAGATGGCTTCACAGGTGAATTCTATGAAGCATTTAGAGAAGAGCTAACACCCATCCTTCTCAAACTCTTCCAAAAAACTGCAGAGGAAGGAACACTCCTAAACTCATTCTATGAGGCCACCATCACCCTGATACCAAAACCAGAAAAAGACACTACAAAAAAAGAAAATTACAGACCAATATCACTGATGAATATAGATGCAAAAGTCCTCAACAAAATACTAGCAAACAGAAGCCAACAACACATTAAAAAGATCATACTCCATTATCAAGTGGGATTTATCCCAGGGATGCAAGGATTCTTCAATATATGCAAATCAATCAATGTGATACACCATATTAACAAATTGAAGAATAAAAACTATATGATCATCTCAATAGATGCAGAGAAAGCTTTTGACAAAATTCAACACCCATTTATGATAAAAACTCTCCAGAAAGTGGGCATAGAGGGAACCTACCTCAACATAATAAAGGCCATATACGACAAACCCACAGCAAACATTTACATTGGCGCAAACATTTACATTGGGCGATTGGGATTGACATGTATACCCTGATGTGTATAAAATGGATGACTAATAATAACCTGCTTTATAAAAAAATAAAATTTAATTTAAAAATTAAAATATATATATATAGTTAATGATGTATGTATTATATTTTAGTTGTATTTTAAATATAACAAATTTTCAAGGTGTTTTTTTTTCTCTTCATTTTGTTTAGTTTTTAAAGAACTGTAATCAGTTCACTTACTGTAAAAGCAGAGTTTCTGGGTTCAGGGGTGTATTAAAGTTGAATAGTGTGTAATTGACTTTTTTGGTAGGGCAAGAATAATTTGATATGGTTCCACCTAATGTGTTGATTTGAGGTGGAGGTGAGTAATACTGGGATATGGCAGTTTTTTTCAGAAATATAACCGTCATGTTAACTAGTACACTAGAGGGTCAGTGACTTTCATCCATATTCATGTCGTTTGAGTGGGAAAGAAATCCTCATCTACTTTAGTCTACAGAAATCATCAGGCAGCTTAATCTTTATGGTGAGACTGGTCGGGGCATAATGTGATCTTTAAGATCTTGTTCAGTCCTATTCTATGATTCTGTATAGTTTCACTGCTCTTTACAGTATGTTCAGGAATAGGACACAAATGTTAATGAAAGAGGACAGCCTACAATCTGTCCCATGTGGTAGATTTGTGCCCTAACTAATATGAGCCCCAGAAGACCAAGACAGTAGAAGATAACCCTCATTTATGCTATGGATCTTTTATTCATGAAGGTCACAACTTTTAAAGTTTTATTATTTCTTAGGTCTTCATGGAAGTTCCGGTAAATTAACTGGATCTACTTCTAGTCTAAATAAACTCAGTGTTCAGAGTTCAGGGAATCGCAGATCTCAATCATCTTCCTTGTTGGATATGGGAAACATGTCAGCCTCTGATCTCGATGTTGCCGACAGAACCAAATTTGATAAGGTAAAATAAAATAACAAGTACTTCTTTTTTTTTTTGGCTGTGTCGGGTCTTCGTTTCTGTGCGAGGGCTTTCTCCAGCTGTGGCAAGCGGGGGCCACTCTTCATCGCGGTGCGCGGGCCTCTCACTATCGCGGCCTCTCTTGCTGCGGAGCACAGGCTCCAGATGCGCAGGCTCAGTAGCTGTGGCTCACGGGCTTAGTTGCTCCGCGGCATGTGGGATCTTCCCAGACCAGGGCTTGAACCCGTGTCCCCTGCACTGGCAGGCAGATAGATTCTCAACCACTGCGCCACCAGGGAAGCCCAATAACAAGTACTTCTTAAACATTACTATTAGTTTTCTAGCATCAGTTTTTTATTCCTTTAATTTTGTTCAAAGATTTGGGCTCTGTTGGCTCTTTTAATTAACCATATCCTACTTTACAGTTCTGAATCTGAAAAAAATATTGTCAAATGTTAACTGAAATGTGATTTATCAATTAAATGATGTAACAGTTTTATTAAAGTTTGTTATAAATCATAAAGTGCTTGCAATCATAAATCCATTTATTTGAGCAGCTACAGAGTAAAGAGGAAATAGCTTTTATGAAGCTAAACTGTTCTCTGCAATGCATTAAATAAGTTTAAAAAGTTTATCTCGTAAAGCAATTATACTCCAATAAAGATGTTAAAAAAAAAAAGTTTATCTCTGTGTTCCTCTTTCCAGATTTCGAGTAAATAATTGTTGTGAGTTTTATTTTAAGTATGTTCTGGCCCTGTTATGCCTTGTTAATACTGTGTTGTCCTTTCAATCTTGAAAGTGTTTGTTTTGGGGCTTCTGTTGAGATTATAGATGAAGCATCCCTGGTCCCTGCAGAAAAGTAATTAAATGTGGAATGTTATTTTAAGCATTTTGGTTCAGTTCTTTGTAGGATCATTTTGGTTTTCTTCAGATCTTTGAACAGGTACTAAGTGAACTGGAGCCCCTGTGTCTGGCAGAACAGGACTTCATAAGTAAATTTTTCAAACTACAGCAACATCAAAGCATGCCTGGAACTATGGTATGAGTCACATTTATTTATTGGCTAGTATTTATGACCTGTAGCATAATTAACCTAATTAATATATTGCCACAATTTCAATATCAGAACAGAAAAAGACAAAATTTGTAATTAAGGATTTTTTAAATACATTTTGTCATACAAGATAATAAAAACCGTGATAGAGTTTGGGCATCTAATCTAGTATTCCAGACTATTTTAGGCCTAAACATTGTCTAAATTAGTAAGGGGGGAAAATGTCTGAATTTACTTTGCAAAAAACTTTTTTTTTCTTTTTTTGACCGTGCCGTGTGGCATGCGGGATCTTCCCGGAACAGGGATGGAACCCAGGCCCCATGCAGTGGAAGCACGGAGTCCTAACCACTGTACTGCTAGGCAGTTCCCACAAAAAACATTATTTAAAAAACAGTTTTAGTAATCATCAAGAAAAAATAGAACTAAAAAAATAAAAAAGATGTTTGCGTATATATACCATGGTCTTTTTTATAAAGAAAGTAAGAAAGAAAAAAAAATGGGGAGGGCTCAAATCCGAATCTTATGGCTTTGTTACTAACTAGCTATGAGTCCTTAAAGCAATTATTTAATCTCTGTTTTTCCTCATCTGTGCAATAGGTATAATAATACCTATTCATCATGCTTCTCTGATGGCATAAGTGTAAGAAAATAAAATGAGAGATTTGTAAGAATATTTTGAAGAACTTAAAAGCACAGTGCAAATTGAGTGATTTTTTTTTAGATTAAGGTCATCTTAAAAAAGAGAACCAACATATCAAAAGCAGGCCTAAAATGAATGACAAATTAATTATTTTAAATGATTAGGGACTTGTTGTTGTAAGTGGTCCAGGTAGTTAATATGTTTACTTGTTAGCTTCTGTAAGAACTTTCGATAGCATTTTTTAATACCAAAATTTTATTAAAATGATCATTGAGATTTCTTTAATTTTTAAAATTCTCTCTTAAAAGTTGTTTCTGGATGTTTTTAGCTTTTTGTTGAGCTGCCTTTCCATTCCCATGCTGCCTCTGAGCCTCCTCAACCTTCTCTCTCCTCCTTTCCCCTCATGTGCACACATACAAACACAACTTCTCATGCCACAGTAATTCTCAGATAAAATCTAAGAACAAAGCACTTCCTGAACATTCTTAAACAGCATACTAAATTGTATAGTTTTGTCGGTAATACTGCCTTTAAAAATCATTATTTCTCATAATATATTCTCCTAGGAATTTTAAGACTGAGCAGGCTATTGCTATATAACTAGTCAAATTGTTGGTCTTTTATTATGTAAAGTACCTGAATAATTTTTTTCAGACTGAAGCAGAGGACCTAGATGGAGGAACGTCGTCACGGCAACATAATGCTGGCACACCACTGCCTGTTTCATCTGAGTACGTGTTTGTTACTATCTATTGTTTATTTTGGGAAAAAAATAAACGTTAAATTGAGCAGAAAGGAGTGCTGCTCAGTGAGGAGTGAGGAGTTCAGATGACTCTCCATAACTGACAGCACTCAGAGCATCAGCCTGTGTGCCCGGTGTCTTATCGAACATCTTACTGAAGTAAAATTGGTCCTGTTTATGGCTCTTTAGCTCTTCTTTACTATAGCAATCACAGAAATGCAATCAATTTTGATATTTGCTGGTAGGAAGTAGCATTTGAATTGCAGTGTATTTCTCAGAAATCACAAAGTACATTTCAGGACCCAGTTTTACAAATGACCAAGTTATTTTGAGTGCTAAAACTTAACTTCAAAAAAATATGTTTATATTGGAAACCACTATAGGATAATTAGTTCATCATATTTGGACAGTGTTAGTTGAAATATCAAATTTTAGTCATTTTGTGTATACCCGGGGGATAAAGTTGAAGATGAATACACCTGAAGCTTGTAATAACTTTTCTATATTTTGTATGTTTTCTGAACAGGAAAGATATGATTCGCCAAATGATGATTAAAATATTTCGCTGCATTGAGCCAGAACTGAACAACCTGATTGCATTAGGAGACAAAATCGATAGCTTTAACTCCCTTTATATGCTAGTCAAAATGAGTCATCATGTGTGGACTGCACAAAATGTGGACCCTGCTTCTTTTCTAAGTACTACATTGGGAAATGTTTTGGTGACTGTCAAAAGGAACTTTGATAAATGTATTGTAAGTTCGTTTTTTTTGTTTTGTTTTTTGTTTTTGTTTGTTTTTTAATAACTTAGAATTCTAACTGTTGCAAAAAAAATGTATTTAAGCCAAGAGATTTCCAGCTTTCCACTGTGGGATCTACTGCCCAAAGCCTTGAAGCAGGGTGTTGGCTACAATTTACATGAACAGAGTTAGTTGGATGGTGCTGTGCCAGCTAGTTTCCCATCTACACTGTGAATCTTGGCAAGTTCTGGAGTAGGTGGCATGGAGGCAGCAGCTGCATAAGAGATCCACTAAGTAACTGAAATCTCAGTTGACTATTAATGACCATAGATTTAATGAAACAGTTGAAACTATCACTTGAATTTATTGTTTTTCTTCTTTTAATATACTCCAATAAGATAATTAATAACTGGATTATTTTAATTGCTTATTTAAATTAGTTTATTAGTTTAATAGCTTTAATTAATAATCATATTGCTTTATTTTAAGAATAAATTGTTCTTATGTTAACTTTTGGCAATCACCATTTTCCTCCTTCTAATAGGGAAAAAAATCATTAACTTTTTTTTTTTCTGTTAGGTTTTGGTAAGCTTGTAGGTATGAACTGGACTGGGCCAGGTTCTAAAAAAAAAGTTTCATTTTATTAATATATTTAGTATATAAAAGTGGATATTTATCATCTGAATTTTTCTACTGTGTAACCTCTAAGTTAAATCCAGCTTTTGAATAGCCATAGAATAATGGGAGAATAATAAAAATATTAAGGGCAATTAAAATCCATGTCATTTTTTATACTTTCTAAAAATATTTATTGAGATTCTGAAAGTTTAAAAACAGTCTGTGTCCACTGTAGAAACTTAAATGTCATCTCAACAGTCTTGTTAATCCTCCTTCCCTACCAAGTGATTTCACTTGGCATTTGAAATATTATGAAATTTAACCATTTAAGGCTTATCCTCTTCCCTACCCTGCCTTCTCCAGAGGTGATGATAAACCTGGAAGGTCTGATTGCAAGCTGATAGCCAAAAGGAAAAGGAAGAACTACCAAAGGCTAAGATAATGAGTCCCATTTAACATAACTGGAACACTGAATCATGAGGACACTATACATTTACAGAATATGAAGGTTCTGTTGCTTTTATCAGGAAAATATAACTTTATATAATACCTCTCAACCCAATAGAACATAGTTGTTGAAAGCATAAGATGTAGTATCAGGTAGATGTAGACATGGGTTCAAATGAAGTGCTTAGCACATTGCCTGGCACAGAATAAGAGCTTACTAATGGATCACTTGCAATGGTGGTGGTGGTGGTGATAATAGTACTAGTAATTAATAATAGTTTATTAAAGAATGTTCATGTTACTCTCAAGACTGGGAAGTGAAGAAAGCAAAATTAACCTAGACAAAGGTATAAACTCATTTTCTCCTAAATTGCGTGTATTTCTAAAGGATATACCTCTTATCACCAAAGGGAGAAGGATGGTTCCTTCTGCCGTCTGTCATCACTCTCTGTTTCTTATTTTAACTCATGTCTTCTCAGTGTCTGGTTGATTTTGTGTGCTCAGTAAGTGTTATATGTTTTGGTACATGAGACAATATCAGAACCTAGGGCATAATGAATGGGTAATGAATGGGTCTTTGTGTATTAAGACAGAAACATGAATGTCAGATGACTGCAGAAAGTGGAATAGACAGCACCTGAGTTTGGCACTTTCATCTGGTGACCAAGCCCAAACTGTTCTTCAAGGAACAGGGCTAAAAATGTTAGCCTAGCAAGAACCAGAGATAAAATTAGAAAGTAACTGACACATCAAGTTCTACCAAGCTGGACTCTGCAGTCCAGTACATTTCTTAGCTGCATTTAGTTTGCTTTTCAGGATTCCTCACACTATAGTGACATGGATTTGCACTCTTAAACCTTTGAAAATAATAAGATTTGGCTGTCTTATCATTGTTTATTCTTGCCTTCTTTGTCGTAGATTAATTAACCATATAAGCACAGGTTTATTTCTGGGCTCTGTGTTCTGTTCCATAAATCTATGTATCTGTTTCTGTGCCAGTACCATACTGTTTTGATGACTGTAGTTTTGTAGTATAGTTTGAAATCAAGGAGCATAATACGTCTGGCTTTTTTCTTCTTTCTCCAGATTGCTTTGACTATTATGGTCTTTTGTGTTTCCATAGCAATTTTAGAATTATTTGTCCTAGTTCTGTGAAAAATGCCATTGGTATTTTGATAGGGATTGCATTGACTCTCTTGATTGCCTTGGGAACTATGGTCATTTTAACAATATTAATTCTTCCAATCATTGAGCACGGTTTATCTTTCCATTTGTTTGTGTTGTCTTCAGTTTTTTTCACCAGTGTCTTACAGTTTTCAGAGTATAAGTCTTTTACCTTCATGGTTAGATTTATTCCTAGGTATTTTATTCTTTTTGTTACAACTGTAAATGGGATTGTTTTCTTAATTTCTCTTTCTGATGGTTCCTTATTAGTATACAGAAACACAACAGATTTCTGTGTATTAACTTTGTTATCTGCAGTCTTGCTGAATTCATTTATTAGTTCTAAGAGTTTTTTGGTGGCATCTTTAGGATTTTCTATGTATACTATCATGTCATCTGCAGATAGAGTTTTACATCTTCCTTTCCAATTTAGATTCCTTTTATTTCTTTTTTTTATTCCTTTTATTCTTTTATTTCTTTTTTATTTCTTTTTCAATTTAGATTCCTTTTATTTCTTTTTCTTTAGAGTCCTTTTATTTCTTTTTCTTATTTCTTATTTATTTCTTATTTCTTATTTCTTTTTCTTACCTTTTGCTGTGACTGGGACTTCCAATAACATATTGAATAAAAGAACAATTACTTTTCTAAGCCACATGTCATATGGTTTTCAGGTTTTACCCCCAAAACCTCAACACAATGAAATTTTAGGTGAGAGTTGAAAATGATCCAACACTACTTGGCAATGTAATTTTTACTGTGAATAGATCTAGATAACCTGAGATGTACACAGAACCATAATTGAACCCACAGATCATTTTGAACCCAAGTGTCTAGATTCTGTCTATATGAAACATCTCTTTTGCACTTTGTCACCATCATACAGAAGCACTTTGCTTACATATTTAGAATAAGTAACTAATAGATACATGGAAAATTATATAATACAAATCCATAGTAGAAATGCCTGTTTTCCTTCTCTGTTCTCATACCCCAAAAATACAGAACTTCTCTATCCAAACAAGTTTTAGGCTCGTGTGATTTGGAAATAAACTATGGTTCTCAAACTTGACCTCATAGCCACCAACCAGAAATAATGTTGAGAAATCCTGTGTGTGCTCTGATATCTGCTCTGCCCCAGAATGGGCAATCACTGTATACTTATCTTTCGTAAATGATAAAAATGTTTATTGGTTGTTTTTACTTTAAACAAAGACCTGAGGTTCACAAGCTTTGATTGCATCTTGTTTTAAATAATTTGTATATTTTTCCTTGACTTTATGTTCTTATGTAAAATATATGTACTTTTTAATCTGTAGAAATAGTTTTTCGTAGTTATCCCTATTAATCTTTATTTAGTAAACATTCAAAATGTTCTAGGTATTAAATTATGTCCTGTCTCTATGATGTATACATTTGCTTTTTATTATATGCTGTTTCTAAGTTGATTGGCTATTTTTCTCCTTTGCGTTCTGCCTATCTTTAGAGTAACCAAATAAGGCAAATGGAGGAAGTAAAGATCTCAAAGAAGAGTAAAGTAGGAATTCTCCCATTTGTTGCTGAATTTGAAGAATTTGCTGGACTTGCAGAATCAATCTTTAAAAATGCTGAGCGTCGTGGAGATCTAGATAAAGCATATACTAAACTTATCAGAGGAGTGTTTGTTAATGGTAAGCTTTTGTTACATTCTAAAGAATTTTTTGGTTGATTGTTTTCATTATTTCTGGTAAGTTAGAAGTTGGGGACAGATGTGTTCATTATTTTGCATATTCTATAGTCTTTTTTAAGTTTTCTGAAATTAAAGATTTCTTAAATTTGAAAAATAAGCAGTACATAAAACCCATTTGTATTCACCAGGAACCACTTATATTTTAGGGTTCATATGTGCTTATCACTATGGAAAATTGAAATTCATTGTTTAAACACAAAAAATGATCTCCCAGATTACATTGCTTTTTAGCAAGAGTCTTCCAGAGATGATCAGCAGTGATGTCTGTGTAACCTTAAACAAATCAATTCACTTCTTTAGGCCTGTTTTCATATGTGTCACATATGGTAGATTAATGCTAAAATACTATAATTCACCGTCTTCCTATGTCAGATCACACAATTAAGTTACAGAAACAGTGTGGATGTGTTGTTTAATTTGAAATAAATGATCTGATTGCATCTATTCAGGAATTTTTAAAGCTAAAAAATTGACAGGAAGTTATAGTAACATATTTTCAGTGGAAACAGGTTTAGGGGAAAGATAGATTAATTATATGATTGAATGTTTGTATGGTTGATAGTTCTTTTAAAATTCAAAGTAGCTTTGCGTTTTCTGATTGTAAAGTAATATATGCTCATTACATACCCCCAGAAATCAGCAAACTGATTTTAAAAATCAGGAAGAAAATAAGGATAATTTGTAATCTAATCATGCAAAGATAACATTTAATTTTTCGCTGCTAAACTTTTGAGTATATCTCTCTCGCTGGTGTATATGTGCATATTGTGTGTGTTCTCTAATTTTAAAAGTTTTATCATACCTTACACACTGTTTTGGAACCTACTATACTCTATACTTCTAGTGTCTTTCCTTGTCTATTAATATACATAACCATAATCATTTTTAATGATTGCATAGTATTCCATGTATCATTATTTATTTACCACATCTTTTGTTAATAGGCATTTAGTTTGTTTCCAGTTTCCTCCATATATTTTTGTATACTTGTCCAATAATTTCCTTAGGGTCAATTATTAGAAATGGAATTACTGGGTCAAAAGTTTTGTGTCTGTGTTGAGGCTTTTGCCAAATAGCCACATAGAAAGATTATACCAGTTTAGTGCTTTGAGCATTTGGTGAAAGTTTCTATCACATCTGCATCAAAGCCCAATATTACTAGGTATTATCAATCTTTTTATTCTTTGTAAACCTGAAAGACTATAAATCAATTTTGTTTATGGTATGTTTTACCATGCAAGAGCTTTCAAATTTTATTTGAAATATTTATTCATCTTTCTCTTTATGATTCTAAGTTTTGGGCCATTCTTAGAAAGTTCATACTATCACAAAATTATTCTTTAATTGGCTTTATTTTTCTTAGTACTTATGATTGTATTCATTTATTTATTTGCTTTTAACATTTTAAGTACTTGAGCAATTTAGAATTTGTTTGTCTGAAAGATGTGAAATAGGAATCCAAATTTAGTGTATTCAAAAGGACCAGCTAGTTGTCCTAAACATTTTGAATAATTCATCATTTCCCCACTGATTTGAAAAGCCACCTTTATTCTATACTAAGTTTCCATATATATGTATTTGGGACTGTTTTAGAATGATTTTTTATTAGGTTTACGTAGATGTGAAGATTCTTCAATACAATATATTTTATTAAGTCCAGAAATGTGCTTACTTCTTATACTTACAAATGAAAAAAATCATGTAAATTTTTCCTAGCTAAATATGGTTATACTTATATCAGGATGTTACTATGTTTTTCCTGTTTTCATCTTAGTGGAGAAAGTAGCTAACGAAAGCCAGAAGACGCCCAGGGATGTAGTCATGATGGAAAACTTCCACCATATTTTTGCAACACTTTCTCGTTTGAAAATCTCATGTCTAGAAGCTGAAAAAAAAGAAGCCAAACAAAAATACACAGATCACCTTCAGTCTTACGTCATTTACTCTTTAGGACAACCTCTTGAAAAACTAAATGTAAGTATATTTTCATTCAGTGTATCTTTCCTGGTTTTGAACCTGTGTACATGTGAATAACACAGTAGACATTTGTTTTAAATTTGCTCATATATTGATGCAGGAGGATAAGGAAGGAGAGACTCAGATACTTAAGCTGCCAGTGTGCCAAGACACTGCTAGATGTTTTATATACATTATTTCTTTTAGTTCCTATAAACAGTGATGTGGGGTAAGATGGTATTATCCCCATTTTACAAACGAAGAAACTGAAAGTAAATGAAAAGTTATACTAACTGGAAAGTAGCAAAGCTGGGGGATGAACCGTAGATTTAGGCTTTTCCATTATACCAGACTCTTTTATTTCTTACCTCATAAATGGCTAACCTTTATCCCTAGTTCAGATGAAGATTTTGAAAACTTTATCAAGATAAAAGGAAAACCAAAAATTGTTTTGTTCGTTGCCTTTTCTTTTCCCTTCTTTTCTTGACTTCTCATTCCCCAGAGCAAGTCTGATCATTAAAAGTGAGAAATGAGGGACTTCCCTGGTGGTCTAGTGGTAAAGAATCTGCCTTCCAATGCAGGGGACACGGGATCGGGGAACTAAGATCCCACATGCCGCGGGGCAACTGAGCCCGCGTGCCACAACTACTGAGCTCGTGCACCTCAAATAGAGAGCCCAAGTGCCGCAAATTACAGAGCCCACGTGCTCTGGAGCCTGTGCGCCGCAACAAAAGAGCCCGCATATCACAACTAAGACCCGACACAGCCAAAAAATAATAAATAATAAATAAACAAAATAAATATTTTTTAAAAAGTGAGAAATGATAGTTTTAGAGAGTTGTGCAACATAGTAGAAGCTTAAATGGACCCTTCTAACTAACTTTGTCCACAATATGATTAGTCATCTTCTATAAGTTTTTAACTTGAAATGAGTCAAATAAAAATTATGTATCTGTTGTCGATAATTCAAAGAATTGTTTTGATTAAAAGACATTTAATCAAATGCAGAACCAGTTCTTTTTAAAACTTAAGAACAGACAGATATTCCTTTAGGATAGAAGGTTGGTCTCAGACCTAAAGCCTACATGATACTTACCTGCAACATAGAGGCACTTCCTTTGAAATCAAATTTAAAGCAGAAACATTGATAGACCCCTTATTATTTAACATTGTTATGGAAGATCTAGCCAATGCAATAAGACCAAAACATAAAGATATACAAAGGAGAGTCAAGGTTATAATTACCTATATATAATATGAAAGTCTATGTAGAAACAAAATTTTAAAATTACCAGGAATAGACTTGTCCAAAAATTACTGTCAAAAAATTAATAATTTATAAGAATAAATAAATAATAATTGCTAAGAAAATTTTAGAGAAAAGTAATGACTGTATTTGGCTTGTCGATATTAAGTCGTATTGTGCTCAAATAAAGACTTGCCAATCAATATGCCTATTAAAAGACCAATTATACTTAAAAGACAACCTGAGGAGAATATTTGTAACACCATGTCAGTATATTTAATATAAAAGCTCTTTTTAAAATCAATAAGGAAAGCACTACGACCTCAACATATAAATGGGCAAGGGTTCTGAACGTACCACTAAGCATCTGAAAAGCAGGTTAACTTCATTTATAGCCAGAGAATTGTGAAATAAAATGACAAACTTTTTCACTTTTTAAAGTGGAAGAGATTTGTTTTTTAATTGTGCTAATGCTGATGATAGTATGGTAAGATAACATTCTCATATACTGTTGACAGAAATATAAACTGATTGAACTTTCCTGGGAAGCAATTTGTGTATATGAAGAGTCTTCAGAATGCTTAACAATTATACTCCTCAACTGAGGAATTATAGTCTAGAAATTTATGCTGGGTAGTAATCAATAATGTGGGTAAATACTTACGAATGAAAGTTATTTGTGACGACTGTATTTATAAGAGTTTTTTTTTTTTTTTTTGATGAGTAGATTTTGCCAACTCCAAGAAAAAAGAGTGAAAAATATTAAATACCCCATACTGGAGGAATGAATAAACAAATTGTAGTTCAGTCATTGGAAGGAACATTATGCAGCCATTAAAATTTATACTTTGGGAAAACATATAAAATATTAAGTGGAAAAACAGCTTGCAAAATTATAATCTCATTTATGTACTCACACATCAAAAGACTAGCAGGAAATCTAAAATGTTGACAGTGGTTATCTCTGAGTGGTATGATAATAGCTGATTATTATTTTATCCTTTATATTTTCACACATTGATTTTTACATAATGAATATATACTATTTTATAATCAGATTTTTTTTTAATTTAAGTGGTCATGAAAGCAGTTCTTAGCTATTATTTCTTTCCATTTCCTCGAAGCATTTCTTTGAAGGCGTTGAAGCTCGGGTAGCACAGGGTATAAGAGAAGAGGAAGTAAGCTATCAACTTGCATTTAACAAACAAGAACTCCGAAAAGTTATTAAAGAGTATCCTGGAAAGGAAGTAAAAAAAGGTCTAGATAACCTCTACAAGAAGGTTGACAAACATTTATGTGAAGAGGAGAACTTACTCCAGGTATGCTTTAGTTCTTTGAACCATCCTAGATTGCACATCCTTACATATATTGCTTTTCTCCAAAATATTCCTCTAGAAATACTATGCATTTTCTAATTTTAGTGTAGGAGGAAAGTTCCACAAGGTACAGACCAGATTAATGAATTGTGAGGGGAAGAAAGGAGTAATATTTATATAAGTTTATATGGCTATTCCTGTTTATTTTGTATTTCTTTTTTATTGTTTTGAGGCATTAAGTTGTTTTTCTTTTGTTTGGGGATGGGTTTTTTTCATTTTGTTTTAGTTTTGAGGGTAGCAAGGAAATGGAATGGTGTATAGTACAGTGGAGTGATTCTGAGCATGGGGGTTGCAGCTGGAAATGGGTTCATAATCTGGCTCCAGATAAAGCTTCATGGTTTGGGGCAAATTACTTCACCTCTCTGAGCCTCAATTTCCTGATTTGAAAAGTAGAAATAATACCTCTCCTGTATAGTGGGCACTACTATTACTGTCATTGCCATTTTATACATGAGAAAATCAAAGCTTAGAGAGGTGGAGTAATATGACCATGATCCCATAGCTAATGAATGGTAGAGTCAGATTTAAACTGCCAACTGAGCCATCATTCTTTATAAGCCATACTAAAAGGCCCAAAGATGAGTGAGAATAATTCTGATTTTAACACCATGGAAGGCATCATGAAGGAAAGCATTTGTGTTAGCCTCTGAAAGTCAGATACTAACTTAACAGATAAAGTAGGAGAAGTGGCCTTCCAGGTGGATGAAATACCATGAGCTAAAAGATGAGAAGCAAAAAAGTGTAAGTAAAACTGTTTAGTAAATAGTCTTAAGTTGTCTATTAGGAATTTAGGGTTTATGAGATTTAGGGTTTATAAGGAAAAAATCCCCTCAACTGGCAGATAGGGATGATTTCATAGTACCCACCTCACCAGGTTGTCATGAGACTTAAAAAGGATAATGTATACATAAAGCACTTTGTACTGTGCTGATATGAAGTAAGTCAATAAATATAACCTATTAATATTAGCTAATAATGTCAATGTGTGTATCAGATTCTGTCTTGATAATTGTCTGCATCGTGATTTCCACTTCCAGATTATAAATTCCTTTGATTGCAGGTGATTGGTCTGACTCATCTTGGTGTCCTCCATGGCATCAAGCAATGTTTTGCATCATCAGTTTTAGATAAAGAAATTGTTAAACTTTCACATGAAATGAAATTTAAGCATTCAGTGTTGCATTTCATTTAATCATTAGTCTTAGTTTCATACATAGTTGTGCATATCCACATCGCTGTTGGATATTGGAGTAAATATAATAACAGGTAAATGTAATGAGTGCTTACTGTGTCACACTGTTCTGAGTACTTTACGTGTATCCACTCATTTAACCTCACCTGAAGCTTGTGAGGAAGGTATTATTATCATTACCCCGGTTTACAGATAAGGAACTTGAGGCACAGAGCAATGATGTAACGTACTCAAGGTCACAAACCTTATAAGTGGAAGGAGCTAGTTTCTAGCTCCAGAATGTATGTTCTTAACTATTATGCTATTCTAAATCCTTAGAATATATCTTGACATTGTTTCTACATTCTTGACTGTGTATTATTTCCATTCATAGTTTAATGACTCTTATTTTCATTTTTATTATAGGTGGTGTGGCACTTCATGCAGGATGAATTTATACGCCAGTACAAGCATTTTGAAGGCTTGATAGCTCGCTGTTATCCTGGATCTGGTGTTACAATGGAATTCACTATTCAGGACATTCTGGATTATTGCTCCAGCATTGCGCAGTCCCACTAAACCTTACAAAAGAAGAAAAGATAAATGAAAAAAGCACTCTGAGTACACCAGACACTATTCAAAAAACATCAAGCAACCGTTTGGAGAACCAGACTTGAAATTTTATGTATGAATGTCAGATAAATGGGTAATACCATACCACAAATATTCAAAAGTGAAAGTACCAACCTATGTGGCAGTTTCATTTGCCCAATAAGTTGTGTACTAAAAGCATTTATCTCGGGCTTCCCTGGTGGTGCAATGGTTAAGAATCCGCCTGCCAATGCAGGGGACACGGATTCACGCTCTGGTCCAGGAAGATCCCACATGCCATGGAGCAGCTAAGCCTGTTTCCCACAACTGCTGAAGTCCGCGCACCCTAGAGCCCATGCTCTGCAACAAGAGAAGCCACTGCAATGAGAAGCCTGCACACCACAACGAAGAGTAGCCCCTGCTCGCTGCAACTAGAGAAAGCCCATGTGCAGCAACGAAGACCCAACGCAGCCAAAAATTAATTAATTAATTAATTTAAAGCATTTATCTCATCATAAATGCCTTTATCATTTTTCTAGACTGTCCAGGAAATTTTCCTGTATTGCCTCGCTTCTTATATTTAAGAGTGGTTATCCTATGTGTAATGCATTGGGAGTTCTTCAGTTTTCACTAATTCAGTATTGCTTACAAATGTAACTACTAAAATTTTGTATAGAACTTTTTGCCTCTAACTAATGTATATATGGATAGGGATCTTGTGATGATCAGTTGTAAACTTGGAATTTGAGGATTATGTGACTCTGTGTAGCAGTGAATCTAAAAGAAGTTTTCAAAAAAATTAAAATTTGGTAGTATTATTCTTAGATCTATCATGCTATCATTTGTATAAAAGCAAGTTCTTATAAAATCAGTATATAAAAATGAATTACATGTCCATTTACCATAAACCACTTAAAAGTATAATAAGATAATAAGAAAAATAAAACCATTTATAATAACATTAAAAACATTTAGTATTTAGGACTAAATCTAACAAAACATGTGCTATGGACTGAATTGTGTCCCCTCGAAATTGCTATATGGAAGCCCTAACCATGCCCTGCCATGTGACTGTATTAGAGATAAGGCCTTTAAGGGGGGTGATTGAGGTTAAATGAGGTCATAAGGGTGGACCCTGATCCAGTAGAACTGGTACCCTTATGAGAAGAGACACCAGAGCCCTCTGTCTACAATGTGAGGAGACAGCAAGAAGGCAGCCATCTGCAAGGCAGGAAGAGAGACACCACCAGAACCCAGCCATTCTGGCACCCTGATCTCAAACTTCCAGCCTCCAAAACCATGAGAAAATAAATTTCTGTTGTTTAAATCACCTGATCTCTGGTATCTTGTTACAGCAGCCTGAGCTGACTAACACAAAATCAGTATAAGACCTTTATGGAGAAAATTACAAAATTATTAAAAGATATTTTAAAAGGCTTAAATAAGTAGAGGACTATTTCATGTTTCCAGATAAGAACACATAACATGGTAGAAATGAGAGCTATTCCCAAATTTAAAAATTCAGTGCAAACTTCCAGTTTCCAGTCCAGCAAGTAAGCTTGAAAGTCACCTCTCCATCCTAACAACAAGTAAAAAGCTGAAAAAACTTAAAAGCAACTCTTCTTAGAACTGTAAGAGAAACAAGGTCACAGGGCAAACCACTGCCACAATTGGAGAGATCAATAGAACAGGGAGAATTACAACTTACTGAAACCTCCATAGGAACCAGTGCTAAAGTAGGAAAAACAACTGTAATTGACAAATTGCTGGAGATGAGCGTGGGTAAGTCAGAGAAATAAAATCTCTGGGGGAACCCAGTCTTTGGGGGTAAAACTTTTGTGAGTTTTACCTCCTATAGCTCTACCAAGTTCTTACATTGAATATTGGAGAAAAATTCCCTTGTGCTTCTAGCAAAAGGAGGGAAAAAGGAACCAATTTGAAATATGCCAGAATATTCTACTCTTAACAAAGTCTGCTGTCAGGAGAATTATTTAACCAGAGCCTAACTGATCTGGGAGAAGGGAAACACCCAACTCCAGTTGACTCAAGCCTTCCACACGGAATGGAAGAGAAATACCCAACTTCAGCCCACTCTAGTCATCCTTTTCCACCTAAAGGGGGAGAGGGCACTGAAAAGCACAGGTAAAGTTCACAGTCAAGAGTACAGGCTCATTAAAAGACTGAGACCTTATCTTAGGGCTACAGAGTGCTTCCTCTCCCTCTACACCTCACCATCACCTTACTAAGACCTATTTACAACAGTCCTTTTTACCCAGTACATCATTATTTGACTACCAAGAAAAAATTATAAGACATACTAAAAGGCAAAAAACAGTTTGAAGAGACAAAACAAGCATTAGAACAGACTCAGATATGGCAGGGATGTTGGAATTATCAGATCAGGAATTCAAAATAACTATGATTAATATGCTAAGGGGTCTAATGGATAAAGTAGAAAGCATGCAAGAACAGATGGGCAATGTAAGCAGAGAGATGGAAATCCAAAGAACCAAAAGAAAATGCTATAGATAATAAACCTCTATAACAGAAATGAAGAAGGCCTTTGATAGGCTTACTGGCAGACTGGACACAGCTGAGAAAAGAATCTCTGATCTTAAGGATATCACAATAGATACCTCCAAAACTGAAAAGCAAAGAGAACAAAGATTTTTTTAAAAAAAACAAACAATGTCCAAGGACTGTGGGACAAAGGATATAACGTGCATGTAATGAGAATGCCAGAAGGACAAGAAAGACAGAAAGGAACAGAAGAAATCTTTGAAACAATCATGACTGAGAATTAACCCCAAATCAATGTTTGACACCAAATCACAGATCCAGGAAGCTCAGAGAACTACAAGCAGGATGAATGCCAGAAAAACTATACCTATGCATATCATTTTCAAGCTACAGAAAAATCAAAGATAAAGATTAAAAAACTCCTGAAAGAAGCCAGAGGGGAAAAAAACATCTTAGCTATAGAGGAACAAAGATGATTACATCCCACTTCTCAGAAACCATGCAAGCAAGAAGAAAGTGGAGTGAAATACTTAAAGTGTTGAGAGAAAAAACCAACCTAGAATTCTGTAACCTGGGAAATTATTCTTCAAAAGTGAAGGAGAGAGAAAGACTTTTTCAGATAAACAAAAATTGAGGGAATTTGCTGCCAGTAGAACTGCCTTGCAAGAAATGTTAAAAGAACTTCTTTAGAGAGAAGGAAAATGACACAGTTCAGAAACTCAGATCTGCATGAAGAAAGGAAGAGCATCAGAGAAGGAATAAGTGAAGGGAAAATTAAAACTTATTTTTCTTATTCTTAATTGATCTAACATAACAGTTTGTTCAAAATAGCAACAATGTATTCAATTATTTATGCATATATAAATATGCTTATGTATAAGTGAAATGAACAATAGCAGTGATAAAAAAGGATGAGAGGGAGGAATTAGGATTATTTTATTACTATAAGCTACTCTTACTATCCATGACACATTGTAGGGTTATTTGAAAGACTTGGATTGGTTGTAAATGTATATTGCAAACTCTAGGGCAAACAATAAAAAAAAAAGGTTTAAAAGAAGTATAACTGATATGCTAAGAAAGGAGAGAAAATGGAATCATATAAAATGCTCAGTTAAAACTACAAAAGACAGAAAAAGAAAGAATGACAAAGCTAGGAACAAAGAACAAGGGCAACAAATAGAAAACAGTAACATATATGGGTAGCTATTAATCCAACTATATCAAAAATCATTTTGAATGTCAATGGTCTAAATGCACCAATTGAAAGACAAGAGATTGTCAGAGTGGATCAAAAAACAAGACCCAACCGTATGTTGTCTACAAGAAATCTACTTTAAATATAAAGACATATACAAAATAAAAGCAAATGAATGGGAAAAAATATACCATGCTAACACTAATCAAAAGAAAGCAGGAGTAGATATATTAATTTCCGACAGAGCAGACTGCAGAGTAAGGAAAGTTATCAGGGATAAAGAAGGGCATTACATAATGATAAAGAGGCCAATTCTCCAGCAAGACATAACAATCCTTAATGTGTATATGCCTAACAACAGAGCATTGAAATATGTGAGGCGAATACTAATAGAATTACAAGGAGAAATAAACGAATCCACTATTATAGTTGGAGATTTCAGTATACCTTTATCAGAAATGGACAGATCCAACAGGCAGAAAATCAGTAAGGACATAACTGAACTCCACAGTACCATCAATCAAATGGAGATAATGGACATCAATAGACTACTTCATCCACAAGAGCAGAGTACACATTCTTCTCCTGATCATATGGAACATTCACCAAGATAGACCACATTCTGGACCATAAAAAATGGTTCAGAATAAATTTAAAAGAATAGAAATTATCTAATGTCTGCTTTCAGATCACAGTGGAATTAAACTAGAAACCAAAAACATAAAGGTAACAGGAAAATCCCAAAATATTTGGAGATTAAAGATTCAGTGCAATTCCAGTCAAAGTCACAACTGTTTTGGTTTGGTTGGTTTTCGTGGGACCCAACAAGCTGTTTCTAAAATGTATATGGAGAAACAAAAGGCTAATAGCCAAGACACTCCTGAAGAATGAGGTAGAAGGAATTTCCTTATCAAGAATTATAATTAAAGCAGCATTGTATTGGTGCAAAGATAAATAAATAAATAAACAAGTGGAACAAAACCAGGAGTCCAGAAACAGACCCATACAAATAGAGACCCTTGCTTTATTACAGATGTGGCATGGCAAATCAGTGGGGTAAAGAGACTTGGAATAAATAGTGCTGGAACAGGTTGTCCATAAGAGAAAAGGTAAAAATCGAGCCCTTATCTCACACCATGTACAAAATGAATTCCACATGGATTGGATTCCTAATTGTGAAATGTAAAACTATAGAACTTAAGAGAGTATCTTTTTACCTCAGGAATGGGAAGGATTTTGTTAAACAAGATGCAAAAATGCAAATCATAAAGGAAAAAAAGTTGATAGATTTGACTATGTCCAAATTAGGAACTTGTGTTCATCTTTCATGAAAATGAAACAACAGACCACAAACTGAGAAATGATAACTGCAACACATATGACAATCAGCATCCAAAACTTATAAGGAACTCCTAAAAATCAGTTTAAAACAAAAAAGACAAACCAGGGAATTCCATGGCAGTCTACTGGTTAGGACTCCGAGCTTCCACTGCAGGGGGGAAGGGTTCCATCCCTGGTTGGGGAACTAAGATCCTGCAAGCCACACGGTGCAGCCAAAATAGAAAAAGACAAACCAATAGATAAAAAGGACAAAAAAAAAAAAAAAAAAGTACAGGCATTTCACAGAAGAAAGTGACAGTACGACTAATAAGCACATGAAGTGTTCACTTGACATCAGGGAAATGTTTTCCCTGATTGAATTTAAATTAAATTTGAAAGGATGTGAGGTCAACAGAACACAAATGCTTCTGGAGGAAGCATAAGTTGGTATAATCACTTAAACAATTTAACACTGTCTAGTAAAGTTAAAGATGAGTGTAACCTATGACTCAGCAATTCCACCCCTAAGTCTGTGCTCCAACGCAGTCAATCTGAATCCAAACTACACCTTAGAACCACCTGGTGTGCTTGTGTAATACGGATGCCTGGGACATTAAATTTCAGCTGAGCCAGGGTGGAGGGCAGGCATCTATAGTTTTTCAAAGCTCCCCAGTGATTCTGGTACTCAGTGTGGATTGAGAATCACTGCCATAAAGAGACTCGTGTACTTAGGCATTAGCACAAAGTCTTAACAAAGACCCTATCAGTACAGTTTGTAATAGAAAAAAATTGCAAATATCCCAAATGTCCATTAACAGTAGATGGATAAATTAAGGTATATTCATTATATGCCAATACAGTAGTGAAAATTAGTGAATTTTATCTACATACAACAGTGCAGATAAATGCCAGAAAAATAATGTCAGGTAAAAAAAATCACAGAATACATACTGTATGATTCTATCATTATAAAAGTTCAAAACCCAAAATTAAACTATATGTTGTTTAGAGTTGCAAATGTGGTAAAACTGAAGAAAAGCAAGGAAATGATCATAAAGTCCTGGAGAGTGATTAGGGAGCAAGAAGGGAAGTTTATGGTACCTGGCAGGGACAGGATTTTAAAGGCATATTGTCATGTTCTTTTACTTAACTGGGTAGTGGCTACATGGATTTCATTGTACCATGACACTTTATACCTTACATATACCTTATAAATCTTAGTTTATTTTAGTTCAACATTTAATTTAAAAACATAAAATCAAACTCACATATATGTGTGTATATATCTTTATTGATATATAATAAAACTTGAACATTTATAGATGGTGATCTGGAGCCAAAGAAGATCGAGTGACTTGCTCAAGGTCTAAGCCAAATATTAACAGAGCTGATATTCCACACAACAATAACCTTCCTCTCAAAGTGCTGGCCTTTCTTTTACCCTGTTGATAGCAGGAATGATACAAATATAAATATACTTACATCTAAGGACCAAACACTGTCTGATATCTCCATTAACAGGCAAAGGTTAATTTTACCTGAGGTGGTATGGCAGGTAAAAGAAAGAAAAGGCAGTGGATGACTCCCATCAGCTATAGTTTTCTGGATCTTAAAGATCTATACTATTGTATGCTAGATGGGATAGGGAAGGAGAAACATAGAACTTTTAAACAAACTACAGAAAATGATAACTTAGAGCAGGGATCCCCAACGCCCAGGCTGTGGGCCGGTACCAGCCCGCGGCCTGTTAGGAACCAGGCCGCACAGCAGGAGGTGAGCGGCGGGCGAGCAAGCGAAGCTTCATCTGCCGCTCCCCATCGCTCAAATGACTGCCTGAACCATCACTAGCATTACCACCTGCACCATCCCCCCACACCCCAGTCCATGGAAGAATTGTTTTCCACGAAACTGGTCCCTGGTGCCAAAAATGTTGGAGACCGCTGACTTAGAGAATATAAATAAATGAAAAAGTGCTGAGAAAGTAAAAATGGCTATGCCAGGAAGGTTAAGTATGCAATATTAGAGTGGTGTCAAAGAAGTAAGATTATTTTCTTATAACTATCTGCTTTGGGATCCTCTACATTGGCACTTCTCAAATGTTAATGTACATAGGGAACAACCAGGAATCTTGTTGAAATGTAGTTTCTGATCCAGCAGGTTTTGTGTGGTCCAAGATTCTGCATTTCTAGCAAGATCCCAGGTAATATCAATGCTGCTGGTCTATAGCCCACAGTTTGTATTGCAAAGCTTAACAGTGGTGTAGAGTTACATCATTCATACCTCTGAACAAATCAGGATAATTTTGTTTTTTTTCTCCTTTGGGAGATAGCTGACATTTATGCTTGTGGGTTTTTTTTGTTTGTTTGTTTGTTTTTATTTATTTATTTATTTATTTATGGCTGTGTTGGGTCTTCATTTCTGTGCGAGGACTTTCTCTAGTTGCGGCAAGTGGGGGCCACTCTTCATCGCGGTGCGTGGGCCTCTCACTATTGCAGCCTGTCTTGTTGCGGAGCACAGGCTCCAGACGCGCAGGCTCAGCAATTGTGGCTCACGGGCCTAGTCGCTCCGCAGCATGTGGGATCCTCCCAGACCAGGGCTCGAACCCGTGTCCCCTGCATTGGCAGGCAGATTCTCAACCACTGCGCCACCAGGGAAGCCCTGTATGCTTGTGGTTTTAAAAGAGTTCTCAGTTTGTAATATTTGGTGGCACCATGATACTGTGGTATAATGCTCACTTAATCCCTGAGTATAGTACTAAATGCATTTAGGAGTAATTCATATTTTCAAAAGAGGATGGGGGGAGCATTCAAAAGACAGTGGGGTAGATGGAAACGGGAAGAGGTATATATGAAAAAAGACAGGGAAAGCAGGTGCTAACAATGGAAAATACAGCAAGCAAGACAAAGCAACATCGATCTATGAGCAAATCACTTGCCCAGCAATCTTGAGAAAGCAGCTTCTGTGAGATTAGCATCTCAATGAATTTCACTTGCAACATGGTGAGTCCTTCAAGAAGTTCCAGCCTAGTTAGCTAGAGGAGAAGGCAGTGGAAAAGAAATTAAGAAATTGAAGGAATGTGCTCTAATCTGAATTTTATACTTGTCTCCATTTAATTT
The DNA here is from genome assembly GCF_965194825.1 of Balaenoptera physalus. Classification (NCBI taxonomy): domain Eukaryota; kingdom Metazoa; phylum Chordata; class Mammalia; order Artiodactyla; family Balaenopteridae; genus Balaenoptera; species Balaenoptera physalus. Next base: position 74,815,349 of record NC_138884.1, on the reverse strand, counting down.
TAAACAGTTAGCCTTTCCGAATCGCCTTTAAATTACATTACCCTGTAATTCTCTCATAAGAGCCTATTCTTTTACTTCATGGCACTTACCATAATATGAAATATGTTTGTCTTTCTACTTCTTCAGTGTCTTATCTCCCCTACTTAGCCTGCAGTCTTTATGACTAGAATCAAGACTGTTCTGTTTACCAGTATCTATCTAGCACATGTAAGTACTTAATAAATGATGAATTTAAAAAGTAAAAAGTGGAACTTCCCTGGTGGTCCAGTGGCTTAGACTCCGAGCTCCCAATGCAGGGGCCCGGGTTTGATCTCTGATCAGGGAACTAGATCCCGCATACCGCAACTATGCCACAACTAAAAACAGAGCCCACACACCACAACTAAAAAGATCCCACAGGCCGCAAGGAAGATCCCGCATGCGGCAACGAAGATCCCATGTGCCACAACTAAGACCCCATGCAGCCAAATAAAAAATATTTTTAAAATAATAAATAAATAAATAAAAGTAAAAAGTGAACAGGGAGACCTGAATCGTTAATGCATGGAAGGAGGAAACCTCCTCCATGAGGTTTCTTTACACGCGTGTTTCTTTACAATTCTCTTCCATGTCTACAGCATGACCATATTCTTGAAAGTAAGTTGCATTAGGGCAGAGGCTCTGCCTGCTTTGTTCACTGCTTGAGCCCAGCGCTTAATGTGCCACCTTGCTTTAAGTGCTTGGTAACTAGATGTGGAAGATAATGTTCATTCTAGGTGCTGAGTGAAGGAACTGTTATAAGGAAATTGAGCCACAAGATAAAGCAAAAAGAAAAACTGCTCTACTCCCTGTTTTTATACAGGGTCTTGCACAGTGATATAAATTCAACAAAGACTTGATGAATTGAATTAAATTAATGGAGGACCTAAATAAACAATGTCTTCTGTAGATTTCAGATATGTTCTTTTTGGGAGGAGGGTTTTCTAGATCTACTGTCAATTCCTCTGATAGACACTGTGGGCTGTGGCGTCTGCCTACTCTTCCTTGCTAACAGAGCTCTGTTTTTTACAGAGTAGGAACATGCCAGACAAAAGTGAAAAATCAAGGTTGGCATAAACCCTTGGATCTCAACCTGCTGCATATTACAGTTGTTGGGGAAATGTTTAAAAATACTGATATCTGCACCCCACCCCGGCCAAATAAATAAGAATCTCTGAAGGGGGGGCCCAAGTTTTTACAAACCTCCCGGGTGATTATAATGGGCAGCATGTTTGCTCTGGTCTAAGCCCGCCATGACAATCCAGCTCTCCTTTGCCTGTAGTTAATTTAGGAATATGCATCCGTGCGACCCAGTTCTGGTCAGTGAGATGTAAGAGAAAAATCTGCTAAGGGGTCCTAGAAAAGATTTTCCACCCTGATACAAGAGGAAGTTCATAAGATATGCAGGGTCTTAATCCTCTGTCTTCTTCCTTCTTGGTATGTTGTGATATGAAGAGATCATGAGGTAGGATCATGAAGGTAGGAGGATTACCTGAGCCATCAAAGAAAATGTAAATCATGGAATGATACATGTCAAAAAATAATATGTATGTAAACAGTAGAGAGAGTAGGTACAATTATTTGAAATTTTAGGGTATTGAATTTAATTTCTTTAATGATTATCCGAATGTTACTATTAATCATTAGAGGTTTCTATTTAATTTTCATTGCACAATCATGATCCTTTTAGCTTTGTAGATGATTTAAATAGTAGTATTGCAAACAGGTCTGAGAGTTCTTTAGAAGAAATTTTATGTTGTTTTATTAGAATTTAATATTTCTTTCATTTGCTATAGTTTAAAAGAGCCCTTTATCTTTGGATATTTTTCTGGACCAACAGCTCTTATTTTACTCCCCCAGACTTTGCCAAGCTGTAACTAAGCCAATATCGATTCTCTGCAACTACTTTGAGGTCAGGTTGACCAGTCAATATTGTAGCACTTAGGGAAAGAGAACTTTCTAAAAGGATTTCTAAGTAGTGGAATAATACAACATTTAATCCAAAACACCACATGCTTTTCTAAGACAGTCTGTAGGTCCTAAATTTAATTTGAAAAAACAAAAAATCTTGAAGTGGTTTGTATTAAAATTTACTCATTATAATTTTACTTACATTTTTTTAAGCCAAGTTTACTTTAAATTAACTACAGCTATAAATGTACTATATCTAACTTGTGCTCATAAAAAGTCATTTCCATATTTGTTTATTCAGGAGGAGTAATCTGCTGTAAGATTGCTCAAACCATAACATTTATCACAGTGAACAGTTCTCTAAGTAGAAGAGAGAGGAGGAACAGTTAATGAGAGTGTAATAGATGAATACTTTAACCTTTACTGATGTAGCCTGAAATTATGCACCTCTCCCTAGGGCATCACCTTAAGAATTGTGATTTCTCTTCTTATTCTCAGGGTCCCTTGTCTTTTAAATAATTTCCTGCCTCTTAGCCTTGTCTTTGGACCACAGATTTTTTTTTTCTGCCTGAAAAATTATAGTATTGCTGTTCATCAGGGGGTATAAAATTTATCAAAAAAATCTAGAAATGAATTGAACTGTTTCTCCTTCTATATCATAGTAGAATCATTCTGGATCCTGGTAAGACTATCCATCACAGTCTCCATGCTCTACAAAGATTAGGCAGATGACTATATTAGCTGGACCAATCAGACTCTCTTTCTCTGCCAGGAATCTGAATCTTGGGCAGAGTGATGCTGAGTGGAATGAAGGCACTTAGAGTTAAATCATTCCAATGGTCACACCAAAAGAGACCACCCATAAATGTCTATAAAGATCTCCAAAGTTGCCCTGGTTTCTATTGCTCCCAAAATCAAGTGGTTCTGTTTTCCTCTGATTCTGTGAATCACCCAATATTCTTCCCATATTGCAGTCAGGGAGTGGTAGGGAGCCCTTATGTTAGCTGAAGTTAGTTTCTGTAGCTTGCAACCAAAGATCCCCAATGAATGCAGACTGAAACATGTATGTACACAAAATCAAACGAACTATATAAGACAATAAATGATAGATGCCAAATGAACGATACAGACAGTAAGTGTTGTAATAGCTCAGAAGAGTTAGATATATCTGTGGTCTGATAAAGTCAAGAAAGACTTTATAAAGGAATTGGGATATGCATCACTGAGTTACTGCCACCCACCCATTGGGCAGCACCCATGAAGATAAATAGCAGTGTAACATTGAGCTAAGAGCTCAGGCTCTGAAGTCAGAGAGAACTGGGCTCAAACACTCCTCTCTCTGGCTGTACGATCTTGTTCAAGTAAGTCAGCCTTTGTGCCTCAGTATCCCTATTTGTAAAATGGAAAGAGGAGTACTCCTCTCATAGGTTCATTGTAAGGATTAAACCAGATAATGTTTGTAAAATGTTCAGCACAGTACCAATAAGCGTTCAATTTTAAAAAGAAACAAATCAATCATGCACTTCTTTGCAATCGTTGAGAAATCAGACTCATCTCTCCAGGGTGAGTGGATGAAATGAGCAACATCCTTGGGTCAAAAAGATGACAACATCTAACAAGGATCCACTCCTCACCCCAACCCAACCCCCCAACACACACATACACACACACACATGCACGCGCACGCACGTTCTCAGGACAGAGGGAGTCTCATCAAGGCTTTTGTCTGTGAAGCCATTACCCACAAAGTCTTTAGTAACTTGCTAATGTTATTTCATTAGCCTTTTGCAAACCTGTGAGACAAAGCAGAGAAGAAAGTTTCTAGCTTCGACCAGACTTCCAAGAAATTGGTTTTGAATTCCCCCAAATGACATGGGAAAGAAGCTCATTCACGGATTCTGGAAACTAGATATGAACTGGGTCCTGTTTCTTACCCAGACCGCCAAAGTTACGTCCTTTTTAATTTAAAAAAGAATTATATTACTACCTTTTAAAACACTGATGAATCCAATTGATCAGTCGCCACAGTTCATTTTACTTGAGCACATTAGATAGCAGAGTATGTATTGGCTATACTTTATAACACATCAAAAATAAAATAAACCATGACGCTCTGGACATTACTGCTATGGTATCAGGTATTCACACAAAACCCCAAAAGCCTTGATGAATTGCCTTGTCATCATCCAAACTCCTCATTCTATTACTCAGTATAAGGTTCCTTAAGTATAATGGGAAGCATTTAAAAGAAAACTGTAAATGAAGCCTCATAATTTAATTGCTGTTCTATTTTAATCAGATGTAATCCTACGAAGAAAGCCCAGAAAGTAACTAAACTAGCATCTTAACAAGTTTACATAACAGCAAATTTTTAAGACATTTCATTTACTTATATTATTTGATAATTCATTATTCAATCATTTATTCATTCATCAAACACTTACTAATGGCCTGTGGGGCTACAGAGACAAGATCAAAAAGCACATAGTGTAATGGTAGAGATGGGCAAGTAAAAATATCCAACCCAAATGCTTACAGTCATTATCTTTAGAGAGAAGAGTAAAATGGGGGACCAGAACAGGGAAAATATTAGAAGTTTCTTGTGACTTTCGATTTGTAATCTCCTATATGGTTTGAATTCCTCTACAAGCATATACTAGTTGATAAATTTGAAACATGGTAAAATGGAATGTTAATAAGGTTAATATCTTAGACATCATCAACATAATTGCTCTCTTTTGCTTTTCCTAGCACATATTTTTCTAGTTGGCCCAAGACATCAACCAGTCTCAGAAGGAGACAAAGAGATCTGTTACAGAATGAGAACACTGATTGCTTACTGGGCGCCAGGCACTGCTCTAAGCAATTTACATGTAATGCAAGGAGAAAGAATTAATACTCAGCTTCTGGCCTTCAAAATAAGATTGTGCAGCCAAACAATAGTCCAAAAGCCAGGCTATTGTATTGGGAGGGGATTTTCTAAATTCTTTTATTCACCTTCAGCCCCCATCCATTAGGTACTAAGCCTGGATGCCTTGGCTCAGAGAGTTCTCACCTAGGGTAGAGAAGACACCCCCTTAGAGAGGGTCTAATTACTCTATGGTGGAAGGAAGGTGTGATACAGAGGAACGGGAAGGGGAGCCATTCCTCTTCAGCCCCAGGGTTGTGGGAAGGAAAGAGCAAGAGAGGAACAGAGTGGTCAGACACGCATCCTGGCATGTAGTATTAGCTGGGGAAGACGTCAAAGGTGGAAGGGGGCGCTTATCTCCACTCCCCATTTGAGACTCGGAGAAGAGGCCTTATTCCAGCCTGCTTCATATCAACCCTAGTGGGGCCAGCATGACCAGGCAGAGGGAGGTCATGAGGTTTAACTTTAGAGTCAGCTATACTCTCTTCATGGCGCCCCTGTGACCAAGACTCTCCAAGAATCTGGCTGGGGACTCATAGTGACAGTGAGGTGGGTGAGGGCCTGCGAGATGGGCTGGGATGAGTCACAGCCAGAAGTCAGAGGAATAAGTTGTGTTGGGAGGAGCCCCAGGGAGGCAGAGAGAGAGCACCACTAGGGAGAGAAAGAGAAACCCATGCCTCACACCAGCCACAGGCGGCTGCAATGCCGGCGATGGTAAGAGCAACCAGGTAGACAAGGGTAGAAGAGGTTCCCAAGGCCCACAGTCTGCCCTCAGCTACAAGGTGAGGCAACTCCACACCTCCCCATATGCATACACCCAGTTCACGTCTTGGAGCCCAAAGGGTGAGAAACCTGACAGACTGAGCTTTTATTTTCCTAGACATACTAACAACCCCCTTTAAAGGGAGTGTTTAAATTACTGGGTCAGATCTAAACATTAATTGTTTTTACTCCTTACCAGCAGGTGGGGACCGGGGAAGAAGGCTGGATCAGTTAACAAAGGGACCACAGTTTCTCCAAACTTCCGAGATGTGGTGTGAGTTAAATTCACAATCCTGCTAAGTCAGTCTAAAAATCAATTACAATTCAGGGTATTAAATGCTATGAAAAGAAGCTGCTATGGGAGCTCTATGCAGCAGAAGTAATTAATGTATTAGATCAGACCCATAGAGCATCCCACCCAGGATTTGGTCCTCCCAGGGAAACCAGCGCACATGTGCTGAGGGGCCGAGCGAGGGAGCATGGTTGATTTTGGCTCGGCATTTCATTAACTGGAAACTTAAGGGTATTCCTTAAAATATCACCAGTTTGGCATCCAGTGATTTCTACAACTCTCCTTGAACATTTTTATACATCTGCACCATTTCTTGGAGGCTTTAAATCTCTGTTTAGAGGCTATTTTGGAAAGTTCTGTTCGTCATCACCCAATTTTGGTGAGTTAGGAAGAGTGAGGCAAGGCAGGTTCTCTGTGTATCAGCATCTTCCTCTTCAGATGGTTTTTCCCCTACTTTGAGAAAAAAGGAAGCCACCATGTTTATTTATGTTTGAGGTTTAGATAGTAAGCATAGTTTGCTCAGAATGGCTCAAAACATAAGTTTTATTTCCTCACATCCAGTTCTTCCTCTTGCCCCTGGTTAATAACTCAGGCAGAACCCATGACTTTTTTGGTGTCTCTGAAGAAGAAGAAGTCCTTGGTTAGTAATTAAAATACCTACAGCAGTTCCCTGTCATAAGCAGAACACTAAACGTGGCTCGGTGGTCAATGTTCTCACCCTTTGCCAGCTTGGGTCCGCTGCTGGCAGAGAAACAAAGGGAAGTGGCCCCTTGTTTTCCTCTTTTCCCATTCCCACTTCAATTCCTCCTCTACCCAAATTGCTACAGGAGGGAGAGGAGGGAAGAGGCAGGGAACTTGTTATTTGACCAGTGTTTCTGTGCTCCAACGTCTGCTCTCAGGTGTTTAAACCTGACTCTTTCTTTGTTGTTGCAGATGCTTTGGAGACCCTCCTCCCCGCTCTGTGGGTTTCTCACCTACAGCTCATTTGCCAAGAGTCAGTGCATCTCAATTCCCAGTGGGCTCTTACTCCTTCTCTGCCTCCCGAACTGGCACCAGCCCCAGCTTCCCTCAGCAGAAGACTCCTCGTCTTCCTGCCGGCCTTCCTAGACAGGACCTTCTTCTGTTAGGGTTTAGTTGCAGACCAGAGAAACCCCTCTAGATTGTTTCAGTGGAAATGGACTTACAACCAGGTTTGCAGGAGGCTTACAAAATTGTTTGGAAGGGATAGAGGAACAGGCTCTAGGCAAAGCTTCTAGAAACAGCTCCCACTCCCAAGATCACATCTCCTTTGTGGTCAGGAAAGCTTCCACCAATGCTGCCGGCAGCTCCTGAAGCTACCTGCTCCACCACCCATCCCAGCCAAGTGGATGCCTCCCGTCCCGCACTCTCCTTCCTTCATCCCATTCCTAATGTGTCTCACATGAGTGCAGATGATGGTGGAACTTCAGCTGCAGGCAATCCAGGAAAAACAACACTCAGCTTTCCAGCCTCTCAGACAGGAAGGCATGCCAGGAGCCTGGAGTTGATGCCAAGGGACCCAATTCACAGGATCTGGTACAGGAACAAAGATCTCTCACATGAGGCTCATACCTGATTGTGGAAAAGATATGACAAAGTCTGAGAAGGTGCCCTTAACTCAGGATTCTCTCCTTTGTTCAGGGGACACGAATTAAGTGGTCTCTTTAAGTGCCCTCTCTCTTGATTTGAGATGAAGAGAGAAGTCCTCCAAAAATTCCTGGATCACTTCTAACATTTGGTTACACTTGTTAATAGAACCCTAATTTGGTATAAGAATAGGTCATAACGGATTCAGGCCTTCTTGCCAGTGACTGCTCTAGGAGTGGGCCTGGAACCCAGTTCTGGCCAATTAAGGGAACTTTACCAGTGGATTCTGGGAGACATTTCTCTTTGATGAGAAAAAGGCCTGTGAGGAAAAACCTTTTATTTTCTTGTCATGAAATCCCTGCTCCCCGCCCTCGCTTCTTGTTTTGGGTGCTGATGCATGTGGACCTGTTACTTAGACTTGTGGCAGCCATCCTGTGACCATGGGGCAAATGGTCTGAGGATGAAAGTCACCCACTGAGGAGAGAGAGTGGAAGCATGGGAAGTGGTCAGGTCCTTGATGGCGCCATTGAACGACAAACCAGAACAGGACTCGCTTTTGTCAGGTATTTTGTCAAGTGAGACCACGAAATGCTTTTATTACTCAACCAGTTCTTAGTCAGGCATTCTGATACTTGCAGCCAAATGCATGTTGACTGACACTCAGGATGAATCACTGGAACCCATGATAAGTGAGAGAGAGAGAGAGAGAGAGAGAGAGATTTGGAGCCCAAGTCAGCAAGTGAGTATTTTCATGTTTCTGCACAGTTAGGACTTTCTGAGTAAGATTTACCAGAACCCGGGTTAAAGAACAAGGCTTGGAAGTTTAATTATGACTATGACAGAATAGATAGTGAGAAAACTCTGGAAAGAGTTACCTCCCTGGAGGTATGTGTTTACATTTCAAATGGGGACAAAACCTGGAACTAAGGAGACCTCCCAGGAGATGTAAACCAGGAGAGGCTTCACTTGTCTTCCCCCCCACCCCAGATATCTATTTATATTCCAGAAGGTCAGAGCCCAGGACCTTTCCCTTATCTTCCCAAGGAAAATTAGTGTTAACTAGGCAGCAAAGCTTTCTCTCCCTTTCTCAAGAGAGGAAGGAAGAGAGCTATTCCTCTCATACATAAACTCTCAGATTCTTATTTGCGGGGGTAGTTCCTCTCCTGCAGTACAGAACCCGGTACATACAGGGCAGCATCTGACTCTCTTCACCTCACCCTGGGGGGTTGGGCAAGGATAGTTATTGATGTAAGTAATGAAAACTGATCTCTGCGCCAGAAACCTCATATTTGCCTTCAGGATAATATACATAAATATAGATATTAAAAACCGGTCAGCTGTAGAAAGAGGCTCGGGCATGGTTCTTCACTGGAGAATGTGACTCAGTTGCTAAAAAGACTAATGTGATACTAGACAGTATTAGGATACGTTGAAAGTACTGTGCAGATATCGCAAGGGAAACAAATATATCCCAAGCTTCAGTCCTAATCTGATGCAACAATTTCTGGGTATAAATCTCAATAAGAAAACTGAGAAACTACAGCGTTTCTACTCCAGAGGAAGTAGCCAGATAAGTGATGGGCTTGGAGACCCTATCATGTGAGCAAAGGTGGAAGGATCTGAGTATTCTGAAAGGTCATCCCATGTATGAGGGAAAAGGTTCACTTTCTTTTGATTGCTCAGAACAAATGGCTCACACACAAGGAGAGGCAGATTTTGGCATCATATAAAGAAGAATTTTTCTAACAAAGATTTCAGCAATAAAATGAGCTGCTTTGAAAAGTAGTGAGTCCTCTTGTCATTGTCAGGTGGCAGCTGGGATGGCCATCTGTTGGAGGGGTTGAGGAAGAAATCTGTGTTTGATGTGGGAGGTTGGTCTAATTGACATTTTAGGACCCTGACAACTCTATGTCTCTACCAAGTTTAATTGATCATCATCTGACTATTCTCCTTTTAGCCATTGTCCTATACCATTCCCTTCCTTGATAGTCTGCCAAATTCAGAGTTGTTTTAACTTCCAGAGTTAAAGTCAAGGCTCTATCACTTAACTTTGTGACCCTTGGTAAATTACTTAATCTCATCTGTAAAATGGGGATACCAATACTTCCTACTTCATAGGGTTAGTATGGTGATTAAATGAAATAGTACCATAAAGCATGCACAGCACTTAAAATAGAACCTAACAAGCACTCAGTACCCAATGGTTGTTATTGGTTGTTTAGCATCTTCACTTATTGTCTTTCTCCACCTTTCACTTGGCTACCTACTCATCCTTCAAGTCTCTGTTGGTTTTAATGTATATGTCTCTTATTTTCAGTGAGTTTGAGTCTCTTGTCACATGATAAAGAGCTATTTGAGCAATTACATTTTCATACCTTTTTCATTTAAAAATTAATTTCCTGATATACTCTATCATGTGTTAGTCATTTTACTAGCAATTTGTAGGAGCTTTTTATATATTAGGTCTATGATAATAGTTGTAACATTTTCCCCAGCTTATCCTTTGTCTTTTGGCCATAGAACTCTTGAAGTTTCCTTTGAAGGTTAGAGCATGTAGAAGGTTTTTAATATATATATTAGTGTTTATTAATCTTTTTATTCATGCAGAGCCCCCGCTCTTATCTCTATGCTTACTGACTCCAAAAGGTGATTAAAGGTGTAGTTCCTTGCATTAAAATTATGAAATGAACATCCTGATGTCTTTGTAGACACACAAAATAAACTACTCCATCATCAAGATGCTTCAGCACTGTGCTTTTAAAAGAGACTCGCCCTTTCTTGCCAATAATTTTCCAGTGTCTCTGCTGCTAAAGAATAGCTTTTCATAGCACCTGATTATTTTGTAGCCAACTCACTACAGAGGCTCCACTGCAAGGCTCCAGACAGACTGGAACTATCATAACCATTATCCTTATCTGCCGGTAAATAATGAACTTGCCAGCCAAACTATACACCTCTGGCAATAGGGAAATTGAGTCCCTGCTGTTTAAATAAAAGGACCTGAATTCGTTGACAGTATTGTTGATATTTCAGCCCCATCTTTAGGCCAGTCACTGAAAGGAGGCAGCTCTGCTATACTGGACTTGTATCAGAAGGCCTGGTTCATTCAGTTCGGTTCTGTTCAATTCAATTCAGTTCATACATCCTGATCTTTTGTTAAGTGCCAGACACTCTGCCTGGGTTATAGGCACAAAGAAGAACACATTAGTCTTCTGTGTACTGTCAGGAGCTCACAGTCTAAAAGGGGAAACAGGATAATCTGTGACTACAGTAGAGTGAGTTAGCAACATCCAGATACACAGAATATGTTTTGAATATACAGAGCAGAAACCTGAAAAAGGAACCTCAAGTTATCTCTCAGTTTCTCCTAGATGTTATCTGCATACACCCAGGTGTTTCCTGGTGAATTTTCTTTACTCACAACACTTTAAACACCAAATGAGAGGGTTTTTTCCTCCTGACACCCAAATACGTGGTGTCTTTTCCAAAACCACTTCTCCAACTCTCTTGGACACCAGCTGGTCCAGAATTCAATTAATTTCCTTTTCTAAAAATATTTATTTATTTTTTATTTTCCTTATTTTTTTGGCTGACTCAGGTCTTAGTTGCGGCATGCGGGATCTTCATTGAGGCATACAGGATCTTCCATTACGGCACGCGGTCTCTTCACCGTGGCCCTTGGGCTGTGGCTTCTCCCTAGTTGTAGCGTGTGGGTTTTCTCTTCTCGAGTTGTGGCGCGCGGGCTCCAGGGCACGCAAGCGCAATAGTTGTGGCGTGCAGGCTTAGTTGCCCTGCAGCATGTGGGATCTTAGTTCCCCGACCAGGGATTGAACCCGTGTCCCCTGCATTGGAAGGCAGATGCCTTACCACTGGACCACCAGGGAAGTCTCCAGAATTCAATTCATTTCTGACACTAACTACTTACTACTGTGTTAGTAGAGACCCCAGAGGTTAAGGGCTCAGTCCCACAAGACTGTCCCTATTTCAGATGCCAGTCACAAGTCCCAGGCCTCCCATATTTCTGACTGACCAGCTATACATTGGATGTTCCCGTAACCCCCTCTCAGGTTAGATAATTTACTAGAACAGAACCCAGGAAGACACTTTACTTACTATTACCAGTTTATTAAAAAGGATACAATTCAGGAACAGCCAAATGGAAGAGATGCCCAGGGCAAGGAAGCGGAGAAGGGACACAGAGCTTCCGTGTCCTCTCCAGGTACTCCACCTTCCAAGCACCTGATGTGTTTACCCACCTGGAAGCTTTCTGATTCCCGTAGCTTAGGGTTTTTACAGAGTTCCGGTAGGTAGGCATGATTGTTTAAGTCATTGGCCATTGGTGATTAACTCAAGCTCCAGTCCCTCTGTCCTCTTTAGAGATTGTGGGTGGGGCTGAAAATTCCAAGCTTCTAATCAAGGCTTGGTCTTTCTGGTGACCAGCCCCATCCTGAAGCTATCCAGGGCCCTGTTGAGAGTCATCGCATTAGAACAAAAGATGTACCTCTCACCCTTGTCACTGAGGAAGTTCCAAGGACTTTAGATGCTCTGTTCCAGGACTGAGGAAAAAGACTAAAAACATCTTTCTTTCTTTTTTTTTTTTTTTTTTTTATTTTATTTATTTATTTATTTATTTTATTTTTGGCTGTGTTGGGTCGTTTCTGTGTGAGGACTTTCTCTGGTTGTGGCGAGCGGGGGCCACTCTTCATCGCGGTGCGCGGGCCTCTCACTATCGTGGCCTCTCTTGTTGCGGAGCACAGGCTCCAGACGCGCAGGCTCAGTAATTGTGGCTCACGGGCCCAGTTGCTCCGCGGCATGTGGGATCTTCCCAGACCAGGGCTCGAACCCATGTCCCCTGCATCGGCAGGCAGATTCTCAACCACTGCGTCACCAGGGAAGCCCCCCATCTTTCTTATAATGCCACCCCAAGACACTTTTGCAATATCACCTCAAGCCCCTTATCTTACAGGCCACGCTTACCATCCACCCCTTGTCCCCTTCCTGCCCCAGCACACTTCAAGATGGCCTCCTGATTATGTACCCAGGGGTCTGCACGACAGCACATTCTTCAGTCTCTGAAACTCAAAACCTTGACATTTACCTGGATTCCTTCCACTCCTTCTCTTCTAGAGGCTAGCCCCCCACTATGCCCTGCGCATTCTTCCTTTGTAGTAGTTCTCACATTTCCCTCAGGCCTTTATCTCATCGTTAAAATAATCTCTTGTCCTAGATAATATTGCTTTCTGCACCATTCACCATTCCACCCTTCTACTACCCAAATTAACCTTCCCCAAACTAATTTCATCGTGCAATTTTCCAGTTTAAAAGATGTTCCGTAGTTCTCCATTATATATTGGATAAAATTCAAGCTCTGAAATCTAACATTTGGTGACTGTTTTAGTCATTTGATATCACTTTTTATTTTATTCAGTGCTCATTTTCATGTTTTTTTAAATTTTTTAAATTTTATTTTATTTTTTTTTTATACAGCAGGCTCTTATTAGTCATCCATTTTATACACATCAGTGTATACATGTCAATCCCAATCTCCCAATTCATCCCACCACCACCCCACCCCCCGATATCACTTTTCATTTCCAGGGTTGTCATCTATGCCACTCTGCTCGTCCTTGTCCCCATCAGTTTGCTGCCTTTGTTATTCCTGAAGCAATCATCTTCCCCATAAGTACCTTTCTCATCATGTTATCTCCTCTCCTCCTTTCCTCCCCTCTCCAAATCTCTCTCTCCCGCTTTTCTTTTTTTAATACTCAAGATCTTTATTGATTCAACTATAACAGCAACCACTGGTGAGAACTTAATTTTTTCTCTAATTTTCAAACACCTGCTGGTTCGGAAGGACAGTTACAAAAACAAGACACAAAAAAACTGATCATGGAGGAGTCACACAGGACTGCCTGGTGCCCTCTGCTATCCGTCCACAACAGAGAGATGAATGGGACGGGTAGGGGAACTTCCAGATCAACAGAGATGAAGAGAAGACCAAGGAAAGTACTGGCAGTCTCTGCTTTTCCTTTCAGAATGGATGGAACTGAGCCAGTCGTGGCACTAAGACAGGAAAGGGTGTTTAAAAATATGTAAAATATTTAAAAGATGCTTTAAATGGACGCCTGCAAATGAGAGTGTCCTCTAGGCTCTGCAGGACACTTTTCGGGTTGATCCCTGGGGAAGCAGAGGGTCTCCTCACCCAGGTGGAAAGAGATGGGCTCCATCTTCAGGTGAAGGAGAGGCACTGGCTCCCAGTCCTCGGTGACTTGGATATAGACAATGGGTGCAGGTTGGCTCACCACACTGCTTGCCCCTTATCTCTGCAGGTCCCTCCCCAGCTCTCCTGGTTTCCTGTAAAATTATCCTTGGTCTGGGCTAGCGGTTTCGCTTTGTTTTGTTTTGTTTTAACATTAAGATAGAGAGTAAGCGGGTACATTGGAGCAAGAATGGATATTCTGTGCTAGATTCATGGGATTCTCTAAGTTTGAAGTGTCCAGGGATTTTGGTTTCAAGCACTGGCAAGTGCTCCCTTTGGAAATTTCAGTGTGGCCAAATGACTATCAAGCATTTCAGCCCCTCTCTGCCAGCCTCCCACTCTTAGAAAGATGGCAGGGTGAGAGTTTTTGTTTTGTTTTGTTTTTTAATTGAAATATGGTTGATTTACAGTATTGTGTTAATTTCAGGTGTACAGCAAAGTGATACAGTTATACATATATATACATCTATATTTTTTGATTCTTTTCCATTATAGGTTATTACAAGATATTTAATATAGTTCCCTGTGCTATACAGTAAATCCTTGTTGTTTACTTTATATATGGTAGTGTGCATTTATTAATCCTATACCCCCAATTAATCCCCACACCCTCCCCTTTGGTGACCATAAGTTTTCTATGTCTGTGAGTCTGTTTCTGTTTTGTAAATATGTTCATTTGTATCTTTTTTTTTAGATGCTGCATATAAGCGATATCATACAATATTTGTCTTTCTCTGTCTGACTTACTTCACTCAGTATGACAATCTCTAGGTCCATCCATGTGGCTGCAAATGGCATTATTTCATTCTTTTTAATGGCTGAGTAATATTCCATTGTATATATGTACCACATCTTCTTTATCCATTCATTTGTCAATGGACATTTAGGTTGCTTCCATGTCTTGGCTATTGTAAACAGTGCTAGCAGGCTGCATTCTAATGGAAATGTTGGAACTGAGACAGTAAATTCTGAGAGTCCCAAAAAGCTGGTAACCCAAACAGTTAAAATAAATAAATAAATAAAAGACCATCTATTTTGACTCCATCTCAAAATCAGAAGGAAAAACAAAATTTATTTAAAGGTGCTTTAAAGATGAGCTCCTGACTTGTGGAAGAAGTACTTTTTTTTTTTGAATAAGCTGCCTCAGCAGCAATGCTTCTTATTCAAGTATATTCTAAAACAAGCAAAGCTATAGATAAGAATATGGTAGGAAGAGGCAGAGCATAAATCTAAACAGAAATTTGCATCTTGAAGATGTCTGAAATCTCTAAAAATTTGGTTGGTCACGGGTGCCAGAAATACAGTAAACATTCACTAAGAATGAAACATTCACTAAGAATGTGTGTTGAACTGACAAGCCTCATATAAGTTTCTCCTGAGGGTGAAGACAGGACTGGTTCTCTTCAAGAACACATTTCCATCAGGAAGCCCAGGACAAGGGGACCCCATAGAGTTAACCTGCACACTGGATTTAAAGGAGCAGTCAAGCACAGACAGACATTTCTAATTCCCAGATGTTCCCTACTTTATTGAGAAGTGGCTTCTTGGATGGGAGAGCCTGCTCAAGTCTGTTTAAGCTAGTGTGGTTGGAGGGATTAAGTACCCAGCGTTGATTCTGGTGGGGATCTGACTTCCAGATACTATCATCTATTTCACCCTGAATCTGAACTGTGAACTTTTCTTCAGCCCAGTAACCTAATATCTAATTCACATTTGCTCCCTTTGCTTGACAAATCCTTACTCCAATTAAATCAGCTTTAGTGGCTCAGCTAGAAGGATCCAATTCCCTTTCTTTGTCAATTCCTTCTAAGGGAGACAGCAAATAATTGAGTCTCAGAGACACCAAGCCAAGGACTAGCAAATAAACATCTTCAGGCTGCTGGCAGTCAGGCAGATGTACCAACATATCTCTCAGTGTATCGTCTGGTTTAAACCTACCCCTGTCGACCTGGTTTCATCCTCTATTGGGAATGTGATGGTTTTAAGATATATCCACAAATTGTTTGACACTGCTCCATTCAGTAGGTGGGGTATAATTCCCCTCCTCTTGAGTATAGGCTGGCTTAGTGGCTTGCTACCATGGAATACATGATGATGTGATGATGTGATGATGATGATGATGGAAGAAGTGACTGTGGGTGCTTTCGGAGACTGTCATAAAAGGCAGTGCAGATTCCTCCTTGACCTCTCTCTCTCTGGGATCACTCACTTGGGGGCAAGTCAGCTGCCATGGTGTGAGGACACTCCTGCTGCCCTACAGAGAGACCCACATGGGAAGAGACTAAGCCATGCTGTCAACAGCCACAAAGAGAGGGCTTGGAAGTGGTCTGTTCCTCTTCTCTATACATCTAAGTTCTAATTGTTTCAAGGTTCGACTCCAAGTTCCATCTGATCCATGAAATTTTGGTTGTTCTTTTCCTCAAAGGATTTTTTTTCTTTTATGAGTTCCTGAGACACTTATTCTGTGCCATCAACTGGTAGTTAAACATATATGTATTAGTGTGCTAAGACTGCAGTAACAAAGTAGCACAAATTGGGGGGCTCAAACAACAGAAATTTATTGTCTGGAGGCTAGAAATCTGAGATAAATGTGTTGGCAGGGCTGGTTCCTTCTGAGGGCTGTGAGGAAGGATCTGCTTCATGCTGCTCTCCTAACTTGTGGTGGTTTGTTGGCAATATTCGGCATTCCTTGTAGACAACATTCTCCTTGTCTTCATGTTGTCTTTTCTCTGTATGTGTCCCTTTCTCTTTACATAGTGTGTTCTTTTTATAAGGACACCAGGCCTATTGGATTAGGGGCCCATCCTATAGCAATATGAATTCATCTTAATCAATTATATCTGCAATGACCCAATTTCCAAATAAGGTCACATTCTGAGGGGGTTAGGACTTCAATATATAAATTTTGGGGAGGACAAAATTCAACCCATAACAATATAAAAAGTTCTAACACAAAGCACTCGTTTAAATTCAGCAAAATGCTCTCAGCCAAGAACTATAAAAATAGGAAGAAAGGAAAAACACAATTTGAATCATCTAGGCAGCTTTACCCACTATTTTATTTTATGCTCCCCAGGGGAAATTGAGATGCAAGATGAGATTCTGCTGTTCACTCAGTCAGGTGCAATTTCGTTTTGCTTCTTGGAAACTCAGCATCTAGTCACTCTGAATGTGACCTAGTGTTTAAAAATATGTATTTGATAATATGTGATATTTGCCCTATAGTCTGGCTTTATAATCTCACTTCCAATGAGATGCTATCTCCTATTTTGCTGGGCTGCTCTATTTCACTATACAGCAATGACAGAATAATGCTTTTACACTTCACTGAATTCTTTCCCTTTTACCTGGACAGCCCTCTCCATCCCTCTCCCACCTCAGCCATAACTAAACAAATAAGCAAAGATGGAAAGTTCTCAGCTTTTAAGTGAAACAGAAAGGGAGGGAGCGAGGGAGGAAGAAAGGAAGGAAACAAAAGATGAAAAACCTTACGCAAGTGTGAGGCTCTGTAGGATACATGACATGGTCTTTTGTCTTTCTGCTCACCCAGACTAAATAAAAATGTCAAAAACTAGAGGAGTGTGGTGGGTTGAATGGTAGCCCCCCGCAAGAGACATGTCTACATCCTAATCCCCATAACCAGCAAATGTTACCTTATTTGGAAAAAGGATCTTAGCAGATGTGAAAAGTTAAGGACCTTGAGATGAAGAGATCATCTGGATTATCTGGGTGGGCCCTAAATCCAATGATAAGTGCCTAAGACACACATGGACTTCTGGCCTCCAGAACCGTGAGAGGTTACATTTCTGTCGTGGTAAGCCACCCAGTTTGTGATCACTTATAATGGCAGCCGAGGAAACTAATACAGGGAGTAAAAGTAGGGGAGGGATCAGATGGACTTAATAGAATCAATATCAAAGCCCAGAGCCTAGGAAATCCCTGCCTCCCACAGCCCCACACACTGAGCAAGCAAGTGCCAAGGAGCTTCTGGGAGACAGGCTAGTCTGTGCGTGTGTATCACTGTGTCTAGGAGCTTTCTCAGCTGTCTTTCTCATTACTACCTGGAGAGCACCCCACATTGATAGCAGCCGGCAAATAGCTTGCTGAGGGCTGGCATAAATAATTCCTGTCTGTACCCACAGAGTTTGCTCAGCCTGCAACTGATCCATCCTGCTGGGGGACCTGTAATGAAGTAATGAAGGTGACGGGGCAAAGCATCTACTCCTGATGAAGGTGGAACTACATGGAACGAGCTCCAGATTGCCTACCAGAGCAAGACAGCAGGAAACTGCCAAGAACAACTCTGCTGCTGTTAGCCCCATCAGGGCTACCTGATACTACCAGTTCCTGGGCCTTTGGGGTTTCTGCAGAGTAGTTAGCCTACTTCTTAGCTTTTACCACTGCTGTTTGGGATTCAGATTTTTCAAGGCTGAGAAGTCTGTTTTCTGCTGTCCAACTGCTTGCCTGTCCCCAAATTTTACTGATCTTGTCTCCTCCACTATTCTCTTGGTTCTAAAACCGTTTAAAAAGTACTTTCGGACTTCCCTGGTGGCACAGTGGTTAAGAATCCGCCTGCCAATGCAGGGGACAAGGGTTCGAGCCCTGGTCCAGGAAGATCCCACATGCCACGGAGCAACTAAGCCCATGCGCCACAACTACTGAGCCTGCGCTCTAGAGCCCAAGAGCCACAATGACTGAGCCCACGTGCCACAACTACTGAAGCCCATGCGCCTAGAGCCCATGCTCCACAAGAGAAACCACTGCAATGAGAAGCCCGCACACCACAACGAAGAGTAGCCCACACTCGCTGCAACTAGAGAAAGCCAGCGCGCAGCAACGAAGACCCAATGCAGCCAATAAATAAACAAATAAATAAATAAAAAAGAATCCACCTGCCAATGCAGGGGACACGGGTTCGAGCCCTGGTCCAGGAAGATCCCACATGCCGTGGAGCAACTGAGTCCATGCGCCACAACTGCTGAGCCCGTGTGCAACAACTACTGAAGCCTGCGCACCTAGAGCCCGTGCTCCGACCGCAATGAGAAGCTTGCACACCGCAACGAAGAGTAGCCCCTGCTCACCGCACCTAGAGAAAGCCCATGCGCAGCAACGAAGACCCAACACAGCCAAAAATAAATTAATTAATTAATGAAAGTACCTTTACTGTCATTTTAAAAGGATGAAGGAGGGAGGGAGGGCAAGAGGAAGGCTGAAGCTAATGTGTACATTTAATCTGCCATCTTTAATTAGAATGATGCAAAATTTTTATCTGAAGATTTGTACCTTGATTCAGTTCTGGAAAATTCTTAGCGATTATCTCTTCAAACATTGCTTCTTTGCTGAATTAGTTTTTCTCTTCCTATTGTAACCAAGTCACCATAAACATAGCAGCTTAAGACAATACAAATTGATTATCTCATAGTTCTGTAGGTCAGAAGTCTAGGTAGGCCCTGCTGCCAAAATCAAGGTGTCAGTAGCCTGGGCTTTTATCTCAAGGTAAGAGAATAAAGGAAGAAATCTGCTTCCACATTCACTTCGGTTGTTGGCAGGAATTCCGTTCCCTGTTCCTGGAGGGCTGAGGTTCATGATTCTCTGCGGGCTCCTGGCCTCCCTCAGCTGTCCTAGGATCCCCGCATTCCTCATCACACTGCACCCTCCATCTTCAAACCCCCAACAGCCGTCAAGTCCTGCTCACACTTGTCTGTTTTTAAGGGTTTGTGCAAATGCATTGGGCCCACCTGGAACATCCAGGACAATCTCCCAGTTTTAAGGCCTTTAACGACCTTAATTATATCTGCAAAATCCCTCCTGCCATGTAATATAACATATTCATAGGTTCCAGAAATTTGGGTGTGGACACCTTTGCAGGGGGCATCTGCCTTTCATAGCTCTGGGGCCTTCTTTGAGTCTCTCAAGCTATTATTTGTATCTCTTAATTGCTTTCTAAATATATTTCTTTGCACTAGGTTCTAGGTAAATTTTCTAATTCTTTTCACTATAGCTAATCTACAGTTCATCCCATGTAATGTAAAAAAAAATTTGATGACTGTATTTGTAATTTCTAATTTTTCTTATTGACTCCCTTTCATATGCATCTGTTCTTGTTTCATTTAACAATTCTTGTTCTTTCTAATGGCTGTTATTCCTTCCATCTATCTAGACCAGTGGTTCTCAACCAGGAGTGATTTATCCTCCCAAGGGACAGCTGGCAATGTCAGGAGAGATTTTTGGTTGTCACAACTTGGGGGATGCTACTGGCATCTAGTGGGTAGAAGCCAAGAATGTTATTAAACATTCTACAATACACAGGACAAGCCCTCTAAAACAAAGAATTATTCAGCCCCAAATGTCAAAAGTGCCAAGGTCAAGAAACTTCGATCTAGATCACCTTACACATATTCATTTTAAAGGCTTCATCAGACACTTTCATTTCATCTAGAGAGAATTCATGTTTTGATGTTTTATTTTGTTGGCTATCCTTGTTAGCATTAGATTTCTTCATTGTTTTTGGTTTGTAAGTGCACTTTCAGTGAAAGGTTATTTTTTTTTCTCTCTGCATCTGGCTCTCCCTCCCCCCAGTTATCAGTTTTGAGGGTGGCCCCAACAGGATTGCCCCACAATTCATAAAACAACTTATTAAAGCACGTGGGAAAACAGACAAGGCACACACAACGAAAACGGTTAAAGCAATATACGAATGGGTACAAAGTATTCACAACCCACAGAGCAGTTAGGTGATATCCAAAGATTAGGTACATTTTCAGAATGGAAGTCCTACTTGGGAGAGTAGTAAATAGAAAGGAGGAAATGAGCTCCTCTCTGATCATCTAGAAGTTTTCACGCGAGAAATGGAATTCTAGGATTTGACCATGTGTTTTCTATATATGAGCAGGCTCTCTATAACCAGTTGATTTAAATGTAATTCCATTCACAAATGTTTACTGCGGTCGGTGCCAGAGAAATTAGCTGAGTAAAATAATCTTGACTCAAGGAATTCAAAATTGGAGGAGGCAGGGAGAGACATATAAACAAATAATTACATTTTGACGGGATGAGTTATAACTCATGGGATCAAAACATAGTGATATTATACTCATCATAATGGGATGAATATAAGGGTCTACACATCGGGGACATGGGTGTGGGTGGTTCTCAGGGAAAGTTGCACAGACAACTGGCTATTTAAGCTGGAGTTTACATGGAGTAGGCGTCCCCCTAGCGGGTGAAGGCTAATCCGCAGCAGGGACCAGGGCTGGGCAGGGTTTTAACCCCGCGCCCAGAAGTTTAAGGCACCCGACGGATAGGATGACACTGTCTCTGGCGCCCGCTGAGGTTCGGGGCTCGCCGGCCGCTAGGGGGCGCCGCGGCGTCGCGCCGTGCGGGTCGTTGCGTTTCCGGGCCGGGCCTAGCGCCGCCATTGCTGTGGGGCGCGACCCCGCCGGGCGCGGCAAAACGACTGCCGCTCCTGTTACCAGGGCAACCGCGGCGCCTCCTCCGCGCCGGCCCCGATAGTCTCTCCGCGCCATTTTCAAACTGTCCTGGAGACGGAACTGGTGTCTGGGGCGGAAGGAGCCAGCAAAGGAGGCGAGGCGCGAGGCAGAATGCGACCGCAGGCGGAGGGAGCAGTGGCCGGGGCTGCGGGTGAGCGCGGCGCGGGGCGGGAGGGCCGGGCTGGGCGGTGCCTCCGCCTCCCGGGCGGTCCCGGCGGGCTGGGCCGGGGCGCTGCCGGGAGGGAGGCCGCGCGGCCTCGGGAGGAAGTGGGGCCCGGGCGGGCGGACGGGGCGCGGAGACTCCCCGCCGCCCCGCTGCCGACACCCGTTCCCTTCGACACCCGACTGCGGAGCTGCGGCCCGGAGGTCGGCCTGGGGCCGCGGGAGCCCCCTGTTTCCTCCTACCCCTCTCGCCGCGAGCGTCTGTGCGGCCCTCGCGGCCCCGCCTCCTACTGACTGATGGGTTGATTTAAAAGTTAAAATGCTCTTTTCGTATAAGAATCATACAGGCTCTTTGTAAAAACAAAAGTGCCAAAAGCGTAGGACGAGAGTCGTTTATTAACCATTGTCCGGCACCTTAGTTAACATCCCCTCTTGCTTCCACTGTCTGAAATGAGTGAGGATTCCCGAGGTAAACTCAGTTAAGGTTGGTTTTGGGGTTTGTTTTGTTTTGTTTTTTTGGCCCCTGTGCATATGTACGCACAGGATATTTTTGTAGAAATAAGATGTACTGGCTTTCAGACGTCAACCCCCCAGAGTTAAGCAAGTGGCTGGTTCTAAACACGTATGCGTGGAGGACCTCCAAACCGTACCTTTTATGCTGTTTTGCTAGAAATTTTCAGTATAGCCACAGTGTTTGGATAATGGACATGGGGGTGGTGGTGGAGGACAGCAGCCTATGGGTGGGGAAAGCCTGTTTTTTGTCCTTGTTGGGAGGATTTTAATCTTTTTCATCTGTCCTGTGTGTTGATGATTTTTTGATTCATATTCATATTCTCGCTCTCTCTCAGAAGGATGTGAGGAAGTATTATTTCTGGGTAACCAAAGTGGGTACCAGACAAAATGGAGAAATGTTTGAATGTTGAGGCCCTACTAGTTCTTGGTTTGACAGGTGCATTTCTGATGTCTCCAGGACTTTTTCTAGAACACCCTGCATCAGTCAGGTCCCTCTTGTGGAAGGAACCTAGAAAGAACCTAGTATGGAATGGGGACACCATTCAAAGAAAAGGTTAGCAAGAGTGTGGAGAAGGAAGGATTTGTAGAAAGGAGTAATCAAGGAGAGGTACTAATTTAGGAGTGATTTGGTAAGTTGAGGCAGCATAGTACAGAAACCAGAGTGCTGGATCAGGACTCAGGGGACCTGAATACCCACCTACTTCGTGGCCTTGTGGTTTGGGAAGATAGTTACTCTCTTTTTATTTATTTATTTATTTATTTATTGGCTGCCTTGGGTCATCATTGCTGCACGTGAGCTTTCTCTAGTTGCGGAGAGCAGGGGCTGCTCTTCGTTGTGGTGCGTGGGCTTCTCTTGTTGCAGAGCACGGGCTCTAGGTGCACGGGCTCAGTAGTTGTGGCACACGGGCTCAGTAGTTGTGGCACAGGGGTTTAGTTGCTCCGTGGCATGTGGGATCTTCCTGGACCAGGGCTCGAACCCATGTGCCCTGCATTGGCAGGCAGATTCTTAACGACTGCACCACCAGGGAAGTCCCTGTTTTAACTTTTCCGTATAGGTTTATGAGGAGATGTTTATTTTAATGCAGCAACATGAATATCATAAACATCGGATTTAAATCAATCTAAATATTCCAGAAGACTGCCTACCTGAAAAGAAACAAAAAATAATTGCTTCATATTAAAAGATTCTTTTCTTCTTAACGTGAAACAGTAATAATAGCTGATAATAGATTGATGTTTCGTTCTTTTCTTTTAGGATTTTAATTTTTGGAAATGAATAAAACTAGTTTGGAAGACAAGATGACTACAGCTGCAGAAAGAAAATATATTAATATTAGGAAAAGATTGGATCAGTTGGGATACCGCCAGACTCTGACAGTGGAGTGTTTACCTTTGGTAGAAAAACTTTTCAGGTAAAGATGAAAATACAGTTCTAAACCTGTGTGATCCTTAATCCCATTTATCTAGTTTCTGATTGAACTTTATCCTTCAGTAGAGAAATGGGTAGATTTTTTAAAAGTCCTTAAGTCATCTGAAGTTTCTCTATTCTTCTTAGATTCTACTCTGCTGTCATCGATTCAGGGCCTCCACATTGCAAAACTCTAGGGTCACCATTCACACTATACTATTCAGAGTGAATGTTTCTGCAGGTTTTGTCTGTGAGTAAAAGTACAATTTTTAATGTGATTTTCTGATCTGGTTAGGAGTTCTGTAACTGCTTTATTCACTGGTCTTTATTTTTTTATTGAAATATAGTTGACTTATTATGTTAGTCACTGGTCTCTAATTACTATTACATTTATAATGTTTCTCTAATGTGGTTGACCATGACTATAGCTGTTACTAGTTACTTTAACTGAAAGAGTCTTTGTGATTTTTGTTCTTTTCCGCATGAATTCTATTACTGTGATCTGAGACTAGAGCAGGGAAGTGGCCTAGGAAGCTTTTGCAGTAGGACTATAAGTGATGATGATGGAAAGGAGAGAATGGATGAAAGATACTTTATGGTCTTTAGCATGGCCTGCAGAATCCTTCATGATCTAGTACTAGATCGACAATTCGGAGTTATAGGGTAGAAGTATATTTAACTTTTCAGGAAACTGACAAACTTTTTCCACAGTGATTTTATACTTGTACACCTTCATCTCCCATGTATTAACCACCTGAAGCTCCTAAACATGTGTTCACTTTCTCCCTTGGTCTCTCCATATGCTATTCTATCTGCCTGTAAAGTCCCTTTCTCCTCTCCCTCCTGCCTTGCCCTTATGTTCAGTTAGCCATATGGCCTGCAGGACTCTGTCACATCTGCTGCATGTTATTAGCTATTATCATTGTTGGAAACTTGTTTTATCTTCCTGATAGAATGCAAACTCCATGAGACTAGAGACTGACTTTATAACTGGCATACCTAGAACAGGCTGAACACATTGTTGGCACTGAAATACTTGTTGAGGTTATCACATAGTATTATAGCTTTTGACAAATTGTTAGTAGAATATAAGATCCATGGTAGTGGGTTCTTTACTGTGTTCCCTGCTCAGTAAATGTTGATGGAGTGAATATTCCACTGGTCTGTGTTCTTAGAGGTCGGGAACTGACTCATTATTTGTTGCGTCCCTGACACAGCATATAGCAGGCATTCAGTAAATGTTTGTTGAATGAACAAATAAGTTTCACAGATTCCACAGGATCAGGTGACTAATTAGACATGGCAGGGTGAGTTAGAGGGGAAATGAAAGATGATTCTGCCTGTGTGTATATGTTTCATAACTTTTAATTAATCCTGTTTTGGGACTTCACTTGTGGCTCAGTGGTTGAGAATCTGCCTGCCAATGCAGGGGACACGAGTTCAATCCCTGGTCCGGGAAGATCCTACATGCCGCGGAGTGACTGAGCCCGTGAGCCACAACTACTGAGCCTGCGCTCTAAAGCCCGTGGGCCATAACTCCTGAGCCTGCATGCCACAACTACTGAAGCCCAAGCGCCTATAGCCCATGCACCACAACAAAGAGTAGCCCCTGCTCGCTGCAACTAGTGAAAGCCTGCGCACAGCAACTAAGACCCAACGCAGCCAAAAATAAAACAAATTTATATTTTAAAAAAATCTTTAATCCTGTTTTGAGAAATTTTTGAGTACTTCCTGGTACCTTGAAAGACTCCTAGTGTTTGTTTTTGTTTGTTTTTAGATTTGAGCTCACTTTAACATTTATTTTAAGTCTTTTTACAAATATGTTTTTAGTTATTAAAAGTTAATGGAATGTTTCCTTGTATTTACATTTTCTGTTCTTGAATATTAGTGATCTAGTTCATACAACAGAAAGTCTTCGGAAATCAAAATTATCTGCTGTGAAAGCTGAAAAAGAAAGTGCCAATTTTGATTTTGTATTGGAACCTTATAAACTTGAAAATGCAAGATTGAGTAAGGAAAATAATGAATTATACCTGGAATTAATGAAACTGAGAGAACAATCAGGCCAACACATTAAAGGTAAAATTTTGTGATTTTTAAAATGCAATATTTTTGCCCTTTTCATTTTATATGTAAGAAAGCCTAGTCTACCTTTAAAACTGTTGATTAGAAAATGTGATAGTCATCTTATTGACACCTCTTGAAATATTGTAGGGTGTATTGAAGAGTTTCCACAAAGGAAAATAAATTTGCATTCCATAACTGTATTCATTTTTTACCTTATGTGGATTAAATTTTTAGAATTAAAATTGCTATAGAGGGCCCTCCCTGGTGGCACAGTGGTTAAGAATCCACCTGCCAATGCAGGGGACATGGGTTCGAGCCCTGGTCCGGGAAGATCCCACATGCCACGGAGCAACTAAGCCCGTGCACCACAACTAATGAGCCTGTGCTCTAGAGCTCGTGAGCCACAACTACTGAAGCCCACGTACCATAACTGCTGAAGCCTGTGTGCCTAGAGCCCATGCTGTGCAACAAGAAAAGCCCGCACACCACAAGGAAGAGTAGCCCCTGCTTGCTGCAACTGGAGAAAAGCCCGCACGCAGCAACAAAGACCCAACACAGCCATAAATAAATAAATAAATAAATAAATTTTTTTTTAATTGCTATAGAAAACATTAAATGCTGGTGCTGAAGAAATGTTCTTGAAATAACTTTTGTTTTTCTCTTACTGAGAGAAAGCCATGTGTCTGTCGTTCTGATTCTTTAATATACCGTCTTTGACCTGGAAGGTAGAATTAGAATGATTTCAAAGGTACTGGGCAAGGGGTAATTATACGGCTAACTTATTATAAAATCTTCTTATATTCAGTAGGAAGCCCTGTCTGATACCTGGCATGAATTCATAATCCTTTAGCTTCATATTCAGTTTACTGGATCAAAAGCCATGATTTATATTAGGCTCATACCACAGAAGAAAAATATAATTCCTTTTTGTGCTTAATGACTTATTTGCAGTTTGTTAATAGTGGTAGAAAAGGTATAGCCTTTCTAACAAAGCATACATGAGAATCAGGTGGAGCCTTTCAGATTACTATGACTTTTTGTATTTTGTGAAATGGAAGAATTTCTAGATTGTAAAATACTCTGAATCTTTTTCATTTTAAGAGTTGAAAACCACATTGAAAAAGTGTGCACGTGAAACATCTGATCTGAAATTTCTAAATAATCAATATGTTCATAAACTCAAACTTTTGGAGAAAGAGAGCAAAGCTAAGAATGAAAAAATTCAACAACTTCAAGAAAAGAATTTGCAAGCTGTAGTACAAACTCCAGGTGCGTCTGTTCCCTCTCAAAACAAATTGTACGCAGGTAATATTTTAAAGATGTTAGAACTGTTGACTGAAATGAGACTTTGGATTTTCATGCTTAGGCTTTAGTATTTGAAAAGATATACTTGGCTAGTCACAAAAACTTTTAAATTTATTTCTGAAGATCCAGCTTGTATTCTATACATGTGCTTAGAAATTTATATAATAATAACTTCTTAGATACAAGTAGTCTGGCTTCAGTGCCCAGAGTTTTATTTCCTTAATCATTAATTTAAATTCTTTTTTCTATTATTTTTATCATTATTATTATTTCAGTTATAAAAGTAATTCATACTCATTAAAGAATTTGGAAATGATGGGGTATATGCAGAGTTGGTGGTTGTCTGGGCATAAAGTCGGTTGAAGAATCTCCAGTACTAGTAACCAGATCATTGAGATGTCTAAACCATGGGATTAAGATTATGGAAGTAAGTGAGGTGTAGGAAAGGGCTGAATTATGAGACTAGGTAGAAACTGAAGTAATTTGGTCAGAATGAAGATTGCCATCAGAAGAGAGTTGAAGATCTGGACACTGGCACAGTTCTAACCAGTGACAAAGTCCAGGCGTAATCATGTTACTGTGTGCCTATAGCTGAGTGAAGAGGAGACTCATGAGAGTTGAGGAATTGGGAACCGAGGGGTCAGGGTGGGGGAGGAATCAGTGGGACTTGAAATGGCAGGAAATGAGATGGAAAGGGAGGACTGTGAGCCAAAGGCAGAAAAGATGGAGGAATGTGGGAGAAGATCTCAGAAGTACCTGGAAGATTAAGAAAACAAAAAAGAGGATAGATTTTTCTGAGGAAAGAGTGGGACAGATTCAAGAGAGATTTAGGAGGAAATTTTAATCTCTAAAATTTAGTGACTGAATGTGATAGACTTGGGAAGTAGAGGAATTCCTAAATTTCTGTTTGAAGGGAATGAGTGGGTAGATGATGGTACTATTTCTTAAGATAGAGAATGTGGAAAGCAGAACAGGAGTCCACCCTCCACAAAGGGTGTGTTGAGTTTGTTATACCTACAAGACATTCACACTGAGATTTCTAGTATGCAGTGGGATATGTAGATCTGTTCTCAGAAGTATGAGCCCAGATGGAGATTCACATTTGGGAATCATTGGAATATCATGAGAATTGAAGCTCTGAATGTGGTAGGAATTATCTAGTAAGATTATGTAGACTGGTAAGAGAGGAGAACCAAAGACAGACCCTAGGAAAACTGGCATTTAAGGCACAGGTGGAAGAAGAGGGTCTTTGAAAGAAACTGAGGAGCAACCAAGGAGGAAAACCAGGAGATAAGGGAAGAAGAAAATGGTTTACTTGTTCAGGTGTGTATACAAGTAGGTCATTTAAATACTTTTGACCCAGTTTCTTCATCCTCAAAACAAGAGATTCGGAGTATAAAAAATTTGTTAGGATTCTAATGAGGACAAAGTTAAGGGTTACGTTTGTTCTTTGTGAGGGTCAGTTAGTTTTTCAAGTACATGTCTAATCTTCGCCAGATACTGGAAAAGGTAAATTATCCATGTGGTTTGGACCAAGGCAGGATATATCTAACCATAAAAATAAATTACTCCTGCTAGTTTTAAGGATAATTGAGACAATTTACTAATTAAGAAATTATACTAATTCAGGGTATACATTCCGCTATATACTAATTTTGCTTCTTAAAGCTTCAGTTATCTTCTCCTTTGGCATTGCTTAATAAGCATGTTTATTTTAGTTATCACTGCCTTAAGCTCCTCATTTGACAGTTTCCTGCTGGTGATGATTTCTTGAGCTCATAGTAGCGAATACCACAAGGCACACTCAACTTTTAATCTTGCCAAAGTCTGGTCCTCATCTCCTGGAGGAAGAGATTAAATCTGGGCATATGTACCAAGCATGCAGAAAATAAAGCTTGTTTTATAACTATATCTTGTTGAGGTTTTCAGGAATGCGTTGTTTAAAGATTAGGTGGGTATTTATATATAAGGGAGAAAACATTTTATCAGTATGTAATATGAGCTAGAGACACACTTTATAACTAAAAGGCTAACCTTCTGAAATATTTAATTCTAAGACAGTGTTTTGTTTTGTTTTAAATTTTTTGAAATACACATTTGCTTTTTTTAGGTGGCAAGAAAAGAAGTATTGCTTTCAGGCGCCAGCGTATGCAAATTGACGAACCAGTCCCTCCCTCTGAAGTCAGTTCTTACCCAGTTCCTCAGCCAGATGACCCGTACATTGCAGACCTCCTGCAAGTGGCTGATAACAGGTGCATTAAATAATTCTTTGTTGGCTTTAGTTAATTGATCACTTGGTTCGCCTTCAGTTTCTCCATAGTAGGGCTTCTGTCTTCTTAACTAGCGTATCTTTGGTGCCTAGCACAGAACTTTTGCACAAGCGCTCAGTAAATGCTTTCTGAGTGTATTCTGAATATAGAAGGTTTTTACTTGTTTTGAAACTTCTGATTTCAAAGAGATCATATATCTGATGTTTCTGTCCATATTTGATTTAAAACAATTTAGTGCCATCTAGAGCCTATTTCAGTAGAGTTGCTTTGACATTTAGTTTCATCACCCGGTAAATCTTTTACAGACTCTTTATTACTTCAGATTTTTGTCAAATACCAGTAGACATGAGTAGAGTTGTAACTGGCTTTGAAATTCTGCTTCATGATTCTCTAGCTCTATATGTTGATATTTCCTTAAATTGGAATCAGATATAAATTCTGTTTTAATTAAAACTTCATTAAGCTCTCTGGAAAAGGCACTATGTAACTGTTCTGGGGATGTAAAGATGAATAAGGTGGTGTTGCAGCTTTTGAGAAGCTTATAACCCAGTATAATAAAGATGAGACAAGGGAAATACACAAAATGCCATTAAGAAAATTATAAGAGGTACAGAGGAGTGAGAGAGCACTAGTGACAGCCTCTGTGGTCATAGCTGCAGAAACAGTTTAAAATACGGAACACACTAGTGGAAATGGTTAGTGCAGTTAACTTTTTACTTTGTAGATTATGCAGAGAGTGTGGGGGACTTTTCTACTTTATTAATCTCAATATAGCAAAAAAGATAAAGACATTGATTGAGGGACTAATGAGGATCTTTTAGCTCAGTTCTTCTCACACAGTATTATGTACCTGTATTTATATAGTTATCTGACCTTACCCATGAAATATCTTGTGTTTTGTTTTTCTGGTACAGTTACAATCTAGGATTTAGACAGTGTGTTAGTATTATGCAAGAAGTTTTTGGGGGCTACATGTGTTAGCATTTTCTGTCTTTTTCTTTCGCCTTAACATTCTTCTTCATTCTTCTTTTCTATCAAACCATCATAGGTAGCACTAGTCTCTTGATTCTCTTGTTTGTTTTAATTTGCACGTGCACATTTACCTGTATTCAGAGTCATTCGTGCATATGTAAGTGTGGGTGCATACATACTCCTTCCTACACCTAGATTAGTAGGAAATGTTGGTTCCAGTAATGGCAGGGACGAGCAGTGTTTAGCCTTACTCACCCTACTCCATGGAAAATCTCTCGTAAAAGCAGACCTGGCTTCAGGCTTTATTTTTCCAGTATGAAAGTGGTTGTGTCATATTTATGTTAATGCGTGGCAAAGCTTGATGTAAAACAAATACATTTGGGCAGTTCCAGAATTCATTTAATTTAGACAAATCTTGTTTCTCTTAGAATTAATGAGTTCCGGAAAGGAGTAGGTTTTTTGCTGTAGTTACTTGGAAAATGGTAGTATTTCTCAATATTTTTCTTTTTTCTAGGATTGCAGGATAGTTCATTAGAAAATACAGGGTCATGTAGGGTCCCTTATTTCACTTTATAATATTGTAAATTTTGGACTAGACGCTTAGTTCCCTGAACCTGAGAATTGGCAACAGTACCTGGAAGAGTTGTCCTGAGGATCAAAATGCAGTAGTAGGCATAATGTATCTGAGTTTCAAATTATTTACCACTAAATTTTTTATCTATTCTTGGAAAATTAAATCTGCAAGACGATGTACTTTACGCTGTGGCTTTGGAACCCTTTGGCACAGCACCTCCTACCTCACTGAGAAACAGAAAGTAGAGGGTTTTTAAGAGAAGACATCTAGTTTCACTTCTTGTTATTTTGTATTTCTTAATGAAAGTATATTGGCATTAGTTATAAATGTGTTTCAGAATTCAGGAACTTCAGCAAGAAGTCTACCAGTTACAAGAAAAGTTAGCAGTGATGGAAAGTGGACTGAGAGATTATAACAAGCAGGTAGGATTTTTATTTACTTGCATAGTAGGTGTGATTGTAAGTGAAATTAAGTTATACTTGATGTTACTGATACTGAGTTTTTAATACAGCTCTTCTTTTTCATAAATTTGTTAATATTTAGAATTAATAGATGGAATGGCTTAGATGACTTCAGGGCATTCAGTCCATTCCCTTCATTATGCATGGAGGTGAATAGTAGCTTTTTGTTTTGCTTTGATTTTTTAAGGTGAATCATCTGTCTCCCCAAATATAATCATATTAACTGTTTCCATCTCAGGAGGTATTTTATTAAAGTGTGTTATGCTTTGTAATGGTATTTTAAATAATTTTTTAATCTTACTGTAGATTTTGTCATTTTGAATATAAGGCTCTTTGAAAGTTACTTTTCTGTGTTGCCATATTTGTTGCATGCTTTTGCTACAAGCACTAGTACCCCATAACAGTTTTCTGAGGAAGCAGGGGAATTAATAGATGCAGAGTTAGATTATAACTTTAACAAGCTTTGTTCTTTCCTACTTTCTGTTGGTGTCTTGGCTAAATTCTGACTTGGATAATTATAGGCTTGCTTTCTTAACATGCTTACTGAAGTTTAAATTGGGTAACATGTTTTTCATTTTCTGCACATGACTACATTTTTTTGGAGTGAAGAAATCTGCACATACAAATATAGATGTAACTTATGTGTTGGTGTAACTGTTAAGTTTATAAAGTACTTTGAAGATTACTTGGATAAAATGGAGTTAAAAGGAATTGTTATAATGTCAACCAAAAAACTTACTTCATGGAGAGATGTGGAAGATATCAAATATGCACATGAGATGAATTGTATTGATATTTTTCAATTTATATTCAGTCATTCTTTCATCATATTTTTTTTCCAAGTACTTTATGAACATAAACTGACCAATCTTTACTATCTCTGTATGAGGTGGCTGGGGTGTTTGGAGAAAATAGCCTGACCATTCTGATTGAAACCACCAATTTATTGTGGTTATCAATCTTGATTGAGTCCACTCTGTTCCCTATCAGTTGGTTTTTTTTTTTTGCTTGAACTTGTTCTGTTTTTCTCAGCATACATTCCAGATTTTACTGTTCTCTTCAAGCTCTTTCCCTGCCTATAAGACCCTCCTTCTCAGGATATCACCTTTTTTTCAATTTCCTATCTCTACCCCTTTAAAATGAGCAATATTCACACTCAGGCTCTCCTTAAGACTTAGTGGGTAGGGTGGTGTTTTTCCTGTTTAAGGTTTAGTCTTCCTGCCTGTGCACTTGGCCCCATTTCCTCTCTTCTCCTTAGGCTATTGCTTTAATCAATTATTCTTTAACAAGCTTACATGGCCACTTTACAATTATAAATTTTTTAGTCTTCTTAACAGTCCTGTGAGGAGGCACTAGTGTCATCACTAATATCCCTTTAAAAATCTCTTTTAACTACTTTTCCCTCTTGCTAATTAATGTCTTCTCCCTCATGTGTACTTCTCTAAAGAATATCATATTCTTCTTTCTCTTCTTCTTCACCTCCTGTTCACTCCGTAACATTTTTCAGTCTGGCTTCTGTCCCACACTTTATAAATTGATCTAGTAATTGATACCACTGACATTAATTGCTACCTCCAGAAGGATACTTTAAGTCTTCATTTTCGTGACACACTCTGTAGTATTAGACATCATTCATAATTTTTCTTTGAAACTCATCCATGGCTTCATTTTCTTTTGGTTTACCTTTTCTTGCTCCCTAAAATATCACTGTTTCTCAAGATTCTGTCTTTGACTCCTTCTCCTCTCCCTCTGTGTTTTCTCAAATAGTCTCATCCACTGTCTTAGTTTATTACCTGAATACTGATGACTCCCCAGTGTCTCAGGCTCAAACCTCTCTGCTGAGGACCAGACCCATATACCCAACTTGACACTGGGCATTTCCACTTGGATGAATGCTCTCTGTACACATATGCCTAGTACTGAACTTGCCAACTTCTGTCTCAAATCTCTTTTTCCTCCTATATTCTCTACTTTGGTTGGAAGCATCAGCATTTGCCCAAGCCAACATTCTGTAGTCTTTCTAGATCTCATTCTCCTCCTGTCACACACCACTCACCATGCTCTGTCAGTTCTGAGTGCTTCTTAAACTTACTACTTCGCTCTGCCCTATCCCACTGGCCCTAATCATCTCTCATCTATTCTTACAAGAGGTCTTCCTGCCTCTGGTCTTATTCTTATCAAATTCATCCTTTAGTCCAGAGTAATATTTCTCCCAGCGAAGTATTCAGTGCTTATCATAATTAGTTCCTGCCTAATTCTTCAGACTCATCTCCAACTATTAGTTTCCTCGCACATTACAATCCAGTCATACTGAGTCATTTCTGCTCCCTCAAACATATCGTGTTGCTTTATGCTTCTTTGTCACTGCCTAGAACATCCCTCCTTTCTCCTCTGCCTAGCATCATTTATAACTTTTTTGGACTTGTTTATTTGATAAGGCCTTCATTAATTTTGATAGACACGACTATATTATGGAGTCTAAATCACTTTATTCCCTTGACTACTTTGGTACCATATACCTATTTCTATTTTTCTACCATTGAACAACATATTAAAGCAATTATTGGTTGGCTTGCTTGCTTTTCCTGTAAAGCTATGTGTTCCTGAAAGTAAGGGACTGTGTTTTATTCATCTTTGTATACTTAGAACTAAGCCCAATAATTGTTAAATTGAATACTTGGCTGTTGTTTTCAAATTTTTTGGAAAAGAAAACCAAAGATTGAAAGTGTGTGGGTTTTTCCAGATTCGTTTTTCTTTTTTTAAATATTTGAATTTTATTTTATTTATTTTTTTATACAGCAGGTAATTATTAGTCATCAATTTTATACACATCAGTGTATACATGTCAATTCCAATCGCCCAATTCATCACACCACCATCCCCACCCCCCCGCAGCTTTCCCCCATTGGTGTCCATACGTTTTCTCTCTACATCTGTGTCTCAACTTCTTCCCTGAAAACCGGTTTATCTGTACCATTTTCTAGGTTCCACATACATGCATTAATATACGATATTTGTTTTTCTCTTTCTGACTTACTTCACTCTATGACAGTCTCTAGATCCATCCACATCTCAAAAATGACCCAATTTCATTGCTTTTTATGGCTGAGTAATATTCCATTGTATATATGTACCACAACTTCTTTATCCATTTGTCTGTCGATTTAGGTTGCTTCCATGACCTGGCTATTGTAAATAGTGCTGCAATGAACATTGGGGTGCATGCGTGTTTTTGAATTATGGTTTTCTCTGGGTATATGCCCAGTAGTGGGATTGCTGGGTCATATGGTAGTCCTATTTTTAGTTTTTTAAGGAACCTCCATATTGTTCTCCATAGTGGCTGTATCAATTTACATTCCCACCAACAATGCAGGAGGGTTCCCTTTTCTCCACACCCTCTCCAGCATTTGTGGTTTGTACATTTTCTGATCATGCCCATTCTAACTGCTGTGAGGTGATACCTCATTGTAGTTTTGATTTGCATTTCTCTAATAATTAGTGATGTTGAGCAGCTTTTCATGTGCTTCTTGGCCATCTGTATGTCTTCTTTGGAGAAATGTCTATTTAGGTCTTCTGCCCATTTTTGGATTGGGTTGTTTGTTTCTTTAATATTGAGCTGCATGAGCTGTTTATATATTTTGGAGATTAATCCTTTATCCGTTGATTCATTTGCAAATATTTTCTCCCATTCTGAGGGTTGTCTTTTCGTCTTGTTTATGGTTTCCTTTGCTGTGCAAAAGCTCTGAAGTTTCATTAGGTCCCATTTGTTTATTTTTGTTTTTATTTCCATTACTCTAGGAGGTGGATCAAAAAAGATCTTGCTGTGATTTATGTCAAAGAGTGTTCTTCCTATGTTTTCCTCTAAGAGTTTTATAGTGTCCGCTCTTACATTTGATCCATTTTGAGTTTATTTTTGTGTATGGTGTTACGGAGTGTTCTAATTTCATTCTTTTACATGTAGCTGTCCAGTTTTCCCGGCACCACTTATTGAAGAGACTGTCTTTTCTCCATTGTATATCCTTGCCTGCTTTGTCATAGATTAGTTGACCATAGGTGCATGGGTTTACCTCTGGGCTCTCTATCTTGTTCCATTGATCTATGTTTCTGTTTTTGTGCCAGTACCATATTGTCTTGATTACTGTAGCTTTGTAGTATAGTCTGAAGTCAGGGAGTCTGATTCCTGCAGCACCGTATTTTTCCCTCAAGACTGCTTTGGCTATTCGGGGTCTTTTGTGTCTCAATACAAATTTTAAGATAATTTGTTCTAGTTCTGTAAAAAATGCCATTGGTAATTTGATAGGGATTGCAGTGAATCTGTAGATTGCTTTGGGTAGTATACTCATTTTCACAATATTGATTCTTCCAATCCAAGAACATGGTATATCTCTCCATCTGTTGGTATCATCTTTAATTTCTTTCATCAGTGTCTTATAGTTTTCTGCATACAGGTCTTTTGTCTCCCTAGATAGGTTTATTCCTAGGTATTTTATTCTTTTTGTTGCAATGGTAAATGGGAGTGTTTCCTTAATTTCTCTTTCAGATTTTTCATCATTAGTGTATAGGAATGCAAGAGATTTCTGTGCATTAATTTTGTATCCTGCTACTTTACCAAATTCATTGATTAGCTCTAGTAGTTTTCTGGTGGCATCTTTAGGATTCTCTATGTATAGTATCATGTCATCTGCAAACAGTGACCGCTTTACTTCTTCTTTTCCAATTTGTATTCCTTTTATTTCTTTTTCTTCTCTGATTGCTGTGGCTAACACTTCCGAAACTATGTTGAATAATAGTGGTGAGAGTGGGCAACCTTGTCTTGTTCCTGATCTTAGTGGAAATGGTTTCAGTTTTTCACCATTGAGGACGATGTTGGCTGTGGGTTTGTCATATATGGCCTTTATTATGTTGAGGAAAGTTCCCTCTATGCCTACTTTCTGCAGGGCTTTTATCATAAATGGGTGTTGTATTTTGTCGAAAGCTTTCTCTGCATCTATTGAGATGATCATATGGTTTTTCTCCTTCAGTTTGTTAATATGATGTATCACGTTGATTGATTTGCGTATATTGAAGAATCCTTGCATTCCTGGAATAAACCCCACTTGATCATGGTGTATAATCCTTTTAATGTGCTGTTGGATTCTGTTTGCTAGTATTTTGTTGAGGATTTTTGCATCTATGTTCATCAGTGATATTGGCCTGTAGTTTTCTTTCTTTGTGACATCTTTGTCTGGTTTTGGTATCAGGGTGATGGTGGCCTCGTAGAATGAGTTGGGGAGTGTTCCTCCCTCTGCAATATTTTGGAAGAGTTTGAGAAGGATAGGTGTTAGCTCTTCTCTAAATGTTTGATAGAATTCGCCAGTGAAGCCATCTGGTCCTGGGCTTTTGTTTGTTGGAAGATTTTTAATCACAGTTTCAATTTCAGTGCTTGTGATTGGTCTGTTCATATTTTCTATTTCTTCCTGGTTCAGTCTCGGCAGGTTGTGCATTTCTAAGAATCTGTCCATTTCTTCCAAGTTGTCCATTTTATTGGCATAGAGTTGCTTGTAGTAATCTCTCATGATCGTTTGTATTTCTGCAGTGTCAGTGGTTACTTCTCCTTTTTCATTTCTAATTCTATTGATTTGAGTCTTCTCCCTTTTTCTCTTGATGAGTCTGGCTAATGGTTTGTCAATTTTGTTTATCTTCTCGAAGAACCAGCTTTTAGTTTCATTGATTTTTGCTATTGTTTCCTTCATTTCTTTTTCATTTATTTCTGATCTGATCTTTATGATTTCTTTCCTTCTGCTAGCTTTGGGGTTTTTTTGCTCTTCTTTCTCTAATTGCTTTAGGTGCAAGGTTAGGTTGTTTATTCGAGATGTTTCCTGTTTCTTGATGTAGGCTTGTATTGCTATAAACTTCCCTCTTAGAACTGCTTTTGCTGCATCCCATAGGTTTTGGGTCGTCGTGTCTCCATTGTCATTTGTTTCTAGGTATTTTTGATTTCCCCTTTGATTTCTTCAATGATCACTTCGTTATTAAGTAGTGTATTATGTAGCCTCCATGTGTTTGTATTTTTTACAGATCTTTTCCTGTAATTGATATCTAGTCTCATAGCGTTGTGGTCGGAAAAGATACCTGATACGATTTCAATTTTCTTAAATTTACCAAGGCTTAATTTGTGACCCAATATATGATCTATCCTGGAGAATGTTCCATGAGCACTTGAGAAAAATATGTATTCTGTTGTTTTTGGGTGGAATGTCCTATAAATATCAATTAAGTCCATCTTGTTTAATGTATCATTTAAAGCTTGTGTTTCCTTATTTATTTTCATTTTGGATGATCTGTCCATTGGTGAAAGTGGGGTGTTAAAGTCCCCTACTATGATTGTGTTACTGTCTATTTCCCCTTTTATGGCTGTTAGTATTTGCCTTATGTATTGAGGTGCTCCTATGTTGGGTGCATAAATATTTACAATTGTTATATCTTCCTCTTGGATCGATCCCTTCATCATTATATAGTGTCTTTCTTTGTCTCTTGTAATAGTCTTTATTTTAAAGTCTATTTTGTCTGATATGAGAATTGCTACTCCAGCTTTCTTTTGATTTCCATTTACATGGAATATCTTTTTCCATCCCCTCACTTTCAGTCTGTATGTGTCCCTAGGTCTGAAGTGGGTCTCTTGTAGACAGCATATATATGGGTCTTGTTTTTGTATCCATTCAGCCAGTCTGTGTCTTTTGGTGGGAGCATTTAATCCATTTACATTTAAGGTAATTATTGATATGTATGTTCCTATTCCCATTTTCTTAAATGTTTTCGGTTTGTTGTTGTAGGTGTTTTCCTTCTCTTGTGTTTCTTGCCTAGAGAAGTTCCTTTAGCATTTGTTGTAAAGCTGGTTTGGTGGTGCTGAACTCTCTCAGCTTTTGCTTGTCTGTAAAGGTTTTAATTTCTCCATCAAATCTGAATGAGATCCTTGCTGGGTAGAGTAACCTTGGTTGTAGGTTTTTCTCCTTCATCACTTTAAGTATATCCTGCCACTCCCTTCTGGCTTGCAGAGTTTCTGCTGAAAGGTCAGCTGTTAACCTTATGGGGATTCCCTTGTGTGTTATTTGTTGTTTTTCCCTTGCTGCTTTTAATATGTTTTCTTTATATTTAATTTTTGATAGTTTGATTAATATGTGTCTTGGCGTGTTTCTCCTTGGGTTTATCCTGTATGGGACTCTCTGTGCTTCCAGGACTTGATTAACTATTTCCTTTCCCATATTAGGGAAGTTTTCAACTCTAATCTCTTCAAATATATTCTCAGTCCCTTTCTTTTTCTCTTCTTCTTCTGGGACCCCTATAATTCGAATGTTGGTACGTTTAATGTTGTCCCAGAGGTCTCTGAGACTGTCCTCAGTTCTTTTCATTGTTTTTTCTTTATTCTGCTCTGCAGTAGTTATTTCCACTATTTTATCTTCCAGGTCACTTATCCGTTCTTCTGCCTCAGTTATTCTGCTATTGATCCCGTCTAGAGTATTTTTAATTTCATTTATTGTGTTTTTCATCGTTGCTTGGTTCCTCTTTAGTTCTTCTACATCCTTGTTAAATGTTTCTTGCATTTTGTCTATTCTATTTCCAAGATTTTGGATCATCTTTACTATCATTATTCTGAATTCTTTTTCAGGTAGATTGCCTATTTCCTCTTCATTTGTTAGGTCTGGTGTGTTTTGACCCTGCTCCTTCACCTGCTGTGTGTTTTTTTGTCTTCCCATTTTGCTTATCTTACTGTGTTTGGGGTCTCCTTTTCACAGGCTGCAGGTTCGTAGTTCCCGTTGTTTTTGTTATGTGTCCCCAGTGGCTGAGGTTGGTTCAGCAGGTTGTGTAGGCTTCCTGGTGGAGGGGACTAGTGCCTGTGTTCTGTTGGATGAGGTTGGATCTTGTCTTTCTGGTGGGCACGTCCACGTCTGGTGGTGTGTTTTGGGGTGTCTGTGGCCTTATTATGATTTTCGGCAGCCTCTCTGCTAATGGATGGGGCTATGTTCCTGTCTTGCTAGTTGTTTGGCATAGGGTGTCCAGCATTGTAGCTTGCTGGTCGTTGAGTGAAGCTGGGTCTTGATGTTGAGATGGAGGTCTCTGAGAGATTTTCACCGTTTGGTATTACGTGGAGCTGGGAGGTCTCTTGTGGACCAGTGTCCTGAAGTTGGCTCTCCCACCTCAGAGGCACAGCCCTGATGCCTGGCTGGAGCACCAAGAGCCTTTCATCCACACAGCTCAAAGTATAAGGGAGACAAAAATAGAAAGAAAGAAAGAAAGAAGATAAAATAAAATAAAATAAAGCTATTATAATAAAAAGAAAAAAATTATTAAGAGTAAATGTATTCAGAAAAATTTTTTTTTAATTTTTAAAGATAGATTTATTAATTTTTTATAATAAAAAATAAGAAAAAAAATTAAGAAAAAATTTTTAATTTTTTTGAAAATAAAAAATATGAAAAAACTTACTAAAAAATTTTTTTTTAATTTCTAAAAATAGAAAATAAGGAAAAAATTATTAAGAAAACATTTATTAGGAAAAAAAAATTTTTTTTTTAAGTAAAAAAAAAAAACGGACGGACCTAACCCTAGGACTAATGGTGAAAGCAAAGCTATACAGACAAAATCTCACCGAGAAGCATACACATATCCACTCACAAAAAAAGGAAAAGGGGAAAAATTAATATATTCTGCTCCCAAAGTCCACCTCTTGAATTTGGGATGATTCGTTGTCTATTCAGGTATTCAACAGATGCAGGCACATCAAGTTGTTTGCGGAGCTTTAATCCGCTGCTTCTGAGGCTGCTGGGAGAGATTTCCCTTTCTCTTCTTTGTTCGTACAGCTCCCGGGGTTCAGCTTTGGATTTGGACCCGCCTCTGCATGTAGGTCGCCTGAGGGCGTCCGTTCCCCACCCAGACAGAACGGGGTTAAAGGAGCAGCTGCTTCGGGGGCTCTGGCTCACTCAGGCCGGGGGGAGGGAGGGGTACGGAGGAGGCGGGGCGAGCCTGTGGTGGCAGAGGCCGGCGTGACATTGCAGCAGCCTGAGGCGCACCGTGCGTTCTCCCGGGGAAGTTG
Organism: Balaenoptera physalus; assembly: GCF_965194825.1. Lineage (NCBI taxonomy): Eukaryota > Metazoa > Chordata > Mammalia > Artiodactyla > Balaenopteridae > Balaenoptera > Balaenoptera physalus. The sequence goes on along the minus strand of NC_138884.1, from coordinate 74,775,302 downwards.
TCCCCGGATCATGGGAGCCCGGCAGCAGCGAGCTGCACCGGCTCCCGGGAGGGGCGGTGTGGAGAGTGACCTGCGCTCGCGCACAGGCTTCTTGGTGGCGGCAGCAGCAGCCCTAGCGTCTCCTGCCCGTCTCTGGGGTCCGCGCTGCCAACCGTGGCTCGCGCCTGTCTCTGGGTTCCACGCTGTTAGCCGCGGCTCGCACCCGCCTCTGGGGTCCATGCTGATAGCCGTGGCTCGCGCCCGCCTCTGGGGTCCACGCTCATAGCCGCGGCTCGCGCCAGTCTCTGGAGTTCGTTTAGGCGGTGCTCTGAATCCCCTCTCCTTGCGCGCCGCGAAACAAAGAGGCAAGAAAAAGTCTCTTGCCTCTTCGGCGGCTGCAGACTTTTTCTCGGGCTCCCTCCCAGCTAGCTGTGGCGCACTAGCCCCCCTCAGGCTGTGTCACGCCGCCAGCCCCAGTCCTCTCCCTGCGATCCGACCAAAGCCCAAGCCTCGGCTCCCAGCCCCTGCCCGCCCCGGCGGGTGAGCAGACAAGCCTCTCGGGCTGGTGAGTGCTACTCAGCACCGATCCTCCGTGCGGGAATCTCTCCGCTTTGCCCTCTGCACCCCTGTGGCTGCGCTCTCCTCCGTGGCTCCGAAGCTTCCCCCTCTGCCACCCGCAGTCTCTGCCCATGAAGGGGCTTCCTAGTGTGTGGAAACCTTTCCTCCTTCACGGCTCCCTCTCACTGGCGCAGGTCTCGTCCCTATTCTTTTGTCTCTGTTATTTCTTTTTTCTTTTGCCCTACCCTAGTACGTGGGGAGTTTCTTGCCTTTTGGGAAGTCTGAGGTCTTCTGCCAGCGTTCAGTAGGTGTTCTGTAGGAGCAGTTCCATGTGTAGATGTATTTCTACTGTATCTGTGGGAAGGAAGGTGATCTCCGCGTCTTACTCTTCCGCCATCTTGCCCCTCCCTCTGTTGTTGCGTTTAATGTTGTCCCAGAGGTCCCTTAGGCTGTCTTCATTTCTTTTCATTCTTTTTTCTTTATTCCATTCCACAACAGTGAATTCTACCATTCTGTCTTCCAGGTCACTTATCCGTTCTTCTGCCTCAGTTATTCTGCTATTGATTTCTTCTATTGTAGTTTTCATTTCAGTTATTGTATTGTTCATCTCTGTTTGTTTCTTCTTTAATTCTTCTAGGTCTTTGTTAAACTTTTCTTGCATCTTCTCGATCTTTGCCTCCATTCTTTTTCCAAGGTCCTGGATCATCTTCACTATCATTATTCTGAATTCTTTTTCTGGAAGGTTGCCTATCTCCACTTTATTTAGTTGTTTTTCTGGGGTTTTATCTTGTTCCTTCATTTGGTACATAGCCCTCTGCCTTTTCATCTTGTCTGTCCTTCTGTGAATGTGGTTTTTGATCCACAGGCTGCAGGATTGTAGTTCTTCTTGCTTCTGCTGTCTGCCCTCTGGTGGAAGAGGCTATATAAGAGGCTTGTGTAGGTTTCCTGATGGGAGGCACTGGTGGTGGGTAGAGCTGACTGTTACTCTGGTGGGCAGAGCTCAGTAAAACTTTAATCCGCTTGAATGCTGATGAGTGGGGCTGGGTTCCCTCCCTGTTGGTTGTTTGGCCTGAGGCAACGCAACACTGGAGCCTACGTGGGCTCTTAGGTGGGGCTAATGACAGACTCTGGGAGGGCTCACATCAAGGAGTACTTCCCAGAACTTCTGCTGCCAGTGTCCTTGTCCCCATGGTGAGCCCCAGCCACCCCCCACCTCTGCAGGAGACCCTCCAACACTAGCAGGTAGGTCTGGTTCAGTCTCCCCTGGGGTCACTGCTCCTTCCCCTGGGTCCCGATGCGCACACCACTTTGTGTGTGCCCTCCAAGAGTGGAGTCTCTGTTTCCCCCAGTCCTGTTGAAGTCCTGCAATCAAATCCCTCTAGCCTTCAAAGTCTGATTCTCTAGGAATTCCTCCTCCCGTTGCCGGACCCCCAGGTTGGGAAGCCTGACGTGGGGCTCAGAACCTTCACTCCAGTGGGTGGACTTCTGTGGTATAAGTGTTCTCCAGTCTGTGAGTCACCCACCCAGCAGTTACGTGATTTGATTTTACTGTGATTGCATCCCTCCTACCGTCTCATTGTGGCTTCTCCTTTGTCTTTGGATGTGGGGTATCTTTTTTGGTGTGTTTCAGCGTCTTCCTGTCAATGATTGTCCAGCAGCTAGTTGTGATTCTGGTGTTCTCACAAGAGGGAGTGAGAGCACATCATTCTCCACCATCTTGGTTCAGGTTCCAGTTTTTCCAGATTCTCGTATGTGAATTCGTGGTTGTAGTCTGTTGTTTTCTAAATAATAGATAATTAATTAAATTCACTCCAGCCTCATATCCTTTTTAATATTGAGTTTCAGTAGCAAATCACTTTCCTTTGTGTTTTACATTCATTTGTTTATCCCACATTTATTCCACCAGGCAGTGAAGTAGTTCAGACTCAGTTCCAGTAGTTAGTAGTTTCTTTTTATATAAACATTGCCTACTCTTAGAGGAGGAAAAAACAAAACAAAAAAATTAAATTAGGAAGAATCTCTTCAATAAAAATACTTGTGAAACCTACGTTGACAATTCTTAGGTTGATATTTTCTGTGTATATTTTTGCTCTGCATAAATTCATTTCATAATCCCATTTATGTGTGGGTATATATATGAATGTTAATCTTTTGTATATGTTATGGGACGTAAGAAAAATGGAAGTATATCCAAATAAATGTTTGTCCAGTGTTAATCATTTCAGTTTAAAACCCAAGTTTTTAAAATGATAGCATGACTTTATGTCTTCAGATTGAACTAAGAGAACGAGAGATAGAACGACTGTCGGTTGCATTGGATGGGGGTCGCTCCCCTGATATCCTTTCTCTGGAGACTAGAAATAAAGCCAGCGAAAAGCTTATTGCTCATTTAAATATTCAGGTAATGACTTTTATAATTATTTCACTGAGCATATAAAATCATAAGTGTTTATAACGGTCTATGGGTTTGTGAAAGTGACAGGGTTGTTTGCTTGGCTATTATTTACAGTGGAAAAAATTTGATAGAGTCAAGATATCCAAAATTGGGTGCAGCTATTGAAAAATCATGTTTTTAAAGAATATTTAATGAGGTAGGAATATATATATACCATAATAACAAATATTTAAAAGAAGAGAATAAACCATAGGTAAAATGTAACCTTCAGTTTGCTTTTTAAAAAAATGTGTGTGTATAAAATTGATGACTAATAAGAACTTGCTGTATAAAAAAATTTTTAATTTTTAAAGAATTTAAAAAAAAAACACTTGGTGAACACAGAAAAAAAAAATGTGTATGCATTCAGAGAGAGAAAACACTAGAAGAGAATACACCAGAATACACTAACAAAGTTTATCTTTGTGTGATGGGATAGTCTTCTTTATGATTTTCTCCATTTTCAAAATTTTTATGACAGTATGTCTTTTATAATATAAAAAAGATGATTTTTTAAAATAAATATAAAAATTAAACATATAGTTTTCACTTACTTATGTAGTGGTTTCCCTTGTCATGCATTTGACCTAAGAGTGAAAGAACAAGAGACTTCTATGAAGCATGACAAATGACCTTTAGAAATTTATTTATTTTTTTTAATTGAAGTATAGTTGAGTTACAATGTGTGTTAGTTTCTGGTATACAGCAAAGTGATTCAGTTATACATATTATATATGTATTCTTTTTCATATTCTTTTCCATTGTCTTTTATTACATGATATTGAATATAGTTCCCTGTGCTATACAGTAGGACCTTGTTCTTTATTTTATATATGGTAGTTTGTATCTGCTAATTCCAAACTCCTGATTTATCCGTCCTCTATCCCCTTACCCCTTTGGTAACCATAAGTTTGTTTTCTGTGTCTATGAGTCTGTTTCTGTTTAGTAAATAAGTTCATTTGTATTATTTTTTTTTATTCCACATATAAGTGATATCATATGGTATTTGTCTTTCTCTTTCTGACTTACTTCATTTAGTATGATAATCTCTAGATCCATCCATGTGTTTGTAAATGGCATTATTTCATTCTTTTTTATGGCTAGATAATATTCCATTGTGTGTGTGTGTGTATATATATATATATATACACACCACAACTTCTTTATCCATTCATCTGATGGACATTTAGGTTGTTTCCATGACCTTCAGAAATTTAGATGTCACTGCTGCCTAGACTGCAATCAGAATAGAGTAAGCCCCAAATATCAGCAGTAGCTCTCGAGCAGTGCTGTTCAGTAGAAATAGGATATGAGCCACATATGTAATTTAAAATTTCCTAGTAGCCTGATTAAAAAAGTAAAAAGAAAACAGATGAGATTAATTTTAATAATGTATCACCTAAATATATCCAAAATATTACCATTTCAACATGTAATCAATGTTGTCAAATATCATTGCAACATTTTACTTTTTATGTACTAAGTCTTTGGGATCCTGTTTGTATTTTACATTTATAGCACATCTCTGTTTGGACTAGCCACATTTTAAGTGCTCAGTAGCCATGTGTGGATGCTAGTGGCTACTATATTGGACAGCACTCTAGACTAATATTATCATCGTAGTGATAATCTTGTCATATTTTTAAAACTCTGTATTGGGAAAAAGTTCACACAAATTTCTTACTTATCCTTTACTTCCATGCTTGAAAATTGAAGACAGTGGATATATAGTTTTACTAAACCACACATTGTCAGTTTTGCAAATCAAAACAGTATGAGTTTGCAAATGTAAAATAGCTGGGGTTTTAACTTTTGGTTTTTAAAAACATAGAGTATTTTGAAATATTTTGGAAGTTCAGTATTTTAATAATTTTCCAATTTATATACCTTATGAATTACAAATTCAATTTAGGTTGACTTTCTTCAGCAAGCTAATAAAGACCTGGAAAAGCATATACAAGAGCTTATGGAAACCAAGGAAACAGTAACTACTGAAGTTGTTAATTTAAGTAACAAAAATGAAAAACTCTGCCAGGAATTAACTGAAATTGACCAGTTAGCACAGCAGTTGGAAAGACATAAAGAAGAAGTGCTTGAGACTGCCGACAAAGAACTTGAGGAAGCAAAGGTGTGTCTAGGTTGTGGAGGTGCTCATTAATTCTCCTGGAGTATGGTGAGCTTGAGACCTTTTGATGTCCTATTCGGGCCTTTTGGTTTGTTTTTTGATTCACGTTTTTCTAAGGTGTTGTTTACATCCCCTAAATTCTTGCCCTTTTTCTAGTTGTTTGTCTTTCTGAAGCACATCTCTTCCTAGGACAGCTCTCCAGACTCTATCCTCTTTTCCTACAAGATTTTCTTCTCTGTCCTTTTATCTCTGCATTGTGAGCAGGCTTCTGAAGTTTGTCCTCTAAGTCATTTTGTGCTCATGAACTTTTAAAGGTATTTTTTGAAACTGTGTATGTCCTTGCACATTTTTAAGTTGATAGCTAACATTTTTCATCTTCAAGTTTAAATAGATGCAAAGGATGTAATTTCTAATCAATTGTAAGTATTGATCTCTTAAAACTGTCATATCATTCTTTTAAATATAGCCAGTATAATCCAAATGACCCTTCTTGAAATCCTCACAGAATTTTATCCTATTTTAACACATTTTATGCTTGAATATCTTTTTATAATAACGCATGTCAAATGTCTCTGCAATTAAAAAAATACATGAATTGAAATTTTTTGTTTTAAAAAATGTCCTGCGATTGTAAGGTTCAGAGTGTTAGTATTTAGTATTTTCCTCTAAATAGTGTTATCATTATAATTATTAGTAATCAGTGGATCACAGTGACAACTGTAGTACAAATGTTGATAAATACTTATTAAATAAAAAAGTAAAATTTTATTGGAAATACATCTCTTAGTAAGATATAATGGGAGAAAATAATGTCTTAATCAAAGGCTTCGGCCAGCTCCAACATTTCAGGTTATCTTTTTGTCTGGGCTTCAGAAGTTTTTTATAAGTTGAGATAGAATTACATTAGATGCATGCCCTTCTTTTGAAAAGTGGGGAAAAGGCAGTTGTGGAAGGGGAGGTGGGAAAGAAGAACTCACATGATACCTAGAGCACAAGCAAGTTCTCAGGTAGATAATTTTTAAGAAGGACTGTGTGTGCAAATTAAGAATCCAGATATTGGTTCCTTAAAACTATATATACATATATATATTATATATATAATATATATTGTAAATAATATATCATTTATATATATATATATAATAGTTTTACATAATACTTGGATAGTCTTTATGTTATCCCAGGAATGAGTATAACCTAGTTTGAAGATCACTACTTTACATCAGTTGAATAATATGAGTTAATTTTGTAGCGTCACCTCCACTAATTAGGGGAATAGAAGGAAACTACCTCAACATAATAAAGGCCATATTATGAAAAGCTCACAGCTAACATCATACCCAGTGACAAAAGACTGAAAACTTTTCCTCTAAGGTTAGGGGCAAGGGAAGGGTGCCCATTCTCACTACTTCTATTCAACATAGTACTGGCAGTCCTAACCGAGGAATTAGGCAAGAAGAAGAAATAAAAGGCATCCAAATTAAAAGAAAGAAGTAAAATTATGTTTCCAGATGAGATGATCTTATATGTAGAAAACCCTAAAGATTCCATTAAAAAGAAAAAAAAAAACAGAACTAATAAATTCAGCAAACTTGCAGGATACAAAATCATTGCATAAAAACCTGGTGCATTTCTATATGCTAGTAATTAAAATACAAAAAGGAAATTAAGAAAATAATCCCATTTACAATAGCATCAAAAAAGAATAAAGAGGGCTTCCCTGATGGTGCAGTGGTTGAGAATCTGCCTGCCAATGCAGGGGACACGGGTTCGAGCCCTGGTCTGGGAAAATCCCACATGCTGCGGAGCGACTAGGCCCGTGAGCCACAACTACTGAGCCTGCGTGTCTGGAGCCTGTGCTCCGAAACAAGAGAGGCCGCGATAGTGAGAGGGCCCGTGCACCGCGATGTGAAGAGTGGCCCCCACTTGCTGCAACTGGAGAGAGCCCTCGCACAGAAACGAAGACCCAACACAGCCAAAAATAAATAAATAAATTAAAAAAAAAAAAGAATAAAGTACTTAAGGATAAACTTAATCAAGGAGGCAAAAGACTTGTACCCTGACAGCTATAAAACACTGCTGAAAGAAATAAAGACAGAAATAAATGGAAAGATATCCTGTGTTCATGGATTGGAAGACTGCATACTGCTCGAATGTCCATACTACCCAAAACAATGTGCAGATTCAGTGTAATACCTCTCCAAATCCCAATGGCATTTTTTACAGAAATAGGAAAAAAATCCTGAAATTCATGTGGAATCTTAAGGGACCCAGAATAGTCAAGACAGTCTTGAAAATGAAGAACATAATTATTGCAGTTTTAATTTTGCTTTTGTGGCTTTAGTTTCATTGCAGCACTCCTATATCTCATTCCTCTCCTTTTCCACTTCCTTTTGCATATTCTGTGCTGTGCATACAACATATTGAACACAGCTTCACGTGTCCCATTGGCAGTAATCAAGAATGACAACTTGGCTCAATAAAAGATTCCTATTAGGTTATAATATTTTAATCTTGGCATTCAGCACTCTCAGTTGCAGTTTAGAGGATCCAGGTTGGTAGTAGCAGGTGGTGAGAAAGCAAATAAGATAAGAAAGTCAGGAAATGACAGGGCCACAAGATGACTCCTAAAAATCAAGGGTCAAGGAAAGTCCGACAAGTATACAGATAGAAAAAGATTTTCAAGTAGCCCTCTCGTTTCACATGTTACAGATAGGTCCCTGTAAGCATTCAGGATACCAAGAATTAAAGAGAAACCTAAACTTTGCCTCCTCCTCATTGAAACTGAGGCTTAGGGCTGGCTAACGCCTCAGATCTCACTGGTGAGAGGGAACATGAACTGCTCGAAAAATGGCTTGGTCTCATTGGCACTGTGACTTAGTGATAAGTATTCTTGACTTTTAGGTATTTACCTAATAGGCTTTTTATTCCTAGAAAGAGATTAAGAAAAAGCTATCTGAAATGCGGAATCTTGAAGAAACAATGGGAAAACTTCAACTGGTAAGTAGGTGTTATATTGCAGGGGTCCCCAACCCTTGGGCCGTGGACCAGTACCAGTCCTTGGCCTGTTAGGAGCCGGGCCGCGCAGCAGGAGGTGAGCGGCAGGCGAGCAGAGCTTCATCTTCTGCTCCCCGTCACGCGCATTACCGCCTGAGCCATCCCCCCACCTCCCATCTGTGGAAAAATGGTCTTCCATGAAACCGGTCCCTGGTGCCAATAAAGGTTGGGGACTGCTGTTATATTGAATTGCCAGCGTTTTCATCAAGAAAATTTTTATGTTTTATTTTACTTTTTTTTTACTAAGATATAATTAACCTATCATGATATTCACTCTTTTAAGTGAACAATTCAGTGGTTTTGGTATAGGCACAAAGTAGTGCAACCATAGTTTGTCCAAATTATGGAAGACCTTCTAAACCGTGGCAGGATGTTTGGATTTTATTCTAGTGGACAATAGAAAGCTATCTAAAGTGTAAGCAGAATAAGATAAAGGCATCGGAGATTAAAATGAATGAACTGGTTTCTTAGAAAATGTGAGAAAGTAATTTAAGGTATGAAAATGATCTTCATCTGTCAGTGGTCTCATTGCTACTCTGCTCCCGCAGTTTTGTATCCACTCCCTGAGGGGCTGTCTGGTCAGTCTGTAACTTGCCATTGGCAAGGCTGGCGTGGGCAAAAGAGTGAGGAGGAAGATAGGAGGTGCAGTGGTGTTTTTCATTACTGTCTAATTCCAAAACATTTTATCACTCCAGAAAAAAACTTCATATCCATTAGCAGCCACTCCTCATTTTCCTCTGCTCAGCCTCTGACAACCACTGGTCTGCTATCTGTTTCTGTAGATTTGCCTATCCTGGATATTCTGTATAAACGGAATTATATAATATGTGACCTTTTGTGTTTGGCTTTCACTTAGCACAATGTTTTCAAGGTTCAAGCATGTCATAGCATGTATCATTACTTCTTTTTATGGCTAAGTAATATTCCATTGTATATATATATTTAATTTCATTTATATTTTTATAATTGTTTAATAGCATACATAATAGGTAGCAAGTTACACTCAAATTTGGAAAACCTGTTAGGAATTTTATATTCTTTAAATGACTTCATGACTTGTCAGTTTACTAATATTTAAACTAAAAATTGATAGTTACTTTGTAAAATTTTGTTGACTTTTATTAAAAGCACTCAATCGTCTTTTAATAATTTTGTTTGGCATTACAAACCATTTTACTAGTCATATTGTTTGTTCTGGTGGTCTTCAAATGAGAAAACTAGTAATCATCCCAGCATAAACCTAGATATAGCATATAGTCTTAGAGCCTAGAACTGGCAGAAAGAATGTCTTGCTTACAGGTAGAAACTTCTAGGTGGTCATCCAAAAGATTGTTAAGAATTTTTTTTAATAGCCTGTTAAATTGGATGAGTTTCCACTAATATTGCAAAGACTAATACTAATTTCCAAGTTTTCTCATTACTTGTACTCTTTTTACAGTCAAGCTGTAATGTTCTGGTGGCAGTCATAAGGCAAATTAAAAAACAAAGCCATTTGTGATATGCTGGCACATAGTAGGTGTTCAAATACTTGTTGATTTTTATATGCTCACTATTAACAGTGCATCACAATGGCTTCCTGTTTTATTCAACTGCAGGTATTCAGTTCAGCTCAATATTTTTTTTTTAATAAATTTATTTATTTATTTATTTATGGCTGCGTTGGGTCTTCATTGATGCGCACGGGCTTTCTCTAGTTGCGGAGAGCGGGGGCTACTCTTTGTTGCGGTGCGCAGGCTTCTCACCGTGGTGTTCTCTTGTTGCAGAGCACAGGCTCTAGGCACATGGGCTCAGTAGTTGTGGCACGTGGGCTTCAGTAGTTGTGGCTCACGGGCTCTAGAGCGCAGGCTCAGTAGTTGTGGCGCACGGGCTTAGTTGCTCAGTGGCATGTGGGATCTTCCCAGACCAGGGCTTGAACCCGTGTCCCCTGCATTGGCAGGCGGATTCTCGACCACTGTGCCACCAGGGAAGTCCCTCAGCTCAATATTGAATAATTGAATTAGCTAAACCTGCTAAATGTTGTCTACTCTTGAGTTTCATAGATATTTTTAAATTCTCCAGTGAGGTCAGTAAATGTAAAGTAGATGTTTTGATGATGTTTTCACTACAGTGTAAGCTCCATGAGGACAGGGATTTTTGCTGTTTGTTCACTGCTGTTTGTATGCACACTGTATACAGTTATATGTGATTCATAATGCTTGTCTCAGAACTCTGACCAAGTTTCAGTATTGTTGCCTGACAGCAAGATCTTGCTGTACTTTCTGACCTTCTTATTTTTTCCATTGGTACTACCTTTTATGTATTTTTACGGTAAATACTAATGACATTATTAGCTAACACTTATTAAGTACTTGCCGTGTGCCGGACACTGTACAGAGCGCTTCACATTCATAGAGTCCTCCATCGGATACAGATGAATCCTCAGCGTCCAGGTACTGGTCTTATCCTCATTGCGCAGATGAGGCTGAGAGAGAAGCCTTTGTTCTTACGTATACCTATGGTAGTCTTACAGCACTGTCTTCTGCTTTCCTTTAAACATAAAAAAAGCTTAAAAATTTTTTATTGCACAAGTACATATTCATTTTTTAAAAAGACAATATGCTAAACAAATTAAAAGAAAATAAAATCCAATAGTTCTACTACTTTAGAAGGAGCACTGTTGAATTTGGGTTTTATTGTTGCTTTTAGCCACAGTTGATAATTAACTTTCATTGAAACCATATATATTTGACTGACTAAAAGTGTGTATGTGAATTACTCTTAAATAAATGTGCTTACAAATATCTATTTTAAGTGCTATAATATTTATAAAGTTGCTAGAAATCTTAATTATAGTGTTAAAATTTTCAGGAATTAAACTTATGTCATAAAGAAAAGGAGAGACTGAGTGATGAACTCCTTATAAAATCAGACCTGGAAACTGTTGTTCATCAGCTTGAACAAGAAAAGCAAAGACTTAACAAAAAAATTGAAAGTTTTGCAGTTACAGGTAAAATATAAAATGTTGATAACTTAAAAAGTGATTGTGATTTCCTCTTAATGTATTATTTTTAGTAGTAGATGATCCTTCATTCATTCATTCAATAAATATTTGTTGAGTGCTTGCTGTGTATCAGAAACCAGAGTAGGCACTGAGATACAGTAGAAAACCTCTCTGCCTCAAGGACCTTACAGGGGCCTTTTACATTCTGACTAGTTGGTACAGGGAACCACGGTTGAATATTTTTTAATGTACATATATCCTTCTTTGAGGCATGCAATAATAGAATTAATTAAGACTACGTGGAAGACCATTCTGAATTAGTGGAAAATTGAAGTATAGAATCTTTTTAAGTAAATGCAGTTTTATGATTCATCTTAAAGTACACACACACACACACTTGAAATAGGCTTTCTGCCAGGTACCCCATCCTAAATGAGTTGGTTTAAGGAACTTGTAAGAATTCATTCATTTGTTCATTCATTCATTTGACAAGTGTTTATGAACCGATTTTGGTGCCATGGTACATAATGGTAAACAAGATACACAAGGCCCCTGCTCTTGTGGCGGCTTTAATCTAGTTAGGGAGACAAACTAGTAGCACATAAGTGAAGAAGTTAGTTTTAGGTGATAAGGGTTTTCCAATACAATGGGAGGGTATGCTAGAGATCAACTGATCCAAGGGCTTAGTGACAGGACACCAGCCATATGAAGATCTGGGGCAATTTTCCAGGCAGAGGGGATGGCAAGTGTAGAAGCCTGGTGCCATCAAACTCCATGTAGTGAAAGAAAGCCAGTGTGCTATTTTAAGAAGAAGCTATATCCTAGGCTCTTCAGCATTCATGTGGATAATCTGTCTGACCTTCTCTACTTACCAGCTGCATGACTTGAGCATGTTACTTAGCATTGCTTCAGTTTCCATATCTATGTGGTTAATGATGGCACCTAACCCAAAAGGTTGTTGTGAGGATTAAATGGGTTAATATATTATTAAAGTGCTTAGACCTACATATAAAAGTTTGCAATTTACTTCCTTTCATGCTAGCTCTATCCTGCCATTTCAGTGTAATTTTTCAGATACCTGAAACTCCCTCGTTTCTTTGTGTTTTGAATACATCCCCCTGCCCAAAACCTAGCCATGGATCAACCAAAACACTTACACACGAGCAGCTAAGCACTCCTTGCATGTGCACCCGACAGTATCGATGGCACCGTAAATTATATATGGTCCCAAACCACAGCACCCACCCCCTCAGTGATGTATGGAAATCTTACTCTATATTTCTTACTGCTTAGTTGCCCAGTCTCTGCAGGGAACATTTTCAAATGTTTTTCATTCTCAGTAAACCCATTCTAAGAGGATGATCTTAACGTTTGGTTTCCCCTAAGAAAATGGAAGCCGTCAGGGAGGCATTCCGTCGGTTTCCTGTCCCCAGGTCTTGAACCTGTCCGTCTTTATCTTCCCTCCTGTTACATGTACCTCTTATGAAAGACCACTGCCTCCATCTGTTCTCTAGATCCCATTTTCTCTAATTTTAAAACGCTTTCATATTAATTATCTCCTTTCCTAACTTTAGCCTTTGTACTGTTTTTTCCCATTGGTATTCAAACGTGCTTACCCTTCTCCCATTCTAAAAGCAAAAATTGTATCCATTCCTATCCAGCCACTCTTTCCTTCTCATCATAGCTTTAACATCTTAAAAAGTCATCTATACTTTTCTGCTTGATCACCAACTACCCTTTAGCACCTCAGTCCACTCCAGTTGGCTCTGTCCTCACGTCACCAATAAAACAGCTCTTGTTAGGGTCACCACTCACCTCCATTATGGTAAATGCAGTGGACACTTTCCATTCATCAATTTATTTGACTTAGCATTTAACACATTTGCCTGTTCCTTCCACTCTCATACTTTCTTACCTCTCTGGTCACTCCTCAGAATGAATTCCCCTATTCATCCTCCAGATTGCATTGCATGCTGTTCTTTTGTAGCACTTGTCCTACTACAACTAGAATAATTATTTGACCTTGGCTATGTTTTTCATACTTGTATCCTTAGCTCATGCTGGGCATATAGTAAATACTCAATAATTATCTGTGGGATGAATGAAAGAAAAGATGGAAAGTGAATCAGAAAATGTCTTGAAAATCATTTCATGCTTTAGAGTTGTAAAGAATATCAGTTAAATTGAACTATATGAAATTGCCAGTATTAGGCTACTTTTGACTCCTGAAAAGGTGATTTCTATGGTAAAAGTTAATAATTGTGTTTATTTGAAGACAGACTAGTTGTTTTGACCTCTTTGTGTATTTACTATATTAAATTCAAGCTTAATGTTAAAATTGCCCACATTATGATCAATTGTTTACAGGTAAATTTTCTTTTAGTGCATTTTCAGGTCATCATAATGTACCATGTGGTGATTTACTGCTTCAGTACTACTGTGTAGTACTAAATAGTACCTATCCTTGTATATGACAAAAGCAGAGGACTTTGACTTATTGGATTTTATTTAAACTTTTAATTTTTGCTTTTGTTTTTTTTCTCTTTTCCTTTCAGCATTTACCTCTTTGGTATCTGGCAGTTATAGGTGATATACGAAATAGCTAATGATTTTTAGTAACCTACACTGTAAAAGTTATTGATATAATTTATTTGGCTGATTATACATTTTATATGCAACATTGTTTTAATATTTTATACTTTAATTTGCAGAAAAAGAACTTACTTTGGAAGTTGAGAGGATGAGGCTAGAACATGGAATAAAACGACGAGACAAGTCACCTTCTCGTTTAGATACATTTCTGAAAGGTATAGAAGATGAACGAGATTTTTATAAGAAAGAGCTAGAAAGACTCCAGCATTTAATACAGCGAAGATCTTGCTCTCGAAGTCATTCTACATGTGAAAAAATTCCAGTATTTAAGACACTAGAAAAGGTAATATCTCTTTATGAGAGTAATTGATAAGGCGAGAAAGTATCTTTATGAGCAAACTTTTATGGTTTATTATTGTATTAAATGTAACGTTATTCTACTTGCTTTTAAGAAGTCTTTCTTAATTTTGATTTTTGTTTTCCTCCACGACCTGTACTTTAGGAACACTGAATTAATTAGGAAAACTACTTAAGAACAAAGCAAAGCATACTGACTCCTGGAAATTAAGGAAAGATTGAATAGCTCATTATATATATATGGGAGGAGTGTGGGGGCATCTGAGCTTCCAGAAACTGGAACCAGGAACTCGTGCTATTGGACATTTCCACTCTTTCTATCCTTTACTTTCTGTATCAGATGCATTTTGTCTCTTGAAGCAGAGTGGCTTTGTTTATATGGCTTCATGCCATTCCCAGCCTTGGACCAGTCAGAAAGCCAGGCCACATTGTACAGACCAGTCATCTTCCATGATAACTATGCAACAGGGGAAGGTACAAAATGTCAGTGAGTGCTGGACAGATCATCCCATTTGTCCACTACAATCACATTTACAACTCGGTGGTCTAAAGACATATATTACTTAAAGTTAACCATGATTTATAAGAGATTAAAAGCATGTATCTCTATTTTAGGTCTTAATTATTTTCAACATTTTATGAATATCATTTGGGTTCTTTAGATTTTTCTTTATTTTAAGCTTTGGAGCTATAGGAGTCCTGGAGGCTTATGTGACCCTAACGTTGTCTACACACTAGATAAAATTAGGGGAAGTTGGGAGTAAAATCATTAAAACTCAGAACATTTGATTTCAGACTTGGCTCTATTAACCAATTATGTCATCTTTTTCCTGAAGATCTCTGTCCATTGTCAAATGGTTTTGAGTCATTTTCTGATTAGACTGTTTTTTAACCTCATTGGCTAGTGGCTGAATTTGATTTACAAAGTTTAGTTTAAACACTATGCTATGTTATCTGTTACAAGCACAATGAATTGGTGGAAAATACAGTGTAAGTTAATTTATGTGTACTGAGTTGTCTTTCAAGCTCCATATATACCTAGGGATCAGGAAAAATCACTGAATTGATCACCTTCATTGGGTCAGACAATCTTCTACAAGATGGTTGATGAGTTTAATCAAGTATTTATTAAATAGAACTGAGTAGATAAGTACCTCAACGCTTTTAAATGTTTGATTTGTTTGCTTGGTGTGAATTCATAATTGAAAGACAAATTGAGATATACTGGTAAGGTACTGGTGAAATTAGGAAAGACTTTCCCCCCCTTCAACTTATTTACTTCTTGAAATGTTCTAATGTTACCTGACATAGATAAAGAATTTACTTTCTAAAGTTTAGAAAGTTGGGACATTGATAGCATTTTAAAGTCCCAGTAATAAATTTCAGGCATGGTAAGGAATAATGGGTGATGTACATGAGTGAAATGGATGGAGTATAAGACAGTTGTGAGTGCTGGGAACTAGAGTAAATTCCCACCTAAAATTTGGTATTTTAAACGTGTTTAGAAACACTTGTTGGCAGACAACAAAGACCTCTCTAAAGCTGAATTAGGTACAGGCTGTGAGTTTTCAACCCCTGCTTTATGGCAAATTGTTAGGCAGAGTTTCTTGGGATTGCAGCAACTCAGAAAAATATTGACATTTTTAATAACAATGATTTTTGTCAACAGTACACCCATTGATTCTCTGTTGTCTGTGTAGGGACGGCACTGTCCTCTTTCACCTTGTACTCACTAGGGTTCCAAATGTGAGTTTTGAGTATAGTGTAGCGGAAAGTGCTTTGGAGTTGGAAACCTGATAGAAGTTTCAACTCTGCACACTGGCTTTATGACCTTAGACAAGTTACCTAACGTCACGTTTCCTCATTTGCAAAGTGAGGAAAGTAACTACAACCTCTTGTGAAGGTTACGTGAGATAATTTGTAGAAGGGTTCAGCATAACACCTAGTTCCTAGTAAATGTTTCATTTCCTTATTATTTGCTGGTTCAAAGCACATCAGGTCTAGGTAGAAAATTAGGTTCGGTTCAGTAGACATATACTGAGAATGTACTATGAATGAGACACCCAGAATATGAGATAAAGAAGACCTATTTCCTATCCTCACAGTCTTTAGCATTGTGTGTGCGCACGTGTGTGTGTGTGTGTGTGTTAGGAACAGTGGAGTGGTAAAAGGGAATTATTAACACAAATATAAATACCTACATACAAGATATATTTGGAAAAGTAGGGAATTCATTCATTTTACTGGGTACCATGCTAGGTGCTGAAGATGTGGTAAGACCAGATACCTACTGTGTCCCTGATAGAGCTTACATTTTAGTGGCAAAGACACATTGAACACCCAATCATGTAAATAACTTTATAATCTCATGTATAGTAAGTGTTAATGAGGAAAGAATACAGGAAAGATTCAGAATGCTATGAGAGTACATTGAGGGAGATCTGAATTAGGTTGGAGAATCTTGAAGGACTCCTTAGAGAAAGTGACGTTTAAGCTGAGACCTAGACAGTAATGAAAATAGACTGTCAAATCCTTATTCACTGAGCTCTCCTTTTCTAAAACATAGGCAGCCCATCTCCTTTTTGTAAGATATTTTTATTTAGATACTGTTAAGTTACAGATTTTCTTTTATCGTTATTTAAATCTTGATTAAGTCCTCACCCTAATTGCTTTTGTCCTATAATACATCTTGTCCTTTAAGGTGTCCAGATAGCTAATCTCATCCATTATGCCTTGATTTTGCTTGTTTAACCAAGAGGATAACTTATTTCCAAGTGGCGGGTGAAGGGAACTTCACAGATATATCTACCATTTACCAAGTCTACATTGGTCATGGTATGTGCACAGTAGATATTAAATAACATAGATCAGGATGCTTCCCAGTGTAACAAATTATCAGATTATCACTATCTGGAGCTTCTGCATTTAGTACTTGAATATTAATATACCACAGATCCCAAATCTACATTTACCATATTTATTTTCTACAATAGCTATGAAGATAGTGGATTTTTTGAATTGTACTGGAATAATAGGCATAATCTTGTTTTAGAAATGTTGGAAGCAGTTGCTTATTCAGTGAATGTCCCTAATGTACACCGTCTGGTAGAAATATTTATATTGGGACTTTCCTGGTGGTCCAGTGGTAAAGAATCGGCCTTCCAATGCAGGGGACGCGGGTTCGATCCCTGGTTGGGGAACTAAGATCCCACATGCCGCAGGGCAACTAAGCCTGCACGCGCCACAACTACTGAGCTCGCCCGCCTCAACTAGAGAGCCCATGTGCCGCAAACTACAGAGCCCACGCTCCCTGGAGCCTGCACGCCACAACTTCAGAAGAGAAAACGCACGCTCCACAACTGTAGAGAACCCCGCGTGCCGCAACGAAGGACCTGCGTGCCGCAACTAAGACCCGATGCAGCCAAAAATAAATAAAATAAATAAATAAATAATAAAAGAAATCTTAAAAAAAGAGAAATATTTATATTTATCTGATTGCAAAAATAGACCTCACATAGGTTTGAAGCTGGGATAGTTGGGGGTTGGTGTGCTAGGGAAATTGATCTTAGATTCAGTCACAGAAGACACTGAGGAATGTGCTAGGCTGTACAGTTACTTGTACTGGATGAGCAGCTATACACATACCCTCTTAATTCCTCCCCTGGAGTGGGTTATAAACTAGGGATTCCCAACAATCAGTATGCATCAGAATCACCTGGAGGGCTTGATGAACCAGTTACTGGGCCCTGTCCCCAAAGTTTCTGATTGAGTAGGTCTGGGGTGGGTCCCAAAACTTGCATGCCTAACAAGTTCCCAGATGCTACATGCTTCTGTTCTGGGGATTATACTTTAGTTACCACCAGTATAAACAACTCAGGGAGAATGACAGTTGAAACATCTCATGGAATCTGATCAAGTAGTATCAGTGGCAACTGGGTCCCTTGCTGGGAACTTGAAGGCCAGGAAATTTGCCCCAGTACTGCCAGCACTCTCTCTCCTTCTCTCCTTATAGATTAAATATTGTGTTCCTTAATTACATTAAAGAAGTTGTGTTCTTTTTGTCTGTTAGCATCTTTCAGTCAGTCTCATCATCAGCATCCTTGTGGCAACCAAATGGTGATAATTATAACAAGTGATAACTTCTGTTTTTGAATTATGTTTCAGGGTGATTACAACTCAGAAATTCATCTGATCACAAGAGAAAGAGATGAACTTCAGCATATGCTAGAAAGATTTGAAAAACATATGGAGGATATACAGTCCAATGTTAAATTATTGACAGCAGAAAGAGATAAACTAAGTGTCTTATATAATGAAGTAAGATATTGATTATAATTAAGCCAACAGCTTATATAGCACCAGTTAACTGTAATGGTACCAGTATATATCCTTTAAATTACTGTAATATATGGACCTTAGTGATTTTCCTTCACAGTTAGAATTAATAAGTAATAGTTTCTGCTATCATCCTGTTCCCAAAGCAGAGCTTTCTATTGCTTTTTCATATTTATTCTTCCTCTTTTCTAGCTTATCTACGGGTCAGGTCAGTTAGGGATAATTCCCTATTTCTAAAACTACTGAATGAGTCTCAGCCTGACTCTGAGCCAGGTGTATCCTTGGGATTCAGACATGTTGGGATATGTCTATGAAACAGTGGGTAGCACTCACTAATTGGATATTAAGGACTTAGCCTCTAGGGATAGGGGGGAGATTCAGTACAGTTTGGGCTAATTATAAAGCCTCAGTTGTCAGAGGGCAAGGTGAGTCTGAGCAAAGCATGGTGTTTATCACCAAAATTTGTTCCCATACCAATCTCCCATGAAATCCTACTGCTATTTTGAGAGGGAGAGAAGGACATACAGGTTAAGAGGCCAAGTTGAAAAAGCCTTTTTCACTTCTGGTGCTTTTTTGGGATTCTGCAGTACAAATTGGGCTTTTCCCACTGTTGGCTTAGATTTCTGCTTTCTTGGGACTGCTTAGTTAATTAGTAGTTGTTCATCTGCTATTTGGTTTCCCAAATTTTGTGGCTGGCACTTCCCTCAATCTCCTTGTCCTTTGTTTTTATTATTACTATTATTACATTAATCCTTTTACTCTCATTTTGGTGGCATTTGGGAAGAGAGCAAAAGTAGCATATGTTTAGTTTGCCTTTTTTTAACTGGGAGCATATCCAATGTTTTTTAATTTATATCTTTAATACATTAAGGCGCAGGAAGAATTATCCGCACTCAGACAAGAATCTACCCAAACCACAGTCTCCCATAATACTGTTAGTCTTATGGAAAAGGAAAAAGAACTTGCATTATCTGACTTAAGAAGGATTATGGCAGAAAAAGAAGCTTTAAAAGAAAAATTAAAAGTACGTATTGACTTAATTGACTTATTTTTAAAAGATAATTTATTGAGAAAAGGGGAGGTCTTTTTATGTTTTCCTGTGACATGACTATTTTGAATCTAGATCAGGGGTTGGCAAACAATGGCACATGAGCCAAATCCAGAATGCTGTGTTTTTGTATGGCCCGTGTGCTAAGAATGGTTTTTACATTTTAAAATCATTGAAAAAATATCAAAAGAAAAATATTTCATAACACATGAAAATTATGAAACTCAGATTTCATTGTTGATAATACTCATTAATTGGAATACTCATTGGAATACTCATTCGTTTATGTGTTTTGTGTAGCTTTTTTTGTGCTGCAGTGGCAGAGTTGAGTAACTGCAACAAAAACTGTACGGTCCACAAAGCCTAAAATATTTATTATCTGGTTCTTTATAGAAAAGAACCAACCTCTGATCTCAATAGGAAGTCCTTCATGTGGAGGGGCATTATCTTTTTTTTGTAAAGCAACTTCATTGAGATATTCACTTTACCATATAATTCACCCATTTAAAGTGTACAATTCTTTGGTTTTAGTATATTCACAGCCTCGTTCAACCATCACCACAATCAATTTTAGAGCATTTTCATTACCTCAAAAAGAAACTCTGTACCCAATAGCAGCCACTCTTAATTTCCCCCAGCCTCCTCAGGCCTAGACAACCACTAATCTACTTTCTATCTCTAGATTTACCTACTCTGGACATTTCATATAAATTGAATCATTCAGTATGTGTTTCTTTATGTCTGGCTTCCGTAGCTTAGCATAATGTTTTCAAGGTTCATCCATTATGTAGTATGTATCAATACTTTATTCCTTTTTATTGTGGAATAATATTCCATTTTATGGATAGAAAATATTTTATCATTGGGGTGGTTTCTACTTTTTGGCTGTTATGAATAATGGTGCTATGAACATTTGTATACAACTTTTTGTGTGGATATATGTTTTCATTTATCTTGGACATATACCAGGATTCATATGATAACTATAACTAACCATTTGAGCAACTGCCAAGCTGTTTTCCAAAGTGGCTTTACCATTTATATTCCCACCAACAGTGTATACGAGTTCTAATTTCTCTACATCCTCACCAATACTTGTTATTATCTATCTTTTTTATTATCATCATGCTGGTGGGTGTGAAGTAGTATCCATTGTGGTTTTCATTTGCATTTCTCTGTTAGCTAATGTGCTTATTTTCAGTGCTTATTTGGTCACTTGTATATCTTCTTTAGTGTCTGTTCAGATCCTTTGCCCATTTTTAAATAGGGTTGTCTTATTATTATTGAATTGTAAGAATATATCAATATATTCTCAATACAATCCCCTTATCAGATATATGATTTGCAAATACTTTCCCCCATTCAGTGGGTTGTCTTTTCATTTTCTTAGTATTGTCCTTTGAAGCACAGATAGTTTTTAATTTTGATGAAGTCCCATTTATCTATTTTTTTCTTTTATTGCTTGTGCTTTTGGTATAATATCTAGGGGCAATATTTTATATTTCATAATCTCCCCCAAAATTTTAATATACATAAAGCACTTAATACTGCTCAGTACATTATAAGAACTCAATATTAACTATTACTGTTACTATTACAGAGTCCATAGTTTACTTCCAATAAATATTATTGAATTAATGCTTAGAAATTAGTCGCTAAGATTAAGAATAAAAACATTTAAGTATTATAAGGGTAGTCTTTATTTTTTTAATTTTATTTATGTATTTATTTATTTATTATTATTATTATTAATTTTTGGCTGTGTTGGGTCTTCGTTTCTGTGCGAGGGCTTCCTCTAGTTGCGGCAAGTGGGGGCCACTCTTCATCGCGGTGCGCGGGCCTCTCGCTATCGTGGCCTCTCTTGTTGCGGAGCACAGGCTCCAGAGGCGCAGGCTCAGTAGTTGTGGCTCATGGGCCCAGTTGCTCCGCAGCATGTGGGATCTTCCCAGACCAGGGCTCGAACCCGTGTCCCCTGCATTGGCAGGCAGATTCTCAACCACTGCGCCACCAGGGAAGCCCAAGGGTAGTCTTTATGTCATACATTTTCAGTTAAAGTTTTACCCCTACAAAATACTTTTAATTGGGATCCTTTGGAATATTGCCTTCCAGAAAGTGCTTTTTTATAAAAATAATTGTTAAAATTACCAAATGGAAAACTTCTGTGCAATATGGCAACTTTTAGTACAAGCTACTGGTTTAGCCTTTTCCATATCATTGAAATGACTAAGGAAGGTAAAAACAGGATTAAAAAAATGCACTTGTGCCAAAAACTCAGAAAAAGTGACATTTATATTACCAGAATCTTTCTGGATTACAAGAGTCAGGATTTATGAATTTACAATAGGTCTTTTACATAAAAACTGAACTAATCCTCTCAGTCTTTAAGTCTTCTCTAGTAGTTTCCTGTTGTTCCAGTATCTGTCTACCCAGTTGTTGAACCTAGGCACTGAGTCCTCTTACCCTGAAAGCTCCTATCTCTCATTTAATCACAAAGTCCTATTGATGCTACCTCTTAAATAATAGTTAACATTTATTAAGCCCTTTCCATGTGGGAAGCTCTGTTCAGAGTACTTTTTACAAGAGCTATCTCAATAAATCTTCACAATTGCCTTTTTAGTCGGGTAATGCTTACAGATGTGGTCTCTGAGTTACAGTGAGTTTAAATAATTTGCCCAACCAACAGACATATGAAAAGATGCTCAACATCGCTAATCATCAGAGAAATGAAATTCAAAACCGCAATGAGATATCACCTTATACCTGTCAGAATGGCTATCGTCAAAAAAACCACAAATGGCAAATGTTGGCAAGGATGTGGAGAAAAGGGAACCCTTGTATACTGTTGGTGGGAATGTAAATTGGCGCAGCCACTGTGGAAAACAGTATGCCGGTTCCTCAGAAACCTAAAAATGCAACTACTGTATGATCCAGCAATTCCACTCCTGGGTATATATCTGAAGAAAATGAAAACACTAATTCGAAAAGATATATGTTCATAGCAGCATTATTTATAGTTGCCAAGATATGGACGCAACTTAAGTGTCCATCAACAAATGAACGGATAAAGAAGATGTGGTATATATATATATATATATATATACACACACACATACACACACATACATACATACATACACACACACACACACACACACACACACACACACTGGAGTACCCACTAAGCCATAAAAAAGAATTAAATTTTGGCATTTGCAACAACATGGGTGGACTTGGAGGGTATTATGCTTAGGTAAGTCAGAGGAAGACAAATACTTTATGTTATCACTTATATATAGAATCTAAATAAAACAAACTAGTGAATATAACAAAAAAGAATCAGACTCACAGATATAGAGAATAAACTAGTGGTTACCACTGGGGAGAGGGAAGGGGAGAGGAGCAAAATGGGGTAGGAGATTAAGAGGTACAAACGACTATGTATAAATAAATAAGCTACAAGGATATATTGTACAGTACAGCACAGGGGATATAGCCAATATTTTATAAAAACTATAAATGAAGTATAATCTTTAAAAATTATGAATCACTATGTTGTACACCTAAGACATATAATATTGTGAATCAACTATACCTTAATAAAAAAAAACAGTAATAATAATTTGTCCAAGATCACCTGCTAATGGAGTCACAAAGAATCTGGCTCCTCAGCTCACATTGGTTTCTCTTCAGTCAGCCTACTTGTTTCTGTTCCCCTGCTACCATCCTATTCTGGCCATTATTCTCTCTCAACTGCACTAGTGTATTAGCAGCCTCTCAAATCTGTATTTCACACTGAAGTCAGAGTCATCTTTCAAAGATATAAATCCGATCACATCACTTCCTATTTAAAATCCATTAACTGTTTTCAGGGACTTCGATGATTGGCCCTTGCCTACTTCAAGGTCTAGCTTCTTTTCCCCAAACTCATCCCCCCCATTCCTCACCCCTCAGTTTCTCAACACCAGGCTTAATGGACTTTTTCTTGCCCCCACCTTTCTAAGGAGAAGATCCTTCACCCCTTCCAGTCCCCTCACCTGGCTAATTCCTGTTCATCCTTTATAGCCAAGTTAAACATCATTTTCTCACAAAGGAAATGAACCCTAGATCCTAGACTCCCTTTCAATATGTCGCCATAAAGTTCCTTTTCCTAGCAGAATATTCATAATTTTATTTTAATATCTTGTTTAAGGTTTGTCTTTAATAGACTATAATGTCTATGACATCAGAGACTTTATCCATTTTACTGTATTCCTAATACCTTACTTGGTGCTGGGTATATAGTATGTACTCAATACCGGTTGAATGATTTAATAAACAAAAAAATGCATACAGCACAGTGACCTTTTCAGTGAAATATATAATCCAAACATCAGATGTCTTTACTTATTTTTAATGAATAACATGGATGGAAGTAAGAATTTGCACGAAAAATTCTCACAGAACACCAACATATCACTTGTCCTAGACTTAGCATCAGCAAAAGTTGGATAAGGTAATATAACCAAAAATAACAACACTCGTGTTTACACTGTTGACCAGCTCATTGTTGAAACTCTGATCTCTTGCATGGCCCTGTAGTAGTCTGCTTTCTGTGTCTTTCTGATCCCATCTGTTCTTCCTTTATACTCTGTTCCTCTTACATCTCCTCTAATGAGGACATTCTCCTGAGCTTACTTAACCTGCTGGGTTTTTCCCTTTATAGTTGTGCTAATGGATTGATCTGTATAAATCTTTATAAATGAACCCATACCAATCTGTGTCTTCTGTTATAGTCATACATGGAGGTAAAGCATAAAAGATGAGAACCTCTTGTGTTTTTGTTTTCAACCAAAAACATTGTTTTTGTAAAATTTCTAATGATTTTCTTTCTAAAACATTTCTGTTATAAAAAGACAGATAAAATAGTACTGTAGACTTGCATTGCTTACTCTGGTAATTTTGTTTTATTATCTGATGTGAATGAACATCTTCTATAAAATTCTCTTACAGCATCTCCATGAAATGAGTATTTTTGAAAAATCAGAATTAGAGAAAACTGTTGAACATTTGACATGTGTTAATCACCAGGTAATTTATCAAACTGAATTCGGGGTATATTTTGTTGTATGAATGACTATTTTAATTATAGTTTTAATGTGCTGTATGTTTTTAAAATTACAAAATAATATGTTAGAGAAACTGTATAACAGTGACTAGGAGTATGTACTCTGAAGATTGACTACTTGGATTCAAATCCATCTTTGTCACCTATTACCTGTAGGCAAGTTTCTTAAACTTTTCATCCCTTAATTTCTTTATTTGTAAGATAGAAATGGTGCTAATACTTACTTGTTAGAGTTTTTGTGAAAATTAAATGAGTTAATACATATCAAGAACTTAGTATAGTTACTGGCATATCGTAAGCACTCAGTAAGTGTTAGCTATGATTATTGTTGTTTTGCTCTTGTTTAAAAAATCATGTAATACAGACTTAGAGTAAAAAGTGAAAATCATTTTCATTCCTTATTGCTCTCACTAGAGATAGGGCTTTTAACAAATTGGTATGTGTTCTGATAGTCTTTTTATCTTTCTGTGTTTTGTTTTGACTAGTTTCCTTTTCCCTGTCTTCACTGTTTTTATTTGTCTACTAATTCTATCATCTGTTTCTATCAGCTTTGGGCCAGTTGATTTTTTTTCCTCTTCCTCATAGGTTGTATTTTCCTGTTTCTTTGCATGCCTGGTAACTTTAGATTGGATGTCAGACATTGTGAATTTTATTTTCTTGGTTGCTGGAGAGCTTGTATTCCTAGAAACACTCTTGAAGTTCGTTCTGGGATACACTTAAGTCAGATGGAAGTAGCTTGTTACTTTTTGGTTTTGCTTTTAAGCTTAATTAGGTGGGACTAGAATAGCATTTAGTTTCAGACTAATTTTGTTTTACTACTGAAACCAAATCTTTTTGAGTATGCTCACTACCTGTTGCCTCATGAATTATGAGGTTTTCAAATGACTGATGGGAAAAGAAGCTATTCCTGGCCCTGCATGAGCCCTCAGTACTGTTCCCTCTAATTCTTTGATGGTTCTTTCCCTGGCCTTGGGTAGCTCTCTGTGAGCTGAGCTCTACTCAGCTGAAGATTCAAGGGGCACCCTTTATAGATCTCTGGTGCTCTTACTCTGTGCAGTTCTCCTGCAGTATCCGCCCTGCGAATTCTAACTGCTTTGGCCTCCCTTGACTCTCAGTCCTGTATTCTGAACTTAGGGGAATCACCAGGTCCAGCTGGTTTCTTTCCCTGTGCCACAGCCTGGAAATTCTTCAGGCAATAAACTGGAACAATTATAGGGCTCATCTCACTTGTTTCATTTCTCAGGGGTCACTATCCATCATTGCCTAATGCCCAGTGTCTTGAAAACCATTGTTCCATATACTTTGCCCAAATTTTTAGTTATTTCAGGTAGAAGGGTCCCTGTCACTCTAGCCTGCCCAGAATCTGAAAGCAAGAATTAATGAACTGGAAAATATATCTGAAGTACTAGAAGTCATTGGAAAGAGACTAGGAGATAGAAAATATAAAATAAGTTAAAGCCTTAGAGAATAAAGTGAGAAGTTCCTACATTTATTTAGTCAAAATTCTAGGAGAATATAATAAAATACGGGAGAGGCTGTATTTGAAGACATAATAACTGATACTTCTCTAGGTATGATAGAAAACACAGGAATCCTCTGATTCAGGATGTACAGTGAATTCCAGTAGCATGACAAATCCCAAGCAAGATAGTTAAAAAGAAAATCCATACCATTTTTATAGCAATAAATAATACAAGATACCTGTGCATAATTTTGCATGATCTTAATAGAAAACATTTTGCATCCTTACTGAAAGACATTAAGGAAGACCTAAATAAGTGGAGAGATGTATCCAATTTATTAAAAAGGTGACAGATATTATGTTTATAAAAAAATGTACATTCTCCCCAAATTCATCTGTAGAGTTGATGTAGTTTCAGCTGAAATCCCAAGAAGATGGGTGGGTGGGTGGATGTGTGTGAGAGTGAACACTGACAATAGATTTTAAAATTTACGTGGAAGCAAAGAGCCAAGAATCACAAAGAAATTTTAAAGAAGAATGTAGTGTGGAACTTGTCTTACTAGATATGAAGGCTTTAGAGTCATTAATTAAGATAGGGTGGTAGTGCTCAGGGATTAAGAGAGTGGTAAAACCCAGTAGAGAGCAAACCCACAAATTATGGAAATTTGATATTTAGAGGACTCAGATGAATGGGGTAAGAGAGGATTATTCAGTAATTTATTGTTTCTGGGACAATTGACTGTTCATATATATGTATATAAAAAAGGAATTGGGGACTTCCCTAGTGGTCCAGTGGGTAAGACTCTGCACTCCCAATGAAGAGGGCCCAGGTTCGATCCCTGGTCAGGGAACTAGATCACACATGCATGCCGTAACTAAGAGTCCGCATGCCGCAACTAAAAGATCCCACATGTCGCAACGAAGATCTCACGTGCTGCAACTAAGACCCGGCGCAGTCTAGATAGATGGATGGATGGATAGATAGATAGATAGATAGATAGATAGATAGATAGATAGATAGATTTTTTTTTAATAAAAAATAAAATAAAAGAGGAATTGGATCCTACCTAAAATATACCAGACCCAAAAATCAGTTCAAGGTTACTTGCAGCCTTGAATGTTCAAGAAATAGCTACAAATTTTAGAAGAAAATTCAAGAGGAAAATCTTTTTTACCTTGGCAAAATAATAATAATAGCAATCATTTATATAGCATTTACTGTGTGTCAGGTACATTTCTCAACATTTTATGTATATTCATGTATATAATTTTAATTCTCACAACAACCATAAGAAGTAAATGCTAATATTATCCTTATTTCACAGATAAGGAAACAGAGGGGAAGCTTGCCCAAGATCACACAGCTAGCAGGTGTCTGGTGCCAGTGTTTGCTCCTAAACAAGACACAAATAAGTTTATTCCTTTAAAGAAAACATAGATAATTAGGACCACATTGACAAGAACATCTTTGTTTATCAAATAGCCATAAATTGAAAAGACAAGCCGCTAATGCAGAGAACAACTTACCATACATTTAACCTAAAAAAAACTCAACAGAAGATGTGAATTGACACTTCATGGCAGAAGAAATTATAAATGGTTAATAAATATAAAAGATGTTCTACCTCAGTAATAGGGGAAATACCAATTACAACCACAGCAAAATCATTTCACATCCATCAGGTCATCAGAAATTAACAAGTTATAGCTAGTATTATTAGTGAGTTTGTGAAGCTTCTGGGAGTGCAAACTGGTGGTACCTCTTTGGAGAATAATTTGGCATTGTTCTAGGTTAGCAAAGGCATACTCTATTAGCCAGCAAATCCATTTCTAGATATGAACCCTGGATCAAAATCAATAAACTATGGCCCCTAGACCAAATCTGGTCTCCTGTCTGTTTTTGTAATAAAGTTTTTATTGGAACACAGCCATGCTTATTTGTTAATACATTGCTTATGGCTGTTTCTTTGTTACAGTAGAGTAGTGGCAAAGGACCATATGGCTCACAAAACCTAAAATGTTTACTCTCTGACAGAAAAAAGAAAACAATCTGGATGTCAGTTGTGAGGAAAATAAACAGTGGTAAGTCATACAATGGTGTGTTACAGAGCAACAAAAATGAATGAATAATAGCTACAAACATCAACATGTATGAATCTTGCAAATATGATGTTGAAGAAAACATGCAGTATGATTCTGCTTATGTAATGTTCAAAAACATGCTAACCTAAACTGTAAATTGTTTGGAGATTCATACAAATGTGATGTGCTAAGGAAAAGCAAGAAATGAGAAACAGAAGACTCAGGATAGTGGATACTGTGGGCAGGAGTTAGGGGATGTCATTGGAGACTGCTCACAGTAGTTTCAAAGGTTCAGGTAATATTTTTTAAGCCAGGTGATGGGTACACAAATGTTCCTGTTTTTAATCTTTATACTACACATGTACTCTTGTTTGAACAAGAATTCTGGAAGATTTTTAGTGCAAAAAAATTTTTCCTTTCCCACCTCTGTATCCCACAAATTACCATCCACAGCTCTCTTTCCTGGTGTTTACCTCCCTGTTTCTAAATAATGTGCTTGTGCTATTTAGTCTTTATTGATTTAAGGTTATTTAGTGAGTCTCCGTGATGGTAGATGATGGATTAGCACTCCCCTTTTCTTCCCCCATTACATAGTTTAATTACATATTTTGCTCACTTAAGTAGTTATTGTTTATATTACCAAGACTTCTCGTGGTTTACGGCTCAGCCAAGTGGGACAGTACTACACTTACCTTTTTTCTTGTAGACCATTTTCCTGGAGTTAATAATAATTGCTTTTGTTTTGTTTTGTTTCATTTTGTTTTTTGTTACTTTTCTGTTTTTCATTGCTAATTTTTATCAAGAACTCCACCTCTGCCACATGCCTTTCACTATTTTTTGAGTTTTCAAACTTACCAGTTCTGGTCTTTTTCCCCCGAATACCTCCCTTCTTGAGCTTTCTATCTTGCTTCATGATGGCCTATGTCTCTCCATAGCTGTCCTCATAAGACTGCCTGTCCCCCTCTCCTGTGTTGAACCTCATGTTTTCTTCTTTTCTTGGTTTATTCCTTCATTATGGTATAGCATCTTCTCCAGCAGTTTCCTGAAAAAGAATACATGGGAGGAAATTTTTTTGGTACTCTGCTTGTCTGAAAATGTCTTTATTCAACTTTCATAATTTATGATTTGGCTTAGGCATATGGCAGTCTACACTGGAAAATTATTTTCACTAAAAATTTTGAATACTGTTCTCCATTGGTCTTTCAGCTTTCTTTGAGATGTCTGATGCTATTCTTTTCTGAGTCCTCTGTACATGACATGTTTTTATTTCTGAAAGGATTTGGGGTTTTCTCTTTATCTTATGTTTTCAATTTCTTTGGTAATTTACTCTACTCTTCTGTTTTCTCTCTCTGGAGCTTTATTTGTTGGTTTTAGACTTCCTAAAGAAATCTAATGTTCTTATCTTTTCTCCTTTATTTTCTCTTTGACTTTTTGTTCTGCTTTCTGGGAGATTGCCTCAACTTTGTCTTTTAGCCCTTCTATTGATTTTTTTAATATATTTGATTTCCAAGAAAACTTTCTAGAAAGAGATAACTGGGGTATGAGTGTCCCAGTATATAGACTTTCAGCCAACCTCCTTGTTCAGTTCTCCTTGTGACCCCACCCCACAGCTTCATGCCTCCATGTGTTGAGCTTCTTCAGGGTAAGTCAACTGGCTGCGCTCATTGGTATTCCCTACTGTGGCCATTTTAGGTCAGTGATTCTCTACTGGGGTCAGTTCTGCCTCCTAAGAGATATTTGGCAATATCTGGAGAATTTTTGTCTGTCACAGTTAAGGGAAAAAGTACTTCTTGTATCTGGTAAGCAGAGGGCAGGGATGCTGCTAAACGTCCTACAGTGCACAGGACGGCCCTCACAACAAAGAATTACCTGGCCTCAAAGGTCATTAGTTCCTAGGTTCAGACCCTGCTTTAGATTGTATATATCTTTCTTCCACTCTGAACCACTCTCTGCTCTTTGTCTTCCACAAGTTTTTGAAGTCACGTGTTCACCCTTGTTTTCTCTCTTGTTCTCTCTGTATTATGAGTATATAACCTTCTTATTTCTTTACTGTCATTTTAGCACTGTTTCCAGAAGAAGGGATGTTAAAAATGTGTGTGGTCAGTCTACAGTTTCAACTGGAAGACTTAAATTTTTCACTAATGTTTCTTGGTTTTGAATTTTGTATGTAGATCATTATTGCATCTAGAATTTATTTTTGTACGTAAAATAAAATAGAATCTAGCTAATTTTTTGTCTCCAGTGAGTGGCTATCCCAGCTCTATTTTTAAAGAGTTTATTCTTTTCCCACTTTCTTAAAATGCTGCCTTTCCTAAACTTACATTTGTGATGTATCTGCTTGTCCATATGTGAAATCCATACTATCTTAATTATAGTAGCTTTTTCATTTATTTTGATATCTCATAAAGCAAGTCTAGCTGCAGTCTTCCTCCTGCCCCCCATTCTTACTGTTTTTTCTTAACTTTCTTTTTTCCTAAATAAATTTTAGAATGAAATCTAAGTCACCCCTCTAATTTTAAAAACGTTGTGTCAGGATTCTTACTGAAATTTTATTGAATTTACAATTATTTCAGGAAATTTTAATCCGTTTCCAATATTGTGTTCCCATTCAGAAACATGGTGTGTCTTCATATTAAGTCAGGTTGTGTTTTACGCTCTTCAGGAAAATGTTACAGGTTCCTCATATAAATCTTGTCCATTTTGTGTTTGGGTTACGGTATTTTCTGCTCTGATTTTTCTTCAGTTCAGTCCTAGCTACTTTTCTTTTTAGAAATTTCTCAAAATTTTGGTCTGCTAGTGGTTTCCCCTCATTGCTGTTATGGATACATTCTTTTCTTCCTTTCTTGCCTTTCTTTTTTGGTATCTTTTCTTTGATTTCAATGATATTGAAGAGGAGAGAGAGAAAAATGTGTTTGCCTATTCTGACGTCTAGAACCTAAAGTGTACACATGACTTTTAAAGTATTTTTAAATAAATCTAATTTATTTCCTTAGTTTTCTTCCAGAAATATTATGAAAGAGTGCTTAAGGAAAAGAAACTGAGACACATACCTATTAATTTTTGAACTTTAATTATAGCTTGAAAATGAAAAATGTGAATTAAAGTCTAAAATGTTAAAAATGAAAGAAACAATAGAGGCTTTAGAGAAAAAAGTAAAACTCCAAACTCAAAAACTTAGCCATGTGGCTGGTGACTCATCTCATCAGAAAACAGAGATGAACTCACTTAGGTAAGTTTATTGAAAGTTTCTTTTCTCTTCCGGGAACAAGCTTGTTGCTATATAAGGTTCATAATGGTGGCATTTTGGACTAGGCCTTTGAAAAGCAGTAGTTCTCAAAGTTGGCTTTGCAGCAGAATCACTTGGGGAGCTTTTGTAAAGTATGGATTTAGGGACTGATCTCTGGAGGTTCCTGTTCACTGAGTGAATCTGGGTAAGTTTTGAGTATCTGTACTTTTAAAGACTTTCATAGCTTGATATGATTGCAGGCAAATTTTTGTACCTACCTCCTTCTAAAATCTCCCTAACAGATACAGGCGTACTTTGTTTTATTGTGCTTCAGTTTATTGTGCTTTGCAGATGTCGTGTTTTTTACAAATTGAAGGTTTTTGGCAATCCTGCATCAAGCAAGTTTATTGGTGGCGTATTTCCAACAGCATTTGCTCACTTCGTGTTTCTGTGTCACATTTTGGTAATTCTTGCAATATTTCAAACTTTTTCATAATTATTATATTTGTTATGATCTGTGATCAGTGAGCTTTGTCTATTACTACAACTCACTGAAGGCCCAGATGATGGTTAGTATTTTTTAGAAATAAGGTTTTTTAAATTAAGGTATGTGCATCGTTTTTTTCAGACATAATGCTATTGCACACCTAATAGACTACAGTATAGTACAGACATAACTTTTATTTTTATTTACTTATTTTTTTAATGGCTTTGAATTTTTAATTTAATTTTTTTTATTGAAGTATAGTTGTTTACAATGCTGTGTTTCTGGTGTACAGCAAAGTGATTCACTTATACATATGTGCATATATATATATATTTATACATATACACACATACATACTTTTTCTTATTCTTTCCGTTATGATTTATAACAAGATATTGATTATAGTTCTCTGTGCTATACAGTAAGACCTTGTTGTTTATTTTATATATAGTAGTTTGTATCTGCTAATCCCAAACTCCTAATTTATCCCTTCCCCCTTCCCCTTTGTTAACCATAAGTTTGTTTTTTATGTTTGTGAGTATTAAACATAATTTTATATGCCCTGGGAAACCAAAAAATCCACATGATTCACTTTATTGCCATATTTTCTTTTGTGGTCTGGAACCAAACCCACAATATCTCGAAGGTATGCCTGTACTTCAGATTATTTGTACTCCTTAGTGTAGAATTGCTGGAAATTACAGAGTTTTTTGCTACCTATGTCATTGTTCTTCTCGTTCTTCTTTCAAAGAAATGTAAAATCAGAATATTTATATACAGAGTCTAAAAGGTGATGTGTCTGAAAAATGGTAAAAAAAAGTCAGTATGGCCCAAGTAGGCTGTATCTACAGGTTGAAGTCAGGTAATAAAGAACTTGGTATGATAACCAAGAGTGTCTGGATTTTATCTTACAAACATGGAGAACAAACAGATTTTTAACCAAGGGGGTGACTTCCTACCATTCCTCTTAGGAAGTGAACTCTCACAAAAATAGGGAAGGTGAATTTGGAGTCTTAAGAGACTGATGGCAGACAATGGAGACAATGTGTCTGGAGTGAAACAGTGACAATGAACTTGGAGAACAGTGGCCAGATTTAGGAAACATTTGTTACACAAAATCAAAACAAACTAGGTAATAAGACAAAGAGCTGGCTGTTTGTCTGTTTAATTAAGGAATACTGTTTAGGAAGAACTAAGGTAGAAGCTTCTTTTTCCGTTTTGGTTTTTTTTTTTTCCTTGCAAGGCACTACATACATCCTATGAAGGAGAGCTACCTGAATGGAATGGCCTCTCCCCCTCTGGTTCATGTCTATGTTCAACTCCAAAGTACAAATACCATGGTATATTTCTATCACCCAGAATTACTAGTCTACCCTTTTCTGTTTTGTGTCCAGATGAATGGAGCTGCATTTAGTCCATTTTGCTTTTTCCTTCAAACTATATCTATAACTCCCCTTTCCTTCCCTCACAGAATGCCCTTTCCAGTCTTATAAGACAGAGCTTTCAGTGCCCTCCCTTGGATCCCCTACCGTGCGGCTCCTTTGGCGTTTTCTCTGCTATACTAGTACCCTTTTCTCTTACCCAGTCTGCTACTTCCCTCACCTAGGAATAATCCAGTCACTGTGTTATAGGAATGGGTTGTGGAGAATTTTCTTTTTACCTTGTTATAGGAATGGGTTGTGGAGAATTTTCTCTTTACCTTTGTTTGTCTGTAAACAGAGATAGGTAATAACGGGGGGATTGCAGGATTCCATAACTTTTTTTTGCTCTGACAAATATCAGACTTGTCTCTGAGGAAGGTGTGTCAGTCACATTCTCCATATCAGTATACATTGGTAAACATTAGAACCATGAGTTCAAGCTGTCAAGTTCACATCCAAAGCTGAACCCAATACAAACATAATACCAAGCACTGTTTGGAAATAAAGTTTCCTTGTCCAAACCTCATGCAACTTTTGATATGTTTAATAGAGATCTTGCTGTCCCTTTAATCACATCAAGTTCTGTTTCCCTTAACATGAAGACATTTAAGAAGCTGATACTCAGATAGATAAAGCATATATTCCTTTTCATCCACCTGGTGGGCCCATTTTCTCTTTCCCTCCCTGAGTTAGGCATTTTTCATCAAATTTCAGTGCCACCAAACAGTCTTTTCTATATCAAGCACAGTCTCTAATTGTCCAAATAGAGGATCTTTGGTCTAGTCTCTTGGTGCAGCAGCAGAGGACAATAGCCTTAATCCTTACCACTGCTAGCTATGAGGCTCTAAACATTTAGATTCCTGCAGCTGAAAATACCGTCAGACTGTTTTCATTTCACCTTAGTCTTTAGTTACGCTGTGTACCTTCTTTAAAACTAGAGGGTTATGTACTTATCCAGGATCAAATAAATGCATTAGCGGATTTTCCTGGAAAGAGCCCATAAGCTCTAGTTAGAGTTATTATTATGGCAATAAGTATCAGCTTTTATAGTAGAGTGTGTTTGTATATTCAGAAAACCAAATATAACTGGTCTCCTTTGAGAAGTATTTATTTGTTAAGGGAATTGAGAACCATTTTAGATAAGGCTCATAGATTCCTTAGGATGCCTAAGAATTATCTTCTGGGCATGCCTAACATTTTTTTCTACCAAGAAAAGAAGAGGAGCCAGGGCCCTAAGTAGGACAGCTGAGCTCATGGAACTGGACTTAGAAGGGCCAAGGGACCTAGGACCACCAGATATAAATCATCATCCCTTTGCAGAAATGTGAAAGAAAAGCCAGTCCTGATCCCTTTTCCCCTCTCTCAGTTATCAAGAGATGATACTTTCTCAGTTAGTGGTGGGTCATAACCATAGAGTCTTGGAGACATCTGAAATAAAACAGGGATACCAAAAAAAAAAAAAAAAACAGCGATACTGGGCTTCCCTGGTGGCACAGTGGTTAAGAATCCACCTGCCAATGCAGGAGACACAGGTTCGAGCCCTGGTCCGGGAAGATCCCACATGCCGCAGAGCAGCTAAGCCCGTGCGCCACAACTACTGAGCCTGTGCTATAGAGCCCACGAGCCACAACTACTGAAGCCCATGTGCCTAAAGCCCATGCTCTGCAACAAGAGAAGCCACTGCAATGAGAAGCCTGCACACCGCAACGAAGAGTAGCCCGCTCTCCACAACTAGAGAAAGCCCATGGGCAGCAACAAAGACCCAACGCAGCCAAGAATAAATTAATTAATTAATTAATTTTAAAAAACAGGGATACCATATCAATCTCTCTTTCTTCTAAGAGGCCATTAAAATTCCAAACCTACACCTCTTAGATGGAGCTTCAGCTCCATTTTACAACTTGAACACTTCTTATGAATAAAGGACCCTTTATGATGCTGTCTTTGTTTAAAATATACTCCATCATGAAGAGAATTACTTTTGCCCCCTAAGATGAAAACATGTATACATCCATGTACTGTAATAAAACTGAGGAATCTGAAGCTCAGAGAGATGGTCTTATCCAGCCACATGGCTGGTAAGTAGAGAGCTAGAATTTTGATTCTAAGTTTTATTGCTTCGCTCTCTGGTGGGAAGTCATCACTTCCCTTTGCTTTTTGCTTATAGCACTTTCGAAGCTAAGAAATTAGCTCATCCTAGCAACTTAGTGCTCAACAGTTTCTCAAATTTTCCTTTCCAAACACCATGATGACATATAATATGATAGTCACTCAACTATTCTTTCCTATGAACTTTATACCTCAGTTCTTTCGTTAAGAAGACCTTTATCTTAGCAGCAATCCTTCTGTCAGAAAGTTACCACCGAGGTCTGTGTGGAATCTCTATTATTCCCTTGCCTGTCTACACTAGAATATGAAAAGGCAAAGCTATTTTTAAGACTCACTAAGGGCCTTCTTTATATGTATAATCAATCAAGATGTTATCCTGCCTTCATTTATCAACCCTACTTTCATTAGGAATTAACCCTGCTAATGAACTTAGATGTAAAAAAATCTTTACTTTTCTACCTAGGGTTTCAAGCACTGCCAACTACTGGGTGTCCTTCATTAGGAACTCTGGGAGCCATTCCATTTTTGAAAGGATTCTTTATAGCTTACTGGCAGACATTTTCCCTTCCACATAGAAGATGTCCTGTGCTCTTCGTAGTAGTCAATGTGATGTAGTAGAAAAACATGGATATCAGGGTAGACTAAACTGGATTTATATGTTTTCTTTGCCTTAATAGCTTTGCCATCTTGAACACGTTATTAGTTATTTGTTTCTATAATATCGAGATAATGGTTCTAATTATGGAACTGTCCTAGGAATAAATGAGCTAATGTCTGTAAATTATCAGTACAGTGAATGTTAGCTTTCTTTTTTCTCCACTCCGTGTAGTTATATCCCTCAGAGTAATAGCTGTAGCTTTTACAAGCAGCTTGAATACAGTGAGTCACCTGGACCTCACAGATGATTTTATGAAGTAAAATTGCTTGAACCGAGAGTCTTGCTGACTTGGTTTTATTTGGTTGTGCAATTCTAAAGAAGTCAGCCTCACCTTGACTTCCCTCCCTGCCTCTGGGTCATCATTCACTTGCTATTAGAGCAGTCAGGGTCATGTCTTTTGTGTTTCAGAATATCTCAGTGTTGCATGTAAAACTTCTTCATTTCTGTGGGAGATGTCCCATCTTATTAGTGGTTTCAGAATCCAACCTCCTCCCTATTAGGCAATTCTAAGCTAAGCCACCTTTAGTATCTTCTACTATCTCATCTTCAAACAAACCCTAAAAGGAACCTGTGGAAGTCCCCAGTAAATAGCCTAATGTGAGAGCCATATTTTTCCAGCAAGGCCAGGCTAAGAATTCCTAGACCAGGACTAAAAGCTTCCAAAGACCCTAGATGACATGAGAGCAAATTCTTGTTACTTCTGAAAAAAAATTAATCTTACGGATCAGTAAAGGATTCGTCTGAAATTGTCTTTATTTTTGCTGTATGTCCTTTTTTTTTTGCTCCCTGAAACCAGTCTTTAGTCTTAAATCCTCATTGCACTACAGTAAATACCTATTTCCCTGTTTACTATGACCTCCAGTTGACTACCTATCAAAAAAAGTCAGAATGTGAAGCAGAATTAAAAGCTTGCTGGTCAGGATGGTCAGGATCTTGAAGTGCTAGGCCATTCTGTAAAAACAAGACTTTTCCTTTGCCTTGACTATTGGAAATAGATTTTAAGAGAAAGAGGGTTGATATTAGGAAACTGAGAAAAGCTTTAAAACTACTAGGAAGAAAAAAAAAAAAAACTACCAGGAAGCCTCTAGAAAAATGTATACAATTAATTTGATTTTTACACCATATTATTTTGAGGAAGATGGAACAGTTTTGAAGAAAGGAATAATATATATAGTATAATGCCCTTGATTATACTGGAAGAGCTTTAAAATAAGGAATAAAAGAAACTTTAAAAATAAGAGAAATATTTGTTAAGATCTTTCATTAAAAAAAAATTATTTCTACCAGAGATAAAGAATACCATTTGTTTTTGTCCACTGACTCTTTAGTCTAGTAAATGAGCAGCTACAGCGGTCACTTGAGGACTCTGAGCACCAACTTTCCATGAAAAGAAGTGAACTTGAATCAGCACAAGCACAAGTTAAAATACTGGAGGAAAAAATAGGTAAGTATTCTTAAATGTTGTTTTTGCTAATCCTAATTTACTTTGTCTAACAAACACTTCTTTTTCATTTATAGGTAAACTACACTTCAAGATGACTTCACAGAATGAGGAGGCTCATGTAATGAAAAAGACCATTGGTGTTATTGATAAAGAAAAAGACATTCTTCAGGAGACTGTAGATGAGAAGACAGAAAAGATTGCAAACTTGCATGAAAACCTAGCTAATAAAGTATGTGACTGTTAAGTAATGTTATCCAGCATCTGAACAGAAAAGCTTATTTTATTCTCCGTTTTAGATATGCAGTTCTTACTGCCTGTGTACAAGTTCCTAAGACCCAAGGCCGTATCTTCTAATGTGTTTAAATTTCATTTTATACCAATAATTTGAATCTTTAAAAGTTCTATTTCTAGAATACAGTTTTATCATATATGACTATAGCAAACTCAAGGAACAATTCACATTCTTAGAGTGGGTAGAAATATGCCAATATATGAAATATAATTGGTACATGGAAATATGTTTACTTGGAGGTTTCTTTTGTAACATAATTTATATAATTGGATTTAAACTATATAAAAGTGACATTGTATCAATTCAAATGAAGACATTTCTATATGAATGGTTTAGAATCTTACATATTTTTATAATTTCTATAGGAAAAAGCTATTTCTCAGATGAAGATAACAGTCTCAGAGTATGAATCTTCTATGAAGTAAGTAATCAATGGAACGGCATCCAGCTTTTTTAGAAATTTTCAGTGAATGCAGCTTTATCTATTTGAATAGCAATCTGGCAATAGGAAAATTTCTTTTTCAGTTTTCCTATTTTTACCAGTATCAGTTATTTTCTCAGTTTCCTGCATGGAAATGTTATCCTCTTTAACTTTCTCCCTTCCTCTGTCATCCACATCTAAACAATTATGTCTTATTAATTATTCTTTTACATACCTACTTGCTCCTTATTTCTACTGTAATTACCCTGTGCAGGCCCTAATCATTAAAACTCAGATTACCCTAGTAGCCAGTGTTGAATTTATTCCACATCTAAACCTTTTTGAACATTGTTACAAGACTTTACATTTTATGTCTGGTCTCTCTACTTCAAGACAAAAGTCACTAATTGTATTTATTTTATACACCCTTACATATTATATAATAGTGGGGACTTAAACATTAAATAAGTGCCAATTGAATTGTTTATGTTCTGCTCCTAACACTTGAAAGTCTTCTGTTTTTACTTGACTTTTAGAATAATAAATTTATTTTATGACTTTATTTGCACATAACGATTGGTAGAGATCTAAAATATCTGCTTCACCTAATCAGTATCTTAATGAAGTAGTTGTAATTTCTTTTTTTAAATTTTATTGCAGTATGGTTGATTTATAATGTGTTAATTTCTGCTATACAGCAAAGTGATTCAGTTATATATATATATTCTTTATCATATTCTTTTCCATTATGTGTTTTTTTGGTTTTTTTGGCTGCATTGGGTCTTCATTGCTGCGTGTGGGGTTTCTCTAGTTGCGGTGAGCGGGAGCTACTCTTCGTTGCGGTGCACAGGCTTCTCATTGTGGTGGCTTCTGTTGTTGCAGAGCACAGGCTTTAGGTGCGCGGGCTTCAGTAGTTGCAGTGCGTGGGCTCTAGGGCATGCGGGCTTCAGTAGTTGTGGCTCGCGGGCTCTAGAGCGCAGGCTCAGTAGTGGTGGGGCACGAGCATAGTTGTTCCGAGGCATGTGGGATCTTCCCGGACCAGGGATCGAACCTGTGTCCCCTGCATTGGCAGGCAGATTCTTAACCACTGCACCACCAGGGAAGTTTCCCATTATGGTTTATTATAGGATACTGAATATAGTTCCCTGTGTTATATAGCAGGACTTGTTGTTTATCCATTCTGTAATACTAGTTTGCATCTGCTAATCCCAAACTCCCAATCCTTCCCTCCTCCAGCCCCCTCCCCATTGGCAACCACAGTCTATGTCTGTGAGTCTGTTTCTGTTTCTTCGATATGTTCATTTGTGTCATATTTTAGATTCCACATATAAGTGGTACCATATGGTATTTGTCTTTCTCTTTCTGACTTATTCATTTAGTATGATAATCTCTAGGTCCCTCCATGTTGCTGCAAATGGCTTTATTTCATTCTTTTTAATGGCTGAGTAGTCTTCCATTGTATATATGTACCACATCTTCTTTACAGATTTCACTGTCAGTGGACATTTAGGTTGCTTCCATGTCTTGGCTATTGTAAATAATGCTGCTATGAACATAGGGGTGTGTGTATCTTTTTAAATTATAGTTTTGTCTGGGTATAGGCCCAGGTGTGGGTTTGTTGCATCATATGGTAACTCTCTTTTTAGCTTTTTAAGGAACCTCCATACTGTTCTCCATAGTGGCTGTATCAATTTACATTCCCACCAACAGTGTAAGAGGGTTCCCTTTTCTCCACACCCTTTCCAACATTTATTATTTGTAGACTTTTTAATGTTGGCCATTTTGACTGGTGTGAGGTGGTACCTTACTGTAGCTTTGATTTTCATTTCTCTAATAATTAGCAATGTTGAGCATCTTTTCATGTGCCTATTGGCCACCTGCATTTCTTCTTTGGAGAAATGTCCATTTAGATCTTCTGTCCAGTTTTTGCTTGGGTTGTTTGTTTTTTTGTTATTGAGTTGTATGAGCTGTTGGTATACACCCTTGTTGGTTGCATCATTTACAAATATTTTCTCCCAGTCCATAGGTTGAGTAGTTGTAATTTCTTGCATTCCTAGTATACTTAAATCAGAGTACAACAGTTCTCTTGTAAATGAACTAAATTTTCCAAAAGCTTTCTTTATTACTGCTAACCACCCATGTAACAGCCAGCTAAAGGAAACACTGATTAATCGGGACCGTGAGATAAGCAGCCTCCGGCGCCAACTTGATGCAGCTCACAAGGAACTTGATGAAGTAGGAAGAGCTAAAGAAATGTCTTTTAAGGAAAACAGAAGATTACAGGATGATCTGGCTACAGTGGCAAGAGAAAACCAGGTATGAGCACAATGCATAAACTTTGATAGTTTTATAGTATACAGTTATACAATATATTCATTGTTTGCTAAATTTTAAAGCTCTAAATATGCTTTCTAAATTTTAATTATATAAATATCAACAACAAAAGAAATAATTCTTTAAGGAGAACAGTGTTTATAAGGGTATTTTAAAATGTGGTTTAGAATGCTGCGGTATATTACAGGGTGTCTAATGGGTACAACTGTAGTCCCCTCACCATTGTGGTCTTTGTTGCAAGGAATCCTGAAGCTGGGAGCATGGTGTTCTCTATGGCAGAAATTGGTGTTACCCTACTGGGTGAGGACCTCAGCATCACCCCCAGGGCAAAGTTGCTGTGTTTTAAAGACCCATGATAGATTTTAATTATTCATACTTACTTCCAGTGGCTTAGAGATATGCCTGTAAGTTAATTAATGAATAGTTTAGAATGGCAAATACTAAAAGGTATTGGTTTTGTTTGTGCTGGTTTATTAAAGGATTACACCAAGAAAACCAATGATTTTCTTATTTTAAATATTTTAAAAAATTATTCAATATAGAGCATATTGCTGATACATATATTTTTAAATGTCAACCCCTGAGCGTAGCTAGCCCTTAGTTTAAATACCAGATATGTGGTCACATATATTGTGGGAGATATATGGTAATATTTGGTTAAAAAGTCAAGATCAGTCAAGAAAAACATGTGAAAATAACAGTCAGGAACAGTTTTCCTTTTTTCCTACTCTCACTTATTCCCCAAATTCAGAAACAGCTATTTGAACATGAATAGAACTCATTAGGTGCTACATTGATTTTAGATTTGTCTTCAATTTTCTGATTTATAGCAAATTTCATTGGAATTAGAAGCAGCAGTGCAAGAAAAAGAAGAAATGAAGAGTAGAGTTCATAATTACATAACTGAAGTGTCACGATGGGAGAGCTTAATGGCTGCTAAGGTGAAAAAACATTGTTTAGGTTGGACTTAAGACTGATTTTTTTTAACTTTTTCATGTTTCTTTATTCTGTCTCCTCTATTAGATATTAACATATGAAAGTGGAGATCTTGCCTACTGTCTTTGTATATTTTCTTACAGATCTTACTTAGTATAGTGTCTGCACAGATAGCTTATGCTTCCTAAATTAAAACAAAAATCCCAATGTGTGTATATGTTTATGACATGGGTATTCCAGTGAGTAATGATGACTAATTTAGAAACAATTTGATTGTGGTTAAACCAGGAAAGAGAAAATCAAGATTTGTTAGATAGATTTCAGATGCTTCATGACCGTGCTGAAGACTGGGAGGTCAAAGCCCATCAAGCTGAGGGAGAAAGCAGCTCAGTTCGACTGGAACTTCTTTCTATTGACACAGAGAGGAGACACCTTCGAGAAAGAGTGGAGCTACTAGAAAAAGAAATTCAGGAGGTAATATATTCATTGGTCTCGCACAGACAGAATTTAGTAAAACAGAAAACATTCAAAGGCACTTTATTGAAGTGAGGTTTACGCATTGGTAAAAATCAAGTTCAATGGTAATCTGTTATTAATTCTGGTAATTTGCTTAGGAGAGCCCCATTACTTTTATATTGTAAGTAAAATATACATAATATATTGTATACATAATATACAAATATACATATACATGATATAAAATTTACCATTTTAACCATTTTTAAGTATACAGTGGCAATTAGTACATGCATATTGTTGTGCAACTATCACCACCATCCTTCTTCAGAAGTTTTTCATCTTCCCCAGTTAAAACTCTGTACCCATTAAATACTAACTCCCCATTCTCCCCTCCCCCAGCCACTGACAACCACCATTCTACTTTCTCTCTCTATGAATTTGACTACTCCATGTCCCTCTTATAAGTGGAGTCATACAATATTTGTCTTTTTGTGACTGAATTATTTTACTTAGGCCTAAGG
Organism: Balaenoptera physalus; assembly: GCF_965194825.1. Lineage (NCBI taxonomy): Eukaryota > Metazoa > Chordata > Mammalia > Artiodactyla > Balaenopteridae > Balaenoptera > Balaenoptera physalus. The sequence goes on along the minus strand of NC_138884.1, from coordinate 74,732,881 downwards.
TTCACTTAAATCTCAAGGTTCACCCATGTTGTAGCATGTGTCAGAATTTCATTCCTTTTTAAGGCTGAATAATATCCCATTGTATGCATATACCACAGTCTAAACATTCATCTGTCAATGAACATTTGGTTTGCTTCCTTCTCTGGCTATTGAAAATAATGCTGCTATGAACATGGATGTACAATATCTATTCGAGTCTTTATTTTCAGTTCTTTAGGATATACCCAGACATGGAATTACTGGATCATATTGTAATTTTATGTTTAATTTTTTGAATAACTACCATACAGTTTTTCACAGGGGCTGCACCATTTTACATTCCCACCTGCAATGTTAGGGTTCCAGTTTCTCCACATCTTCACCAGCACTTGTTATTTTCTGGGGTTTTTTGTTTTGTTTTTCTGTTTTAATAATGGCCATCCCAATGGGAGTGAAGTGGTATTTCATTTTGGTTTTGACTTGTATTTTCTTAATGATTAGTGATGCTGAGCATATTTTGTGTGTTTATTGGCCATTTGTGTATTTTCTTTGGAGAAATATCTATTCAAATCCTTTGCCTAGTTTTTAATCAGGTTGTTTTCTGTTGTTGTTGAGTTGTAGGAATTGTTTGTATATTCTGGATTTCAATCCCTTATTAGATATGTGATTTGTGAATATTTTCTCCCATCTCATGGCTTACCTTGTCACTCAGTTTTATCCTTTGATGCACAGGAGTTTTGAATTTTGATGAAGTCCAATTTATCTATTTTTTTCTTCTTGCCTGTATTTTTGGTGTCATATCTAAGAAATCGTTGCTAAATCCAACATAATGCAGCTTTTCCCCTGTTTTTTTCTATGCGTTTTATAGTTTTAGCTCTTATGTTGAGGTCTTTGATCCATTTTGAGTTAATTTTTATACATGATATAAGGTAAGGTTCCAACTTCATTCTTTTGCATGTGGATTTAAATAAGCTTTTGTCATAAAGACAGTCTAATAAAAGTCTCTTAATAAAATTTTGAGTTTAGTTAAAATATAGGGACCCTAAATAAGTTAGATTGATAAGGAACAGTTGGCTATTAGTTCTACTTTTGTTTTGTTTTGTTGGTATAGTATTGTAGTCGGTTTTTATTTTTTAGAAGAAAGTATTGATTATCTGTAGTGCGTAGAATTATGCACCCCCTCCCCCCCAAAATATATTTAGGTCCTCGCTCCCAGTACCTGTGAATGTGACCTTATTTGGAAATAGCATCTTTGCAGATTTAATCAAGTTAAAATGAGGTGGGCTTCCCTGGTGGTGCAGTGGTTGAGAATCCGCCTGCCAGTGCAGGGGACACGGGTTCAAGCCCTGGTCTGGGACGATCCCACATGCCGTGGAGCAACTAAGCCCGTGCGCACAACTACTGAGCCTGCACTCTAGAGCCCGCGATCCACAGCTACTGAAACCTGTGCGCCTAGAGCCCATGCTCCGCAACAAGAGAAGCCACCGCAATGAGAAGAAGCCTGCGCGCCGTAACAAAGAGTAGCCCCCGCTCGCCGCAACTGGAGAAAAGCCCGCGCACAGCAACGAAGACCCAACGCAGCCAAAAATAAATAAATAAATACTTTTTAAAAGGTTAAAATGAGGTGATACTGGGTAGGATGGACCCTAATCTGATAACTGGTGTCCTTGTAAAATAAGGGAGATTCAGACACAGAAGACACAGGGGAGAATGCCACATGAGGATAGAGGCAGAGATTGAAATGATATGTCTACCAAGGCAAGGAACCCCAAGGATTGCCAGCAATCACTTGAGCTGGGAGAGAGGTGTGGAACAGGTTCTCCCTCAGAACCTCCAGAAGGAACCGATCCTGCTGACATCTGGATTTCAGACTTGTGGCCTCCAGAACTGAGAGGGAATACATTTCTGTTGTTTTAAGCTATCTAGTTTATAGTAATTTGTTATGGCAACGTTAAGAAACTAGTACAGATTTTGGTACCAGGAAGTGGGATGCTTTTGTAACAAACCTAAAAAGGGTCTTTGGAATTGGATACAGGCTGGAAGAGTAACGGGTACAGGCTGGAAGAGTTTTGTAATGGGTACAGGCTAGAAGAGTTTTGTAATGGGTACAGGCTGGAACAGTTTTGAGGTGCCTGATAGAAAAGTCTAGATTACCTTGAAAAGTTTGTAGGTAGAAAGATGGACATTAAAGGCAATTCTGGTGAGAACTCAGAAAAAAGGAGGAAAGCTGTAGAGAAAACTTCTATTATTTACAAAATACATAAATCGTCATGAATGGAATTTGTCCAGAAATAAGAATGTTTCTTCTAGTGAGGTCTCAGATGGAATTGAGGAACATGTTATTGGACACTGGAGAAAAGGTAATTCTTATTATAAAATGGCAGAGGACTTGGCTGAATTATGGTGTACTCTTAGGAAAGTAGAACTTATAAGTTATGAACTTGGATGTTTAGCTGAGGAAATTTCCAAGCAGAGTATGAAAGGTGCAGCCTGGTTTCTCCTGGCTGCTTATAGTAAGATGTGAAGGAAAGAGGTAAATTGAAGAAGAAATTGCTAAGCAAAAAAAGAGCCGGGACTTGATGATTTGGAAAAGTCTTAGCCTATCCAGATAGCGTGTTCCGGAGGCCGAGAGCGTGTTCAGGGCCGAGAGTGTGGCTAGGCAAAGAGAGTAGGTGAGTGACTCATAGATCCAACCAATCACCTCAGCAGAAACACTGCCAACTTGGGCTGAAAGAGACAGAAACAGGATAAAAGGAAAGAAGGCTAAACTTCTTGGATCCTACTAGCAGAAAACAGGCCACTAGAGTTATGGACATATGTTCTCCTTTAAGAAAAGGGGGGGCTTCCCTGGTGGCGCAGTGGTTGAGAATCTGCCTGCCAATGCAGGGGACACGGGTTCGAGCCCTGGTCTGGGAAGATCCCACATGCCGCGGAGCAACTGGGCCCGTGAGCCACAACTACTGAGCCTGAGCGTCTGGAGCCTCTGCTCCGCAACAAGAGAGGCCGCGATAGTGAGAGGCCCGCGCACTGCGATGAAGAGTGGCCCCCACTCGCCGCAACTGGAGAAAGCCCTCACACAGAAACGAAGACCCAACACAGCCAAAAATAAACATAATAAATAAATAATAAATAAAAATTTAAAAAAAAAAAAAATAAATAAAAAATAATAAAAAAAAAAAAAAAAAAAAAGAAAAGGGAAGAATGAAGGTGGCTCAGAGATCAGCAGGGCTGCCAATGGCAGCTCAAAAGCTGGTGGACCTGCTACGCTACCATGGGCCCAGGGGACTGGGCTATTTCTTCCTTGACTCCAGAAGGCAGCGCCACTGCCACTGTGAGCCAAGAGATGGGGCTATACCTGAGGGCTGAGAAGGTGGGGCTGCCCTAGCAGGTCCAGAGGACAGAGTATCAAGACACAGATAATTATTTTTAGGCCTTGAAATCTAATGGAATTTGCCCTACTTGGCTGTAAGCTTACTTTGGACTAGTAACTCCTTTATTCCTTCTATTTTCTCCCTTTCAGAATAGGACCATTTTATGCCTGTTCCACCATTTTATTTCAGAGGGAGGTAACTTGTTTTCTAGTATCACAGGTCCTTGGAAGGAGAGGAATTTTGCCCCGGGAAGGACCATACCCAGAGTCTTACCCATTCTGATTTAGATAAGATTTTGGACTTAGAGTTGATGCTAGAATGTTGGAATAGAATGAATATATTTTGCACATGGGAAGGACATGAATTTGGGGGAGCCAGAGAGTTGATAGAATTATGGCCCCCCCGAAATATATTGAAATGCTAACCACCAGAACCTGTGAATGTGACCTTTTTGAAAATAGGACCTTTGCAGGTGTAATCAATTTAAGATGAGGTCACACTGGACTAGGGCAGGCCATAAACCCAATGTTTGCTATCCTTATGAGATAAGAGAAATCTGGACACAGAAGACACAAGGAGAATGTCAAGTGAAGATGAAGGCAGAGATTGGAGTTATGTGTCTACAAGGCAAGGAACACCAAGGATTGCCAGCAATCACCAGAAGTTTGGAGAGAGGCATGGAACAGATTCTCCCTCAGAACCTCCAGAAGAAGCCAACTCTGCCAGCATCTAAATTTCAGACTTGTAACCTCCAGAATTGTGAGGGAATAAATTTCTGTTGTTTTAAGCCACCCAGCAATTTGCAATAATTTGTTACAGCAGTCGTAGGAAACAAATACACTATTTCTGTAAGTTTTTCTGTTAAGAGTATAATAACTAAAGGAATGTTTTTCAACCTTCAAAATAGTTCTCAGGAGAAACTATTCTTTAGTTCTTTTGTTCTTTGTCATTGTTCATGTTCTCATGTGATATATAAAATTGACTTACATATTTATATTTCTTTGGGGGAATTTTGATTAATTAATTCATTAATATTTGGAAAATCCAAGTACTTTTCTACAATTGTTGAAATTTATTAAATCTTCAAAGCAGTGTATTAGATTTTTAATGTTGATTCATTTTAGTAAAACTTGTTTAATAATTTAATTTTCAAATGTGGAATTCTTCCTAAATTCTAGAAGTAGAGTTTATATCTGTTTGTATTTATCACTCACATTTTAAATTGTGAAAAATTTAAAATGTGCATTACTCGGGGCTTCCCTGGTGGCGCGGTGGTTAAGAATCTGCCTGCCAGTGCAGGGGACATGGGTTTGAGCCCTGGTCCAGGAAGATCCCACATGCTGCGGAGCAACTAGGCCCGTGAGCCACAACTACTGAGCCTGCGCTCCAGAGCCTGCGAGCACAACTACTGAAGCCTGTGTGCCACAACTACTGAAGCCTGCACGCCTAGAGCCCATGTTCCGCAACAAGAGAAGCCACTGCAATGAGAAGCCCGCGCACCGCAACAAAGAGTAGCCCCCTGTCGCCGCAACTAGAGAAAGCCCACGTGCAGCAATGAAGACCCAACGCAACCAAAAATAAATTAATTAATTAATTCTTTTTTTTTTAATGTGTATTACTTTAGGAAAGAAGTGTTTATCAGTATTTCAAATTTTGCTCGTTATTTCAGTTATTAAAATCTTATAAAGTAGTATACTATTATTAGGTTAAATTAAATTTAAATATGACTTTAGGTATATAGTTTTAAAGCAAACTCCATTTTTGAAATTCAGAATTTAAAGGCAATTGAGGAGTGATAAGTATATATGTTACTTTAAAAAGCATTATTATAACAAAGAGTTTATAAAGGAAAAATTTAATATGACTTCAAAGATCTCTCATGTTCACAACCCTAAGGCAGTAATTTTCATCTTTGCATCTTCCAAATATATACATGAGGTACTTAGTTACCATGATTAATAATTAAACACAGTATTTTTTTTAAGCATTAAATAGGCCATCTTTAAATAGCAGACAACTTCCTGAGAGTATCTTAAAATTGCAAAATTTTTAAAATTGCAAAAATTGGCTTTTATAGTTTTATAAAGTGACGTTGTAGCTACACAGATTCAAACCTTTAAAATTACTGGGTTACTTTAACTTTGTACCTGTTTTCTTATTTTCAGCACATAAATGCACATCATGCTTATGAATCTCAGATCTCATCGATGGCGAAAGCCATATCTAGATTAGAAGAAGAGCTGAGACACCAAGAAGATGAGAAAGCAGCAGTATTAAATGATGTGTCATCTCTCAGAGAACTTTGCATTAAGCTTGATTCAGGCAAAGATATTATGACCCAGCAATTGAATTCCAAAAACCTTGAATTTGAGAGGGTAAGAACTTAAAAGATAATATTGTAGCATATTGTTTTTTTTATATATAAATTTATTTATTTACTTATTTTTGGCTGTATTGGGTCTTCATTGCTGCACGCGGGCTTTCTCTAGTTGGGGCGAGCAGGAGCTACTCTTCGTTGTGGTGCATGGGCTTCTCATTGCAGTGGCTTCTCTTGTTGCAGAGCACGGGCTCTAGGCGCATAGGCTTCAGTAACTGTGGCACATGGGCTTCAGTAGTTGTGGCTCACAGGCTCTAGAGCACAGGCTCAGTAGTCGTGGCACATGGGCTTAGTTGCTCCACGGCATGTGGGATCTTCCCGGACCAGGGCTCAAACCCGTGTCCCCTACATTGGCAGGCGGATTCGTAACCACTGCGCCACCAGGAAGTCACAGTAGCGTATTGTTTTATTCAGCCCTATTCTAATTTGACTACTACATTCTTTGTCGAGGTTTCTTTGGCAAACATGATGATAAAATTAGGTGCTGTTTTGAAGCAAATGGGTATTTAGGAGAATACAAGTCTTCTAATTATAGAATAGGAACATATCCCAATACATTCTTTCTCTGTTTAAAAATAAGACTTATATGAAGAATTGAGCAGTTCATTCCTTTCTAAGTGGAATATTTTTCCTGATAAAAATCTTACTTAATTTTAAAAGTCGAGTTAACTGGAACGTCCCATTCCCAAACTGAAGCATTACTTTAAACAACCCAATGTGTGTTTTTAAACATGGGTGTTTCCAGTTTTCACTCATTTAGTAGTAACTTTATTTTCAGGTACTGGGAAGCTTCAAGACTGGTTTGACTATGTAATCAGAATATACATATTTAATAAACCAGAAGGGCCTCCTTACTGATAGGGTGGCCACATTTTAGGATTTTATGTTAATTACCCTCTCTTGACAAGATAACACGAAAGAAAACTATTTGAGGGTTGGGATAGGTCTTTGCTAAAAAATAGCAAAGATTATTTTGAAAATAAGATGTTTTTCTTATATGTGAAAAGTATTACAGAATCTTTAATCAGTACCCAAAATGAAGCAACTGATGTGTGTATAGCTCTGCAGATAATTTTTCAGAGTAAGTCTAAAATTATACTGAAGTAATCTTGCTTTGTTTTTCTTGTAGATTGCAGTGGAATTAGAAAATGTAAAATCAGAATCAGAGCTGTTAAAAAAACAACTGTCAAGTGAGAGACATACAATTAAAAACCTTGAATCATTGTTGGCTACAAATAGAGATAAAGAATTTCATTCCCATTTAACCTCCCACGAGAAGGATACAGAAATTCAGCTGCTTAAAGAGAAGTTAACCCTTTCAGAAAGCAAATTGTAAGCGTCATGAATCAACTTATGTGAGGAAAATAGCTTGTCACAAATAATTTTTCAATATGAATAATTTTTTATAGATTTGTAGCATAAAACAAATGATAGAAAAATAGTGGAGGAACCAAAAAATTTTTTTTCGAAGTGTTGGGGGAGTGGGGTATGGGAGTGCAAAGCAAAGTATTTGATTACATGGCCGCTGCTTTGGGAAACTCAGGAGGTTTAGCTCAGAAGAAACATCATGTTTGGGGGTGTAATTTGTATATGTTCTCCACAGAGGTGGTATCCGTGGAAGTGAACGAGTGGACTTTAGAAAAATACCTAAATTTGAGGAATGAAGAGAGAAGTCAGCGAAGGGGAGAGCATTTCAGAATGGGGAGAGTTGGCTGTGTTTCATGCTGTGGATTAGGAAAAAGGACTTTGAAAAGACCATGAAATTTGACCCTCATAAGGATATTGATTACCTTTTAGGAGATTGATGATGGAGAAGTTTGGACATATTTTTGGAAGAAGGGAGGAAACACAGTGTAGATAGTATGAGTGGAATAATTAACTTTTAAAAGGTATTAGAAATATATCTCTTTCTGAGGTAGGAGTCAAGAAAGAGCCAATAAAGATACTTTACTTTTTGATGTTACAATTCACGTCTTCTCACATTTGTATCTCCAGCATTGCTGCAGTGCCTAGCACATACTAGAAGCTCAGTAAATGTTCGTTAAATAAATGAGATGAATGAAAAAGAAAACTTTGTGATAGAAACTCCAGACGTTTATGGAATTATTGTTGAAAAGTCTTCTCTTTTTTTCATCCTTATATGTCACCTCCATTTGTATTTATTAATAACAAAAACAAAAATCCATAGCACTTGATGCTATAAAACAGAATATTTATTATTTATTTGATTTTCTAAATTTGTTTTTAAGAAATAGTCAAAGCCGGGAAAACACCATGCTTCGGGCCAAAATGGCACAATTACAAACAGATCTTGATGTTCTGAAAAGGCAGATTTCAACTGAAAGATATGAACGGTAAGAATATATTTTTAGCGTTGAACAGCGTTTTTATTTATTCCCTATTCTATTACAAAAGGATTTAATATGGCTTACAAATAGCAAACTTTTCTTAGCATTAATATGTAAAATAAATTTCGTTGGTAATTCTTCCTAAAAAGGCAACAAGTGTTGTAGAAGATAATATCCCCACAGTAAAGTAGCAAGTATTGTATAAATGTTTGCTGTAGCATTCCTCAGGGCAAAATTAGGGCATTATTTCAAAGGATATAGTTAGGGAATCAGCAAGCTAGTAAGGATTCTACAAGAGCCCAAAACATTATGGTCCAATAGGAAATTCCAAATACAAATCGTCGTAAAAGCGATGATGCTGATGATCTTAAGGGCATTTAACAAATATATGCCAGATACTATGTATGTATCTGATTAATCCTATTAACTATCTATTATTGTGCCTATATTATTATTAGAAACTAAGGTCACGCAAATAGTAAATAGCAGAGCCAAGACTAAAATCCAAACAGGTTTGTCTAATTTTAAAGCCTGTGCTCTTAATCTTTTCAGTACATTCCCTACAGCTTAGGAATTTTCATAGTCACTTATATTTCAGTTCATTTGCTTTATTATGTTGAAAATTTTAATCTCCAAGTGTTACAAACAGGAATGAGACCTGCTTTAACAGTGAAAATCCAAGTCTAATTTGTGAATCAATTTGTCAATTTACTTTTCTTCCATTTTTCTTTCCTACTGTATTAATACCATAGGCATCAGCATTCCTAAGATTTCATTCTCAAATAGTGGTCAGATTGCTTATTTAGGTCAATATTTTGAGTTCTCTAATCTTATTCTTAACCATTTGCTTCAAAACTTTTAAGTGATGTGCAATTTGGATTATAGATGGAATTTGCTAGGAAATCAATATTTGTGATTTCAAAGAGAAATGAAGCCTGAGGTTGCATCAGTGTCATGAAAGCAGTGTTGTTAATTTCTTGTAATTTAGAAGATCTATTTTCTGAAATAGCTCTATATGTGTAATGATTTCTATATATGTAATGATTTTCATTTATTAATGACAACTGAAATTCTCTTCAATTCAAGGGTCCTAAATCAAGCTCTCTGTTGCCTAGGGTTATAGACTCCCTTAATTCTTCTCCTTTTTCCTTGCCCCTGGTCCCCAAAGAAACCTTGACCCACATGACCATGTCTTTCCTTCTCTTTACCATGCAACTAGATCATGCATTTTTAAAGGGGCAGTATTGTCACTGCAGGGAACAATATGGATTCTTGGGGAAGAGGGAATGGCAAAGAAACCTTAGGTATTACAGTGATTTATGGCCCTCCGAAGGGCCACAGTATATTAACAGTGTATCTGTGTATTAAAATCTGATGTATTAAAATTGGACGGAGGGGGAATAATTTGGGGAGGGGCATCTAAAAAAGTTTTTTTAGGGGATTATAATGAAAAAAGTTTGTGAAGCACCCATCTAGGTAGAAATCCTAGGTACTGAAGAGCTCAAGTCAGAAAGTCTGGGCCAGGGACTGTGAATAGCCCACAGTAGAGGTGGCAACACAGTCATCATGCTTTGTGGGGCAAACCCAGACAAAGCAGAAAGTAGATTATTTTACTTCTAACATTTGGGCGTTTTGAGACAGGAAGAAGGAAGAGGACTAGATTTATGTGCAAGAAGAGGTGGGAAAGGTAGGGGCAGAGAGGGGAACCAACCAACTTTGAAAATCTATATTCAGAGGGGCTTTGAACAATCTCTTAAAGTACATATTCCTTTAATTGAAATCTTTTATCCTCAACTTAAAAATGATATAAAGACATAGGATTTATTTATTTGTTTGCTTGTTTGTTTATGGCTTCATTGGGTCTTCGTTGCTGCGTGGGCTTTCTCTAGTTGCGGTGGCGAGCAGGGGCTACTCTTCATTGAGGTGTGCAGGCTTCTCAATGCAGTGGCTTCTCTTGTTGCGGAGCATGGGCTCTAGGCGCGCAGGCTTCAGTAGTTGTGGCACGTGGGCTCAGTAGTTGTAGCTCACGGGCTCTAGAACGCCGGCTCAGTAGTTGTGGCACATGGACTTAGTTGCTCCACGGCATGTGGGATCTTCCTGGACCAGGGCTCAAACCTGTGTCGCCTGCATTGGCAGGTGGATTCTTAACCACTGTGCCACCAGGGAAGTCCCTACAAAGGATTTAAATTTAGTAGAAATAGTAATTAATCAATTGAGTAGAAATTACTTAACTAATAACAGTAACAGGACCTTTTATTTGTTTACCACTTTTTGGTATAATCTCTTATTTTGTCTTTATTGACAGAGAACGAGCAATCCAAGAGATGCGTCGGCATGGTCTTCGCACACCACCCCTTAGTTCTACTCTGAAGTCTCCTTTACATTCTCCTGAACATATAAACTGATTATCAGAAAGGTATGCGTGTAACACCAAGTACAAGCAAAACTTATCTCTGGTTATAAAAATTACAAGAGTTGTTTTCTGTGTGGGGGGAGAGGAGATTGCCTATAAAGGTGGTAGGGAACTTTCAGAGGTAATGGAATGTACTGTATCATGGTGGTGATGGTTACATGGGTGTATACAATTGTAAAAATTCGTTGAACTGAACGTTTACAGTCCATGTATTTTATTGTACATAAATTATACCTTAATTAAAAAAGAGAAGACATCTGGGGACTTCCCTGGTGGTCCAGTGGTAAAGAATCTGCCTTCCAATGCAGGGGACGTGGGTTTGATCCCTGATCGGGGAACTAAGATCCCACATGCCGTGGGGCAACTAAGCCCGTGCACCACAACTACTGAGCTCGCGCTCCTCAGTGAGAGCCTGGGTGCCACAAACTACAGAGCCCACGAGCTCTGGAGCCTGCGCACCACAACTAGAGAGAGAAAACTCACGCACCACAACTAGAGAGAAGCCCACGTGCCGCTACAACTAGAGAGAAAATCTGCACGCCACAACTAGAGAGAAGCCCACGCGCCACTACAACTAGAGAGAAAACCTGCACACCACAACTAGAGAGAAGCCCATGCGCCACTACAACTAGAGAGAGAAAACCCACGCACCACAACTAGAGAGAAGCCCACGCACTGCAAGGAAGAGCCTGCACACCACAACGAAAGCTCCCGCATGCCTCAATGAAGATCCCACACGCCGCAACTAAGACCCAATGCAGATTAAAAAAGAGAGAGAGAGAAGACATCCACAACAAAAATTAAATGACAATATGAGATATCACAGGGTAATATTTGATGAAGTGCCAAACTCAAGGCACAAATAACAGATAGTGAAAGTATGGACAAAGACATAGAAAATATTACTTAATATTGAAAGCTAGATATTTTTAAATAAATTATAATATACATACAGAAAAGTGCTATATCATAGGTTATGCAGCTCAATGAATTTTTACAAACTGAACACACCTATGCAACCTGCACCCGGATCAAGAAACAAAATATGACCTCTCTTGGGTGTCCTTCTGGTCATAAGCCTTACTCTAAAAGTAACTGTCTCGGTTATTAAAAGCATAGATTTCTTTTGTCTGTTTCTGGACATTTTATAAATGAAATCATATATTTCTGGCTTTTTTTCTCAATAGTACCTTTGTGACATTCATCCATACTGCTGTGTACTTGTAGATGGTTCAGTCTTGTTGCTGTAGAGTATTCCATTATGTGAACATACCACAGTCCATTTACTCTTTCTGTTTTTGATGGGCATTTGATAATTTCCAGTTTGGGCTATTACAGATGGAATTATGATGAACATTCTAGTACCTTATGTTGGCGAACAGATGTGTGCATTTCTTTTGGGTATACACTTAGGAGTGAGATTGTCAGGTCACTGGACATGCATGTGTTTGAGCTTGAGTAGCTATGGTAAGTCAGTTTTCCAAAATGATTGTAAAGAGCTAAGACACATTTGGCTGAGGCAGGATCAAAGCTCATTCATTGGAGATGGGAGTGAATGGGAAAGAAGCATGTCAGACCCAGGGTTTGAAAAGTAGATGACTGAAAAATGCAGGCTTATTGACTGAAATAGTAAAGTCAGTCCTTTTAAAAATTATTCATTTTTTGGCCTCTCTCAATAGAATTTTATAGGAGATAATTAAGCATTTCCTTGGTGACTTCAGAATCCTCCTAAGAGTATTAGCTATGTTCTATTCTTTAATATACTGATGCCCCAGGGTTTATTGGTATTTGTAGGGCCTATGTTTAAATGATTCCTGATTGCTGTGCTTTTGCTCTTGTGTTTGTTTATTTGATTAAAACATTTGTTTTCCTCTTTCATTTTGAGGACCACTTCCTAGTGCTGGCAGCAGTCACTGTGTCCTCACAACTTCTAAGCTGCTGCATTAATTTGAATGTGATTAGATGGAGGTTCTGCTTCTCATTATAAAGCCTCTTGGCAGTTGTGACACAAGCATTTTTTTCATGCTTGATTCACAGCTGCATTTTAGATCAAGGGTTGGTAAACTAGGCCCTATAGGCCAAATCCACACCACTGCCTATTTTTGTAAATTAAGCTTTATTAAGCCACACCCATTTGTTTACATATTGTCTCAGACTGCTTTTCTGCAGTGGCAGAATTAGGTAGTTGTGACAGAGACCCTGTGGCCCACAAATCTGAAATATTTATTTACTAGCTGGCCTTTCACATCACATAGCCCCTGGAAAACTTATCTGTATACTCATGAGATAATAAGAGTGAAAAAGCAAGTAATTCCTTAGTTTATGAAAAGAGGCTTGACTCCCAGGGATCCCCAAACTATACTTTAAGAACCACTGATCTAGAACATAGTGGTTTCCAGCAATCTCTAAAGCTGTAATGAATTAGAAAACTTTTTTAAATTATGATAAAATATATATAACATGAACTTTGCCTACTTTTTTTTTTTAAGATTTTTTTGATGTGGACCATTTTTAAAGTCTTTATTGAATTTGTTACAATATTGCTTCTGTTTCATGTTTTGTTTTGTTTTTTTTCTGACCAGGAGGCGTGTGGGATCTTATTTCCCTGACCAGGGATGGAACCCACACCCCCTGCATTGGAAGGCGAAGTCTTAACCACTGGACCGCAAGGGAAGTCCCTGAACTTTGCCTTCTTAACTATTTTGTAAAGTGTACAACTCAGTGGCATTAAATTCACAATGTTGTACAACCACTATTTCCAGAATTTTTTATCACCCAAACAGAAACTCTGTATCTATTAAGCAATAACTCTCCAGTCCCCTGTCTTCACTTCCCTGCCCCTGATAACCTCTAATCTACTTTCTATCTCTATAAATTAGCCTACTCTAGGTTTTCATATAAGTGAATTTATACAATATTTGTCTTTTTGCACCTAGCTTATTTCATTTAGAATAATGTCTTCAGGGTTCATCTGTGTTGTAGCATGTATCAGAACTTCATTCCTTTTCATTCCTGAATGATATTCCTTTGTGTTTATACCACATTTTGTTCTTTTGTTCATCAGTTGATGGACACCTGGGTTGTTTTCATCTCTTAGCTATTGTGAATAATAGTGCTATGAACATTGGTGTACAAGTATCTCTTTTACTCTGTTTTAATATCTTTTGGGAGTACCTAGAGTTGCTGGGTCATAAGGTAATTCTGTGTTTAACTTTTTGAATACCTGCCAAACTTTTTCCACATGACTGTACCATTTAACATTCTCACCAGCAGTCTAAGAGTTCCAGTTTTCCAAGTCCTTGTCAACACTTGTTATTTTCCATTTTTTATTATAGCCATTCTAGTAGATATAGATTAGAAAATGTCTACAACTGTTAACAAATTCCCAGAGTATCCTAATGATGTTGTTAATTGGTAACACATTTCCATTCATATTTTCTAACGTTGTCACCAAAACTAATTTTATGGGATTTCCCCATGAGTACCCAGAAATGAATATGAAATATTCATATCAAGCCATATTTACAGTGTCTCTAATAGTTAACATATATAATCCAGTTTTGCTTTTACTGTTTTGATTATTGCATCTAAAAAATGCTCACTGAGACAACATAAAATACAAAAGTATAAAGAAGATAACCAAAATCACTTTTCTTTACATTTTTTTAATTGGAGTAAAACATACATAAGGTCAAATTTATCATTCTAACCATTTTTAAGTGTACATTTCTCTGGCAGTTAGTACATTCACACTCTTGTGCAAAAATCATCTCCACCATCAATCTCCAGAACTTTTTCATCTTCCCCAGCTAAAACTCTGTACCCATTAAACACTAACTCCCCATTCTCCCCTTCCCCTAACCTCTGGCAATCACCATGACAATTTCTGTCTCTATGAATTTGACTATTCTTTGTACCTTAAGTAAGTGGAATCATGCAGTGTTTGTGTTTTTGTGACTGACTTATTTCATTTACTATAATGTTTTCAAGTTTTATCCATGAGGGAGGGAGTATGTGTCAGAATTCCCTTCCTTTTTGAGGCTGAATATTATTCCACTCTATGTATATAACACACTTTGTTTATCCATTCATCACTTGGGTTGCTTCCACCTTTTGGCTATTGTGAAAATGCTGCTGTGAACATGGATGTACAAATCAAAATCACTTTTAATCCTACAACCCAGAGAAAATAGCAATTAGCCATTTGGTATACTCCCTTCTTTTTTTTAAAAAAAAAAAAAAGGTTTATTTATTTATTTTTTAAACTTTATTTATTTATTTTGGCCGTGACATGCGGCATGCGGGATCTTTGCAGGATCTTAGTTCCCCAACAAGGGGTCAAACCCGTGACCCCTGCATTGGGAGGGGAGCACGGAGTCTCAACCACTGGACCACCAGGGAAGCCCCTACTCCTTTCTTATGTTTAATTTATAATAAATATACACACAAGCATAGACATACATGTATAATTCTAATAGAAATCATACTCAAAATAGTTTTCATCAGTTTTTTTGTTTTGTTCTGTTCTGTGAGGGGTTTTCCCCTTAATATAGTTGCATGCATTTATTCTTATCATTAAAAGCATTTTCAAAAATGCCATTTTAAAATAGTGATTTAACAGTTCGTCACATGGATATTCCATGAATTATTTAATCATGCTCCTCTTATGTAACATATATTGATAGTTTGTTTCCAACTTTTTTTTTTTATAAACAATGTTTTACATCAGTATTTGACAACCTGTCTGATAATTTCTTCTTAAGTATGTCTTCCTCGGTATAGAAAAAAAAATTACTTTCTCAGTGTTTCCATTGTGTGATTTTTTATATTTTAATGTCTGTGTTTTTTAATTGGGAGGGTGGTTAGATAGCACATAAGGTCAGAATACTTGGAAAAATATTTGACTATCCCTAACATGCTATTTTAAGACTCAGACAACATAATTTACAGTACTTGTTTGTAATTTTATGAAACCTATACATCATAGTATCCCTTCTTTTGAGCGATTTTTCTCAATTAACATTCTATGTTACCCCTTCTTTTCACTGTGTATCATTCTTTTAGTACTCATATACTTTGATGTGCTTTTGTATAATAGTTTAAAGGGAATATCTTTTCCCTTTAAATATAGAACAATACTTCTTGACTATTAACTATAATTTGATTGTGGGCAAAGGTTTTATTAGAGATTATAATTTCAGTTAAAACATTACTGAATTGCAGTTTTTTGTGAAAGTACTGAGTAATTTTATCATTTTTTGCTTAATCCACCTTTCCCCTCCCCCCTTTTTCAGAATGATGGCTTTCAGTGAGTTGGCTATATGGATTTTTTTAAAGGACAAACAGTAATGAAATATTTGAGGCACTTGTTCCTGAAAATTATGAACATTGACGCAAATTCTACCTCTGTCAACTTTTATTTAAATCAGTGAATATTTATGTAAAAATTTGGTTTAAAAGAGCTATATCCATGTGTATATTTTCATATATATGACAGAACAGAATATGTATGAATAGTGCTAATGTTATATCTGTATTTTTATTATTCCTGATTTAAATTACTTCTCAAAATGTGTTTATACTATGAACTAATATGATGTATTACTCACATTATACTTTAATAATCTTTTTCTTAATGAGCCATGGTATATGTATATAAATATTCTAGTTTCCATGCCTTTGTTTATAACCCATATCTTTAATACATTCACAAGGGATGATCAACTTTGATGCTATGCTGTCATGTTTAACTTTTTTCTTCTAAATGTAAAATTAATTATGCACCAATATGCCATCTATCATTGAGGGGACTGTATTCAGGTCTATTCTTATAATAGCAAAGGTCTTGATAAAATAATGGTTGCCCTATATAATTTGATATTGCCAACTAGAAGAACTGTGATAGAAAAGATACATTCATATATTGTATACAATATTATACTATTTTGGCTATCACATGGACTCTTCACATACTATAAATGCTATCAAAATTAAACTAAAAGCTGTATTTAGAATTTTGTAAAACGACAGAACAGAAATTTGGGATATTTTTCAGTAAATAAAATTTCTCACTGTACTAATCTAAAATTTTGAATACAAAAATATCAATATATGGGGTAAATACAGTAAAACATTTTGTTAAAATTCCACTATACATTCAGTAATATCCAGTTTTTTGCTTCTAAACCTGTGTGGTGTAATTTATCAGTCTTCCAGAATAGTATGTAAACACTGACCTGTTGTGGCATATTAAATAGAAAACAGCTTTTTACAATGAATTTTCAAAGTTGTAACTTTAAAGGATTTAGATATATACAGATATTAATAAAAGAACAAAAGTACAAAATAGATTGTCATAAAAAAACTAATCGTGTTTAAACCATACACATTGAAGAAAATCCTGTTCTTAATAGATTTCATTATGATCGAAAAAGAAGAACTTAAAAACTAGCATTGGAAAATGGAAGACCAATTATTTATAATACATTTTATTTCCTCCTGTGGTTTAATAAAGTGGAGTTTGTGTGTGAGTGTTTGTGTGTACCTGGGGGTGGGCAGTGCTGTTTTTCTAAAACTAATATTCCTTATATGTTCTCATTATGCCCTTTGCAGTAATTAAGTGTGTATTTGGTGTGATGTGGCTTACTTTTTCACCATCTATGTAATTTTATGTATTCTATCTCCTGTGTGTGAATTCGTGTATTACAGCAAAATACTATAGAAATGGGACTATTCACAATGTCATATGGAAAATCTTTTAATAAATATATGTAAATAAAATTTAAAAATTTGTCCCCACCTTTTCCCCAAAGCAACAGCAAGGCATATTTTGTTAGATATTTTATTTTTAATGTTTCTATAATTAAAAAATGTATAGTTTGCCATAATTGTCATTTTCATAACCATGATACAATTTTTTAAAGTGGTTTTATCTTGAAATACTGAATGTTCTGACCTTTTGTAGATGTTTTTAATTTGTTCTAAATAATTTTAAATTATGGAGCTTGACATAGATTTTCCAATAAACTTTCCAGTCAATTTATTTTCTTTCTTACAAATAATTTTGTATAATGGTAGCAATATTCTTAATTCTAAAGTTAAGTATAATTTATTCAAATCAAATTTTATCATGGTGGGATATGGAGAAGTCTCTGAACTCAGATTCCAGGTACTTTCTTTTTTTTTTTTTTTTTTTAAACATCTTTATTGGAGTATAATTGCTTTACAGTGTTGTGTTAGTTTCTGCTGTATAACAAAGTGAATCAGCTATATGTATACATATATCCCCATATCCCCTCCCTCTTGCATCTCCCTCCTACCCTCCCTATCCCACTCCTCTGGGTGGTCACAAAGCATGGAGCTGATCTCCCGGTGCTATGCGGCTGCTTCCCACTAGCCATCTGTTTTACATTTGGTAGTGTATATATGTCCATGCCACTCTCTCACTTTGTCACAGCTTACCCTTCCCCCTCCCCATGTCCTCAAGTCCATTCTCTACATCTGCATCTTTATTCCTGTCCTGCCCCTAAGTTTGTCAGAACCATTTTTTTTTTTCAGATTCCATATATATGTGTTAGCATAAGGTATTTGTTTTTCTCTTTCTGACTTATTTCACTCTGTATGACAGACTCTAGGTCCATCCACCTCACTACAAATAACTCAATTTCGTTTCTTTTTATGCCGGAGTAATATTCCATTGTATATATGTGCCACGTCTTCTTTATCCATTCATCTGTCGATGGACACTTAGGTTGCTTCCATGTCCTGGTTATTGTAACTAGAGCTGCAATGAACATTGTGGTACATGACTCCTTTTGAATTATGGTTTTCTCAGGGTATATGCCCAGTAGTGGGATTGCTGGGTCGTATGGTAGTTCTATTTTTAGTTGTTTAAGGAACCTCAATACTGTTCTCCATAGTGGCTGTATCAATTTACATTCCCACCAACAGTGCAAGAGGGTTCCCTTTTCTCCACACCCTCTCCAGCATTTATTGTTTGTAGATTTTTTGATGATGGCCAACTGGCACAAAAACAGAAATACAGATCAATGGAACAGGATAGAAAGCCCAGAGATAAACCCACACACATATGGTCACCTTATCTTTGATAAAGGAGGCAAGAATATACAATGGGGAAAAGACAGCCTCTTCAATAAGTGGTGCTGGGAAAACTGGACAGCTACATGTAAAAGAATGAAATTAGAACACTCCCTAACACCATACACAAAAATAAACTCAAAATGGATTAAAGACCCAAATGTAAGGCCAGACACTATAAAACTCCTAGAGGAAATCGTAGGCAGAACACTCTATGAGATAAATCACAGCAAGATCCTTTTTGACCCACCTCCTAGAGAAATGGAAATAAAAACAAAAATAAACAAATGGGACCTAATGAAACTTAAAAGCTTTTGCACAACAAAGGAAACCATAAAAAAAGACGAAAAGACAACCCTCAGGATGAGAGAAAATATTTGCAAACAAAGCAACTGACAAAGGATTAATCTCCAAAATTTACAAGCAGTTCATGCAGCTCAATATCAGAAAAACAAATAACCCAATCCAAAAATGGGCAGAAGACCTAAATAGACATTTCTCCAAAGAATGATATACAGATTGCTAACAAACACATGAAAGGTTGCTCAACATCCCTAATCGTTAGAGAAATGCAAATGAAGACCACAATGAGGTATCACTTCACACCGGTCAGAATGGCCATCATCAAAAAATACCTCCCATTTTTAATCTCCCATTTTAAAACCCTCTCTAACCATACCATTCCATTTTTCACACTCTTTATAGCAAAAATTCCTTGAAAGGAGTTTTCCATATTCACTTCATGCCACCTTTCCTTCTTGAACTATTCTAATCACAATTTATTCCCATTACTCCAGTCAAACCATTCTTATCAAGGCACCAACAACCCCCATGTGTTCTTTATTTCCACTATTACCTTTTTCATACCTAGTATTTCCACTTAGTGCTTTTTTGTTATGTTTTGTTATTTGATACTGCTCCTATTTTTCTTTGAGCAAGGATTAGGTGTAGATATAGCTTTAAAATAGTACATTTGAAGATAAGATTGAGAACTTCTTCCAGAAGGCATCAGAAAAAGAGATCAAAAATGTAAAAGTAAAGATGAGCATCATAGAGGATATGTGTAGGAGTGCCAACATCCAGGTAATAATGAGCCTTAGAAATGAGAAATATTAGAAAGGAGTGCAGAAAATAGTTTAAGAAATAATGGAGATAAATATCCCCAAATTAAGGATACTTTAATAAAGTCTGAGGTCTTTATTAAAAGGGCTCAGAGAAAGCCAAGTCGGAGAGAAGGAAAAACCCACACTTAGACACAATACTGAAGACAGGAGAGAAATTATAAAAGCTTCAGAGAGAAAACAGGTCACCTAAAAAGGAACAAGGATCAGATTTACATCTGTTATGGACTGAATGTGTCTCCCAAAATTGCTATGTGGAAATCCTGTTTTCTAATGTGATGATATTAGGAGGTGGGGCCTTTGGGAAGTAATTAGGTCATGAGGGTGGAGCCCTCATGACTGAGATTAGTACCCTTGTAAAAGGAATCCCAAGAAGCTCTCTTGCCCTCTCTGCCGTTTGAGGGTACCATAATAAGTCAGCAGTCTATAACCCAGAAAAGGGCTCTCACCAGAACCTGACCATGCTGGCACCGTTATCTCGGACTTCTAGCCTCCAAAACCATGAGAAATAAATTTTTATTGTTTACCAATCTATGGTAAATTATTATAGCAATTCCAGCAGACTGAGACAACATCAAACTTCTCAATAATTACACTGGAAACAAGAGCAACATAGTATTTTTAGAATATTGAAAGAAATGAATTTTGAACCTATTATAACTATGCTGTCATTCAAATCTGAAGGTGTAATAAAAATGTTCTTAGGCATACAAAGTCTCAGAATGTTTGTCAAGTGAAGATCAACATTGAAAAAACTTGAAGGAAATAATCAATTATAGAAGTAAGTATAGAAGATGCTGCAAGAGATGTGATAATTAAAGATAATCAAATAGCTTGGTAAAGCATATTAATAAAAAGAAGAGGAGGGACAAAAAAAGAAACAAAATATATCTATAAAAATTAAGACTTAAAATTTTAGAATCTGGATAATACCAACATGCTGGATAGTGGGAAGGAGGACAGAAAGAGAAGAAAGGCACATGAGAAGAGGTAAAATACCTGTCAGGAGAACACACAAATCTCGATATTTCAGAAATCAACAAGGAGGGGTAACACAAACAGGTGTCTTAAGAGCAACTATCAAAATGATATAACAGTAAACACATAGAACTTTATTCTTACCAGGCACTTTCTCAAGAGTTTTACATATATTAATTAATTTAATTCCCACAACAACCATATTCTCCTTTAGTCTCATTTTACAGATGAGAGCACAGGCAAGACTTGCCCATGACCACTTAACTAATAATGACGAAGTCACTTTGGGACGCTTTCAAAAGTAATTTAATATTTAAACCAGCAGAACACTTGATCTCTGCAGTGGAAAGCAGAAAAAGAGGAAAAAAATCAAAACAAAAAAAACACAAAAAAAACAAAATTGAAGTACAGTAGATGGAAAATATGAAACAAAATGGCAGAAATAAATCCTTATGCAAGAATAACCACAATAAATTGTAAATTGATGGATAAAATCCATCAATAAAAAGAAAGAATCAGGGGGCTTCCCTGGTGATGCAGTGGTTAAGAATCTACCTGCCAGTGCAGGGGACACAGGTTCGATCCCTGGTCCGGGAAGATGCCACATGCTGCGGAGCAACTAAGCCCATGAGCCACAACTACTGAGCCTGTGCTCTAGAGCCCACGAGCCACAACTACTGAGCCCACGCACCACAACTACTGAAGCCTGCACGCCTAGAACCTGTGCTCCGCAGCAAGAGAAGCCACCACAATGAGAAGCCAACGCACTGCAACAAAGAGTAGCCCCGACTTGCAGCAACTAGAGAAAGCCCACGCACGGCAATGAAGACCCAACGCAGCCAAAAATAAATAAATAAATAAATTTATTTTTTAAAAAAAGACAGAATCAGATTAGATTTAAAAGACAGGGGACTTCCCTGGTGGCACAGTGGTTAAGAATCCTCCTGCCAATGCAGGAGACATGGTTTCAAGCCCTGGTCCAGGAAGATCCCACATACCATGTAGCAACTAAGCCTGTGTGCCACAACTACTGAGCCTGCGCTCTAGAGCCCACAAGCCACAACTACTGAGCCTGTGTGCCACAACTACTGAAACCTGCGTGCCTAGAGCCTGTGCTCTGCAACAAGAGAAGCCACTGCAATAAGAAGCCCGCGCACCGCAACGAAGAGTAGCCCCCGCTCACCGCAACTAGAGAAAGCCCACATGCAGCAACGAAGACCTAACACAGCCAAAAATAAATATAAAAAAATAAATAAATTTATTTTTTTAAAAAAGACAGTATGTGAGTTACAAGAGAGATATGCTTTTAAAAATTTGAAAATAGAAGGAAAGAAAAAATTTCACCAGGCAAATGGGAACCAAAAGAAAGCTGGAGTACTAACCTTATTATCTAAAAAGATAGAATCTTAGGGTGGAAAAAAAGTGTGATATAGTGGTGAACAAGAAGAAGAATAACAAGTACAATAGAACAAGAAGATATAGCCAACATAAACATATGGCTATATATGTACATACATGTATAAAACTCCACACCCTATAAACTGAGAATACACATGTTTTTCAAGCATATCTCTTACATTTGAAAAAATAGACCATATAGTAGCCCTAAAAGGAAGCCTCAGATTCAAAAGAATTAAATCATAAATCATTTCTCTGACCATAATGCATAAAATTAGAAAATAATTTTTCAAAAGGATAGAAAAAACTTCAGTATGTCTGGAAACTAAAAATGTCTTTCTAAATTACCCTTTGATAAAGATGAAAATCATAAAGAAAGTAAAATAATTTAGAGTGATAATCAAGTAATAAACCACTAAAGTCAAAATTGTGGGACACAGCTAAAGAAGAGTAATTAGAGGAAAACCTGTAATTTTAAATATGTTAATCAGGAAATAAAACTGTTCACAAATGAGAAAGCATTTAAATCAAGAGATTGGAAAAAAGTAACAGTAACCCCTGCTCCTCCCCTGCCAAAAATAACAGAAATAATAAAGGACAGAAAACAATGATTCGGAGAACAATAGTATCAACCACAAAAATTGAGATTTACAAAATTAAGAGCTGGGTCTATAAAAGGACTGATTAATGAACTTTATTTGAAACAAGACAAATATATAGTCAAAACACAGAAGGGGGAAGTAACTACAAATATTTTAGATATTAAGAAAATAAAAGTATGAAAGGTGAATATATGCTAATATATGAAATGGATAAATGCAATAAAAACTAAAAATGCTGAAATTTGGTACAAGAAATAAAATAGAACTCAACGAGAACAATATGTATTAAAGAAATTGAGAGACAGTCAAATATAAGGGTTGGGATTTTATTTTACCTTAGTTGCAAGCTAATAAGTTAACCTATTGCTATTTTCTAGATGCAGGAATAAAATAGGAGACTCCTGGATCAGAGACAGAGGCCTTTATTACTCATGGCACAGCAGGCAGCATAAGCATCGTGTTTGCACTGGTTCTCCTTACCACCCCAATCCCCACAGGGGCAATGTGGAGGGGCCCAGATGAATACTAAGTAGGCAGAGGTTCACGTAGCAGCCTGGAACACCGAACTTAGTTAATCCATCTCTTTTATAGCAAGTAATTAGTAAGCCTGCTCTTTGTCCCAGAAGGATGCATCACTTCATCCCCCAAGGTTGCTCACTGCAAACACAATGCTGAGAAATGGTCTGGATGAAGATCAATCAGGGCCTTGCATTCTTTGCATACCCACAACAAGAAGGTACAGGGAGGGGCTTCCCTGGTGGTGCAGTGGTTAAGAATCCGCCTGCCAATGCAGGAGACAAGGGTTTGAGCCCTGGTCCGGGAAGATCCCACATGCTGCGGAGCAACTAAGCCCGTGCACCACAACTGTTAAGCCTGCACTCTAGAGCCCCCGAGCCACAGCTACTGAGCCCATGTGCCACAACTACGGAAGTCCGCGCACCTAGAGCCTGTGCTCCCAACAAGAGAAGCCACCACAATGAGAAGCCTGCGCACCACAACAAAGAGTAGCCCCCGCTCGCAGCAACCAGAGAAAAGCCCGTGTGTAGCAACGAAGACCCAATGCAGCCAAAAATAAATAAATTTAAAAAAAGAAAGAATGTACAGGGATACTCAGGGGTGTATGGCAAATTGCCTCTCCCAAGGATATTCTATCCCTTGATCCTATACATTCTTGGCCAAAGTTGAGTATGCCACTCCATTGACCACCTGCTTAAAATGCCTAACAGAGGCTGGGACCAAACCTGTTCAATGTGTCTCATATAGCATTAATTAAGGCTAATATAAGTAAGATTCCAAAAGCAGAAGGAAGAGGCTAACCAGCAGTGCTGATCTCAATTGTGCCTTCCAGGATCCCAGACATAGCCAACTGTAGTTATCATGGGGAGCAGAGGGTCTTATTTTAGACATGAAGGATGTGGTCTAAAGTCATTCTGTTATCCATTATGACTCATGCAATTTAGATTGACTGGCTAATCTCTGGTGTCATTGCCAATGGGGCAATAGATGAGCAAAAAAGCAACCCTCATCCACAATGGAGAGTCCATGGCCATCTCTCCCCCACATACAAACAGATAGCCCAAAGGTCACAAGTCACTCCAGTTTGGGGTTTGTTGTTAAACTTGATTTGGATCATCATCACATTGGTTTGGCTGAGAAACCTGGGCTATGTCACGGGGTAGTGATAGCCTTGAGAGTTGTACATGGCATAACCCAAAGCTGCTCAGCAGTCAGGAGAAGCATATGAATTTGTATCAATCAGATTTTTTTTTTTTAAGTTTTTTTTTTTTTTCCTGCAGTTGCATTATTTATTTATTTATTTATTTATTTATTTATGTTTGGCTGTGTTGGGTCTTCGTTTCTGTGCGACGGCTTTCTCTAGTTGTGGCAAGTGAGGGGCCACTCTTCATCGCGGCGCGCGGGCCTCTCACTGCCGCGGCCCCTCTTGTTGCGGAGCACAGGCTCCAGACGCGCATGCTCAGTAGTTGCGGCTCACGGGCCCAGTTGCTCCGCGGCATGTGGGATCTTCCCAGACCAGGGCTCGAACCCGCGTCCCCTGCATTGGCAGGCAGACTCTCAACCACTGCGCCACCAGGGAAGCCCTCAATCAGATTTTTAATAGACTGTGTTGGTGTGTGTGTTTGTACATGTACGAGGCAGAGTCCATGCCTGGGAGCGTCCATCGATGGCATTAGGCATAGCAAAATAAATGGTTCAAGAGTGGATGAGTTTTTCTGTTTTCATAGCATGTGGACAGGGATGACAGACAGAGCAGCAGGTCAGATTGCCAGCCACTGCAGTTTCTTGATTCAGGCAGACCATATGATTTTTTGCAAGCTGCAATGTAGGCTCTTTGTAGGGGACAAAGAGAGCATTCATTGCTATTGGTTTGGGCCCTGCTCAAAAAATGCTGATTTGTGAGTTAGCTGATATAAAGGACCAAATAGAAAGCCCAAGTGGGCACATACTCTCTCCAGTTCCCCAAAAGTCCAACAAGAAGCTAAACCTCAAAGGTTTGGTTGGAGGAAGAGGGCAGGTGGAGCAGATATACAGCACTTCTTCCTGGGGTGCCAGAGAAATAGAGGGTTGTGAATCTGCCCATTTAAGTCCAAGAAACTTCACTTGGAAAGGCAGCCTCTGAATTTTGTTGGGGTTTATCAGCCACCCCGCTAGTGTAGGTGTGATAGTCAGGGGCCTTGAGATGGAGGCTTCTGACTTGCCAACCAATAGGATATCATCTATAGGGTGAAAACTTTGAAATCAGAG
Source organism: Balaenoptera physalus (assembly GCF_965194825.1). Taxonomy (NCBI): domain Eukaryota; kingdom Metazoa; phylum Chordata; class Mammalia; order Artiodactyla; family Balaenopteridae; genus Balaenoptera; species Balaenoptera physalus. The sequence continues at coordinate 74,707,434 of NC_138884.1, read as the reverse complement.
GGTAAAGGCACACCCACTAGTGACAAATAGCAGTGAGTTCATCTCACAAGCATATCTCTACTTTCTATACTCCCCTGATTGGGATAATCCCCTCTGATACTTACAGGATGGGAGTATAAGCCTATAGCACCTCAATTCCTACTATTTATTCAGATGTACAGGCAACAGCAGCACATTGAATTAGTTCCACCCATATGGTCAAATTAGCTTCTCTTCCCCATTCAGAACCCTGTCCTAATCCCATCAGTTAAATCTGAGCATCAGTGGACCAGGTAGGATGGTGACTTGGGTGCCTATATCCAAGGAAGCCATAGAAATTTGAGTCCCTCCCCTCCCTGAGGTTCCTAAGTATATTTGTATGTGTGTATGGCCTTCAGTCCTCCTTTGGGACAAGGAGACCTTGACCCAAACATTTGGTTTCTTAGAGTAACAAGACTTTCCTGAGGTCAGAAAAAAGAAGGAGGGAGAGATTGGAGGGCGCAGAGGGAGAGAGCAGCTCCTGCCTTTGGACGAAGAATGTCGCCGGCCATATCAGTAAGTAAAGGATGTTGTGGCCATCAAGCCATCAGTGACTGCACCCTGAGGACATTTCAGGATGGACAAAAGCAGGATCCTGGCCCTGGATAGCTAAGGTTCATATCAAAGGAATGATTTCAATGAGCCCAGACCCTTGCATCTTCCCATACCTAGAAAAGCACCAAATTCATTAACTTGAGATGTCTGTTTTTCTTTAATCAACAGTAATATTTTGATGTTCCAACTACCTGGTTTTTGTTGCAAAGAAAACCGGCCCCTCCCTTATGTACCCTGGCCCCTCCCTTACCTCTTTGGAGCATTCCCTCAGAGCTATCTGAGAGTCTGTCTTCCAGGCTTAAGTCCTCAGTTTGGTCCACCAAATAAAACATAATTCCCAACTTTTAGGTTGTACCTTTTTTTTTTTTTTCAGTTGACATCCCCAATAAGCAAAGCTTTGTACTGACTTCTAATTTCAAGTGGCTGAACCAAAGTTCTATGTCCTTATTGCTGACACCATTTATTTCAGCAGCCACAGTGTATTGCCTTTTGACTGGGGCTGTAGGGCTTGCTGCCCGTTGTCACGATGACATCTCTTTCCTGTCCCACCTGAGCAGGAGAACACCATTCCAACAGCTTGTTTCAATCCCACCTCTCATTGCTCAGCCTCTAAATATTCACTAACAGGTAGGACAGTCCGGGACCCCTATTTCCTCGCCTTCACTCAACACTTGGGTGAGAGCATTCACTACAGTCAGTTCCTGCGCAATCTTCTCCTGTCCCCTGCCTTCATCCTTTCACTTCAGAGAGCCATGTCTGTCAGCACCCATCCTTTTGTGGCCCAAACTGGAGAACTGTGAGTGGTCTGAGACTTTGTTCTGCTCACAGCCTGGCATGTAGCCTGCCACACGTTCATGAGTGCCAGCAGAGGACAAGAGACTCCTGGGTCAGGGACGAAGCTCTTTATCACTGCACAGCAGGCAGCGTGAGTTTTACACCAGCTCCTCCTGCCCCCATATCCCACAGGGGGCATGCAGGCACACCTAGATGGGTGCTGCACATGCAGTGGGTTTATATCCCAACTGAGGAACTGGAATTTAGGAAACCTCAGTCCCAAATAAGGGGCTTCAGGCAAACCTGCACAACCTTTGCCCTGGAAGGAGATGTTATCTTTCTTCTATTGGACGGAAAACAAAGCTGCCTTGTTCTCTGGGGTGACATTGTCTCTACCTCCCAAAGCTTTACAAGCATCCTTGAAAAGATTGTTCAGAACAAAAACTGTCCCTGCCTCAGCGAAAAAAACATGCAGAAATGAGAGCTCTGTGGAGAGTTGTCTCCAACACCTGGAATGTTATCTTTTTTTTAATTCTGGTAAGATGTACATGAAATGTACCATTTTAAGTGTACAGTTCAGTGGCATTAAATACATTCACAGTGTTGTAGTACTATCACCACTATCCATTTCCAGAACTGTAATATTATTTTTAATGCATTAATTAATGCATATATTAATATAATATATTATATATATTATATTATAATATTATATGTGATATATTATATTAATAATTATTATTATAATTAATAATTTTAAAATTTTATTATTTTAATAATAAAAATATTATTTTAAAATAATATTACATTATTTAAAATAATGTACTATTATTTTTTTGCATTTAATTTGAATTTTTTATCTGTGCTCATAGGTGGGACTGGCCCGTAGTCATCTTTTGTGTGAAAGCAGTGTTGTCTAGCTTTGATGTCATAGTCATCCTTGCTTCCCGGCACATTATTGACCAGGGGATTTTTGCAGAAACTAATGCCTGTGTCCAGCGATGTGTTATGTAAGTGAATATTGAAACACCTGCATTTGAGTAAATATCAACAACATTTTTTGCACTTCATGTATTTATTTGAAACTTCGTACATGTCATACTAAGGCATTTTAATATTTTGTTAGAGTGTGATAGGCATTATAACAGGCACCTTCGTGCAGGGGAACAGAACATCTATTACAACTATACCGTGTTTCACTGCACTTTCCCTGGAAGAGCAGATTACACTTTCTGGCGGCACTTTTTTTCTTAGTCCTGTGGGTATTATTTCCTCTAGAATATGTTCTTTTATTTTACCTGATAATCGACAAGGTGAATCTTTGCTGGGGGCTCTTTCAGAAACTCCACAAGAAGGACCAGGTGTTGGACTACCATTACATTCACCAGAATGGTCAGTTACCCATTCTCTAGCTAGTGCTAACAAAAATTGCTTGTAAGTCATTTTATTCTGTGCACTAAGGCTATAATAAATTTTAAACACATTGAATAAACTGCAATTACTCAAATAGAAACCCACTTTCTTATACCATTTTCGAGTTTTCCAGAGGATATTGAAGTTTGCCAGACATTGATAGGATCAATCAACTCCTTTCATATATTTATTATACTCTAATATACAAGTAGGCTTAGTTATCTGACGGCCAGTCCTCCTGTCTTCCTTTCCTGTAGAAGCTATGGAGGTGTCATGAATAGTTGTCACCATGTGGACTAGCCTCTTGTCTTTCCACATGAGAAGAATCACTTCTCCCTTCGTAAGGATGTCATTTCTCCCCTCTGTAGATTTTTAGATTTCTCCTTTAATTGGTTTGGTAGACCACAATTCTCTCTTATAATCCCACAAACTCTGGTTTTATTTTTCAACAATATTTCAGATGTGGACACACTGTTGTAATAATTGTTTTGGTAACTATGGTGCCATGAACCAAGATAAGGTTGTAGGACTGATAATATTGTTTCTTGCAGTTTCTTTCCTTCACCCGTGTAAATCTCAAGGTTGCATATATATCCAGTTTCACTTTCGCTAACCATCCTGACCAAAGCTCCATATTTTGTAAATTTTCCAGGATTACAGGATTTTTTAAAAAAATTGATTGATTGATTGATTGATTGATTTGGCTGCTCCAGGTCTTAGTTGCAGCATGCAGGATCTTCGTTGGGGCGTGCGGAATCTAGTTCCCTCATCAGGGATTGAATCCGGGCCCTCTGCGCTGTAGCGTGGAGTCCACTGGACCGCCACGGAAGTCCTCGAGATTATAGGTTTTGAATCTGAGTTGTCCTCTCCACTTTATCGTTGCCTCATCAAGTGATAGCTCTTGTTTGGGTATATAGATCAATTGAAATTTTGGTAGAAAATAATCCAAAAGAGGTTTAACTTTTGAAATTCTGTCCACAGGAATTGGAGTTTCCGATTTATTGTTAAAGTGAAGAAATATTTGTTTGAACCTTCTTCTCGTCATAATCTTTGGAAAGATAAGTGTTTCAAGTAAGGGATCAGTTGACCAATATTTTTCCAGTGTGACTTTCTTATTTTTTCCATCAAAATTATTAATCCAAGAAACTTCATGTCACTGTTGGCTACATAAAATGGACTGATAGTCCATTTTAAAGCCTTATCATACTTTTTATATGATTCTTCATTCTGTTGGCGATTCTGAAGCAACCAACTCAAAAAAGTCGTTACCGGGACTTCCCTGGTGGCGCAGTGGTTAAGAATCCACCTGCCAATGCAGGGGACATGGGTTCGAGCCCTGGTCCGGAAGATCCCACATGACGCGGAGCAACTGAGCCCGTGCGTCACAACTACTGAGCCTGCGCTCTACAGCCCTCAAGCGACAACAACTGAGCCCGTGAGCCACAGCTACTGAGGCCCAGGCGCCTAGAGCCCGTGCTCCGCAACAAGAGAAGCCACCGCAATGAGAAAAGCCCGTGCACCACAACTAACAGTGGCCCCCGCTCGCTGCAACTAGAGAAAGCCCGCGCGCAGCAATGAAGACCCAACAAAGCCAAAAAAAAAAAAAGTCGTTACCAAAAATTAATTCTGTTATTTCACTAACACTTTGCGGGTGATTACATTCAGTAGTTACACCTGACACACCTGTAAAGTCTTCTAATTTTCGTGCAATGTTGTCTTCAATCCACTCTTCTGTAGAAGCAAACGAGCATTCTCCAGCACCGTGAGTTTCATTTTCACTTTCTGTATCAGAATCAATCACTAAGGTTTTTTGTCTTTCTGTTGGTCTAATATTCACATCGTCTGAAGAACTATCATCTTCTGAGACATTAGTATATATGTCACTCGGACAATCAGAGAAAGTATCTGCATAAAATTCACTGAAAAATTCTTCACTCAAAATTTCACAGTGTCATTTTTGAAAATTTTATGGTAATAAACTTGCATTTATAATATACACAAGGTTGGAACAAAAACCTAACGGAGCAAAATATGAATGATAACGACAATCATAAGTTGTATAATGAACTCTTGATCAATTTTAAGCTCTAACAACTTCGCAAGGTGATGTTAACTAATCACTCTCTAAAATACGTATTGATACGTTTCCGGTCAATAACGTTCGGGTAACAAAAGACGTATTAATACGTCTCTGGCCAATAATGTCCTGGAATGGGTAGTGAAATTTCTCTTTTCCCATGCCCTGGAACCCTTTGCATTACATGGGAATTGTTGACTCCTTGAAAGTTTGATAGAGCTGACTCATGAAGTTACCTGGGTAGGTGTCTTTTTTAGAAGAAAACATTTGACCACCTTTTTGATTTCTCCTACAATATTCATCTATTCTGATTTTCTTCCCCTTCTCAAGTCACTTTTGGAAATTTAGTTTTTCTGGAAAATCTATTTCATCTAGATTTTTAAAAATCCATACCTTAATTGTTTCTCTTGTGAAACGCTTATTTTTTTGTGTCTCTTCACTGACTGACCTTTTCCTAAGAATCAACATTTTATTTTGCTGATCAAATCTACTGTTTGTTTTTATTTCATTACTTCTGCTTTCATTTCCTCTTTTCTGCTTTCTTTGCCTTTATGTGTTTTCATTCTTGAGTTATATACTTAGTTTACTTTTAATCTTTCTTAAATTTCCTCTAAGAACCTTGGGCTGTACCCCCAAAGGTATTTTGTCATTGCTTTCTAAATAGATTCCTATTTCAGTTCTGGATTATTCATTAACTGGGGTCACTATATAATTCACCATCCAAACTGGGATACTTTCGTGAGTGAAATATGCATATTATGTCCAGACAATAAGTGTAAGCTGGGACTGTTTTGGGTGAACCAGAAAGTATGATCACCCTATTTTTAACATGAGTTATTTAAAAGGAAGTTTAAATTTTTCGCATAGGACATAGGATCTTGTTACAACTTTCTAATGTACTGAATTTTAATCACAGAATGTGGTCTGCAAGGATTTTTTTTTTTTTTTTTAATTTATTGAGCTTTTGGGGGGGGGTGGCGCTAAGACTTGGTAAAGTTTTGTGACTGTGCCACATGGTGCTGTACGGAATGTGCATGTTTTCTTTTGGATACACATTTCTTGACATCTTTTAGATCAAGCTTGTTAATTTTCTGTGTAGTTATCTTTGTTTATGTGATGTGTCAATTTCTAAGAAAAGTTAAAATCTCTCCCACTATGACAGCAGATTTTTAACTTTTCCTTTTATTTCCGTTTTTGGCTTATATAATTCAAAATTTCTGTTGCTAGATACGTAAATTTTCAAGACTGTTTTTTGTTGTTGGCTTGTACCTTTTAGCATTCGATACTTTTTACCTTAAAATCTCTTTTATCAAATATTAATACTGCTACTTATGCTTTCTACTCTTTTTGAACAGCTTTACTGAGATATACTTTATATATCTCCGTAAAGCGCACCCATTTAAATTGTATGATTTGATGATTTTTAGTACATTCACAGCGTTGTACAACCATTACCACAACCAATTTTAGAATATTTTCATCATCTTAAAAAGAAACCTCATACCTATTAAGAGTCACTCTCTATTCTCCCCACTCCCCCTCCCCCCAGCCATGAATCTCCTACTGTCTCTATAGATTTGCCTGTCTGGACATTTGATATAAATGGAATCATGTGGTATATGGTCTTTTGTGCCTAGCTTCTTCCACTTAGCATAACGTTTTCAAGGTTCATCCGTGTGGTAGCATGTATCAGTATTTCATTCCTTTTTTTTATTGCCAAATATTCCACTGTATGGATAATACCACCTTTTGTTTAATCCATTCATGAGTCGATGGGCTTTTTGATTATTTCCACTTTTGGCCATTATAAGTAATGCTACCATAAACATTCATGTACATGGTTTGTGCCGCATATCTTTCATTTCTCTTAGGTGTGTACCTAGGAGTGGAATTTCTGGGTCATATGGTAGATAACTCCATATTTAACATATTTCGGAACTGCCAACTATTTCCCAAAGTGGCTGCACCATTTTACATTACTACCAGCAATGTGTGAGGGTTGAATGTTTCTACATCCTCACCAACAATTGGTATTATCTATCTTTTTAATTATTGCTATCCTAGTGGGTGTAAAGTGGTATTTCATTGTGGCTTTGATTTGCATTTCCCTGTTGGTTAATGGTGTTGAGCATCTTTTCATTTGCTTATTGGCCGTTTGTATATCTTTACTAGAGAAATGTCTATTGAGATCCTTTGCCCATTTAAAAATTGGGATATTTCTCTTTTAAACAATTGAGTTGTACAAGTTCTTTATATATTTTGTATACAAGTCCCTTATCAGATATATATATGATTTGCAAATACAGGTATCCCCAGATTTTCAAAAGTTTGCTTTATGCCGCTTCGTTGTATTAGTACCTGTTTTTGCTAACTGAAAGAAATCCAAAGAGGATTTTCTTTTTTACAGAAAAAGTCAAAAAGCAAAAATAGTGGTCAGTGTTTTACAGCAAGCTGTTATAGAGAAGATGTGCATCCCAAGCAGTGAGAGTGGCACTGCCACGGTCTTTCCCCAGAAACTACACTTAGCATCTCAGCATCAAGCTGCCATAGTTTGAACTGTCTGTATCTGTGCCTTATCTTTTTAAAATTGTATTATTATTTTTTTATTGAAGTATAGTTGATTTACAATGTTGTGTTGATTACTGCTGTACAGCAAAGTGATTCAGTTATACATATATATACATTCTTTTTTTATATTCTTTTCCATTATATTTTGTCATAGAATATTGAATATAATTCTCTGTGCTATACAGGAGGACCTTATTGTTTAAGTGCTTTATCTTGATTTATTTTGTGCATCTGTTAGCAAGCTGTATCCTAAGGTAATTGCTTCTTTGCTTTACACCACTTTGGATTATGAAAGTCTTCATAGGAATGCTCTGCTTTCAGATAGCAGGGGAAACCTATATATTTTCCCACCCTGTGGGTCATATTTTCACTCTCTTGATGATATTATTTGCAGCACAAAAGTTTTGAATTTTGATGTAGTCTTGTTTTATTTTTTCTTTAGTTGCTTGTGCTTTTGGTGTTGTAGCTAAGAAACCATTGTCTAAGCCAAGGATGTGAAGATTTACTCCCATGTTTTGTTCGAAGAGTTTTACAGTTTTAGCTCTTACTTTTAGGTCTATGATATATTTTGAATTAATTTTTGTATATGGTGTGAGACGGTGTTTCATTCTTTTGCATATTAATATCCAGTTGTCTCCATGTGCTTTCTTTTTGTTAGTATTTGCCTAGTATACTTTGCTGTTACTTTATTTTTAGATACCATTATAACTTTGTAATTTATTTTTTAAAATTTATTTTATTGAAATATAGTTGATTTACAATGTTTTAATTTCTACTGTTTGGCAAAATGATTCAGTTATACATGTATATACATTCTTTTTCATATTCTTTTCCATTATGGTTTATCACAGGAATAACTTTGTAATTTAGATGTAAGATATGTAACATGCAACAATCATCCCCATTTTACAGACTTGAAGAAACGTCTGAAATTAAGTGAATCATCCACAAACCCATGCACAGAACACAAAGCCAGTACTATGGATAGGGTAGGTGTTATTCTGAGTGTCACCCCATCCCAAGAGCCACTGCCTGCCCTTTGAGTCTTTTAAATAAGTCCACCTCACTCACCTTGAACTCTGAATATTCACAACAGCCCATCCCCTGGAGTGGTCAGAAGGGAATTACTAACCTTATCCTTGACTAATAGAAATTTTCAAAATGATGGTATACTTCAATTTTCTCACTTTGGAGATTAAAGCTGTTGGGAACACAACAAGGTTCTGAAGAAGTTGCAAGGGACAATCACGGTACTTCCTACACCACAGTATTTCTACTACTTCAGCTTTTTCCTATCTTTATTTATTTATTACCTATATAACTTTTATTTGCACAATTACTTTTTGTCCCATTCAGTTCATTGGTCTCTCCTCCCAGTGAAAGATTTTACTATTGTACTCCTTTCCTGAGCACTAAGAAAATTCCATGTGAATACACAGGGAAAGGGATGTTAAGCAGACATGGTGGAGTATAGAATCTTGAGGCTCTGGAAGTCCACGGTCTAATTCAGGGTTTCTCAGCCTTGGCACTGTTGACATTTTAGGTTCGATACTTCTTGGTTGTGGAGGCAGCCCTGTGCACTGTAGGATGTTTGGCAGCATCTCTGGCCTCTACCCACTAGATGCTCGTAGTAGCACCTACCAACCAGTCGTGACAACCAAAGATGTCTCCAGAAACTGCCAAATGTTTCCTAGAGGAAAAATCACTCACAACTGAGAACTATTGGTTTAACTATATAATGTCTTTCTCATATCCTTTAACCTGTATCCTCTAATGCAGCAGTTAAATGGTTAAATATTTTAAAAATTCTTAACGTTCTGCATCCTTCTTTTGTATTGTATTATGGTCTCTGAAAATCCATGTGTTACACGTCAAAAGTGGAATAGTGGACTGATACCTGGTTTGATGTGCCACATTGTTATTATAGCCCTGAATGTAGTAACTAGAAACCAATGTGTTTGAAAAGTGAGGGAAAAAACAGCACCTGTCAAAAGTGGTGCCTGATAGCTGCTGATTTCTGAGGCCCATGAGACACAAAGTCCATTAGAGCTAGAGAACTCTAACATAAGCATAAATTCTCTAGAACTCTTTCAATATTTTAAGGGTGTATAATTTGGTATTCCTTGCCCTGCAAAATTAGAAGACAGTAGACCTACACTTGATTTATGTAAATTTCCATATTTATAGTGTGTATATTCATGTCCTTGGCAAGACTATAATATGTCAAGAAAAAGACCCCAGTTATATGTTCTACACAGATTTAATTTTTGGCTTCTGAGAACTTCTAGTGCTACTAGATCAAATCAAAGAGAACTTGCTCAAGCCTTTACAAAACTCTTCATTATGCTTATTTGGAATAAAGCAGACATCATTTAGAATATGCAAGCACTGAACAATGATATCTATATTTACAAAAATACACAACCATATTCTGTAGTTAATTGTTTATCTAGAAAAACTCAGTTGGATAAGGCAATATGCACTATTCTCCCACTACCAAAGTTGCTCCTTTAAGTCAGGCACCTGCATTTAAATTAGTAGTCCTGGTTTTGGCATTGGGACATCCAACTCAAGATGGAGCACCTATTAGGGTTACCCCTCATCTTCTGCATCTTTTGTCACAGAGGATTGTTTTTTTTTTTTTTTTTTTTTGCTTTGTTTTCAACTTCTTGATTAATAATGATACAAAATTGTTTTTTAGCATCTTTGCATGCATAGTGAAGGAAAAGATCACTAGAAACGGATTTCCAAGTTCCATCGAAAGAGTCATAGCAAAACATATGGAGAAAAAACCCTAGTGTTTCCAGTTAGGCCAAAAAAGGAAAAGATAAATAGTTTTCTTAAAATATCAAAGTCAATATTTAATTATGGCTAGGGATAATAATGCCCAATGTCAGTGTCAGTCTGTTCAGACGTACAGCGACTCAGCAAAGCAATTTTGAGCCTTTCTATTTCTGTGTAGCATCTTTCAACTTGTTTGACTTTCAGGAGTCCAATGCCATTTCTCACTGTCTGGGCTCTGCAGGGCGCAACTCCTTCTGGAGTCCAGGTCGCTCCCGTTAGTCTCTGGCTCATCCAGGTACCAGGGGCCAGACTTGCATCCCGTGGGGTAGTGACTTACGGTCCCCGGTTCTTGCCCCACGTGAGCCCCCCTGGGAGCTCACCACAGTAACCTCCGACACCACGGGTTCAGCCGGGACGTCCCCTGCAGTGGTAGGGAGGGCACTGACCAATCCCACGCCCTTCCCTGTGCCCGGCTCCGGTTTTTGGGCACCCCCCCTACTCGCCCGGGAAGGGAGCCGTCCGGCGCCTGTCTTTCCTGGAGGGCGCGAAAGGGAACTCGGGGCTCCCCGCGCGCCGCAGCAGGGCCCGGCGGTCCACGCGCGAAGCCAGGCGGGGCCGCGGCGCGGGTCCGAGCGCCCGAGGCGCGGGCGGAGCATGTGACCACGCCGCGCGGGGCCGGGAGCGCAGTGCCGCACGCTGGCGGCGGCGGGGAGAGCAATGGAGGCCGCGGCCGCCTGAGAGGCGGGTGCGCTGCCGGTGCTGCTGCGGAGTCTGCTGGTGCTGCGGCAGCGCCGCGGACTGTGCATCCGCGCCCGCCGCCCGCGCGGGACCGCCCGTCGCCGTCCAGCCCTTCTGCCAGCCCCGGCGCCAGGCGGGGACCTCAGGTGAGCGCCCTCCCGGCCCGCGGCCGGAGCCAGACAATGGGTGCAGCGGGCGGGCTTCTTCCTTCCCCTCGCGACCCGCGGGCCAGGCCCCCGCGGCGCCCCGGGATCCCCGACCTTGCCTGTGCCCTGGGGGCGTGGGCTCGGCGTGGCCGGCCGTGGACTTTGGGGCGGTGTCCCCGCGCGTTGTGCGCGGACCCTCCCTGAGGCACCCGCGCGTGGTGTGCGCCGCTTTGGATCCCACTCGAGGAACCTGCGGACGGGCTGTGCCCCCGGGAACTTGCCGAGAGCGTGGGACCTTCTAATTCCCTCTGTCCTTCCCGCGCCGCAGCAGCCTGTCCCGGGGTCCCCGGCTTGGGTCCCGACTGCGGCGGGGGTCAAAGCGAGACCTCGCCGTCTGGGATCTCGGACGCTGACCCGGCTCAGCCCTCTCCCCGGGCCTGAGCTGCATTGCTTTGTTTAACCTCTGCCGAGCCATTTCGCACAAACTCTTGTTGCTCCAATTCTGATGAGCCACCAGTTTGATGGCTGAGGCAAGACAAAGGTTTTCCCTGTTTACAAGGGCTGGAGTCGAGAGACTGCACGCTGCCAGTGGTGTAAAATGTGTTTTCCTTATCTTCTCCCTGAGGTTTTTCTGGTTCTATAACCCTCCTTTCTTGCAGAGCTCTGTAGTGGCGAGATTGGACCTCCTAACCCTACCGAGACGGTGGGTGGGGTATGGCTTTTATTCCGGCTTATCAGTAAACAGAAGGGCAGACGGCTACATTTGAGATAGTCTCAGAATAGAGGCATCGTAATCATATTATGAATTTCGAATTTTCAGAGAAAATATATACAGACACATTGATTCAGTGGATGGGCGGGGTGGCAGGGGGCAGAAAATCTAGTAACCACCACCGTGTGTTGTGAAATTTTAATATGGTTTTAAGAATAATGGCCCGGAAACTGATCTGGTGTAGGTGAGGGAGTGCGTGTGTGTTGGGGGTGGTGGTGATGGAGAGGGAGTGGTTAGAATACAAAGGATAAGGCAATTTTAGTAAAGGCTTCTTAGTATCATGTGGCAAATTTTCAGTTCATCAAGTTGTCATTAAATCATTGTTTCCCTGTAAAAATCACCTGTAGTAGTTGTTGAATTATATATAAAAAGGCTAACAATTTTTTGGTGTTGTATGTGACTCAGGAATCTGAAAACAACAATTTTGAGTAATTTTAAAAAGTCAACAAAGGAAAGACACTTCCACTACTCCCTCCTTTATGCTATGAGAAAACTGAATCCTAGTTCAATATATTCAACAGAAAATTAGCTGTAAGAAAAAAAGATTTCAAAGGCAGGTTTTTTAAGAAACATTTTGAAAAATGCATCTTATGTAGGCAATATGGTTGCGTTACTTCAGCTCAGACATGTGAAGGGAGGAAAATCAGGCTACTAGATTGCCCCTTTCCAGGATTAAAAGGTAGTTTCTTCAAATCCGATATTTACAGTCATCTCAGAAATGGGGAAACTTTCACTTTAAAGACTTAGCAGTCATTTAGCACTGAATTTGGAGTCAGGAAGATAATAATACTGACTTGACACACTTAGGCAATTGGTTTGAGAAACAAAAGCTTCCACATAGTTCTTTCCAAAAACTATAAAGCACTGTAATAAATGTAAGTTATTATTATTGCTAGGTGAGGAAGCTGTATTTTACAGTTTTCTCTTACACAATTTTGGGAAAATTAATTGAAATTAATAAGAAATTCTCCAGGGTAAGGGACAGTCTGGTATATACTAAGTGTTCAATAAATAGTTGAGGAAAGAATGAATTAATGAAAAATAAAATGCAAATGGATAAAATATGCATACAGATCGAATTGGTTTACTTCTTTTAGTTTAATGAACATTTACTGAAGGCCTACTGTGTGCCAAGAGCTGTACAGACTGTTTCCACACACAGTTTATAATAAAAGCCTGGTGACCTTCCTTTTTTGATCATGTGTGATGTATGTTTCTATGAAGACTGGGGCCCCTTGGGTCACGTTAATGATCATCTCATGTAACTGAGTAGCACAATAGAACATTTCACTTGTTATATGTACAAATACTTTCTCACAATGGCCTGTGGGGAGGCAGGGCAGATACTATCATTCCCGTTTTGTAGGTGAGGAAATCCAGACACAGAGAGATTAAATGACTTGCCAACTCCTCGCCACTGAAGCAACAATGCCAGGGACAGAAGCTCGACCTCACGCCTGGTGCTTTCATCTCTGAATCACACTGTCCTCTCCAAGATACGCTGCACCTCCAGAAAATCTCTCTTGAATTAGGCCTTACTAAAGTCTACCTTTTGAATAACTTTAACGTAAGGAAAAGTTACATCTTATAACCCACTACTTAGTGAAGTGGTTAAATGTGCAAGTTCTGGAGACAGGTGACTAAATTTGAACTCTGGATTTACCAGTCACTAGTTCTGCATCTTTGGCAAGTGACTTAATCTCTCTAGGTCTCAGTTTTCTCATCTGTAAAATGGTGAAAGTAATAGTACCTACCTACTTTACAGGATTTGGGGGAGGATCAAATGAAATAATGTGCTTAGCATAATGCTTAGCACAGTGTCTAGTAGAAACTAAGCATTCAGTGTCAGCTAATTACTTTTATTCTCATTATTGTAATGAAGCAGTGGCTTTTAAACTTTTTTTTTTGGCACAATAAGAGATGAGTTTTACTTCGCCATCCAGTATACAGATACATTACAAGTGTGTTTAATTAAAAAAAATTCATTAATCAGTGCTCAGACTTCCTATGTGCAATGCATTCTTGTATTTTTCATTCTGTTTTATTTAGAAATGCTGGTTGAGATACACTAAATAATTTCATATCCCGTTAATGCACCAGGACCTGCAATTTGAAAAGCACTAATGTAAAGGATAATCAGGTTAATGAGTGCATTAAAGAAAAATCTGTTATTGAATCTTTACGTTTTTCCCTCTAATGATTTACAGCATCTTTTGGAATTTGAATATTAAATTACACTGAAAATAGGTTTTTAAACATTTCTTAGTAATTATAACCATATATTGAGTATTTATTACCGTCTAGGTACTGTGCTAAGCAGTCTATTTTTGTATGTTATCTAATTTAGTGCTCATGACAGCCTTGTAAGAAGGTCTTCTGTTTCCATTTGGTAATTGAAATTAAGACTCAAAGTGGTTTTAGGAACTTGCACAAGGTCACAAAGTTAGTGAGAGTTGAAGCAAGAATTGTTCTGTTTGACCCCAAAGCTCTCTGCTCTTTCAACCTCAACACTGTGTTCTGAGGTTCTCTCACAGTGATTTCTTTAGACATATCATTCCTTCTTTTGCATAAATTTGAATGGCAATATTGAGAACTTACCCGTTGTGGTGCATCTTTTGTAGTTTCCTTTGAAAGGACCCATTTGAAGAAAATCTTCAAGTTAGTAAAGTAAGAAAGTATACTGCATAGACTAGTATTTCATTTTGACTTTGGCTGGTCTTTGATGTAAACATTTTGGAATAACTTCTCAGGTTTTTATGACAGAGTCACTTAATTGGTCAGTTTTATTGTGCACCCAAAAGTTTAATATATATTCAGAACAGACATGAAATAGCTGTGTCACTATAAAAATATTTCATTACAAATGAATGTCAGCTTTTGTTAAGGCACAAAATGAAGACTTAAGAGCTACAAGAGTACTTTATAGTATGTTGATTTGTTTCAAACTCACCAGGCAGTGAAAGTATTTTGTAAAGTACTTGTAAGAAACCACCACTAACTGTACTATTAATTTTTTGTTTTTGTGTTTCACTTCCTTGCAAATGTTTCTTAAATTTTTAGCAGTATTTTAATTTTAATTTTTTGGTAGTTCTGGGACTTCCCTCCTCTTTTAAAAATATTGTGAGAAAGAATTTAGGAAATATATTTTATAAAGAGTACTTTGAAACACAAATAGATAATTTTACATGACAATGGAAAGGCAAATTTCACTGTTTCTTTCACACTTATGTCTGACAGATTCAGGCTCTTTCAGTGTCTGGTTGAATGCGTAGGAGTGTATCTTATAAATAAGATAATTACCAGGTGCTTAAAGATATATAAATACGCTCTTGCTTTTGCATTATAGCTTCCATGTGTATGGAGCTTTAAACTTTCCCCGGTATGTTTAACTAGTTTATTTGTTGAATTAAGGTTGGTATTTTCAAAACTGACAATTTTTTAAAATCAGAGTGTGTGTAGATCATGATGCTATATTAGACAAAGATCAGTTTCATGGTTTATGTGAAACCACATATTTCTTTTCATCAACCATCATTTTCTGTTAAGATTAGATAAAAGTGAGTATATTGTTTCATTTACTGTTGGACATCAGATTTTATCCTTAGATGAGCCCTCAAAAACTTGTTTTGCCCCTGACGA
Organism: Balaenoptera physalus; assembly: GCF_965194825.1. Lineage (NCBI taxonomy): Eukaryota > Metazoa > Chordata > Mammalia > Artiodactyla > Balaenopteridae > Balaenoptera > Balaenoptera physalus. The sequence goes on along the minus strand of NC_138884.1, from coordinate 74,691,950 downwards.
AATTGTGTACAGTTGTCATAAGCTTATGTTTTATGCTTATTTTATTAATTTATTCCTTTTGCCTAACACTTGACCCTTAGCGGATTGGTATAGTTTTTATGAGCATCAAGAAACATTACAGCTATTGAATGGTCACTGTAATGTTTTTATATTCAGGCAAGTAAACTGGGTTCCCATTACATTTTGTACTACTTTTATTCTTGATGTGAAAATTCTTAGAGATGAAAAGAGCAAAATCAATTTAGATATGTACTTGTACTAGTGCCTCTGAGGCGGATACATAGGCATATTTTGGATCTACTTACATGTATGATTTCCACAGTTACATGAGAAGTGCAAGATTACAAGCTCTTAATCCATAAATTTAAAAATTGTCTTAAGTAACTTTGTGGAAATGAAAAAACTGAGTTAAAACATTTAAGAGATGTTGAATGCTTTAGTCACATGTTATCAGAAATATTTAAGAAGCCAAATAGAACAACCGTACGTAATAGCTTTTATATTTTAGTGAGTTTGCATGTGGAAAGATGATTCCATTTAAAATGTCAAAAATGAAATGCAGAAATATTTTCAATCAGATTTTAAAATCTTCACCAGCTCTCCCAGATGTTTGTAGAATTTTTCAAATAGTATTCTTTGAGGCTTGCGTGGAAATTTTAATAAACTTACTTCTGAAACTGGTACTATTTTAAAAATGTGTCTTTGAGGAAAAGATACAGAAGCTGCATCCCTGAAACACTTTGGGAAATACTTAAATTGGAAGTAAGTACTCAGCTCACTAGAGACAGGTTTTTAGAGTAGAATTTAGAGCTGATACCAGCTGCTAAGAATTATTCTCATTAACAAGAAAGGAGGGAACACTTGTAAAAAAGGTGTTGGGCTTTTTACCAGGGAGAGTAGGAATAAGCCACCCAGAGGTCCACTGGCCTGTCTCCACTCCCCTGGTCAGGGATTGGCTGGCACTAATAGGGGAGAAGGGGAGCAGGCGGGAGGCAACAGAGAAACTCAGTTATTGTTTAAATCTGGGATAAGCTGGATTCAACAAATAATCTGTGAAAGTTCTTGTATATAATTGTTAACCCACGCTTTCCCAACTTGGGAGAAAAAAAAAGGAAAGTCCATGGCCCCAAGATCATGGTTTTTGGAAGAGGAAACACCAGGACCCCGTTGTCAAAGCCATTTGTGGTCTCAGGCCAGGGCCACAGCTGACGTTCTTAGGGAAGCTTGCGACGGATTCAGCAGAGCTGGTAAGACACTGCCGATGAATTCCAGCTGCCCTCAATGATTGCATTCCAGCTTTTCTTCATTTTGAAAAGTTCTTAATAAACGTAGAGTGGCTTTTTCTCTACCAGAGTATTATTGTGACAGATGCAGTGGGCTTGCTTGGCACTACTTAGAATGCAGCTGCCCAGGCATGTTTGTGATGGGTTAACTGTTTTCTAGAGTTAATGAGGTCAGGGTCACAGGTTCAATTCCCGGGAAGGCCAGTTAGCTTTGCTTTGTTCTCTGATCTCATATTGTGCTCTTAACCCAGACCAGCCATCTGGCGAAGGCAGATCATTGATCACAAAGGGACTAATAAGCAAGACGGTGTGGGAGGAGTAGCATGAATCTTCCTCAGTGGATGTTGAGTAATTAGAGAAACAATTCCAAAAGCACATGCACGTTTGTGTTTCCTAGCATTATCTTAATATGTGGAAGATAACATGGTCGTCCCATAATTTTCTTTGTCATTTCTGTTGAACTCCCATTTTAACAGTTGTTTTTTCTAGTTCTGAGGTTTTAGAAGTCTCATTTATTTAGCAGTTATACATTGTCTTGAATGTTCTTAACTTCCTTATAGATTTGTAGGGCAGTGGCTCTGTGAGAACAGGGTAAGTCTGACAGTAATAGGTCAGACCACCTAGTCACTTGTTTACAGATCCAACCCCATTTGAATTAAAAAAATAAAAGTTAAAAAAAAGCAAAACACCATTTTGAATGAGAATGAATAGACTGAGAATATCCGGAAAACACTTTATAGTTTTTCTAAGCATACCTTCATCTCCAAATCTCTTATTCTCTTTATTAAAATTACTTCTAGTGTCGAGAGAAATATCCAAGATCATCTAGACCAGTGCTGTCTCATACAGTAACTGGTCCCCCATGTGGTTATTGAGCATTTGAAATGTGGCCTGTCCAAATTGGGAGGAGCCCTAAGTTTAAAATACACACTGGATTTCAAACACTTGGTATGAAAAAAATGTACAATACATCATTGATAATTTAAAAATATAACATGTTGAAATAATGTTTTAGCTATGTTAGATTGGCTAAAACATTATTAAAGTTAATTTTACCTTTTTTTTTACTTTTTAAAATGTACCTACTAGAAAATTAAAAGCTACATATGCGGCTTGCATTATATTTCTGTTGGGTGATGTTGTTCTAGACCAACCGTTCATTTTACAGATGAGAAGGCTAAGTTCAGAGGTTAAGTAACTGAGCTGAGTTCTTTCCATTGCCTGTAATCTCTCCCTGCTAATAGGTTAGGTGTTCAGGAAGATGGGAACCCTTTGAACCATTAAAAGACCATTTAGTGCATGGCAATTATCATATGTTGCAAGATCTGTGCCTGAGTCATTGCATATTAGGTATCATGCCAGGTGTGTGTGTGCACGCGTGCGCGCGCGTGTGTGGGAGGGGGGCTTTGTTTTGTTTATGGTGTTGATATTTAGGCTCAGTTTTACCTTCCTATTATAGGCCAGAAGCCCTGTGGCTTTATTTAGTTCTGAGAAAAGCACATTAAATTATTAGACATTAACAGTTGTAACTCTGGAGTAAATATGGTGCTCAATTGAGTGAATACTTTAATATATTTTGTGAAGATTTCAGACAGTTTTGAATGACCCTTGAGGACAAAGCAGCAAGCTTTTCAGGCTGTATTCCTTTTGGAGGGAGGAGAGCTGAAGTGAAGAGAGATTGCTTAGCCGGTGTTCCACAGGAAGAGCTTATGAGCTGTTAGTGACTGTCTCTTAACCATGGACGTGACTGATGTTCCAGTCAAAGAAGAAATAGCCAGGATCAGGCGGTGCGAAAGCCGTGGCCCCCAGTGGGGGCTTCCTGGCAATTTTGTGACATAATAGTCTTTAATTGGCAAAGATAGAAAGGAAGAAAACCTCAGGACCAAATTTGTTATTTTTAGTTGAGATTTTTGTTTTCCTAATCAACATAGGCAGCTCAGATTAACATCTTAAAGATGTTTACATTATGCAGCTCAGATCTAGTCTGCCTTTTTCTCCCCCTTGCCCACACAGAGTTGTAAGTCACGATCAGTTTGTTATCAGTGACAACTCATGAGCAGCAACTTTGTCAGGCAACCACTTGACACTTCAATTACTCTCATCATCCATACTAGCTAGTGATGTGCACGAACTTATGCTTTTACTAGGGGCAGTGTGGAGGTTGAGAGAAGATAGGCAATTACTTCCAGAAGGGTGGCTTATAAAAATATATCAAGATGATCATTTTTCTATGCTTTTTGTCTGTTGCAAACAACCGGAGTTATCAGAGAAACAAAACAAGATAGCAGTCTTAAATGGTTACCTTGGAGTAGACCAGAAATAAGTAACTGTGTCCTGCGGTATGAAGCTTAATGAAAAGTACCATGACCATCCACATCCCATACAGCCTGAGTCATCGTAAATCCACTTTATCTCACGTCAGCAGACGTGTGTTGAGTGCTGCGAACCGTGGGCTGGGCACCATGGACACAGCGTGAAAAGAACAAAGATTGGGGGAGTACAGGTCACTTGAATGAGAACTTTTCTTGTAGTTTCTAGCTTGAGAAAAGAATGTAGCATTTTTACATTGCTGCAGAATGAATGAATGCATTATGATTTATGTCATACAATTCACTAGTTGATTTCATGTGCTGTCACGTCCCATTTCTAGTTGTAACTGATTTTTTTTTTTAAATTTGGGTCATTGGGACAGTCAGTTGGGGTGCTGGGAGGCTTGTTGTCATGTTGGGAATCATATTGAATATGGAAAGGTAGCACATGTCCCCTGTATTTCTCCTTCTTTCCCTGATCCAGCTGTTCATACCAGGCACTGTGGAGTTGCTAGTGAATATAAAAATGAAGCATTCAGTCTAGTAAAGAAGAAAGACAAGAACGTAAAATGTGCTGTGATAGAAGTCCAGGTGCTATGGTGACTCAGAGGAAGGGGTGACTGTTCTGGGGAAGGAGGAGAATGAAGAAAGATAAGGAGGTTGCTTACAGAGGAAGTGATATTTGAGCTGGGTCTTGAAGGATGGGTAGAATTTTGACAGATGGAGAGGAGGTGGAAAGGTATTCCAGAGGTAGGGAACAGAGTGAGCAAAGATATGGCAAGCATGAGGCCATGGTATACTGAGGTGGCAGGAACATTCAGGCATGGTAGGGAGTGGCAGGAGACAAGACTAGAGGAAGTGGATCAGGCAAAATTTGGAGAGATTTGAAAGGCTGAAGCGTACTGACATTTTTTAGGAGCTATCAAAAGCAGGGCGTGGCATAATTGTGTCTACTTTGGAAGGATGACTGGGAGTTAAGCTTGGCTCTAAGTCCAACTTTCCCTCTAATTAGTCTAGTGACCATGGGCAAGTCACTTTACTCCTCTGGGCCTCGTATAATCTCGTATAAAACAAAAGGATGGGGCAAGAGTTATCCGGTCAGTCAGTAAACAAAGACAGGACTTACCAAGGGCCTGGTCTGTGCTAGGTGCTGCTGTTGGTGCTGGGATACAAAAGCAGACATACAGCCAGGGCCCCTGTACTGTGGAGATGATATTCTGGTGGGAGAGAGGGACAAGAAACAGTACACAAATAGTATATAACACAGTGTCACGTCGTGATAAGTGCTGTAAGGGAAGTCAAGCTGAGCGAGTGGAGTGAGAGGTTTCCACAGAGCAGCTCAGAAAACTTTGGATGAAGTGGAAGAAGCCATGGGACTCTTTGGAATCTCTTCCAGATCTCAAATCATAGGTATAATTAAGTGAAAAGCTACGGAGTTCAATCTCTTCAATATTGATTAAAGTCAGTTTCCAAATAGATGTTGTTCTTACAGTTTCGATCAGGTCCACCAGTATGGCTGTCGATGGACAGACTCTTTTTAGTGCTCCATCTTTGAAAGTACAGCATAATCGACTAAGTACAGCATAATCGCATTTTAGAAAACAGTTTCTTCAGTGTTTTGGAAAAATGCCCCTTGCATGGGTAATTCTGCGCGTTATCCCTCGGTGCATTACCCATCTCAAAGCTTATGGCTTATGGAATGGGAAGATGCTTATTTTTTTTTTTTTAATTTAATTTATTTTTGGCTGCATTGGATCTTTGTTGCTGAGTGCGGGCTTTCTCTAGTTGTGACGAGCGGGGGCTACTCTTTGTTGTGGTGCGCAGGCTTCTCATTGCGGTGGCTTCTCTTGTTGCAGAGCACGGGCTCTAGGTGTGCGGGCTTCAGTAGTTGTGGCTCGCGGGCTCTAGAGCGCAGGCTCAGTAGTTGTGGCGCACGGGCTTAGTTGCTCCGCAGCACGTGGGATCTTCCCGGACCAGGGCACGAACCTGTGTCCCCTGCATTGGCAGGCGGATTTTTAACCACTGGACCACCAGGGAAGCCCCGATGCTCATGTTTAAACCACTAGATTTAGAGTGGTTGTTCAGTGTATTGAATGGCTCTTCTATTGTAATATAAATTAAAATTAAGTGGGAGCCCTGGGAAAGCTCTGTTTTAATTAGAGTTGGAATGCATCTTAGGAGACCATTTCTGCCAGTTATAATCGTAACAGTGGCATGATTTTTTAAAAGAATCCTTAATAAGCTGAATCTTTCCTGAGGTCTTAAAGTTTATTTTGTAGATGATTCTTGTCAAATCAAGTGAAAGGCAGAAGAATGCAAACGTTCTTCTTTGGCCCTAAACCTTTTTCTTGGAGATGTGAAACAGCTGAGCAGTAATCCGCAGAAGAGCATGCTTTAAACTGGCTTGTTGTTGAACATGAGCTATGAGCTTGGGCAATCTGGACTTACTATTTAGTGAGGACCATTCACATAGATTTTTTTTTTCCTCACATAGAGTTTTAAATTGATTTCCCACAAATTATGTCTGCAGCGTTGGGAAGCTAGAGTGGTAGACTGTACTTTCAGAGATGGTGTAAGATGTGATCCCTGGCCTCCGCTGGCATGGAATCCAGGCTGTTGCTTTGTCTCCTTGCCTAGTAGTTCACAGCCAGTGAGACTGGCCCCACCTGAATTATTTAACTCATCTTATCCTTTAAGATAATTACAAGGAGTTGTTCTAGAACTAAATGACTTACAAATTTGGGGTTTGCATATACATTTTTGTCTTTTCTTCATTTTCACTTTTACCGAAGATAGAAATACCTCCTGGTCTTTGGTTCTGCCTGCTGGTTTTTTATAATCCCTGCTCTGGATTACCTCATTCTGCCAGTCTCTGTTGCAATATGATTTTTAAAAAAATTTTTTTTTTTATTTATGGCTGTGTTGGGTCTTCGTTTCTGTGCAAGGGCTTTCTCTAGTTGCGGCAAGTGGGGGCCACTCTTCATCGCGGTGCGCGGGCCTCTCACTGTCGCGGCCTCTCCCGTTGTGGAGCACAGGCTCCAGACGCGCAGGCTCGGTAGTTGTGGCTCACGGGCTTAGTTGCTCCGCAGCATGTGGGATCTTCCCAGACTAGGGCTCGAACCCGTGTCCCCTGCATTGGCAGGTGGATTCTTAACCACTGCGCCACCAGGGAAGCCCTATTGTTTTAAAATTAAATTTTCATTATAATTCCCTCATGCATCTGTCTTCCTGAGAATGTTTTGTTGTTTGGTATAGCTTAAGAAAGAGAAAGGAAGGCAAGGAAGGAAGGAAAGGAGGGAAAGAAGAAAGGGAATTCTGTTTGGACACTGTACTAACAGGTCATGTTAGTATTTGATTTGCTCATTATATATGAATTTACAATATTCTGCTTTTTTTCCTTCAAATGTTAAAAATATTTTTTATTATGGTAAAATATTTATAACAAAATGTATCATTTTAACCATTTTTAAGTGTACAGTTTATTAGCATTAAGTACATTCAAAATGTTATGCAAAAAAAAAAATAAAAGGTTGGGGGGAATTCCCTGGTCGTCCAGTGGTTAGGACTCCGTGCTTCCACTGCCCGGGGCCCAGGTTCCATACCTGGTCGGGGAACTAAGATCCTGCAAGCTACACTGTGTGGCCAAAAAACAAAAAAAGTCATGCAACCATCACCTTTATCCATTTCCAGAACTTTTTCACATTCCAGACAGAAACTCTGTATCTGTTAAACGATAACTCTTCATTCCCCCCATCCCCTGGTAACCTCTATTCTTCTTTCTGTCTCTGTGAATTTTCTATGAATTCTAGGTACCTCATAGAAGTGGGATCATATAATATTTGTCCTTTTGTGGCTGACTTATTTCACTTAGAATACTGTTTTCAAGGTTCATTTATGTCGTAGCAAGTATCAGACCTTTATTCCTTTTTATGGCTGAATAAGATTCCACTGTGTGTGTGTGTGTGTGTGTGTGTGTGTGTGTATACATTTAAAAAAATCCATTCATCTGTTGATAGACATCTGGGTGTTTCCACCTTTTGGTTATTGTGAATAATGCTGCTATGAACATTGTTATATAGTATCTGATTGAGTCCCTGCTTTCTATTCTTTTGGATATATAGGTAGGAGTGGAATTGCTGGGTCGTATGGTAATTCTTTGTTTAACCTTTTAAGGACCTGCCAAATTGTTTTCCATGGTGACTATACCATTTTAAATTCCCACCAGCAATGTACAAGGGTTTCAGTTTCTCCACAGCCTCACTGGTGTTGCTTGTTATAACAATTAATATTCCATTGTATGTATATACCACATTTTGTTTATTCATTCATCTGTCAGTGAAAACTTGTGTTACTCCCATGGGTGGTTTTTTTTTTTGTTGTTGGCTGTGCCATGCGACATGTGGGATCTTAGTTCCCTGACCAGGGGTCGAACCCGTGCACCCTGCAGTGGAAGTGCAAAGCCCTGACCACTGGACTGCCAGGGAATTCCCTCCATATCTTAGCTATAGTAAATAATGCTGCCATGAACAAGGGTGTATAAATATCTCTTTGAGAACCTGCTTTCAGTTCTTTTGGATATATACCCAGAAATGAATTGCTGGATCATATGGTAATTCTATTTTTAATTTTTTGAGGCGCCACCATACTGTTTTCCAGTGTGGCTATACCATTTTACATTCCTACCGGCAGTGCACAAGGGTTCCAATTTCTCTACATCCTCACCAGTACTTATTGTCTTTTGTTTTTTCATAATAGTCATCCTGACAGGTGTGAAGTGATATCTCACTGTGGTTTTGATTTGCATTTCCCTAAGGATTAGTTACATTGAGCATCTTATCATGTGCTTATTGTCCATTCCTATATCTTCTTTGGAGAAGTGTCTATTCAAGTCCTTTGCCCTCTTTTTTTATAAATTTATTTATTTATTTATTTTTGGCTGCGTTGGGTCTTCGTTTCTGTGCAAGGGCCCTCTCCAGTTGCAGCGAGTGGGGCCACTCTTCATCGCGGTGCGCGGGCCTCTCACCATCGCGGCCTCTCTTGTTGCGGAGCACAGGCTCCAGACGCGCAGGCTCAGCAGCTGTGGCTCACGGGCCCAGCCGCTCCGCGGCATGTGGGATCTTCCCAGACCGGGGCACGAACCCGTGTCCCCTGCATTGGCAGGCAGATTCTCAACCACTGCGCCACCAGGGAAGCCCTGCCCTCTTTTGAATCAAATTGTTTGCTTTTTTTGTTGTTGAGTTTTAGGAGTTCTCTATATATTCTGGATATCAATCCCTTACCAGGTATATGATTTGCAGATATTTTCTTCCATTCTGTGGTTGCCTTTTTACTCAGTGGGTAGTGCCTTTTAATGCACAAAATTTAAGTTTTCATGAAGTCCAATTTGTCTATTTTTTCTTTTGTTACCTGTGTCTTTGGTGTCATATCCAAGAAATCATTGCCAAATCCAATATTGTGAAGCTTTTGTCCTGTGATTTCTTCTAAGAGTTTTATTGTTTTAGGTCTTACATTTTGATCCTTGATTCATTTTGAGTTAATTTTTGTATTGGTGTTAGGCAAGGGTCCAACTTCATTTTTCTGCAGGTGGATATCAAGTTTTTCTAGCACCATTTGTTGAAAAGACTGTTCTTTCCATATTGAATGGTGTTAGTGCCCTTGTCAAAAATCATTTGACCCTATATGTAAGAGTTTATTTCTGGGCTCTGTGTTGTATTCCATTGGTCTATATATCTGTCCTTAATGCCAATACTACACTGTTTGGATTACTGTAGCTTTGTAGTAAGTTTTGAAATTCAGAAATGTGAATCTCCCAGTTTTGTACTTCTTTTTCAAGATCGTTTTGGCTACTTGGGGCTCCTAGAGATTCCATATGAATTTTAGGATGAGTTTTCCATGTCTGCCAAAAAACATCATTGGGATTTTGATAGGGATTACACTGAGTCTGTAGATAGCTTTGAGTAGTATTAACATTTTAACAATATCAGGTCTTCTAATCCATGAACATGGGATGTGTTTCCATTTATTTATGTCTTCTTTAATTTCTTCCAGCAGTGTTTTGCAGTTTTCATTGTACAAGTCTACACCTCTTTGGTTAAGTTAATTGTGAAGTATTTTATTCTTTTTGATGCTAATGTAAATGGAATTGTTTTTGTAATTTCCTTTTCAGATTGTTCATTGTTTGTGTGTAGAAATACAGCTGATTTTTGTGTGCTGACTTTGTATCCTTCTACTTCGCTGAGTTCATTTATTAGTTCTAACAGCTTTTTTTGTGGAGTCTTTATGATTTTCTAGATCTATCATTTGTAAACAGATAATTTTACATCTTTCTTTCCAGTTTGGATGCCTTTTTTTCTTTTTCTTGCTTAATTGCTCTGGCTAGAACTTCCAGTACTATGTTGAATAGAAGTGGTGAAAGCAGACATCCTTATGTTCTTGCTGATATTAGGGGGAAAACTTTCCGTCTTTTACCATTGAATATGATGTTTGCTGTGGGTTTTTAATATATGGCTTTTATTATGTTGAGGTAGTTTCCTTCTATTCCTTCTATTTCTATTTGGTTGTGTTTTTTTTTATCATGAAAGGGTGTTAGATTTTGTCAAATGTTTTTTCTGCATCAGTTGAGATGATCATGTGGTATTTTTCTTTTCTTGCTAGTATTTTATTGTGGATTTTTGCATCAGTGTTCCTAAGAGATACTGGTCTATAGTTTTCTTTTCTTGTAGTGTCTTTGGCTTTGGTATCAGGGTTATGTTGGCCTCATAGAATGGGTTAGGAAGTGTTGCCTCCTCTTGAATTTTCTGGAAAAGTTTGAGGTTTGATTGGTATTAGTTCTTCTTTAAATGTTTGGTAGAATTCACCAGTGAAGCTGTCAGGTCTAGGACTTTTTCTTTGTTAGGAAATTTTTGATTACTGATTTTTTTTCCTTACTTGTTATAGGTCTATTCAGATTTTCTATTTTTTCATGATTTAATCTTGGTAGGTTTTTTGTTTCAAGGAGTTTGTCCATTTCATCTAGGTTATTCAATTTTTTGGCATACAGTTGTTCATAGTACTTTCTTATAATATATTTTATATGTATAGAATCAGTATTAATGACCCCCACTTTCATTTCTGATTTTAGTAATTTGAGTGTTCTCTCATTTTTTCTTAGTCCAGCTAATGGCTTGTCAATATTGTTGATTTTTTTCAAGGAACCAACTTTTAGTTCCATTGATGTTCTCTGCTGTTTTACTATTCTCTATTTTGTTTATCTCTGCTCTCATCTTTATTATTTCCTTCCTTTTGCTAGTTTTGGGTTTAGTTTGTTCTTTTTCTAGTTCCTTAAGTTATAAAGTTAGGTTGTTGATTTGAGCTCTTGTTTTTTAATGTAAGTGTTTGTAGCTGTAAATTTCCCTCTTAGTGCTGCTTTTGCTGTGTCTCATATGTTTTGGTATGTTGTTGTTTTCATTTTCATTCATCTCTATTTTCTAATTTCCCTTGTGATTTCTTCTTTGACCCATTGGTTGTTTAAAAGTGTATTGTTTAATTTCCACAATTTTATTAGTTTTCCACTTTTACTTTTGTTATTGATTTCTAACTTTATTCTGTTATGGTCAGAGAAGATACTTTGTATGATACCTATGTTTTAAAATCTTTTGAGACTTAATCTGTGGTCTGACAGATGGTTTATCCTGGAAAATGTCCCACATGCACTTGTTAGGTAGAGTGTTCTGTATGTCTGTTAGAGCTAGTTGGTTTATTATGTTGTTTAAGTCCTCTATTTCCTTATCTATCTTTTGTCTGGTTGTTCTATCCATTATTGTGAGTGGGATATTGAAGTCTCCAACTGCTATTTTAAAACTATCTAGTTCTCCTTTCAATTCTGTCAGTTTTGCTTCATATATTTTGGTGGCCTGTCATTAGATGCCTAAGTGTTTATGTAATTGTTATATTTCCTTGATGTATTAAACCTTTTATTACTTTATAATGTCCTTGTAAACTTTTTCTGATTTAAAATCTATTTTTTTCTGATGTTAGCATAGCCACCATACTCTATTTTGGTTACTATTTGCACAGAATATCTTTTTCCCATCCTTTCACTTTTAACCTGTTTGTATCTCTGGATCTCAAATGAGTCTCTTATAGACAACATATACACATCTTCCTTGACTTACAGTGGGGTAATGTCCCAGTAAACCCATCATAAGCTGAAAGTATCATAAGTCAAAAATTCATTTAATACACCTAACCTACTGAACATCATACCTAGCCTACCTTAAGTGTGCTCAGTCACTCACATTAGCCTACAGTTGGGCAAAATCATCTGACACAGTCTATTTTATAATAAAGTATTGAATATTTCATATAATTCATTGACTATTGAACTATAAGTGAAAAACAGAATGGTTGTAAGTGTATTGGTTGTTTACTTTCGTGATTGTACGGCTGATTAGGATCTGCAGCTCGCTGCTGCTGCCCATCATCACCAGAGAGTATTGTACTGCATATCACTAGCTCAGGAAAAGAACAAAATTCAAAATTCAAAGTATAGTTTCTACTGAATGCATATTGCTTTAGCACTGTTGTAAATTCAGAGAATTATGAATTTAGCCATCATAAATAGGGGACCTGTTATTGGGTCATGTGTCTTTATTTACTCTGCCAGTCTGTGTCTTTTGATTGGGGAGTTTAATTCATTTATGTTTAAAGTGATTACTGATAAGAAGGGACTTCTGTCATTGTGCTGTTTGTCTTCTATTTGCTCTATGACGTTTTTATCCCTCATTTCCTGCATTACTGTCATCTTTGTTTAGTTGATTTTTTTAGTGAAATGTTTAAATTCCTTTCTCATTTCCTTTTGTGTATATTCTATAGTTATTTTCTTTGTGGTTACCATGGGGATTACATTTACCATTCTAAATTTATAATACTCTAATTAGACTTTATATCAGCTTAACTTCAATAACATACAAAAACTGCTCCTTTATAGCTGTGTCCCCACCCCTTTTGGTTGTTTTTGTCACAAAATTATATCTTTATATACATTGTATGACAAAATACATACCCTATTAATTCTTTTAAATGCATTAGTCTCCTAACTTATGTAGAAATCAAGATTTGGAGTTACATACCAAAGTTACAGTAATACTAGCTTTATATTAATAATTATTTTTTTCTGTAAATGGATTAGTCTCCTAAATCATATAGAAAGCAAACAAAATGCATAGTTACAAACCACTGTTACAATAATACTAGCTTTTATAATTGCCCATATGGTTACCTTTATTGAGATCATTATTTCTCCATATGGTTTTAAGTTACTGTCTGGTGTCCGTTCATTTTACCTTGCAGGACTCTCTTGAGCATTTCTTGCAGGTCAGGTTTAGTGATCATGAACCCCTTCAACTTTTGTTTATCTGGGAATGTCTTAATTTCTCCCTCACTTTTGAAGGACATTTTGGTGGATGTTGGATTCTTGGTTGACAGTGTTTTTCTTTTGGCACACTGAATATACCAGCCCACTGCCTTCTGGCCTCCAAAGTTTCCCATGAGAAATCTGTTGATAATCTCAGGTCTTTTTCTGTTGAGAATTCCTTGTATGTGATGATTTGCTTCTCTCTTGCTGCTTTGAAAGTTTGATTATAATGTGTCTTGGTGTGGGTCTCTGAGTTCATCTTACTTGAAATTCATTGAACTTTCTGGATTTTTATATTCATGTCTTTCATCAAATTTGGGCAGTTTTAGCCTTTATTTCTTCAAATACTCTCTCTGTCCCTTTCCCTCTCTTCTCACTCTAGGATTCCCACGATGCGTATGTTGGTCAGCTTGATGGTGTCCCACAGGTCCCTTAAGCTCTCTTTGCTTTTCTTCAATCTTTTTTCTTTCTGTTCCTCAGCCTCATTAATTTCCATTGTTCTATCTTCAAGTTCACTGATTCATTCTTCTATCTACTTAAATCTGCCTTTGAATCTGTGTAGTGAATTTTTCCTTTCTGTTATACTTTTCAGCTCCAGAATTTCTTTTCAAGTTTTGTATTTCTTTTTTGACATTTCCATTTTCTTGACTTTCTCCACATCTTCTTTTAGTTCCTTGAGCATCTTTAAGATAGTTGTTTTAGAGTCTTTGTTTTAGAGTCTTTGTCTAGTATATATGCCATTAGGTCTTTTTCAGTGACAGTTACTATTCTATCGATTTATTTTCTCTTTTGAATGGACCTTGATTTCTTGTTTCTTTGTAAGCCATGTTATTTTTTTGTTGAACATTGGACATTTGAATCTAACTCTGGAAATCAGATTCTCTACCTTCTCTGGGATTTGCTATTTTCTGTTACTGTGTATTGTTGTGATTGTTGTAGGCTGTCCCTGTGCTGAGAATTAGTCTGAAGTGTAAACTTAATGTCTTCTCAGATCTTTTCTGAACCTTTCCCAGAGTATGTATGGGCACTTTCTAATTTTCCCCATATATGCAGTTGTTTTTGAATGTCCGAGTCCTCAATATCTGGCTCCCAAAAGGGGAAAAAGTGAAAAATGGTGGTGGGGAGGGGAAGGGCACTGGCCTTGTAAATTCCCATAAGTCACTTCAGCCACAGGGAGAGGGGCTTACAACAACGGGAAGAGATACAGCAATGGCTGCCAGCCTCTTTGTCTGCACCTCTGTGATGAGGGGCAGCAATCAACAATCACAGCACAGTTCCCAAGTATTTGGAAGACAGATTCCGTTTTGCCCACCCTGGCTGTCTCAGGCTGTGTGCAAGCTGCTCCAGTAACCATGCACAGCTGCCTGCCATGTGGCTGGGGTGGGGGATGATAACTGCCATGGTGCTAAGAGCTGAAGTTGACTTAAATTAACCACAACTTACAGCCAAGGTCTTCCCCTGGAAATTGCAAGCCTTCAACAGACTCCAGAATTCCAGATAGTTACATCTAACAGATTCTTCCAGTGCAGTTGTTTTCTAGGTGGAGAGACAGATTCTCTGCCATCTTCCCAGAACCCCTCTCCCCTTTGCCCATTTTTGAATTGAGATGTTTGCTTTTTTTGTTGTTGAGTTGTAGGAATTCTTTATATATTCTGGATATCAGTCACTTATCAGACACATCATTTGTAACTATTTTCTCTTATTCTAAGGGTTGTCTTTTCACTTTCTTGATGGTGTTTACATGTTTTCTTAACTGTAAAAGTTAATACATGTATGTGAAAGAGGATTAGAAAGCAAGCCACAAACTCAGCTCTTCAAGTAGATGGTAATATTGATGCTGTTTGATTAAAGCTTCCAGGAGAAGACAAGATGAAGTCTCTGAGTCACAATCTGGATTCAGGTTCCCTGAGAGTTTACAAGTGCTCCTTCTGGGAAGCCAGTGGGCAAAGCCATGAGTGAATACTGAGAAATGTAGGGCTTCCTACAGCCAGGGCATCTGACATAGAGTGTAGTTTAGTATTGGTCATTCATATATTTTTCCTCCATGTTGCTTCCCAAAACTTTGCTGATAACCCCATGTTCTGGTTTTCTTACAAATTTTGATCCACTTTGATTCAGCAGTGATATTCTGCCCATGGTGCTCACCTGCTTTTCCCTGTTGTATCTCCTTCTGTGCTAATTGTATGTTTGTCCTAGTGTCTCTTATGTTGGTGAGAGAAAAGCTATACACTAGTTCAGTGAGTAACCAGATACACTTTCACTCTTGTTATTTCTTTTGGGGACAGGATTATCTGTTACATTTCCACCTACAAGATTTTTTAAATTATAAATCTTCTGTTTGCAACTGCTGTATCCAACTTTCTCAAGCAATCTGCCTTTTTGACTGGAACAGTCATTGTTTACCACCTGAAGCTTACAGTGGTGGTGCTTATGGTTTTCACTGTCAAAATGAAGAAAATTTCCTTTGTTAATCTCCCTAAACTCATACTTAGGACAATGGGAAGAAAACACAATTGTGTACTTCTTTTTTTTCCTTTTTTTTCATTTATTTTTGGCTGCATTGGGTCTTCGTTGCTGCATGCGGGCTTCCTCTAGTTGTGGTGAGTGGGGGCCACTCTCTGCTGCGGCGCGCAGGACTCTCATTGCAGTGACCTCCCCTGTTGCGGAGCATGGGCTCTAGGCACGTGGGCTTCAGCAGTTGTGGCACACAGGTTCAGTAGTTGTGGCTCGTGGGCTCCAGAGCGCAGGCTCAGCATTTGTGGTGCACGGGCTTAGTTGCCTCACAGCATGTGGGATCTTCCCAGACCAGGGATTGAACCTGTGTCCCCTGCATTGGCAGGTGGATTCTTAACCACTGCACCACCAGGGAAGTCCCAATTGTGTACTTACTGGTTCTCTCAAGCTGGCGAAGAATTTGTGGTGGTATGTGAGGCTGAGTACGTAAGCAAAAAACTTGCAATACAGATTTTCAGGAAATTGTCTTTACAGTGTGATAGATGGAGAAACGGCATGAGGAGGTAGCATAAGTTTTCAGTATGTGGTCTCTTGTCTTTAAGTCTAATATGTAAAATCAAAACAAAACAGAAATCGTTCTCTAGGAGATTGAGGGTTGTTAAGAAGTTTAGAATTAGTGATGTTTCCTGACATGTCTGTAGAGATGCAAAGATGCTAACCACTATAGTTCCATCTTTTTTTTTTTAAATAAATGTATTTGTTTTTATTTTTATTTATTTTTGTCTGCATTGGGTCTTTGTTGCTGTGCATGGGCTTTCTCTAGTTGCAGCGAGCGGAGGCTACTCTTCGTTGCAGTGCACGGGCTTCTCATTGCGGTGGCTTCTCTTGTTGTGGAGCACAGGCTCTAGGCGTGTGGGCTTCAGTAGTTGTGTCACGTGGGCTCAGTAGTTGTGACTCGTGGGCTCTAGAGCACAGGCTCAGTAGTTGTGGCTCGTGGGCTTAGTTGCTCCGCTTCATGCAGGCTCTTCCCGGAGCAGGGCTCGAACCTGTGTCCCCTGCATTGGCAGGTGGATTCTTAACCACTGTGCCACCAGGGAAGCCCTATAGTTCCATCTTTAATTGATAAGAGGGGTGCATAGAAGAGCCCACTTTTTGTGCATGAGATCAACTCCAAGTGTAGAATTGGTATTGACGAATAGGTTAATATAAAAACAAGAATAGAGCTATTAATCATGTTCTCTTTCCAATCCCAGGGTGCAATCTCAGTTCTCAAGAATGGGTAAATTTCATGTCCCCAGGACTGCACAAATAGTTTCAGCCAGTATAGAACTGGGAGGGGGGGCATTTTTGTCTTCTTGTAAGATAACAAGAATTAGTCTTAGATGCAGTTGAATCTTTATTTTTTAAAAAAGTTTTATGAAACATCATAAAACTGCTTTGCTGGAATAATTTTATGGTTATGGAATTTTTTATGTGTATAAATGTGCATGTACATATATATGTGCGACTTTGTTTTTATGCAAACTTGTTTAAAAATAGTTTCTCCGAATAGAGTATTTGTTTTTGATTGGTTAGAGAGCCAGTATCTTTAAAAATGTAATAAGGAAACAAGTATTTCCTTAGAGGATATTTCAGAGTTTTACTGCACCAAGTAATGTTTCAGTGTAAAAGAAATGAGCCATTTCCCTACCTAGCCTCAGGTTATAGAGTCTCGCAGTGTTCTTTGACCTCCTTCCTTCAGCTATGATGAATGTGTTAGCATCTGTCCCAGAGCTAAGAATAGTTTAATATAAATTCCATACCACCCACCAACCTTGCAACAAGAGAAGAAATAAATACGCACTTTCTCATTCTGAGTAGACTGGAACTTTTGGACCTTGGCCTTAGCGGATCTCATTTTGTCCAGTATCTTTGCGTATCTCTGTGCTGTTTAAAGGGTAGAGACAGCTGGGATTCAGGATTGAACGTTGAGCTCATCCCCATCTGCTAGCATTCTGGACTTCTTGCTCCAAACCCTGCGGATGGAGCCCCCTTCTCTGAGCACAGTCTTCTTGCCTTTCAGTCCCACCATTTCCTCATAGTGATAGTCTTTCTTTTCTGCCTTCATTCTGAGTTTTTCCCCTTTTCTACCCCCTCCCATTTGCCCAGTGCATCAGTCTCCTCGTTTTACTCACCCTCATGCTCAGCCTGGGCTCCATGAGCAAGCATGTCAATATGCACCAGTACTTCCCTCCTAACGCCCTAAAGACACCCCCAACCCCAGCTGTTGCACCCCTGCCTCCAGTCCTCTTCACTGTTAGTTACACATTTATATTTTGCCAGTCCTTGACTGAGCCATCATTGTTTGTCAGGACTAAAAGGTTTCCAATAAAATACTAATTAAAATTTTCAGTGACTTTATTTTACTGCCCTTGACTCCTTCACGCATTTTTCTTTTTTTTCTTTATTTTTCTTTATTTTTAACATCTTTACTGGAGTATAATTGCTTTACAATGGTGTGTTAGTTTCTGCTCTGTAACAAAGTGCATCAGCTATACGTGCACATACATCCCCCATATCTCCTCCCTCTTGCTTCACAGTTTTCAAAGCAGTTATTTCAAACCTTTTCCATACGTTTCAAATCTGCCTTCAATTTTGGGTGACTTAGCCTCTTGCTTTTCTCAGGAAATTCAGCATGAACTTGCTTCTCTTCTCTTTCTCTTAAGCATTTCAGTTCCCATAACTATTTCACTGTCTTAGGTTTTCTCTAGATCTTATTTATTTATTTTTGGCTGCGTTGGGTCTTTGTTGCTGCGCACGGGCTTTCTCTAGTTGCGGCGAGCGGGGGCTACTCTTTGTTGTGGTGCGCGGGCTTCTCGTTGTGTTGGCTTCTCTTGTTGCGGAGCACGGGCTCTAGGCGCCCAGGCTTCAGCAGTTGTGGCATGTGGGCTCAGTAGTTGTGGCTCGCGGGCTCTAGAGCACAGGCTCAGTCGTTTCGGCGCACGGGCTTAGTTGCTCCGCGGCATGTGGGATCTTCCCGGACCAGGGCTTGAACCCGTGTGCCCTGCATTGGCAGGCGGATTCTTAACCACTGCACCACCAGGGAAGTCCCAAGATCTCATTTATTTTAACAGACGTGGTTTTCATTTTTGTTTTTAAAGACATGTTTTGAATGCCTGCTCTTTTGCCATTTGGTAGATGCTGCATAATAACTAACTTTAGAGGGAGCAGTACACTTCACAAAGTGCTTGCATATACATTAATCTCACTTAATCTTTACCCAAGCTTCTCTTCTTTAGTGTTCCAGAAGAAAAACTTCTCTTTTTCTGAAGTCAAACTTTGTGTTTGTTCTCTTGACCTTATTACCTCCCATCTTCTCAGGTTATCTCCTTTTCCCCACTGATTTTTTCCCTTTTTTTTTTTTTTTTTTTCTTATTTTTGGCCATGGCACGTGGCTTGTGGGATCTTAGTTCCCCGACCAGGGATGGAGCCCACGCCCCCTGCAATGGAAGCGCGGAGGCTTAACCACTGGGCCACCAGGGAAAGTCCCTAGTTTTTGTTCTGTACTAACCTCAGATATTTTCCACCAGGGAACACTTTATATCAGAGGAGGAAGAAAGGATGGGGGACCCTTTATCCAGTTCAAGAATGAGCTTGCATAGAAAGCTGCCAGAATACAACTGGAGCTGCAGAGAAGCTGTGTGTGCTGTTTTCTCGTTTCCCACTCCAAAGAGAGAATACGCCAGGTCAAAGGAGGAATTAGAATCAATTAGAGAGATAGACTCTTTCAAAGAGTTGTAGCAGGTTGAGACTGGAAGGGGCTTAATTAATGTGATAGTGTGTGCACAAGCGCAGCACACAGCTCTACGTGTAATGGGTGAGCAACTTATGTAATTATTATTAGTTAATAGCTATTTTCTAATCCTAAACTGTCACTTTATAGATAAGGAGATTGAGACTCAGATGTTCAGGAACCAACAACAATTCCCTTAAGCTAGACAAAAAGAGCAATCAGTGAAAAGTCATTCGCTTGGCACCTAAGGCTCTCTGCTTTCTGGTTCCAACTCCATTTCCATTCCACTTCCTCCCCCACCGTGTCTTGCGTCTCACTCTCTTGTTCGACCCTCTGCTCAGTGCCTCCAGTCACCCCCTCTCTGCCGCCATCGGTCCCTGTCAATTCCCTGCTTTCCCCACTGTGTGCTTTGCCTGCGGCCCCTCCCACTTCCTCTCTCCCTGTGCAGGTCCTGGCCCATTTTCACAGCTCTGACAACACCTGTGAATTCCTTCCTGACCTGTCTAGTCACATTTCTCTCTTCCTCTTTGAAATTCTTTAGCATGATTCCCAGGACAATATGTGGGTGCTGCAACTATGCTGGTGGTGGTAGTGGGGAGTAGAATGCTTTAGCTTCCAGCCCCCCATCCCTCTTCTGCAGATGCTTCCTGCCTGTGCCTCAGAGCAGAACCTGCTGGGTACATATGGAGGAAAGCAGCCCAGGGGCTGTGCGTTGTGTATGTGTGTGTGTGTACGTGTGAGCACACATGCACAGGGCACCCCCATGGGCAGGTGTACCTTTGGGCTCCCAGTGAGAGGAAAACTGTCTTTTCTGCTTGGCAGCTCCCCTGATGAGTCTCTCCTAGCAGAAGTTTTGTGTTCTGTCTGGCATGACCTGTGTAACATTTTGCCAGTCTTTATTACCTTGTAAAAAGACCTTGTAAGGCTTTGAAGTTGGATCCCTCTCATATTAGTATCTGGATTGAAATAGCTAGCGTTAAGAACCCTATTAGTACTGACAACTTCTAAGAATCAAATATTTAACTTCTTTCGGTTAAGACTTTCATTCCCCTAAAGTTTTTGCACTAGGATAAACTTAGGACAACCAAGGAAAAGAGAAAACTGATTCTTTGCAAGAAAGATACTGGTGACAGTGACGTGTACCCATGCTAGCTGGTGTCTTTTCAGATAGACAGTTTCTTCCTTCAGGGTCTGAGATATACCAGAGCTTCCCTGGTGACAGTAATGAAGGATCCGTCCTCTTGTATTTACCTTTGCTCAAGGTAAATTGTATTTACCTTGTCAATAGAAGATCTAGGTGGTTTTTCTCTACCTTAATATGTTGTGATGGTAACAGTCACTGTTAGTGCAGGTTGTATTTATTTATTTCTTTATTTCTTACAAAAGTTTCAAAATTGGAATATCTGGGTTCAAATAAAGTATGAACTCCGGCTAAAGTTCATAGTATAAGAGATACAAATTATGCTTCTGTTTATCCTTTCATTCTCATAAATTATTTTTATATAAGTTTTTCTATCTGGGTACATAACTTTATATTATACTTTGTACATAACGAACATTTGTGGACAAGTTTTTGAGTGGATGTACATTTTCAATCTCTTGGGTGTATTTCTAAGAGTGGAATTGCTGGATCATGTGGTAACTTGTCTTTAATATTTTGAGGAACTGCCAGACTTATCCAAGGTGGCTGTACCATTTTACATTCCCACCAGCAGTGTATGAAGGTTCTAGTTTCTCTATATCCTTGCAACACTTATTATTATTATTTTTGTTTTGTTTTGTTTTGTTTTTAATTCCTGCTTTATTTATTCTTTTTTTTTTAAACATCTTTATTGAAGTATAATTGCTTTACAATGGTGTGTTAGTTTCTGCTTTATAACAAAGTGAATCAGTTGTACATATATATATGTTCCCATATCTCTTCCCTCTTGCATCTCCCTCCCTCCCACCCTCCCCATCCCACCCCTCTAGGTGGTCACAAAGCACCGAGTTGATCTCCCTGTGCTATGCGGCTGCTTCCCACTAGCTATTTTACATTTGGTAGTGTATATATGTCCATGACACTCTCTCACCCTGTCACATCTCACCCCTCCCCCTCCCCATATCCTCAAGTCCATTCTCTAGTAGGTCTGTGTCTTTATTCCCGTCTTGCCACTAGGTTCTTCATGGCCTTTTTTTTCCCCCTTAGATTCCATATATATGTGTTAGCATACTGTATTTGTTTTTCTCTTTCTGACTTACTTCATTCTGGATGACAGACTCTAACTCCATCCACCTCATTACAAATACCTCCATTTCATTTCTTTTTATGGCTGAGTAATATTCCATTGTATATATGTGCCACATCTTCTTTATCCATTCATCCGATGATGGACACTTAGGTTGCTTCCATGTCCTGGCTATTGTAAATAGAGCTGCAATGAACATTTTGGTACATGACTCTTTTTGAATTATGGTTTTCTCAGGGTATATGCCCAGTAGTGGGATTGCTGGGTCATATGGTAGTTCTATTTGTAGTTTTTTAAGGAACCTCCATACTGTTCTCCATAGTGGCTGTATCAATTTACATTCCCACCAACAGTGCAAGAGGGTTCCCTTTCCTCCACACCCTCTCCAGCATTTATTGTTTCTAGATTTTTTGATGATGGCCATTCTGACCGGTGTGAGGTGATATCTTATTGTAGTTTTGATTTGCATTTCTCTAATGATCAATGATGTTGAGCATTCTTTCATGTGTCTGTTGGCAATCTGTATATCTTCTTTGGAGAAATGTCTGTTTAGGTCTTCTGCCCATTTTTGGATTGGGTTGTTCATTTTTTTGTTATTGAGCTGCATGAGCTGCTTGTAAATCTTGGAGATTAATCCTTTGTCAGTTGCTTCATTTGCAAATATTTTCTCCCATTCTGATGGTTGTCTTTTGGTCTTGTTTATGGTTTCCTTTGCTGTGCAAAAGCTTTTAAGTTTCATTAGGTCCCATTTGTTTATTTGAGTTTTTATTTCCATTTCTCTAGGAGCTGGGTCAAAAAGAATCTTGCTGTGATTTATGTCATAGAGTGTTCTGCCTATGTTTTCCTCTAAGAGTTTGATAGTGTCTGGCCTTACACTTAGGTCTTTAATCCATTTTGAGTTTATTTTTGTGCATGGTGTCAGGGAGTGTTCTAATTTCATACTTTTACATGTATCTGTCCAATTTTAATTTTCCCAGCACCACTTATTGAAGAGGCTGTCTTTTCTCCACTGTATATGCTTGCCTCCTTTATCAAAGATAAGGTGACCATATGTGCATGGGTTTATCTCTGGGCTTTCTATCCTGTTCCATTGATCTATATTTCTGTTTTTGTGCCAGTACCAAACTGTCTTGATTACTGTAGCTTTGTAATATAGTCTGAAGTCAGGGAGCCTGATTCCTCCAGCTCCATTTTTCGTTCTCAAGATTGCTTTGGCTATTCGGGGTCTTTTGTGTTTCCATACAAATTGTGAAATTTTTTGTTCTAGTTCTGTGAAAAATGCAAGTAGTAGTTTGATAGGGATTGCATTGAATCTGTAGATTGCTTTGGGTAGTAGAGTCATTTTCACAATGTTGATTCTTCCAATCCAAGAACATGGTATATCTCTCCATCTATTTGTATCATCTTTAATTTCTTTCATCAGTGTCTTATAATTTTCTGCATACAGGTCTTTTGTCTCCTTAGGTAGGTTTATTCCTAGATATTTTATTCTTTTTGTGCAACACTTATTATTATGAGAGTGTTTTGGATTATAACTATCCTAGTGACTATGAAGTGGTATCTCAGTGTGATTTTGATTTGCACTTCCCTGATGGCTAATGACTTAGAGCTTCTTTTCTTTTGATATGCTTATGGGCTATTAGTATATCTTCTTTGGAGAAATGTCTATTGAGATTCTTTGCCAATTTTATATTGGGTTGGTTTTCTAAAAATTATTTTGTAAGAGTACTTTATATATTCTAGCTATATGATTTGCAAATATTTTCTTCTTTGGGTTGTCTTCTTACTTTCTTGATGGTGTCCTTTGAACCACAAAAGTTTTACATTGTGATATAGTTCAATTTATTTATTTTTTCTTTTATCATTTGTGCTTTTCATGTCAAATATAAGAAACCGTTGACTGATCAATGGTCATGAAGATTTATGCCTGTGTTTTCTTCTATGAGCTTTATAGTTTTAGCCCTTTAGGCCTTTGATCCATTTTAGTTAATTTTTGTATATGGTGTAAGGTAGGACTCCAACTTCATTCTTTTGCATGTGGATGTGGAATTGTCCATTCTTTTCCCCCATTGAATTGTCTTGACACCAAATAGATAATAAAAAAACATAGTTTGCTTAGCTTCCTGATTAAAGAGAATGTGACATAATCATTGTAAAAAATGTATGAAACTCAGAAAATTATTAACAAAAAAGTAAAAATCATCCTGTTAGCCACATTGGGGTCACATGGCATTTTAGTTCAGTATAATTCACCATCTCATGCCCTTTGGCTGGACGTTGATCTGGTTGTTTTGTTTTGTTTTTTGGCTGTGCCGCGTGACATGCGGGATCTTAGTTCCCCAACCAGGGGATGAACTTGCACCCCCTGCATTGGAAACGGGGAGTCTTAACCACTGGACATCCAGGGAAGTCCCTTGATCTGGTTGTTTTTAATGAGGAGCATGTGTTCTCAACAGGCAGGATACTGCCTTCAAGGGCACAAAAAATGGTTCTTGGAGGGGCTAAAATCTTAGATATAACAGTGGTTTGTGGCCCTCAAAAATGCCACAATATATAAGCAGATATTTACATTTCATGGGTGAGGGGAGTGATTAGGGAAGAAGATGTCTTAAAAGGTTCCTTGGAGGGTGCTTCTCCCTCAAATTCATATGTTGAAGTCCTAACCCCTTGTACCTCAGAACGTGACTTATTTGGGGATAGGGCCTTATAGAGGTAATTAAGGGAAAATGAGGTCATTAGGATGGGCCCTAATCCAACATAACTGGTGTCTTTTTAAGAAGAGGACATTAGTATAAAGTTGAGCATAGAGGGAAGACCATGTGAAGATGAAGGGAGAAGGTGGCCATCTACAATCCAAGGAGGGAGGCCTTAGAAGAAAACCCTGCTGACACTTTGATCTGGGACTTCTAGCCTCTAGAGCTGTGAGAGAATAAATTTCTGTTGTTTAAGCCACAGTACTTTGTTATGGCATCCCTAGCAGACTAATAAAGGGGGGTAATCATGACAAAAGGGTTGAGAAACACCAATGTAGAATAACTTACTCTATTTTATGTTCTTTTAAATTCACATCTATTTCTTTCCAGTTCTTGATGTTATTAAAAAATTGCAAAATTGGTTTTCAATTTTATAATCTTATTAATAAGTACCTTCCACACCAATATCTAATTTGAACCTCAAAATTGCTCCATGCGGTGCTTTGGCATTCAGATTCCTATCTTATAGATGCCTGTGGGCATTTATACACGTTGTTCCTGTTGCCTAGAAAGACACTTCCTTGCCTCCCTACGTACCACCTCTTTTCTCTGCTAAACTCTTTCAGGACCTAGCTTTCCCTGACCTGCTAACCTTCTTAGTACTATTTCCCCACCATGGTGCCAGCCACCTGAACTGTGTTGCCTGTTTGTTGTCTGTTTCCTTTACCAGACTGGCAGCCCTGTGAATGGGAACTCTGTCTCTCATCACTGAATTTCCAGCATCCAGCAGAGTGCGAGGATATTTTGTTTATGGATGTATCAGATCATATAGCTAATAATTTGAACTTAGTTTTTTTAGCATCTAAATTCAGCACTTTCCCAACGATACCATGCTGCTTCTCTAATAATTCATCTGAATTATTTGTCATAATGGGTGTAGTTTTGTCTCTAAGTACGAAAGAATACTAGTGGGGTCTGCTCTGCATGTACTGTAGGTCCCTTTCATATTCTGCCAGTGTGGCATATATGTGTGCATGCATGTATGTACGTGTGTGTGTGTGTGTATGTGTATAATGGACTCAACTTTGACTTGTTCCTCAGAGGATTTCATGCTGCCTACCTCATTGAAAAAGACTCCTATTAGTCCTTTTATAGTTTCCTAGTAACTTCTTATTGGAGATTGTGATACAAACAGATTCCTTCTTCCTTCAGCAGTTGCTCGAGATGGGTATTGGACAATGTTTATGATACAACATGAAGCTAACCAAAGTAAATCCAAATTATATGTACAACACAATTGTAATTGTTTCATTCCTTCTTTTCATGTACAACCTGTAAGTGGTGGGCTAGGTCCTGGGATATAAAGTTGACTAAGGGCGGCCTCTCTTCTCATGGAGCATGCAGTTTGTTCATGACTGGTCATGAAAACAGATGAATTCTGCAGGGTCAGATGAATTCAGCAGGTTTAGTGCTACAGCAGAGACAGGGAGAGGATGCTGTGAGGCCTGACGAGCCCAGCAGATGCTCTTCCTGGAGATGTTTTGGGAGGACATCATATATGAGCTGGGTTTGAAAGGAGAGTGGGAATTTGCCAGATGAAAAGTGGGAAAGAAATACACAAAGGCACCAACCTATGGAAAGATCTGGTCCAAAGATGAATATGTATGTGGCAAAAAAACTGAAAAAGAATATCCCTAAATAAATAGTTGGTGTTTTATGGTTGTGGAATTATCAGTAGGTTTCTTTTTCCTTTTTCAGAATTTTCTTTAATATTGTTGCTCTAGTGTTTTCATAACTCAAAATAAAATGAAAGAAAAGCCTGTGGTGATTGTATCAGAGCATTAGAGTGAATTACTTCATCATTCCCTGTATTTGTACTTAATTTAACATCCAGATTAAAAACCTAGTATTGCCCATTTGACTAAATTGTTATTAGGTTTTTAAGGAGAAGACACAGAACAAGGTACCATTTGGTTCGTTTTTTGCTAAACAGACCCCAGGTTTCCTTTTCCCTTGAGTTTTCATTGTCTGGCTGTCATCTGGGCCGCCACGATAGGCCTGGAGGGGGGTTATTTGCTGAAGTACATGGGGAAAATGTGTCTTTTAGCCTGGTTGGCAGAGAGAGTTTACCCCGGATGCAATTAATGGAATGCATTCAACCAAGAAGGTGAGACAGCAGGGTGGCTGGGAGGGACCTGGGAGAGACTGGGTTATTTTAGTTACAAGGGAAGAATCCACAGATGGAACTCTCAGAGGCACAGCAGGTCCAGGGAATGGAGCGAAAAAACTGGGCAGGTGAAGTTGGGCTGTTCAGAAAACGAAGTCTGCAGACACTTGGCTGGTGGTAGAAGGCTCCTTTTATGTGAAGTCCAGCGTGTCTTGCCAGGGCAGGGGAAGCCATTTAAAGGCACCATGCTGGCCCAGTCGCCAGGCGCTGGAGGTTTTCCCAAAACAACTTCAGAGCGAGGCTGAATAGACTTTTCAGTGCACTGTGTATACTGAAGGTTACCATTAACTCTAAAGGTCTATATGCAAAGATGTCTCCTTTCTGATTTCATTTTTGGAAGGAAGATTTAAAAAAAAAGATTTTTAATTACTTCATATTTGAATCATCACACTGTTTTGGTTTCTTTTCCCCCTTTCAGAGGAGGTAGGAATAGACATGGCTTATGGGTTAGATGCTTAAGATTTGGTTTTTTTGTCTAATAATTGTTGATTGCATCTGGGTCCAAACCAAACTTATTTCTCATGTCCCCCTAATAACTTTTTCTTTTAATCTTCTTTCTCTTCCTTAAAATGAAAAAACCGCCACTTTGTGCAATAGCAGATTTGTCTTTTCCCCAGCAACAGAAGGCAAGTGTCGGTTTACCATTTGAACAGTTTAATAATTTGAGTGATCAGAACATGAGCGCTAGAAGAGTGAGATGAGAGGGGGTATAGGAGACAGGATAAGGAAAACTGCAACTCAGAAGCGCTGTTTTCTAATGGCTTATAATTTGTGTTATTAGCTGAGTATTGAATATTTTAAATTTACTTTTCAGAACGAT
This sequence comes from Balaenoptera physalus, assembly GCF_965194825.1. Lineage (NCBI taxonomy): Eukaryota > Metazoa > Chordata > Mammalia > Artiodactyla > Balaenopteridae > Balaenoptera > Balaenoptera physalus. The sequence continues at coordinate 74,664,770 of NC_138884.1, read as the reverse complement.
GTTAAAAGAAATGGTGGCAAAAAGAAAACTGGAAGGAATTCTTTTAAAATAGTAGCATTTGCTGGAAATATGATCATGGGTTCTGGCCCATAGAATGCTATATTCTTTTTCAGCGATGGCTTAAACAATTCAATATGATCATGGGTTCTGGCCCATAGAATGCTATATTCTTTTTCAGCAGTGGCTTAAACAATTCTAAGTTTGATTTCCATAAATCATCTTACATTGTAAGCGACCACATACGCTGGATCAGATATTAAATTGCACCAGATTTTCCCTCGCCTTCAGGACCTGTTGTGGTGTGCGTCTAGAGATCAGATGTCACCTCTGCTTAAGAAGCCCTACATACGTTTTCTTTTTTTTTTTTTTTTTTACAGTGATGTTACACACACGCGTTACTGCATGGGTGATTAAAGAAGTTTTGTTTTGCTTGTCAGATAATCTCTGATTATAAACTAAAGAGTGGCTCCCACTATTATGGAACCTCCTTTGAACTGGAATATGCTGTGGTAGCTGGTGGTAGTTTGCCAACTCATTAGTAAGGTCAGTTTTCTAGAAGATATAGTTACAAAATAAAGGCCCCTCTCTCATCAACAGAGAGTTTCAGTGGCAAAGTCAAGGTGACAAGACTTAAAATATTTATTGCCTTTAAAGGCATCCACCCTTTTGTGACCAGCAACCAGGGCACCAGACCTTTATTAACGAAGACAAATGATATGTTTAGAGCAGCGATGCCCTTCTCTCTAAAAACAAAATTCCGAAAATTTCTCATTTCTCAGGCTATATTAGATCTGTACACTTATTTTCTCTTGCCCCAATTATCTAGTTACCATAGATCAAATTAAACACCTATGTGACATCTTCTGTTCAAATTCTTTCATATCAACGCCACTTTATACTTAGTACTATTTTGCCTAAGACCCACCTGGATGGTGTATGGAGAGTGTATCAAGTATAGTTTTATTTTTAATGATCTGAGCACCTGTACAGCATGACTGCCAGAAACTCAAAGATCTCCTTGAGGTAGAATGCTCAGGTAAAAAGGCTAATTAATTTTCTGACCAAAATATTTTTTGTTTCCTGCCTCTATTCATTCAACTATAGGAGGTACATATTTAATATTTAAGTTAATTAATATTTGTGGTTGATAATGGTGACATCATGAAAAGTTAAATCATGTATTTATTGAAAGCATCAGTATAAGAGATGTAGCAAGACACAAAGAGTCAAATAAATGCTCTGAAGTCGTAAAGGAAAATTATCATTGTAGGCTAGAGTGGTGAGGAGTGACTTTAGGCAGACTATGGGGATTTTTGTTCATTTATTCAATAAGTGGTGCTGGGAAAACTGGACAGCTACATGTAAAAGAATGAAATTAGAACACTCCCTAACACCATAAACAAAAATAAACTAAAAATGGATTAAAGACCTAAATGTAAGATCGGACACTATAAAACTCCTAGAGGAAAACAAGAGCAGAACACTCTTTGACATAAATTGCAGCAATATTTTTTGGAGCCGCCTCCCAAAGTAAAGGGAGTAAAAGTACAAATAAACAAATGTGACCTAAATAAACTTAAAAGCTTTTGCACAGCAAAGGAAACCATTGACAAAATGAAAAGACAACCTACTGAATGGGAAAAATTATTTGCAAGTGATATGACCCATAGGGGTTAATATCCAACATATATAAATAGCTTATACAACTCAACATCAAAAAAAAAACAACCCGATTAAACTAACACAACATGGTAAATTAACTACACTTCAATAAAAAAAAAAAAAAGACCCCTCCCCCCAGAAAAACCAAACAGCCTGATTAAAAATGGACAGAAGACCTGAATAGACATTTTTCCAAAAAGGAAATGCAGATGGCCAGCAGGCACATGAAAAGAGGCCCAATATCGCTAATCATCAGGGAAATGCAAATTAAAACCACAAGTTATCACCTCACACCTGTCAGATGGTTATCAGCAAAAAGAACACAAATAACAAATGTTGGCAAGAATGTGGAGTAAAGGGAACCCTTGTACATTGTTGGTGGGAATGTAAATTGGTGCAGCCACTGTGGAAGACAGTAGTAAGGAGGTTTCTCAAAAAATTAAAAGTAGAACTACCATATGACCCAGCAATTCCACTCCTGGGCATATATCAGAAAGAAACAAAAACACTAATTCGAAAAGATACATGCACAGCAATGTTCACAGCAGCATTATTTACAATTGCCAAGATATGGAAGCAGCCTAAGTGTACATCAGCAGGTATACACACACACATACACATGCAATGGAATACTACTCAGCCACAAAAAAGAACAAAATGTTGCCATTTGCAGCAACATGGATGGACTTGGAGGACATTATGCCACGTGAAATAAGTCAGAGGAAGACAAATACTGTATAATATCACTTATGTGTGAAATCTAAAAAAATATAACAAGCTAGTGGATATAACAAAAGAGAAGTGAACTCACAGATATAGAGAACAAACTAGTGGCCAAGAGTCGTGGAAGGTGGGAGGCACAAACTATTGGGCGTAAGATAGACTCAAGGATTTATCGTACAACACAGGAAATATAGCAACATTTTCTAATAACTGTAAACGGAAAGTAACCTTTAAAAATTGTATAAAAATAGAAAAAGGTTTATTGAGATCTTACTAAGTCCCTGGAATCTCTCTAGGTATTGGGCATACAGCAGTGGACAAGACTTACCAGTTCTCTGTTTTTAAAGTGCTTATGTTCTGGTGGGAGAACAAGACAGTAAACAAAAAAATCTATTTAACAAGAAATATTTGATAATGGTTTTGCAGAACTTTAATATAGGGTGGTATGATAGAGTACCTTGGGAGATTAGATTGTTGGTCAACATAGGCTGCTTGGAAGTGGTGATGTTTTAACTGAGACTTGAATGACAAGAAGGAAGCAGCCATGCGACATTTGGGCCCTCCAGGCAGAGGGGTAGCCGGTGCCCAGGCCCCAAGGCAGGAAGGAGCTTGGTATGTTTGAGGAACAAGAAGATGAGATCAGGAGGGTTGGTAGGGATCCCAGATCATATGGACCTGTGGGGTTTTTGATAAGTTTGGATGAAATGCTAATTGCAATGGTAAACAATGGGAGGCCTTAAAGCAGGGCCATGAGCTGGTTTCTGTTGTAGAATTTCATTATGGACACTGTGTGAAGAATGTATTTAAGGAAGGCAAGAGCAGAAGCAGAGGTGCTAAATAGGGGGCGACTATAGAATTCCAAGTGAGGGATTATGGTGTCTTCTACAGGAGGGTGGTAGGGGGCATGGGGTGAAGTGGATAGATTTGGCATGTGTTTTGGGTGTAGAGCCTGCAGCATCTGCTTATGGATTTGAAGTGGGATGTCAGGATGTTATATATTTTATATATAAAATAGATAAACAACACGGACCTACTGTATAGCATGGGGAACTATACTCAATATTTTGTAATAGCCTATATGGGAAAAGAATATGAAAAAGAATATATATATATGTATATATATATATTCAGTTAATAACTGAATCACTTTGCTCTACACCTGAAACTAACACAACATTATAAATCAACTATATGAGAATTTTTAAAAAATGAAATGGGATATGAGGAAATTAGAAATCAAAGATGACTTCTAGATTTCTGGCTTAAGCAACTGGGTAAATGGTGGCGAACTTTGAAGAAAGGATGGAATTTAGAGAAAAGGAGCCAAGAGTTTCAGATACAGAGGTAGGAATAGATAGGGCTTAGGGGGTAGGCCTTTAAGATTTGGTAAAAACCAAAAGATTTTTTTCCCAGTGCTTCCAAGAACAGAGACATCACATTCTATTCAATAAATTTGAAAAAAAGAGAAAAACCATTATAAATGTATCGTATTTTCTACATACTGGCCTGTCAGCAGAAGTGGAACAGGAAGTTTGGGAAAAAGAAAAAAGAGTGGAAAATAGAAACAAGAGCAATAAGTAAGTCAGAGAAAGACACAGAGATGGAAAGATACAGAGAGAAAATTTACAGACAAAAGAGACAGACGCTCAAAATTAGAGACACAAAGGACACACATTCCCACACAGATTCTGCATTCTCCTGCTTTCTACCCTTAGAGCCAAAGACAGATCTGGAGGCTTGTAAGGAGGTCACAACATTTTTTCTTTCTTGTAATTGACTGTGGAAGTGACACCAAGACACCAACCAAAAGCAAATGAGACCAAATCGTTTTCAAAAGTAGGAAATTGCCTTGATTCCATTCTTTGTTATTAGAAAGGATCTTGTACCCTGAAATGTTTCCAGGATGAAAATGTTTTTTACAGTTTGTTATTAGCTAAGCAGCAGGTTGAATATGACCTGAAAAATAAATCAGTAGCAATGCACAATTATTCTTTTTGTAAAGAAAAGAGGCTCCCAGAAGGAGTTCTTCCTCCTTAGTGGAAAAAGTGAGAAATTAACCATCAATTAACAGGTTAAGCTGAGCTGCGGGAATAAACTCATAAACAAATACATGGTAAACACATGCATACATTCCATACCATGCCATACCATACCCTAAACCCACCTACATTTCTTGACGTAATAAATAGGCTCCATTTAGAATAGAAAAACAAAAAAAGTCTCAAGGATCTATAGCCATCCTAGACTCATTGTTAATTTTCTTAAAAATTGGTTATTGGTTAAAAATGTGTTTACTAGAAATCTGTAAGGACCTACAAATGAATCAATTCAACAAGGAGATAAGAACAGGGATTTTAGATAAATGTGTAATTAGAAGACCAAGAAACATGCTAGGTATACTGTAAAAGGAGGTATGTTATTGGGACCTCCAGTCTGCTTCACCCCAAAAGACCAGTGAAATTATTACAAATAATAAAAGTAATTGAGAGAGTTTAAAAGCCATGGAACTACCTTGGGCTGAGGAGTTTTCTTTTTATCCATCCCCTTTCCTTCCCTCCATCTTTCCTTTTTCTTTTCTTTTGAATTATTAATATTTTCTTAAGAGACATGAAAGAACACTCAGTTAAGACATTATACTTGGGTTCTGTTATTTATGATGATGTCCTAGTATCTTTTTGAAAAAACTGGACTAGGTTTCTAAAATTTACTTTGACATTTGAAAATAATACTCAATATGAAATCTGCATTTATCTTCTTGTCCCAGCTTCTTGCCTTTTAGGTTTTTTATGACGGTGTTCATAATATTGTTATCATCAGGGTCAGCTCTGCCCAGCTCCAGGATAGAATGAGGCCACGGGCACTGAGAAATGTCTGATGAGATGACTGGGGATGTGTTGTGATTTAGAAAGACAGATAAATTATCACCACCCTTTCTTAGTGAATGATATTAAATATCTGCCCCAAGAGGAGTTGTTTCTGAATGGCCATTCAGGACAGAGAGGTAAACCGGAAAATAGTCTGGTTAGTATGGAAAGATTCATGCAGGGGTCAGTACCATGTGAATTTTCCTTGGCCGTTTCAAGGTGAGTTTTGATCATTACACATAACTTCATCAAAAGTTAGATAAATGAATTACATAGGAAACAGTTTTAAATATTAAAAGAGAGACATTTTGACTTGGATTACCACTTAAGCCACGTGAAAAATCTCTTGGGGCATAGCCTTCACTGCAGGCAGTGTGATTGTCACATAGCTTCACAGTGTGGTTTTATGCGTGAGTGCGGGTAGGTCTGAGTGGAGCGGCGCTTGGCCAAGAACAAATCCTACTTCCTGACATATCTTTTCTACAAACATTCTTATCCAGGTGACAGAGATTAGATTTCAGGAGGCACCGTTAGAGGAAAAGGTGAGTGTAGAAAGGGAGAGTCTGAGGGATGTGTGTTGCCCATCACTAAATATTTCCCTCCCGTTTCATACCCTCAACCAGCAGTCCTTAAAAAATAGTAGTAGAATCTCTCACGTTTATTTATGTGGCTCTCTCAGAAACCTTAAAGTCTCCGCTTTTTATTTTCAACTGGGAATTACTGCAAGTCTGTGTTTGGCTGACAGTCCTATCAGCTCTACAGGGCGGTGGTTGGGAGGGTGCCCGGGGCTCGGAGCCAAGGATTCTTGTGGAAGTTCTCCTGCTAAACAGCTGTGTGGCTCCAGGAAAGTCTCTGCCCTGCTGGGCACCAAAGTCTTCATCGTACTCAGGGGACAACCTTTTCCTGTAATGGACCAGAAAGTAAATATTTCAGGCTTCCCAGGCCACATGTGGTCTCCGTTGAGTATTCTAGTTTGGTTTCATTTGTTTGTTATAACCCTTGAAAAATATAAAAACCATTCTTAGCTCCCGGCCCACACATAAGCAGGTTGTGGGCTGACTTTGGCTCCCTTGCCTTAGTTTGCCCACCCCAATCTACTGATATACCAATATATAATAGAAAAGGACGGGGGGAAAGTCAAAAGGAGGAGTTTGAACCGCCAGTTTTGAGATGTGAGACTCTGAGGAACACCAGGCTAGAGAGGAGATTCTGGAGGCAAGGGTTTTTGTTTGCTTGTTTGCTTTTTGTTTTATTTTAAATATTATGTATTTATTCATGATACAGTTTCCGTTTTGTAATTTTCTCTGTTTTAAATTTGATTTCACTCCTAAGTCCTATTCTTCAACTTTCCAAGCATATCGCTGTTTACCCTTTGTAGCATGCTGCAGATTTCTTATTGCATACAAATTGCCCAGAGAAGCAAACTAGTTAGAGGAATGGCTTTCTTTGCAGATGGAGATGTGACCTTTCACTTACCAAAAGGAAGCAGACATTTTATTGCCCCTGGAGGCCTAAGCAAAGAAATAAGTATTAAACAGGCCTGACCCCAGCTGCTCTGAATTTTGGGAGGGAGTGGCTGGGAGGGAGCAGGGGATGGCAGTGGGGGTGAGAATGAATGTTAAGAAATACCGGAGTCCTTCCTTTCTGATAGAGTTGCAGCCTGTTGCTCACACTTAACCAACAGTCCAAAGTTCCATTTAAAGAGACCCCTGGGCTTCCCTGGTGGCGCAGTGGTTGAGAGTCTGCCTGCCAATGCAGGGGACACGGGTTCGAGCCCTGGTCTGGGAAGATCCCACATGCCGCGGAGCAACTAGGCCCGTGAGCCACAACTACTGAGCCTCTGCGTCTGGAGCCTGTGCTCCGCAACAAGAGAGGCCGCGATTGTGAGAGGCCCGCGCACCGCGATGAAGAGTGGCCCCCGCTTTCCGCAACTGGAGAAAGCCCTCGCACAGAAACGAAGACCCAACACAGCCAAAAATAAAAAAAATTAAAAAAATAAAAAAAAATAGAGACCCCTTAGCCCGTACTGGGATGTGCTGGCGTTTTCGTTTCCCGGAGGACAAGACCCAGAAGTGGGCTCTCTGGACCGTGCGCCCCAAACTCCCCCACTTTCCCTCCACCTCTTCCCCCACCCGTACACCCCAATCCAGCGCCCACTCCTGTTTCCTCCTCTCCTCTGCTCCTCTTGTCTGATTTCCATGGTGGTCAGGAGCTGTCCAGCCGTATCACTCTCCCAGCAAGGCCCAGTGAGTTTCTTCCAACTTTCTGCACTGTTGCTGTTGGTGGTACAGTTAGTGAGTTGGCCCAGCCTCCATTAATGCCATGGGGTCTGATGATGACCTTGGGGTCTGATGATGGCCTTGGGGTTTTGACTCCAGAACCACTGTGAACACTTTTTTCAGGCAGGCACATTTGAAAAAGAAGCCTGCGCTCCACTTTTCCACCTTCTGTTCTCTCCTCCACCTTAGTAATTTGGTAATCGTTCCCCCTACTCCACAAAAATGCACTCTGCCTTTTTTTTTTCTTTCGGAAGGATGATAGTGATTTGGGCATTGATACATAGAATGGATGGACGCCTTTTCAGTCCTTCTCTAACTGAACATGTTTGTTACAGAGACATTGTTGGCCATTGACGCTTTGAGATGCCTTCTTACCAGGTTTCTTGGATTCTTCTCATGCTTCTCTGCTCCTTCTCCCGTGGTCTCCTCTCTTGGCTCAAACTCTGCCCACCACTTGCATGTGGCAGTTTCCCTTCCCCAGGTGCTTTCCAAAACCCTCTTCTCCTACGTGCTTTCTTGAGCTGATTTCGTTCATTCTTGAGGCATTGCTCTGCCGAATGTGCATCTTCGTCCCAGCCTTTCCTCCTAAACCTCACACTCCTTTATCCAGGTGCCTTCTTGGACGTCACTAGTTAGATTCCCCATGGGTATCACAAAATTCAGTCTGTGCAAAACTAACGTCAGCACCTTCTCCCCCAAACCCGAAGCTCTTCTTTTGTTCCCTGTCTCCATTAACCAACTCACCCAAGCCAGAAGTACGAACATCTTCCTAGACCTCGATGTTTCTCCTTTGTCCGTTCCCTTCCCCTTCCAGTCACTTAGTAAGCTCTGCTGATTTTATCCCATCACTGCCTCTCCTCTGTATCCCTCCTTCTCTGATACCACATCACTAATTCAGGCCCTCGTCACCTCTCTCTGCCATCTTTTTCTCCAGTTTTGTCCTCCATAAATCCATCCTTCCCTCTGTAGCCATATCTAAAATTCACACCTGTTATCATGTCACACTCCTTAAAATTCTTCAGTGGCAACCCATCATCTACAGAATAAAGCCCAACTCCTTAGATCTGGCACCTCTACCTCTCCAGACCTGTTTCCTGACATTCTTTGTCCTTTGCTGCCTAGTAATACCACCTTCTCGGAGTTCAGGGAGCTCTATACTCTTTCATGTTTCCATACTTTTTCTTGTGCTGTTCCTTTTCCTTCTTATAAATTTATTTATTTTATTTTATTTATTTATTTTTTTGGCTGCGTTGGGTTTTGTTGCTGCGTGCGGGCTTTCTCTAGTTGCGGCAAGCAGGGGTTACTTTCGTTGCGGTGTGCATGCTTTTCATTGCGGTGGCTTGTCTTGTTGCGGAACACGGGCTCTAGGTATGCAGGCTTCGGTAGTTGTGGCGTGCAGGCTCCGTAGTTGTGGCTCTTGGGCTCTAGAGCGCAGGCTCAGTAGTTGTGGCGCACAGGCTTAGTTGCTCTGCGGCATGTGGGATCTTCCCGGACCAGGGATTGAACGTGTGTCCCCTGCATTGCAGGCGGATTCTTAACCACTGTGCACAAGAGAAGTCCCAACTGTTCCTTTTCATGGACTTCAGCTCATATTTGATCCCACACATTGTGCATCCCTCTCTTACCACTATTATTGAAGTTATTTGTTGGTATCTATGTCTTACTCATGGACTGTGCACTCTTCCAAGACAGAGGAATCTTGTTTGTTCCTCATTGAATCCAGAGCCTCCCTCTCAATTAACACTTATGATAACCCCATGCAGTTGACATTATTATACCCATTCTATGGATGAGGAAACTAAAGCTCAAAAGAAGCTAAATAAACATCTTGCTCAATGTCACATAGCTGTGTAGCAGGAGAGCTGGGATTTTGTTAGTATTTACACATGCTAGTTATGCATCCAGAGTGAAACAAATAACCTGAAGTCGTAAATTTAAGAAATATTCACTTTACTAGAATTTACCTGTGATTTTTGAGGCAGTAGAAAGAACAATGGAGTGCGGGGGGAGGGGGAATAGGATGAAGGCAGTCAAAAGGTACCAACTGCCAGTTATAAGATAAGTACTAGGGATAGAGTATACAACCTGATAAATATAACACTGCTGTATGTTATATATGAAAGTTAAGAGAGTAAATCCCAGGAGTTCTTAACATAAGGAAAAAAATACTTCTTTTATTTCTTTCATGTTGTATCTATGTGAGATGACGGATGTTTACTACACTTATTGTGGTGATCATTTCATGATGTGTGTAAGTCAGAGCTTTATGCTGCGTACCTTAGACTTATACAGTGCTGTATGTCAATTATATCTCAATAAAACTGGAAGGAAAAAAAGAACAATGGGTTTGGTATCAAAGGCCTAGTTTGAAGTATTATTTTAGGCATTTCTAGCCAAACTGATTCATGCCAAGTTACTTCCTCCCCCTGAGCCTTTATTCAAACCATATCCAGCATGTGGGAGTGCTTTGTAAGGGTTATGCAAATAGGACTTGTAACTTAGTTTTTCATTTGAGTTTACACGTGTGGGTACACCTCAGAGACCAAATTCTGGCAAATTATGTTCGTTTATTTGTGGTATTAGAGATATTTTCCTTTAGTTTTGAGGAGTAAATGAGTTAATCCTTAGTATCACCAGTAAAGTACAACATTTAGAATGCCCTACAAAACTCTGGGAGTACAAATGTACATGTCTTGAAGAGTTTATACCTTCGCTCCAAAGTAGGATTTCAAATGCCAGCTAAATTGGGTCGCTTTCTAAGTGAAAGGACCTTGTATTGCTCCAGACACCGGGCTGCTTATCCTTCCTTTTGTTAAGCTGTAAACACGATGCTTCCCTCTCCCCACACTGCTCTGTTGTTGCTTTTGTTACCTGAGGGTTCACTTTGCAGACTTTTTTTTCCTGAGCCCTATCACTTTTCTTGATAGAACGTCTACTGTTAAGTTGCTGCCTATGGGCACTACTTCCTGTAGGGAGCCTAGCTAGTGTGTACAGGAGTCATTCAGACAAAGTGGTTTTGGTGAGGGTATTATAGGGTTTTATGGTCTGCAACACTGGATTCCCAGTCGAATTGCTGCAGGTGTCTGCTTCTAAAGGAGGAGGATTTATTTCATGGGTTGATATCATTAATTTATATAAAAAGTTCTCAATGAGGAGTTTTACCTTTCCTGTATGTCTTCACCTTAAATTTTCCTTTTAAAATAGTTTCATTTATTTAACAGAAGTATATTGAAGGGTATCTACGTGCCAGAAACTACTCCCGGTGAGGGGATAGAGACCAAGAGAGAGACATATTCTGCCTTCCTTGAGCTTATGGCATAATCTGAAAGGTAAACTTTAAATCAGTAGTTGTACTTAGGTGTGATGAATATAGTGAAAGGGGAAATGCAGGGTTTAGAGGACCGTAATGGACTGCAGTGGGTTTGTCTACCTGGCAGCCCTTTTCTAGGAATCACCTCTTATACCCAACCATCTACATGGTTATTACAAGTTGAACCAGTGCTGGGAGTCACAGTTGATTGGTTCAAAGGTGAGCACCTGTCACACTGGGTCAGTAACTATTCTTCCCCAGGAATGTTGGAAGATGGAACAGAGACAGAAAGGCCAAGGAATTTCTGGGTGTCTAAACAGGAATGTGAAAGCATGGGAGCCTTTAAGGTCACCGTAAGGCCTGGATGAGGGAAGGAAGCCACAGGAAGAGAATGGGAAGAAATGAACCTGATGCTCAGAGGTTGGGTACCAGAGATGGAGAGAAAGTTCTCGCAATGTTTGGGTTTCTGGCTAGAGTTCTCCATGAGAGTCTTTACAATAAGTATCACTTCTTTACTTAAGGTAGTTTGGGTTGAATTTCTGTTGGATGACACCAGAGCAGTCTTTTGTAATACAGACGTGTATAACATGGGGACCTAACCCAAATCAAGGAATCAGGGAAAGCCACTTAAAACTTATTTTTACACAGTGTTGTAATTGTTGGTTAGATTCCCAGGATAACCTACACATGATGATCTAACCCATAGTGTAGCTGGACTTGATTACTGTTTCCCCTTTGAATGGATTCATTCATTCATATTGAAGGCCTGCTGTGTCCCAGGGATTATATACCAGGACCTGGGAAAGTAAAGTGATTACAATGACCTGGGCCTTGGAGGAGGTCTTTACTTGCTCTTTACTAAGCCACTTGCTGACATTGTCCCGTGTACTGTTACTTCCTCCTAGGTTTTGGTTACATTATGGCTTAAGTAGACTTTGGTGGGCTAGTCAGGGAAACTGACTTCCATATGGCATTGTTTCTATGGTAAATGCATTTCCTAGTTGGTGGGAAGGAGAATTTCTGCCCTTTCGCTATAACAGTTCATTAATGCAACAGATATTTTTTGAATACCTTCTACGTGTCGGGCGCTGCTCCAAGCTTTGGCAGCAGTGATGAAAGATATGGAAAAGGCTCTGCTATCACGGAGCTTAAATTTTAGGGTGGGGAGATGGGCAATAAACAGTGAACAAATAAATGAACAGATAATTTAGTTAGTGATACGCACCATGAAGAAAAGTGAAAGAGGATGTGGTGGAAGAAGGTGACCAGGGTGGGGTGGAGAGTGACTTTGGGTCAGGAAAGGCATCACTACAGAGGGAAGTTTTCAGGTGAGAGGCACCTGACCCAGGGAAAGAAGAGAACATGATGCCTGCAGGAACTCGCCCCTCCATGCCACCAGCTGTGAGATGGAGAGCACTTGTCAGTCTTGGGCCCTGAGGAACAGTTTCTTTGCTTGTGGAAGTCAGTGGGGTATAGACATGGACTGTCCCAGTGCCGTGACCACTAGCCACAAGTGGCTCTTGAGCACTAAACGTGGCTAGTCCAAACCAAAATGTTCCATAAGTGTAAAATATACACCAGACTTCCAAAGACTTTGAATGAAAAGAAGAATGTAAACATTTCCAATATTTTTTTATATTGATTACACAATGAATTGATAATATTTTGACATATTGGGTATATAAAATATGTGATTAAAATAAATCTCACTGATTTCTTTTTACCTTTTTTAATGAGACTACTAGAAGATTAAAAATTGCATCTGTGTATAAATGAACTTATTTATAAAACAGAAATAGACCCACAGACAGAGAAAACAAACTTATGGTTACCAAAGGGGACGGGGTGGGGGAGGGATAAATTAGGAGGTTGGGATTAACATATACACCCTACTATATATAAAATGGATAACCAACAAGGAACTACTGTATAGCACAGGGAACTATATTCAGTATTTTGTAATAACCTATAAGAGAAAAGAATCTGAAAAAGAATATGTGTCTCTATATATAACTGAATCACTGTGCTGTACACCTGAAACTAAACAACATTGTAAATCAACTATACTTCAATAAAAATATGTAAAATAAAAAAATAAATAAAAAAGGAAGTAGATCCAAATATTTTTTTAAAAAATGCATCTGTGGCTTGTGTTATGTTTCTGGTGGACAACACTGGTGTAGATGAATTAGCCAGTGCTTTGGACTCAGACTGATGGGGGTTTGAGTACTTAAGGAGTTTGTTGTAGTTTCTGTGTTTGTTTTACTATGGACAATTTATTTGATTCTCTTCAGTCCTTTTTCATCTATCAAATGGGGCAAATACTACCTTGTGGGGTTGTTTTGAGGGCTAAATCAGCTTTGGTAGAGTGTCTACTGTGTATTAGGCACTGGGAAATCCTGCTAGCCTCTGATTTATAAATGTTGGTTCCTTCCCTAACTTTCTGATGTGACATAAGTTAGTCATACCTGCCTGTGGGTATTTGGGAATATGTGTGGAATTCAGAGTGACTGTGTTGAGAAATTGCTATGCATGTTCATGACAGTATTTTAATTTGCATTTTTGTCTTATTCTTTTCACATGAGGTTTCTGAGGTCTTTATCATATGATGAAAATAATTATTCCCATTTTACAAGTAAAGAGATTACATTATATCCAGAGCGGCCCTCTGGAGTTCCTTAGGCACATAGAGGCTGGCCTCATGTTTCCTGCACCCAGGCCAACTTCCCTTCCCTTCCCTTAAATGCTCTTGTCTTTCTCCACAAGGTAGGTGAGTTCTTCCACTGGAAGCCTTGAATAGGAATTCCATGCCAAAGCGATGCCTTATCTTCTGAATGTTTTTGATACTCTTATTCTACAAAAGTGACAATATCAGAGTCCTGAAGACCTTGTTTATGCTTCAAGAGGGTAGGTAACCAGAGGCCCTTCTGGCCTAACGCCATTTTAGATAGTGATTTGTTAGAAGAAAATGCTGGTGCCTTTTTTTCTTTTTTTGGCAGAAACACAAAGGTCTTTCCTTCCCTGTAAGTAATGTATGCACCATGGCTGGCAGTTTCTAGGCTTCAGATTGGGACACCCAGTCTTGATAATTTGGTTTGAATTAAGGACACCTTGAAATGATATCATTTGGAGGACTGAATTTGGCTCTTTGTTAAGATGGTCACCAGGAGTCGATTGCATAGCGTGGAAAGGTTTGCTTAAATTTTAGCTCAATTCAAGTAACAGTTATTGAGTTCAATGTTGGAAAAATAGTTTGCTGTTTTATTAAATGTCTGAGAGATTTTAAAATTGTATTTGAAGGCAACTGTTTGAAATGCAATGAAAGCTGGGTTGGTTTACATATACCTTTTCTTCCAATAATTGCTTGTTTCTTTTGAATCCTTGTGTCACAGAGCTTTCGCCTTCTTCCCTAACGAGTCATAATAATGTTTGCGACTCGACTCTATTGGCTACTGCAGTGTTTTAGTTGGAAATGTAGGCATAGGAAAATATGGAAGGAATTTATATAGTGACTTTATGTATATTCGTTTATGTGTATTCCATAACTCCATGTACATTTATCTATATACACTTAACAGAATTATCTACTAGAAATCTTAAAACTTAAATTTCCTGGAATAAAAGAAATATAATTTATTTTGTATACCCACTTATACATCCACCAGAAAAGTGTGAAAGTTACAATTTGTTTGCATCCTTACCGCCACTTACTATTAGCAGATAGCTTGATTGTTTTCCTCATTTCATGAATACAAAATGGTATTTCACAGTTGTTTCAATCTGCATTTTCTGATCAGCAGTATGGCTGAGCATTTTTTCTTAGAATTATTGACCTGTTGAAACTTCTCCCTGCGAATTGCCTCATCATCAGTGTTGTCCAGTTTTCAATTTTTATGGTCTTTTTCTTTCTAGTTTCAAGGAAGTATTTATATATTTTGGATCTTACCTCCATCTGTTTGTTGTCTTTTAGCTTTATTTATGTTGTCTTAGGAAGAAGTAAAGCAACTTACCAATTCCCTCCTTTATAATTCGTACTGTTTGTTTCATTTTATTTTATGTTATGTTTTGTTTTTTAATTTTCTTGGCCACAACATGCAGCATGTGGGATCTTAGTTCCCCGACCAGGGATTGAACCTGCACCGCTTGCACTGGAAGTGCGGAGTCTTAACCACTGGACTGCCAGGGAAGTCCCTGTTTGTTTCTTTTTAAAGAAATGGCATAAAGTTATATCTGAGTCAAGTAGGATTTCTTAAATAAGACATTAAAATGCGTAGGTAATAAAGAAAAAGATTGATAAATTAGACTACATCAAAATTAAAAACATATTATAGTATATAGTTTAAATCATATAATATGTTCATTCATTCTTTCATTCATTCTAAATACTTATTGCCTATAATATGCCAGGAACTCTCCTGGGCTGAGGGTATAACTGTGTACAAGAATCCCGGCTCTCCTGCACTTACATTTTAGTGGAAGAAACAGATAATAAACTAAAAATCAAGAACACGTAATTTATCAGTGCTATCAGTACTGCAGTGGAGAAATATCAGTGACTTCCATGGAGAAAAATCAGGGAAAAGGAATAGGGAGTGTTACAATTATAAGTAGAATTATTAGGGAGGCCTCAGTCAGGAGGTGGCATTTGAGCAAAGACCTGAAGAAATTGAGATGGTAGCGTGTGGTTATAATGGAAAAGAATGAACCAAGCCGAGGACAGAGCGTGTGGAAAGGCTCTGAGGTGGGAGTGCGCCTGCCTTGTTCAGGGAACAAGATCATGTGGGTGGAATGGAGTAAGTTGGGGGAAGAGTAGCGGGAGATGAAGTAGCCTGATACCCTCATGCCTGATACCTTGTAGGTCATTGCAGAAGCTTTGGCTTTTACCTCAGAGGGGTGGAAAGTCATTGGAGGGTTCTGACAGAGGGGGATAGAACCTGACTTATCAGGGTCACTCTGACATCTGTGTGGAGAGTAACGGTGAGGGGTCAGGGAGACCAGGTGAGAGGCTCTTGTTCATCCCTTGGAGGTGTGATGGTGTTAGCTATGGAGTAGTGAGAAATGGTCAGATTTGAAATATGTCTTTGAATCTTTCATATTTTTCAGAGGTAGAACCAACAGGATTTGATGATGCATTGGATGTGGGAGGTGAGAGAGAGGAGTCAGGGGTGACACCAGAGTTTTTTCGTCTGAGCCATTGGAAGGGTGGAGTTGCTATTTATTGGGATGAGGAAGGTTGTAGAAGGAGCACGTTTGGAGGGGAAGACCAGAGGCTCAGTTTTGGACGAAGTAAGTTGAGATGTGTATTAGACGTTCAAGTAGAGATGTAGAAGAGGCAGAGGGCTACCTGAGGCTTGCGTTCAGGGGAGAGATCTGGGTGGAAATACACATTTGGGAAGCATCAGTACATAATTGGTATTTAAAGCTATGAGGCTGGATGAAGTAACCCAAAGAGTGAGTATAAATTACAAAAGCAAGAGGTTCAAGGACTGAGCCCTCGAGCACTTTAATGTTTAAAGGCTTGGAATATGAGGGGGACTCAACTGAGAAAGCCTCTGGTGAGCCAGTGAGGATGAAGTTCTGAAGAAGACAGTGTTTCAGGAAAGGAGGAAACGACCCGCGTCTCCAATGCTGCTGAGAGGTCAAGGATGATGAGGACTGTGAACTGACCATCGGATTTAGTGGTATGAAGATCATCGGTGACACGGACAGGAGCAACTCAGTGGAATGTTGGTGGCGACAAATTGATTAGAATAGGTTTAAGGGATAAAAGGAGTTGAATTGAAGACAGCAAACAGAGACAACTTTTTGAGGTTACTGTCATGTGCAACAGAGAAATGGAACCAAAGCTATAAAGGAAAACCAGAGTCAAGAAAGTTATTTTTTTTAAGATGGGAAATATAGTATGTTTCTGTGCTCCCATATGTGCCAGTGGATGTCCAAGTAGAGTGGGAAAATTAATGATATAGGAGAAGGGGAAGAATTGCTGGATGTTTCCCCTTGAGTGGATGAGAGTGAATGGGGTCTAGTGCACAAAGTGGAGGGGTTGGTCTTAGGGAAATGGACATGTCATCCATAGTAATAGGAGGGAAGAGAGAATACCATAAATGGGCCCAGCTACAGGCAGGTAAGTAGATGCAGTGCTGAGAGCTTGTGGAAGTTCTCTTCTGATTGCCTCTATTCCACCAGATGAGAGTGAGGGTGCGGGGAGGCCCTGTTGGATGTTGGAGGAAAGGGGAAAGGTATGGAATGGTTGTCCATGACAGTGGAAGAATGGATGGTATGGTACTATATTAGGATTGTCTGACTGCACTAAGGGCTCTGCTGCCTTGAGGTTCATGACCATGAATTGAAAATTTGACCCGTCATTCTAGTTGACTGTATTTTTCTAGCCATGTTCAAAAACACTGGCACAGTTGTGGAAGAGGTAAGGATTGGGTTTTGCTGGGTTTGGTGTTTTGACGTGTGACTAGGATGAAATGAGAAGAAGAGCTAGCGAGGTAAAGGTGTGTGCAGGGAGGTGATGGTTATGATAGACCACGGATTGAAACTGGCTTAGATGAAATCTGAGGACAAGAAAACAGTGAATGATGGTGAAAAAGGTATGGGATCAACGACTTGCGAGTACAGAGGGGTCAAGCAATCTTTAGAGATGTTTGGAGTGAAAAAAGGAAGTGATAGAGAATTGGATGGAGGGGTTGCTGTTACTGATCATTTTAGAGAAGTAGCATTTTCATTTTTGATCTGATTTTTAGTTGGCAATTATTTAAAACAATTATCTCGTTGACCTACTCTCCCCTCAGTAGTTAACATTCTATAAACCAAAGCTTAAATTTCTCCAAAAGAACCCTAAAATGAAAAAAAATTCAAAAAAAAGAACTAAAATGAAAACATTTATATGTATGTTTAGTTTTCAAAAAAAAAGTTTTTAAAGCCCTAAGTGCTTTGCTGGTTTTTACTGCTTCTTTAAAATACTTTCAAAACGCCCTTTGGCAAATCCAATGAATTTAGACTTTCTGGTTTGAAGTTCTGGTGCTTTAAGCTAGCTTTGCACATTTACTTGACAAATGTTTTACTGCAGCATACGTAGAGTAAAGTTTCTTTGAAATTGTAGTAAAATTTTCTGGCATTTAAAGCATAATGTGAAAAACAGTAAGGACTTAAGGTTTTCTGGTAGAGCAGTGTGATAGATTTTGCTATGGACAGGTTGCAAAATCTCCTTGATTTTTCATATTTTCATATATGAAACTTTGAAAAACTTTTGAAGTTTTTCATTTTCACATATGATGACATAACTTCAATGTTAACTCTTTATGTATGCATATACTTATACTGCTTTGGTAACAATGTAAGTAAATATTATTATGGTTTTGGGAAATTCTACAAAGTGTGATCAACTTTAAAAAGAACATTAATTACTGAGGCTTATTCTGACCCACCCTTTAAGAATAATTTTAGTTGTCACAGATTTAGAGCACTGTTGCTTCATTTTTAATAAAACTGATATAGTTAACACTTCTTCCACTTAATAATAATGAGAACTTAAGGTGTCAGCAGGGTAATTCCCAGGGGTCAACAGCTTGTTTCCCAAGAGACCTCCACATTTAAACTTGATGCTGCCACCATTAGCTATTCTTTATCAAGGTAAACAGCATGAACTCTCTGCTGAATTTCTGCCCTGTTAATTACATGAGAAACAGTGATCATATAGATTTGGTGACCATTCATTGAGGAACAGGTAGCTGTTTAGTTTCACTTGAAGGTTTAGGTAACCGTGGGCCTCTATCTGAATCATCAAAGTCTCTTTTGAGAATCTGGACCTTCATCTTTCACGAGAAGACTTTGGGTCTGCTGGATTTGTCTGCTAGTGACTACCTTATTCAAGTACCATTTCTAGGACCAGGATCTGACATTAGTATTTGATGTTCTCTGTTTCCTCTGGCTCCTTTTTTTGTTCCAAATGAAGTTGGATCTTCTAAGTATCTGCTCTTTGGGGACATGCTTTGATGATGTACTCACCTGTCTTTGGTGTAAGGTATGTCTTGGCTAAAACCACAGTTTCCCCAAGTGAAAAATAGACATGTCTGTGGCTTAAGGAACAGTGTCCTTCAGCTGCCCACACTGGCCATTTAAGGTTTTGGCATATTGACTGTTCCAAAATGGCCAGTTTCCATGACTCCCAGTGTCCTTTGATGGTTTTGCCCTAATGAGAGCTGGCTCTCTTTCCTATGATTACAGGCTCAAGAAAGGAGGCTCTGTGTGGGTTAGCAGACATTGAGACTTCTGCATGCCAAGCCAACAGAGTTCAGTTTGTCACTCACTGGGCTAAATTAAGTGAGCAGCACGCTGGAAGTGGGACAAACTGGCCAACTACACATCATATAATGCCGTATGTGTTGCTGTGGACTAACTCCGAAATGGCCATGTCTCTCCATTAGCAGAGTCTAGTGAAATGATATGCTGGAGAAATGACATATATATATATATACACACACATATATATGTATAATGACATATATGACACATATATATGTGTGTGTATATATATATGTCATTTTTGGCACCAGACGTTAGTTCTTGGAAACCAGTCGTGTGGTGGTTTTCCAACCAAATTATTTCTAGAAAATGAATGAGTTTTTCTTAAAAGAAAAGACATAGTGGGACTTCCCTGGTGGTCCAGCAGGCAAGACTCCATGCTCTCAATGCAGGGGGCCCAGGTTCAATCCCTGGTTGGGGAACTACCACATGCATGCCGCAACTAAGATAAATGTGTGACATTTTAGTGACAAGAAGTAAACAGTTATAGAATTAGAGTAGCTAACAAATTTAAATTAGTGGTAAGTTAGTAAGTTTTTGCTACTTCTTCCCACAAACCTATCAGTAGGAAGATTTAGGGCTTTCCTATTGTTATGGGTTGAATTATGTCCCCCACCAAAATTCATATGGTGAAGTCCTAATCCCTAGTATCTCAGAATGTGACTATTTGGAGATAAAGTCTTTACCGAGGTAATTAAGTTAAAATGAGGGTGGGCCCTAATCCAGTATGATTGGTTTCCTTATAAGAAGAGCAAAGTTGGACACAGATACACACTGAGGGAAGACCATGTGAAGACATGGGGAAAAGGCAGCCATCTACAAGCCAAGGGGAGAGGGCTTCAGAAGCAACCAACCCTGCCTTGATCATGGACTTCCAGCCTCCAAAACTGTGAGAAAATAAATTTCCTTTATTTAAGCCACCCAGTCTGTGGTACTCTGTTATAGCAGCCTTAGCACACTAATACACATATCAGGTGTGAGCAAGAGAATAAAAACATATGATTTTATAGATAAAAAGGTAAATGCAAGTTTTAAAACCTTAATTTAGATTACAAATTATCTGAGTGGGGAAAATCAGGGCTTAGCCTCTCTGTTGCCAGTGCCAGAGCCCCAGCTAAGATGGGGATTGTGGAGGTGGAGTATAGTAGAAAACCATGAGATTTTAGGTCTGGAAAGGAAGGACCTTAGGTATCCTCTGTTGCAACCTCCTGATTTACAGACGAGGGAACTACCACCTGGAGTGCTTAGAGGATTGATTCAGGGGAGCACTGTTTCATATGGGCACCTCCATGCCCAGGTCTCTCACTTTCTGGCTCAAAGCCGAGCCCAACTCCTTTTCTTCTCAAGGCTGTATCTGTATATATGTAATCAAGTTCTACTGTTTTGACACATTTGATTTAGAAAAGCAACCTGTTTTTCTTCCTCCCTTCCTCCCATCCTTTCTGTTGTTGTTGTTAAGAATACTTTCTATATACAAAAAGGCATAAAGGTAACATAATAATTACCTTGTGTATCCACCACCCCCTTGAAGCACTTAAAATATTACAAACTGAGTAAGAGCCCTCCCCTGGTCATATTTCCCTCCTTTCCCCTAGAGGTGACTAGTTTTACCATGTATCTTTGTAGTTTTACCAAAAGTGACTATATTACTAAACAATATATAGCATCATTGTGTATGTCTTAAACATTATGTAAAGATATCATGTTAAATGTATACTTCTCGATTTGTTTGTTTTTTTTAAATTTATTTATTTATTTATTTATGGCTGTGTTGGGTCTTCGTTTCTGTGCGAGGGCTTTCTCTAGTTGTGGCAAGCGGGGGCCGCTCCTCATCGTGGTGCGCGGGCCTCTCACTATCGCGGCCTCTCTTGTTGCGGAGCACAGGCTCCAGACGCGCAGGCTCAGTAGTTGTGGCTCACGGGCCCAGCCGCTCCACGGCATGTGGGATCTTCCCAGACCAGGGCTCGAACCCGTGTCCCCTGCATTGGCAGGCAGATTCTCAACCACTGCGCCACCAGGGAAGCCCCTCGATTTGTTTTTATTCCACTCAGTTTCGTCTATGAGATTTATCCTTGTTGCTGTATACATTGCTCCATCTCATTCATTTCCACTGCTGTGGAGTTTTCCCTTTTATGATATACTACATTTCTCTGTTCTCTTGCTAATATTTAGGCTGTTTCTACTTTGTTCAGGAATGATGCTGCTATAACTATTTTTGTATATATTTCCTTGTGCATAAACTTTCCATGTGTGAAAGTTTATTTAGGAAAGGTATCTGTGGGTGGAACTGCTAAGTCATGGGTTGTGTACATTTTCAGTCTTTTCAAGATACCGCCCAATCGTTCTGCGAAGTGGTTGTACCTATTTATACTCCTGTTTAATAGCGTAGGTTCCTGTTGTTCCACATCCTTGCTGGCAGCGATTTTTGTGCCAATCGAATGCATTTTAATTTCTCTAATTATGTACGAATATTATCATCTCTTCCATGTTTATTGGCCACTTGAGTTTTTAAAAGTATATCTTTTTTTTTTCCTTTTTGCAATCAGAGTCCCAGGGCCAGAATGGACTAAGTGGTCCACTGCCCACCTCCTCATTAAAAAAAGGCAGAAACAAAGGGATACACTAGAGAAAAGTAGTGACTAGTTCTTTGCCCCCAAACAGACAAAAACTCCCAGTCGACTGTTCTTTCTGTTATGCCAAATAGCCACATCATGTGTTTGGATGAATGACCTTTTTGGTGTTGTCGCAAATAGGGTCCAGGGCTAAACTGACCGATCAGGAGAGTTTAATTGGTGACTGTGGGCGGATTACATACGGGATTTTGTTGTATCTGAATTTTCTGCAAACCTGAGTCATCACCTCCTTGTCGAAAACCCTTCTGGTTTCCCACTGCTTGCTGGAAAGTCAGAGCCGCTTACTTAGCTCAGTCTGCTGGATGGGGCCCCTACTGCCTCTTCCAGCTCTCCTGTATCCCTCACTGTCTTTCTTCTGGCCATAAGGCTTGCTTTTGGCTTCATACTTGCCCAGCCAGCCCCCTTCCTCAGCAGGGCCCTTGGTTCTTTCTCTCTGCTTGTAGCTCTCAGCTCCAGCCGTCACTTCTTCAGGGAAGCCTTCCTGAGCTTTCCTACTAGACCACATCCCTCCTTTATGCTCTCAAGGCCTTGTACCTTTCACAGCACTCACCACAGCTGCAGATTTACATTTACGTGTATGATTGTTTATGAAGGTCTCTTTCCCCATCTGTCCTTGAGTCTCATGAAGTCAGGGCCTGCATCTGTTTCTGGTCACTCACCATTCTATCCCTAGCTGTTAGCGGTGTGCCTGACAGATGGTTGGAGCTCAATAACTATTTGTGGAATAAGTGAATGAATAAATGTTCAGAGTCTTTAAGAAGTTCATCTTACCTAACTCTCTGGAGGCAAAACTGTATCTAATTGGACTCCCCCATTTCCTTCTCAGCCTAACCCTACGCCGAATTCTTCAGGAAGAGAACAAAACCAGATGGACTGTATTAAAGATTTACCCTCATGGCTTAAAGGATATGGCAAGAGGATAGGCAGAAGAGGAGAAAAAGGAAAAAAACCAAATTGGTCCTTGGGAGAAGGAGCGCTAGATCAGTAGGTACCTAATCAGGCAGCCCCTAGGGTGGGCCATTTGAGCTCCCTTTGAGGGTTTCCAGTACAGCTGGTTGGCTGGCTAAACTCCAAACCCAAGAGGGTCTGCACCGTGGTAGGATGGGTCACTTCTACTCTAGAAGCCCGTATTATTAACTTAGAGGGGGAAACCTCTGAGTAGATCTTAGCTGGGCCTTTCCTTCCAAGATTCTGGTTTGAAGAACTCAAAATGAGTGTACGGTGTAAGAATAAGAAGCCGTTTTGTGTTTCCCGCCTCCCAAATGATTATTTTTACTTGCCCAAGATGAAAGTGCCTTCTATATATGACTAATCATTTCATTACATTAATTCTTAAAGAATAATGGAACTCCTGGCAAAGTCCAAGTGGTGAGATTCTACATCCAAGTAGAAAGCTTACTTTTATTATTAGATTTTCTATTCTTTGTCTTTTGTAAACTCAGCATTGCCTAAGATAGAAGAAGAGAGGAGACATCTCTACCTTTTTGTAGGCATGTCCATAATTCTATTAAAAACATTAAATAGCTATAATTCTTCTCTGTTATTCCTAACTCATTATCAAAAGAAATAAATTCTCTTAGCATTGTTCACTTAGCAGTTGGTAGCAAACACATGTTTTTAAGATGGATGATAACGAATTGTCTTATTTTCTATTTAGCTCTGGTATCTATTTCTTAGGCAAGGAGTTAAGAACTTTTGCAAGTCTTCACTTTGCTCACAGCCTTGGGAACTCAGGGTTCTCAGTGGAACACATTCTTTGAGCTCTGTGTTTTCATTAAAAGCAAAGAGCAACTAAGATGTTGCAAGAATGCAGAATAAGAACATCAAAGCTAATTAAATAAAACTACCTGCCCCCAAGTCATGTCTTTTGCTACAGAATAGAAGATATTTGCCTGTAGTATATCACTGATCTTTCAAAGGACTCTTTAAGGTAGTTATTATGAACATCCAGTTATTTTGATTTTTGACAAAGTAAAAATAACTGGAGCAGTGAGCTTGAGTTGTTTCATGTGTTAGGAGCAAAGTGCACACTTAAATCTGTTCTCATTTCTAATAAAATAATAGGACCTACTAATCTGTCATTAAAGGACCTACCTGATATGGTTGTGTGTCAAATGGGTAATAGAAATGAGTTTATAGATTTAGAGCTTGCCTCCCACATAATAAGCTCTATATTAAGTGTTGGTTATTAATTATTTATAGTTATTACTATTATCTGATGCCTTTCACGATAGCAAACCTAGGTTGTCTTTTTTCAGTGATGAGACAGCATCCTTTCCAACCGTTAATGCCTTTGTTTTCTGTCAAAATTTATTGAGTCTGAACATTAGCTAGAATACGATTCTAAATGCGGAATATCTGTGATGTTTGTTGGACATATATTACATCTAATCCTACTCTCTGCTTTCCACTCCTGAAATTCTGCAAATCCATCCCTGGAAAATCTAATTCTTTCTTCCTGAGCTTTGGGCTAGTGCCTCCAAGTAAGCCTTCTTGTGACATATGACTTCCTTCAGAATCTTTTTTCCATCCCCAAGCTCTTGTCCTCATTAAAACCTGCTTTCTGGAAAGTTTCTGGGTGTATGTGGAAGTTATTATGTTCGATCTTGGTCTCTCTTCAAGGACTTTCAGGCCAGGCTGAAATGGTACGTAGGGGGTTTTTCTCAGCAGCATCCTTTCCGATCTCCCAGTTGGGGGCCTGGATGCAGGGTCAGGCTGTCCTTGCAAGTCTGGGCTTCTTGTCTTTTTAAAGCTCTTTATAATATCGTTTGTCCCCAGGCCACACATCTTTAAGCCAAACCCTTTCTGTCCTTTAGACTTCTGCAGGAGTCGGGAAAGGCCCATGGGATCCTCAGAATTATAAACTGTAAACAGCCAAAAGCACAGTGAGAGGAGACATGAAGTTCATGTCCCAAGAGTGGATCCTACTCTACAGAATTATAAAAACGAAACCCTGAAGACGGCTTGTGTTTAAAAACACTCGTCCTTATCGAAGGAGATCTGTACTTGTCTTGACTTTCTGACACTGTCAATCTGAATAGTATATTTGGAAAGTTCCTAGGCTGGCAAGATTGATTTATTCCAGTCTGCAAACCTTTTCAGTGTTAGCTGTGTGGAAGTTTTCTCATCAGCCATAAGAAAGCTGTTTTATAGTCAGAGCAGGTCACATAGTTCCCTAAAGCAAATAGCAGGCTGGCTTATCTGAGTGCAGTAAGGGAAATCATTATTCTTTTTTCCTCTTTTTTCTTGGTTCCTCTGTAATAGCTTGGTCTTTAATAATCAGATCTCATTTGGGTTGTACAAGAACCTGAGAATATTTAATGAACACCAGTGAACTGTGATGGTTGTCCTTGTGGAAAAGCACAAATAATATATCTACTAGAAAAGCACAAGGCATATGTAAGGCCGAGCTCTGTTTCCGTACTAAGGCTATGCAACTTAAGATAATAGCGCCATGGGTGGCACCAGAGATAATTGGTGGAACTTGCCAACCATGTACGTGAACTTCTAATGGAGGCTGTGGACATAATATTTGAAGAGCATTAGTGACTGAATGGCCTGGGATCATATCCTGGACTGGCCACTTACTGTATGACCTTGGCCAGGTTATTATCCTCTTATTGCCTCCATTTTTCCCTCTGTATAATGAGGGCAGTGATAGTACCCACCTTAAAGGGCTGTTGCTGTGTTCATAATGCACTTTGAACAGTGGCACATATGTACTTAGTAAATTTTAGCTAGTATTATTATTCCTTTCTTCTCTCTTCTTGTTTCTAACCTGACACTTTTTTTCAATCTCTTCTTTCCCTCTTTTCAGTTTTCCAACTTGTCATGTCTTTAGTTTTTGACCTCCCCAGGGACCACCAGCCCTTGGCAGTCCCTTTGGTCTATTCAGGGATACCTCTTGTAGTGGAAAGAGATGTACTTTATGGAGTTTCCAAATTAGAGCTTCGTCTTCAGATCATGGAACCCAGGCATTCATTCTACCTTAGAGAAGGTGAACACAACTGGTGTCCTAGCTGAGATGGGCATTTACTGCTGGGAGGCAAGACAAAAATGGGTTGATTGAGCTGGAGAAGACATTATGGGTGATGGAGCTGACACACGGTATGTGAATCCTTTTCTCCTTCGGGAGGTACCTACATTTTTGTCCAAGTTAGGATTCAAACATTAGACCATTGCTAGCTACTTGCCAAAGTTTTAGTCTTATTTAACAAAAGGGACCATAACATAAACATAAACACTATGTTTGTAGATCCCCAGACTATGTTAGATCTAAGGATGCTGGGAGTCCTCTTTCCCTGGACAACTACTTATTTTTGAAGTTTTCAGAAGGAAAAGAGCCCTTTTCTGTGTGTTTTTGATGGAGTACAGGAAAAACAGTAACAAGTTAACCCAGAGCACTTACTTTTGGTTAAAATGGGCTAGTTAGTTGCTTGCCTGCCTGCTGCCTTTCCCCAATTACAAAGGGTAAATTATTGTATTTACAGTTGAGAAACATGGTGGGCACCACCTTAACTAAGTGATCAAGATTAACACCACCAAAAATACAATGTATTTTTGTGTCAGGCAGGTATCCCTGATACAATGCCCTTTGAAGGATGCAACATCACTTCTCTGGTATTTTTACCAAAAATGTATAACCTCAATCCAATCATGAGAAAATATCAGACAAACTCAAATTGAGAGATTATACAAAATACTATTAACTGCCTAGTACTCATCCCAGGTGTCAAGGTTATGAAAGATAAGGAAAGACTAAGGACCTGTCACAGATTAGAGGAGATTAAGGAGCTGTAACAACTAAATACAATGTGGGATCCTGGATTGGATCCTGGAACAGAAAAGGGTCATTAGGGGAAAGACTGGTGAAATTTGAATAAGGTTAGAAGTTTAGTTAATTGTGTTATTCCAATGTTAATTTTCTGGTTTTGCTAGTTTTACTGTGAGTGTGTACATTGTTGACATTAGGGAAAGCTGAGTGCAAGGTATGTATGCACTCTGTAAAATTTTTCAACTTTTATTTAAAATTATTTCAAAATTAAATATGAAAAAGATGAAATTAAAATACCACAGGTAAATTAAAAAATATAATAAAAAGATTTGGAAGATAAAGTTGAAGAAAACTCCCAGAAAGTAGAGAAAAAAGACAAAAGAGATAGAAAATAGAAGAAAATCAGAGTATCAGTACTGGAGGTCCAACATCCCAATCACAGGGGAATCCACAAAGAGGGAGAAATGGAAGGGAGAACATCATCACAGAAATATTTCAGGACAATTTCCTGGAGGACATGAGTTTCCATACTGAGAAGGCCCATTAAGCACTCAGCATAATAGTTGCCAGTGACCTACTCTGCATACTGGTATGACATTGCAAAATATTGGGGATAAAGAGAAGGTCTTAAAAGCTTTCAGAGAAAAGAGAGAACACATGCTACATACCCAAAGGTAAGAATCAAAATGGCATCAGACTTCTCAACAGCACTGCTGAAACACATGGACATAATAAGGCAGTGGAAAGAATACAGTAAGAATATGAAACAAATACCTTCAAAATTCAGTGAAGTATTTTCACCCTAGGATGCTGTCTTTTGGTAAACAATAAATGAGGGTGGAATAAATAGATTTTCAGATATTCAGGGTCTCAAAAATTTTACTTCCCAGGAAGTTACTAGAAGATAGGCTTTGTAGAAGTAAGGGTGTCAAAAAAGATAGAAAAACATGAAAAGCAAGAAATAATAGATTCAACATAAAAGTGAGGCAAAGGGAATCTTCAGGATGACAATGAAGGAAAATCTCAAGACGACAGCTTTGTGGGAGGCCTTGAGTGCAAAGTAGTCCAAATTTGAGCAGGTCAGAAATATTCAGGGGCCATGTCTCCAAGAAGACGAAATTGATGTAAATCTTGATTTAACCCATTAAGAGAAGATTTAAACAATTTGTGGAGCATTTTCAAAAATAATTGGTATTAAATACATAAAGGAAACTAAAAGATAAGACAGTCATTGAGGGTGGGGTTAGGAATAGGAGGTTTTCAAGAAAAGAAGAATAATCATTAGTGTACCATTTGACTCAGCTGTAAATAGTGTTTACGTGGTAATAATGTAGACATTGAATATAGAACCATTCAAAATGGTGGTATAACTATATTGGGAGGATAGGAAGTAGGGGGTGTGTGGATGTGGATTGGGAGGAGGGTTGGTTTCCATAACGGGAAAGCAAAAGATAATAAACTTTCATAGCTAAAAAACCAAGAGTAGAAACATTGCATTTGAAGATATGGAGATCAATGCTAAAAGAAACAACTAAAAAATTTGAATGTGGTTGCCTCTGGGAAGTGGGAAAAATGGAATGGGAAGACACTGCTTGTGTAATAGGCCATGCAGAATGATTTGATTCTGTAAACTACCTGTGTGTGTAACTTTGGAGTCAAGGAAGCGTAAATATAAAAAAGGAAAACAAGTGAATAGAAGTGGAAACTAACCCTCCAGGTGTAAGTTATTCAAAAAGTTTAAAATATTTAATTTTCCCTAAGAAGTGAATTTTTATAGTTCTGAATGGCAACCTTAAGAGTGATAAAAAGCAGCTGAAGGATTTATAGTTAGAGAAGGCACTGACTTTGTGTACATGACAATTTGCCAATTGTCCTGCTTACCTAAACCTTCTTGAAAACCTTCTGTTTTCTTTCAGAAAAAAAGACCATTATGGGCTAACATTGCATCTAAACCATATTGCTTGAAATCTATGTTTAACACAGTCCTTACTCTCCCTCACCCCCATTCCTTCTGGCTGGCTGGGGATCAGGCATGGTGTTTATCTGTATTGTCACTGGCTTTTTAGATTAGTTTCAGTCTCAGTAATTAGGCTCAATTAATTTTTGGTTTGAAAATAACGGCCACTGTGCATAAGGGTGTTGGATCTAATACCAAAAAAAAAAAAAAGAAAAGAAAAAAATAGATAGACTTAAGTGGATCTATCTGTCTGTCTGTTCAGAGTCTTGTTGTAATGTTGAAACTACTGTATTGAGGTCACTGTGATCTTAATGTGGACTTTGCTCTAATAGATTGATTCGATTAGCTAAGTTGCTGTATTAATAAAAATCCTTGTTTCTAGTATGCATTGTTTTAAATTTTTATTTTTATCCTTTTAATTTGACAACATTTACTGTCTTACTGTTCTGGTTAGTCAGCTGTCTGTTGTTCTAGTATGTGATGATTAATAAAAATATCAGTTATCTTTGATTGTTGATCTTTTCAAAGTGCTAAAATAGAAGTCATTTGACACCCACAATGGCACCAGTTTAACTGACAGATGCAAAATATGTGTGATGTGAGATGATAGGCACTAAGTCTTTTTCCTAGTTTGCAAAAAGCTATTTGGAGATTTAATTGAAAAAATGAAGTTCTTTTCCATGGGACGTTTTTAGCGATCGTAGAAGGGTTTCACTGGAGGCCACGGGAAGATATTTCTCCACATTATTCCATTTACAAATAATCCTGTTCAGTGCATTTTTAGAGGAGAAATGAAGTTGCTGAGACAGTTGAACAAAGTTTGTTAGTTTTTATTGCCTGTGACACTTTGAAAGGCATGTGAATCCCTTCTGCCTCATCTTGGTTCCCTCCCAGTGCCCTGGTGGCACCTATCGCAGCATTTATCTCATGATATTGTACAGACCCGTTATCTCTTTGCTTCTTGCATCAGACTATAAGCCTCTTAGGGTTCTAGTCTTTGTGGTATCTTCAGTGACTAGCACTGTGCCTGGGGATGAAATTAAACTAATACATGATTAAAGTTTTTACAAAAAAGAATTCTTTTCTGTGAACTGGTCACTGTAAGCATTTTCTATACTGGAGGTCTCCAAAGCCTTTCTTGTATAAATAAAAGCATTGGAGGCCCTCCATAATAAATTTCAGAAAAGATACCCTTCCCTTTTAAAAAATTTACCTCCCATGGAGGATCATTGAATCCAAAAAAGGTTTATTGAGTGTAGGATCTTTTGGAATATGTTCAACTGTAAATAATGAAAAACCTAACAGTGGCTTAAGCAAGTAAGGATGTTGTTTATCTGCCATAATAAAATGTCTGGGGTGGACGGCCCATGGCTGATCTGGTGGCTCTGTGATGATACCGTGGACTTGGGTTCCTTCTCTTCTTCCACTCCTCCTTGTAGGTCTTGTTCTCATGCTTGTCAGGTGCCCATCACACCTCCACGTGTTGTCTCCACATTTCAGACAAGAAGAAGGGGGAGGAGGTCAAAGGGCTGAGGGGCATGGCAGGAGAATCTGGCCCCTTTAGAAAACATTCCTAAAGGCACTCCAGTGACTCTGCTTACGCTTCATTTGCCAGAAATGGGTTATGACTGTGCATAGCTGCAAGGGAGCCTGGGAAGATAAGTATTTAGCTTTTCAGCATCTGTAGGAAGGTTAGGAATAAGTAAATCATGAATGACTTTTGGGTAGTCCAAGTATAAAATGAGTTTTAATAAATCAACTATACTCCAGTAAAAACTAATTAAGAAAAAAGGGTGGGAGCCCAAGAACGAAGATGACATAATTTTGTTTAAAAAATGAATTTCAGAAAATAGATATTCCTTTAAATTTTTTTTCTTTTTTAATAACTCTCATAGAGCACTAATTTTCAAATTGTAGGGTGAGATTCATTAGAGATTCATAAACATAAATCTAGTCAGTTGCTACCATGATTAAAAGAAATGAAACAGACTAAAATAGAAAAGAATAGAGAATATCAGAATGTATCTTAACTTGATTAGGGCAAGTATTTGTGAAATACTTGTTTCATTTATTTATTTCTTTATTTTGGTTTTTCTTTTTTTTTTTAAAGGGTTTTTTGGGGGGAGGGGTTTATTTATTTATTTATTTATTTATTTATTTATGGCTGTGTTGGGTCTTCGTTTCTGTGCGAGGGCTTTCTCTAGTTGCGGCAAGTGGGGGCCACTCTTCATCGCGGTGCACGGGCCTCTCATTATCGCGGCCTCTCTTGTTGCAGAGCACAGGCTCCAGACGCGCAGGCTGAGTAATTGTGGCTCACGGGCCTAGTTGCTCCACGGCATGTGGGATCTTCCCAGACAAGGGCTCGAACCCACGTCCCCTGCATTGGCAGGCAGATTCTCAACGACTGCGCCACCAGGGAAGCCCCCTTTTTACATCTTTATTGGAGTATAATTGCTTTACAATGTTGTGTTAGTTTCTGCTGTATAACAAAGTGAATCAGCTATACGTGTACATATATCCCCATATATCCTCCCTCTTGCATCTCCCTCCCACCCTCCCTATCCCACCCCTCTAGGTGGTCACAGAGCATTGAGCTGATCTCCCTGTGCTATGCGGCTGCTTCGCACTAGCTATCTATTGTTTCATTTATATATTTATATTTATATGTAGTACATGTGTACTGGGTCAAAATGTAAAATATTTCTTACCTGTGCATTCTAGTAAAAAAACAGAGAGCCATTTTTCTGGAGAATCATTGATCCTACAAGTATTTATTTATTATTACAAGCAATGTGATGAACTTAAAATAGAGGAGATAAAACATGTGCATAAATATTTGTAATCTAGGAAGAAAGCTGTATGTGCTATAAAAGATACTGATAAAAAGTGCTGTGTGAGGTCAGTGGAGTTCGATTGATAGTAATTCTAACGGGGAGGGGATGGGGTGAGCAGAGGGCCAGAAAGGTCTTTGAAGGGCGTGTGGCTTTTGAACTGAGACTTGATGGATCAGAGGGTCCTCCTTTTTGCCTGCTCCCACAATGCACTGGGCATTGTTCACACCTGTGTCAGAGCTGATTGGGCCCATTTCAGAACCAAATATTTTAGAATTGTAAGAATTTTAAGAATACCTTTATTTCACTGCTTCACTCTGGACCTATTCATTTTGGCTTTTAAAAAAAATGACTGCATTTTCTAAATCCCAGAATATCAGGATGACTTTTGGACAAATCATCTTTACTTCCAGGTCTCAGATAGTAATTGCTGTTCTTATCTTACTGGCAAAAAATAGGATCATATATGTGCTCATTTATTTTTCCAGTGAGATAATGGTAAAGCTATTACAGAAATATAAGATTGGTGTTGCTAGTAAGATAAAACAAAGTTTGTTTTAAAATCAGAGTGCACCTAGACTTGGAGTTTTAGTGTTGGAGGATCCTTCAGAGATAGGTGGTCCAACCTCACCTAACTTATACTGAGGAAATGGAGATTCAAAGAAGTTAAAGTAATGAAGCATAAATCAGGAACCCCCCCCGGGTCATTGACTTCCCAGTCTGTTGCTATGTTTTACTATCTCCAGTTAGTAATTTTAAGAGGGAAGAGAAAGTGAGAACCTGGGAGAATGCTATTTTAAGATCTTCTATTCTGTGATTCACTTTGATATAAAGCAGAAGCTAACACACCATTGTAAAGCAATTATACTCCAATAAAGATGTTAAAAAAAAAAGACCTATTCTTGCTAGAAACAAAGTGATTTCACACTTTGCAAATTACGTGACACTAATGTAGTCAGAACTACCAAAGTTCATTGTTTTCGTCCCCACTGTTCTGTTCTCTGATCAGCATTCTCTGTTTCGCCGACTGGGTTCTGCAGTCATTAGAATTCCGAGGTTACTGCTGGGGATACAGTGACCCATTTTCAGAATCAAAAACATCAGCTAATCTGTCTCCTTGCCAGTCAGTGTTAGGTGTTGGCCGCTCCTTGTTTTCCTCTGCCTGCACTCTTGAATAATTGCTTTAACCAACAAGCTTAGTCATGTTCTCTGTCTGGTGTGGAAGGTGATAAGTTGTACCAGTTCTATCTTATCAGAGATTATAATAAATTTTCTTTCTCATGTGGGTCTATAGATCTTATCCAGCTGCCTAAAGGATGTGACTCCCGTTCCTTGACTCAGGAAGCCTGACACTGAAGTTCTGGTTTCATAATAGCATAGGGGAAAAGGAACTTTTGTAAGAAGAAAATAAATGGAACCAATTTTATCTAGAGCCTAGACGTGGCAGGATAGACCCTGTAGACAACCAGTGTGGGTATCATTGTCTTCATATCTATGGGGTAGACGTTCTTGTCTTCTTTTTACAAGGTCAGAGTAAGTAATGGAGCTGTAATTCAATCTCAGGTCCTTCTAATTCCACTCTGTGCTGCACGTTGGTGATATAGGACATAGAAAGAGATTGCTTAATAGTAGGTTTCTTAAAAGGCTGGGATATTCATAGACTCTGCTGCAGTAATTTCTGTTCTCATCACCAAGTTTGTCAAATCTCTGCCCTATCTTTTTTTAGTCTCCTTATTGTACGTAAACTTAAGCAATTAAAAAATATGTGCCATAACACATCTTTTTGGCTTTTTCCAAGTGACTGGATTTTTTATTTTTAAAATTGCTTTTTCATAAAAACAGCAATACTTTTTGAATATTGAAACAACTAAAACAAAGCCTGTCCTCTGTATCATTTGATTCTATTCAACTGACAGATTTTCATCATTAATGACAGTGGACATATGTAATACCATTATTAAAAGATCCATCGGGCTTCCCTGGTGGCGTAGTGGTTGAGAATCTGCCTGCCAATGCAGGGGAAGCGGGTTCGAGCCCTGGTCTGGGAAGATCCCACATGCCGCGGAGCAACTCGGCCCGTGAGCCACAGTTGCTGAGCCTGCACGTCTGGAGCCTGTGCTCCGCAACAAGAGAGGCCGCGATAGTGAGAGGCCCGCGCACCGCAATGAAGAGTGGCCCTCACTTGCCGCAACTAGAGAAAGCCCTCGCACAGAAACGAAGACCCAACACAGCCATACATACATACATACATAAAAAAAAAAAAAGAATGTAAGCAGACAAGAATAGCATTAAAAAAAAATTTAAAAAAAATTGTACAATATCTCAAATGTTTATATAAAAAAAAAAAAAAAAGATCCATCAACCATAGGCTCAGCATCAACTGGACCAGAAGGGACAGTAGAGATCATCTGGCCCACCCGCCTTATTTTGTACAGTCTAAATTATCCCTTTTCCTGTCCTGCATGCTCCTGAGTTCTTTTGTTCATTTGTTTGTTTCTTCATTCATATATTCATTCATTCGGAACATTACTGCATGCTAAGTATTGGGTTGGGTCCTGAAGACACAGGGATGAAAACAGTACATGCTTTGACTTTAGGGTGCCTACAAATCTACGGGAAGAAAGAGACTCGCATATGGCTAACTGTGGTACAGTTTATAAGAGGAGTAATGGAGCCATAAACTATGGAAGCTCTGAGGACCCATTGGTTATTTCTACCTTAACATTTTCATCCTTTTGTAGTGGGTGATTAGGAAGCTTATTTTTGTTCATGGATGCTTGGAATGTTTAAGGTAGGAAAGGATCAGAGACAGAAGGTTGTTACTAATATCAACAGGAAAAGAATACAAGAATGCAATTTCTTTCAATGTAGTAACTTCTCAATCAAGTTTTTTATATAGTAACAATGTATGTTACTGTATGTACATAATCAGAGAATACACTCAGTCTATATATATATTTTTCAAATTGAAGTATAGTTGATTTACAATGTTGTGTTAGTTTCTGGTATACAGCAATGTGATTCAGTTATATATATATATATTCTTCTTCATATTCTTTTCCATTGTGGTTTATTACAGGATACTGAATACAGTTCCCTGTGCTCACTGAGTCTGTATTTATTATATAGTGAATTATGTTTTACTCAAATCAACAAAATGCTCTTTATATGAGCCACCCATTGAGAAATTAAAATAGATGTTAAAAACATAGAACAGTACAGCCAGTATTTATTACGTTCCTGTCCTTTGGCCAGAGTTGTGGTAAGTTCTGTGGAGGATTCTTCATTGCCCCTGTCATAGTAGCTAACATTTATTGAGTGCTTTCTCTGTGCCAGACACTGTGCTAAGCACTTTACACGCATCACCTCATCTAATTCTCACAAAAACCATACATGGTGGTTACTGCAATATCCCTATTATACAGATAAGGAAACTGAGGCCCAGGGAGATTATGAAATTTACCCATGATCACTGAGCTCCTAGTGGCAGAGTTAGGACTACCTTTCTCAGAGCCCATGCTCTTAACAGCTACTCTGGATGAAAGAAGTAAAAGATAGGGACCTGTAGATTAGGAAAGTTTATGCTTTTTATGGCAAGGTAAAATTTTAAGCGATAATGTGAAACCATGTATAAACAAGTTCCATTCTTAGTCTTTTCCCTTCCACTTACACATACTCCCTCTAGCCAATCTCATCCAACCTGCTGATTCTAATTCCCATCTCTCAACTGATGAGTGCTGAAGCTATATCAGCAAGCCCCGCCTCTCTTACGACTCCAGACCTGCTTTTCCAACTTCTGCTGGACATGTGCATATTGTTGTCCCATAGACATCTCATACTCATTGTGTCTAAAAATAAACTTATGAGCTGCTCATTCGTATCTGCTCATTCTATTCCAGAATTTGTTAATGGCATTGCTGTCTATGCCCTTCTCCAAAGCACAAGCAACCAGATGATGCCCTTTTTTTCCCCATCATCCTATAGCTGACTTCACTTTATTTTATTTAAATTTTTTTTGAATTTTATTTTATTTATTTTTTATACAGCAGGTTCTTATTAGTCATCAATTTTATACACATCAGTGTATATATGTCAATCCCAATCGCCCAATTCATCACACCACCACCCCCACCCCCCCACCACTTTCCCCCCTTGGTGTCCATATGTTTGTTTTCTACATCTGTGTCTCAATTTCTGCCCTGCAAACCGGTTCATCTGTACCATTTTTCTAGGTTCACATATATGCGTTAATACACCATATTTGTTTTTCTCTTTCTGACTTACTTCACTCTGTATGACAGTCTCTAGATCCATCCACGTCTCTACAAATGACCCAATTTTGTTCCTTTTTACAGCTGAGTAATATTCCATTGTATATGTGTACCATGTCTTCTTTATCCATTCGTCTGTCAGTGGGCATTTAGGTTGCTTCCCTGACCTGGCTATTGTAAATAGTGCTGCAATGAACATTGGGGTGCATGTGTCTTTTTGAATTACGGTTTTCTCAGGGTATATGCCCAGTAGTGGGATTGCTGGGTCATATGGTAATTCTATTTTTAGTTTTTCAAGGAACCTCCATACTGTTCTCCATAGTGGCTGTATCAATTTACATTCCCACCAACAGCGCAAGAGGGTTCCCTTTTCTCCACATCCTCTCCAGCATTTGTTGTTTGTAGATTTTCTGATGATCCCCATTCTAACTGGTGTGAGGTGATCCCTCATTGTAGTTTTGATTTGCATTTCTCTAATAATTAGTGATGTTGAGCAGCTTTTCATGTGCTTCTTGGCCATCTGTATGTCTTCTATGGAGAAATGTCTATTTAGGTCTTCTGCCCATTTTTGGATTGGGTTGTTTGTTTTTTTAATATTGAGCTGTATGAGCTGTTTATATATTTTGGAGATTAATCCTTTGTCCGTTGATTCTTCTGCTGCAAATATTTTCTCCCATTCTAAGAGTTGTCTTTTTGTCTCGTTTATAGTTTCCTTTCTTTGCAAAAGCTTTTAAGTTTCACTAGGTCCCAT
Organism: Balaenoptera physalus; assembly: GCF_965194825.1. Classification (NCBI taxonomy): domain Eukaryota; kingdom Metazoa; phylum Chordata; class Mammalia; order Artiodactyla; family Balaenopteridae; genus Balaenoptera; species Balaenoptera physalus. The sequence continues at coordinate 74,628,402 of NC_138884.1, read as the reverse complement.
TTGTTTATTTTTATTTTTATTTCCATTACTCTAGGAGATGGATCAAAAAAGATCTTGGCTGTGATTTATGTCAAGGAGTGTTCTTCCTATGTTTTTCTCTAAGAGTTTTATAGTGTCCAGTCTTACATTTAGGTCTCTAATCCATTTTGAGTTTATTTTTGTGTATGGTGTTAGGGAGTGATCTAATTTCATTCTTTTAAATGTAGCTGTCCAGATTTCCCAGCACCACTTATTGAAGAGACTGTCTTTTCTCCACTGTATATCCTTGCCTCCTTTGTCATAAATTAGTTGACCATAGGTGTGTGGGTTTATCTCTGGGCTTTCTATACTGTTCCATTGATCTATATTTCTGTTTTTGTGCCAGTACCATATTGTCTTGATTACTGTAGCTTTGTAGTATAGTGTGAAGTCAGGGAGTCTGATTCCTCCAGCTCCATTTTTTTCCCTCAATACCACTTTGGCTATTCGGGGTCTTTTGTGTCTTCGTACAAATTTTAAGATTTTTTGTTCTAGTTCTGTAAAAAATGCCACTGGTAATTTGATAGGGATTGCATTGAATCTGTAGATTGCTTTGGGTAGTATAGTCATTTTCACAATATTGATTCTTCCAATCCGAGAACATGGTATATCTCTCCCATCTGTTTGTGTCATCTTTGATTTCTTTCATCAGTGTCTTATAGTATACTGAGTACAGGTTTTTACCTCCTTAGGTAGGTTTATTCCTAGGTATTTTATTCTTTATCTTGCAATGGTGAATGGGATTGTTTCCTTACTTTCTCTTTCTGATCTTTTGTTGTTAGTGTATACGAATGCAACAGATTTCTGTGCATTAATTTTGTATCCTGCAACTTTACCAAATTCATTGATTAGCTCTAGTAGTTTTCTGGTAGCATCTTTAGGATTTTCTATGTATAGTATCATGTCATCTGCAAACAGTGACAATTTTACTTCTTCTTTTCCAATTTGTATTCCTTTTATTTATTTTTCTTCTCTGATTGCCATGGCTAGAACTTCCAAAACTATGTTGAATAATAGTGGTGAGAGTGGGCATCCTTGTCTTGTTCCTGATCTTAGAGGAAATGCTTTCAGTTTTTCACCATTGAGAATGATTCTTGCTGTGGGTTTGTCATATATGGCCTTTATTATGTTGAGGTAGGTTCCCTCTGTGCCCACTTTCTGGAGAGCTTTTATCATAAATGGGTGTTGAATTTTGTCAGAAGCTATTTCTGCATCTATTGAGATGATCATATGGTTTTTCTTCTTCAGTTCGTTAATATGATGTATCACATTGATTGATTTGCATATACTGAAGAATCCTTGCATCCCTGGAATAAATCCCACTTGATCATGGTGTATGATCCTTTTAATGTGTTGTTGGATTCTGTTTGCTAGTATTTTGTTGAGGATTTTTGCATCTATATTCATCAGTGATACTGGTCTGTAATTTTCTTTTTTTGTAGTATCTTTGTCTGGTTTGGGAATCAGGGTGATGGTGGCCTCATAGAATGAGTTTGGGAGTGTTTCTTCCTCTGCAATTTTTTGGAAGAGTTTGAGAAGGATGGGTGTTAGCTCTTCTCTAAATGTTTGATAGAATTCACCTGTGAGGTCATCCGGTCCTGGACTGTTGTTTTTTGGAAGCTTTTTAATCACTGTTTCAATTTCAATACTTGTGATTGGTCTGTTCATAATTTCTATTTCTTCCTGGTTCAGTCTTGGAAGGTTATACCTTTCTAAGGATTTGTCCATTTCTTCCAGGTTGTCCATTTTATTGGCATAGAGTTGCTTGTAGTAATCTCTTAGGATGCTTTTGTAGTTCTGCGGTGTCCGTTGTAACTTCTCCTTTTTCATTTCTAATTTTATTGATTTGAGTCCTCTCCCTCTTTTTCTTGATGAGTCTGGCTAAAGGTTTATCAATTTTGTTTACCTTTTCAAAGAACCAGCTTTTAGTTTTCTTGATTTTTGCTATTGTTTTCTTTGTTTCTATTTCATTTATTTCTGCTGTGATCTTTATGATTTCTTTCCTTCTACTAACTTTGGGTTTTGTTTGTTCTTCTTTCTCTAGTTCCCTTAGGTGTAAGCTTACATTGTTTATTTGAGATTTTTCTTGTTTCTTGAGGTAGGCTTGTATTGCTATAAACTTTCCTCTTAGAACTGCTTTTGTGGTATCCCATAAATTTTGGATTGTCGTGTTTTCGTTGTAATTTTTCTCTAGGAATTTTTTGATTTCCTCTTTTATTTCTTCAGTGATCTCTTGGTTATTTAGTAATGTATTGTTTAGCCTCCATGTGTTTGTGTTTTTTACTTTTTTTCCCCCTGTAATTGATTTCTAATCTCATGGCATTGTGGTTGGAAAAGATGCTTGATATGATTTCAGTTTTCTTAAATTTACTGAGGCTTGATTTGTGACCCAGGATGTGATATATCCTGGAGAATGTTATGTGTGCACTTGAGAAGAAAGTGTAATGTTCTGTTTTTGGATGGCATGTCCTATAAATATCAATTAAATCTATCTGGTCTATTGTGTCATTTAAAGCTTGTGTTTCCTTATTAATTTTCTGCCTGGATGATCTGTCCATTGATGTAAGTGAGTTTTTAAAGTCCCCCACTATTACTGTGTTACTGTCGATTTCCTCTTTTATAGCTGTTAGCAGTTGCCTTATGCATTGAAGTGCTCCTATGTTGGGTGCATATATATTTATAATTGTTATATCTTCTTCTTGGATTGATCCCTTGATCATTATGTAGTGTCCTTCCTTGTCTCTTGTAACATTCTTTATTTTAAAGTCTGTTTTATCTTATATGAGTATTGCTACTCTAGCTTTCTTTTGATTTCCATTTACATGGGATATCTTTTTCCATCCCCTCACTTTCAGTCTGTGGGTGTTCCTAGGTCTGAAGTGGGTGTCTTGTAGACAGCATATATATGGACCTTGTTTTTTATCCATTCAGCGAGCCTGTGTCTTTTGGTTGGAGCATTAATCCATTCATGTTTAGGGTAATCATTGATATGTACATTCCTATTACCATTTTCTGAATTGTTATGGGTTTGTTTCTGTAGGTCCTTTTCTTCTCTTGTGTTTCCCACTTAGAGAAGTTCCTTTAGCATTTGTTGTAGAGCTTGTTTGGTGGTGTTGCATTCTCTTAGCTTTTGCTTGTCTGTAAAGCTTTTGATTTCTCTGTCGAATCTGAATGAGATACTTGCCGGGTAGAGTAATCTTGGTTGTAGGTTCTTCCCTTTCATCACTTTAAATATATTGTGCCACTCCCTTCTGGCTTGTAGAGTTTCTGCTGAGAAATCAGCTGTTAATCTTGTGGGAGTTCCCTTGTATGTTATTTGTCATTTTTCCCTTGTTGCTTTCAGTAATTTTTCTTTGTGTTTTATTTTTGTCAGTTTGATTACCGTGTGTCTCCGTGTGTTCCTCCTTGGGTTTATCCTGACTGGGACTCTATGCACTTCCTGGACTTGGGTGGCTATTTCCTTTCCCATGTTAGGGAAGTTTTCGACTATAATCTCTTCAAATATTTTCTTGGGTCCTTTCTCTTCTCCTTCTGGGACCCCTATAATGAGAATGCTGTTGTGTTTAATGTTGTCCCAGTGGTCTCTTAGGCTGTCTTTATTTCTTTTCATTCTTTTTTCTTTATTCTATTCTGTGGCAGTGAATTCCACCATTCTGTCTTCCAGGTCAGTTATCTGTTCTTCTGCCTCAGTTATTCTGCTATTGATTCCTTCTAGTGTATTTTTCATTTCAGTTATTGTATTGTTCATCTCTGTTTGTTTGTTCTTTAATTCTTCTAGGTGTTTGCTCTTTACTTCTTCTAGGTCTTTGTTAAACGTTTCTTGCATCTTCTCAATCTTTGCCTCCATTCTTTTTCCAAGGTCTTTGATCATCTTCACTATCTTTATTCTGAATTCTTTTTCTGGAAGTTTGCCTATCTCCACTTCATTTAGTTGTGCTTCTGGGGTTTTATCTTGTTCCTTCATCTGGTACAAAGTCCTCTGCCTTTTAATTTTTTTTATCTTTCTGTGAATGTGGTTTTCCTTCCACAGCCTGCAGAATTGTAGTTCTTCTTGCTTCTGCTCTTTCACTTTAATCTGCCATTTTCTTTGTGCCCATTTATTTAATACATTGATTTCAGGATTTTGTGGTGAATTAATTAAATAGGCTTAATTTATTAAATAGGTTTCATGAAGATGAAACTGTTCAAAATGATCACACTGCTTGAATGTGAAGAGAAAGTCCATGCAAAATCAATTTTCACTGGTTATATATTTAATTCCAACATAGATGTCAGAATTCTGTCTAGATTTCAAAGTAGTTGAGGTTTAGAACTTACTATGAGCTAATTCTTTTTGCCCCTGTAGCACTTTGTATGTATCTCTGTTATCTAACTAGTCACATTTTCATAATTATTTGTTTACCATTCTGTTGAATAGCAGAGACTGTGGTCCTATATGTCTTTGAAAGACCCAACCACCACCGGCAAGCACAGTGCCAGACACAGAGCAAACATTTAAATAATGTTTGCTGTTTGAAGGACTTATTCACAATAATTTTAAAAATGAAAATTAACCATAAATGGACTAGGAAAGCATAATTTAATTTTCTAAGAAGTTATCAAATTGTTCTCTATTAATAAGCAGTCAGTCAAATAACTTTAGAAAAATTTTAGCCTTTTTAACATCAATTCACACAGTACAAAGGGTTAAATCTCAGAATATACAATGTCTCTGCTTAAAAATCTTGAGTAGCTGCTCATTACCTATTAATCAAGTGTCCTTTCAACTCTGGTTATAAAGCTCCAGTCTCTGATTTCCTGCCTGAAGGATCCTAAAATCTGATATGAAAATAAGGTAGATAGTATGCCACAGTAACTAGAATAGTTATAAATATTCATTTGTGAATCATGATTCAGTAGCATTAATTCCAGCAATTAGCAATTTGGGTCTCGTTTCATATTTCTTTTGTGAAAGACAATTATCTTTCTGATTTGAGTTGTCCTGCCGTTTTTCAAAAAATTAATTAATTTTTCACTGCGTTGTGTCTTCGTTGCTGTACGTGGGCTTCCTCTAGTTATGGCGAGCGAGGGCTACTGTTTGTTGTGATGCGTGGGCTTCTCATTGCGGTGGCTTCTCTTGTCACGGAGCACGGGCTCTAGGTGCGCGGGGTTCAGTAGTTGTGGCACGTGGGCTCAGTAGTTGTGGCTCACGGGCTCTAGAGCGCAGGCTCACTAATTGTGGTGCATGAGCTTAGTTGTTCCGCGGCATGTGGAATCTTCCCTGACCAGGGCTCGAACCCATGTCCCCTGCATTGGCAGGAGGATTCTTAACCACTGCACCACCAGGGAAGCCCATTATCAGTAAATAATCATTTCATTAAAGAATTATTATATCCTTTAGTTTTAAAAAAACAGTTATAAACAATAATAAATTCCAAGTATAAATATATTATTTATATTCATTAAAGTGTTTCCTGTATAAAATAAACTTTACACTTACCAAACAAAAATATTGCATCTTTCAAGTCTCACTGCTTTTTATTTATTTATTTATTTATTTATTATTTATGGCTGTGTTGGGTCTTCGTTTCTGTGCGAGGGCTTTCTCTAGTTGCGGCAAGTGGGGGCCACTCTTCATCGCTGTGCGCGGGCCTCTCACTATCTTGGCCTGTCTTGTTGCGGAGCACAGGCTTCAAACGCGCAGGCTCAGTAATTGTGGCTCATGGGCCTAAGTTGCTCCGCGGCATGTGGGATCTTCCCAGACCAGGGCTCGAACCCGTGTCCCTTGCATTGGCAGGAAGATTCTCAACCACTGCGCCACCAGGGAAGCCCAAGTCTCACTGTTTTAAAATGAAATTTAAAACGTCAGATGGTCAGCTAAATGACAGAAATGAAGTAACTAAAATTCTGTTTCTTCATATTACAGTCACTGGACTATCATTGTTTATTTGGATCTGTTGTTTCAGTGCAGGAATATGTGCCATGTCAGGGGTTACATGAACTGTGAAGCCAGATTGAACAATTCTGAATCATTACAAATTCATTTACTCTGAAAATGAATCTTTGTAGCTGAATCTGCTTCCACGGGTGTATAAATGGGCATTTCCCTAACTTCTATATCGAATAAATGTTTGAGTTACAAAATTAGAAAAATGTGCTGATTTGAAGATTACATGTATCTTATTAAAATTTGACAGTGACTGCAGTAGTGGTTTAGAATTTAGACTAACAAAAGACTTTTTGGGGGAGGAATGTTTTATCACTGTTTTGATTTGCCAGTGCCTGATGATAATAAAACACGCATTGAGTTTTCATCAGTTTATCCATGTTTTTAAATTCTATATACTAAAGCAGACCACTCCCACTGCCCTGTGCTTTGGACATCATTGATCAGAGTCTTGAGTTGTTTTGATTTCTCTTTCATGTCTCTATTTATTGCAACCTATGCTGATGAACATGCATTATACATTCTCCTCAGATGGAGCCTGACCTCTGTCCCGGATTCAGTTGTCCTGGATTTAGTTGCCTGCAGTATCTCCTACATCTTCCCTCCTGACCTTCATTCCTCATCCTCAGTAACATAAGCAGTTTCATCAAACACTGGCTGTCAGGGAAGAGGCGGGAGGTCGTCCCTTTTTATTAAGCTTTAGTTTTATTATATTTTAAAATCTCAAGAGTAGAAAATGTTATTGGTGAATCATCTTGATTTGCATTTTCCAGCCCTGCTTATGCTGGTCTGACCTCATATGTGCAGATGAGTATCAGTGATGTATTGCCTGAGGACAAAATGTATTTTCAAATAAATTGATTTACTAAAGGGCAGCTGGGGTGACTTCTTGCTATTCTGCATCTTGATATCTTTTTTGGTCAATTAATATGAAGGAACATAATGTTTCCTCAAACTGTTATAAGCATAGATGTGTCACCAGCAAATGCCACATCTATTAAATTTTAGGAAATGTGGAATGGTATCAAAGTGTTTGATAGCTGTCAAAGTAAGACAGTGTTTTATATGAGATTTTCTATGGCAGTAGAGTAGAAGTCATAGATTTACATTTAATATGATCAGCTGGTGAATGCTGTTAATAGCTAACATTTGTTGAATGCTTACTGTGTTCTAAGTACACTGTTCTGGGTACACATGGGTTTGCTGAGGTAGGTACTCTTATTATTCCCATTTTATAGATGAGGAAACTGAGGCATAAGGAGATCAAGCAGTTTTATCCATATCACACAGCTAGTAGGTGCCAGAGCTGGGATTCTAGTCTGGGCCATCTGGCTCCAGACACTGCACTATTAAGCATTATACTCTCGATGGTACTTAAAAGGACCATTGAGTATCACCTAGTTCTAGAAATGCCAGAACCAAGCAGGCAGTCAGTAAGTGGTTACTGAAATAAAGTTAATTATACATAAATCCAGAATCTGAACACATCCCGACTAACCACAGTTTGTTCATACCTATGACTAATAGGGCTTCCTTACTTAAAAAAGATTTTTAACGATGGAAATTTCCAAGCATAGGCACAAGTAGAGAGGATAGTATAATGAACCCTTGCAAACCCATTACCCAGATTTGACAGTTATCAAGTGACCACTCTTGTTCCCTCTATATCCCACCCACCCCCCCCACTGCCACCCTCGCTGGAATATTTTAAAGCAAATTTCAGACATCGTATTAGCTGCAAGTTTTTCAGTATGTATCTTATCCAAAAAGGACTCTTTTATTTTATTTATTTATTTATTTTTCAAAAAGGACTCTTTTAAGAGTGTAATCTCAATCACATTATTACTTAAAAACTAAAATTAATTAATTAATATGTAATATTTAGCAGTGTTCAAATTTTCCTGTTTGAGTCAGGATCCAAATAAGATTCTAATGTTGCTTTTGGTTGATATATTTCTTGAGTCTCTTTCAACCCATCAACATTCCCTCTCTTCCTTTTTTTTCCCCCCTCTTACAGCTTGTCGAAGAAACATGGTCATTTGTTCTTTAGAATTTTCTGTGCTGTCTTTCTCTACCTTTGGGTGAGAAAGAGTTGCTTTTTATTTCCCTGAAGTGTAGGAGAGTTTAGTAGAACAGTGAGGACCGTGATATCCCCAAGTGGAACCGCTGGCCACTGGGAAGCTGAGAGGGACAACAGCTAGTTTGATGATCCCAGTGTGCTATTGGGGACCTCTTTCTGAGCAGTGATCCTTTTATCTTTTATGTTCATACTGATAATAAAGAGGCACAGAAAGGTACAGGAGGGCCTTCTGAATCCTCAAATAATTATCAAATGAGTATGATAATGATGGATTATGGATTGGATAATGAGTATGGATTAACTGATATGTTCTAATTCTTTGAAAACTAATAAGTTCACAGATTTCAATAACATTAATTTCTGTTAACTAGGATGCAGTTTAATTAGAATATGCAATGCTGTGTTTATTCTTAAAGTCTAGATTCAAGAAATGGAAACTTTGGTGTTAAGGAATACGTTGCATGATACTTTGAGACCATGTAAATATCTTATTGCCCAGTGATTTTTATATCCATTGATGATCTGTGCCTAAATCAGTGATTACATGGGGGTTGCAAAGTGGTGATTTTTCTAATTTTATTGTTTCTTCTATATTTGTTAGTTGGCATTCTTCTGTAAAGAAAAACTTTCCTTATTTTTCTCTTTGATATGCTCTGATTCCATGCCCTCTTTTTATTTCCTCATTTTATACTCATGGGATTAAAAGTTTTAATTTTTATAATCTTTTACTGTCATCCTTTTTGATGTTCATATTGCCTAGATTTGGCCAGTGGGATCCGCTTCACACCAGCTCCTGTCAGCTTTTAACATGATCCATTAGTCTTCCAGCACTTCCTAGCCCAACAAGACATCTCAGGGTCGCCTCATACTTTGCTCTCCCCAGATTAGAACTCAGCCATTTCTTCAAGGATTCCCACTTCTGTAGTGAGGAATGGTATTTAAAAACCAAAATCTGGGCACTCGGTGTTCTCATTGCTTCTTTCTGTGTCCTTTTTTGACGTGGCCCTAAATCTTCTGCTGAGGGTGGAGGGAAGATACCAGGCCCTTATAGATACCAGGGAAGATACCAGGTGCTGAGACAGCCCCTTCATCACAGATCCCTTAGCGTTGTCAATAGAGTATGATTTCCACTGACATTTGTTTATTCTCTAAGGATGAAAATTTGCAGGCTCTTTTCTCTTGCAATTAAAATTTTACCTGCTCTGTTTTTACTGAAGAATCAGAGTTGTAGACTCTTCAGTTTACAACTTTTTACTTAGAAACTGTCTTAACCAGTGGGTCTCAGCCCATTTAGAAAATCTGATGAAAGTGGATGCTAATCCAGAAAAAATGGTCATACACAAACATTTTACATATAATTTTATTGGGTTCTTAGACTTCTAAAGCCCAGTTATCTCTATGAAACCCCCCTTATATAAGATCCTAGGTTGTGTTCCAACCCTGCCTTATTATGTCCGTATAAGGCAGCTTGGGGTCTGTGAAGGTTTAGGTGACTTCCTTAAGGTTATACACTAACAGAAATTAACTAGAGCCTAGAGGTTTTTGCTTGTTTGTTTTTTATCCTCATGAAAAACAGCTGGTTTGCCCCCACTTATATCTCTCAAAAAGTTCTGGAATGTAGTGAGAAAAAGATCTTCAAATAAAAAGAATGGCCTTGTAGAGTGAAGCGAGGAGGAGTGGATTTTTATTTTAAGGACAAGAGTCCATGGAAGCAGGGCACCTGAGTTCTCCAGTTTCAAAAGAATAGAATTCTTTGTTGCTGATATTATGTTTTCTATAATTCCTCTTTCTTGCTTTCTTCACTCTCATATTAGTGTGAAAGGTGGCTGATATCTTTGGAGGCAGAGGCCAACACAATGTTTTAGGACACGAATGGGTGATGGAACTCTTCTCCCTATGAACGGGAGCTTTCCCTCTGGTACAGCACCTGTTACCTAAGGGTCTCCTAAGATAGGTATCTGGGTGCGTGTGGCTGGCTTTATGAAATGCTGTCATTGGTCACCGGCTGTTTTCTATTAGCATGTCTCAGTTGTCTCTGAGCCATATACAGTATTTTAGGATTAATGTAGTTTTTAAGGATTTCTGCAGAAACCGTGCTATCCAACACACCGTTGTGACCTTCTGTCTGGAAAACCTCAATACATCTCGGCCTTGCTCCAGAGAGCCAAAGCCAGCTCCAGGGCAGCACAGACTGTGGCTGTCTGTAGGCTTTGTTTGCACAAAGGGACACTTCTATTACAGTGTCCTTGGTATCACAATGGGTGGAAGAGGGAAATGTTACCATTTTCTAGCTGATGTTTTCTTGTAGTGGAAGATTGACTGAAGTACAAGCAGGCAGTAGAATTTGAGCAAAATAAGATGGAAGTTGTCACAATGTCCCATCTTAACAATATTTCCTGGTTTGTATGTGTGTGTAGAGGGGGCCGTGGTGGTGTAGAGAGGGCTGGAAGTTAAATAATGCTGGAAAAATACAGGCTTCTTAAAATGTAGGTAAACCAGGGAATGATTTTAACCCAAACAGGCTACACTGAGAGTCTGTAAAATAATAGATGACTTTAATTTACTGCTTTTCGTAGAGTATAAGATAGTCTGCAAAGCGTGACCTGCAGACCACTGAGACCACTGATCACAGAGCTTTTATCAGGATGCAGCGGAGTTCCTGTTTCTCTCTCCTTGTGTGTAAAGGAATCCTTAGTCACTGCTGCTTCTGGAATCCTTTAGTCTGATGCCTGATGTTGTAATTAATTTGTGTACTGGGCAGATCCCTCATCCCATCCCCGTAAATGCTTCTTGACAAGGGTGACTGGATGGTTTTCTGCTGCTTTGAGATGCAAACAAACTGGTAAGGCAATTAGGAAGGTGTTTCAATTTTTATTTTTATGCAGTAGATGGATAAAAATAATAGTTCAAATAAGATATAAATACAAATATTTCTTAAGTTGCTGAACCTCCCACGTAAAATGTTCTCTTCTGCATTGAAAAACAATCAAAGACCATATTCTGTGATAACTGGACAAGTGCTAAAGATACTTAAATAAATAATGTTGAGTCAACAATATTTCTGAGATAAAATTTCTTACACTAGTATTTATTTTTCAGTAGAAAATATGTCAAGCATAGTTATTTTGGGAATCTGTTTTAAAAAAATCTAACAGTACTAGTGAATTGTTTTATCTACTTATAAAACTTTTTTCTTGTGATGTTCATCACAAGCATCTGATTGATTCTGAGAAAACAGATAAGCATTAAAACTTTGTATGAACTGGCTTTTTGTGGTATGGATTTAGATATTTAGGTGAGGGAGGAGGTGGAGGGAAAGTGGGGAATTTGGAGTATATGTAGATTTACTGTTGCTTTGCAGATGTTTTAGGCTTGTAAGAGTAATTCTCCATAGACTGTTTACTTCCTCCTCGCTATTCTGCACCATGGGGCTGCTGCCACCAGGTGGATGCTGGTGCCTAGCCATGGCTATGGGATCCAAACTGGAAACTGGAAGGCAGTGATTCAGCAATTTAACAGGAGTTTATTGAACTTACTATGCGTCAGGCACTGTGCTAGGTGCTGGGAGTACAAAGATGAATAGGACAGAATCCCTGCCTGTGAGAGGCAGACACAAAACCAGTAGAATTATGCATACAGTGCTTCAGAAGGACAAAGAGAAAACAAATCGCTAACCTTGATTTTGTGGAAGATGTCCTGAAGGGACCCGCTATGGAGCCGCACCTTGAGGGTGACTGTGAGTTAGGTTAAAGTGAGGATAGTCTTGCAGACAACTGATTCCAAGAGAACATACTATAAGTTGTGTTTTTCTGGAAAATTATAAGCATAAACTCAAATCAAAAATGCTAGGTCTCCAATTACTAAAAATAATAATTAATATAATACCTGTAGGAAAGTTATTTAGAACAAAATTTAAAAGAATATAAATGTCCTAATATATTTAATTATCATCTGGTTAATCTCCCATTGTTAACAACCAATTCTTATGCCAATCTTGGTTTAAAACCATCTTAAAATTACCCTAAATTGAAAACAACTTTTTAATTAAAAACAATTACCTAAATTTTTTAATATCAAAACTCAGTGGATCCAAACAACCCAATCAAAAAATGGGCAGAAGACCTAAATAGACACTTTCCAAAGAAGACATACAGATGGCCAATAAGCACATGAAAAGATGCTCATCATCACAAATTATTAGCGAAATGAAAATCAAAACTACAATGAGGTACCACCTCACACCGGTCAGAACGACCATCATTAAAAAGTCTACAAATAACGAATGCTGGAGAGGGTGTGGAGAAAAGGGAACCCTCTTATGCTGTTGGTGGGAATGTAAATTGGTGCAGCCACTATGGAGACAGTATGGAGGTTCCTTAAAAAACTAAAAACAGAATTACCATATGATCCAGCAATCCCACTCCTGGGCATGTATCCAGACAAAAACTATAATTCAAAAAGACATGCACCCCAATGTTCATAGCAGCACTATTTACAATAGCCAAGACATGGAAGCAACCGAAATGTCCATTGACAGATGAATGGATAAAGAAGATGTGGTATGTGTGTATATATATATGTAATATATATATAATAGATATATATATGTAATATATATAATATATATATATATATATATATAAAATGGAATACTACTCACCATGAAAAAGAATGAAATAATGCCATTTGCAGCAACATAGGTGGACCTAGAGATTATCATACTAAGTGAAGTAAGTCAGAAAGAGAAAGACAGACAGGTCACCCAGGGGTACCTAGTTTACTAGTAGGTGGCATCTTCCAGAAAGTCTGCTGTAAAATAGTAATCATTCAATGGTCATAGTAAATGCTCTGTTGAGTATGTATCAACTGTGAGGTGCCCTCTTCCTGGTCTTAGTGATTGCAGCAATTTCAGGGGCTTTTCTAAAACGGGGACCCACTCAGGAGCTACTCAGTAGAGTCTTAATCAGGTTTGATTTTGTAACCCATATCTGTCAATGGACTGTTACCTGCTCTGAGGAAGAACTTTTGAAAGTATTCTTGCAAGTAGAGTGTGACTTTGGGGATTTACCTCCTTTCCTGCATTCACCTCTACCAGTTTAAATCCTACATTTTTTTCCCCAAGACTCAGCTTATCAGTAAAACACCCCCCTTACCCTTTTCCTCTGCTCTGATTGGCTGTACCGCAGTCACTCACACTTCCTTATATTCTGCTTCATATTGTTGTATGATGGCTTCAGTATAAATCAGACATCCTGTGGACTTCTAGAGGACAGACACGTTCTTCCCAGAGGACCCATCATAAGACTGGATGGTCACTAGTCACTTCCTAGGTACTTCCTTCTTTAAGTTATTAGGCACTTTCTTGAGCTTTATTTTTCTCTTTTCGCCTTTTAATCAATTAACTACTACATCTAAATTCAAACATCTAAAATAAATGCTATATAGTGCTACTGAGCTATTGGAGAAACGTCAAGGGACCTCTGTGAGGCCAAGAGGCACCAATTGCCACTGGCTGTGGAGAGCAGAGAGTTCTAATACTGAACAGTTTTGCAATAGAAACAACACAGCAGAAAGCGGTTGGAGGTCTGATTGCCCTTGTAGCTTGCACTGGTATGCTGAGTCACTATTTCAGAACTCTGTTAAATTGGCTGGATTCTATTTCCAGCATTTTCATATACCTGCAATGTGAAAAACCTTTATTTCGTTAGAAATTGATCATTTAGAGACGAGAGCAATCAGTGATGAGGCAAGGATTTTACCCTTTGAATTGGGTGCTCTTAATAGATTAGTAATTTAGAGGTATGAAAACTCCAAAAGACAGTATGTAGTGTGGGAAAGGGAATAATTTTCATCATTTCAACATTATCTTCAAAGGAAGTGCATATTTGTTGTTGTTGATGTTTTGATTTTAGTTACTCTGGATTTTTAAAAGGTGGCACTTTGATTTTAGATTGATCTGCTGCATCTCACCGTTCCATCAAATAAGCAATCAATCAACTAGTATTTATTAGGCATGATTATAAATGTGTGAGAGAAAATGTAATTCAATTCAACAAATATTTACAGAGCATTTATTTGGTGTCAAGCCCTGTGCCAGTGGAAGTGATACAGCAGTTAACAAAAATTGACTCCCTGCCTCTTTGAATTTATAATCTGCCTGAAAACAAACAGTAAACAGGTAATTACAAAGGTGATCTAGATTAAGTGTGTATAAAATGAAACTGCATGGATTGATACAAAGATAACTATGACATAGCCCCTTTTTCTTAAGGAGCTTATACTTTAACTGTCGAAAAAGATATATACAACTTACTAGAATACCAGGCAGAATAAATCTTGTACTTTGAGGCAAAGACTAGAAAATGATTAATCGAGGCCTCAGGAATTGCAAAAGACTCCATGAATAAGAAGTCAGTCTAGAAGGGTAGACATTTTGACCATCAAATGAAAGAAGGAAAGGCATTCTAGATGGTGGTGCTAATTAATCATACCTCTCATCCACACCTGTTGGTGGTAGAGATTAAAATATCTCATCAACTGAATTGCTGATCCAGCTGGATTGAGGAATGTGCCTGGGACCCATGGGGCCTACAAAGCTTTTCCTTCCAGCTCAATTTCATGTGTCTTCTTTGTTCAGAGGCATATGAGCTGCGAAACTGCATGCTGCCTTCCAGAGGAGGATGTGCTCTGCTTACGGGCAAGAGGCTCTGTCTGAGAAAGGGGCCAACCAGAAGCTCGGTCACACCTGAGCACTGCCCTTCTCCCCAGTTAGATGGTTTATGTCTATTAAGGGGAGGAAATACGAGAAATGGTAAGAGTGAAAACTTCCTCGTCATTACTTCCCTAAGAGAGCAAAACTGTGGGCAGAAGTTCCCATGGTATAGGCAAAGCTGGAAACTTGGAGAGAGGAATAGAAGAAATCCCTCTACACTAGGTAAGAAAACGGAAAACTGCAATGATAAACTGCATGACACAAACAGAGAATTCTACCTAGAGCAGAGATCAGGGAGAAGGGATGTCAGAGGGTCCTAGAATGGTCAGGGAAGGCTGACTGCCTGGAGATGGTAGAACTTGAGCTGTGTCTGTGATTCAGATGGAAAGAACAGATTCACACAGTTTTTTTTTTTCTTTCTGACTAGCATGTAGTAATAGCTGAGTTATGAACACAAGCTGAGTTATGTTTTTGCTAAAAGCCATGTGGCAATTCAAGCAGTTTCTTGGAACAGTGTGTTATTTAGAAAAGAAGGACAGGTTAACTTTGAGAGGTCCAAAGCAATTCCAGGTTAAGGGGGTACGCAGGTGGCATAAAAAGGACGAGGAAATATCCAGCGTCCACTTTCAGTGCTCCCTCCACTCTCCCTTAGTGTTGATCAGGTGTTTGCTCTATTGTTTCCTGATGCCGTCACCTCCACCTACACTTTCTAGTAGAGGAAAATAGGGTCTTATTTAAAATAGTATTTCATAGATGGATGTCAACGCCACTTAAAAAGCTATTGAGTGAGTTGGGAATGAGGAAATGTGAAATTGCTTGTTGAAGGAACAGTGAACAGTTGAATGCTCAGGGTATTTGTTTTTTTAACAGTTTTATTGAGATGAGATCGACATACAATAAACTGCACATATTTAAGTGTGCAATTTGATGAAATCTGACATATGACTACACCTGAACTGTATTCTACTCTCTTAGGGAAATAATGAGGAAACTGTCACTACAATTAAGAATATTTCATCCTGCAAAGTATATTCATGCTCCTTTGAAATCATCCTTCCTTCCACCTCTGTTCCAGACAACTTATATGCTTTCTGTCACCATAAATTAATTTGCATTTAAAAAAAATAAATTTATTTTATTTTATTTTTGGCTGCATTGGGTCTCCGTTGCTGCACACGGGCTTTCTCTAGTTGCATTGAGCGGGGGCTACTCTTCATTGTGGTGCGCGGGCTTCTCACTGCAGTGGCTTCTCTTGCTGCGGAGCATGGGCTGTAGGCACGCGGGCTTCAATAGTTGTCTCATGCAGGCTCAGTAGTTGTGGCTCGCGGGCTTAGTTGCTCCGCGGCATGTGGGATCTTCCCTGACCGGGGCTCGAACCCGTGTCCCCTGCATTGGCAGGTGGATTCTTAACCACTGTGCCACTAGGGAAGCCCCTAATTTGCATTTTATAGAATTGTATCTAAATGAAATTATACAGTATGTACTTTTTTTTTAGTCTCAACATAATAATTCTGAGATTCATCCATGTTGTATATATCAGCTTATTCCTTTTTATTGCTGAGTAGTATTCTATTGTATGGGTATATAATTTTGTGTATTTTCCCATTGATGGAAATTTAAAATAAAGCTGCCATGAACATTCATGTGCCATTCTTTGTATGGATGTATGCTTTTATTTCTCTTGAATAAAAATATGTAGAAGTAAAATGACTGGATTGTATGGTACATATACGTTTAAGTTTGTAAGGAACTGATAAACTGTTTTTCAAAGTGGCTGTACCATTTTGCATTCTCACTAGCAGTATTTGAGAGGTCCAGTTGCTCCACATCCTTAGCAATAGTTGCTATGGTCAGTCTTTTTTAATTTTAGCCATTTCACTGGATATGGTGTCTATTTGTGATTTTAATTTGCATTTGCTTAATGACTAATGATGTTGAACATTGAATGTTGAATGACATTTCATGTGCTTGTTTGCCATCTGTATATCCTCTTTAGTAAAGTGTCTATTCAAATATTTGGCCCATTTTCTTACTGGGGGCTTTAAGAGTTCTTTGCGTATTCTGGATACAAGTATTTTGTTGGATAGATATTTTACAAATATTTTCTCCCACTTTACGGCTTGCTTTTTCATCTTCTTAACAGTGTCTTTTGAAGAGCAGCAGTTTTTAGTTTTGGTGAAGTCCACTGTATTGCTTGTTTTCTAGTTTGTGCTTGTGTCCTGTTAAGAAATATTTGCCTAATCCAAAATAAAGATTTTATCTTATGTTTTCCTCTAGAAGTTTTAGTTTTAGTTCTTACATTTAGGTCTGTCGTCTGTCTTATGTTAATTTTGTTTATGGTGTGAGTAAGGATTGAGCAAGGTTTATTTATTTTTTTGCTTATGCATATCATCCCTGAATTGCCCTCACACTTTTGTTGAAAATCAGTTGACATATATGTGTGGGTCTATTTCTGGATTCTCTGTTCTGTTTTGTTCATCTTTAGGTCTGTCTTTACACCAATACCACACTGTCCCAACTAGTGTAGCTTTATAATAAGTCTTGAAAACACATAAAGTCCTCCAACTTTGTTCTTTTTCAAAATTATTTTTTGCCCTTCTATGTCCTTTGTATTTCTATAGACATTTTAGAATCAGTTTCTCTTTTCTACAAAGAAAAAAAATGTTTGCAGGGATTTGGGATTACATTAAATCACTTAGATCAGTTTGGTGAGAACTGACATCTTATCAATATTGAGTCTTCCAATCCATGAGCATGAATGATTACTCTCTATTTGTTAAGTCTTCTTTAATTTCTCTCAGCAATGTTTCCGAGTTTTCAGTGTACATCTTGCATATTTCTGTCACATTTTCCCCATGTTTCATATTTTCATAGTACTGTTTATAGTATTGTTTTTCAAATTTCTATTTCAAATTGTGGGTTGCTAGTATCTAGAAATATAATTTATTTCTATATTGATCTTGTGTCATGTAATATTGTTACGCATACTTATTAGTGCTCGTAGCTTTTTATAAATTCCTTAGGATTTTCTGCTAATGTAATGTCATCTACAAATAAAGACAACATTACTATTTCCTTTTTAAACTGTCTGCCATTTCTCTTTCTTGTTTTATTGAACTGGCTGTGGTTTTCTTAATAGTGTTCAATAGAATTGGTGAGAGCAGACGTCCTTGCTTTGTTCATGATCTTAGGGTGAGAACATTGTCTTTCACCATTAGATATATTGTTAGCTGTAGATTTTTTGTAGATGTTCTTTATTCTTCTGTTCCTAGTATGCTGAGAGCTTTTATCATGGATGGATGTGGATTTTTGTTAACTACTTTATCTATATTTATTGAAATGATGATACATATTTTCCATTTTAGTCTGTTGATATGGTAAAATGAATTGATTTTTGATTGTTAAAGCAACTTTGCAGTACTGAAATGAAACCCGCTTGGTCTTTGTATTAACCTTTTTATATATTGTTAGATTTTATTTGATAAATATTTTTGTGTGTACATTCACGAAGGGGATAGGTAGATAGGGTGTTTTTGTTTGTTTTTGTTTTTTGCTTTTAGTGTCTTTGGTTTTGGTGTCAGGGTAATGTTGGCCTCATGGAATGAATTGGGGAGTATTCCTTCATCTTTTATTTTCTGAAAAAGTTTTGTAGTATTAGTATTATGTCCTCTTTAAATGATAGGTGGAATTAATAAGTGCTAAGTTGCTAAGAGAGTAGATCCTAAAAGTTCTCATCACAAGGAGAAAAAATGTTTTTTTCTTTTCTTTTCTTTTTTGTATCTAAGGAAGATAATAGCTGTTAATTAAAATTATTGTAATAATCATCTAATAAGAGTCATCATTGTACATCTTGAATTTATGCAATGCTATGTGTCAATTATATCTCAATAAAACTGAAAGAAAAAAAATAAGTGAAGGCAGCTGAGCCTAGAGGTTTTTTTGTGAAAATGTCTTTAACTAAAAATTCAGTTTCTTTACTAGCTATTGGGATTTTCAAGTTATCTGTTTATTTCCAAGGAAGTTATTATAGCTTATGTCTTTATGGAATTTGTCCATGTTATTTAATTTTTCCTTGCTATTAATGTTTTTAAAATATGTAGTGATATCTCTTTTCTCATTCCTAATATTGATAATTTATGTCTTCTCTCATTTTTTCTTCATCAATCTTATTGATTTACATTCTCACCAACAGTGTAGTAGAGTTCTCTTTTCTCCACACCCTCTCCAGCATTTATTATTTGTAGACCTTTTGCTGATAGCCATTCTGATTGGTGTGAGGTAATACCACACTGTGGTTTTGATTTGCATTTCTCTAATAATTAGCAATGTTGAGCATCTTTTCATGTGCCTATTGGCCATCTGTATGTATTCTCCATCTTTTGCAAATATTTTCTCCCATTCCGTAGGTTGTCTTCATTTCGTTGATGGTTTCCTTCGCTGGGCAAAAGCTTTTAAGTTTGATTAGGTTCCATTTGTTTATTTTTGCTTTCTTTTGCTTTGGGAGACTGGTCTAAGAACATATTGCTACGATTTATGTCAGAGAATGTTTTGTCTACATTCTCTTCTAGGAGTTTTATGGTATCATGTCTTAAAATTTAAGTCTTTAAACCATTTTGAGTTTTTTTTTTTATATGGTATGAGGGAGTGTTCTAATTTCATTGATTTACATGTAGCTGTCCAGCTTTCCCAACACCACTTATTAAAGCAACTGTCTTTTCTCCATTGTATATTCTTGCCTCCTTTGTCATACATTAATTGAGCATAGGTGTGTGGGTTTATTTCTGGGCTCTCTGTTCTGTTCCATTGATATATATGTCTGTTTTTGTGCCAGTACTATGCTGTTTTGGTTATTGCAGTTAAAGCTACCATCTTTCTACTTGTTTTTCATTTGTTCCAGTTGTTCTTTGTCTTCTTTTCTTCTTTTCCTGCCTTCTTTTGGCATTGGGTATTTTTTTTTTTGGCAGGATTTAGTATTTTTTATGATTCGAATTATCTTCATTTATTGGCTTATTAGTTATATTTTTGTGGTTGCTCTAGAATTTACTATATATCCAAGTAATAGTATATCATCTCACATATACTATAAGAATCTTATAATAGTATGCTTTTATTTCCCCCTATTGACTTTTGTGTATTGTTATCGTATGTTTTACTTCTATATGATTTGGGATTATAAATCCTGTAATTTATTGTTATTTTTGCTTTAAACATTTAATTATCTTTTTTTAAAGTTTATTTTTTTACTTATTTTATTTTTGGCTGCATTGGGTCTTCGTTGATGCACGCGGGCTTTCTCTAGTTGCGGTGAGTGGGGGCTACTCTTTGTTGCGGTGCGCAGGCTTCTCACTGTGGTGGCTTCTTGTTGTTGTGGAGCATGGCCTCTAGGCATGTGGGCTTCAGTAGTTGTGGCACGTGGGCTCAGTAGTTGTGGCTCGTGGGCTCTAGAGTACAGGCTCAGTAGTTGTGGTACACAGGCTTAGTTGCTCTGTGGCATGTGGGATCTTCCCGGACCAGGGCTCAAACCTGTGTCCCCTGCATTGGCAGGTGGATTCTTAACCACTGTGCCACCAAGGAAGCCCTTAAACATTTAATTATCTGTTAAAGATACTTTAAATTTAAGAAAAACAGGTATTTGTATTTACTCCCAAATTTACCATTTTTGGTGCTTTTGTGTAGATTCAGATTTCCATCTAGTATCACTTTTCTTCTACCTAAAATTTCTTGTAGTGCTGTACTGCTGGTGATGAATTTTATGTCACCTTTATTTTTGAGAGATATTTTCACTGGATAGAGAATTCTGTATTAACAAGTTTTTTTTGCTTTCAGACTTTACAAATTTCATACTACTATTATCTGGCCTCTTTTGAAATCCACTGTCATTCTTTATTCTTCTGTGTATACTGTATCTTTTTTTTTCTGGCTCTTTAATGATTTTTCTCTTTACCACTGGTTTTCAATAATTTGGTTTTGTTGTATCTTGGTATGGTTTTCTGTGTATTTTTTCTGCCTGAGGATTTGTTTAGCTTACTGGATCTGAATTTATAGTTTTCAGGAAATGGGGGAAATGGTCACCATTATTTCTTCAAATAAATTTTCTCTCTTCTTACCTTTATTCTCTCCCTCTGAAACTCCAGTTACACTTATGTTAGGCCACTGCTCTTTCCCACAACTCACTGTTGGTCTGTTTGTTTCTTTTATTTCAGTAATTTTGCTCTCTGTATTTCATTTTGGAGAATTTTTATTGCTATGTCTTCACATTTGCTAATCTTTTCTTCTACACTATCTTGTCTACTGTTAATCCCATCCAGTGTATTTTTTATCTCTAGAAGTTTTATTTGGTCTTCTTTATATCTTCTATTTCTCTCTCTATCATGCTCATACTTGACTGTATCTTCTGAAACATGTTGAGTATATTTGATATATGCTTAGAGTCCGATAAACAAATCCTCAGGCTATTAGCTATTTTAACACCCTTGTCTACTAAGCTTCTTGTCCATGTCATTTCCAAGTCTGTTTCTATTGATTAATTTTTCTTCTCATTACTGGTCATATTTTTTGCTACATCCTAGGTCTGGAAATCTTTATTGGATGCTGGGCATTGTGAGTTTGATGTTGTTGGGTGCTGGACTTTGTAATTCCTTAGAATATATTTTTTTAATTCCTTAGAATAGTTTTGAACTTTGTACTAGGATGCAGCTAACTGGGGAACAGTTTGACCTTCTGAGAAACAGTTGATCTGTTCAAATTTTCCTATTGGCCTTTGTTAAGTGAGCTCATAAAAGCCTTTAGTCTAGTGCTCAATTGTTTCCACAACTCAGGCAATACCCTCTGAGGATTGTACTCCTTGCCCATATGTTAGAAGATCTTTCCATTCAGGCCATTGGGAACATGAACTATTCATGGTCCTGTGTGAACTCCACTTACTGTGCCCTCTAATCCGTGGTTTAGGTAGTTTCTTCCATGCATGTGCCAATCAGTACTCAGCTAAAGACTCAGGGTAATCCTCTACAGATCTCCAGACCGCTCTCTCTGTAGCCTTCTCCATATTACTACCCTGTCCCTGAATTCCAGCTGACTTGGTTTTCCTAACACTCAACTCTATTTCCTCAACTCAGAGAGATCACAGGGCTGCTCCCGGTCTCCTTCCTCCTGCACCATGGGCTGTGAATTCTCTCCAGTCAGTAAACTGGGGCAATTGTAGGGCTTACCTCTTTTATTTCCCTTCTCTTGGGGACTGCTGTCCTGCACTGACGGTTATCTAGTGTCTGAAAAACATTGCTTCATATATTTTGTCCACTTTTTAGCTGTTTTAAGCTGAGAAGGAAAATCCGGTCCCTCTTACTTCATCATGGCCACAATTCAGATAACATTTTAAAGAATGAGAAAAATGGAAAGAGTGTATATTTAAAGAGTATTGTTTCAGATACTCACATCTTTTTTTTTATTGAAGTATAGTTGATTTACAATGTTGTGTTAATTTCTGCTGTACAGCAAAGTGGTTCAGTTATGCATATATATATATATATATATATATATATATATATATATATATATATATATACACACATATTCTTTTTCATATTCTTTTCCATTACAGTTTATTACAGGATACTGAATATAGTTCCCTGTGCTATACAGCAGGTCCTTGTTGTTTATCCATTTTATATATAGTAGTTTGTATCTGCTAATCCCAAACTCCTAATTTATCCTTGCCCCACCTCCCTTCCCCTTTGGTAACCATAAGTTTGTTTTCTGAGTCTGCCTCTGTTTCATAAATAAGTTCATTTGTATCAGATTTTAGATTCCACATATGAGCGATATCATATGGTATTTGTCTTTCTCTTTCTCACTTACTTCACTTAGTATGATAATCTCTAGGTCCATCCATGTTGCTGCAAAAGGCATTATTTCATTCTTTTTAATGGCTGAGTATGTATACCACATCTTTATCCATTCATCTGTCAATGGACATTTAGGTTTCTTCCATGTTTTATAAATAATGCTTCTATAACACTGGGGTCCATGTATCTTTTCGAATTACACTTTTTCCGGATATATGCCCAGGAGTGGGATTGCTGGATCATATAGCAACTTTATTTTTAGTTTTCTAAGGAATCTCCATACTGTTCTCCATAGTGGCTGCACCAATTTACATTCCCATCAACAGTGTAGGAGGGTTCCCTTTTCTCCACACCCTCCCTAGCATTTGTCATTTGTAAACTTTTTAATGATACGGCCATTCTGACCAGTGTGAGGTGGTACCTCATTGTTGTTTTGATTTGCATTTCTCTAATAATTAGCGATGATGAGCATCTTTCATGTGCCTATTGGCAATCTGTATGTCTTCTTTGGAGACCTGTCTGTTTATGTCTTCTGCCCATTTTTCTATTGGATTCTTTGTTTTTTTGTTATTCCGTTGTATGAGCTGTTCGTATATTTTGGAACTTAAGCCCTTGTTGGTCGCATTGTTTGCAAATATTTTCTCCCAATATGTAGGTTGTCTTTTCGTTTTGTTGATGGTTTCCTTTGCTGTGCAAAATCTTCTGAGTTCAATTAGGTCCCATTTGTTCTGATAATTTTGATTTAAGGGTGGGGGTAGCAAAATTAGATAAGGCTTCTTTCTCCACTGAACTTCAGCAGAGAGCTTTTGCATTAAGCCTAGTTTAGCTCATTAAGCCTTTCCTCTGAATATATCTTTCAGAGGATTAGATGTTCTAGTCCAGGTTTGGGTGACAGTGGCCCCTAATTTTTCTGCTTTGACCTTCATGACTTTCTCTGAGATTATGATCTAAAGGTTTTTTTTTTAAATTAATTAATTAATTAATTTTTGGCTGCGTTGGGTCTTCGTTGCTACATGGGCTTTCTCTAGCTGGGGCAAGCGGGGGCTACTCTTCGTCGCAGTGTGTGGGCTTCTCATTGCGGTGGCTTCTCTTGTTGTGGAGCACGGGCTCTAGGCATGTGGGCTTTAGTAGTTGTGGCACTTGGGGTCAGTAATTGTGGCTCTTGGGCTCTAGAGCGCAGGCTCAGTAGTTGTGGCGCACGGGCCCAGTTGCTCCATGACATGTGGGATCTTCCCGGACCAGGGCATGTCCTGCATTGGCCCATGAATTCAAACCCGTGTCCCCTGCATTGGCAGGTGGATTCTTAACCACTGTGCCACCACGGAAGCCTGTATGATCTAAAGGTTTAAATCATTGATTTAGGAGATAGATTGAGTGATGAAGGAATGATAACACTTCAGTCTCTGATTCTGAATTCAGACTTTATGTATTAACTATTCTGTACCATGTGACTGCACTTGAACTACCTGTGTGTAAAAGGACAGTTTATCATACTCTATCAGAAGAGTCTGAAACATGAGATTTGAAAAGGTTTGACTTTACCTAAGACTAGAAGAAAGTCCTCTTTTAATTTCAAACCTTTTGACCTAGAAGACTGAAAATAACTTGTCTCTCTTTCATTCAACAAAGAAAACACATTTGATGATTTCTGTTTCTCAGACTTTTTTGAAGCTATCTTCTTTTTTCTCAGCAGATTTCAAA
Organism: Balaenoptera physalus; assembly: GCF_965194825.1. Lineage (NCBI taxonomy): Eukaryota > Metazoa > Chordata > Mammalia > Artiodactyla > Balaenopteridae > Balaenoptera > Balaenoptera physalus. The sequence goes on along the minus strand of NC_138884.1, from coordinate 74,604,124 downwards.
AAGCTGTGATTATCAGTGCTTCCAATAGTAAGCATAACTTTAGTAGACTTCAAAACTAGGCCAGTGTGTATAATACTTCTAATGAAAGGAAGGACTACTGATGACATAAAGGAAAGTGCTCGTGAAGTTGTCAATGGCATCTGTTTATCAGTGGGTCCAAATTAAGCCAGAAAAGTCATTTTGAAGTTTGTTTTCACCAAAAGATTCTTCCATATACTCAATTACAAATATCTTTAAGTGATCAAATCTCTTTTCCTTATGATACTTGACTTGTGAAATTGCTTTAATATTTAATAATAATTGTATGTCATAATATTACTGTCATGCCTCTAAAGCTTTCTTAGGAGCAAGGGAAAAAAACCTTGCTTTACCTCTTTCTCTTCTTTTTGAGTCTTAAAGTAGAGTCGTCTCTCTTTCGGTTTGTCTGTCTCTCTCTTTGTGTCTGTCTCTCTCTGTCTTCTTCATGATTGCTTGGGAAAGAGCCTTGTTCTTTCCTTTTTACTTTATCCCCAGAGGCAAGGATGTAGACAGGAAAAGCGATCCTCCTTAAACCTTGTAGTAACTGGAAAGCTTAGAGCAATTCCTTTTTTTTTTTTTTAACATCTTTATTGGAGTATAATTGCTTTACATTGTTGTGTTAGTTGCTGCTGTATAACAAAGTGAATCAGCTATACGTATAGAGTCTGTCATACAGAGTGAAGTAAGTCAGAAAGAGAAAAACAAATACTGTATGCGAACACATATATATGGATTCCTTTCTCTTTGAATAGATAATGAAAGAAAGAGGAGGTTCTGAAACGAATGCTGAGGCATTGTCTGTTCAGTTTTTATTTTATATCACAGTCCCTGAATCTCCAACCTACCTCAGAAGGAATGCTTGCAAATGAAACAGTGACCATGTGAGAGGAAGAGAAATGCTTCAGTATGCTGAGGTAATTGACATATAGGTAGAACATGGGTTTATGTCCCTGGGAATACAGTGAATGAGAAAATTCTTACATAAGAGAAAAAAATGTGGGTTTCTTTTTGCATTTTTCTTTTTTGTACAAATATAATTACATATATACGTATATATAAATAAAGGGGAAAAGTCCATAACCATCTCCGCAATTTAAACTTTTCTGTTCCCTTTCAATATTTTCCCACCTGCATAATGATTTTGAAATAAAAATCATAACATAAATACAACTTGATATTCAGGTTTTTTTAAGTCAGCTTTACATAGTACAAATTTTACACACTTTCAACAGTTTTTTTCTGGATTTCTGTGGAGTCATTTAGTTTTGCGTAACTAAGTATATTTATCAAAGTATGGTCACCAGGGCTTCCCTGGTGGCGCAGTGGTTGGGAGTCTGCCTGCCAATGCAGGGGACATGGGTTCGGGCCCTGGTCTGGGAGGATCCCACATGCCATGGAGTAACTAAGCCCGGGTGCCACAACTGCTGGGCCTGCGCTCTGGAGCCCGTGAGCCACAACTGCTGAGCCCAAGTGCCACAACTACTGAAGCCTGTGTGCCTGGAGCCTGTGCTCCGCACTGGGGGAGGCTGCCGCGGTGAGAAGCCTGTGCACCGCAACGAAGAGTAGCCCCCGCTCGCCACAGCTGGAGAGGGCCCGTGTGCAGCAACAAAGACCCAGTGCAGCCAAAAATAAATAAATAAATAAAATTTAAAATATGGTCACCAGAAGACAGAATCAATTTTCATCTCTTCTTTGGGGAAATGTGTATTTTAACCCCTTTTAGCATTTTATGCCTCAGCTCACCTGCCCTCTATCCCTTCTGTCCACAGAACCTCTCCAAGGTTCATTTTAACTGAGATCTGGAAGGGCTGGAAGTCTCTCAGGCACTGTAACTGTGCATCACATTTACCTTGTTCTTTAGCCTTTGCTCTGGATCATAGCAGAGACTACAAATGATTTTGAGTGGGTTTGGGGAAGGTACGTTGGCTAATAAATACTGCTTAGTTATTAATATGCTCTTTTTGGTGACCTGTCACCTTCTACTATAGTTGCCCTTTGTTATTTGTGTTCGTTTTGCTCTTTTAGTAAGCTCAGTCTCGGAAGCATGCATTATACTCACCGTTAAAAGAAGAGAAAAATCTTTCCTTAATAAGTGTGATTGATGGAACTTCTCTCTACTATTGAATTTCTGTTTCTTATTCTTAGCAGAATGACATAAATATTCCTAAATTATATAATTACTGGTGCACACAAATATTCCTATTCTCTGAATATGTGCAGTCGTAGTCTCAGATAATGAAAGGTAAATGAAAAACAATCCTGCAAAGCCTAGGGAGCCTTTCAGGGGGCTAGTTCTTTGAAACATCCACTTTCTCCCTGTCAGCTCTCTCATCCTCATTTTTATCCCATCCACATTAAGAGTCCATAGTCCATTCCATCAGCCATGCTCTTGGCAATATCCTGAACTTTCTTGCCCTTTCATAATACAAGCCCTGCAAAAGCGAAATCCTGAATGAATCCCAAATATTTGCTTTTCTCCATGCCTGCCCCAGGCTGCTGAGTTCATCTGGAAAACAGTAAGTCATACAACCAAGCATAAATGAATGAATGAACGAGAGAAAAGTACTGTCCAAAGTATATGAACAAGGAGAAAGTTTTGGTGGCACACAATAATTGTTCCAGAAGTCAGAGAAAGAGGAGATCATTGTGGAGTGGGATAATCAGAGAAGGGATGAGGTCTAACTTCTCTTCAGTTTTCTGCCATTACTTCTGGTAACTGCTACCAAGCGGGATTTTATGAATTGCCAAACCCAAATATTTAACAACAAAACTAAAGTTGTTTAAACTCTACATACCAGAGATAAATGCCAAACAGATTTTTGTATATTTTCCACTAAAGAAATACAGACTGACTTGACAGAAAGTTTACATAGGGAGTCACAGGCAACTGGAAGATAAAGTTCGGCCAGTTGTTTGGAAGGTCTTAAAATACTAGATGGAGGATTTTAAAACTTGTTGGAAATATTTTCTTGTAGTTACCTGTCATCTAACAGTGATTTACCTGTCATGAAAGCTTTCAAGAGATACCCTAGAACTTCGAAAAAAGTTTCCTTAAAGATAATTCTTGTTCAGTTCAGAAAATTTCAATTTCTCTTGTTTTGGTTGTTTGCTTTAATACCCTTCAGTAATTATGAAAGAAATAGGTATTCAAAGAAAAAACTTAGATGTAAGAAAAGTTTTAAAGAAGAAATTTAAAATCTTCCATTTTTTTAAACCCATAAGTAGCCATTGTTAACATTTTATTGTCTATTTTTATATATATGTAAGTATTTTACAACAAAAGGATTATGTTACACAGATTATTTCTTAAACCTTTTTTCTTTTTAATATATTGTGGGTGTTCTTCCAAAAAGAAATGTAGATCTATATATATTTAATGGCTAGATAGTATTATATTGCATGGCTGTGCCACAATTTAATTAACCACTTCTCTAATGATGGCATGTAGGTTGATTCCACTTCTTCATCTTTATTTTTTTGTGAAAATATTTCCAGAGTGTGCTTCTGAAAGTTTATACAATTTTGTACTATCAACCTTGTAAGAAAAATATCCATTTCTCCATATCCTTGAGAAATCGGGGAGTTATCAATTCTTTTCCCAATTTACCTTTTTTAAGAATACTTTTGTGCTAAGTATTTAATACTAGTTGAAGTGTAAATTTTCATGTAATTATATCTAGCAGTCTTTCCTCTCATGTGTTTGGCTTTGTTTTCATGCTTATAAAAGCCTACATCTTTCAACACTCTAACGTTTTCTTTTAGTATTCTAAAGAGTTTTTAAAATATTTACTCTCTTAATCTACCTGGGATAATATTTAGGTATAACTTATAAAGTAGTCATCCATCTTAATTTTTCCCAAATGTTTATTTGGTTGTCAGAAGAGAATTTACTAAGCTATACATTCTTTCCACACTAATTTAAAAGTCCATATGTCATCTATATTGAATTCCAGTAATTTTTAGATCTATTTATATATTTTCCAGCTTGGCCCCATGATTATTTTCGATATTCCTGTCTGATAGCACATTATTTAAATTTCAGTGTTGTATTTCATTTTACAAGGCAAGCACTTTTTCATTGAATTTCTTTCTCTTTTTTATATATTTTCAGTTATTTATTTTATCAGAAGAATTTTAGATTGTAGTATCCAATTCCAGACATAAAAATTTCATTGACTTAGTTGGACTTGATTTAATAAATAAGGGATTAGTTTGGGAAATTTTTCTTCCTTCAAGTTCTGTATTTTTTTTATGTTTATTCTCAGGAATTTAATATTTTTGCTGTTTTCATGAATGATACCTTTTCCCCCCCTCCATTATACTTTCTAACTAGTTAATGTGGGAAAGTTGTTATCTTGTAACTGGAAAACTTATTAAAATTTCCAACTAGTCCTAAGTAGTAATAAGATAGTCATTAGCTAAAATAATGACTTTTGTGTCTTTTCCAGTATTTTCACTGTTTCTTTTTTGTCTTACTGCCTTTCAGCTAAAATGTTCAAAACAATAATAGCAGTTTTCACAGGCCTCCTGTCTTATTTGTTTCTGTCTCTGTTAATTCACCATTAAGATAGAATTTTCTGTTCTCTTCCAATAAATGCTTTACATCAAGTTAAATATCTTTGTCTTTTAAATTTATTGAATGATTATCATGATGAATTTTGAAATCCATCAAATGTTCTTTATCATCTATCAAAACAATTACATAGTTTTTCTTCTTAGGTTTCCTAGTGTTGAGTCATCCTTGTAGTCTTAGAGTAAATGCATCTTGACCGTGATATAGTATTCTTTTGTTAGACTGCTGGATTTGACTTGCTAATATTTTATTTCAGATTTTACATCTATATTCATAAATACGATTGACCTACAGGTTTATTATGGATGCTATCTTTTTTATCTTTGGTATCAGTGTTCAATTTCATTCATTCTCTCAAAAAACTTACATTGGATTTCTGTTATGTGCCTGGAATGTTGTTAGGTACTGGGGATTAAGTGGTACACAAGACAGTAAAATCTCTGCCATCTTGGTGCTTGTAGTCTATTGAGGAATGGGGTTAAAAAAACAGGATATTAAAACAGTGTTGTGTAAATGCTACAGTAAGGATATGGGAAAAATAGGAGGAGCCTCTATCCCATATTTAGGGAAATTGGAAGATGCTTTCCAGCATTTAAAACAAAATTTAAGTAAGAATGTCCATTCAAAAGAGTAGTGGAGGGCTTCCCTGGTGGTGCAGTGGTTGAGAATCTGCCTGCTAGTGCAGGGGACACGGGTTCGAGCCCTGGTCTGGGAAGATCCCACATGCCACGGAGCAACTGGGCCCGTGAGCCACAACTACTGAGCCTGCGCGTCTGGAGCCTGTGCTCCGCAACAAGAGAGGCCACGATAGTGAGAGGCCCTCGCACCACGATGAAGAGTGACCCCCGCTTGCCACAACTAGAGAAAGCCCTCGCACAGAAACGAAGACCCAACATAGCAATCAATCAATAAATAAATAAATCTTTAAAAAAAAAAAAAAGAGTAGTGGAGTGGAGAGGAGAGTGTCCCTGGGAGATGGAAGAGCCTGTGGGAAGACCCGAAGGTGAGGGAGAACATGGTGCTTCTGAAAAAAGGAAAAGTGTTCAGTAGGACTGGAGCAAAAGTGGGGGAAGGAGAGGGTTGAGAGATGAGGCTAGAGTGCTTCCTACAGATCATAACTTACAGAACCTTGTAGAATATATCCAGAAGTTTGGATTTTCTTCCCAAAATTAATGAGGAGTCATTAAAGGATTTTAAGCAGAGAAGTGGTATGATCTAATTTCTTTATTGGAGGAATCTCACTTGCTGGATAGAAAAGGAGGATACCAGTTGGAAAGCTGTTGTGGTAATCCTAGAGAGGGATGGCAGTACTGAAAAGTAGGGTAACTGGATGCTAGAGAACTAGGAAGTTCCTCTGTTCCATGAAGAGTTAATTGATTTTGACTGTACTTGTGTTTAATCATAAGCTTCTGTATTCCTTGCATGTTTATTAGATGATTCATTTTTCTACCTCTTTCTGAATAAACTTTGGTAATGCGTATTTTTCTTGAAAATTGTCCATTTTGTGTATATTTGCAAAATTTTAAGTATAAAGCTTATGTGCAGTTCTCTTATTTTAATCTCATCCATTTCTATGTTAAATCTCATTTCCCATTCCAGATGCTCCATATTCATATCTTCTCATTTATTTTTGATTATACATATTAGAGATTTACCTATATCATCATTTCCCAAATGGGTATTCCATGGAGCACTATTCCAAAGAACGCTGATGAGTAAAAGTATTCATGCTCAAATAACTTTGTGAGACTGGATCCCACTATTTGAAATAGTTACATGCTTTAGGATTTTTCAGAATTTTTAATAAGCTAATCTGCATTATGAATTCTTAAGTGGAAGGTTTACTAAGCAGTGTTTTTCATACATTTTTGCTACAAAATCTTTTCCTCCCCACAGAACATCTATTAATAGCTCCTGGAATGGGTATTCAGTGAAACACAATTTGATGATTTCAAAGAATGGGTATTCAGTGAAACACATTTCACTGGAATGGGTATTCAGTGAAACACAATTTGATGATTTCAAAGAACTAGCTCTTAGTTTTATTTATTAATTCCCTCTTTGTTTTCTAATTCATTAACTATATTATTTTTTCTTACTTTTTTGGGCTTATTTTCTTGTTCTTTTTCTATTTCCCTAGAGTTAAATGCCTAGTGTTTTCATTAGCAGCTTTCAAGGTTATCATAAAGAACATTTTAAGGCTATTAATTTTCCTCTGCATATAGCTTTGACTACATCCTATAGATTTTATTATTTATATATCCTTTGTCATTAATTTCTGAATAACCTGTCATTTCAGTTTTGACTTTTGTTTTTACCCAAGAATTATTCTAAAGAGTGCTTTCTAGTATCCAGTGATTCATTAGATTTTGCTTGTCATTTTATTTTATTTAAAAAAAGTTTTATTTTGATGTGGACCATTTTTAAAGTCTTTATTGAATTTCTTACAATATTGCTTCTGCTTTATGTTTTGGTTTTTTGGCCCCAAGGCATGTGGGATCTTAGCTCCCGGATCAGGGATTGAACCCACACACCCTGCATTGGAAGGCAAAGTCTTAACCACTGGACCGCCAGGGAAGTCTCTTGCTTGTCATTTTAATTTACAGTTGACTAAATATAAATGTGTTCAGTACTTTATTTTTTTTTTATAAGCATGATCAGAGAATATTTTATCTAATAGTAATATTGCCACCCTTTTTTCTTTTTACATTTGTCTGATATATATTTTTGCTCAGTCTTTATTTTCAAAATTTCTTTGCAATTTTTATTTTATGTTTTCTTGTCCCTAATATATGATATTTTTAACCCATGCTGAGAGTCCTGCTTACTCTTTTTTTAAATTGAGGTATAATTAATATATAACATTATATTAGTTTCATGTATATAACATAATGATTCAATATTTGTACATATTGCAAAATGATCACCACAGTAAGCCTAGTTAACATCCATCACCACACAGTTATGATTTTTTTTTTGTGGTAAGTACTTTTAAGATTTACTCTCTTAGCAACTTTCAAATATACAATATATTAGTGTTAATAACTATATTCACCGTGCTGTACATTACGTCCCCAGAGAGTCCTACCCTTTTAATAGATGAATTTAACCCATTTACATATATTTTGGCAATGACATAGTTCTTCTTTTCTAACAACTTTATTGAGATATAATTCACATACTATATAATTAAGTTATTTAAAGTATATTAATTCAGTGGTTTTTAATATATTCATAGATTTTTGCAACTATCATCACAGTCAATTTTAGAAAATTTTTATCACCCCAAAAAGAAACCCTGTATCCACTAGCAGTCACTACCATTTTCCCCCAACTTCTCTCCCATCTCTAGCCCTAGGCAACCACTAATCCACTTTCTGTCTCTATAGATTTGCCTGTTCTGGACATTTTGTATAAATGGGAGCATATAATATGTAGCCTTTTGTGATTGACTTCTTTCATTTAGCATAGTATTTTCAAAGTTTATCCATGTTGTAACATGTATCAATAATTCATTCCTTTTTATTCCCAGATAATACTCCATTATATGGATATTTCACACTTTATTTAACCATTCATCAGTTGATGGATGTTTGTTTGTTTCCACTTCAGGCTATTATAATGATACCGCTATGAACATACATGTACAACTTTTTGTGTAGACATATGCTTTCATTTCTTTTTTTTTTTTTTAAGGAAATGCTATTTATTTATTTTGGCTGTGTTGGGTCTTCGTTTCTGTGCGAGGGCTTTCTCTAGTTGCGGCGAGCAGGGGCCACTCTTCATTGCGGTGCGTGGGCCTCTCACTGTCGCAGCCTCTCTTGTTGAGGAGCACAAGCTCCAGATGCGCAGGCTCAGCAGTTGTGGCTCACGGGCCTAATTGCTCCGCAGCATGTGGGATCCTCCCAGACCAGGGCTCAAGCCCATGTCCCCTGCACTAGCAGGCAGATTCTCAACCCTGCACCACCAGGGAAGCCCTGCTTTCATTTCTTTTGAGTATATGCCTAGGAGTAGAGTTGCTGGATAATATGGAACCCTATGTTTAACCTTTTGAGAAACCAACAGACTATTTTCCAAAGTGGTTGCACCATCTTACAGTGTAGGAAGGTTATATTTGTTATTATCCCTTGCATTTTTTAATGTCTTCTATTTATTATGATTTCATGTTGTTCCTTTAATTTTCTTTCCTATCTTTTGCTGAATTGATCAGATTCATAAGTTAAAAATCCTATTTCAGTTGTAATAATGTTTACACTTAGGTTTTTATGAATGTATTTAAACATATATTTTCTGTCCTTGGCAAGAACCCATAACAATCTTTTTCTTCTCTTCGCCGGTACCATGACTGCTAACTCTTCTCCCTGATCCTCTACCACTGCTGCTTATTGATCTCAACTCTGTTTTCTTTGTTATCATAAAACAAATAAGAGTCACATAAGGGATGAAACCTATTGCTGAACTGTACTGAAAGTTCAGTACAAAGTTCTAGCCTTTCAAGAAGAAAGATAACAATTCTCAAACTCCTCGAGTCCTACAGCTTGAGATTGGTAAATCTTTCAAATAGAAAAAAAAAAAAAATTGAGTCCTTTTTGGGCGTTGCCTTTTAAAGTTTCTTTTAAATGTTCTATATTGGGATTCCCTGGTGGTGCAGTGATTATGAATCTGCCTGCCAATGCAGGGGACACGGGTTTGAGCCCTGGTCTGGGAAAATCCCACATGCCGCGGAGCAACTAAGCCCGTGTGCCACAACTACTGAGCCTGCACTCTAGAACCTGCGAGCCACAACTACTGAAGCCTGTGCACCTAGAGCCCGTGCTCCGCAACAAGAGAAGCCACTATAATGAGAAACCCGTGCACCGCAACGAAGAGTAGATCCCACCCACCACAACTAGAGAAAGCCCGCGCGCAGCAATGAAGACCCAACGCAGCCAAAAATAAAATAAATAAAATAAAAAAAGTTATTTTTAAAAAAGTTCTATATTTATTTATCTGTAAATTTTGGAAATGTTAACTCCTGAAAAATGGAAAGTGAGTGGGATAATGTTTGGGCAAACAGAATGCGGAGTTTTTTAGGGAGAAAGACGTTACATAAATCCAAAGTCAGTGAAGAAAATCAAAAGCTATGATTTCTTTTGAAAATACGATGTAGTGAATTTGGCTCAGTAGATTTTTGTCAAGTATAAAAACCTGGTTTTCAGAGTGAGTTTGAATTTTTATGGTTACACATAATTCCTTCAAATGGGCTCTAGTGGAATGCTATCTCATGCCCATTGGTCTCTTTGAGAGTGCTTTAATGTACTTATATGCATTCTTGCTGTCAAAATCATGTAAACCTCTTGCCTTTTACTTCAGTGTAAATGCTTTTGTAGTTTAAATGAGCTTTTAAAGACTTCTGCCTTATAATTTAAAACTCAGGCTCTCAGCATTGATGGAAGGACTAAAAAATATCTCAGCACATTACACAATAGTTTATGGTTCTATTAGAAATAACAAATGGCTCAGCTAGTCAACAATACTTATCAAGCCTGTTTTAAAGCATTGTACTAAATACTATGGAAACTTACAGAGAAATCCTTCATGAATCCAAATTCTAATAACATATATCCAAAAATAGAGAAAAATCAAAGCAGTACTTGAAAGCATAACTTAGTGGTTAAATTTGCAAGCTCCAAGTCAGCCTCACATCCCCATTTTTTAGTGCTGATGATGGATAAGTCAGTTCAGTTTGAACATATGTAGAATGGAGAATATAGTAATATTACCTGCCTCATAGGCTGGGAAAGTTTAAATAGGATAAAACATGTTTATATGCTCAGTATAGTAGCTGATACATAGTAAGCATTCAGTAAATGTAAGCAGTTGTTTTTAGTAATTTTTAAATTATTAAAAATTATATATATCCAGAAAGTGATCAAATCATACATGTGCACATTAACAAATTATAGTAAAATGAGCTCTGATGGAATCACTCCAGTGGCAAGAAATGGAACAGTGCCAGCCTCTAGAAACAGACTCTCTGTGCATCTTCCCCATCGTAACTCATTCCCTCCCTGCCTCCACTATCTTGAGATGTGTTATAATCATTTTCTTACTTTTCTTAAAGTTTTACCACCTAAACAATATATTTTAGTTTTGTCTATTTTTGGACTCTATTAAATGATTGTATTTTGCTGCTTTCATTCAGCACTGTCCTTGAGAACCATCCTTGTGGATGAGTGTTGCTCTCATTCATTCCTTTTCATCGCTGTATGGTATTCCACTATATAAATATATAAACAATTTATTGGGCTGTTTTATTATTGATGGATATATAAGCTATTTTCAGTTTTTGATTCTTAAAAACAGTGCCACTATGAACATCCTGGTCCTCATATTCAAGAGATTCTCTAGGAATGCAGTTGCTGAGTCATAAAGTATATGTATCTTCAATTTTCTGAGATAAAGCCAAACAGTTTTCTAAAATTGTTCTTCCAACTTTCAGTCTCATTAGCCCTGAATGAGGGTTTCTGTTACTTCATAGTCTCACAAATACCTGGTATTGGTTAGACTTTTTTTTAGCATTTATTTATTTATTTATTTATTTACGGCTGCATTGGATCTTTGTTGCTGCTCGTGGGCTTTCTCTAGTTCCAGTGAGCAGGGGCTACTCTTTGTTGTGGTGCACGGGCTTCTCATTGCAGTGGCTTCTCTTGTTGTGGAGCACAGGCTCTAGGCGCATGGGCTTCAGTAGTTGTGGCACGTGGGCTTAGTTGCCCTGAGGCATGTGGGATCTTCCCAGACCAGTGGTCGAACCCATGTCCCCTGCATTGGCAGGCAGATTCTTAAGCACTAAGCCACCAGGGAAGTCCAGGTTAGACTTTTAATGTGTACAGTCTGGTATGTAGATTATATTATTGGAACTCATTTTTTAAAAAACAATCTCAAACTTACAGAAAAGTTGCAAGTACAATACAAATAACCTTTTCTCTTGAACCATTTGAGGATAATTTGCCAACATGATATCGTAATGTCCCAGAATACTTTAGTTTGTGTGTTCTACAAACAAGGACATTCTTTTATGTATCCATAATATAACCAACAAAATCAGAAAACTTGCTTGATAACGTTGTGACCATCCAGTCTACAAACACCCTACAGGTTTCACTAATTGTCTGACTTACGTCCTTTATGGTAAAAGGATCCAGTTTAGAACGCATACTGTGTATAGTTGCCACATTCCTCTGGTCTCCAATCTGGAACCACTCTTGTCTTGACTCTCATGGCCTTGATACTTTTGCAAGTAACAGTCCAGTTATTTTGTTGAATATCTCTCAGTTTATGATAGTCTGTTGTTTCCTCATGATTAAATTCAAGTTAGATATCTTTCTAGGAGTATCACAGAAGATGGTCTACTATGTTCTTCTCATTGCATCCTATCCAGTGGCAGATGATTTTGATTCATCTTATTACTGCTGCAGCTGATGAACACTTGATTAAGGTGGGGACTGCTGAGCTTCTCCATCATACACTTACTCTTTTTTCTTTTTGTAATAAATAAGTATTTTTGGCCAATGAGAGCCACTTCAAGCTGGCTTGTCTTTTGACAGTTCACCCTCTATTACTACTTCCTTACTTTCTGGCATCGACTCTCCATGCTAAGTCATCGTCCCATGGGAATGTCCTCCTTGCCTATAGGTAACCCCTCCCAAATTGCTTGCTTGCTCAGATTTCCCCTTTGAATTTCATCCCTGTCTATCCCGTTGCCTATCTGACATTTCCAGTTGGGTAGCTAATGGGCATCTTAAATTTTATTTGTTCAGAATACAGTTCCCGACTTTACCCATTAAATGGGTTTCTCCCCTAGGCATCTCCATCTCATTCAGTTGCATTGTCATCTTCCTCCTTCCTCAGCCCCAAGAAACCTAGATGTCAGCCTTTAGTCTTTGCTCTCTTCCCCACCACACCCAGGTTCAGACTGTCAGCAAGTTTTGTGCATTTAACTCCTAAATATGCCTCATGTCTGTCCGCTTCTCTCCAGTTCCTCTTGGCTCACTCTTTCCTTCCCCTTGAATGTTTACAGTAGCCTCTTTACTGGTTTCTCCACTTTCATTCTTGCTTCACTCAAGTCCATTTCCACACACCTTTTATCAGTGCAAATCAGACCAGGTCACTTACTTGCTTAAAACACTGTAATGTCTTCTCATCCCTCTCAGGATACAGTCCAAACCCATGAAACTCCACATGCTCTTACGTCTGCTTTGTTCTTCAACTCCATCTCGTGTTCCTCTTTCTCTTGCTGAAATGTGGAGAGCAAGGGAAACAGTCTCTTCTTTCAGTTCCTTAAACCTTCTAAGCTCTTTTCTACCTCAAGGCCTCATCTGAACATGTGTCCTGGTGCCCTTCACACAGCTGCACTTTTCTTAGCCTTCAGGTCTCACCTTAATTGTCCCCTCCTGAGATGGGTCTTCCTGGATTATCATTGAAGTTCATCTGGCCCCATACCTCATTACTCTCTACTAAACACCCTCTTTTCTTCATAGTACTTAACGTGCTCTGAAGGCATTTGGTTCTTTACTTGCTTGTTGTTTTCTTTTCCCCATTAGACTGCAGGCTCAGGAGAATAGCAGCCTGTGCCCAAGTGCTCACAGAGTGTTAGAAGAAAGTAACAGTGGTTCAGTACTCAGTGCCACCAGAAATGAACACAGTGCAATTGCCTAAAAGAGGAAATGCACCCTTTTGAGGTATGGAGAAGAAGATTAAATGCTATTGTTGATGTAAGAGAATAAAATGATTTTTAGAAGCTAATTTTCCCAAAACTACAAAAGGCTGAGACAGGAAAACAGAATCAGTGAGACTCTATTAATAAACTATGATGAAATCTGCATCAATGAGTTCTCTTACCTTTCAAATGAAAAACAGCTTCTTTTACAAGGCTGTAGAGCTTATACGAGAGGCTTTTGAAAGCCAGTCTCCCAACTTTCTTTGTGTAAATGATGGCTTCCAAGAAGGATGTACTGTACTTATATGCAGAGTGGAAAACTGAGCTCGGCAGAGACGCTCGTCACTATCTGTAAGGTTTTGTCAGGGGACATGGTTACTAGGTAAAGGGAAAACGATCAGCAATAAAGAATAGGAACTCAGTTACTCACTTTTCTAAGAGCTTTTCGTAACAATTAGACCCATTGAAATCTGTTGTGAAGATTTGAGATTTTTACCTATTGATTTTTTAAAGTTTTTCAAAGGTAATTTTTTTGGTTAAAATAGAAATTTAATCCAATAATATTGATAACAATAGCTGTTTTAGTCAACTGTTCTATGGTAGCAAATAGCCCCAAAATTTCAGTGGCTTGCAAGGACAGAGGATTATTTCTTGCCCACATTATGTGTCTTTGGCAGATTGGCGTTGAATCTGCTCCTGTTCCCTGTGTCTTTTCATTCCATGATCCAGGCCAAAGGAGCAGCCTCTCTCTGGGACATGGTGTGCTCATGGCAAAGAGAGAGAGCCAGTGGAAACATGTATTGCCCATTAAAACTTCTCATCGGACATTATCTATGTCATGTCTACTCACAGGCTAGTGGCCAAGGCGAGTCACATGGCCAAGTCCATTGTCAGTGGTTTGGGGATAAGTAATCCTCCTGCAGCATCCTGCGAACCACATGGAACCAGTGGAGATACCAGGGCACATCCTGTGGATACCTGAGGAACCAGGAAGGGAACTGACTATTTGGAAATAGTAGTACAGTGTACCACATTGGCAAACATTTACCAAATGCTATTTGCCAGGTACTTTTTCACGTGCTTTACATTTATTAACTCATTGAATCCCCACAATTATCCTATCAGATAGGTATTATTAATTACTCCCATTTTACAGATGTGGAAACTGAGGCCCAAGTCCACACAGCTGGTAACTACCAGAGCCAGACTTCAAACCCAGGCATCTAGGTTTGAAGGCATCCTCACTCTAGGAAATTTGAGAATGAGCATGAGTTGTTGATTGAAACATTTTGTGTGTGCTTTTTGAGGACAGTGCTGCATAATGATTAATGTTAAATTGTATTAGTGGTTATTCTCCTAGGTGTAGTATATTTCCAAGGAACTAAAAATTTAAAGGGATACTAACTGTGATAACTAGATGGACCAATCCATTGATGTCTAAGGACCTGAGAATTCTCTCCATTCCAATGTGTCTTTCATATCAGCATTCTGATTTGTGAACCTATGGAAATAAATATACTTGGTTCATGTATTTATTGAGTTCACAATATTTGCCTAGCACTTTGGTTTTCTTGATTTTCTTAATCTGCTAGAAGTGTGACATTAAAATCCCGCTGGTTCTCTTAAAGGCACAGCTCAATGTCTCTTCCCTTGAGAAACCTTCCTTGGCACCTCAAGCTGAGTTTGCCACTCCTGCCTCTGAGGTGCATTAGAAAGAGCCCAGGAGATGTCACCACTTACCAACCATGTGACCTGGGGACAGGCTCTGTCTCCTCTGAGTAAAAAGGATCAAAATACATACCTCATAGAATGGTCATGAAGCTTCAGTAACATTTCATTTGGAAGTACTTTGTGACCATTAAGGTTTTCTGCAAAAATGTAAGGATTTGATGAATCTTTATAACATTCTTCCTGACTTCTTCTCTGACCTTTCTGTCCTCCTCTCTTCTGTTGATTCACTGAACAGATATTTCCTGAGCCCCTGCTGTTAGGGACAGTCACTGCAGTGTTTAGGGACATGGACTCTGGGGCCAGACTGCTTGAGTTTAAATCCCTGCTCTACCATGCATTCACTGTGTCAGTTTGGTATTTAACCTTACCCTGCCTTAATTTTCTAATCTTTAAAATGGAAACAGTAATAATACCTTTATCTCTTGGCTTATTGTGGGGATTAAATTAATTAATATATCTAATAAGTTTAGATCTCTGCCTGATCTATATCATTACCTGCTAGAATGTATGCTCTCCATAAGGGCAGTGATTTCATGGCTATAACCCAGTGCTAAGAAGAGTGCCTAGAAATAATAAGTACTCAATAAATATTTGTTAAATGAATGAGTGAATATGATAAGCCTTGTGGAGGAAAAAAAATTAAAGGACAGGGTGAAATCATGTAGCAAGTGCTTTTTTTTAATCTTTGCTTTTATTTTAATCTTTGAACATTCAGAGATTAAATTTTAGCTGATTATTAGATATATTTATTGGCATATAATGATTAGTCATTCACTATCATTGAATTAAAACATCCTTTCTATTTAAAAAAATTAATTCTTTGAGATTTCTGTAGGAAAATGAGTTAATGTTTTAAAAATAAACCATCAAGACTGTATCTTTCAACGTTAAATTAAGGCTACAAGTACTCTTAGACAATTATTTTTCATTCTTTCATGACACTCTGACTAGATGTCTATTTGCATTTCCTTGAAATCATGTGGGGTTTTTTTGAATGCTTTTCGTGAAGCATGGTAAATACCGTTCTATGTCTCATTCTTTCCAAGTTGCCATGAAGAGTTATAGGCAAAACTTGTGGAGACAAGGTCCCTGACAAAAAATATCTTTGAAAATCAGAGTTTACCAAACCATGAGTTCTTCAAGAATTGGGACTGTGTCTTACTGTGCCTCTGAATCCACGCACCTAGCTTGATTCCCAGCATTTAGGAGAAGTTCAAGAAATGAATGGACAAATGATGGATGGATGAGTGTCTATTCTCTGAAAGATCGATGGGAAGAAATGTCATCCATCCATTCTTTTTCTGAACTCCTGGGTCCTGTCATTCAATCTGCTAGCAGATAACACTGTTCAGCAAAATCACCTTAGTCACAAAGAATCCCCTGCATAGAGTTGAGTTTTAATGTTTTGTCCTGTGTTTTTTTTAAAAAAAAAATCAAAGGATGATACAAGGAAATAAAAACAAAATCAGTTACTGCCTTTATTACAGAAGTTTTGAGGGCAGCGTCTAGTATCTCAATTCAGTCCCTTCTCCCCCACACCCAAAAGAACATTCCATTTGAGAATTTCTTTTTAAAATCTCGGGCTAGGAACACTTTGCTTTCTTGAAGTGTTTCATGCCTCCTCCTTTCTGCTTATGAGAATGATGTGGCTAATTGTGCCCCTTCTTCCATTTTGACTGCCTGGAGCCCCAGAGTCAAACTTGGAGTATAATTATAGCACATATATTTGTGTCTTTCATTTCAGTTGTCTTGAATTTCTGCCCTCACTTATGTTTTCCCTGTCTGGACTTTAAAATGTCTATTAATATATTACTGTCATTTGGTTACACATGTACTTGCTGAAAGCCACGCCAAATCCCTATAGAATGAGGTATATTATAAATAAATACACATGCATGCATTCTTACAGTCCCAAAACAACTACTTATACAAAGGCCTCTAAATTGGGTTGCTGACACTTAGTAGGAAGAATCTCTTTTCCACAGACCAAGTAGAACTAACATATGCTGTTTCTCTGCATTGTCTCTTTGGTTCCTATGGTATAAATAAGTTCTTTAAAGTGGATGGCGCAGGCAGGTGTAGCTTTCTGAAGATGAGTGGCCTACTTTTGTGTTCTTTCAGTTTGCTAAAGTAGTGCTTTTTCCTGAAAGTCTCTTGGCCCATCCTATAAATAAATTAATGTTTTTTCTAACTTCCTCAAAGGAAAGAGCAGAGATCATCCAGTAAGTTCTTGCCTTCTTGGATAAAGGTAGACCTTGTTTTTGCTCTGCCTGTTATTCTCAAAAAAGGACATTTTGGGGAGTTGTAACCATTTCAGCTCAGTTGGCAACTATCTTGTTAGTGGTTTGTAGAACAGGATAAATCTCTGCATAAAGACCTACAGCTTGTCTACTTGATATTTGTTTTAAGGGGAAATAATGCCTTATCTTTATGGCTGGCTGTCACCTTTGTGATGATATGTCAACAGGAGAGAAGAATGTATGTCACAAGGTGACAGCAAAGTGCTGCATCCATCAGGGTGATGTCACTGAGCTGGCACCGCCATCAATGAGCTCTTTAAGGATTCTGGCTGAATTCTAAATTTGCATATTGATGAAAGATAGAGAACCATTTCAGGACAGATTTTAGAGCACAGCTTCTTTTTCAGTAATGTCATTTGAACTCCAGAGAAATACAAGCTTGCATTCTTGCTCCTCTGAACTTTTAAAGGCTCTCTTCTCCTTTCTTGCTTTCCCAGCGGGCAAAAATCTGACTCGCTCTTCATATTCAGCCCAAAGTCATTTTTTCTGTGGACCACTGCCCACCTCCTCTGTGCAGAAGTAGTTGCATGTTGTATGTTATGTGATAGCAGTTATTACTTTCTAGTGTTATGATAGCTCACCCCTCTAGGGGAAGACTCACTCTGAAAGTCCTGTTATGAAATTATCATGAAAAAGGAAGGAAAATTGTCATTAATATTCACAGTGGAGGAAAAAAATTCTAGCACTCACTGCCATATCTCTAGTACATTTTCTCCTATTTCTTGGGAGAGGGTCTCTTCAGTAAAGGTATACGAAATCTTTCTAAATGTAGTCACGCTGTCCAAATGCTGTGTCACCAATGTTAACTAACCCCAGCCTCCCAGGTGTCGTGCTACTTAGCACCTGTGCTCTTATCTTGGACTTTAAAAATATTAAACTATTAAAAATAACTTTTATTCGAATTTACCTTTGTATAAAAATTAATGCTTATTATAGAAAATCTAGCAAAAGCAGCCATACAAGAAAACTCATAGCTAAGTCACTCCTGTGTTTTGATATTTTTAACCATCCCATATTTTGAATAGGGAAAAGTTTTATACTATTTTGCTACCTGATTTTTAAACCAAGCTACTTATAAAGTTCATATTAATATGAGCAGACTCTACAGAAGATGTGTCCCTCTTCTACAGAAGACAGGTACTGCATGACAGATCATTAAGGACCCCAAATAGAGAGAGACTGTGCACTGAATCCAGGTTTGAATTCTGCTTTTGCCCTTTGTCAGCTATGTGACTTTGGGCAATCTGCTTAAACCTTGGGAGCCTTGGTTTCCTCACCAGTAAAATGAGGACATTTATGCTTACCTTTCCCAGGCACTATAAAAATGAAATGATTTGTGCTTCCCTGGTGGCGCAGTGGTTAAGAATCCGCCTGCCAACACAGGGGACACGGGTTCAAGCCCTGGTCTGAGAACATCCCACATGCTGCGGAGCAACTAAGCCCGTGCACCACAACTACTAAGCCTGTGCTCTAGAGCCCGTGAGCCACAACTACTGAGCCCACGTGCCACAACTACTGAAGCCCATGCGCCTAGAGCCTGTGCTCCGCAATAGGAGAAGCCATCGCAATGAGAAGCCTGCACACTGCAAGGAAGAGTAGCCTCCGCTCGCCACAACTAGAGAAAGCCCACGCGCAGCAACGAAGACCCAGTGCAGCCAAAAATAAATAAATAAATAAATATTTTAGAAAGTGAAATGATTTGATGTGCATATGCACACCTGTTACATAATGTTTTTAGTCTGTTCACCTCTACCTACCTGTAGAGCTTCACTGTCAGTGCCCTTTGCCCTCTGAGATTCTGCCATTTGAACTTCCTGCAGTTCACCAACTAGACCATAATACCTTGTGAAGATTTACTCATTACTCACTGCATCTGATGCTGTTCACTAGTGCAGGAGGAAGACGTAGAGGAAGATAAAGGGCTCCAGGCAAAGGCTTTACCTGGGGGTTCTGGATATAGTAAGATAACTACAGAGATATTCCTCATCCTAAATAAAATCTATAGTTTAAAAAAACCCATTAATGTCTATAAAGAAAATAATTAGCTGAGAAATGTTCATTGTTCCTGGTATTTGTAATAACTAGCTCTCAGTCTTTGGATTTCTAGGGGTAACACAGCATGAGATGTTTGTTTTTATAGGAAGATCACTTAATGAAAGTGATTCTATCAGGAAGGACTAAAATAGTATTTTGCTTTTGCATACCTTTACATGTTTAAGCAATGTGTAAAATTAGGAGAGACTGTGGAAAGAAAAAACTCTTTCTATTTTCTTCCGGCAGTTGGGGATGAGAAAAAAGAGCCACACAGTTTGATGTGATTTGGGGCCCGAGAATGATTTTATCACTATGCGCACCAGCCTATTTGCATTTCTGGCAAATGAAATATATTCCTTTTTAAACTGTTGATACTTTGTGTTTTGACACACTTCTGCTTAAGCATTCTTTCAGCTGATATTAACCACAGCCTAACCAGGGCAGGTGAAACTATAGAGACCTACTTTGTTGAAAAGCACAGTTTTGGATCAGAGATGTGTAGGTTTTATTTTACTTTTTATTTTTATGATTGGATTGCTAAATTGAATAAATTATATAAAGAATATATTGTATAAATAATAAATGTTGTCATAAATTTATAAACACCACTCACTGCAACAGATATCTTTGCTGCACATAACTTTTCCCATACTTTGGATTATTTCCGAAAGATAAAGTCATAAAAGTGGAAAACCTGGTTAAGAGGAATTAATATGTTTATGGTTCAGAATGCAAACTGCCTTCCAAACTGTATTAATTTCCATTTCCATTAGCAGTGCATTCATCTTAGCTGTCTGCATTTGAACTCTTTGCTTGCTAATTTAATAAGCAAAATATACATCTCATTTTATTGCTTTATTCCTTTGATTGTAAGGTAATCATTTTTCTGTAGGTATGTTAATTAGTATTTATTTATTTATTTTTTTGGTAAATTGTCTATTAGTGATATTTGATCTTTTATCTCATGAGGTAACACTCTTTCTATGTAAATGGGATAGCTTTATTCAGTGTTTACAGATATTTCCCAAGGCATCTAGTACTGACATTCTGGGACCCTATAAGGACAGTCTTTTTGCTGACCTGTCCACCACTCAGAGAGACAGTGTAGCTAAGGGCATGGACTGAGGGAGTGAGTCTGCCTGGGTTTCAAGCCAGATTCTGCTACCTTCTAGCTGCACATCTTTGGACAAGTTACTTTGCTTGCAGGGCTTCAGGCTCCTAAACTTTAAATAGGCATGGTAATAATAGCCTCTGCACTCCATAGTTGTATCAATTCAGTGTCAGTCCCTGTAGCACCTGGCACATAGCAAGCACTCAATAAATGTGAGCTGCTCGCCATCCTTTAGAACGCAGGCTCCGGGAGAGCAGCGCCTTCAGTCTGGTTTGCTGCTATGTCAGGTACTCAGCAGAATCCCCAGTGGGTGTTCCTTAAATGCCTAGTCCTAGAAACATTATTGAGAGCAGTAATAGGACCACCCAAGTGTCTGCAATTGGCACTTTTCTTTTTCCCGGGCAGTTTGAGATAGAGATGTGGGTCAGTCTGTACATAGGAGAAAGTGGTACAGTTTACCTCAGCCTCCTTAACACAGGGAAACAGGAGCTTCTCAGGAGTCTGTGAAGAATGGCCAGAAACTGCCATCTGGGTCAGGACCTTCCAACTGCCCACGCTGTTTCTCTTTCCTCCCAGTCGCTTTCGGAGATTGGCCCTGCCCCAGGTGCGTGCTGGGCTGTCTTTGAGAGGAAGCAAATGCAGTGCCTCTGGCCCAGATCCCAGTGCTAGCTCCCGTTCAGAATTTAACCTGAACAGCAATTGACTGCAACCTTTGGGGCCTGTTCTCCATTTATCTTTGCCCGAGGAACTCTCTATAGCAGTTTTGGACAGGTTTATTGAGGTCTAGTTTATAAACAGCGAACTTCAGCCTTTTCCGGGTGCACTTTGAACAATGTGGCCGTATCACAATCAGTACAGAACATTCCTGTCACTCCAGATAGTCCCCTCATGTCCCTTTACCATTAGTCCCCTCCTCTTGTCCCCTGCCTTGGCAACCACTGACCTGAAATATGCCTGCATAGTTTTGCCCTTTCCCAAGTGTCATGTAAGTGGTGTCATACAGTACTCAGTCTTTTGTGTCTGGCTTCTTTCACTCAGCATAATGCTTTTGAGATTCATCCACATTGTTGCATGTATGAGTATTTCCTCCCTTTTTATTTCATTTTCTTTTAATCTTTTTTTAAAAAATATTTATTTATTTATTTGGCTGTGCCAGGTCTTAGATGTGGCACGCGGGATCTTTAGTTGCGGCATGTGAACTCTTAGTTGTGGCACGCATGTGGGGTCTAGTTCCCTGACCAGGGATCGAACCCCAGGACCCCTGCATTGGGAGCACGGAGTCTTAGCCACTGGACCACCAGGGGAGTCACCTCCCTTTTTATTTCTGGGTGTATACTTTTCTGAGCAATTTAAAAATTACCCTGTGAGAGTAAATGACTGACTCTTCCTGACTGTTTTTACAGAGACTCCATGAGTGTCAGAATGACCGTGAGGTATAAGCAAAGAACTTTTATAACTCAGAAAATCTAAATAACGGGAGGATATCGTGGATGTGTAACTTGTGAACACATATCACAGTGTTTCTGAATTACACAGATTTTTTTTCCTTTGTGTTATTTTCCATTTTTCCTTTGTGTTCCTTTCGATTGTGTTAAGAAATAAAAGTTTAAAAACTATTTGGTCGGGACTTCCCTGGTGACACAGTGGTTAAGAATCCACCTGCCAACGCAGGGGACATGGGTTCGAGCCCTGGTCCGGGAAGATCCCACATGCCGTGGAGCAACTAAGCCTGTGGGCCACAACTACTGAGCCTGCGTCTAGAGCCCGTGAGCCACAACTACTGAAGCCCGCATGCCTAGAGCCCGTGTTCCGCAACAAGAGAAGCCACCGCAATGAGAAGCCTGTGCACTGCAACGAAGAGTAGCCCCCACTCGCCACAACTAGAGAAAGCCCACGCGTAGCAATGAAGACCCAGGGCAGCCAAAAATAAATAAATAAATTTATTAAAAAACAAAAACAAAAAACCTATTTGGTCCCAGTAGAAAATTACATATAAATTTTAAAAGTGCTTCATAAAAATAAAGTGTTGCAATACTACATAAAAATTTCTAGTTTACTAATTTAAGGAGACTCCTTCCTACGTGAGCAAAGGATAGATAGGTTTATTTACTCATCTCCTTTGGGACTGCGAAAGAGCAAGGATCAATTTAACATAAGAAAAAGTCATTCAGCTAAGTAAATCAGAATATGTGAACTGTCTCATTAATCTTCACAACATCTGTGTTGTATGAGGGAAATATTATCAATATTTATAGTTTTAAAGTGGAGTCATTGACAGAGGTTAAATGTCTTACTCAAAGTTCCATGATCTTTTTCTCACCTTGGAGTTTTGGAGGGCAGAGACTCATTTTATTCATTTTGCGGCCTCATTTGTGGCTTCATTTGTGCGTTTACCTTGCATGGAGAAGATGCTCAATATATCAGATTGGCTGAGTGAGGAAGCAGAGTAGCCTGGGAGTAAAGACTATACGTCTTAGAACAGGAGCCTGTTTTTGGCAAGTAAAGTTATTGGAACCTAGATATGCCCATTCATTAAAGTATCCTCTGTGGATGCTTTTTCTCTGCAACAGCAGAGTTGAGTACTTGCATTGGGGACTGTCTGGCCCCAGAACCTAAAACATGTACTGTTTGGTCCTTTATAGAAAAAGTTTGCCAATCCCTGCCCTACAGTCATACTGTCCAGGTTCAAATCTCAGTTCTTCCACTTACTGTGTGATGCTGCGCAAACTGCTTGATTACTCTAAGCTGGAGTCTCTTCCTCTGCAAACTAGGGATCATAGGAGTAGCTACCTTGGAGGCATTAAAACTGCCATCTGGGTCAGGACATTACAACTGCCTAAGTTGTTTCTCTTTCCTCCCAGGACTGACATTAAATAGAACTTTGGCCGATTATTTCCAGATTGTAAACTATCTACTAGATTTTAAACTCCTTGATAGGTAGAGCCTTGAATTCCTCATCTTGGTTGGCCCCCAGTGTAAAGGCACAGTACTGTGGACATGGCGGGCTTCAATAAACTTGTCTCAAATGCGAAATTGTATTCGATGAGCTGTACGTGAATAATGTATTTGTAAGTATCAGTCTTGGCTTTCAACTACTTACTTGTTTCAAAGGACAGTATGAAATAGCAAGAAATGTGAAGGTAAAATTTGAATGATCCTAAAAATCCAACAACAGATGAACAGATAAGTAAATTAAGAAATGGAGTAGTCAGCAAGCAAATAAAATGATGATAGTGAAGACAGTTTAGTAATATGGAAAAATGCTTATTATAAAACATTAGCTTTAAATATTGAAAAAAGTGGGAATACAGAATTGCATGTCACCTATAATTAAAACTTTTTTTTTAAGGCAGAGCAAAGGCCTTCGAGTACCAGTTTTCAAACTTGAACTGTAAATCTTGCAGTGCTAAGGCCCCATACTCAGAAATTCTTATGTAATAAGTGTATGAGAGTGCCCTGGAATCTGCCTATTTGACAGGCACCTGACGTGATTCTGGTGTGAACAGTCCATCCACCAGACTTTTTTTTTTTTTAATAAATTTATTTATTTTTGGCTGCGTTGGGTCTTCGTTGCTGCGCGCAGGCTTTGTCTAGTTGCAGCGAGCAGGGGCTACTCTTCGTTGCAGTGCGCGGGCTTCTCACTGTGGTGGCCTCTCTTGTTGCGGAGCATGGGCTCTAGGCGCGTGGGCTTCAGTAGTTGTGGCACATGGGCTTAGTTGCTCCGTGGCATGTGGGATCTTCCCAGACCAGGGCTCAAACCTGTGTCCCCTGCACTGGCAGGCAGATTCTTAACTACTGCGCCACCAGGGAAGCCCCACCAGACTTGAAAAACACTATCTTAAAAGAACTAAACCAAGATAGTTTAGTGGGATTGTGGATAATTTTTTAATGCCTTGATTTTTCTTTTGTGGTGGCTTTTACAGTGAAAAATGGAATTTAAAATTTACTTTATACAATTTATTAAATTAGTAACACCTTTATATTTTAATTTTTTTAAGTAAGCCATGTTGTTTCCATAGAGCTATTTAAAAAAACCACGCCAATCTACATTGTACTGATGCAATCGCCTCAGTTGTTAAGGGAAAATAGAAATATGTAGGACAGCGTGTATTATATCTAATTTTTGTGTTAAGAAAAAAGAAAGGGAAAAAGAGTTGAGGACATACATATGTATAGTATATATACAGAGAATCCCTGGAAAGACATAGAAGAAGCTGAAACCATCCTTACCCACCCTCCTTGAGATCAACGGGATTCAGGAACACAGAAACAGAAAGACTTTGGATCCCTCTCATACTACTGCAGTGGTGTGGATAATTAGTCACAAAACCAGCCTGAGAGCCTAACAACCATTTATCACATGGTTTCTATAGGGAAAAGACCATCAGCATTTTCACAACTGGCTTTACAAGCCAACATATAAAACCAACATATAAAACAGAGACTGACTTTACAAACCAATATATAAAATCATATTTTGGGGGGTTAAAGACTACCTATGTTAATGCCACAAAAAGAGGCATTACTGAAACGAGTAAGATTCATCAGGGGCTGGAGTGTGGGTGGATCACTGGAAGTCTATTCCCACTGCTAGAGAGCAAACAAATGGGGAGAAAGTTTCTTTGTAGCTAAATCAGGGAAGATTCTCTACTGTATTCTCAAATCCCATCAAAGGAGACCAAAGCTGAGTTGAGTCAAAAAGTACTTTACAAGATAAAACGAGGTGAAAAGAGATGGGAAAATGAAAATAGGAGAATTGGAAATTCTGGAGAGCCACCAAGAGGGTTATACACTTGAGAATTGTTGTCTTAGAATTATGTCTAAAGTATAAATCATTTTTATCATCTGATCAAGAACCATGGCTGCTTAGCATTAGCTTAAGTAGTAGTACGTACTGTACTCTCAAAAGGCTTGTTGGCCGTCTTTCTCAAACCTCTTCCTTCCATACCTGGTGAACAGGTGAACAAGTTCGTGATCCCATGCTAAGTCTATCCTCTCATGCCTGAACCCTAGAATTTCCTTTAAGAACATAGGAAATAAACAGCCATTTATTCTCCAACCAAATAGCAGAGAGATTTCAGTTTATTCCTTAAGATGTGCTTTTGAACAGTTGCCTCTGAGAAGTTACAAATAAAGAAACAGATTAGTTTACTCATCTGTAATTCAAACAACCAGCAGAGGTATTTATCTGGTGAGCTACTTTACTTCAAAGAATTGAATGCGTTCAGTCTGTGATGCTCAGGTTGTGTTTGTACTTGCTTTACCAACACAGAGGACGCTTCGTCACTTGGCTTGCCACTCCCTGCCTATCACATGCGTTCTGGTTTGAGTGGGGTAATACTTCCTGGTAGAATCCAGTTAGCCCTGAAGATTGCAAGCTCTTTGCTGGGGGGTATGCGTGTGCTGTGGCTCTGTTGGAAATGGTGACCATGAATCACAGTGGTAGTGGGAATGTTAAATGGAAGGTTCAGAGAAAAGCAAATGTTTTTCTCTGCTGCTCATTGAAAGTAAGGGAGGCTTAGAGTTGAGACTCATCCTAGATATTTGTGAGATGCAAGGACACTGATTTGTCCAAGAGATAATTTGTGCTGGGGGATGGTAGATGTTAGGTAATAAAAATAGCTTGGGTAGGTTAAGCGGGGCCAGGTTTTTAGGTGAGGGGGTCTTGAATGCCAGACTCAGCTAGAAATTTATTCTGAAATAAATAACGGGGAGTCATTGCATGTTTTGTAGAAAGGGAGTAACTTAATGCAAGCAGAATTTCCTGAATTAATATGACAGTAATGTTTAGGGCATAACAGAGGCAGACTAACTGAATAATGGGATATTGAGCAAGTCAGGCGTGACTAGATGAGAGCCTGGATTAACAGAGAAAACAGATTAAAGAGGCATCAAGGAAAGAAACAAACAAGATTAAAAAAAAAAACAAAACTAACCAGGCATGGAGAATGATGGAAATGAAAAAGTAAAATGACAGGTGTTAGTCTTAGAAAAACTGTGTAATATTTGCTTTGCTTTGAAGATTTATCAGTAGAAGGGAAAAAGAGTATGTAGAAGGTTAAAAGCAATCAGGAAGACAGTTTTCAAGGAACCTAAAGAAACAGACAAATTCAAGCAGTGATGTC
This sequence comes from Balaenoptera physalus, assembly GCF_965194825.1. Taxonomy (NCBI): domain Eukaryota; kingdom Metazoa; phylum Chordata; class Mammalia; order Artiodactyla; family Balaenopteridae; genus Balaenoptera; species Balaenoptera physalus. The sequence goes on along the minus strand of NC_138884.1, from coordinate 74,577,534 downwards.
CAGTTGGCAACATCACATATTAAGGGCTGTCGATGGGAGGGTGGTGAGTGTCGAGACAAATGTGAATTGAGCACAGACTTGTTTGGGACTCAGAGGTCATTGGTGACTTTCAGAAGTACAATTTGAGTAGAACAGTGAGATCAGGAGTGATTTGGGGGAGGGGGGTAAGGAGAGAACAATGCTGAGACAAATAAAAGATATAGACCACTTGCCTCTGAAGTTTAACAGTGAAAGGGAAACTATTAACTCATGACCATTAATAGTAGCAGCGACCTTACAGGTCACCCAAACTTGTAGTTTAGCTGAGTGTTTTCTGTGCAGAGGAATAGTAGAAAATTATAAGATCAGGGAAGGGGAATGGGTGGATTTCAATCCTTGAGCCTGACTCTTGTGGATAGGACATCTGTGAAGATGTTTCCATGTGCTAATGGCTTTAGATGGTTCCCTTTTATATCTCCAACCACACAGCTTTAGGGGTATCTTTTGTACCTGCGCATTCCCAGAAGTTCTGTTGGATAAGAGGCTGGGAAAGCGAGAGATGAAGGAGCAGAATTTCTGTTTTCCTCCTGCTAGTGCATGGAGATGGAGGAGAGAGGGAAGGAGGTCATTTATATCAATTTTTTTGAACTGCACAATGTAATTTCACATCCAGCCAAGACTGGAATATGGCTCTCCTGGCCTGAAGTCCAGATCATTTCTACTGCACCCTGCTGTCAGGTTGGGGGCCTTACAGGAGGAAAAGGAGGATAGTATCACTACCCAGGTCCTGCTGTCTGCTAAGAGTCACCAAAACTGGTGTCACCGCTTTTCTTGCCAATTGCTATTGAGAATGGGCTGAAAATACACTGCTCGAAGTTGTGTCTGTCTGCAAAGCTGAAGCCACCCAGACAGAAACCTAATTCTACCTGGCCAGACCCAGCATCACGGTTACCAGTCTAGGCAGAAACCTTCCAAGAAATTCAGCGCAGTTTCCCTGTTACAATCTGTTCTCAAGTGGCCGGTCACAGGCATCATGACTTGCAGAAGTAAACGAATCCTGGAGATGTGGTCCTGACACCCAGTCTTCCTGACTGCTGGACCAAGAGCTTGAAATACAGGGAACTGATTCTTAGCACTTGTTTTTTGGAGGCGGACCACACAGCCAGCAGGGGCTGTGAAACATCCTACACATGGCCATGGCAAATGGAAAATGTCCACATTTCAGTTTATTCAAAGGACTTTACCTGGAGATACATACTCTGGGTCCATTGAAGGATCACAGTCAGGCCCTAGGGTATGGTACCGAATATATATGGCCTCATTATTATTCCTGATTTTGTTCTTGTGTCTGGAAAACACCCAGATGTAGTCATTCTTGAATTGCAAACAAACTGTTAACATTTCAAGTGTTCTGCAAAGTTCCTCCTGAGGATGTGAGAAAGGAAATGAATAGAGATGGGGAGGGGGTTCAAACCTAAGTGTTCAACGTGGGACGAAAGATGAGTTCTAAATTGCTGCCTACACAGTACAGGGGCTTCCATGAAGCTGGTTCGGCGGAGCCAAACTCTTGCTGGGAGGCATGTACAGTAACAAAGACCCCAGTCTTTAGTTGCCTTACCTCTTCCTTAAAGCCAGGAAAGGGTTACCTGCTTGATAAAAAGAGTGGAGATTGGCAGAAGGATGGGCACCATGTGAAGGCAGTGGTAGAGGTGGTAGAGGTGGTAGTTGTAGATGGCAGTAGGTGATGATGGGGAGGGTGATGGTGGTGGACCTGAGTGTTGCGTGTAGCCCACACTTGGATGTATGTGCTAGGTGCCCTTTTGTAGTTTCGCCCAAATGTCCATGCCTTCAACTCCTTTTTCTTTGGGAATTACACCTCCCTGGCCTCCATTCTCCAGGGATGACTCCCTGGCACCCATTTTTACACAATGTTTAACTCTGACTCTCAGGTTATAGTAAATTATACTGACCCCAGTTGGGCCCAATCAGAGTCCAATTTGAATTGGAATTAAGAGATTTTAACCTTAATCTGGGCTGTACTGTTAAAAAGAAGAGATCTAAAAAATGTGGCATGACCCATCTTCTGCCTGCCTTAGAGAGTACCAAAAATGACCTGTAGAGAGAAAAACAAATCGTAGATACAAGGAGAGAAGCAGATACAAGAAATGGTCTGTAGGTCCAAGTTTTAAACTTTTTTTCTGCAGCCAATCTGTACACTTATCCCAAAAGTTCTGTGTAAATATGTAAGTATAATTATAATAGATTATATTTATAATAACTATAATTTTTCGCTCAAGCTTGCCTAAGTCAGTTTCTGTTACATGCAATAAATGAATCCTGACAAATACAATATGATACTGTATTATGTTAAGATTCCTCACTCCACTTTTATTCTGAAATCTTATAAAGTAGCCAAAGATGTCCTCCAAGATTATTAATATTAAATTGCCGTCAATGTTTTATCCTTTTAAGGGTTTGTACACCCTAAGAAAAGGAAACGGAAGACAAGTATCATCTCAAGTATTTCCTTTTTGAGGAAGCATTTCCAATTCAGCCTGAGTTAGGGGCCATAACTGTGGGTTTCCATGGCATAGAATTGCCAGATAAAATGCAGGAGACGCCAATATTGCATCAGATATACCTACACCAAAAATTATTTATTGTTTATCTGAAGTTCAAATTTAATGGGGCATCCTGTATTTTCCTGGCAACCCTAGATCCATGCAGAGCGATCCAGAATCAAGATTTGTGCATGAGAAATTACCAGAAATTAAGTGTTGCTGGAGCATAAATTTTATAGAGTTGGAGTCATTTAGGGAGTAGTGAGGGACAAAGCTATAGAGGAGGGCAGAGGCCAAGTCATAAAGGACCTTTTATCATGATACTTACAACACGGTGGTAATTACTTGATGATTTTTCTGTTTCTCTCAGCTAGGGCAAGATGTGCCTCTTCCCTCTTTCCCAACTCTCTAGCACAGCGGTTTCCAAGCTATAAATGAAGATTCACTTCCTTCAAACAAAAAAATGTTTGTTTATAAGTGTTGAATATATTGAATATCATAAAACATTCATGAAATTGAAATTTTTAAAGGGTGAGATAAAGATAAAATTTTTAAATTTTATTTTATTGATTAACATTTCAAAAAAATTCCCTTTGCTTTATGAGAGCACAGTAACTGAATATATATCATTATTTTTTGCTTTGTTTTTTTTTGGTTTAACACTGTGTGATATATTTGATGGTGTGGTTATGAGTTCATTTTATTTTGATAATTGAGTTTTAATAGCCAAAAAAGATAATTCATAAAGAGGTATTGATCCAAATAGAAGAATGACATCATTGGCTGCACTTAGTAAATCAAAATATATTTTTTTCAATCACATTCAACAACTATGCCAAGATTTTTGTTTCAATTCAGCTAATAATTGTTATTTTCCCATGCCATTCAATTATTCTTACAAATTATTATTAAGGTATTCCATTTTTATATTTCTAACAAAGAGTTAAAACTCATGAAAATTCATTTGGAAGATTTAGAAAATTCTGTTTCCAAGTTTTTAAAAGTGTGTAGATACGAAGGTCTTTACAAGCTACTCGTTCTTTGAGCATCAAGTATTCCGGTCTTCACATAGTCAAGTATTATTGCTAGCTATTGTCCTCGACTTTGGAGCTAGAACAGTGAACATACAACAGACAAAATTCCTGCCCTCATTCAGTGGGAGAGGGAGATGGACAATAACAGATAAACAATTGTAGTTAAAATATGTTAGATGGTGATAAACATTAAAGAGAAAAATAAAGCAATGAAGGGGGATGGGAAGTGTTGGGAGTAGTTGCTGTTTTAGATGGGGGCCAGGGAAGGCCTCATGGGAAAGTGATATTTCAGTCAAAATCTGCAGGAGGTGCAGGAAGGTATCTGGGGAAATAATACAGGCAAAGGGAGCGACCAGTGCAAAGGCCCTGAGGCAGCGTGTGCCTGGCTTCTTTGAGTCATAGCACCGTTGGGGCTGGAGTGGAGTAAGTAAAGAAGAGGGGAAGAAGAAATGCTGTCAGTGAGGTAATGGTATAATGGACCAATCACATAGGGGCTTGTAGGCCATTGTAGGGAATTTGACTTTTACTCTGAGACATATGAGAAACCATTAGATGGTTTTGAGCAGATGATTGTTAATAGAGTGACTCTGGCTGCTGGGGGCAATGGTGCAGTGAAGGAGCTGGGGGAGTATATGCAGGCAGATCAACGAGGAAGCTGCTGCTATAATCTGGGAGGGAGATGATGGTAGCTGGGACTAGCCTGGGAGCATCGTAGCTGATGAGAAGGTTGTGGTCTTGATGTATTTTAAAGGTATATCAGTTAGTTGTCGGACAAGAAAATTAGGCTCGGGACAATTCGTTGTGGGAAGTGTGAGAGAGAGTGTGAATCATCATTTAAGGATGATTCCTGAAGGTGATGACTTCCATCGTTTTCAGCAACAACAAAATCACCTGATGGAAAACTCTCCAAACACCCGTTTTCAAAGTATTCTTTTTAGAGTCAGTTTCCTTGAAAAGTAGTTATTTATCACTCATTATTAAAGCATCAACTTTATCAGAAAAGTAAATGACAACTAACTTATCAGCCTGAATGCTATTTAGAAAATCTGGAGGGGAAAAAAAGAATAAACATGTTCTTTTTTTTTTTTTCCCCACCAAAGAACATCTCTTCTGAAGCATACAGCTGACAGTTGCTTTCACTGAAGCAGTCAGGATATTTTAGAACATGTCTACTTGAAAAGAACAAATGTGAGTCAACTTAAAATTTGACAAGTCTTCTTGGTGCAGTGGTGTGAAATAACCAAGGAACCACTGTGTAGTATAAAAGATTTTCATGCTCAATCCCATGTTATGACAAGGTTTTACAATGATTCTACTAAATTAACCGTGCCATTGACATTCTGTCGCACTTGGTGCTTTTCCGGAGTCAACCTCTTTTATGTAATAGTTTGCCTCTGAATGATGCAACAAATGCCTTTCACAGCTGGTATTATCTTTTCCTGGACTCCTTTCTTCACTCCATCGATGTCACAGGCCCTCCATAAAACAGTTGTTTTTATTAAAGAAGTCATTTATTATTAGAACGTATATTTCTTCTGCTGTACTTCTTTCTTTAGTGGCTTACTAAAAAAGTAGTTCTTTATGAATTTCATTATTGAGACAGAAATATCTGTACTTCATCCAATAGTATGATAAATTTTGCATGTCAAGTAATTTTTAAATATTTATTTCCTCAGATCTCCACCAACATTTTCTTCACCTATTGACTAAGGAGTGAATTTGATTGATTGCCAATTTTTCATCTGTGCATTATTTAATTATCAGTAAATTATTAATACCATTGGTTGATTTTTGTGTATTATTTGAATCATTTTTTACAGAGACAGGGAGAACAAATATTTCACAGAGGATGTGTGGCTTGTTGTCTTTTGTTTGAAAATAATTATTACTGAGTGTTGTTTTGAGTATCATAGTGACTTAACGTCAGTGAAAAATAGATTTGTATTCACATTTTGTAGACTTAATTCTAAAATGTCTTGCTAATCACACTGGCTATACAGTATTGTTAGTTGCCCTTTTAAGGCACTTAGAATAAAGTTCACTCCTAATGATAGTGGATGTAAATCAATATTTCAAATACTCATATTGACAGCGTCACATCTTGGGGGCTGATGTCTCATCAAACGTCAGGTCAACGTTGTTTTCACCTCATAATGTTGTTGACAAAGAGCTCATATTCGAAATTCTGGAAGCTTTGCGACGTCCTTGTGTTTATTTTTGTTTTTCTCTATTTGTTTCTCTGTAAAGAATAAAAGCAAAACTCTTACAAGTAAAATAGACCTTGTGTCTTTGGGACCAACAGTAGGGGAGATGAGGAGACTTATTCTGTCTGAAATCAGTGTTGTAGGGAGAAGATTCTTAGGTCATAGAGTTGGGGTGAGAAGCTTTGGCTCTGCTTTTTGAGGACTGGCTAAAGGGTTAATCAGTGTTTATCTTTTTCAAAGAACCAACTTCTTGCCTTTGTTGATTTTTCTCTAGTTATGATTGTTTTCTATCTAGTTCATTTATTTCTGCTCTTATTGTTATTGCTTATTTCCTCTTTCTTCAGATTTATTTCTATGTTCTTTTTCTAATTCCTTGATATGGATATATAAATTATTGATTTCTGACCTTTTAAAATATAGCTTAGCTGCATTTCACTGCTTTTTATTTGTCATCATTTTATTATTACTTAAGTCAAATTTTTTTCTAATTACCCTTGTGATTTCTTCTTTGACCCATGCTATTTAGATGTGTACTGCTTAATTTCAAACATTTGAGAATTCTCTGGTTAACATTTTTGTGTTGATTTCTAGCTTAATTGAAAACGTACTGTAATATATGTCAATTTAACTTTGATGAAGGGGAACAAGTAGGGGGGGATGAACCTCTTACCCCTTCCTTACACCACAAACAAAAATTAATTTGAGATATATCATAGGCATAAACATAAAGCTAACACTGTAAAACTTCTTGAAAAAAAAAAAGTAGGTGAATATCTTTTAGGCTTTGATTTAGGCAAAGATTTCTTAAAGGATGCCAAAAGCACTAAATGTAAAGAAAAAAATGATAAGTTAGGATTCATCAGCATTAAAAGCTTCTGCTCATCAAAAGACTGTTAGAAATTGAAAAGGCAAACCACAGGCTGGGAGAAAATATAAGTAATACATATACCTGATGCAGACTGGCATCAGAATATCAAATGAGCTCCTATAAATCAGTAATTTAAAAGAAAACACAATTTGAAAAAAATGGACTAAAGACTTGAACAGACACTGCACAAAGAAGATATGCATATCAAAACCTCGCACTGGAATGGCACAAACTAAAAGTCTGCCAATACCAAATGTTGATGAGGCTGTGTAAGCTGGAACTCTCATGTGTTACTGATGGGAGTATAAAATGATACAGCTATTTTGGGAAAATGGCAGTTTCTTGTAAGGTTAAATATTCACCAACTCTGTAATCTAGCAGTTCTACTCCTAGGTATTTACCCAAGAGGAATGAAAATATATATTCACAGAAAGACTTGTATAAGAATATTTATAACAGCTTTACTCATAATAACCCTAAAATGGAAACAACCAAACATCCATCTATAAGGGAATATATTAAAAAGTTGTGGTATTTTCATACAATGGACAGTTTATTGCTTAGCAATAAAGGAGAGTGAACTCTTGAGACAGTCAACAGTGTAGATGAATCTCAGAGACAGCATGCTGAGTAAATAAAGCCAGACACAAAAGAGTACATACTACAGCCCATTTTTTATGAAGTTCAAGAACAGGCAAAACTAATCTGTGGTAATAGTAATGAGAACAGTGCTTGCATCTGGGATGTGGGGATCGACTAAAAGGCACCTGAGGGAACTTTCTGGAGTGATGGAAACGTTCCATATTTGTATTTTGTTGGTGATTAGACAGTTGAATTTCTCTATCAAAATGTATAAAATTGTACACTTAAAGCCATTCTATTTTACTGTATGTAAATTTTACTTCAATTTAAAAAATGATACTGTTTTTGCAATTTCCTGTGAATCTATATTACTTCTAAATAATAGGTTCAAAAGAGTACTCTGGTTTCCATTTGTTGAAATTTCTTGAAACTTTTATGATCTATGTGGTTAATTTCCATAAATGTTAATGTGTGTACCTTAAACACTACGTAATCAGTTGTTGAGTGCAGTATTCTAAATAAATTTACTAAGGTTGAGTTTGTTCATTGTGTTGTTCCAATCTTGTGTGTCCTTACTTTCTTTTTTGCTTGTTTTGTGAGTTACTGAGAGAAGTGTGTTAAAATATTTTATAATCTTTACAATTTTGAATATATTAATCATAGGTATTTTAAAGACCATATGCCATGACTTTATCTGGGTCACCTCTGGGTCTGTTTTCATTGTCTCTTTTTCTCTTAAGCCTATGTCCTGGTATGCCTAGTAATTGTTGATTGAATGCAGGACATTATGTATAACGAATCATAGAGACTGTGGATGATGGTGTCTTTCTCCAGGGGCTGGCTTTTGCTTCTGATAGGCAGTTAGAGCAAGGCAGACCTCTTTAATGAGGGACTGAACTGATTTGAGGCTCAGTTCCAGTATTTTTAAGGCCTTCATCCTAGGATGTAGCCCTTTAAGGGGTCCTAACTGAAAGCATGGGTTAGTTACCTGGGCTCTTCCTTTTTTGGTGGGCCCTGAAGTCTAATTTTCATTCCTCCAGCATCATGAAACTGTCAGATGCTCTGTTTAACTCCTCAGCCGCTTAGCTGCTGTCTTCTGCTTGGGTTACGTCGTTTATCAATGAGCGAACGCTTAGAGAGGCAGAATGTTGAGCTTGCTTCTCTGGACTTCCCTTCTCTTTGCAGTCTCCTCGGCCTTGTGAACCTGCCAAAAGCAGGCCTCTAAACAGCTGCTTTCTGCTTGGCTTCTCAGCAGTTTTGCCCTGTGCCTCTTAAAGATCAGTAGATTTCTTGAGAGGAAATGTAGTATGATGATTTGCCTCATTTTTATTTCCCTTCTCCCTAAGATCTTGTCCGTTCATGTCCTCTCAGGACATCCTCTCATGTCCTGGCTGCCATGGTAGCACTCCAGTACCTTCAAATAGGTTTTAAAAATAATTTTATCTAGCTTTTCTAGCTGTGTTCAGTGGAAGTTGGTCTGATACAAGCTCATCCCTCATAGCCATGACTGGGAATCCTTCTCTAAGCCCACACTGTGAACTCCTCAAAAGGGCCCAATAGCCATTGTCATCCTGACAATTGAAGTGATTTCTTCCTGTATCATTGCCCCAGAATGTTGTCTTCTTTTCCTGGGCTTTGCAAAGGGCATATTTGAATCTGGGGTTGTTTCCTGGACACTTCCCACCTCCTTTCCAGTTAAAATTTACAGTCATTACATCATGGTTTTCATTCCATGTGTTTAGAAGGGATAGTGTGTGCCCTACCCATGGGGAGCCCATTAACCTAGTTAACACAATGGTTGGTATTTGAATAAAAAGGTGCCTTATTACCTCTGGGGGAGGAATTAATCTAATGATTACTGCTTTCACTTCTCTGATAGGTTGACTTTGTGTCTTCTAGCTCCTTGAATTTTAGTTAAATTACCATGAAAAATAAATGCGAGAATTCTGTATATAGGAAGGATGGGAGCCTCAGTAGTCATGAATGTGATTCTTTCAGTCCCTTCAAAAGTGGGAACAGTTTATAATAAATGCTTTGAAGGCCCTAGAATAAATTTAGGCTAAGGAATGCAAATTTAATATTACTAAACCTAGGGACTTCCCTGGTGGTGCAGTGGTTAAGAATCCGCCTGCCATTGCAGGGGACACGGGTTCAAGCCCTGGTCCGGGAAGATCCCACATGCTGCAGAGCAACTAAGCCCGTGCGCCGTGACTACTGAGTCCGTGCTCTAGAGCCCACAAGCCACAACTACTGAGCCCGCGTGCCGCAACTGCTGAAGCCCGCGCACCTAGAGCCCATGCTCTGCAACAAGGGAAGCCACCACAATGAGAAGCCCGCACACTGCAGCAAAGAGTAGCCCCTGCTCACCGCAACTAGAGAAAGCCCGTGCGCAGCAACTAAGACCCAACGCAGCCAAATATAAATAATAAATAAATTCATTTAAAAATATATTACTAAACCTAATTGGAAACCTCAAAAACAAAAACAAAAACAAAAAACCTCTTCTGTAACGACTTCTGCCAAAGAATGGAAAAGAGATTTATTTTAAAGGTGTCCCCGGAGAGAACTGATGATATAAAGCTCTTTATGTTTTGTTTTTTTCTCGACAGTTCACAAGAGCAGTGATTCCCAGGATTTCTCAACAATGTACTCTACTTCCTGGCACACGTACCACTGAGGGTGAAGTCTCCTTTTTACAAGAAGCAAATTTTGGAGGAGAGCTCTCTAACAAGGAAAGGCCGTGTGGCTATTCAGAGAGGTAAGTCATTTGTTTAGAGGTTGCGGAAGGAAGTAGCTTACAAAGAAAATACTAAATAATATTTCATTTATTGTGAGTGGGACTCAAAATGGATAGTATGCATTTCACTAAATAGCAAGTTAAAAGATCCTTATCACTGATGATCTTCTAATTCTAGATTTAATTCCCAGTCTTTTTACTTACCAGCTGTGTAAACTTGGACAAATCATGTAAATTCTCAGAGCCCCAGTTCTTTCATCTATAAAAGAAAATTTCATATGAAAATGCTTTGCAAATGGGAGAGTGCAATATAAAAGTGTAATTGTTATTGTTTATTGTTAATTACTGTTATTGGTTGCTGTCTTAAAATTCTATGGAATAGTTGGTGGCCTTGTGTCTCATGGTGCGTTTGGACCGTAGAGCTTGGTACTGTGAATTTGGGGGCTTTGTCCTGAGTGCTGGGAGTGGAAGGCATTCCCCACCTGCCCCCCTGTAAGGACAACATCACACCATTCTTTTTGCTGCAGATATCTGTCACCTACTTTTTGAAAGTTGTGGGGGGGAAGGGTGGAAGTTAAGGACAAGATCAAAGGAGAGAAAATAACAACTACCTGTGTTAGTTGTTACAACAAGCATTGTATTAAGTATTGTTTGGTTTAATCCACATACCAAGCCTTGGAAGATGGGTGTTATTCCTATCATGACATTTTTCCTCAAGAGACAGGATTCCTTAGGGAATCACTTAAAAGGAGATAAAAACCGTTTTGGTTTATCGTGATTGGGGAGATATTATTGGATGGAGGGAATTTGAAGTTTTTAATTTTTTCTAATGTTTTTTGATGCACACGTACAGCTTCTATAATTATAAAGTGGCTAATTAAAAATAAATAATGGATTAAAAAAAAATCTTTGTTGAGCACCTCTTATGAACTAGGTATTGTTCTAGATGCTTGTTCTCATCAATGAACAAACAGGTGAAGATCCCTGCCCTCCTGGAGCTTGTTCTATCACAGAGGGAGACAGATAATAAATAATGCACGCAATAGAGAATTAAATAAATTACTAGGCCATTAGCAGTCAGTAAGAATATGGAAAAAAGAAAAAAGTAGAGCCAAGTAAAGGGAATTGGGACTATGCTGGGTGGGTGGGAGGACAGACTGCAGGGTTAAATGGAGTGGCAGGGTCTGCCTTATTGAGGAATGACAGGAATTTGGGGGTTAGCCCTGGTGTGTTCCCAGCAGAGATGCAGCTGATGCAAAGCCCCTAAGGAGGGAACATGGTCAGATGTCGCAGGCACAGCCAGGAGGCCAGTGAGCTAGAGTAGAGTGGGTGGGAAGGAGAGTAGCAATGTCAGCTCCAGAGGAAATAATGTCATTTCCTTGGTTTAGATACATAAGAAAAGTTACCATGTTTTCTTCTTGTCTATCTGGTTTATTCTAAGTGTCTTTCCTCCGCAATTAAAATACACACACATACAGTAAGTAAATTACACTTTATCCACTGTATTACTTTCCCAGTGTTGCTGTAACAAAATACCACAAACCGGGTGGCTTAAAACAACAGAAATTTATTGTCTCACATTTCTGCAGGCTAGAAGTCCAAAAGCAAGGTAGGGCTGTGTCTTCAGAGACATGTCTTCAGAGACATGTAGCGGAGCATCCTTCCTGGCCTCTTTGGAGCTTGTGGTGATGGCTGGCATTGGCTGCCATTCCTTGGCCTGCAGCTGCATCACTCCAGTCTCTCCGTCCACAGTCATTCTCCCTATGTGTTTGTGTCTCCCTATGTGAGATTCTCCCTATGGTTTGTGTCTTCCCTTGGCTGTCCTTCCTCTTATAAGGATGCCAGACATAGTGGATTAAGGGTCAAACCTACTCCAGTGTGACTTCATCTTAACTATGACATCTGCAATCACCCTATTTCCAAATAAGGTCACATTCTGAGGTACTGGGGGGTTAGGAATTCAATACATCTTTCGGGGGGACATATTCAACCATAACGGCACCTTAAATATTAAATAATAGGCATTACTATTACCATCCTGAAAGTGGAGAAACAGGCTCCGAAAGCTTAAATGACTTGCCCAAGGTCAGAGTCAGTAAGCAGAAGAGCCTGGGCAGTGTGATTTTATCATGGGCTTTATCAGTGCGATTTTATCATGGCTGTGGCAGTGATGTCAGGATGGAGGTGACAGGGAATTGCTCAGCTTAAGACAGGAGTTACACACATACAACATTGCAGTCCTCATCCATGCTGCTTAACCATAGGATAGCTCAAAATTGATGCTCTACCTCAGCATTGCTATCAAAGGGAAAACAGATGCCCCTGCATAACCCACTCCCCATTTTGCATTTCATTCATAGCATGACAAACATAGGAAACAGATGCTTTTTCCCTCTTTTAGGATTTTTTCCAGAAAAATAATGCTACAGTTTCTGTGGCGTGTAGAACATTTTGTGACAGGACCACATGTTTTTTTCTCACACAACGTAGGGAAAAAATAAGACTCTCTGAGTCAGTCGGCATATTGCAATAGAATTAGGGGATTTTGAAAGCACTTAATATATTTTGCTTTCTCATTATATTTAAACACTTCTTCTTGATATGCAGCTTATCTAGCCATTTGTGAGCCTGAAATCAATATTAGAACCTTATTTTAGGCTTAGTCTTGAGGGATACACCAAGAAAAGGAAGTATACACCAAAACAGAACTGGACACTTTTCCATGAGTCACAGGGAGGAGTGACATTGTTACAGAACCAAACCTGGGTCCACTCACCCTTGCGCAGTAAAGTCAACTACTGACACTGGGTTGTTGTGAAGCAAAGTACAGCATTTATTGCAGGGCACCAGGCAAGGAGAATAGGCAGCTCATGCTCCAAAGACCCGAAATCCCTGATGGCTTTTAGGGAAGGGGTTTTAAAGGCAGTGTGAGGGAGGGGGCTTCGGGGTACATATCAGCTCATGGACAATTCTCAGATTGGTTGGCATCAAGATGAAGTTTCAAACTTCATCAGCCTTCTGGTTTCAACCAGTCTAGGGTCTATGTGCTTGTGGTCACAGTTTTCATCTGGTAGGGGCTGCTTCCTGTAAAAACAACTTAGGAATGTGTGTCAGGCCTTTATCTATATCTTTCAAGGAACTGGGAGTTTGGTGATTCTGTGATATGTTGGATTTATAGTCTAAATTGTTACCAGTTTCCCGGCCCAACAGCTATTCTTTGTTTCTGCATCTTCACATTTCATAATCATTAACTCGTGAGCCAGCCTTTGGAGACTCAAGGGAGGCCTGGAAGACTAAAGCAAAAGCCTTTTACTTTAAAGGACAGGGACACGGGGGCTTGTATACGGTTTCAGTCTCCCCTTTTCTTTGATACTTCTCAATCTTAAGGGGAACACGTTCAGGAAAAGAAAGGTAGTAAAGTTTTAGATAGAGAGGGTAATCATAAACTCAGCAGAGGAACTCAGTTTTAGGGGGGCTCTGTTTCAGCATCCCTGGGCCAGGCCGAATGCATGAAGCCATCGAAGGCAGGAGTCCCAGAAGAATGTCTAAACCTTGGTCAACGAAACCAAACGCTGTAAGCTAAGCGTTAAGTCTAGGAGATGAGCCCGAGCCATGGTTGGAAAAAATGTCATAAGGGCAAAACCAGAAAGATTAGAGCTACATCAAGAAGTAGAGCGGGAGACCAACTGAGTGGTTTAGAAAATTGGTTGGGTGACGGTTTGGGAGGCCTGTTAGTCTGTGGCCTTGACTGCATGGCGTGGGGCACAAGGCAGAAGATGTTGGGTAAGACTGGGCAGTCCCATACCTGCTTTTCCTAAATATGATTGTGAGCCATTTTTTTTGTTGTTGTTACTTAATCTTGCAGTTTCTTTTCAAGTTCCCTTCTATTTACCTCTATTCTCAATATTTTTATTCCTCCTAAGTTCTTGGGCTTTTCTTTCCACTTAACAGCTGACAGCTTTGGATCTGTATGTGGCAGCATATGTTCTTCTTAGTATCAAAAAGAAGGGGAAAAAAACTGAATTTCTTCCAAAGATGCCTCTGTTCTTTGTTAAAATCGATTTTCTTTGATCCTGAAAGTGTGTGGAGAGAGCAAGTTCTTCGTGTTTTGGTACTGAATTGAAATGACCCATAGTCTTTGTCTGATGTCACCACCACAGAAGGGCATTCCCCAGAGCACAGCTGGGTCACACGGGCCGGCAGGGGGCGCAGGGGCTAGTGAACACTGGTGCACCCCATCCACTTGTGATTCTTCAGCCGCACCGGTCACTGCTGCTGATGGTACAGGGCCAAGCAAGTCAGGGGTAGTGGGTTAGAATTACTTCTGTGCAACAGACGTTCTGGGAAAACACCAGACTTTCTGTAAGAAAAACCAAAAGGTGACAAATATTAGAACCTAGAGACCTATTTAATCCCTCTTTTCACTATGGAAGGAAATAAAATCCTCCCTGTTTCCAGGTAGATTGTTAAGCAATGAGAAATAGGCCATTAATTAGAAGACATCTTATTATAAAATATCTATTTTTTATTCAGGTGAAATGCACACAACGTAAAATTAACCACTTTCAAGTGAACTATTCAGTGGCGCTTAGTACATTCACCAGATTGTACACCACCACCTGTGTCTCGTCCCCAAATGTGTTCATGACCCCCAAATAAAACACCACACCCATTAAGCAGTTACTCCACGTTTCTCCCTCTCCTCAACCCTTGGAAACCACCAATCTGCTTTCTGTCTCTATGAGTTTACCTATTCTAGCTATTTCATATAAATGGAATCTTACGATACATGACTTTCTGTGTCTGGTAACACATGTATGTTAAATTACAAGTCATTTATTTTTCCTGTCTGCTCTTAGCATTACACTGGGAGAGCTGGGGTGCTATGGGAGAATTAATATCTCTCTACTTAGGACCTAAGAAAACCTCTTCAGGAGTATCTGCTTCACTTTGGTTGCTGGTGAGCTTCTCTTCATGAGACAAGTAACAGTTCAGAATTAAGCTACTTAATTTGCAAGGATACGAAGAATTCGACTTTACCGTATTTCACTTATATCCTCAATCCCCTCCAGCATCCTCTCCCCTCCGCCGCGCCCCACCACCTCCAATTTATGTCTTGTCTAGCAGTCTGGACACCAATTTATCCCATTATCCAAATGAACCTGTAATTGATATCGTGGCATCGGGATACTGGAGATTATATGGCTGGCCTAAACAACAAAGCATAGTCTCCCCTCAGGGAGTAAAATGATACCAGCCGTTGAAGATGAAAATTTGAGAAATACTTTACACTCTCCTCTCTTAGGGAGGCTGCTCATCCTCCGTCCTCCCTTCTCTTCCTGATGAAATAGAGGCTGTTGGGGGAGGGCTTTGGGATGCAGACAGCAGAGACTTGAAATTAGATTCCTCTCTCCATCTGCCAGAGGCAACCCAAGATGAGTTGCACAGATGAAGCTGGCAGAGAAATGGGGAACTGGATGGCAAACAAGGTCCTAAGGGGACGGAAATCCTAGCTAAATCCTTTTGTGGGAGCAAAAGAGCCTGCTGATCTAATAATGCAGAATCCAAGAAATAATTGGTGTAGTGCTAGTGGTTTAGTGAATGCAAGTTTCTTTTCCGTAGACCCCCTGGGAGTGTTATTAACATGCTCTGTGGGATGACAGTTAAATATGGGACAAATTATGACTTGTCTCCCTCAGTTGGTGATTATCATGTACTGATTTATGTGCTAGGTAAAATTGAATCATCAACTGTCTGCTCTGAAATATCTCTTCCAGGAGCCTGAAAATACCACTTTAGAGTAACTGATGGATTTGACAGCGTACAGCAGTGACTGGAGTGCGGTGGGGCATTTTTGTTGATTCCCCTCCCTTCTCTCCCTCCCTCCCTCCCTTGCTCCCTCCTTCTCTCCTCTCTCCCCATCTCCCTCCCTTCATGAACATGTATGGAACTTGTTATGCACCAGACCTTGTGCTAAGGGCTAAGGATATGAAATTAGATCCTGCCACCCAGGAGATCCGGGTCACCCCCTCCTTCCTCTTTTCTCTCCATTGCCTTCTGTTCCTCTGCTATTACAGAGAACTCTAGGCAGTTGTATATTTGTCTGTCACCTATGGTAGGAAGTAGCTTCTAAAGGCCAGAGTCCTTCCTGCCTTTGAGCCTTTGAATCTAACATTGCCCTAGCAGAACTTTATTGAATTGAATTCAGATATGTAAACAGATAACCGGATAAAATGCGATTAGTGATATTTGAGAGAGTTTTTGCACAGAATGCCTGGAAGCACAAAGGGCAGAGTAAACAACTGCCAAAGGGAACCAGAGGGCCTCCCAGAGGTGTCATTGGAGCTGTCTTGAAAGATGAGAAGGTGTTTGCCAGACAAACAAGGGGAGCACACAATCTCCAGAGGTCACACCTATGTGAATATGTTTCTTGGGAGGGGCTCTTTGATCCTCTAAATCCTGCCCTTTCCTTCTTTAATGAAATTTCAGGAAGTAAATGATTCTGCTTGATTTGCTTTGGATATAGCCCTGGGACAGAATAGGCATCTTTCCAGAAAGTGACAGGCTTGTTTCTTCTAGGGGCTAAAGCCCCTCCCCCACCTAAAAAAAGCTCTGCTGACTTCCTCACCCCTAAAACGCCACTTGCTTTAATCTTACTTTTCCTTATTGAAATAAGTTTTAAAAATTCAAAATTTCGTTTCCTAAACGAGTTCGAGTTGGAGCCAAGATTTCACTTCCATGAGCCTCTCACCATTGTAGCAAACATGTACAGAATGGCTGCAGCTCCTCTGCAGCAGAGGCTGACAAAGAAGCAACGGGGAGACAGTTTCTACTCCCAAAGAGCCTAAAATCCACGCCAAACAGGAAGCTAACATCAGCGCAGAAATGCGCCTTCTCTACCGTTTACTATTAAAGCAAAGTCTTCCATGCACGCAGAATTGACATTGAAACTTTTTGAAATAGATGACTGTCATCCTGAACTGAAGTTTAGAAGTTTAGAGGCCCAGGGAACAGTGAGGAGAGCTATACTTACCACCGGAAGATTTACCAGAAAAAGGAAAAAGCACCTTTAGTTTAAACTTGACTGGCATATATTTTAAGAAACCTCAGAAAGTCCTTCCCATGTGGAAAAATACCCCCAAAAGGAACATTTAAGACAGACTTAAATTTTATATTAAGCATTTGGTTATATATACGCAAGTCTTTTAAGAACCTCTATCACTTTTTTTTCCATTTATTTGTGATAAATTTTGGTGTTTTGTGGGACTTAAGAATTTCCTAGAACTAGAACCCTGATTTATAATTCTGATTATTGCACAGATAAGGATGTGGCTTAGCTAGGCTTGTCTTGCCTTCCCCATGTCGTCCTTGAGTTGGGTAGTGCCTGTAACAGCTAAAGGTTGCTCACCCGGGCTCCCCCTCTTCTCTCTTGTTCTTCCTTTCATCAGCCTAGCTGTCCTTAAAGGACTTCAAATTCATATGTCAGACCTTCCATAATTCATTCTCTGACAGCTCCCCTTCTTTCCAGAAGTGCTTCTTTTTTTTGTCCTCCAAACATCCACAGCAGCTCACTGTACCATCATCCCTTCCTCCACCCATACACACGCAAAACCTAACATTTTCTACCTGGTTTATAATTTTTTGGTAAATATCTCATACCCCCTACTAAATGACACTTCCTGTGGAGACAGTGATATATATATATATATATTTTTAATATTTATTTATTTTGGCTGAGCTGGGTCTTAGTTGTGGCACAAGGGATCTTCATTGAGGCATGGGGGCTTCTTAGTTGCGGCCTGTGGACTTCTTAGTTGCGGCAGGTGGACTTCTTAGTTGCGGCTTGCATGTGGGATCTAGTTCCCCGACCAGGGATCGAACCCGGGCCCGCTGCATTGGGAGCATGGAATCTTACCCACTGGACCACCAGGGAAGTCCCAGTGATATTTTCTTTATATCTTTATATCTCATCCCTTCTTCCCTCATCCCAATACGTATCTCAACGTAAAGCCATAACAGACACTTGGTAATAATTCACTGAGTGGAGACAGTGGGTGGAATTTCAGTCTCACTAAATGTATCCAAGAATGTCTGCATCCCTTCCAGACGGCATCATCCACAGCATAAATCCTTAAACCGTTATTTCCTAAAATAGGTTCCATGAACAGTTATTCTAAAGAATGTTTAAAAAATAATCCTTAAAATTTCTATGGTTAAATACTTTGGGAAATTCTCAACAAAGTTAAACAGGATTCCTATTGTAGGACATCTCAAATTGTAAGCATTGAGGAGTTATAGTCTCAAGTCTAAAATGAGGCAGCAGGGCTGTGTTCCTTCTGTATGCTGGAGGGGAGACTCCCTTTCCTTGCCTTTTCTAGCTTTTAGAGACCTCCTGGCTTCCTTGGCTTGTGGCCCCTTCTTCCATCTTCAAAGCTGGCCACGTAGCATAGGGATGGAAAATTTTTCTCTTCTTCCCTTCTAGGTTCTTTGGCTAGTCTAATAATTAAATTGCCATAAGACAGATGAACAGGAGAAAAACAAATTTAATTTTTATGTATGAGAGTCCCATAAAAATATGAGAGTCAAAGAAGTCACCAGAGTAGGAAGCTTTTATACCTCTTAGACAAAGAAACAATAAATTTGTGAAGAATTGACAAAACAAAGTGGTTTGGGCTTGGAATAGTAAGTTAGTGAAGAAGTAACAAGGCTTGTTTGTACAGCCTTCTTGGCCCTGAATTCCCTATGTCTGGTGATAAGGATGCCTTCCATCCTCTGGTGCAGGGAGGGTACCTTTCACATGGGAGATTTATTTTCCACTTTTAGGGGGAACACAGGAGGGTCAAAGTGTCCTTCTTGTACTGGCTGTTTCCCAAGTAACTTTAATTCTAAATAATCAGTGTGCCAAAATGGCATATTTTAGGGTGACATATTCTGCTTGCCTTCAGTAGTATGTTCCAATCTCTCTCCCTCTCTGACCTCTGCTTCTGTTATCACATCTCTTCCTGTGACTCCTGACACTCTTGCCTCCTTCTTTTAAGGGTGCTTGTGATTGAATTGGGCCCACCTGGAAAATCCAGGGTAATCTTCCCATTGCAACACCCTTAACTTAATCACCTCTGCAAAGTTCCGTTGCATGGAAGGTAACATATTCACAGGTTCCGGGGATTAGAAAGTGACCATCTCTGGGGGCCGTTATTCTACCTGCCCTGGGACATGTGTCTGCAGCACTGCAGCACTTAGGGGAATAAGCCTTTCATTCCCCAACAGAGAACTGGGTGGAATACCCACCACCACCTGTAACATTATTTCTAAGGGAAAGTGAATTCTGAGTTGTGGTACAAAACACATTCACATCTGCGATATACAACCATGGATTAAACTTTGTATAGTAGTTATAACAATAAAGATCACTGATGGCCTTCCTGCACCCAGATCTGGTTACACTCTTCTCTCGCAGTCCCAGGTATATAGCCCTTGTTTTCAGAGTACATCAGACAAATTTCATGATAGAACTGCCCACTAGCATCATTTTTCACTTCAGAGTTTTTCAAGACCTTTTAAACTGTATATAAATACAAACCTATTATACATCATTTGTAATGAGTTTACTCTTTGTTCAGGAGGCTATACTCTGCTGGTAGTCTTACTTTTAAACATGTCCTGCCCACTGCCCTGTAGACTTCAGCAACATCTATCCAGTACTGTAGTCACTAAGGAGGGCATGATGCAAGTGTTAAAATAGAAACATGGTGTATGAGAAGGTTAATAACGTTTGAAGACTTGTGGGAAGAGGTTGACCGTGAGGACAAGTGGAAAAATGAAACTAGAGATGAAAAGAAAGCTGACCAAGGGATAGAGTTATGAACTGAAGTCTAACATGTGTCATGTTTTAAAAGACTTTGGGGAAAAAAAATCCATAAACATTGTCCTGTGCAGAGGAAACCAAGTTATCAAAGGAAGATGTTTGATTGCAAATAGGTAGAATGAGAATACTTTTCCCTAGTCTCAAAAATACGAACTTTTTCTTACAAACTACGGGCATGAAAGGTCTTCGAAATTCCACACAGAATTATAATATCAGGCATTAAAAGGGAGCAGTGTAAGAGTGATTAATGCCAGCCTCCCCTCACCCCAGACAGACAGCACTGGCTCATAAGACAGGGAGTTCCTCCAGGGCAGGGACATTGTCTGATTAATCTTCGGGTCCCCAGCCCTCACACGTAATGTGGCATATTGTCATGATGTTTGTCGCTCACCAAGTAAAACGGTTGCAGAGTTAGTCCCTTCCTGCATATTGATTCATTTTGAGGAAATTATGTTTAAAAAAACTGACAGAGAAGGGGTGTATGAGAAAAGAAAAAGAGTATGGTATGTTGAGATTTTCAAAGGACATGTGTAGAGATTTTCTTCACTCCCAAAATGTTAATTTCACTACAGTTATACCAAAATTTTCCATCAAAAAACATATGCACTCTCAATAGAGAACAACAAAAGTATATTGAGATTCCAATGTTGATACTAAGTTATAGAATCATTCTGCAACTAAATTGCATATTGTTACTTGTTGTATGCCACTGTTGTATACATAATCTCAAAAATCACTTGCAGATAATCAAATTGGCAAGTACTTAATCAAAGAATGCTCATAGGCTACTTTTAGAAGATTAGGAAGAAGAGTTTTGTTTTGTTTGTATTCCAATACTGGAGCATTCTCTGTCCTGCCTCTGTGGAGATTATATATTTGCCGAGGACAGAATACGATTTATGCCTCTTTTTTCTATCCCCAATTTGTGTAGTTCAATTGTGTGGGCTTCATGGGCCCTCAGTAAGTAGCAGAGGACTTGGATTAAATGGGAAAATATACCAATATGAGCACTGTAAGTCAGTGTGGGTAGGCATAAAATGATTAGAAACACATTTTCTTATACAGTGCACTATATTGATGTATTTTGCCAACTCTTCACTAGTTTCACATTCGGTTGGGTAGATTGTAAAACACAGATCCACAGGCAGTAATTTGCAGTATACAGTGGCAATAGATCCTATAAAAGAAAACATGTATCTGATTTCCAGGCCAATGGAACAGAGGACATTTATAAGTCAGCCCCAGGAAACTGAATTCAAAAGCAATATTGTGGGGACTTCCCTGGTGGCGCAGTGGTTAAGAATCTGCCTGCCAGTGCAGGGGACACGGGTTCGAGCCCTGGTCTGGGAAGATCCCACATGCCGCGGAGCAACTAAGCCCGTGCACCACAACTACTGAGCCTGCACTCTAGTACCTGCAAGCCACAACTACTGAGCCCTCGTGCCACAACTACTGAAGCCCGCGCACCTGGAACCCGTGCTCTGCAACAGGAGAAGCCATTGCAGTGAGAAGCCCGTGCCCAGCAATGAAGACCCAACGCAGCCAAAAATAAATAAAATAAATAAATTTTTTTAAAAAAGCAATATTGTGGCATTCACAGCAATATGACAGTGGTAACAAAGAAAAATGTAGCGATGCTTCAAAAATCCAGTTCTTCAGTGATGACGGAATTTAAGTTTACCACTAACAGAGTTATGAAGCTAAGGAAGCAGCTAAGAGATACATAAAAGGAATCAAAATTGAATAAAGAACTGTTAATATTATGGCTTATGTTTCAGAGATAAGCAAAATGAAAAGTAAAACCATGCGAAATAAGGGTAGTTCTCTGAAAGTGGTTTGACCTCCTCCTATGGTTTGACCCTCTTGGATAGATCTGGACAAGTCTAAATAGAGAGATGACATTTAAGTTGAGACTAATTGTCATATCAGTAAATTCAGTAACCATAAGAGAGGGATGGAAGTACTAACTTTAGAGACTTGTGTTGTAATGTTGATAAAAGGTGTAAGAGGGGACCTCCCTGGTGGTCCAGTGGTTAAGACTCCACACTCCCAATGCAGGGGGCCCAGGTTCGATCCCTGGTCAAGGAACTAGATCCCACATGCATGCTGCAACTAAGAGTCCACGTGCTGCAACTAAAGGTCCCGCATGCCACAACAAAGATCCCACGTGCCGCAACTAAGACCCAGCGCAGCCAAATAAAATAAATAAATAAATATTTTAAAAAATGGTGTAAGAGAAATATTCAGTTTCATCTTTATACTTGAGATTTTTTGTGGGTGATGTGGGTCATGAAAAGGATATTTTGAGTTTAAGAAAATAACTTCATACTGTGATGGAGAAGTAGGGAGAATATATAACTTGCTTAATGCAGCCACTGTGCCAGGATATGGGAGTTTCGAGGCATAGAAGGGAGCATAGTCAAAAGATGGCTCTAAATATGTAGGAAAAAGATGCACGAATGCTTCATGGCAAAATGTTATAAGAAACAGCTGATAAAAACTATGCAAATTACAAAGATCCAAAGTTTAAAATTTATGGAAATGCAGAGAAATGAATGCCTCAAAAATGTGATTGGTATTTGAAAAAGTTTAATAAAGGTAAAAAGATATATATGACATTATGATATTAAGACAATTTTGGTGATTACTTATACCAAGTAGAAAGATGGCCAGAGGAACCTGTGGGCATAAGCTAGAAAAGCTCATGGAATTTAATTTTTCTAAAGAAAGAGAACTTAAAATGGAGATGTGTTATATCTGGCAAAGCAGGAGGATAAACATTGACCTTGTAGAAGTGTGTAAATGTTTCAAAAGTTATTTTTGCCTTAGTTTGTCAATCCAGGATAATTTTTTCTCCAGTACCTCTATGAGGATGAATATTTGCAAACAATTTTGAGTTACTTGGAAAATAATGCAGGAACAAAAGAAAACATGATGATGATGTTTTTTAAACCTTTTCTCTTATCCTAAAAATATTAAGAGAAATTAGACTGTAATAAACAGAATACAAATCTTGGGTATGAAAGAGCACTTTGAAACAGAAGAGGTGAGATATGAGAAGGCTGTAAATTTGGCAAGATATTTTTTTTTATGCATAGTTTGGAAATTATGTCGTTTTACCCAGCATAAACATTGGCTCTATTACTACTAAAAAGGAAAGCATCCCTGAACTAATCCTACCTTTCCTTTTCAGGTATGAGGAATACAGTACATTCCTCCCTGGGGGCAGGGGTCAGCAATTTGATGGAGGCTGTAATTCAGTGAATTTGCAGTTTTGTAGATGATGAAATGCAATAATAATTTCAGTGTTTTATTACAGGTATCACTTTGTCTCCTCCATCTCTTCCATTTTATTACATATTATATGCATCAACATGATGAAAGGTAATGTGTTTTCTTTCGCTGAAGTGGAAGATGTAGAAAAGAATTGGCAATATAAGTGTGGGCCACTTTTTTTTTTTTCCACTTTCAGAAGCTTTGTGCTTATAGATTGTATGCTGTACTTTTTATTTCAGTAACATTTAACAAAATCATGGCCATGGAGGAAATTAAACTTATACAAAATGTCCGTGCTGAGTCTCTGAGTGCTGATGTTTCAGGTATGGTACGAAGTGGCTACTCTTTGAGTCGCAAATTAAAGAGACAGAAGCCATCTTTTCCCTATTGTTTTTAGTGGATTAACCACAAATAACCCGTGCAGTAATCTCAACTGTTTGGGACAGAGGGAAGCACCCAGATGTAAGGGAAGCAAAGCAAAGGCAGCTGAAAGAGTTGCCAATTCATCCTCTAAACTCTTGGGGGAGCTTCCTAGGCTTTCGCTCAGCACCTAGTGATTTTCTCTTTACATATAATTCTATCATGGTGGATGATCTAACTTCCTATCTCACAGGCACAAGAAGCAATAAATTAGAAAGGAGAAGGAAGTATGATAATCAGACTCACCAACCTAATAAGAAGTGACATTTAAACATGTGAAAGAAGGCAGCAGAATACTTATTTTAGAGCAGGCACAAACATTTTTCAAGGCAGATGGGCCATTGATAGGGACAGACCATCCTGTCTACTTTAGTTTCTCTTCAAGATATCACTTTATTGCATCGAAGCTTAGTAGTAATAGCCCTGAGTCATCAAGAACAGTTAATATTCTATTCAATGTATGATATTTCACAGAAAAATTTTTGTTCAAAATGCTTTAGTTTTTAAAAATTTTGATACTGATAGGGATAACATTTAGTTAACCTCTTCCTTCAATAATACCATATAAATAAGCATTATAATTAGTGCATTGAATGAACCCTAAAATACATCTATTTTTATTGCTAGTAATCAGAACATTTTGATTTTCAGCTCCCACTTCAATTTCTTTTTTTTTTTCCCCAAAATTCCTTCAAATAAATTACATGGAAACTGCCAACAATTGGATTTACCCTACTTTCCTTGGCAGAGATAAAAAGGATATGTGTATCCTAGTTCATTCTTGCTGGTTAATTTCCTGGGTGTTCTGTTTTTATTTTGTTTTATTTTATCCAGAGCAGTTTCTCTCCCTTTAAAAAAAAATAGTAGGTTAAAAATAGATTACTTGGATGTTATACACTTTTCTCTTTGAGACAGTAGAAATCTCAGGATAAGTGAGAGCTTTGGAAGACATTCTGCATGATGCCTGCACTAAACTTCCCTTTCTCCTTCTTTACCCCCAACACAAACCCATCCGGCCAATATGACTTCACAGTGTGTTTGTTGAAGCCTGTCCCGAGAATAACTTTCTGTGACTCATACTGTGAAGCTTTTACTACATTTCTAGGGAGGTTGCAAGGTCTATTAGACTTCCCTATTTCCTTATTGTGTAGGGTAAATTTTTTTTAGGAAATGTATTTTATTTTTCTGATCAGATGGCTGCCTTGACAACATTATTTATCTTACCTCATTAGAAATCACAATTTCACTTTGCTGTGTGATTCATCTACATAATTCTACAATTATGTGTTGTTATCTGGGGTATAAAAGTGTCGGTTTCTTAAGTTTCTCTTACCTTACCGACAAATAAACCAGATTCCATTTATGGATTAGAAAAAAATTTTTGTATACTGCCATCTATTTTAAGCTATCATTTCTTTGAGATATAAGAAATTGTTCAGTCCATTGACCATGAACCTCGATAAGAAGATGGGAGAAGGCAATTTTTCCTGAGGGAATTTGTGATATCATAGTTCTTTGACTCTAGCCTTTAATTGGGAAAGAAACAAACCTATAATGATCTCATTCCTACACTCCTGTAATACAGTAAGATATTTCTATCTATCTATTCCTTGTACAGGGTAAGAGTAGTATTTAATACAGGAAAAGGAAGGGAAAAAAAGTATTTGCTGAGCTGCTTAGTACCTGTGACAAAGAAGATACATGAAACGTACATAAACATGCTCTTATTCTGTACCTACAGGAGTTTTTGTTTGTTTGTTTGTTTGTTTGTTTATTACCTCCTGTGTGCCAGGCACTGTACTCTATGTTACTTCACAGGTATCATTTTTTCTTAGAGCCATGGCTATATTGTACACAGGATAGAAAAAGAAAATTTGTCCCTTTCCCATGCTGACTTAAAAAAAAAAAAGAAAAGGCAGAATAGAAGATTGGTGTCCTTAAAGTTGAAGGGGAAAATAAACGGCATAGAGAAGATAATGTACTTTAAAATGAGACCAAAGTGTTATCTTAGGGCACTAATTTTTTTTTTTTTTTTTTAAAGAGAAGGGCTCTTTTTTTAAAAAAATTAATTAATTAATTAATTTATTTATTTTTGGCTGTGTTGGGTCTTTGTTGTTGCGCGCGGGCTTTCTTTAGTTGCGGTGAGCGGGGGCTACTCTTCGTTGTGGTGCGCAGGCTTCTCATTGTCGTGGCTTCTCTTGTTGTGGAGCACGGGCTCTAGGCATGCAGGCTTCAGTAGTTGTGGCACGTGGGCTCAGTAGTTGTGGCTTGCGGGCTCTAGAGCTCAGGCTCAGTAGTTGTGGCGCACGGGCTTAGTTGCTCCACGGCATGTGGGATCTTCCCAGGCCAGGGCTTGAACCCGTGTGCCTTGCATTGGCAGGCAGATTCTTAACCACTGCGCCACCAGGAAAGCCCAGGGCACTAATTTTTGTGCTGCTGATCGGTGATTCAAATTTAGTAAAACCTGAGCAGCCATAGATCACTTAGCTTCAGTCAAAATCTTCCCGCCGTTTTCATTCGTCGAGTGGATTTCCTTGTATTTTATCAGCTGCCAGGTTTTTGTGTGTGTTTTGGTGGGCTCCTTCTCAGCTCTTCCAAGAGCTGAGTGACCTTTTAGGGAGGTCATCCCCCCCAGCATGAGGCATAGCAGGAAAGACAAATCCTAAAGGAAGTTATCTCCAGTCCTAGATGCTCCTCCTAAGTTACACTGTCTTGGGAAGATGATCTGGAAAATACAGCCACTAGAATGAGGTGTGGCCCACAAAAATACTGTCGAGGTGGCAAACTGAAAGTAGAAGAAGTGCTGGAATTCTGTGGCAAATATTGTTTAAATCTTTTTCATGCTTTTTGGTGGTATGTTAATTTGGAAATGAGGGACAGGCTTGGTTAGAGAGACTCTAACGTTTCTTTATGCCCTTAGTTCGAAGTCTGACTGATACTGGCGTGATTTATGCCTCACTCCCTAAGAACGCCTCAAGTTTCCTTCCAGAAAGAAATATTCTCCTCCCTGAACTTCCAAGAACGGATTTCATATCACTGAAAGTTAATTGAAGTTTCTGACTTTTAGACTCCTAGGTTGAGGGTAGTGGCTCTCTCCATCGACCAGACAACCATAATGTGGAAATATTCTTTTGTTCCCACTCTTTTTTTCAGTATTTATTTATTGGGCTGTGCCTGGTCTTAGTTGCGGCATGCAGGATCTTTAGTTGCGGCATGAATGGGGGATCTCGTTCCTCGACCAGGGATCGAACCCGGGCCCCCTGCATTGGGAGCGTGGAGTCTTAACCACTGGACCACCAGGGAAGTCCCCCATTCTCGATTTGGGAATAAAAATGGATTTTATTTTTATTATTTCCTTTCAGGGAGTGGAAACTTTAAAACATGCAGAAGTCTATTTTTGTCAAATTCATTGAGTAAAACAGTTTCACTTGTATCTTGATGACTACTCTGGCTTTTTTTTTTTTTTTTCAAATTTTTTTTTTTTAACAAACTCATTTATTTATTTATTTATTTATTTTATTTTTGGCTGTGTTGGGTCTTCGTTTCTGTGCGAGGGCTTTCTCTAGTTGCGGCGAGCAGGGGCCACTCTTCATCGCGGTGCGCGGGCCTCTAACTATCGTGGCCTCTCTTGTTGCGGAGCACAGGCTCCAGACGCGCAGGCTCAGTAGTTGTGGCTCACGGGCCTAGTTGCTCCGCGGCATGTGGGATCTTCCCAGACCAGGGCTCGTACTCGTGTCCCCTGCATTAGCAGGCAGATTCTCAACCACTGCGCCACCAGGGAAGCCCTACTCTGGCTTCTTGATTAGCATCTAGATGCAATATTTGTTGCAAGTTCTCCTTTCTTTTTGGCTTAGCATTCATATAGGACGCTCTAAAAGAATAACCAGGCCCCAGGGTGCTCTCATCCATTACGTGATGCTAGTGATAAATGGAATTAATTTATTCTCTGCTGCTTTTTAATTAACCTAGAACTTATTTTTTTTTCCCTATGAAATAGTTCTACTCAATGAAGTTTTCATTAATCATCAGCTGGGACCCCAGAAGCTGAGCCAGAATAGAAAGAGAAGGAATGGCTATGTCTCTCCCAATATTTTTTTGGGGGGGGGTTGAAATAGAAAAGAATAGCTTTATTGCTTTGCCAGGCAAAGGAGACCACAGCAGGCTAATGCCCTCAAAACTGTGTGTCCCTCTCTCCCAATATTAACAGTGTTAATACTAATAAGCATAATGGGAGCGTGGATCACTCTCATGCAGGCTCTATAAGTTGCGTTAGGATAAAAGTCACCCAGAAGTTTTTGAATACACTGACACTCACTTCACTGATTCTCTAAAAAGCCACTCCACCTGCTCATCAGATATCATTGCCAAGAACAAGGGGTTGCAAATAGGCTTGTCATGCTATTGCTTTATGCATGCTACTGTCTTCCAGAATTTTCAACATGAAATTAATGGGAACTTAACACAGGATACTCTAGGTTTTTTTTTTTTAAATACATTTTATTTTTTAGAGCAGTTTTAGGTTCACAGCAAAATCAATCAGTGTAGGATTTTAACTTTAAAATTCCACTTCTACAAAAATAACTTCATTGAGATACTATACACGTATCATAAAATTTACCTTTTTAAATTGTAGAATTCTGTTTTTCAGTATATTCATGGACTTGTGCAACCGTCACCACTCTAAGTTCATAATTAAAATTTACTTTTAAATGATGAAATTAAAATATCATTTAGAGAATATAAAGAAAAAGGAAAAATATCCTTCAAACTCCCCATTCTAACTAAATTCTTGTCATTTTTGGTGCATTTTATTTTAGATTTTTTAGCATCGAGATATTTTTATGAAGAATGATGAGAGTCTTCTATGTCATTATTCAAAATTTTTCTGTTGTGAGTAGATGGCTTTGTCTCTTTAAGCTGCTCCCAGTGTGATGAAGTGTGCTGTGATTCTTACTGCTGTGTGTACACATGGAATTATTCAAGTGAAGAAATAACTTCATGGCTGTGTATGCTGTGGTGTGATGCTATTTCTCTTGGTATTTGAGCATCCAATGCACTGTTAAAGCTTTAGACTTTTGGTCACTAGTAGTGAACAGATGTCTTTTATTCCATTGTGCTACAGTATGAAAACATTAAAAACTTAACTTATTTAATAAAGCTGGAATGTCCTTAGATGATGATGTCCCCTTAAACTAAGGGCAGATTCAGTACTAGGCATTGTGAAGGAGTGATTTCAATGAGCATCGGACAATAAGTATATAAGAGTGAACAATAGGAGAAAGGCAGTCAGTAGAAACATAGACAATGGATCTGAACACATTCACAAAAGTTACACAAATGGCCAAAAAATATATGAAAAGATACTCTGAGGATGTGAATGAAAACATTTTTTTTTCTGGAATCAGAGTAAGAACAATTGAAAAAAATGGGTTACGTTAAATGCAGTAAAGGACATGGGAAATGAGATACTTATACTATGAGAGTGTAATGGTTCAGTCTTTTAAGAGGCTAATTTGATAGCATTTATTTAGAATGACTATCATCTTTAATTGAAGAATAGCACTCTTAAGAATTTTGCAGAAGCAATATCATTATATATAAAAACAGGTACAGAGATGTCCATTGAAGCCATACTTGCAATGACAAGAAATTTGAAACAATCCGTTGCTCAGCAATAGGAAAATTGGTTAAATAAATTATGGTTCAGACAGACAATAAAAAGGACAAGGTATAATATATGTATTGCCCAGTGCAGATGTACATGTGAAAAAGTGGAACTAGGACTTCCCTGGTGGCACAGTGGTTAAGAATCCGCCTGCCAATGCAGGGGACACGGGTTCGAGCCCTGGTCCGGGAAGATCCCACATGCTGCGGAGCAACTAAGCCTGTGCGCCACAACTACTGAGCCCGCGTGCCGCAACTGTTGAGCCCCTGTGCCACAACCACTGAAGCCCGCACGCCTAGAGCCCGTGCTCCGCAACAAGAGAAACCACTGCAGCAAGAAGCCCGTGCACTGCAACAAAGAGTAGCCCCTGCTCGCCACAACTAGGGAAAGTCCACGCACAGCAACGAAGACCCAATGCAGCCAAAAATAAATAAATAAATTTATTTTTTTAAAAAACTGGAACTATTTTAATGCCCCTTTTATTTTTTTAAAAAAAGTGCATTTGTAGGTAAGTCTGTTTATGTGTAGGAAAATGGGTTGAAGGCTATTTTACTTTTTGTTTTATATGATTTTTCAAGTGATTGGATTATGAGTGATTTTTACGTTTTTTCCCCCTGCGTTTTTCAAACCCCAAATTTGGAAAATTAAGTGACATTCTTAAGTCTCTCACAGGTGAAAGAATGCAACAATTCGAGCCAGGCTGTTAAAGTATTGACAGGTGGAACTCCTTAAGAAACCAGCTTTAATGACTAGCCAGCATTGATTTCTAATTAGTATATCAGCAGTTTATATGGAAAAAGATGTTTCTAAAGTAGATGGAAATAGTGTCTACTCAGGCTAAATCTTTTGAAATAATTTTTATTTTTTTCTAATCATAAAAGTAAGATATCATTATAAAACACTTTGAAAAAAATAAGAATATAAAGAAGATAATAAAAATTACCTGTAATTCTATCACGTAGAGATAATAGTAGGCTAAGTCTTAAAACCTCATCTATGCCATCAATTTGAAATTTCGAAACGATTTTATTTTCACAGTGAGTGTATGCATCCCCCTGACCACCTTGTCTAATTGCTGAATTAGAGGTGGGATCCATACAATCTTAATGAAGTTTCCTGAATGTTTCCTGTAGAAAATTAGCTTTGGTAATATTGCACGTTGTAATCAGAATTGAAAGAGTAGGATAGAAATGCTGAAAGGTAAAAAAAGAAGGGAGCTCGGGTGACAGACAAGTGTGACAGGCCAGTCCTACATTTTCACGTTATTAAAGAAGGGAGTAGAAGTGGCTGTGATCAAACCAGGCAGTAAAGAAATTTCCCTTTGTTTCTCCCCTCCTGCTGTTGGTGCTGGCAGCCAACCAACAATCATTGAGGAGCTGGCGAGAGTGGAAAGGACCATCAGTGACCTGAGTACTTGTGTTATTTGGTACCCGGAGAGTAATTCTCTGAGGGACTCGAACCCTCACGGTATACTCATACTTGTAGGAGGAGGGATTGGATTACAGAGTTAACCATCCTAAGCTTCTCACCCCGGCAGTATTCCTTAAGTCTCCCCTTTGCCATGCCAGGCCCCGATTCCTCCCTCATGATCAGCCCATACATCACAGGCAGTTCTGGTCAGTGGCTTTTTGAGATCCCTTCCTCCCTTCCCCACCAAGTCCAGAATTGCATAGTGAGCTGAGCTCCCACAGGCTCTGAGTAGTTTCTAACTAGTTTCAGAGCAGTGAGTAGTTTCTAACTCCTCAGCACTTTACTATGCCATCCTCACCTTAACAATGGCACATAATTTGTGGGGTCCAGGGCAAAACAAAAATGTGGGCCCCTTGTTCAAAAATTAAGAATTTTGAGACAGTGTAGGCAAAACATTAGAACAGGTGGGCGGCGGGGGGGCGCCTTTGGAACTGCAGTTTGCCTGCCCACGAAGCTGGCTCTGCTCGCCTTAGCCTCACCTCCTCACCAGAGGTCTCCTATTACTGACAGAGGGCACATAGATAGTACCCCCATTCCTCCTCCTTTCCTCATTTGAGTTCATCTAGTACTTAACATCGTACGGGGCTACTGGCCTTCTGATCCTTGGAACAAAACTGTTCTTTGATAAGGACAGGTATTGTAGTGGGGGAACACATTCTTTTTCCTACTGCCCTCCTTGGTTCTCCACCCGGGGCCCTGTAGATTGTACTGACAAGGACAGATTAACAAGGGGAAAACAAACAAACATTTATTAACATGTGCAAAACGCTTACACATGGGAGTACCCAGAGTTGAGTAGTTCCAAGGGATGGTTAGAACTTGGGCTTATATAACACCTTAGCAAAATAACAATACATTTTTAGAGAAGTGACAAGAGAAAGGAAAAGGACTTTGAGTGTCTAGGGACAGCAGATTGTTAGAAAGCAAGTATATGGGAAACTAATGGATAAGGAATAAGAGCCAGTCAGTAAGGTTTGTTATGCAGACTCCTCTGGTGCCATCTCTGGGCTGACACAGGTCTAAAGTTGTCTCTGGTGGTTAACTTTTGTCCTTTCTGGTAGAGAGTTAGAGGGGGGACACCTTTGTAAATTTATGTCCTGCTTTTAGGCAAATAGGGGGACACAGAGATCTTTCCTTGTGTCTGCTTTTTCTCAGTTGCCTTCAGCTCAAAATAATCCTTATGGTAGAGTGGCATATATTGGGAGGGCATTTTCTGCTATCCTACAGTGTCCTTTCTGGGCACACGTAGCCCATCTGACACCTTGTACACATTCAAAAAAGACTGCACTTCCTTCCTGCAGACACAGCCCTGTGCTGGGGCTCAGCACTCGGTGAGTGGCAGGCAAGCTGGATTTCATTCACCTCTAGCATGCCTGACTGGGCATCCTCATGCAGGGAATAGCCTGCATAATCCTACACAGTCGCCTTGCCCAGGGAACAACCTGGCTGATCCCTTGTCACAGAATGGCAAGGTCAACAGGCTAGAATGTCCTTTCTCCTTAATTGTTCCCACATGACCATCCAAATCCCTTGACTTGAGGCTTCTTGGATTTGTACTCTAGGCTAAACTTCTTTGCCCTTTTTATTGGTTGGTTTTGCTCACTTATTTCCAAAATTCCTTTTTTATGATTACAAATCATGTGCTATTGGGATCCATCTACTTAGCTTTGCTGCATGAGTTTCTTTAGTAGGAGGTACAGATCCGTTAGACTCTTCTCCCATCGTTCTGTTTCAAGTTGGTGGGGTTTTCAGTCTCACTCCTAAGATGGTATACGTTTCAACAAAGAAAAGAAATGAATGAAATATAAAAAGAGAAACATGAATTATTATACTCTTTACAGTATTTTGTGATTCCCGGCTAGCTTTGCTTTAGAGTAAGCCAGGGAAACGTGAGGACTGAGGTAAGAGAGGAGAAAAACAAGTGAAGTCAGGTTCTTGAGAGGGCTTTTTCAGACTGGGTTTTGACACGTTAAAAATTAAAAGGACGTCAGATTCCCTTCTTTCCACACCCACCAAAAGTAAATAATGCATACACGCAGAAAGAGTTATGGGAGATGGAATCTGTTCATGTTGGCTGTTTAAAACCCTGCATACGTTCCTCCCATGAAATCATAGTAAAGCAGCAGAAGGGCCATGCTGAGTTGCTATCAGACCATCCAGCCTGGTATTCAGATTTCAGTCAAGCCCAAGAATGGGTTGAGGGGGCACAGGGGAAAATCATCCAAAACAGACTAAGCCCCCATGAACTTTGCTAAACTCTTTTATAACCTGTTTAAATGTTTGTGTGTGTGCATGTGTGTGTGTGAGTGTGGGAACATGTGTCTGTGTGTGTTAGGGAGAGGGCTGGAAACTAAAAAAGTCCAGTACTTATTACAGAAAAAAACCCTTTCTTTTATTTACCTGCTTGGATCCTCAGATTTGTTTCTGATCTGTTTGCCATTTCTGATGGCAGAAATTCAGGGTCTATGGTTTTGAAACAGGTTTCGGTACTCCTGTGGCTTAGTATTGTAACTGTGAATTTAGAGTTATTCTGTATGAACAGATTTATAAACAAAGATACATAATATGTGTGCATGTGTTCTTGCTCATCTTTCCTATAGATAGATCTGGAATTTATAGGAATATTAGATTCCTGCCATTAAAAGTATTTAAGGCAGACGAGAAGAATATTTTCTTTGATTTTTATTTGAAAGCAGAATTTCCTTTTACTCTTCCATACTGCTTTGTTTCTGATAAAAGAATTGGATCTCTAGGTTAGTGTGAATTAATATGTGCTTATTTTACTAGTTAGGATATAAGCTTGACCATGAAGAGCAAGACCCCAAATAACAAGAATACAATGGAAATGTATTTCTGTCTCTTGTAACACCTCAGGGATAGAAGGTTCAGGACAGTACGGTGGCCCTACTCTGGGACCTAAGTTCCTTATCCGTTGTTACTCGGCCATCCCTAGTGTGTGTTCCTCACCAGTGTGGTCCAAGGTGGCTTGCTACCATGTCCATGTTCTCGGGACCAGGATGGAGGAAGGGGAAGAAAAACAGCATATGCCTTCACTTTAAGCACACATCCTGGAAGTTGCCTATATCCCATTAGCCAGACCTTAGCCATAAATTTCATAGTGGACAGCCAGGCACCTCGCTGAAAACCATGGAGTTTAATGTCGTTGAAGAAAGGGAGAGTGGACACTGGGGGACTGACAGCTGTCAGTCTCTGTCATACTCATCTCTGAGATCATTCTGCTCCTCACATTTTGAACCCAGAGCACTATATGTTATATAACATAATTAGCTTATTAAGAAGTTAGGTGCAAGGATCATACACTATGATCAAGTGGGGTTTATCCCAGGAATGCAAGGATTCTTCAATATATGCAAATCAATCAACATGATACACCATATTATCAAATTGAAGGAGAAAAACCATATGATCATCTCAATAGATGCAGAGAAAGCTTTTGACAAAATTCAACACCCATTTATGATAAAAACCCTCCAGAAAGTAGGCATAGAGGGAACTTTCCTCAACATAATAAAGGCCATATATGACAAACCCACAGCCAACATCGTTCTCAATGGTGAAAAACTGAAACCATTTCCACTAAGATCAGGAACAAGACAAGGTTGCCCACTCTCACCACTATTCAACATAGTTTTGGAAGTTTTAGCCACAGCAATCAGAGCAGAAAAAGAAATAAAAGGAATCCAAATCAGAAAAGAAGAAGCAAAGCTGTCACTGTTTGCAGATGACATAATACTATACATAGAGAATCCTAAAGATGCTACCAGAAAACTACTAGAGCTAATCAATGAATTTGGTAAAGTAGCAGGATACAAAATTAATGCACAGAAATCTCTTGCATTCCTATACACTAATGATGACAAATCTGAAAGTGAAATTAAGAAAACACTCCCATTTACCATTGCAACAAAAAGAATAAAATATCTAGGAATAAACCTACCTAAAGAAACAAAAGACCTGTATGCAGAAAATTATAAGACACTGATGAAAGAAATTAAAGATGATACAAATAGATGGAGAGATATACCATGTTCTTGGATTGGAAGAATCAACATTGTGAAAATGACTCTACTACCCAAAGCAATCTACAGATTCAATGCAATCCCTATCAAACGACCACTGGCATTTTTCACAGAACTAGAAAAAAAAATTTCACAATTTGTATAGAAACACAAAAGACCCCCAATAGCCAAAGCAATCTTGAGAAAGAAAAACGGAGCTGGAGGAATCAGTCTCCCTGACTTCAGACTATACTACAAAGCTACAGTAATCAAGACAGTATGGTACTGGCACAAAAACAGAAATATAGATCAATGGAACAGAATAGAAAGCCCAGAGATAAACCCACGTACATATGATCACCTTATCTTTGATAAAGGAGGCAAGAATATACAATGGAGAAAAGACAGCCTCTTCAATAAGTGGTGCGGGGAAAACTGGACAGCTACATATAAAAGAATGAAATTAGAACACTCCCTAACACCATACACGAAAGTAAACTCAAAATGGATTAAAGACCTAAATGTAAGGCCAGACACCATCAAACTCTTAGAGGAAAACATAGGCAGAACACTCTATGACATAAATCACAGCAAGATCCTTTTTGGCCCACCTCCTAGAGAAATGGAAATAAAAACAAAAATAAACAAATGGGACCTAACGAAACTTAAAAGCTTTTGCACAGCAAAGGAAACCATAAACAAGACGAAAAGACAACCCTCAGAATGGGAGAAAATATTTGCAAATGAAGCAACTGACAAAGGATTAATCTCCAAGACATACAGGCAGCTCATGCAGCTCAATATCAAAAAAACAAACAACCCAATCCAAAAATGGGCAGAAGACCTAAATAGACATTTCTCCAAAGAAGATATACAGATTGCCAACAAACACATGAAAGAATGCTCAACATCATTAATCATTAGAGAAATTCAAATCAAAACTACAATGAGATATCATCTCACACCGGTTAGAATGGCCATCATCAAAAACTCTACAAACAATAAATGCTGGAGAGGGTATGGAGAAAAGGGAACCCTCTTGCACTGTTGGTGGGAATGTAAATTGATACAGCCACTATGGAGAACAGTATGGAGGTTCCTTAAAAAACTAAAAATAGAACTACCATAGGACCCAGCAATCCCACTACTGGGCATATACCCTGAGAAAACTATAATTCAAAAAGAGTCATGTACCAAAATGTTCATCGCTATTTACAATAGCCAGGACATGGAAGCAACCTAAGTGTCCATCAACAGATGAATGGATAAAGAAGATGTGGCACATATATACAATGGAATATTACTCAGCCATAAAAAGGAACGAAACTGAGTTATTTGTAGTGAGGTGGATGAACCTAGAGACTATCATACAGAGTGAAGTAAGTCAGAAAGAGAAAAACAAATACCGTATGCTAACACATATATATGGAATCTTAAAAAAAAAAAGAAAAAAAGAAAAAAAAATGGTCAGAAGAACCTAGGGGCAAGACGGGAATAAAGATGCAGACCTACTAGAGAATGGACTTGAGGATACGGGGAGGGGGAATGGTAAGCTGGGACAAAGTGAGACAGTGGCATGGACATATATACACTACCAAACGTAAAATAGATAGCTAGTGGGAAGCAGCTGCATAGCACAGGGAGATCAGCTCGGTGCTTTGTGACCACCTAGAGGGGTGGGGTAGGGAGGGTGGGCGGGCAGGAGATGCAAGAGGGAAGAGATATGGGGACATATATATATATGTATAACTGATTCACTTTGTTATAAAGCAGAAACTAACACACCATTGTAAAGCAATTATACTCCATTAAAGATGTTAAAAAAAACAACAAAACAAAGAAGTTAGGTGCAAAATCTGACATGAATTGCAAATGGCTTCCGTATCACCAGTCAATTTTGAGTATATGCCAGTGGCTGGCTGTGGCTTGTTAAGAAGGATTGTAGTTCTGTATTTGCACTGAACAGGAAAATAATTACATGATCAATAAGTGATACCTGCCCTGGGCCCAGGATAGGAAAATAACATCATGTATTTGTTATCATCATCTTAATTCAGAGAACAACTCTTATAAAGTCATAGATTTTGTTGTCAGTAGCACTGTTAAGAGATGTTTTCTTTTTTTCCCAATGATTCATTCCATTACCACCAAGCAAGTAGTTAAGTTGGAGGATGGGATTGGGACTTTATATACAAGGGAAATACCACTGACTAATGGAAAGGCAGGTTCAATTGAAGGACCAAGTGAAATAGATTTTTAGAACACACAAGAAAACCTGAAGGCACTAAGAAAGGCACCATTATGTGATCATATTCAGAAAAGAAACGGTGAGAAACAGATTGGTAAGAATCAGTTAATTTTCTCCTTGCTCCGAAATTGTTTATATGACTGAGTTTGTAGTTTCAAATTCTGTGTGTGTGCTGCCTTGTTTTGCTTTATCTTTTTATGTGTCTTGTCTCTTCAGCTAGCTATGTATGAGGTCTTGAGAAAATGTCTACACACAACGTCTTACACAGAAAGAGTGCAATAGATATTTGTTGATTGCTGGATTGAAACCATGCATGGTGTTCTAGTTTGCAATTTTTTGTGTGTATTCAAGGAGTTTGCTCACTGCATAAGCGTTACTACCTCTATTTGTCTTCCGGATGCTGAGGTTGAAGGTGACTAAGTGAATTATACCATTCTTCCGGTGGTTCTGAATGCATTATTGATTAGTAGCAGGATTGACTACTAGCATAAATGGCAGTTGAGGATTTTCTTCCTCTCTTTTACCTTGTGTCATTTTAGCAGGAGAAGTGAAGGACAGTTTTCAAGCCTCTCCAAGCTTCATGATAAATAATTGCTGGATAAATTAGTATCCTCATCTAGATGAGAGCAAAACAAGGGGTCAGATCTGGCTGCCCTGATTTTGCTTTCCCTGTGCAGCCCACTGGCCGGAGTCTCCTTCCTTTTGGTTCTGGTCCCAGCTCCTCCCTTGCTGTCTGTAACTGTGGGTGAGTCATGGCAACCTTGCTGCCCTCCTTTTTCCAATTGTAAAAGAGAGATGAGTTACCACCAGATGTCTTAAAGTGCCTCCGACTTCTGGAATGGAAGACCCTCTGGAAGCAGGAAGCATTGTTGTCACGGTAAATGGGCTCTTTGCATGATAACTAACTCATCTTCCCCTCTCCCCTCAACCAGATTTCCTGCTGAGGTAAGGAGTGCGGAGTGGGTTTTTTGTTTTTCTCGTCAGCTTTCAGTTCCTTTTGTGTATGTCTGGCCTTGTAAATGTGGTGAATAAATGCTACAATTATAACCCTTTTTGACAGCTCTGTAATTTAATTGTAATTCACTCTGAGCATCTTTTTAAGACAATGGTGTGTACTGAAGATGCAGCTGTTCCAACCTCATCTGCTAAACTGACAGGGGTTGTTGGAATCATTGTCCTAGCAACTGTGGGAACTTTCAGTCTATTCGAGGCCAAATATAGGAATATACCCTATGGGGGGGGGTTCTGTGTGTGTGACCTCTTTCTGTACCCTGGTTTGGCAAAAGTAGCAGTGTGATATTTACAGAGAAGCATCATTGAAAATTGGCCTTTGCATAAATATGTAAATTACATATTCTAAAGTGGAAAAACTCTTGGATTTATTTTCTGCAGTAAGCTAAGCTGTATACCTCTGTTAACATTCAGAGGTATTCCCTCTGGCAACCTGAAGTTGATTCCTGCCAGCACTGGCAAGTGTTCATTGGAAACCCACTGGTCCTCAAATGTTGTTATTATTTCTTAGGGCTGGCATAACAAAGTACCACAGACTGGGTGGCTTAAATAACAGAAATTGATTGTTTTGTTCTCTGTGTTCTGGAGGCTAGAAGTCCAAAATCAAGGTGTTGGCAGGTTTGATTCCTTCTGAGTGCTGTGAGAGAGAATCTGTTTATTCCTCTCTCACAGCTTCTGGTAGCTTCAGGTGTTCCTTGGCTTGTACATGATGTTCTTTCTGTGTGTCTCTGTCCAAATCTCCCCTTTTTATAAGGACATCAGTCATATGGATTAGGACCCACCCTAAAGACCTCATTTTAACTTGATTGCTTCTGTAAAGATCCTGTCTCCAAATAAGGTCACATTCTGAGGCACTGGGGGTTAGGACTCTTAACACATCTTTTCTGGAGGGGACTCCATTCAACTCATAACAGATGTCTACTTGAATATGCAGAAGTTTTCTTCTTATAATAGCTACAAATAATTTGTGCCCTAAAAGACTTTTGGATGATTGCAGGAAGACTCTCACAAGAATTATTTATTTTATAGTGATATGGTTCCTTTTATTTATTTTGGGCTGTAACATGGAGCATTTAAATCTACCATCTTTCTGATATTTGGCCAAGTAGTTGCAGTGGAGCCTGGGCTGCCTTTTGACCTTCACTGCCCTGAATACAACTTACTGAATACAAGATGTTGTGAAAGAATTGATAATAGCAGGTCACCTCAGAACCTTCTAACTGGTAGGTGAACTGAAGATGAGTTCTGCTAGTTAAAGCTGAATAACATGAGTCTTCCCCCAACCCCAGTTCTTCTCTTCCCCACCACTTCTACGCCCTGTTATAAGAGGAGTTTGAATATAATTCAGGAAGATGTTTCTAGTATCAGGAAATTCCTTCATTTGAAGATTCTGCTGGGCTCAATCACAGTTTGTTATGAAACAGAAATTTGAGTATAATATCTAAGATTAAGGAAATAAAATGGAAGGAATGAAGATAGCTTGATGTGATAGAAATAACAGTGAACCAGATATTAGGGAAACAGACTCTGGTCAAGATTCTGCAATTAACTAACGTGACCTTGGACAAGTAAATTCACCTTTCTGTTTACTGACTGTATGGTGTGGGCATTAGATCATTAGGTGACCTTCCAACTTAAAGTCCTGTGATTCCAGAGTCACTGCTACACAAGAAGAGACAGATAGTAATGATTTAGGTCAGTGCCCAAATGTTGTGCTTGGGGAAGTCTTAAAAGGTGTTGGGTCAGAGACTCAACATAATCTGTGAAAACATAAATGATTTTCAGGTGCTCTGAGGCTTACACTGCAAGGAGGTAAAATGAGGAAAGGAATTGGGGAAATTCGGTTGTAAGAAATATGAGAAAGGAGACTGAAAGATTTATTTGAGTGAAAGAAAGAAAAGGAGGAGTAAAAGCTCTCAGAAACCCATCCATGGCTATGGTAGGCAGGCACCTACCTGCTACCCCCTCTCCTCCAGCACCTTGATCAGTAGCCACACCTGTATCTTTATTACCGCTCAGGTGTATTTCTGAAGCCAAATATTTACTTTCCCCATAATCTCAAATATCCTGAACATGCAAGAAAAAAGTAATCAGAGCACAGGCTTCCTTTTCTTTCTAGGAGATTAGCACAGGAGTCTAATTAGGAGGACTTGTGATTTCTAGTCTCTGCTCTTGTGACCAACTTTTGGCTCTCCATAAACAAGCTCTTTGAACTTCACTCCTCTCCCTAAGAAATGAGATGGTAGGGTTATAGTTGGTTTATGCCAAAGGGAAACTTGCCCTTATTTGAAGGAGTTGGATAGCCTGCTGGAGCCTGTTGGAGGAAGGGCAGAAGCCTCACTGCAGTTCTTGGTGTGCTGTGTGAATAATACAGGATGTTGATTTCAGGACCATATGCAATGAGGACAAGCCAATAAATTCATTTTAATGGCCTAGTAATTTCTTTGCAAGCCTGGCTTTTGATTTTTTTTTTTGGAATTTTGTTCTTTGAGCTTAGGACTCTTGGAGAAGGAGTTTGGTTGGCTGTAAGGCATGATTATTCATTTATTAAATATTGACTAGAAGAAATAATAGTTATGGAACGCAGTGACACATACTATATTAGAGGTTTGAAAAAAAGGACTCTGGGAGCCTAGTGGAAGGGGGAAACGAGTGGAAGGGGAACACGGTCCCTGAAAGTCCTGCTTGGAGGAAGTGAGGGCAGGCTTCCTAGATGTAGCATTTTAGTTAGGTCTCAAAGGAGGGGTAGAGAGTAAACACTCACTAGATGGAGAAGTGAAAGGAAGTTCCAGGCAGATGGATAACCATGGCAAAGAAGAAGGTGCTTGATGTATTCAGAATGCAGCCAGTAATCCAGCATGCTTGAGTTTGAGAGTTTGTAGTAAGAAGAGACAGGGCAAACCTCTGAAAAGGGAGTAGATTAAGGCTAGATTATGAAAGATGTCAATGTTGTGCCATGCTAGGGAGCTAAACTTGATCCTGTGGGGTAAGAGAGACACTGAAAGTTTTTAAACATAATCAGATCTGCAGTTTAGGAAGATC
This sequence comes from Balaenoptera physalus, assembly GCF_965194825.1. Lineage (NCBI taxonomy): Eukaryota > Metazoa > Chordata > Mammalia > Artiodactyla > Balaenopteridae > Balaenoptera > Balaenoptera physalus. The sequence goes on along the minus strand of NC_138884.1, from coordinate 74,536,553 downwards.
ATTCTGACAGCCACATGGAGTATGGATTGAAAGGCCCAAAACCACGGTCAGGAAAATGAATTTGGAAACTATTGCAGTAGCACATTGAGAAAAGCAAGACACATTTCCTTGGTTCAGGAGCTTATTTCCTCTTGCCTGCTGTTAACCTTTTCAGGAGCTTCTACTCAGGAGCATTTATCATGATTGTTACAAGGTTAAGAGCTGCTGCTTTTTTTTTTTTTTAAAGTTCATTGGGTTTTAAAATCTTTCTTTGATTTAATTTTTAAACAGGTGATGAATTTACATATGTCAAAAATACCAAAGTTTAAAAGGTATAAAGTGAACTCTTCTTCCCACACCATTTCTCATGTCAATTTCCCCCTCCCCACGGTACCACTGTTTTTAGTTTTACGTGAATCTCGCCAGAGATTTTTTCATGTATATATAAGAAGAGACTAATCTATATTCTTTCACTCCTTATAACAAATATGTATGCCAGGCACACAGTGCTTGCTGTTTTCACTGGAGTTCTGCACTGTGAGTGTCCTGTAGAGTCTCCCACAGTCTGGATTTTGCTGATTGCATCCCTGCAGTGGAGTTTATATGTTCCTCTGTCTTCTGTGTTTTTTGTAAATTGGTAGTTGGATCAGAGCGCTGTCAGATTTAGATTAGATTTTTTCCCAAGACTGTTTCATAGGTGGTGTTCTCTTCCAGCTAGGGGCAGACAATACCAGGTTGTCTCTTTTTCTGTGGCTTCTAGTACTTTTATGGTTTCATTTTTAACATTTTAATATTTGCCCCACTTGGAGTTTTTCTTGGTGTATGGTGTGAGTATGGTTACAAATTTATCTTTTCCCAGTTGGCTATCCAGTAATTCCAACAGCATTTATGGAATGATCTATCTTTCCCCACTGATTTTTTTTTATACTAATGTTTTTATTCATTTTATTTTTATTTATTTATTTGTATTTATTTATTTATTTTTGATAAGCATCTTTTTTTTTTCTAATTAGTTATCTATTTTATACATATTAGTGTATACATGTCAATCCCAATCTCCCAATTCATCCCACCACCATCCCCACCCCCCCCGCCACTTTCCACCCTTGGTGTCCATACGTTTGTTCTCTACATTTGTGTCTCAATTTCTGCCCTGCAAACTGGTTCATCTGTACCATTTTTCTAGGTTCCGCATATATGCGTTAATATCCGATATTTGTTTTTCTCTTTCTGACTTACTTCACTCTGTATGACAGTCTCTAGATCCATCCACGTCTCTACAAATGACCTAATTTCATTCCTTTTTATGGCTGAGTAATATTCCATTGTATATATGTACCACATCTTCTTTATCCATTGATCTGTTGATGGGCATTTAGGTTGCTTCCATGACCTGGCTATTGTAAATAGTGCTGCAATGAACATTGGGGTGCATGTGTCTTTTTGAATTATGGTTTTCTCAGGGCATATGCCCTGTAGTGGGATTGCTGGGTCATATGGTAATTCTATTTTTAGTTTTTAAAGGAACCTCCATACTGTTCTCCATAGTGACTGTATCAATTTATATTCCCACCAAGAGTGCAAGAGGGTTCCCTTTTCTCCACACCCTCTCCAGCATTTGTTGTTTGTAGATTTTCTGATGATGCCCATTCTAACTGGTGTGAGGTGACACCTCATTGTAGTTTTGATTTGCATTTCTCTAATAATTAGTGATGTTGAGCAGCTTTTCATGTGTTTCTTGGCCATCTGTATGTCTTCTTTGGAGAAATGTCTACTTAGGTCTTCTGCCCATTTTTGGACTGGGTTTTTTGTTTCTTTAATATTGAGCTGCATGAGCTGTTTATATATTTTGGAGATTAATGCTTTGTCTGTTGGTATGTTTGCAAATATTTTCTCCCACTCTGAGGGTTGTCTTTTCGTCTTGTTTATGGTTTCCTTTGCTGTGCAAAAGCTTTTAAGTTTCATTAGGTCCCATTTGTTTATTTTTCTTTTTTTTCCACTATTCTAGGAGGTGAATCAAAAAAGATCTTGCTGTGATTTATGTCAGAGTGTTCTTCCTGTGTTTTCCTCTAAGAGTCTTACAGTGTCCAGTCTTACATTTAGGTCTCTAATCCATTTTGAGTTTATTTTTGTGTATGGTGTTAGGGATTGTTCTAATTTCATTCTTTTACATGTAGCTGTCCAGTTTTCCCAGCACCACTTATTGAAGAGGCTCTCTTTTCTCCATTGTATAGCCTTGCCTCCTCTGTCATAGATTAGTTGAGCATAGGTGCGTGGGTTTATCTCTGGGCTGCCTATCTTGTTCCATTGATCTGTGTTTCTGTTTTTGTGCTAGTACCATATTGTCTTGATTACTGTAGCTTTGTAGTATAGTCTGAAGTCAGGGAGTCTGATTCCTCCAGCTCCACTTTTTTCCCTCAAGACTGCTTTGGCTATTCGGGGTCTTTTGTGTCTCCATACAAATTTTAAGATTTTTTTTTCCAGTTCTGTAAAAACTGCCATTGGTAATTTGATAGGGATTGCATTGAATCTGTAGATTGCTTTGGGTAGTATAGTCATTTTCACAATGTTGATTCTTCCAATCCAAGAACATGGTATATCTCTCCATCTGTTGGTATCATCTTTAATTTCTTTCATCAGTGTCTTGTAGTTTTCTGCATACAGGTCTTTTGTCTCCCTAGATAGGTTTATTCCTAGGTATTTTATTCTTTTTGTTGCAATGGCAAATAGGAGTGTTTCCTTAATTTCTCTTTCAGATTTTTCATCATTAGTATACAGGAATGCAGGAGATTTCTGGGCATTAATTTTGTATCCTGCAACTTTACCAAATTCATTGATTAGCTCTAGTAGTTTTCTGGTGGCATTTTTAGGATTCTCTATGTATAGTATCATATTATCTGCAGACAGTGACAGTTTTACTTCTCCTTTTCCAATTTGTATTCCTTTTATTTCTTTTTCTTCTCTGATTGCCATGGCTAGGACTTCCAAAGCTATGTTGAATAGTAGTGGTGAGAGTGGACATCCTTGTCTCATTCCTGATCTTAGAGGAAATGCTTTCAGTTTTTCACCATTGAGAATGATGCTTGCTGTGGGTTTGTCATATATGGCCTTTATTATGTTGAGGTAGGTTCCCTCTGTGCCCACTTTCTGGAGAGTTTTTATGATAAATGGGTGTTGAATTTTGTCAGAAGCTTTTTCTGCATCTATTGAGATGATCATATGGTTTTTATTGTTCATTTTGTTAATATGGTATATCACATTGATTGATTTGCATATATTGAAGAATCCTTGTATCCCTGGGATAAATCCCACTTGATCATGGTGTATGATCCTTTTGATGTGTTGTTGGATTCTGTTTGCTAGTATTTTGTTGAGGATTTTTGCATCTATATTCATCAGTGATATTGGTCTGTAATTTTCTTTTTTTTGTAGTATCTTTGTCTGGTTTTGGTATCAGGGTGATGGTGGCCTCATAGAATGAGTTTGGGAGTGTTCCTTCCTCTGCAGTTTTTTGGAAGAGTTTGAGAAGGATGGGTGTTAGCTCTTCTCTAAATGTTTGATAGAATTCACCTGTGAAGCCATCTGGTCCTGGACTTTTGTTTGTTGGAAGATTTTTAATCACACTTTCAATTTCATTACTTGTGGTTGGTCTGTTCATATTTTCTGTTTCTTCCTGGTTCAGTCTTGGAAGGTTATACCTTTCTAAGAATTTGTCCATTTCTTCTAGGTTGTCCATTTTATTGGCATAGAGTTGCTTGTAGTAGTCTCTTAGGATGCTTTGTATTTCTTTGGTGTCTGTTGTAACTTCTCCTTTTTCATTTCTAATTTTATTGATTTGAGTCCTCTCCCTCTTTTTCTTGGTGACTCTGGCTAATGGTTTATCAATTTTGTTTATCTTCTCAAAGAACCAGCTTTTAGTTTTCTTGTTCTTTGCTATGTTTTCTTTGTTTCTATTTCATTTATTTCTGCTCTGATCTTTATGATTTCTTTCCTTCTGCTAACTTTGGGTTTTGTTTGTTCTTCTTTCTCTAGTTCCTTTAGGTGTAAGGTTAGATTGTTTGACATTTTTCTTGTTTCTTGAGGTAGGCTTGTATAGCTATAAACTTCCTTCTTAGAACTGCTTTTGCTGCATCCCGTAGGTTTTGGATCATCGTGTTTTCATTGTCATTTATCTCTAGGTATTTTTTGATTTCCTTTTTGATTTCTTCAGTGATCTCTTGGTTTTTTAGTAACGTATTGTTTAGCCTCCATGTGTTTGTGTTTTTTACGTTTTTTTCCCTGTAATTCATTTCTAATCTCATAGCGTTGTGGTCAGAAAAGATGCTTGATATGATTTCATTTTTCTTAAGTTTACTGAGGCTTGATTTGTGACCCAAGATGTATTCTAGCCTGTAGAATGTTCTGTGTGCACTTGAGAAGAAAGTGTAATCTGCTGTTTTTGGATGGAATGTCCTATAAATATCAATTAAATCTATCTGGTCTATTGTGTCATTTAAAGCTTGTGTTTCCTTATTAATTTTCTGCCTGGATGTTCTGTCCACTGGTGTAAGTGAGGTGTTAAAGTCCCCCACTATTATTGTGTTACTGTCGATTTCCTCTTTTATAGCTGTTAGCAGTTGCCTTATGTATTGAGGTGCTCCTATATTGGGTGCATATATATTTATAATTGTTATATCTTCTTCTTGGATTGATCCCTTGATCATTATGTAGTTAGTGTCCTTCCTTGACTCTTATAACATTCTTTATTTTAAAGTCTATTTTATCTTATATGAGTATTGCTACTCCAGCTTTCTTTTGATTTCCATTTGCATGGAATATCTTTTTCCATCCCCTCACTTTCAGTCTGTATGTGTCCCTAGGTCTGAAGTGGGTCTCTTGTAGGCAGCATATATATGGGTCTTGTTTTTGTATCCATCCAGCAAGCCTGTGTCTCTTGTTTGGAGCATTTAATCCATTCACATTTAAGGTAATTATCGATATGTATGTTCCTATGACCATTTTCTTAATTGTTTTGGGTCTGTTTTTGTAGGTCCTTTTCCTTTCTTGTGTTTCCCACTTAGAGAAGTTCCTTTATCATTTGTTGTAGAGCTGGTTTGGTGGTGCTGAATTCTCTTAGCTTTTGCTTGTCTGTAAAACTTTTGATTTCTCCATCGTATCTGAATGAGATCCTTGCCGGGTAGAGTAATCTTGGTTGTAGGTTCTTCCCTTTCATCACTTTAAGTATATCATTCCACTCCCTTCTGGCTTGTAGAGTTTCTGCTGAGAAATCAGCTGTTACCCTTATGGGAGTTCCGTTGTGTGTTATTTGTCGTTTTTCCCTTGCTGCTTTCAATAATCTTTCTTCATCCTTAATTTTTGCCAATTTGATTACTATGTGTCTCGGCGTGTTTCTTCTTGGGTTTATCCTGTATGGGACTCTCTGCGCTTCCTGGACTTGGGTGGCTATTTCCTTTCCCATGTTAGGGAAGTTTTCGACTATAATCTCTTCAAATATTTTCTCTGGTCCTTTCTCTCTCTCTTCTCCTTCTGGGACCCCTATAATGCAAATGTTGGTGTGTTTAATGTTGTCCCAGAGGTCTCTTAGGCTGTCTTCATTTCTTTTCATTCTTTTTTTCTTTAGTCTGTTCCACAGCAGTGAATTCCACCATTCTGTCTTCCAGGTCACTTATCTGTTCTTCTGCCTCAGTTATTCTGCTATTGATTCCTTCTAGTGTATTTTTCATTTCAGTTATTGTATTGTTCATCTCTGTTTGTTTGTTCTTTAATTCTTCTAGGTCTTTGTTAAACATTTCTTGCATCTTCTCAATCTTTGCCTCCAATCTTTTTCCGAGGTCCTGGATCATCTTTACTATCATTATTCTGAATTCTTTTTCTGGAAGGTTGCCTATCTTCACTTCATTTAGTTGTTTTTCTGGGGTTTTATCTTGTTCCTTCATCTGGTACATAGCCCTCTGCGTTTTCATCTTGTCTATCTTTCTGTGAATGTGGTTTTTGTTCCACAGGCTGCAGGATTGTAGTTCTTCTTGCTTCTGCTATCTGCCCTCTGGTGGACGAGGCTATCTAAGAGCCTTGTGCAAGTTTCCTGATGGGAGGCACTGGTGGTGGGTAGAGCTGGCTGTTGCTCTGGTGGGCAGAGCTCAGTAAAACTTTAATCTGCTTGACTGCTGATGGGTGGGGCTGGGTTCCCTCCCTGTTGGTTGTTTGGCCTGAGGCAATCCAACACTGGAGCCTACCCAGCCTCTTTGGTGGGGCTAATGGCGGACTCTGGGAGGGCTCATGCCAAGGAGTACTTCCCAGAACTTCTGCTGCCAGTGTCCTTGTCCTCACCGTGAGACAGAGCCACCCCCCGCCTCTGCAGGAGACCCTCCTATACTAGCAGGTATGTCTGGTTCAGTCTCCCCTGGGGTCACTGCTCCTTCCCCTGGATCCCGATGCACACACTACTTTGTGTGCACCCTCCAAGAGCGGAGTCTCTTTTTCCCCCAGTCCTGTTGAAGTCCTGTAATCAAATCCTGCTAGCCTTCAAAGTCTGATTCTCTAGGAATTCCTCCTCCCATTGCCAGACCCCCAGGTTGGGAAGCCTGACGTGGGGCTCAAAACCTTCACTCCAGTGGGTCAACTTCTGTGGTATAAGTGTTCTCTAGTGTGTGAGTTACCCACTCATCAGTTACGGGATTTGATTTTATTGTGATTGCGCCCCTCCTACCGTCTTATTGCGGCTTCTCCTTTGTCTTTGGATGTGGGGTATCTTTGGTGAGTTCCAGTGTCTTCCTGTCGATGATTGTTCAGCAGTTAGTTGTGATTCTGGTGTTCTCACAAGAGGGAGTGAGCCCACGTCCTTCTACTCTGCCATCTTGAACCAATCTTTCCCCACTGATTTAAGATGCCACTTCTATCATATATTAAATTCCCAAATGTATTTGGGTCTATTTTCTGGGTTTCTATTCTGTTCCACTGATCTATCTGTGTATTCATGCAGTAGTTTCATACTGTCTTAGTTACTGAGGGTCTATAAAACATCTTGATATCTGGTAGAGCTAGTTTCCCCTTATTACTCTTCTTTTTCAGAGCTTTGCTCATTATTCTTTTTTATAGGAATTGCCTTTGCCTTATTCTAGGTTAATTTAAGGAAAATGATGCCTTCATGATGTCAGGTTTTCCTGCCCATGAGCATGGTATGCCCCTCCATTTGATCACTTGTCTGTCCCTTAGAAGTGTCCTGAAGTTTTCTTCATACAATCCCTTCAAATTCTTATTAAGTTTATTCCTAGGTATTTTGTTGTTTTGGCTGTTGTTATAGTTAAGGACTTTTCGTCCGTTGTATCTTCTCTTTGTTGTTTATGAAGCCGTTGATCCATACGCCATCAGACTTAGACATTCTCTTCTATTTTAGTACTTTTTCAGTTGACTTTCTTCGGTTTTTCATCATATCATCTGTAAATAGTATGGTTTAACTTACTCTATTCCAGTCTTTTATTCATCTAATTCCTTTCTATTGTGTTGGCTAACTCTTTTACTTATTTAATCCTGGTTCAAACCTGGTTTTTTCTCAGCTGCTAGTACTGTTTTACTGCATAGTTGCTTTGGCTTAAATCCCACTTTTCCAGCACTACCTGGCAGCAGGTGACACAACTGCCTCCTTTGCCCTGGAGCTGGGTGCCAGGTGTGATAAACTGGTATCAGATCTAGGGAGAGTTGAGTGTCAGAGGATACATGTGCTAGGTAAGCTGTGCCTCTCCATCTAAACAGTAGGCTCCTCATACTCTTACTCTTTTAAGGGACATAGGTAAATAGCTCTTCATTTGTGATCTTCTCTCAACACTGTAATTTTTGAATAGACATCTTGATTGAATCTTACCTTTCTATGTATTACTCTTTTTTTTAAATTTTTTTTATTTTTGGCTGTGTTGGGTCTTTGTTGCTGCATGCGGGCTTTCTCTAGTTGTGGTGAGTGGGGGCTACTCTTTGTTGCGGTGCGCGGGCTTCTCATTGCAGTGGCTTCTCTTGTTGTGGAACACGGGCTCTAGGCACGCATGCTTCAATAGTTGTGGCACACAGGCTCAGTAGTTGTGGATTGCGGGCTCTAGAGCGCAGGCTCAGTAGTTGTGGCACATGGGCTTAGCTGCTCCACGGCATGTGGGACCTTCCCAGACCAGGGCTCAAACCCGTGTCCCCTGCATTGGCAGGCGGATTCTTAACCACTGCGCCACCAGGGAAGCCCATCTATGTATTACTCCTTTTTACATTTTATTGGAGTATAGTTGATTTACAATGTTGTGTCAGTCTCAGGTGGACGTGTGTATTACTCTTTTTTACGTTTTGTTGGAGTGTAGTTGATTTACAATGCTGTGTCAGTCTCAGGTGGACGTGTGTATTACTCTTTTTGATCTTCTTTTCTTTCACCTCCATTTCCCTCTGCCTCCCTGGAAACTTTTCTTCTTATCTCTCTTTTGTTTTTATTTTTCTCTTCTCTCTCTTCCATTTTTCTCTTTTCCTGGTTCCACCTTATTCCTTGTATTATATTTGATTTTGAGTCTTGGGGTTGTTAAATTCTTTTTATAAAGAAACAATCTTATAGCTGGACTACCCATGCTTTATTAGGTAGAAATATTTAGGACTTTCTTTTAGCTCATCATTGTGAAACTGAGGCAGGAATGACAGGTTAGAGCAGCGGGAGCCTCATTTTGGAGTCTCCCTAATGTCTCTTGGACCTTTAGGAAGTAATTCAAGGTCAGAACATTAGTTGTAAAACAACTCTTTGAGATATTCCAGTGTAATACAGAGAAATCTCCATTTTAAGATAGAATTTATTCTTGGAAACCACATCTTAAAGCTCTTGTTGTGAGGCAAAATCCTGCCCATGAAAAGCAAGTGTTCTGACTGTTCATGAACTTTCTCCTTATCCATTTAGACATTGTTCACTGTCATCAGAAAATATAATAACTGTGTGTGGGGGGCCCTAAAAGAGGATATTTGACTTTATCAGATAGCATTGAAAGAGCAAAATAGCAAAAGGTGAAAGGGTCCTTCTTACCCACATCCAATCTTATATGAGAACATTGGGCTTTCCACCAAGGATGGAATCTTGTGTTTCATAAAGGCAGAAATTATGTCTTAATCATCTTTGAATTTAAAACTGTGAGGAGGCATATTGTAAGTATTTGGTGACTTGGTGAACTTGACTGATGGCTATGGTTTGAATGTTTATGTGCCCCCAAAATTCATTTGTTGAAATCCTAATGCCCAGTGTGATGGTATTAGGAGGTGTGGGGCCTTAGGGAAGTGGTCAGTCATGAGGGCAGAGCCTTCCTGAACGGGATTAGAGCCTTCATGGAAGATACTCCAGAGAGCTCCCTGGCCCCTTCACCACGTGAGGATATAAAAGTCTGCAGCCCCGAAGAGGGCCCTCCCCTGAGCCTGCTGGCACCCTCACCTCAGACTTCCAGCCTCTAGAACTGTGAGACGCAAATTTCTGTTGTTTATAAGCCCCCAACCCAGTCTGTGGTACTTTGTTATAGCAGCCCAAATGGACTAAGACACAGACCATCCCATTAGATAGGCACTTTTCTTTTTAATCTAGGAATTTCGGCATGAGATTGGTGGTTGATTTAGATCACCTTCCAGTCCTGGCATCCACGGCAGGATGACTTCTGAGAATAAGGGAAGCAGAAAAGCAGATACAAGAACTTATAAAGTCAGTTTTCTCAGCTCTTTGTGTTAGCTCAATTAACTGCCCTTCCTTGGTGGTCCCAGAGGCCTACAGTGTAACAAATTTCATTGTGATGAGTCTGAGTCAGCAAAAAGAGGTTAAATTATGTTTTCTATAGGCTGTTGCTAAGACTTTAAGATTCCATTAAAAGTGGTAAACATAATATGAGGGTATACTTCTGTTAACTCAAAAAATATGCTACTTCCTTACGGTCAGATAAAGCAAATTGTTGCTCTGACTCCTTCTACTGGCTATTGCATGAACAACTCATTCTTTGTCTACCCTAACGTTTCATATGAACATGAGCATTAGGGAATAATCATAGTTAGACACAGTGCACATGTGCTAGAAAACTTCAGATCCAAGACCCAAGAGTGGGAAGAATAACCTCAGCTTCACAAATAGATAAAGTAAGACAGAGTGGTCGAGTGATGGGGTCATAGACCAGAGCAATGGATCATAAGGAAGGAAACTTTCTGGCCTTTCTGAATCTACTGACAGCTTCTGGGTCTCCCTTGTCAAAAATTGCTATGTGATCTCCTTATAAAAAGCAGAACCAGATTTTACAGCAGAGGTCGGCAAGCTTCTGTACAGGGCCAGATGGCAAATATTTTAAGCTCTGCTGCACCTCCTCAGCTCAATCCTCCTAGTGTAAAAGTAGCCATAGACGGTGCTTAAACAAACACGTGTGTCTATGTTTCAATAAAATTTTATTTACAAAAACAAGTGTGGGCTGGACCTTGTTTTAGAGAATTACCTGGATTTTTTTTTTAATTGAAATACGGTTGATTTACAGTGTTGTTCCAGTCTCTGCTGTACAGCAGAGTGACTCAATTATACACATACAGGCATTCTTTTTTTATATTCTTTTCCATTATGGTTTATCACAGGATGTTGAATATAGTTCCCTGTGCTGTACATTAGGATTTTGTTGTTTACCCATTCTAAATGTAATAGTTTGCATCTACCAACCCCAAACTCCCAGGCCATCCCTTTCCCTCTCCCCCTCCTCCTTGGTAACCACAAGTCTGTTTAGAGAATTACGTGGATTCTTGAAGTGAGTGCTACTTCCCATGATCAGCAGCAGGTGCGTTATATATCATACAAACTGTCCGACAGAAGGTAACTATTTTATGGCACTCAGCCCACCAATGGTCTACATTGTCACCTTCTCTCTTTCCCTTTTTCTGTCTTCCTCTCCTTATGTGTCTCTTAGGAGCTATTAACCTCCACCCATAGTTCAGTCCTGGCCCAGTATTGAAGTGAATTTTCTTTCTTAAGCAGAAAATGTATAAGGAGCATCAAGCCAGCCTTGCTACTTGTTCTGCTTTCACTGTGTACTTAGTTTCAGGGCTTGGATCTCTACCTTGGAGGCTTCCTGGTACTTCAGTTCCTCTAAGACTGAAATTCTAGCTTATCCTCCTAACCCCAGTCATTGTAGTGACTATGTCCTTACACAACACTAGGCACTTTGTTGAAACAAAACCAAAATAATCAACTTTTGTTATTGAGTGTCTACCCTGTGCTAGACACTGGTACATGTCCATGAATCAAAGCATGTGATACCTTCCTTTACTGCCGAAGGATTTGGTCTTTAGCAGAAATAAGACTTTGACATGTTAAACAATTAAATATAAAATAATTAAACTAATATGGTGTAACAAATAATTTAATAACTGTGGTTTACTACTAATTATATTGAATATAATGAAATGCTAAAATATGCATTTCAGACGTGAATTGCTTTTGGTGGAAGATTATCTCTACCAGACACTTGTGCTGGGCCTTGAAAGCCACGTAGAGTTTGGTGAAATGAAGAAGGGAGGACATTCCAGGGAGGGTATTGTTACGAGCAAACAGCTAGAGTGTATTGGAGGGGAGTGGAATAGAAGGTTCGCCAGGGCAAGGCACTGGGTGGGGAGGAACTGGAAAGCCACGCTGAGGCTGAGGAGTTTATCAAAAGGACAGTAGGGAACATTTGATGATGTTTAATGTAGTTTAGTGGAAAGTTAGTTGTTATTAAAGAATGATGGACTAAAAACCAGAAGTTCAAGGTTCCTATTTCAATGCTGCCACTTATTAACTCTGAGACCTTGAAGTCATTACTTGCAGTCCTTGAGCCTGTTTCCTTATCTGTCAAATGGCAAGTACACAGAGATGTCATGAGGGTGAAATGAAAAAATAAATGGGAGAAGTGTTTTAAACGTTGTAACATTCTCTACAAATGCCAGACACTGCGATAATATTACGCCAGTGGTGATCCAGGAAGAGTGCACTTGTAGGTATGAGCGACGGGATTTGTAATGAACGAGACATAGGAGACAAGCTTGTTTCAGTAGCACATGAATCACTGAAGAGAACCTATACTGTGCTGTGTATGGATTACCAATGGAGAAGTAACACAAACACAATTTTAAGAATCCACGGTAAGACTTCATTGAACATATACCCTGATACTTCTTTGCCGATACAAATGCTACCTCATGATCATCATTATAAGCTTCAATTCTAAAAGTACTGTATGCTATCTTCTAAATAAAGGGAAGCTTGACCTTTCATAAACTCAGTTAGGGGAAGGCACATGCCCAGAATTCGGAAGCTCATTTTCATCCCCATTGCTTCCATTGATGTCTCTGCTCTGCACTTTCTCTCTAGTTGTGTTATTCCGTCTCTCCAGTACTCAGTTCCTTTATTGATGGAAAAACAACAGGATAGAACTTGGAGCAAGTATAGTAATATTTTTATAGCAACAAAAATATCTTTTGAAAAAAAAGAAAGACATGCCTTCGTGTTTGCCCCTGCACTGTGGGGCTTACTGCTTATTATTTCTTTGTGTCTTTTATCTTTAAAGCTTGAAAATAGTCCACTTCCCTTCCCATCTGTTCACCACATTAATTGCTCTGGGCTGGAAGGAGTTTCTTCAATATAGGTCTTCTTCCTGCTGTTGATTTTAAGTCCATTTCATAACCGCAGCTGCTTTATTGTTTAACTTCTTAATCTTCCTCTTATTGGTATTGGGAAATGTTCTTGGTGCCACTGAGCACATTAGGTATGGAGACTGAAAGGATCCTTAGTTCCTTTATAAAAAGTATGCGTAGGCTTTTTCTGTATATAATTCACCTTGGGTGGTGATCTGGCCTTTTCTAGTTGAATAGCAGGTATATATCAATTGTTTGATTAAAAAAGATGTTCTAAGCACTGCTGCCTGTCTGTGCTGGCCTGGATCGGAGACATGGAGGTGTAGGCATTGCTCCTGCAATTTGGGGAATGTAGAGTCCGCTTGAAACACAATGGTGTGTTGGAAAAGATTAGACTCCAAGTCAGAAGATCTGCAGCTATCTTGCTTTATGGCCTTGTTTCAGCTTTTTCTAGAAAATGAATGGATTGAATTGGATCAGTGGTTTCAAACAGTCTCTCTCAAAGATTCTTGATGCCTAAGACCATCTACGTTAGAGTGCTAAGCAGGTTGGGCTCTGGCTCCCAAGACTTCTTCCAAGTGCTCCAAGTCTCTCACTTTAATACATTAGATTTCCATGTAAAATTTCAAATGAAGGCTTGCAGAGCTAAAAGTATTTGAAAGCATCTCTTCCAATTCTGATTTTTTGTGAGCCTACGGCTTTGCAACAAAATATAAGAACATATGTAAGCACATGCTAAGTGTGTGACATAGAATTCTCCATCAGTCATTCAACTTTCACTAGGTTCCTTGCAGATTAGAGAATATCGTAGCTTCTGAACACCATACTATCTTCAGTCGGGTATTCTATGGATTCAGATCAAAACGTATGTGAAATTTTATATGGCTGGTAGTCCTAGAAAATACAGAAGAGTAGAAAAATATTGCTAATAGATCATCTACTTAATAAAGACAATCACTCTTACATTGCTGATTTATTTTCCTTCCAGGTTGTTTTCCTGTATACCATGATATTTTAACATAGTTTTGAGTATATATACACACACAGTTTTATATCCTGGCTTTTTATTTAATCTTAGAGCAGAGATGTTTTCCTAAGGGCTGCAAGGCAAAAGCCAGTACATAACAAACACGTAGCACAATGCCTGGCCAACAGGAGGTGCTCAGAAAATAGTAACTAATCAAGATATTTGTTAAGTTAATCCCAAGCAAATGTAAAAGTTATATTTCTGCCTGTTCTGTGATATTAAAAGCTCCTGTTGCCTGTTTTCTAAAGCTGAATATATGCACACTGTAGGATCCGGCAGCTCCACTCCTAAGTGAATATCCAATAGAAATGCATACTTATATTCACCAAAAGACAAGTTTTGGAATGTTGTAGGAGCAATACTAATAATAGCCCTAAACTATTGGGTTGGCCAAAAAGTTCGTTTAGTTAGTGAATAGGTTGTTCAATAAAGTTCTTCATGAAAATGAAAAATGTGTCTTTTATTCTTACTTAAAACTGAATGAACTTTTTGGCCAACCCAGTAGAAATTACCCAGCAGCCTATCAACATATGTTGAGGTGGATCTGTGGATTCACGCAAGGAATACAAAACAGCAATGATAACGCACAATCCACAACTAGACACAAAGCCAGACACAAAAGAGTGCGTGCCACATGATTCCATTTAAAAGTTCTGGGAAGAACCAATCTGTGCTGTTAGAAGCCAGTTTAGGGAGCATGGGGAGGACTTCTGGATGCTGGCACTGTTTGATTTCTTGATTTAGGGGCTGGTTACATGATTGTAACAGTTTGCAAAAGCTAATCAAGCTGTATGCTTAAGACATATGAGCTTTCCATATGTATATTATATATAAAATTTTGAAAGACCTGTAGTTTTCTAAATTATAGGTCATCCAATATAATAGTAAATCACTGTTAAGTACTTTAAGGATTTAATCATATTTCACTTAAAAAGGTAGAATGGAATCTCTTATGCATCTATTGATTAAGGTACCCCTTGGATGTACTTTGATGTCACTATAGTTCCCTGTTATAGCACTTATCACACTATAGTATAATTGTCTATTTTTCTTTTCTCCACAGCAGATTTTAAGTTTTTGGGAGTCAGGAACATTGTCTAGCTTGATCACTATTATATCCTCAGCAGCTGATGGGACTCAAGCACTTGTTGAGAGGATAGAATGAATAGTCCACACGAGGAAGATCTGTGAATAGGGGCACCGTCCTGGGCTCTTGGTAGTCATTCTACTGTTTTATTTATGATGTTTTGCAAAGTTGATGCCCTTATCCTGATTTTGCACACGTTTTATACGGGAGAAAACTGATGATAAAGTGTTGTGCTCTAAATCACTTAAAAATAGTGCTGCAAGAACCACAGTTGGAATCATATCAGACCAACACTCCATCCTGTCCTTTGATAATCTTTTATGTTTTGAGTCAGATCATCCACTAATTACATATAACGGGATTACATAATCTGCCTTTATATTGGTAATGTATAATTAGTATGGTCCCTATATCAGTTAATTTAAAATCTGAATAAAAATATATAGGAAAAAGGAAAAAAGAAAAATATATTCTGTATACAGCATGGGAAAAACACTTAGTGAATAATAATATTGCATGCTGGGATTATAAGACCGACAACGGCATCTCATAAGCAACCCTGTCACGCCTCTGCATTAAGATACACAAAGGACAACAGCAACATAAATAACCACATTGTATGGTAAGATGATAAAGTGCCAAATTATTCAATACAAATAAAAATATATAATATAGTGCTAATTGTGTGCTATACAAATTTGGTGCAAAAAAAGCTAGAAGAAGGAGTGAAAATGGCTAATAAGCAAATAAACAATAAAAAATTCAAACTCATTAATAGATAAGTAATTGTATATCAAAAGGAGAGTGAACATTTTCATCTACAAATCAGCAACTTGTTTGTATGGGTAAATTATGGTATGGAATAGATAAATACAAACCCGCTTAACCATTGGCATCATTCTGGAATAAAATTTGCCATTGTATAAAAAGTATTAAAATCTGGCTATTCTTTGACCCAGCAATTTAGTTTTCAGACTTTACATTCAAGCAGCTATACAATTGATCACCCAATGATTAATTCACTAAAAAACATTTATTGAATATATACTATGCATCATAAAGGAGTACTAAAGGTGAATAATGCTATTTATGGCAGTTATGATACATTTATAAACATGGAGAAAAATGAAAACAACCCATCTCCAACAGCAGAGATATATGTAACCCTCCCCCTTCCTGCCCCCTTCCTCCATTCCCATTCCTGTTCCCCCACCCACCCGACCCCCAGGCAACCACTAATCTGCTTTCTGTCACATTATATTAGTTTACATTTTTTAGAATTTTATACAATGGAATCATACAGTATGTTTGTTCTCCTTTTTGTCTAGCTTCTTAACTCAGGATAATTATTTTGAGCAACTCAGATTCATCTATGTTATAGCATGTATAAATGGTTCATTCCTTTTCATTGCCAAGTAGTATTCCATTGTATGGATTTGTCACAGTTTGTTTATCCATTTGTCTGTTGATAGACATTTAGGTTGTTTCCCATTTGGGGCTGCTATGAATGAATATTCTAGTATAAGTCTTTCTTTTCTCTTGGGTATGTTTTCATTTCTCTTGGGGAAATTCCCAGGAGTGAAATGGCTGATCGTTTGGTAGATGTATGCTTAACTTTTTAAGAAACTGCCGAAGTGTTTTCCAGAGTTGTATTCCCACTAGCAGTGTATGAGTTACAGTTCCCCCACATCCTTGCCAACAATTGGTATGTTCAGTCCTTTTAATTTTAGCTAATGTAATAGGTGTGTAGTGGTATCTCACTGTGGCTTAAAATATGCATTTCTCTAGTAACTAATTTTGTTGAACTTTTCTTGTGCTTAGTTACCATTTTATATCTATTTTGGTGAAATGTCCGTTCAAGTGTTTCCCCATTTTTTTCATTGGGTAACTGGTTTTCTTGTTATTTAGTTGCAAGAATTTTTTATATAGTTTGGACTCAAGTTCTTTATCAGATATATGATGTGTACATATTTGCTCCCAGTCTATGGCTTATCATTTTATTCTCTTAACCATGTCTTTTCAAGAACAGTTTTTAGTCTTGATGAAGTCCAGTTTATGAGTTTGTTATAGATCATGCTTTTGATGTCAAGTCTAAGACATTTTTGCTTAATCCAAGTTCTCAAAGGTTTTCTCCTCTGTTTTCCTGTAGAAGTTTTATAGTTTTAGGTTGTATAGTTAGGTCTATATTACATTTTTGGTTCATTTTTGTATATGGTGTGAGAGTGAGTCAGAGTTCTTTTTTCACATATGAATATCCAAGTTTCTAGCATCATTTGTTGAAAAGACTAACATTTCTTCACTAAATTGCCTTTATACCTTTGTCAAAAATCAGTTGACAATGTATGCGAGGGTTGGACTCTGTTCTATTTATTTTTTTGTTTATCTTTTATTTCTTTGTTTTTGCCAGTACCACAGTCTTGATAACTGCATCCTTATGACTTGAAATCAGGCAGTGTTATTTCTCCCATTTTATTCATCTTCTAGATCCTTTGCCATTCCATATGAATTTTAGAATCAGTCAGTTTCAACAAAAAAAACCCAAAGAGAATTTGATTGGGATCATGTTGAATTTGTGGGTCAGTCTGGGGAGGAATTGACAATAATACTGAGTCTTCCAATTCGTGGCTATGGTACATCTCACCAATTATGTAGGTCATCTTTAATTTCTTTTATCAGTGTTTTGTATTTTTTCCATGTACAGGTCTTTCACATCTTTTGTCAGATTTATTCTAAGTATGTTATATTTTACAAATGGTATTGTTTTCATAATTTTAATTTCTAATTGCTTATTGTTGTCACATAGAAATACAGTCAATTTTTTATATATTGATCTTTTATGCTGCGATCTTGCTGCTCATTTACTAGTTCCGATAACTTATTTGTAGATTCCATAATTTTTATGTTTTATTGAGATATAATTCACATACTATAAAGTTCACTCTTTTAAACTATACAATTCAGTGTTTCTTAGCACATTCAAAATGTCATGCAGTGATCACCACTATCAATTTTAGAACATCTTCATCTCCCAAAAAACAAACCGATACCTGTTAGCAGTCACTCCCCATTTCCTACCCTCCCGATAGCCCCTGGCAATCACTGATCTGTTTTCTGTCCCTCTACTTTTTGTCTTTTCTAGAACGTCATATAATTGTGATTATACAATATGTGGCCTTTTGTTACTGGCATCTTTCATGTAACATAATGTTTTCAAGATTCATCTATATTGTAGCATGAATAAGTACTTAATTCCTTTTTATGGCTAAATAATATTGCATTGTATGGAAATCTGTCACATTTTGTTTATTCATCAATTGTTGGACATTTGGATTGTTTCTACTTTTAAACTATTATCCATAATGCTGCTGTGAACATTTGTATACAAGTTTTTGTGTGGTGATTCTACCAATTTTAAACTCAGTTTGCTACAAAAAAGTATTATTTTTGTAAAAATGGAAAATTGTAGGACAAGAAGCTTAGAAAAGAAGTGATCATGGTGAGACAGTATTGCCACTAAAGATTTAATAAAGGATACAGGGCTAGAAATGGGCCGTATAGGATGGGTGAGGTTATATAAAAACGTGAAATGGGGGAGTGGGGGAGTGAGGTTATTTCAGATGATAGGAGAGCATGGGGAAAGGAAAACAGAATGATGAGAGTGAAGGTTTGGTGCCAGGAAGTGGTAGAAAATAAAGATTATAAGCAGATCAAGGACAAATGATGCAGGGTCTTAAATGCCAGGCAGAGGTGTATGAACGGGCACTAGGAAGCACTATAGGTCTTTAATCCAATGAGTAATATAAAAATATGATGTTTTAGAGCTATTTATCTGTAACAGCCTGTAGAATGTATTATAGTGTGGAGAGTCTGTGAGAGGAATACCAACAAGGAGGCAATTTTAGCATATTCATAAGGTGACTGATGAAAGTGGAAAGAAAGGAATAAATACAAGTAACACTGCCCTACGTGTGGTAGATGTGCAACCCCAATGACTTTTTTTGAAGAAATAGAAAAACCCATCCTACAGGCTCTGTGGGATCTCAAGAGACTACTCTGAATAGCCAAAACAATCTTGAAAAAGAACAAAATTGGAGGTCTCATACTTTCTGATTTCCAAACTTACTGCAAAGTTACAATAATCAAAGCGGTGTGGTCCTGGCATAAAGACAGACACATAGAGCAATAGAATAGGATAGAGGGATTTCCCTGGTGGTCCAGTGGTTAAGCATCCGTGCTTCCACTGCAGGGGACACAGGTTCAATCCCTGGTCAGGGAACTAGATCCTGCAGGCCATGTGGCATGGCCAAAAAAAAAAAAAAAAAATAGGATGGAGAGCCCGGATGTAAACCCTCGCATATATGGTCAAAGGATTTTTAACCGTGGTGCCGAGTCCATTCAATGGAAAAAGGACAGTCTTCGATGTTGGGAAAATACATGCAAAAAATGAAGGCTTCTCACTATTGAAAGATGAATGGATAAACAAAATGTGGGATATACATACAGTAGTATATTATTTAGTCTTTACAAGGAACGAAGTGCTGACACATGCTACAATGTGAATGAACCTTGAAAACATAATGTTAAGTGAAAGAAGCCACTCACAAAAGGACAAATACTGTATGGTTCCACTTACATGACATACCTAGAGTGTTCAAACTCATGAAGACAGAAAGAATGGTGGTTGCCAGGGCCTAGGGGTAGGGGAATAGAGAGTTATTTAATGGGTACAGAGTTTCAGTTTGGGATGATGAAACAGTTCTGAAGATGGTTGGTGGTGATGGTTGCACAACAGTGTAAATGTGCTTAATGCCACTGAACTGTATACTTAGAAATGGTTAAAATGGTAAATTTTATGTTATGTATATTTTACTACAATAAAAAAGAATAGATGTGCAATAAATGTTTATTGAATGAATAAATGGTTAAAAAGTCAACAGGTTTGATAGGGTGAAGGAAAGGCAGGGGCAAAGGTGACTACAACATTTCAAGCACTGGTGGTGGCATTGACAGAAGCTGGGAAATGGTAGGGATGTTGACTGATTTGGTTTTGCATGACATCATTGTATATAACACGACAAGTGGAAAAGTTTTGGTAGACAGTTCAAACTTAGGTGGAAGATTAAGGCTGAAAATACAGACTTAGAAATTACCATGGCAGTACTGTTAAAGCCAAGGGAGCTTTCTGATTTTTCCCAAGCATTAATAGGGAATTAAGCACATACTGCCCTCTCTCCACCCTCTGATCTTATTCAAGGGTAGCGTCCTATTGTGTTTTAGATCATGTTTTCAACAATTCGTTGACATTTGTAGACTTAGGATAAAATTGACTTTTAAGGTGTCTTCATACTGTGGATTTTATTTTATTTATTTATTTATTTATTTTTGGTTGTGTTGGGTCTTCGTTTCTGTGCAAGGGCTTTCTCCAGTTGTGGAGAGCGGGGGCCACTCTTCATCGCGGTGCGCGGGCCTCTCACTGTCGCGGCCTTTCCCGCTGCGGAGCATAGGCTCCAGTCGCGCAGGCTCAGTAGTTGTGGCTCACGGGCCTAGCCGCTCCGCGGCATGTGGGATCTTCCCGGACCGGGGCACGATCCCGTGTCCCCTGCATTGTCAGGCAGATTCCCAACCACTGCGCCACCAGGGAGGCCCATACTGTGGATTTTAAAATAATTAAAGTGCCTCACCCTATTTTCATTTGATAGATAAAAACGCAAGATTATGTGTTTGAAAAGATACAGTGGGATTGGAGGAAGAATTATAAAATCTCTTACTAACTCATATCTGACCAGATGCCATAAAGCAATAAATCTTAGGGTATTTGTCAAGTCAAGGCTTTCATCAAAAGCAGATAAGACATCTAAGCTGGAGCTGCCTGGATTTGCATAAACCACTAAAGGATTCTGTTTAGGAACAGTGAAAAATTATAGAACTTAGAAACTTGCATTTTATGAGATGTCTATGGAAAGTTTATTTTGAAGGTTATTTTTATTCCCTTGGAGGAACAAGAAATAGATTAGCGTGCTTTGTAGTGCTATAGACTCATTAAATACCAACTCACATTCCTGTCAGTAAAGCTAAGTTCACTGAGGAATGGAATTGCTCTCTTTTGAACAAAGGTATCAGACAAACCACTTGTCTAGAACTCATAACCACACAAGTATACAGTCTCCCTGAACAGTGGCAGCAAAGTATTAACTGAAGGTCATACTTCAGGTGCTCAGTGTAGAAAGGAAAATCCTGTCCAGATGAATCTATTCAACCATTCCCGTACCCACTAATGCTAATCATTAACAGTGTATTTAGCTTTTAAAACAAAGGTCTAAGCAACTATAAAGGAAAAGATTGATAGATTTGACCATATAAAATCTGACCATATTATAACGTTTGTGCTACAAAATATGCCATGAAAACAGTTTAAAAGCAAACAGGAAAAATATTTGCAACATATGACAAGTGGTTTATATCTTAGATATATAAAAAAGTGCATAGCACTGAGACTGTTTTCTACCCATTAGAGAGAGAGAGAGAGAGGTAGTTAGTTGCTGGTGAGGGTGCAGGGAAATATGCTTTAATATCTTTGTATGAATAAATGACTTAAAAAGAGCCATGCATGAGCCACTGATAAATATGATTAATCTAGTTTTTTACACCTAAGGTCCATTTATTTGCACATAAGGTCCTATCATAAAAACTGGTAAGAAAAATGGACCTTAGGCACAAAGAATTTGATTAATTATAATTTTTGATTCATGACTCACTGTCTTGTCAGCAAATGCAGCTTCACATCATCACTTTTTTGGTGACTGCTTAGTAATTGATCATATGAGTATAAAGTAATATATTTAATCACTTGCCTATTGCTGAACATTTTAGATGGCTTCAAAATATTTAGTTTTCTAAATAATGCTATGGAGCTATTTTTGTATATTTTCCAAGTATTTTCTTAGCATAAATTCCTAGAACTGAAATTGCTAGGTTAAAAGATACCTATATCTATACACCTGTATGTATATAGATAGACTGATGCATAAATACAGATGTATAAATTATATCGAGATCTTTAAATGCAGCAATATATATTATATATATTATATATTATGATATATTAACATATATTATATATAATATATAATGTTCTAGTTATCTAGTAATATATAACAAACTACTGCAGAACTCTATATTTGTGTGTGTGTGTGTATATATATGTGAATATAGATATCTTTTAACCCAGCAGTATATATAATGTTTTAGTTATCTAGTGCTATATAACAAACTACCCAAAACTTAGTACTTCAAACAGTATTTATTTTACTCATGAATCTGCAGTCTGGACAGGGCTCAGTTAGGATGGCCTATTTCTGTTCCATCTGACTTTGGCCAGGGAGGCTGGAATCTTCTGAAGGCTTTCACTCACCTGCGTGGTACTAGGCAGGGAAGAGTTCAATAGCTGGGGGCTGGAACAGCTGGGACTCCCCGGGCATTTTTCTCCATCTGTATGTGGTCTCTTTAGCATGTCAGCTTTAGGGTTGCTAGGCTTCTCACATGGCAGCTTTGGGCTCCAAAGGCTTGTGTCCCAGTAGAGCACCGGTAGAAGCAGTGTGGCCTTTTCTAACTTGACCTTGGAATTCTGCAGCATCATTTCCGTTGTACAGGCCCATGCAGGTTGCGGAGGGCACATAGACTCGCACCTTTCAACAGAGGGGCATCAGCACCACGTTGTCAGAAGAGCAAAATGGGATGATGGGCTATATTGGTGTGGCCATCTTTGGAAAATATAATCTGCTACATATGTTTTTAAGACTTTTTATATACAGTGCCAAAGAGCCACTTCAAATATTGTACAGTGATGAAAATTATTTTTTTGAAAAAGGAAATGCTAAACAAGGGTGTTATTATTTTTCATCTTTGCCAATCTGATCAGCAGAGATGATGCCTCATTTTTTTAATTTACTTTTTTGGTTACTGTTGGCCATTTTTACTTATCTTGTGAGCTGCCTGTTCTCACATTTTCCAGAAATAATAAGATAGTCATAATATCTTATTATAAGTTTAATTTTAAATTCAAGTCCCAGAGGGCAGTTTCTTCAAACCCCCTCCTTTTACTGACAGGGAAACTGAGTCATAAAGAGCCCCAAGGTCAGAGTTCCATGAACTCAATGTAAAGCTTATGTCAGGTAATTCAGCACTTCGAACTGATACTAAACACTGGATGGGTGTGGCTGTGACGGAAAATAAGCCACTATATGGAACTGTGATGGGTTGTAGATAATGTCTTGGTAGAAATTTTGTGAAAAGGAGCCCTGTCTCTATAAAGAGGATCCTAACTATATAATATCTCTTAGAAAAGGTTTCAGTACTACTCCAGAGTACATCCCCAACGAAAGAATATGTGGTTAACAGACACCTTTTTGCTTCCACTTACTCAACAATGAGTCAAGCACTGTGTTGGGTCCTGGATACACAGTGGTTTGTAAAACCGACTCTCTGCCCTCAGGAGCTTTTCCTCTGCCAGTAGCAGTGGACAAGAAACAAAGAGTAACAAAAACAAGTATCAAGTTGTAAGTTGCCATGAATGTCGTGAAGGAAAGGTGCAGGGTGCATGAAGCACCAAGTAGGGGGTCTATTGAAATGCTGTTGCGGGAGTGACAGTTTAGCTGAAACCTGAAAGAAGAGTAGGAGATACCGAGGTGGCAAGAGTTAGGGGAAGGGTTTACCCTGAGGAGGCAAAGACCCAAAGAAAGAGGGAACTGAAAGGATATCCATGTTCCCCGAGGGGTGTGAGCAAAGATGAAGCTGGAGAAGCAGGCAAGGCCAGAGCAGGTGAGCCAACAATAAAGTTTCTGGCCCTTATCTGACCTACTTGTTAAAAGATCCTTTGGCTACTATGAAAGGGCTGGGGTCGGTAAGCAAAAATGAGAGTGTCTTGGACAAGGGTGCTGAAGGTAGATAGGCAAACATGTGACAAATACTTTAAGGTAGGGGTTACTGCCGTTCTGCTTCACACTTCAGTACTGTCTGATTCATTCTGTATCCCAGGGCCCTGAAGTGCTTTGCCCTTATTGACGGTGTTCTCTTCTAAATCTGTCCCTAACATGTCAGAGCGACTTCAGTGTGGCCCTATGGCACCAAGGCTGTCCGGAGTGAACTGTGGTTTTCTGATTTGATGCTCCAGCAGGCAAGGGAGGGAAAGATGCCTTCTGACACACTCTCTGACTTCTCTTTAGCTTTTCCTCACTTCCTGAAGCAGAGGAGAAATAGCACAATGAAGGCCTAGGGTTTCTCAACAGAAGAGAATTGAGTGGCGTGGAGCAGCTCAGAGGGAGATGGGAACAACTTCCAGATCCTCTGTTTTTCAAACTTTTTCCCCACTGTTTTATCAAAACGTTCTATTTCCTCTGCGGCAGTGCCCTAAGAAAGAAATTCTTTGTAAGAAAGTTGCCTTCCATGAGGAAAAAAATAAATAAAAGCATCTTTGAACTAGAATCCTTATTTAATTAAACTGATTCAGATCCACAAACATATACCAAACACCTGCCATGTCCCAGGCACTGTGGTGAACTGACGTCGTCTCATTTATCCCTCACCGTAGCCTTGGGAGAAGGATGTCATCATGTTCAATTAACAGATGTGGAAATTGACCTTTAATGTAAAACATCGACATCAAAGAATAATAAAGAGAACCATCAGAACCTCCCTTTCCCCCAAGTTCAGCTGAAATGAGCAATGGCCTACATGCCATCTAAATGCATTTAAGCAGAACTGAACCTGGAGCAAATTCAAGTCACCTTTGCACCCGGAAAAAAAGTGTCTAAATCTAGAAATAGGATGGTTATTGTCAGGTTAAATCAACCATTGTGAAAACAAAATCAGCCACCATCAGAGTTGATTAGCCCTCTGCTTGAGGATGTCATGGACCCCACCCCCGCTCCCTGCCCCAGTCTCCTCTTTGTTAAGAACACCAGACCATAATAAAGTTTTGTCTTATAATTACCTCAAAACTTACAGACTTCTGGAAGACGAACACTTTTTAAAGGACAGATGGACATCTGCTCTGCTGGTATTAATGTGTGAAATCAGATGAAAGTCATGAGAAACTATTAAACCTATAGAACTTTTTAAAAAGCAATTACATTCCAGATGTTTTCATTTCATTCTTGATTTTATTTTATTTTTTTACTGTTCATTCATCTAACATGACCCAGGTCTATACTAGGCTCCAAGAAATACAGAGCTAAATGGCATAATATTCATTTATTAAAAGTATACCCTTCTTCATACCAAAAGGTACATGCTATCATTCCCAACCTCAAGAAGTGGGGAAGATTGACAAGCATGCAGACGATAAATATCCTGAGAGAGATATGCCAAAGATCTGACACAGCACCCGGTGGCTAGGGAGGGAGCACCTAACACAGACTGGGGTAGGGGAGTGGGGCACCCCCAAGAGACAGTCCCTGGAGGGATAGGTAAACTACACAAATATCATCAACACCGTCTTGCTGAGTGTATGTGGTTCACGCTTTGCTCTGTTTGCCTCTTTCCTTGCTTGCTTGGTCCTGGGAGACCAACCATGACTTTAAGCGGGGGGCTGGGTGGCTGGGCTCAGCCACAGAGTTGCTCTTGCATTTAGCCCGCTGCATGGCTGATCATTAAAAAGAAGTTTCGTAGGTTGTATTTGCTGCTCCTCCAGCCCATTCCTCTACATCTCAGAAACTTATGTCCCGTCCCCCCACCCCACCCCCGACTCCCCGCCCCAAGAGTTGCATGAGCGCAGCTGTGATTAAGTCCGTAGGCACATCCCCCATGGCTTGGGAGACGTCCCGCCACACTGTCTGCCTGATGAATGGGTCACATCATGGCAGCTGCAGTGGATGAAAGCAGTAGAGGAGCTCCAACCTTGCAGTCAGCTGTTCAGCCTAGGAGTCAAAGTCCATGCTAGAGCAGATGCCGTTTTCTTCCACGTATGTGGTTGACATATAGAAAAGGGCAGACTATACCCAGTGCTCACGAAATTTTCCTACCCTCTATGGCTCTTCTCTCCAATATGGCTGCACATTGTAGGGCTTTTGTGTTTTCTGAGTCCATTAATTCCCCCTTTTTAAATTTTTTATTTTTTGGCCACGCCGCACAGGATCCCGCGTGTGGGATCTTAATTCCCTGACCAGGGATCAAACCCGCGCCCACCGCAGTGGAAGCGTGGAGTCTTAACCACTGAACTGCCAGGGAAGTCCCAGTCTCCCCCCGTCCCGCCCCCTTTTTAACCTGGATGGGTTTCCGTCCATTGCAACCACAGGGCCTTGACTAAAACAAATACTCAAAGCCCCACGTTTATGCATCTTTTTATCTGATCAGCAATCCATTGGCTTAATTCTCCGAGGTAAATTTCTATTCCTGAAATTTCGTTCAGTTGAGTCTTACTGAAGACGGTTTCTATGCTTGGCTCAGTTTATGTTGAGCCACTGAGGGAAGGAGTGAATGGAAGTAACCAAAGGGAATGATCCCTCCTGATTCCTCTTCCCCTCATTTTATCAAGAGACTTTTATTTCCAACTGGAAACCAGCACTTCTCTTATTCATTCAATAAGCGAATATATAACCAGCAACTGCTGTGTTCCAGGCATGGTTTATAGGCGCTGGGGATGTGAAGATAAATAAGACATGGACCTTGTCCTCCAGGAGCTCACAGTTTAGTGGAGGAGAATGACAAACCAGGAATTACAATACAATAAATGCTATTTAGGGAAGCACTGAGTGATATGGAAACAGAGGGGCAGCACCTTTGGAAGAGATCTGGGAGGCAGTCAAGGAAGGCTTCTTCTAGAAGCTGACACCTGAAATGAGTCTTGAAGGATGAGTACGAGTTAGCCAGAGAAAGAAGCTGAAGAGTGTGTACCGTGTACATAATCTAACATAGGCAAAAATAGGAAAGTAAAAGTCCAGTTCTTTCATGCCAGATTATAAAGTTTTTATATAAAGTTTTATTCCCAAAAATTATCTTTCAGGATAAAGAAAGTTGTTGCCTTATATCCAGGTCTGTAAAACCATTTTACATTATAAGACACTCTCTCAATTACTTTATTTTGAACCACAAAGAATTGTTTAGGAAAGACACAATAGCCCAGAACTACCTATGTCACTGCTGGTTTGCATGCTTATAGAGGTCATTTGACAAAGGAAGCAAAGAAATTCAATATAGATTTAATAAGTATTTGGGGGCAGGGGTGGGGAATGACTTCACAACTGCACATCTTGGATATCATTGCAAATCAGCCTTTTAAAGATCACTTTAAAATGAAATACAATTAGTGGTTACTTTGTGGAGATCATGAGTATACACCCACAGGATGAACGGAAAAATAAAACTGTTCTTATTTTAAGCAAATGGACATTTGTGGCTTGAGATAAAATTTCCAGTGATAACATCATGTACAGAGGAAAAAAATATTTCCAGTTTCAAGATAGTAAAGGAAAGCCATTTTCATTTCCTTCTCCTTTTTCAATTCCCTGAAATAATAAAGTGAACAAGAAGCAGAAATTCAGACTTCACGTTTGATGACGCTAGGAGATGTATGTAACCTTGAACTAGAATTTTTGAAGACTGAAAAGTGGCAGAGGAATGGTAAGAGAACAGGAAGGTCAAACTTAAGTTCCCTCATTTTCAGGCATCCAAAGAACCCCTGAAGGAGGGAGACGCAAGAGGGAGGGGATATGGGGATATATGTATATGTATAGCTGATTCACTGTTATACAGCAGAAACTAACACACCATTGTAAAGCAATTATACTCCAATAAAGATGTTTAAAGAGAACTCCTGAAAAGCTCAGAAATAAAGGCGTCCAGGACCACAGGAGATGGAAGGGGTGGGAGGCCGAGAATAGGGGTTTTAGAAGAAAGTGTGTCCAAGGAGCCATTGTACCCCAGTTCCCCACCCCCATTCCCAATGGACAGGAAACCAGGCCTCCTCCCCCTCCACCCTCACATAAAATCAGAAGTTTATCCTCTGGAAGAAGTAAACCAGAGGGCCGCTGGACTCAGATATCAGGCACAGAGGAGGTAGGAGTAAGGAACCTTAGTTTGTACACTTGACAGTGAATGCCAGCAGCCTGGATATGCCAGGGAAGAGGTTGGACGATCCACCTCTAGAAGAAATACCTGGGGATCCTGACATTTGGGAGTCCCTGATTTGGAGACGACTCTAAAGCCCCCCAGTATCTATTCTCCCATTTATCCTTTTTACCAGCAGAATACCTCTGAGTTTTGGTAAGGAACAGGGCTGCCTAGGCGGGGACTACATTTCCCAGGCTCCCTTGCAGCGAGGTGCGACCACTGACTAAATTCTTCTGAGCCCTGTGAGCAGCTTCTGCTTCACTCTCTTAAACTTGCTTGTCCTCCCCTTTCTCTTGCTCCCTTCAAGGGTGGGATGTAGATGTGTTGCTGGTGAGACAGCCTCAGCTATGTGGACAAGGGCAAGACTCTGGGGGACAGTGGAACAGCAAAATAGAAAGAACAGACCAGCAGCAGCCTGTCCAGCACCAACCATCGACTATGGAATGTTAAAAGAGAAAGAAGTAAACTCCTAATGTGTACGAGTCACTGGATTTGGGGACCTCTTTGTTGTAGCAACTTAGCCTGTAACCTATATACTATGTATTAAAAAAGAAAAAAATCAACCTGGCTTTTTGCTCAAATACTTTATAGTGAAGCCTACCAGTTCATATCATATGCTAGCTTCAAAACAGCTTTTTCATGTTTCATTATTAAATATGAATAGACAGCTAAGAATCACTAGACATTTGATTAAAGCATCCAGCATGAAAGGCAGAGACCAGAGTGAAGAAACAGGAAGAAGGAGCTCAAAAGCATCAGAAGGAACGCAGGGAGCACAAGAAAACTTCAAAGAAAACATAGTTAAATCCTCAGAGATAAGAGAAAGACAGTACCTATGAGAAAAAAAAGAGTAGGATGCTATTCATTCAGAGGATAAGAAAGAACTCTCGGAAATTAATCATTTACAAAGTAGATAGTTCAGTAAAAGGTTTGGAAGATGAAGTTGCAGAAAGTTAAAAAAAAAAAAAAAGGATGGGCAATAGTGAGAAAAAGTGAGAAAACTGGAGAATATTACAGTAAGTCCAACATATTATTAATATAGGTTTCAGAAAGAGTGGGAAGAGAAATAGTGAGAAGGATTATTAAAGAAATTATCAAAAACAGTTTATTATTGATTTATAAAATGTCATAGTTGAATAATAGAGTATTTCCAGATTAATATATTACTTAATTTAACATAGGCATAATTAAATTAATATAATATTTTAAGAACATGTTTGACTGTATTTCAACTATATCCCTAAAATATTATGTATGTAAGGCGATCGAAGTCAGGGAATAGGAAGATGGTCTTACTGGAAAAATGTGAGAATGCCTGAGATTCAGGACCACCTTATGTTTGATATGTTCTGGAAACTTTAGAAGGTTCTGAAGACAAAAGCATAGAGTGTGAAAGAGAGAGTAGACCGGGCTCCCATCAAAATTCACACAATGATGGTTCCCCCAAACTAGGAAGGGGGTTCATATGCTGGCAATGATGTTATAGGCCTGATAATGATTCCCAGATCATGACATGAGTGCCTGAGTAGTTTACAATGCTGTTTCCTGAAGTGATCATAAGATGTTACCTGCTTAGGAAAGAATATGATGGGTTTAGTTTTAGACTTACTGAGTTTGAGGTATCTATGGGATATCCAAGTAGAGATCCAGTACACAGATCTGAAAAACAGAAGCTTTAGTTAGCTTTTGGCATGTGTTTATTTATTTATTTGTCTCTCTCTTTATCTATCTATCTGTCTTACCTTAGAACTGAAATTCAGGTAGCATACATTGGTCTGGTTGTGTCAGTTGCTAAAATGATGAAATACTCTGTACTCATTGGTAAATGGTAACCTCTTCCAAGCCCCCCAGAGCCACCCCTCCCCACACCCTAGCTGTCCTATCGCTTCCTATCCTAACCCATTCAATCCTTTACAGGAACTAAAGAGTTAACATCAGGCCCAGAAGTGGGCTGTCCCAGCCCTGTAGCTGTCCTGTTAAAGTTTTTATTTTCCTCCTGCTTACAGCTCAGGAAGGCTGAACCCACTCTCCATGTATCCATGTGTCTAGTCTGTGTCATGACCTTCCACGGATCTGGCCTCCCAATCTGGTAGCTCTCCTCTCTAAGTCTCCTCTGCCTCCGGCAATCTGAACTATTCACTGCTCCCTGACTCCCTACACTTTCTCACCTTCATCTCTGTGCCCATTACTCATAAAGTCTTCACCCTGATTTTCTGAACATTCCGTGTTTTTATTCATCCTCAAGGCCAGTTCCTTTTCCTCTTCTACCAGAAAGCCTTCCTTATCTTAGAAATGATCACTCCCTCCTTGAAATAACCATCCCCTTCCCATGTGGCATATCATTTCCTATCTTATATTGGGGATATCTTTGTCCTTTCTGTAGAGAGTTTTTCATAGTGGATAGGCAATAATAATTGTTGGGTGAATGAGAATATGAATCTAAATTTAAAGACTTTCTACCAATTATCATTGGCATATAGTTGCTAGCAGTTTTATCATTTCTTTAGAATGTCAATGTAGTATAACCTCAGATTCTCCCCAAATCTCCCTGGGCCTGATTTCTATAATATAATATTTCATTACATGCCAAAAAACAAAATAAGACAAAACAGCAACAATGAAAAACAGATGTAGAAATGTTTGCTGATTTTCTGAACTAAGGCTTTTGGTACTTTCAAGTCGTGTTGTGGTCATCTCTCTTCAATGTAAAAGGGTGATAGTGTTTTTCCATTTTCTGCACTGACTTTATTCAATCTTTCAGAAATGCTAGAGCAGAGCTTTTCTTCTAAGGAGTGTTAACATTGTTTGCTTTGCTGCAGCAAATCAAGCTCCTGTTGTAACATTGGCAGCAGCAGATGAGTCATTGCTTTGGCTGGGAGAGTGTTTCCTGAAGTCAGATACAAGAGCAGAATACCTAATGGTACCTTGCTACCTGTAATCTCTCTCAAACATTCACTTTCCCATTGCCCTGCATTGAAGTGAAATAAAAATCAAACTTCCAATGTTTGGTTGAGGTAGCAGATAATTTGCACTTAAGGTTATTGTTATATTAGCATACATCTAATTCCTTTCTTTCTCTCTTCTTTTAAATAAGATTCAGGCAAAAGATAGACTACGATGTGTTTCTCATGTGATGCCTCAGTCTGTTTTGCTCAGAGGCCGTGTCTGGCATTTGCTCTAGGTAGACATGATGGAGAGGAGGATGGGCAGGAGGCATTGGCAGAGACCTGCGGGTACTTAAGACTATGACATCCAGCCCCAACCTGCCGGCCTGAGGGCCCGGCTGCATCTCCTGTCTGCAATGCTCAGATCTTTATTTTGCCAGATATAGGGGAAGTGAAACTTCCTTGAGATGCCGTTTTCCTATCCTCTAAAACTAGGAAATGCTGAATGGAACTAAAATATCTAATCTCTTCCCTCTCAACTCCCTTACTGTGATGAAAAGATTATATCTATATATCTGTGTACATATCTTCACCTGGGGCCACGTGTGGGAGGTGAAGGTAAGTGAAGTTAGTTGACGTACAGATAACTTCAGGGTCAGGAAGGAAAGCAGGCACAGTAGCATGGAGGGCAGTTCTGCCGTTTCACACAGTGTTTCTTGTAGTAACTGTCAGGGCAGAATCCTGAGTTGAATACTCACTCCACTGGCCGTTTTCTCCTTACTGGAATTAGAACCATGTCAAAAGCCAACCCCACGGTACCTGTACCTAACCTGAGTCATGCTGTGGAAGGTTTTACCCTAAATACCCTACTGGGCCATGCATCCCCCCATATTGCAGTGTCTCTGACTGGGGTAATTTGCCAGCTGGAAGAGTCTCATTTGTTTGATTGGGAAACTTCAGGCTTTAGTCAGCCCAGAAGGTAAGTGCGTGGAATGTGAAGAAAAGGCCCTGGACTTACCGTCTGAAATTGGGCAATGGGGGGAAAAATAGGCACCAGTGTCACCCTTAATGACATCAGAACATGGCCTCCAGCTTCTGGCCTCCATGGCAACAGTTTTCTATAGTGGTGTATCCCCTAAGCACTCTGTTATTACTAGTCAGGGACTTACGTTCTCAAAAAAGTCTGAGGGCATTCAGAGTTAGCCGTCTGCAAACCATTCCCACTTACCTTCATTTTAATAAGTTTTGTTGTATGTGAGAGAAAAGGATGCATTATTGCTAGGGCAGGGAGTTACACATAATCCAAGCTTTGTGCTCTGTGACCATCACCTGTCATGGGGGTTGTGGGAAAGACTCAAAGCCTAAAAACCACTTTGGCTTGAGACCCTTTTGCAAACTATTCCTCTTTTTCTGTCTCATCAGCTGAGAGTCGGGGCCCAGATGTAGTCAGTATCTTTTGAAACTCTTAAGTCTCTCTTGCTAGATCCATCCTGTACAATGAAGCACTGTTCTCCTCATGGTCTTTCCTCACCTGGCTTTATTTCTGTGTTGTGAGTGAGTGATAATGTATCAGCCACTTTTCCAGCTGTGTGATCTGGCAGTCGTTGAGTGGCAGCTGGTGGTGACTCTGGCATCTAAAGAAAAGCCCATTTTGGTTTTCAGAGTTACATGAGGGATCTCAACTCCTTTCCTCTCTTCCCATAGTTGGGGACCTTCCAATTAATAACTGAGAGAGGAAAACTCACCAGAGAGTTCTGTCGTGAAATTTGGAAGGGGATTTTGCATGGGTTGCTTCCTGCTTTCAGCATCCCATAGTATTTTATCAAGATAAATAATATGCGAGAGTGG
This sequence comes from Balaenoptera physalus, assembly GCF_965194825.1. Taxonomy (NCBI): domain Eukaryota; kingdom Metazoa; phylum Chordata; class Mammalia; order Artiodactyla; family Balaenopteridae; genus Balaenoptera; species Balaenoptera physalus. The sequence goes on along the minus strand of NC_138884.1, from coordinate 74,503,996 downwards.
ATTCCATGAGGCTGAGGATAATTCTATGTGGTACCCCCTTCCCCAAATAAATAAGTAAATGAATAAAACATCCCAGCAGCCCCAGATGTGGAATTTCTTCCCAGTGGCAGGGCTGTGGGATCCCATTAGAGAATACTCAGCTTATCGTCCTCATGCAGGCTCTTCTTGCAGACAGACCAGGAGCATGATTTGTTTCCCACTGAAAAGTCAGGAGCGTCACAGAGGGTGGCACAGTGCGATTTGTTTTCAGAGAGCTTCCTTCATTCAAGTTATTAGAAAATATTTCTCGAAATAACTCATCCTGACTCAGAGCTGGCGCCTTACTAGGAAAAATGCACATTTGAGGGACCTGGTGTTGCTCATGCATGAAAGACTCTGTGTTTTAAACTTTTGATAATTAATCTGCTCAGTTTCAGTGAGCTGGAAGTACAGCTCAGCCAGGAAATATTTATTAAGTGCCTCTTTGCTTCCACCACAATTAGGTGGGTCACATAAGGGGTGGGTGCAAGGAAGCAGAGAATACTGCCCTCATGGAGCTTACAGTCTGCTTGGAGAGAAAACATCAGCATGGATTTTTAAAAATTAAGATGCAATCAAGACTCAGTGCATTATTTAGAGGCACTATATTTCACTGAAACACCACGTCCCTATCTTGACAGTTGTCTTTCAGAGTCTGCTAAAGCCTCCATTTCCAGAGTCCTCTTGGATTGTGTTGGAGGGAGGAGAGTTCCTCTAGGAATGTGTCTGTTTGCCTTTTACCCCAGAGCCTGGCAGCGACCTGCAGAGTTAGTGCTATTATTAGGATATAGGTTGGTTTCTAGCCCTCCTAGAAAAAAAGAGAATGCCTCACCTCATGGTTATTTGAACTCTAATTGTAAATTGTATATATGTCTATTATTGCCTGTGTATCTGTATGTTACAAACATTACTTGTTTATATGTTTGTCTAGAATTGTAGGCACCTTGAAAGAGGGTTAACATTACTTTCACTATCTAGAATACTACCACGTGCCAGTGAGATTTAATATGTTCTGGGATTGGGGTGAAACAGGATCAAGAAACCTTATTTGCATTTTCTGAGTAAATCTGAATTACTCTGAAAAATATCTAAAGTTCTTTAACTTTTTTTCTCATTAAGTACTTCTTAACATTCTTTTTTCCTCTTTTTTCTTCTTTCTTCCATTTGGCTCCCCTATTTCCCACTCTTCTCCTCTCCCTTCTCCTTTTCCTCATCTTTTCTCTTTTTAGTAATAACTAAGAAATGCCACATAAAGGTCAAGACGTACCCATTCATCAATTCAGTGAATCTCTTAATACTAACTAGCACTATAATTGCTAACGTTTTTTGAGTACTTACTACATGCTGATGTTCTGCTAAATACTTTATATGCAGTATTTAATTTAATCCTTAGAAGTCAGTAAGCTTTGTATTATTATTCGTATTTTACAGACAATAGAACAGAAATTTAGGAGACTATGGAACTTGCCCAGAGTCTCATAGCTAGTAAGTGAATTGAGACTCAAACCCAGTATCTGACCCTGTAGCTCATCTGCCTCATGTAGACTGAGCACTCAGTCAAGTAGTGTCACCAAGACACGCGTTCGGAATGCAGCAAAATGGTTAAGATCGTGGTATTTGGAATCAGACAGACTTGGTTTGAATCTCAGCACTGCCACTTATCAGCCATGTAGCACTGGACAAATCGTTTCACCTCTCTGAGCCTCAGTTTCCTCACTTATAAAATGTGAAAAATAATAATTTACAGGGTGGTTGTGAGATATTCCATGTAAAACTTTAAGCCTGGCACATAGCCAAAGTTTAACAAAGTTTACTAGTCTTATTCTTTATGGGAAAAAATAGCATCTACCCCCTCTGCTAGCAATTTCATTTCATTACAAACATATTTTGAAATATCTTTTAAGTGTCCCCTGTAACCGCTGGGAATTTATCATTCATGAGTATATGTAAAGATTCCTTGAATCCATTCATATCTTCATCCTATGTGGTTGGGGGGCTGAGCAACAAGCTCTGAAATTTCCCACATGATTTGTAGCCTAATACATTACTTCTGTTTAACAGTTCCAGAATGACCTTCTTCAGTCTTTTGCCTAATATCCTGGTGCTTCATATTGGTCTAGGAAAGGATAGATATTGGTCTAGGAAGGCAATCCTCGCGAAAGTGATGGAGAAGAATAGAGTATTCCTCAACAGGCTGTCTTCTGATCTGAGTGCCTGCCTGGCTAGGTGGCTGGAGAGCAGCCTCAGAGTCCGGGGACCTGTTTTCTTCAGTCACTTGGCATCTGACCTTGTTCAGCTAACTTAGCTTCTCTAGTCCGACATGGAAAGCAAGTAGTGACTTAACCGTCACTCCCAACTCCTTGAAATTGTTCTGTGAAAGGCACTTGAAAAATAAAGTGATGTGATTTGGCAGAAATGAATCTAGTGCAAGCAGAGTTGATTTCCTGTGTGAAATTTTTTATTGAAGGAATTTTATATTGAAGGTAAAGCATATACAAAAGGTAAAGCATACTACCTTTTTTAAAGTTAGGCCCCAAATTAGGAGTTTTAAAGTTATGCTCCAAAACCTAGCTCAACAGCCACAAAGACTCAAGTTTAATAAAGCTTTCTTCCTTTTTAAATTAAGAAGTGGAAGATTTTGGTCAACTCTGAGATAGAGTTTCGCTGCTTGAGAAGCAGAATGATCAAAGCCAGAGTAGAGATTTCAGCAGTATGAACGTCAGCTCTGACTTTGGCAGTTTATTTAATCACTTTGGCAGCTTGTTTTTGCATGCATTACTTTCTCTCATTTAACCAGAGTGCCTGCCACATATGCAATGGCTTGTGTCGATAAATAGTTGTTGACTCTTGTATTGAAATGCATGCCTAGCTTACTGGGAAGTGTGTTAATTTTTTTATTAGCATTTCTCAAGTATTTATGACTTGATCTAGAGCAAGAAATATATCTTATATCAGAACATATGTGTGTATAAAGTCATAAATACCCATAGACATAAACACACATATATAAACTAGAAACATACGTTTCATGAAATTGTACTCACCCTGTTTTGTATTCTACTCCACTCTCTTCTCTTCTTTTCTTTTCTACTGAGTTTTAAAGCATTCTAAATCCCACTAAATTGATTGCAGGGTCTACTAAATGGGCTGTCACCCACTATTTGGAGGACACTGGCCTTAGGATTTCCCTTAGACCAAACCTCCCTGGCTTTACAAGCCCTCGAAGGAAGACTTTACATCTTCTTTTCAGCTCACCCCCAGTACACACATATACCGCCGTCGCCACTACCACTAAAACCTTTGGATCGTTGGATAGAGAAAACCCTATCAACTGCTATCAGGGGGTTTTCCCCTAGCAAGACTCCAACTTTTTCTCATAGGAGGCCAGAATCTTGAAAACTTTGTGACTTTTGAAAAACAAATTATTCTCCTCCTAAATTTTGAGTACTAGCTGGTGTCAGGAACTCAAGAATTCCTGTGATATGCCAATGCCAGCTCACTGCTCTGTACCCAGTAGGACTGCAGTCAATATTTGTTGATAAGTCATCATCCCAGATCTGCACTGATCACCATGGAAACAGGGCTCTTGCAGAGGTAGCGCTGACCTGTGCTAGATAGAATAACACTGCTTCTCCATAGATGGACTGAGTTTGGTAGACAGGGCATAAAGTTGTGGGATTATTAGGTAGAGTGAGAATCCAGATAGGGTGTACATTCCTTAATATACAACTGAGAAAAACAGACAGGCAAATGCAAGGCTGGCAAAATCTGAATATACTGGGGCAGAACTGGTCATCCACTAAAGCTGTCTCCATTTGTATCATTGACCCATAAATCTGAGATTGTCTGGGACCCATCTGGCTTTGCCCTTCAGAACTTAATAAGAACCCTGAGTGGCTAATGTAATCCCTGATATCTTAGAAGTGTGTCTGAAGGCAGGTCCACATGTTTTGCCCAGAGTTGAGGCTCATAGTAGTCCCTTTTCTTAGAAAACCTCACTGAGTCCAACCCAGGAAGGCAGTTGGGTGATGAGGTTTGGGGATTCAGGTTCTAGAATTGTGGCACTATTCCTTCTCTATCAGCACTGTCATTCCTAGGACTGGGAACCTGGATTCTGACACAAAGAAATGGAATGACTTGGCTCTCTTTGCCAACTTGCAGACTGTGATATTGCCTCTTCCAAACCCTGAAGGTCCTTAATGTTGCAAAATAAGCATGATGTAACAAAACAAGTGTAATTAGGAGACAAACCAGGAATGGAGAAAATATAATGAATATAATGAATAGATAATTTATGAAAAGAGTTATAGGTTTTATGAGCCAGAATACATTCTAAATTTCCCTAACTTTTTAAAGAAATGGTTCATAGAATTTTAGAACAGGGAGGGACTTTAGATAGTATATAGTTTAGTCTCTTTATTTTACAGATGTGGAAACTGAGGTCCCAAGAAGCAAGAAAATGGTAGCGGTGACTAAATAAACCCAGATCTTCAAGATTCTGGGGCTTGTTTCCCCACATTCACATGACCTGTTGAGATGAAGAGCATCTCTCTTTATTGTTGCGAAATAGTACACACAAAAAAATAACAGTTTTAGCGACTGTTGGACTTGGTGATGCTAAACAGACAACCCAAAAAGCAGAAATATTTGCCCAGAGGGCTGCGTTTAGGTAATAAAATTAAAGCCATAATGTTTGTGGTTCAGGAGTGACCTTTGTGAGGTTTCCTGATGTTTGTTGTAGAGCTCCTGTGACTCTCCTTGAAGGCTTTGGACAGTGTGGCAAATATTTGCATTTCTAAGACACTTGTCACCACAGAACCTAGATTACCTCACAGAAATGATTCCCAACCATACAAGGCAAAGGACAGCTTTGGGTTTTTTCCCCTGATTCCACATCACACGAACCCAGTGGTTACTAGTCAAAGAGGTAACACATCCAAGATATGGGTGTTAATTTAAATCACTGACCCTTGGAATCTCAGAATTAGGTTGTCATTTATTCTACCAGTATCTGGTGCACGAATTAATGGAAAGGTTCTACAAAACACATAGTGGTTGTGTCTTCTTTGTCTCTCCAGAATAGGACATTGCCAGAGTGAATCTATTACCTGTCTGAGCTATTGTCCAAGATTCAGTCTGGACATGAGAAACCTGGTGGGGGGCAGTGATTCTCAAGGGACTGCCTCATCCCCCCAGAGTGCTCTCCAGTGAGAATAGAGTAAGGAGCCAAAAGAAAGAAACTTGGTATTAGTGCAAAAGAATGGCGTTCGGATCAAAGAAGAATAGCCTGACCGGACTGTCTGACCCAACCTGGAGTACTGAGACAGACTATATCATTTCATTTGAAAATCTTTTAAAACAGTATTTTTTTCTGTTTTCAGAAATGATATCAGAGTAGCTCTACCCATAGGTAGGCACAGAGGACCAGGTGAGGTTGTATTCCTTTCCTAGACCATTTGAACACTAGCGGTTTCATTCTGCTACCACTTGGGTCTGTATTTCACAGGTCATCGACTCAGTAAGCAACAAGCACTTGGCCCAGTGGCTCCAAGACCACTTGGAATGAATGTCACTTTGACTTTGGTTCATTTCCCAATAGTACCATTGAGAATTCCTGCTAAATTTTTCAAGAATTGATGCTCACATAGTAGAACCTAGTGGCTTCTGTCTTACATCTCTAAGAATTTTACATACTCAGGCAAGGTTTGAGAATTTGACCCTCAAGTCGCCTTTTATCCTGTGGGGACTAAAACTGCACCTGCCCTTAAGTTTAAAAAATTATTAGTCAGGGACTTCCCTCGTGGTCAGTGGTTAAGACTCCATGCTCCCGATGCAGGGGGCCTGGGTTTGATCCCTGGTCAGGGAACTAGATCCCGCATGCTGCAACTAAAGATCCTGCATGTTCCAACGAAAATCCCGCATGCCGCACCTAAAGACCCCAAGCAACCAAATAAATAAATATTTAAAAAAATTATTAGTCAATCAAGTCATTCTGAAATCTGTAACTAATTATTTAACTAATCTTAATTGAATCTCTGTATTATCAATAATTACTACAGTTTTTCCTCAGAATTTTCAGCTGTCTAACCACTTAGGTCATTTCCAGTTAAACCCATTATAGTCACACGAGTTACTAAATATCCTCCACTCATCAATCCTCAGTAAGCATTACATTCTTTAGGGCCCTTTTCTGGTTTATCAGTACCACCCAGCTCTCATTTTAATGAAGGTACCAATGTAAAGACATAAAGATTTTGAACTTGAACTGTTAACAGTTCAATATTGAAAGAATAGCAAACTGAGACCACTGAATCTTTTAAAAATCATTTTTTTTAAAAGAAACAAGTGACGCATAATAATATCACAGAGGCTACAACCTTGCAAACATGATGATTGGACATGGTAAGCAGAAGAGACCAATTACTCTAGACGTATTGGTAAAACCTTTTCATGCCCAGAGGATGGGAAATAAATCCCACTGAAATTCAGGGGATTTTCATATTAATACAATTCTAGAGGTCAGTGGCCTGGGGCATGTCATATATCCCTTTTAAGGCGAGGGATAAGTTGTTGCATCTGGCCCCTCCCACCACCAGCAAGAGGTCCAGCACCCAGTTGGCTTCTTTGGATGCTGGAGGCAACATATTCCTCACCTGGGTCTCGGGCCCATTTACCAAGGGAGCTGAAAGCTGTTCATTTGAGTAGGGCCTAGAACAAGAGAAGGTTCTGCAACAGGTCCAGGCTGCCGCGCAAGCTGCTCTGCCCTTTGGACCATATGATCCAGTAGATGCAGGGCTGCTTGAAGTCTAAGTGGCAGATAGGAATGGTGTTTGGAGCCTTTGGTGGTCCCTATAGGTGAATCACAGCACACACCCTTAGGATTTTGGAGCAAAACCCTACCATCCTCTGTAGATAACTGTCCTTTTGAGAAACAGCTTTTGGCTTGCCCATGGGTGTTAGCAGAGACTCAACGCTTAACCACGGCCCACCAAGTTACCGTGTGACCTGAGTTGCCCTTTATGACCTGGGTGTTGTCTGACCCACCAAGCCATAAAGCTGGGCATGCATGGCAGCACTCCATCATCAAAAGGAAGTGCTATATACTAAATCAGGTTCAAGCAGGCCCTGAAGGCACAAGTAAATTATATGAAGAAGTGGCTCAAATGCCTATGGTCCCCAGCCCTGCTCACTGCCTTCTCTCTCCCAGCTTGCACCTATGGCCTCATGGGGAGTTCCCTATGACCAGTTGACTGAGGAAGAGAAAAATTGGGGCTCATTATTGATGGTTTTGCATGATATTCAGCTACCACTTGAAAGCTGTTATGCTCTAGCCCCATCCTAGGGCAGCCCTGAAGGACAGTGGGGAAGGGAAATCCTTCCAGTGGGTAGAATGTCAGTCAGCGCATCTGATTGTTTTTTTTTGTAAGGAGAAATGGCCAAAGGTATAAGTCTATAACAATTCATAGGTTGTGGCCAGTGGTTCGGCAGGATGGTCAGGGACTTGGAAGGAATATGATTGGAAAATTGGTGACAGAGAGATCTGGGCAAGAAGTATGTTGATAGACCTCCCTGAATGGGCGAAGGATTTTAAGATATTTGTGTCTCAAGGCAAGACTATACAATGGTGGAAAGACAGTCTCTTCAATAAATGGTGCTGGGAAAACCAGACAGCTACATGTTAAAAAAATGAAATTAGAACATTCTTTAACACCACACACAAAAATAAGCTCACAATGGATTAAAGACCTAAATGTGAGACCGGACACTATAAAACTCTTAGAGGAAAACATAGGCAGAACACTCTCTGACATAAATCTCAGCAATATCTTTTTCTGTCCGTCTCCCAGAGTAATGGAAATAAAAACAAAAATAAACAAATGGGACCTAATTAAGCTCAAAGCTTTTGCACAGCAAAGGGAACCATAAACAAAATGATAAGACAGCCCACAGATTGGGAGAAAAATATTTGCAAATGATGTGACCGACAAGGGATTAGTCTCCAAAATTTACAAACAGCTCATGCGGCTTAGTATCAAAACAAACAACCCAGTCAAAAAATTGGCAGAAGACCTAAATAGACATTTCTCCAAAGAAGACATGAAAAGATGTTCAACATCACTAATTATTAGAGAAATGTAAATCAAAACTACAATGAGATATCACCTCACACTAGTCAAAATGGCCATCATCAAAAAATCTACAAACAATAAATGCTGGAGAGAGTGTGGAGAAAAGGGAACCCTCTTGCACTGTTGGTGGGAATGTAAATTGATACAGCCACTATGGAGAACAGTATGGAGGTTCCTTAAAAAGCTAAAAATAGAGCTACCATATGATCCTGCAATCCCACTCCTGCGCATATATCCAGAGAAAAACATGGTCCGAAAGGATACATACACCCCAGTGTTCATTGCAGCACTGTTTACAATAGCCAAGACATGGAAGCAACCTAAATATCTATCGACAGAGGAATGGATAAAGAAGATGTGGTACATATGTACAATGGAGTATTACTCAGCCATTAAAAAGAATGAAATAATGCCATTTGCAGCAACATGGGTGAACCTAGAGATTGTCATACTGAGTGAAGTAAGCAGACAGAGAAAGAGAAATATCGTATGATATCACTTACACCTGAAACTAATACAACATTGTTAATCAACTATACTCCAATATAAAATAAAAAGTTAAAAAAAAAAAAAGCTATTTGGGACTCATGTAGCTGCTCTCCAAAGAGTGACCTGAGGGGGATTTTAATAGTCAAGGGATAGGATGACCCATTCTGTGGATACCTGGCAGCCTCTTTTCCCAGCCACCCCTGTCATTGCCCAATGGGCTCATGAACAAAATGGCCATGGTGTCAGGGATGGAGGACGTGGATGAGCTCAGCAGCATTATTGACTTCCACTCACCAGGGCCAGAAACCAACACTGACTCCCCAGTATGACATCGTTCCCTGGGGTAATCATCTAGCTACCTGGTACAAGTTCATTAAATTGGACTGCTTCCATCATGGAAGGAGTAGCACTTTGTTCTTATTAGAACAGACATTCTGGATACAGCTTTGCCTCCTCTGCATGCAGTGCTTCTGTCAAAACTATCATCCTTGCGGTTACATACTATCTCTTCTACTATAATGATAGGTCACATGGCATCACTTCTGATCAAGGAACTTGATAGGCCCGTGCTCATGGAATTCACTAGTCTTGCCATGTTCCCAATCATCCTGTAGCAGCTGGCTTGATACAGTGGTGGGACGGCCTTTAGAAGACTTAGTTACAGTGCCAGTGAGGTAGCAATACTTCGTGGGGCTGGGATAATGTCCTCTCAGATGCAGTATATGTTCTAAGTCAGTATCCAATATATGGTGCTGTTTCTCTCATAGCCAGGCTTATAGGTCCAGGAATCAGTGGGTGGAAATGGGAGTGACTCCATTTTCTTTTACCCCTAGTGATCCAGTAGGAAAATTTTCCTTTCTGTCCCCTTGACCTTAGGTTCTGCTTGTCTAGAGTTCTTAGTTCCAATAGGTGGAATGCTTCCACTAGGAGATACAGCAATGATTCCACTGAACTAGTTGTTGAGACTCTCACATGGCTCCTTTGGGCTCCTCATGCCTCTCAATCAACAGGCACGGAAGAGGGTTGCTGTATGAGCTGGAGTGATTGATTCTGATTACCAAGGGAAAATTGCTGCTACTATATAATGGAGGTAAGGAAGAGTTTTTCTGGAATAGAGGAGGTCCCTTAGGGCATACTAGCATTCCCATGTCCTGTGCGGTAATCAAAAACTACAACAACCCAGTTCAGGACAGCTAATGGACCAAGGTCTTCAGGAATGCGGGTTTGAGTCAACTCACCAGGCAAAGAACCACAACCAGCTGAGGTCCTTGCCGAGAGCAAAAGGAATGTGGAATGGGTAGTGGAAGAAGATAGCTATACAGACCAGGTACAACCACATGACCATTGCAGAAACAACCCATGATAGCTATGAGTATTTCTTCCTTATTTTGTTATGAATATGTTTGTATATATATTAACCAAATATGTTTTTCTTATCTCCTTATCATCTAACGTAAGATGTATTAATAATAACTCTATGTCTCAGTTTATAAGTTACAGGCGAAGTGTGAGCACCACCCAAGCACTTCACATCTTCTTCTGGGGAGCGGGTTAGTGTGTTTTCAGATGTACATAGGATAGTTGTGTCATGTCAGTGGAAGTATGTGTTTGTTATTGGCTTTATGTGGAAATGAAGCGTGATTTGAGGAGCTGAGCACAAGTGCCAAGTTGACAGAGGGTGGGGTGTGATCATTTTGCTGCGTCAGCTGGACTAGGCTATACTCCCTAGTTATTTAATCAAACACAAATATTGTTTCATTGAGCTGTTGCTGTACAGATGTTTTGTATGTAATTAAAGTCCATAATCAGTTGACTTTAAGCAAGGGAGATTATACAGCATAATCTGGGTGGGCCTGAGTCTATGAATTGAAAAGCCTTAAAAACAGGACTGAGGCTTCCCTGGGAGAAGAAATTCCACCTGTGAACCAGCAGCAAATTCCAGCCTGCCCTCCCTGAGGACTTGCCCTATGGGTTTCAAACTTGCTTAGCCACCCTCCACCTGGCATAAGCCAATTTCTTGCAATAAATCTCTTAATGTATTTTACACACAAACACACACACACACATGCACATACTGATGCACATGCACACATGCCTGTGCAAAAACACCTCCTGCTGGTTCTGTTTCTCTGATTAAACCCTGACTGATACAGCCCCAGATATCCCTAAAGCTTTTGTTTTACCCATTAGTGCTGCCAGCTGGGCCCTGCACCGATCCTACAGGTGTTGGGTGTTCAGTAGTATGTGTTGAATGGAAATGAATTTAAGGTGTTCAGCCCTCATGTAGAGGTATCCTTTGTTGAGGTACTTGGCTGCTGCACTAAATATGCAGGGCAAGGTATCAGGCAGCTCCCCCTGCCAGTATTCTCCGCTCAGAGTCGGGCGTTGATTCACAGCACCCTCTGAAACTCAAGTGGCAGAAATTGGCAGTGAAAAGAACCACCACCCACACGTCTTATAGTATGTGGGAGAAATGTGGCCAAACACTGAGACTTCACATGAAAAATCGTATCTGCCTCTGTTACTGCTTCTCAATATTATTTGGTTTCTCTTGTGAATTGTTGTGAAACATGTAAAAGGGGGTTCTGAGATAGTCCAATGGGAAAAACCAGAAAAACGAAAAATTAATGTGGTTTGGAGAAACAAAGGGCCAAAGAAACGATTGGTCCTTGCTTAGACCTAGTAAGTACAGTACAAACCTATTTCAGTAGGTTCTGCTTAGCATGTGCAGTCAATTTTGCTATAACATGACATAGGTATTGCTGAAAATCAATGAGCTCTGCAGAATCACAAAGTGAAAACCAAGGGCTAATGGGAAAATGGGATAGCAGCACAACACAAAAAATTGTAAGTGACTTATTTAAAAGGGTAGGCACCTAATAAAAATTGTAGCACAGTTTTACACATGTTAAATGATAATGAAATAAAACAATACTCCAATATATATGGTACTTTACCTTGAAAAAGACAAAGTTTTCTCGTGGACTAGAGCATCGGACGGCTGCAACTTGTGAGTTATCGTGAGGCTGTGGAAGGGGGTCTTTCCCGAAATTGGACAGAAAGCTGTAACACCACATGTGCGTGGGTTTATCTCATAACACAGGTGGCAATCTGCAGGAACTGGTAGACGTTTGAGGTGTATGTGTGTGGGGGGTTTGTGTATTCCTACACACCTCAATTCAGCTGAGTGCAGTTTTCCGCACTCAGTGTTTCTCGTAGATGGGATAACGTATGTCAATCACATTGGAACAAACTTGCATTTTCAGAACAAGTGTGATTACGGGGCTGACGGTGCTGCCTAAAGAGATCACCACCCTTTATCTGTACTTTCAAACTCCCAAAGGTTCTTTGTAAGTTTGGCGCAAATTCATTTGTTAGCAAAAAGTAAGGTGAATATAAATGTTTTCCAGAAACACTGCATTTGATTGTAAAGTGCTGTCACAGACCCCACTGGGGTTTAAATATGCCTCTCTACAATCTGAAAACTTCTGATTTCTAAAGCATGTCTAGCTCTAAGGGAATAGGGAACAGTCCATCTGTATACTGAGTGTCTGTTTAGTGTGAGGCATTGTGTTAAGGCATGGTACACAGCAGTTGCCTGAATCCTATAATTTTACTAATTTAAGAGGAATTTTGCAGTGCTTTTCTTAGCCCTGGAACATCAGAATACTTTAGAGAAGAAACTGTTCAGTTAAAAAAGATTGCTAGACGTACACTCTAGTAATGTAAACTCGTGTTTACTGGGCAGTGTGCTCTGGAATTTAGGGGAGGAATTTAGTGTGTATAAAATATATGGTACCTAAAGAAACTAGAAGACTTTTGAAAGAAATAGTGAAGACATTGTTTCCCCGAGTGTGTTCAGAGGAACACTAGTCATGATAGATGTCCAGAAAGTCAAGTTTGGGCAGCACTGCGTATTCTCTGCTCTTCTGGAGCACAATAATGATATCAGCATATTAAAGACTCTGAAAGGTCCCATAGTAAAGAAGCATGTTTAACGTTGTTTTACGTGGATTCTCAAATGTACTGGTCTTTGGATAAGAACCTGGTACTGACCCACAGAGCACATTCTGAGAAACTCCAGACTAAGACGTTTATGATGCTCCAGATGAACTATGAGAGGAAATTCTGTTTCTCATTTGGAAGTGTAGCATATAAATCCAATGCAGAGAAATTGTATGCTTTTATTATTTTAGGTTTAGAAATGAAAATGTAAGAAGTGCATTCTTATGACAAATGGAAAATGAATCAGATTTGCTTGACTTGCCCAGTGATTTTTAATTTTTAGAATCTTCTATATAAACTAGCAATTATGATGATGCAGCCATCAAATGGTATGTAATTATATCCGTGAAATAACGGATAGTGAGTACTTTTTAAAATGAAAACAAATTCCCTAAAGTAATTATTGGATGATGAAAATAAATTAATTTAATTCAGTACTTAAAGAATGAAAATTACTGTGATCCCTGAAGCAGTGTATGTGCAGATATATAGGTTTTTTCATGTGAAAAATTATGGCACAGAAATGCTGAAATATTAAGAAAATGTGATACCCACTGTTTTTTCTCCTATAAACTCAATCTTACCATTTAAGATGGTCCATTTCCACAGAGGCTGGTAAGCAGATGTCTCATAGCTAGTAAGACATGGGATCAGGATTCAGGCCAACTGCTCTCATCTCTGGGGCCTACATACTTAACCCCTAACTAGAGCTGCAGTCATTAAAAAAACAAATTTAGTAGAAATAACATTTCTTTCTTCTCCCTCCCCTCCTCTCCCCACTGTCCCAACCACCCAACAAAAGTAAATTTCTGTTGTAAACTTCTAAAATGCCATTCTAAATACTTTAATGTTAGAGAATACTTTGCGAAGCCATACTCCTTCTACATGACCATTGTATTTTGGAATATTAATAGCATTGCAGAAGTGTTCTGTTCTACTGCATTGTGAAAATTGCTTTGATCTTTTAGGCCCCATCTGTACAAATATATTCACAATGACAATTGGCGTTATTCGTCAAGAAAAATAGCTGCTGTTGATGACCGTGCACTTAATCCAGTTGATTCCGGGGAGACAGACAGTTATTACAGCCCCCAAATCATAAACTGATCATAAAATAGTTTATCGAGTGGCTATGTACAGACACATGCTCAGGTTTTCATAATGGTAGTTGTAGCATAGAATTTCAAGTGCTTCATAAAATTTAGGTACTTGCTTTTTTTTGGAAAGAAAATCACTTTATTCTAATTAATTCACAAACAAAAGCATGTTTAAGAGGCCACACAAACACGCACCCAGCCCCAAACTCAATACCATCTCTGTGAGCTTCTATGTGGTGAGAATACCCTCTTCCACTGCAATCCTGAAGCACAAAGCTATTAATGATCGAGGAGAGGTTTAACTGGTGGCTTCACACTTCACATCTTCACTATCAATTATATTTTTAATGCTAAACCAAAGTGGTCATGAGAGATGATTTTTCATGCCTCCAGTTGGGACTTCTTGATGAAGCTAACCCGTTCGCCAATCTGCACGGTTTTCAGCACCTCGCTGAAGCCTTCACACAGCTTAAGGTCACCCTGGTTCTGGGCACACTCCAAAAACTGTTTCACCTCAAAAAAGCACGGGCCACTCTGCTGCTGCTGTGCAGGCTGGGTTCCCTGAGGCTCCTGGTAAGTGATGTCAAGCCTTGAGGGCTCAGCATTACTTCCTCCACTGAAGCCACCAGGGAGGGCATGACCCAGAGTGTGGCCGATGGCAGAACCCACAGCCACGCCGGCTGCAGTGGCTGCCATCTGGGCCATCAGACCTGGCTGCCGGGAAGCAGCAGCAGGGGAGCCAACGGCAGATGGTGGAGCCGCTGCGGGCGGCTGAGCTGCGGGCGCTGGCCTGGGTGTACTTCTCATCTGAGGTGCCTGGCTGGCCGGAGGGGCCACGCGGGGTGTGCGGCTTCGGCTTCCACGAGGCACCTTAAATGCGCGGCGAAGCGGGGTCTAGAAGAGGGAGACTCGGAGGAGACCCGGGCTGCTTCTTAAGTACTCGCTTTTTTGATATAAAAGATCTTAGACCTAAACTTTGAGAGTAAAATTGGGGAATCAAGTAAATAAGAGTATAACTCCTTCCCTGATTTATAAAATTTTATTCCCTATTAATGTTGCTAAATCACAGTTTGCTGTCCGAATGTTGGGTGGACCTCGTTGCAGTTACTGAGTTTTTTCTAAAGTTAATCCTGGAAAAATAATTAATTGCCACAGTCAGTAATAAAATAATCATAAAAATAAACTTCTAAATTTTATTTAAAATGTAAAGATATTTCTGACAGGAATGTATAATTAATGTTGGAAATGAGAATGTGGGAATTTTTTTTTTTTATAACTGAGATGTCACCAAACACTAAGACTTCGAAGCAGACGTCTAACAAAAGCTTCTGTGTTCTGACTCCTCCGAAGAAAGATTGGTGTTCTTAGGACTTAGAATCTTTTTTTTTCTCATGGTAAGAGGATTGTTTGTTGGATGGAGAGTTCAGGTAGGTTTTACTGTTCTTCTACCTTCCGGGTAATAAGTAAGGCATTGATGAAGAAGCAGCCTTTCCCAAGTAATTTATGAGAAGGGCGCTGTCTGACATCTGGACTTTGACATGTCTTCCAGGATGATGTGTGTGGGCTCATGCCAAGTGATTGCCCATATAACATGCAGCACAAAGTGCTAGGCTGCCTGGATTACAAGCAGTCCTCAAACGACCAGCTCTACAGATAGGTCACCTGAAGGAGACCATTCTGTACTCACATGAAGCCCACCAAGTTCTCCGAGCTGAGGCTTCCATACCCTGGTGCCCTCTCTTAGACTGTCTGTTCACTTTCTGCCCCGCCCCCCCCCCCAATATGACCAGTGCAGCAAATATTTTATCTGGTGGCTGCCCCCATTCAAGACACTTGAGGCAGGACTTCCCTGGTGGCGCAGTGGTTAAGAATCCACCTGCTAATGCAGGGGACATGGGTTCAAGCCCTGGTCCGGGAAGATCCCACATCCGCGGAACAACTAAGCCCCTGCACCACAAGTACTGAGCCTGTGCTCTAGAGCCTGCGAGCCACAACTACTGAGCCCACACGCCACAACTATTGAAGCCTGCGTGCCTAGAGCCCGTGCTCTGCAACAGGACAAGTCACTGCAATGAGAAGCCTGCGCACTGCAACGAAGAGTAGCCCCTGCTCACCGCAACTAGAGAAAAGCCCACGCGCAGCAACAAAGACCCAATGCAGACAAAAATAAGTTAAAAAAAAAAAGACAGGCATTACTCAGCCATAAAAAAGAACAAAATAATGCCATTTGCAGCAACATGGATGGACCTAGAGATTCTCATACTGAGTGAAGTAAGTCAGAGAAAGACAAATATCATATGATATCGCTTATATGTGGAATGTAAAAAAAAAAAGGCTACAAATGAACTTATCTACAAAACCGAAATAGAGTTACAGATGTAGAAAATAAACTTATGATTACCAGGGGGTAATGGGGGGAGGGATAAATTGGAAGATTGGGATTGACACATACACACTACTATATATAAGACGGATAACTAACAAGGACCGACTGTATGGCACAGGGAACTCTACTTAATACTCTGCAATGGCCTATATGGGAAAAGAATCTAAAAAAGAGTGGGTATATGTATTTGCATAGCAGATTCACTTTGCTGTACAGCAGAAACTAACACAACATTGTAAATCAATTATACCCCAATTAAAAAAAAAAAAAAAGACACCGAGCATTACAAAGGCCCTCATCAGCCTTCTTGGCTGACCATGTAGACCAAGTCACCCATCAGTTAAATACCCATTCAAGAAACTGTAATTTAATTTGCCTTTAATTACAGTTAACTCTCTTGGTTCCAGCTCAACTGAACCCCACCAAATCCACCTTGATTTTAGAGAAAGGGATGACTTTTTTCCCCCCATCAATAAATTCTAACATTCTAAAATTCTCTACTTAGCTTAAAAACTAGATTTGTGGGCCCAGGCTGGAGGTAATGATGTTATCATAACTGATACTTTTAGAATTTTGCTATGGTCTTTTAGAATATTTCTGATTAGAGAATTTGGGGTTAGGTATTTCTACAGTGGGAAAAAAAGCAAATGATATAAAAGGAAAAAGGAAGAATTTTACCTCAGAAATAAGTGAAATGTAGCATAAGTTACTGTTTGACCATTTACTATGATGCTGTCAAACTTAGAAGTCAGATGTCACTTACATATTTTGAGCCTTGGACAGTTGTAGAGAAAGTACTCACTTATTTCATCAGGCAGTGCCAAAGACCAATTCTATAGTAATTGTAATGATACTTGAGGCACCTTATAGAATTTTTTTAATTTAAATTTTTAAAATTTACTCATTTTATGTAGAATCAATTCTTCTAACATTTCCCTAATATTCTGTGGTGGTCTTCAAAAACTACTGATTATAATTTTTTATATTAGCCTTTGGAGATTTTACTGATGGGAACCAAAAGTAGGTTTTGTGAAAATCTGGCCTATACTCCTGAATAAATAACCACTGAAAACATACAGACATTCTGAAATAAACCCTCCAATTTTGGGGTTTTTTTTTTTTTTTACCATTTTTAAAATGATATGATCTCAATTATATTGCACATTTCCTTGTCTTTTAAATAATTTAACTCTGAGGACTACATGCCTAGCACAGTGCCTTATGTATGGGGGCATCTGCTATGTTGTAAATCTCCTTTCCTTTTAAGGGTGATACAGTATGTTATTTCAGGGATTGATGAAGTTCGAAGGTGTGTTTGTATTTATACTAAGGATTCCAGACTGTTATCTTTTTGTAATTGGTGATTATACTTTCTGCTTCCTCACTGTCTCACGCCACTGCTCAGAGCAAAGTAGTTTCTTCGTCACGTCAGATTTTCTGTGAACTGTAAGGCTAGAGCTGCAGATCACCAGAGGAAATGATATGACTACCTTGAACCTCATTAATGTCATTTTGATACTCAGATCTCTCTGTAGACTCTGGCCAGCAGAGATCTGGGGGCTCTGATACCCAGCTGGGGGCTCGTACCTGTGTGTTTTGTGCAAGTACTTTCCTATACACATTGTGAGTGTTCATCTCTCCTTTTCCCTCAAAGCTCCTGACTTCAGCTTCCAAGATATGTTTCCCATGACACAGACAAGTAATTTCATCTCTCTGGGCCTCAGGTTCCTCACCCGTGAAATAGGGATGTTAGTAGTAACTACTTCCCAGGCTTGTTTTGAAGATAACTGAGTTAATATCTGTAAAGGTCTTAGAGCAGTTGTGCATAGTAAGGGTTAAATACTTTAAAAAAAAGATTGACCACTGGATAAATGACTCTTTAAGCTTCTTAAAGAAAAGGAAAGATCTGAGAAGATACTCCTCCTAGTAGAGGATGATTTACACTTTCTTTTCTGGGGTAGGAATGGAGTAATTTGGAGGGATTTGTATCTGAAGGAGCAGAACTGAAAGGTATTACGTAAAATATCTGTAGAAAGTGCTGGCAGTGAGCCTGGGTCCTGACTGGATCAAGTAATATATGGAAAGATGTGCATAGCAACTCCTCTGGGGGCTCGTCATAGTAGATCTTAAAAGGAGACAAGAGGAATAAACTGGAAATATATGGGGATGGAGGGAATTGGGGACAAAGCTTACGCCAAGAGTTAGAAGTCATCTTCTGTTACCTAACAAAGGCTGAAAGAGAGTGATTCTCAGGGGAGATTATATATATACGTAAGTCACATACACAGATATATAAATCTTTTAACCACCTGTCTGACTTAGGTGTTTTTCTCAGCTTCTTCCGTGGAAAGGGGCCCTGGCCATCTGCTTTGTGAAAAGAAAGCAGGCAGCAGCTTCGTGTGGCACGTGCAGGGGATGCCCTGCCGACCACCATGAAGCTTGGAAGCCCTTCGTGGTGCCCGCGGGCGCTTGTCGAGAGCCTGGGGGGCGCGGGGAGGGGGTGGTGCGGAGGACCCATGCCCGGGGCCCGCCTCGCCCGCTGCTGCGGCTGCTGCGCGCACCGGCTGCCCGACGACGGCGCTGGCGCGCGGCCCGGTGGCTCTTGGCTCCAACAGCTGGGCCGCCCTTTGCCCCGGCTCGCAGCCCGGCGGTAATTCTCTCTAGGCTCAGAGGGGCAGCCCTGTCAAACTGCAGCGTGTGTTTATCTTGTAATCCGCAGACAAGAAGAAGGGAGGCAAATTCCAGCCTTTGAAGAAGTTGTTTGGCAAAAGGAGAAAGAAAGGCACGTCGACGGCCCGGGAGGCGTCTGCAGGGCGCAAGGGTCGCTCTCCCCCGAGTGTCAGCAATGGGACCTTCTCTTCCGACGAGGAGACCCTGGAGGACAGCCTGAGGTAATCACTCGCACTTTTTTTCCTGACCTTCAGCGGAGTTCCGGGGTGGGGAGTGGGGTCCCGAAGGAGGCAGAGCGGCATCCTCGTGGGCTCCACTTCTGGGAAGGTGGAGGCCTGCGGTGCGTGGTGCGCTCTGTGCGGAGACCTTACCTCGGGGAATTAGCATACGCGTCTGGCCGCACTTTGTGGGAGAGCGTAGGGATGTGCGCCTTTATCTTGCTGCCCTCACTGGGGGAGGAAGGCAGCAGCTCACTGCCTTGGCTCGACCCAAGCTCCTCGGGTTGGAGGAGACCATGTCCCCCTGTCCATTGCCTGGCGAGGAGGAAGGGTGGTTCGTACACTAGGTTTTACACCCGCGTTGAGGATGCAAACTGCTGGGGCTCAGGGTGTCACCCTTCATCCCCCTGGCCATGTCTAGCAACTTCCAGAACCTGCCTACAATGGGGCTTTCAGTTTCTGCGTCTTGTTCTCTCTCTCTCTCCTCCCCTCCCTTCTCCCTCTCGTCGTCCTTCTCCTTCTCTCTCTCTCCTTCTCGTTGCTCTTTCCTGTTTTCTCTCTCTTTCTCTTCCTCTTAGAGCACAGGCACTACATCTGGCTGTTACCGTGTCAAGAACTCAGAGAAGCAGGGTAAGGAGGTACTTTCTCACCTGAGTGCTGGGAATTGAAGTCAGAGATGGTTACGTTCTGCTACTGACAGCTCAGAAGTCAGCTCCTCTGAGAAGCCCTTTCCCACTACCCGCTCTGATTTGTTTGCCCTTGACTGCCTGGCTCCCGCAAAGAACTTGTTACTTTCTCTGCAAATGATTGATCGGCTAGTCTGTCTCCCTCACTCAGCTGCCGGTTCTATGAAGCCAGGGACCAGGTTTTATTCAGCCTCACCTTAGGCACTCAAAAAGTGTTTCCTATGAATGACTGGCACTGCATTAAGTTGTCCTAGTACGTGTTGAAGGCATAGATGATGTAACCTGTGATATTCTCACTGTGTTTGAAGGACAAAGACGAAAACAGCCTCGGTGGTCTGTCTGTGAGTATAGTGTTGTCAACTACAGTTGAGCCCAGATTACAGAATCCTCAGGCAAGCCGTGCACATTAAGCATTACAGTGCCCACAACAGCATTTGTTAGCCCTAAGTAATGCTGAGTCTTTCCCTCCACAGGCCTGTATTTGTTTTCCATTGTCTTTATTAAGGAAACTATTGAATTTAACCAAAGAGAACAATTTCACTGAAAGGAGAACACAGCTAGCACCAAACTAACCCAATTGTTG
Organism: Balaenoptera physalus; assembly: GCF_965194825.1. Classification (NCBI taxonomy): domain Eukaryota; kingdom Metazoa; phylum Chordata; class Mammalia; order Artiodactyla; family Balaenopteridae; genus Balaenoptera; species Balaenoptera physalus. The sequence continues at coordinate 74,483,715 of NC_138884.1, read as the reverse complement.
GAACGTCAGTATCAATATAGAATTGAGTATTGTCCAGCACGAATCAGGTTTGACTTTACTTTGGTTTCTTCCCTTGCAAAATAGGAATGTGAACCTTTTTGCTTCACAGCATCAGAATGAGGTACAGATACTAAAATGTGACCAAGTAGCAGTTTAATGCAAAATCTGAGATCAAGTCTGGAAAGTTCTCCTTTGGAAGGACTGTCCTATGAAAACACAACTTGTCTTTTTTATAGCAGGTTATGGTTTTGTCAAGTCTCTGATTTCTTGCTGAATTTTATTAGACTCTTAGAAGACTCTAAACCCTTGTTCTCTTCCCATTTAAGTGGTATTCTGTTTACCCCTTGGGGTTTTCCTTAAGGTTTTAAGTTTTGAAACTTAAAGATTTTAAGATTTACTTTGGGGAAATTTACATTGGATCAAACAGCTACATTTCCATTAAATGTAGGTAATGTTACCTGTTCTTATTGATAAACCTATATTTATGAGACATATACTATATTTTAATTATTTAATACTTATTTGTATAATACAGGAAGCTAGAAGGATAAGCTTGGGACGATGAGTTTAAAAAAGGCTCTTCAAATGTTTTTAAAATTAAAAAAATAGGAAAATAGAAGTTGCTTAAAATATATATTCCCTCTTTCTTCTCAGAAACTTCCAATTGAAAAATAATTACGCCCACAAAGTAAATATTACATGCATCACTTACAGTATAGCTGAACTTCTGATTATTCGCCCTATTTACAGATGGAGAAAATGAAAAATGTTGCTTCCAACAATTCTTATTTTCAGTTCACTGTTCAATTAACAGATATGTTACTTCACATTGCGTAAGGATTCAAAAAATGTCTGTGCCTTTTATTTGCTATTTCCAAAATGGGCAGCTCTCACTAAAGCACAAAAGTCAAAATTCCATTAACGTGATCTCTGGTGGAGGTTCCAAGGAGGCAGATTTCAGCCCAATGTGAGGGAAAATTTCTTAATTACTAGAGCTGCTTAAAAATGGGGAGGCTGGGTATGTGCCAGAGGCATTGGAACTGATGAAGGGCAATTTCTGCACTGGGTGAGAATTTAAAGGAGCTGAACTTTAACATGCTGTCAAACTCTAAGAATCTGTAATTCTAGAAATGTCTCCATGGCCAAAAATAGCTCTTTATTGATCTCCTTCTGCCTGAAATTTCTCATTTCCTTTGGGTTTCAAAGCATTCTGTTCTCTCTAGGTTAGAAGCCTTTATTTCTCCTAGGCTACTACTTTTAAATTATACATGCCTATGGGAAAAGCAAAACAGTAAAACAAACGTGATCAGTTTTTAACAATTGAATGTGACTTCCTTTTGTAACTAAATACAGCTAATATTGTGTTTCCCAAAGTGTGTTTAATAGATGTTAAATTTTAAAGGGGGAGAGGGTCAGTTTGACAAAGAGATCTGGGAAATCCTGGACCAAAATGAATTAAATAGGATTCTTTACATGGGACTTTTCAGATCTTTTACTATGCCAGTGTGCCCTGGGAATTTCCAAGAAGAGGGGTGTAGTTTGCAGCATTTCCAAGATTTAACCACCAATTTTTGTTTCACAGAGAATATCCATGGGTGTATATTAAAGCTACCACATATTAAACTTAATACATTGTGTTTTGCATAGGTGAATTCCTGTAATATTTACCGTGACTCTGAGATTGACTTTATTCCCATTTCAAAGATGAGAAAACTAGGGCTAGAGAATGACTTGCTAGTAAGTTGCTGAGCCACTATTCAAGCAGTAATGAGTGCATTGCTGCTATTCTGCCTCTGTATTCTGCTGCGGCCATACTAGGGAGCTAGTCATATGGCCCTGAGTTGCCCTGCTGGTCCTGGGTCACCAGGCTCAGGTATCTTCCTGCCTTCAGCTGCCTGATGGAGGCTCTGCTACTTATTGGGACACCACTTGTCCTACTTCCAATTTCTGCCTAACACCTGGCATTTACTGTGACCATGCATAGCTACAGCACTTTACAGTAAGCGCCAGCTGTAAGCATGGTGAGGACCGAAGGGGCTCCGTGGAGGGTGAGCTCACTGTGGGGCTGGAGCAGATAGGAAGGGGCTCAGGAGTGAGGAGAACTTGAGCTGTCTCCCAACAAGGGACAGGACTTGGAGTGCTGAGAGGCAAGGCACGGATGTTTCAGATCAGGAATGGCATGAGCAGAGACTTTCACACAAGAATGAGTGTGACACGAATAGAATAGGAGGAAACTTTCCCACTCGTTGTATGAGGCCAGTGTTACCCTAACACCAAAGCATCACACACAAAAGAAAACTACGGACCAATAGCTCTTATGAATAAAGACATAAAAAATCCCAAACAAAATACTAGCAAACTGAATCCAACAACATATAAAAAAGGATTCTACACCATGACCGAATGGGATCTAAGCCAGGAGTACAAGGTTCGTTTTATATACAAAAATCAATCAATATAACACACCATGTTAATAAAATAAAGGACAAAAACCACATGATCATCTCAGTTGATGTAGAAAAAAGCGTTTCACAAAATCCAACACCCTTACATGATAAAAACACTCAAAACTGGGCATGGAAAGGAACTTCTTCAACTTGATAAAGGACATCTATGAAAATCCACAGCTAATATTATACTAAATGGTGAAAGAATGAATGTGTTCCCCTTGAGATCAGGAAAAAGACAAGAATGGCTATTCAACACTGTACTGTACTATACCATAGGTTATAGCTAGGACAGTTAGGCAAGAAAAAGAAATAAAAGGCATCAATTTTGGAAAGGAAGAAATAAAAGCTATCTATATGCAGATACCATGATCTTGTATATAGAAAATCCTAAGGAATCCACAAATAAACCATTTGACTAATAAAGTTGAAACAGACTGCAAAATACGAGATTAGGGTTTTTGCATTTCAATGTACCTACTCCTCCTGAGAAGAGTCCAGGCTTCCCACAGCCCTGCTGTTAGTCCCACTGGCCCTCCAACCAGCCAAGGGAGCTTGTCTCCCCTGTGTTGGACCCCAGGACTGGGGCACCCAATATGTGGCTTGAACCCCTCCACTCCCCAGGGAGGATCTCTGCCCATATAATCTGCCTTTCCCTCTGAATCCCCTCCCTGGGACACAGGTTCTGAACTGATCACTTCACACCCATTAGGAAGGCTATAATAAAAAAGACAGACAATAGTATGTGTTGGTGAGGATGTGGAGAAATTGGAACCCTCATACATTGCTGATAATGTAAAATGATGCAGCCACTTTGGAAAACACTTTGACAGCTCCTCAAAATGTTAAACATAGAGTTACCATATGACCAAACAATTCCACTCCTAGGTATATACCCAAGAGGAATGAAAATATATGTCCACACAAAAACTTGTATACAAATATTCACAGCAGCATTATTCATAATAGCCCCAAAGTGGAAACCATCCAAATGTCCATCAAAAGATGAATGGATAAATACAACGTGGCGTATATCCATACAATGGAATATTATTTGGGAATGAAAAAGAATGAAATCCTGATACGTGGTATAACATGGATAAACTTTGAAAACAATACATTAAGTGAAAGAAGCCAAATAAAAAAATACCACCTATTATATGATTCCATTTATATGAAATGTTCCAAACAGGCAAATCCACAGAGACAGAAAGATTAGTGGTTGACAGGCGCTTGGTAGGGTGGGGGTGACTGCTAATGGGTACGTGGTTTCTTTGGGGTTATAAAAATCTTCTAAATTTAGGTGGCAGTGATGGTTGCCCAATTTTGTGGATATACTAAAAATCATTTAAATGTACCCTTTAAAAGGGTGAATTTTATGGTATTGGAATTGCGTCTCAATAAAGATGTTTTTTTTTTTGTTTTGTTTTGTTTTATAGAGCAGGTTCTTATTAGTCATCGATTTTATACACATCACAATCCCAATCGCCCAATTCATCACACCTCCACCCCCACTCCCACCGTGGTTTTCCCCCCTTGGTGTCCATACATTTGTTCTCTACATCTGGGTCTCAACTTCTGCCCTGCAAACCAGTTCATCTGTACCATTTTTCTAGGTTCCACATACATGCGTTAATATACGATATTTGTTTTTCTCTTTCTGACTTGCTTCACTCTGTATGACAGTCTCTAGATCCATCCACGTCTCAACAACTGACTCAATTTCGTTCCTTTTTACGGCTGAGTAATATTCCATTGTATATATATGTACCACAACTTCTTTAACCATTCGTCTGTTGATGGGCATTTAGGTTGCTTCCATGACCTGGCTATTGTAAAGAGTGCTGCAATGAACATTGGGGTGCATGTGTCTTTTTGAATTATGGTTTTCTCTGGGTATATGCCCAGTAGTGGGATTGCTGGATCATATGGTAATTCTATTTTTAGTTTTTTAAGGAACCTCTATACTGTTCTCCATAGTGACTCCATATCATGTTCTCCATATCAATTTACATTCCCACCAACAGTGCAAGAGGTTTCCCTTTTCTCCACACCCTCTCCAGCATTTGTTGTTTGTAGATTTTCTGATGATCCCCATTCTAACTGGTGTGAGGTGATACCTCATTGTAGTTTTGATTTGCATTTCTCTAATAATTAGTGATGTTGAGCAGCTTTTCATGTGCTTGTTGGCCATCTGTATGTCTTCTTTGGAGAAATGTCTATTTAGGTCTTCTGCCCATTTTTGGATTGGGTTGTTTGTTTCTTTAATATTGAGCTGTATGAGCTGTTTATATATTTTGGAGATTAATCCTTTGTCCGTTGATTCGTTTGCAAATATTTTCTCCCATTCTGAGGGTTGTCTTGTCGTCTTGTTTATGGTTTCCTTTGCTGTGCAAAAGCTTTGAAGTTTCATTAGGTCCCATTTGTTTCTTTTTGTTTTTATTTCCATTACTCTAGGAGGCGGATCAAAAAAGATCTTGCTGTGATTTATGTCAAAGAGTGTTCTTCCTATGTTTTCCTCTAAGAGTTTTACAGTGTGCGGTCTTACATTTAGGTCTCGAATCCATTTTGAGTTTATTTTTGTGTATGGTGTTAGGGAGTGTTCTAATTTCATTCTTTTACATGTAGCTGTCCAGTTTTCCCAGCACCACTTATTGAAGAGACTGTCTTTTCTCCATTGTATAGCCTTGCCTCCTTTGTCACAGACTAGTTGACCACAGGTGCGTGGGTTTATCTCTGGGCTTTCTGTCTTGTTCCATTGATCTATGTCTCTGTTTTTGTGCCAGTACCATATTGTCTTGATTACTGTAGCTTTGTAGTATAGTCTGAAGTCAGGGAGTCTGATTCCTCCAGCTCCGTTTTTTCCCCTCAAGACTGCTTTGGCTATTCGGGGTCTTTTGTGTCTCCATACAAATTTTAAGATGATTTGTTCTAGTTCCATAAAAAATGCCATTGGTAATTTGATAGGGATTGCATTGAATCTGTAGATTGCTCTGGGTAGTATAGTCATTTTCGCAATATTGATTCTTCCAATCCAAGAACATGGTATATCTCTCCATCTGTTGGTATCATCTTTAATTTCTTTCATCAGTGTCTTGTAGTTTTCTTCATACAGGTCTTTTGTCTCCCTAGGTAGGTTTATTCCTAGGTATTTTATTCTTTTTGTTGCAGTGGTAAATGGGAGTGTTTCCTTAATTTCTCTTTCAGATTTTTCATCATTAGTGTTTAGGAATGCAAGAGATTTCTCTGCATTAATTTTGTATCCTGCCGCTTTACCAAATTCATTGATTAGCTCTAGTAGTTTTCTGGTGGCATTTTTAGGATTCTCTATGTATAGTATCATATCATCTGCAAACAGTGACAGTTTTACTTCTTCTTTTCCAATTTGTATTCCTTTTATTTCTTTTTCTTCTCTGATTGCCATGGCTAGGACTTCCAAAGCTATGTTGAATAATAGTGGTGAGAGTGGACATCCTTGCCTTGTTCCTGATCTTAGAGGAAATGCTTTCAGTTTTTCACCATTGAGAATGATGCTTGCTGTGGGTTTGTCATATATGGCCTTTATTATGTGGAGGTAGGTTCCCTCTGTGCCCACTTTCTGGAGAGTTTTTATGATAAATGGGTGTTGAATTTTGTCAGAAGCTTTTTCTGCATCTATTGAGATGATCATATTGTTTTTATTGTTCAGTTTGTTAATATGGTATATCACATTGATTGATTTGCATATATTGAAGAATCCTTGCATCCCTGGGATAAATCCCACTTGATCATGGTGTATGATCCTTTTGATGTGTTGTTGGATTCTGTTTGCTAGTATTTTGTTGAGGTTTTTTGCATCTATATTCATCAGTGATATTGGTCTGTAATTTTCTTTTTTTTGTAGTATCTTTGTCTGGTTTTGGTATCAGGGTGATGGTGACCTCATAGAATGAGTTTGGGAGTGTTCCTTCCTCTGCAAATTTTTGGAAGAGTTTGAGAAGGATGGGTATTAGCTCTTCTCTAAATGTTTGATAGAATTCACCTGTGAAGCCATCTGGTCCTGGACTTTTGTTTGTTGGAAGATTTTTAATCACACTTTCAATTTCATTACTTGTGGTTGGTCTGTTCATATTTTCTGTTTCTTCCTGGTTCAGTCTTGGAAGGTTATACCTTTCTAAGAATCTGTCCATTTCTTCCAGGTTGTCCATTTTATTGGCATAGAGTTGCTTGTAGTAGTCTCTTAGGATGCTTTGTATTTCTGCGGTGACTGTTGTAACTTCTCCTTTTTCATTTCTACATTTATTGATTTGAGTCCTCTCCCTCTTTTTCTTGATGAGTCTGGCTAATGGTTTATCAATTTTGTTTATCTTCTCAAAGAACCAGCTTTTAGTTTTCTTGATCTTTGCTATTGTTTTCTTTATTTCTATTTCATTTATTTCTGCTCTGATCTTTATGATTTCTTTCCTTTTGCTAACTTTGGGTTTTGTGTGTTCTTCTTTCTCTAGTTCCTTTAGGTGTGAGGTTAGATTGTTTACTTGAGATGTTTCTTGTTTCTTGAGGTAGGCTTGTATAGCTATAAACTTCCCTCTTAGAACTGCTTTTGCTGCATCCCATAGGTTTTGGATCATCGTGTTTTCATTGTCATTTGTCTCTAGGTATTTTTTGATTTCCTCTTTGATTTCTTCAGTGATCTCTTGGTTATTTAGTAACATATTGTTTAGCCTCCATGTGTTTGTGTTTTTTACGGCTTTTTCCCCTGTAATTCGTTTCTAATCTCATAGCTTTGTGGTCAGAAAAGATGCTTGATATGATTTCAATTTTCTTAAATTTACTGAGGCTTGATTTGTGACCCAAGAGGTGATCTATCCTGGAGAATGTTCCGTGCGCACTTGAGAAGAAAGTGTAATCTGCTGTTTTTGGATGGAATGTCCTATAAATATCAATTAAATCTATCTGCTCTATTGTGTCATTTAAAGCTTCTGTTTCCTTATTAATTTTCTGTCTGGATGATCTGTCCATTGGTGTAAGTGACGTGTTAATGTCTGCCCCTATTATTGTGTTACTGTCGATTTCCTCTTTTACAGCTGTTAGCAGTTGCCTTATGTATTGAGGTGCTCTTATGTTGGGTGCATATCTATTTATAATCCTGCTGCCGGGGGGCTGTAACACTCGGGGAGGGTGGGTCGGCCGTGGAGATGAAGCCCCCCACCCCCCCGCGAGCCACCTTCCCCTTCGGCCTTCCCAGCCGTCCTGGAGCCGGTCGCAGCGCACCGCTGTGGTGGAAATATGCCTGGCGGCGGCCGGTCACCCACTGGGGGGCGGTCCCCAACCGGCCCCAACCCTGGCCCCGCCCGCCCACCTCCACCCACGGAGACATGGGGGGAGAGGCGCGGGGGGAGAGGCGAGGGGCGGAGGGAGGGCTGGGGGAGGGGTCAGGAGGAACGGGGAGTGGGAAAGATCCGCTGGAACGCCGGCACGGCCGGACCCGCTGCTGGGTTGAATCCTCCAGGCGGACTGCGCGGACCCCACCTGTTTAAGATTTTTTTAAGAAAGGAATAAATGTAGTCTTGATGAGGTTATACCTGGCTGAGGTGGTTAAGTTCATGTTGGCAGGAGAGACAAGGGGCATATTTTCCTCCTCTGAAACCCTAAAATAGGAGGTAGAAATTTGGGGTGGAACAGAAAGGGGTAATTTTGAAGTAGGATGTAAGTGCAGAGTGTAACAGGCTAGCTTGGAAGGGTAAGCAGCTGCTCCCATTTACTTGAGGGTTTTGTGCCCTGCATTGGGGGTCCATGGGCATCTTGATAGAGGAGAGGCGACCTGGGGAAAGATACAGGTCATGTTTGAGGCTGCCTACTTGAAATATGTGCCTCTGGCTGACCCCACACCCCTGCCCCCCTAATAATGTAAATTGTACTCTTCACTTATATGAGATCCTTATTCAGTAGTCTCTCCCCGCCACCAGCACACACAGATATACACACACACACACACACGTGCGTGCACACACCAGTGTTAAAAGTTTAAGGTCGTTTTTAGTGCTGATCCAGTACCTTCACTTCACAAGTGCTGTTAGTGTTAGAGATATGACTGGACTCCAGGTCAGCTGATTTTGCACATGGTAATCCTTTTGTCTAGAACAGCCCCACCCCCATCTCCACCTCCTTCCCCCAGCTAATTCCTCTTCATCCTTCAGTTTTCTGCACAAACGCACCTTCCTCGAGGGAGCAAGCTTTCTGTGGCCCCCTGAGCGTAGATCAGGACCCCTGCCTCCAATGTTCACACAACTTCCGTAAAAGCAGGCCTGCATGCCTTGCCTTTCATCGTATTTCCAGCCTCTAGCACTGTGCCTGGCACATAGCAGGCATTCAGTAGTTATTCATTGAATGAATGAGTACATGAATCCTGCCCTTTTCACCATACTGACTCTTCCCACTGTACCAGTCAGTGTTTGTCTAATTCATCCTTCAGTTTCCCATCATGATGAAGAGTATCGCTGTCCCTCTGACCTGCTGGAAAAGGAAAATTACATGGTTGGTGTAGTGAGACAGCATGTCACCAGTGAAATTACAGTGAAGCTCAGGCTCCCTGATTACCGTGTGTGCTTAGGTCCCTTGGCCTTGCTGCTTTTCAGAAGATGAAGTCAGAAAAGACTTATTTTACTTGATCATTTATCCTCTATCCATAGGAACCTGGAATGTGCTGAAATTGAACAGGGAGTAGAGAAGATGTACAAAAGCATTAAATGCATGAAAATTAGGGCTAAGCAGGAGAACAAATAGAGCTGGGCTGAGTAAGTCTCGGGGAAAGAAAGATGATGAATCAGTTTTGGCTATTATTGGAGATACAAGATGTGGGAGAGCAGCAGATCAGGAGCCAGGGTCCTCTTGTGAATACAGGTGCTTTCACTCATGAGCTGTGTCACCTTAACCAAACCAGCCTCTTTATCTGTTAAATGGATATGCTGTCTTCAAGGATTATTATGAGGACAAAAAAATGCACGTGACATTACACTATCTGCTATAAAAAAGCACTTTACAAATGCAGGGCATAATATTACTACTGAGATAAAGAGGTTGTCGATAACTAGCTTTCTATTTCCAGACCATAGACCAAGACTAAATTGATTCCAACAGTGGCTAGAGAGGTTTTTTGGTTTTTGTAAAATAAATTTATTTACTTTTGCTTATTTATTATTTTTGAATGTGTTGGGTCTTCGCTGCTGTGCGCGGCTTTCTCTAGTTGCGGAGAGCAGGGGCTACTTTGTTGCAGTGCACGGGTGTTGCAGTGCACGGGCTTCGCATTGTGATGGCTTCTCTTTTTGCGGAGCACGGGCTCTAGGCACGCAGGCTTCAGTAGTTGTGGCTCGCGGGCTCTAGAGGGCAGGCTCAGTAGTTGTGGCCCACGGGCTTACTTGCTCCGCGGGCATGTGGGATCTTCCCGGACCAGGGATCGAACCCATGTCCCCTGCATTGACAGGCGGATTCTTAACCACTGCGCCACCAGGGAAGCCTGGCTAGAGAGGTTTATGAAAAGATCTTTCTCCAGGTGGGGCATCTGAGGAGTGGAACAGGTAGCGTGGAAGCCCGTGGAACCCCTACAGAGCGTTAGAGGCAGGCTAGACGATTGCTCGTCCTACGTGATCTAGGCATGGGACTGAGCCAAGGGGCTGAAGTAGATGATCCTTTGACTTCCAGTTCTGAGAATCTGTGTTTTAAGATTCCAAACTTTCTTCCTCTTCCTTGAATTTTTTATGATGTATCCTGTTTCTATTGTAATTATTAGGTGATTTGGTACTCTATAGCCTATTGAGTACCAAATATTTTCATAAACTACCAGAGTCCAGGATGAACCTCCAAGACGCCACACAAAGTGTAATCTGACTTCAGGCTCTTCCAGCAACTCTAGTTTGTTTGATGAAGATAGTTAATTGCTCTTTAGCATTTCATTTGAATGAGACTCACGGATCTGCTTAGGAAGAAAAGTGCTGATCAATTACAATTGCCCCTGTTGTCATGGAAACAAGCTGCAATTGGACTATAATTATATTTCCTTATTCCTGAAGTGAATCCCTAATCATTGCCGTGGTAATTACCCAATATCTATGGTCCCAAATTACATGATGCTTGTCCAAAAAAGACAAAGGAGGAGTAGGAGGGCTGGCCTGAGACATGTGTTAACTGTGCAGCTGCAGAGAGCCTTCTTCTTTTTTGGGTGGGGAGAATTTCCCTCTGTAGGCTCATACTCCAAGGTTAGATGATGTCAGTGGGTCTTAGATGTGCCCAGAGTTTAGAGTAGTGGCTAGAAGACTGTATCAGGTAGGATGATTTCAGTTGTAACAGAAAACACTTCTACTGGTATCTTTCTTCAACAGTAATGAAATATATTATCTGATTCCTGATAGTCTGGAAGACTTTCCAAGTTCCAAGGTCCATTAATGAAGCAACCCAGCAACATCATCAAGATCCAGTCTGATTCCTTTTTTTCTCTCGTATTTTCAGGGAGGAGGCTCTTGTCCTCAGGCTTGTTTCCTCATAGCTCCAAGATGGCTACCACTGTTCCAGGTGTCACATGCAGATGACACAGACCAGGAATGGAAAGGGGATCATCCCTGTCTTGTGTCACATTTTATTCATGAGGAGACCTTGCCCAGAAACGCCGCCCCCAGCAAACTTTCCCTCCCTTTTCGTTGTTCCTTTCACAGCAGACCCCACTGCAAACAGTAGTTCCAGACAACAGAACTTAAAATGGAGATGACTCTGCTTGACTCCTCCCTGCGCTCCTTAGCACTAACTGCGCAGTGGGTGAGGGATAGAATAACGTGTCTAAGGGATAACTTTGTATTGCTTTCTTTCTCACCTTCTCTCTTTACTGTCACCTTCCAGTGCCTAAGCTCCAGGCCACAGGCCCATCACACACCCTCTATCTGATCTCTACCACTTCTGCAGATAAGCATGGGCATAGGGCACTGGACCTGGGCTTGGACATCCTAGGAGCATGGGGCCTGTCATCCTTTGCTCTCAGGCAGCAGCATGTGCCACTAAGAAAGAAAGGCAGCCTCTTGGGGGAGAAGTGATATCAGAACACCAGAGAACTGTCCAAATGAGCTGTCCATGCAGATGGGCTAGGTGGGAAAGGAGAATCAAAAGGAGATCCAAAGGCATAGTGTGATGGCTGTTTTTGGTCATTCAGCTGTTAGCATCCGGTTCTTCTTCTCAACAGCACCCACATTTCCTTTCAGGGAATCAACTTTGCCTCACTGTGTGCCCTTCTGACAGGACATAGTGCCTGCTTCCTATGACAGAAGCCAAAAGGGCCAGATCTTTTACTTGCCCTCCCGCTGAAGCCTGGCATGAGCATGTGACCCAGCCTGACCCATCAGTCTTTGTCTCCTAGGGCTTTGACTTGGCAAGTGGGTCCAGGAAGTAAGGACACAACCACGAGAGCAGCGTGTAACTGGGCTCTTCCCGTGGTGTGATGGCCGCTGTGGTTCCTGATGCCTAGACCTCTAGACCACTCTTTACCCCTGTCTTTCTCCAAGCTTTGACTCTAGATTTCATTGTTCTGTGAGCCCTCACTGTTCACCTAGTAGATTTTCTTTTGGTTGAGTGAGACAAAGTTAGTTTCTGTTAACTTGCAACAAAGAACTATAACTGACATAGAAAGAAACCTGAAAAACTTGGTGAGAGAGAGAGACGGCATGAAATAGAAGGTGGGAAACAAAGCCTGGAGCAATTCCCTGGTTTGAGTTGAAAAGGAGGCCTAGAAGGAACCTTTAAAGGTGCTGAACATCCTGGCTTGCCCACCCTTTGGCTCCTCAGAACTTTCTCTGATGGCCTCCTACATAGGCCTGCCCTCCCTGAAAAATACCCACCATCAGAAAATATTCCCCCTCCTCCCATCAGTATGTTTGCATCATGCTTTCACTCCCTCAGTGACCTCTCCATGGGAAACACATCTGGTTAACTACCCTTCAGTGTTAATCCTTTACTCATCCATTTAAAAAAAACTTATTCACAAACTTTATTTGGTAAAGTTCTATGGGAGAAACAAAGATAACAGATGTGATCCCTGCCCTCACGAAACTCCTAGTACTGTGGTGGAGACAAGATGATACCATTATCATTATTAGAATCACATCTGTGGAGCATTTTACAATATGCAAAGCACTTTTATTTTCCCTCTCATTTAAGGCATGATTATAGTAACCATAACATAGACACGTATGTAACAGGAGATGCATGCATAGGGCTTTCAGTGGGAGAAAAGATCCCCTTCTTCCAAGGAAATAGGAAAGGCTGTGTGGGGTTGATAAGATGTGAGCTGGACCTTGAAGGATGGGTAGGACCTGAACTGAGAGATTGGCCTTGGGCAGTCCATCCGTGGGGAGGAAGAACCCATGCAGTGACAGAGCCCAGAGAGGGTATTCGGGGAACCGAATGGTTGGGTTTGCCTTACAGGATGTTTGAAGTAGGGTAACATTTGATAATAATAGGTAACACTTCTATAAGAACTTAGCTCATTTAATCCTAACAAAAGCTACATGAGGTGGGTCCTATTATCATCCTCATTTTCAGATAAGGAAACTGAGGCACCTGGAGGTTTAGTGACGTGCCCAAGGCCACACAGCTAGAAGTGGGAGAACCAGGTTTCACAAGGAGGCACACTGGCCCGAGTCTGAGTGCTAAATCCCTGCACTGCATGGATTTCATAGAGCCAGAGTGGTTCAGGGTCCTTAAAGGCCAAACATGAAGAGCATTAAATGCCAAGCAACCATTACAGCTTCATCTGGTAGGACTTTGGCAAAAAAGGAACCACTAGAGGTTTCTGAGCTGGCAAAGTAATTGCTTGAAGATTGATGTAGGATTTGAGAGGAAGTGGAATTGGAGAGGACTTCAGTTGGAGACCATTTACAGGTGTCAGTCATATTACAGAAATAAGCAGAGGATCCTCTGAGGGCAGTCGAAAGGCCAGCGAGTATTACTGTCACTGCCCCCCTGGTTTCAGTTCTGTCTTGATCAAGTCTCTCCCTTCACCTCCCAGGGCCTTAGCTTCTTTGTCCGAAAGGATTCCAGCTGTGGCCTCCGTGATCACAGAGTCAGCAGAGACTGCTGGCTGTGCCAGGGCTGCCATCTGCCAGAGCTGCCGCTGCCCTGGATTCTCAGCTCCCTCTCTTGGCGCTCGTTTCCGTTAGAGACCCACTAGAGATGCGACGAGCAGCTCTCCGGGCCTCCAAGCGCAGTCGTGGAGGAGTGTGGCAGGCAGAATCCAGTGCAGGCCTAAAATGGGTCCGGGAGCTCAGGATTTGCAGTGCTACTCATTGATTTCTGTATTGTTTTTGAAAGATTTCTGCCTGTGAAAGGACAGATAATGTTACTCACTAAGGTCTTTTGCACAATACCTTTCCCCTAACCTGGGTCTGACCTTACTTGCAAAATAATATAGCACAGAACCTGAGGGATGATAGTAACACAGAAATAGGAAAGATTGGAGTTTTGTGGGAAACGCTTGTTGAGTTTGGTTTTGTTCATGTTGAGTTTGCAGAGACAGTGGGATAGCCAAGTAGCTGGAGACACGTGGGTAGAAGAGAGCGTAGTATTGGAGTTAGATAGACAGTTATTAAAAGTGATTGTTAAAGCCCAAAGAGTAGACTCAGGTCATTCTACCATCTCTGCCTTTGGAAAGATAACCATAGGAGTCAGTGAAGAGTTGAGGAGAAGATGAAAAGCTGGCCTCCACGGGCTGATGAGAAGCCTCTGATTCGATGTTTGGAATCCCAGCCTCTCTGCCTATAACAATATTATCAATGACAACAACAACAAAACCTTTCTTTGCATAAAGGCCCCAGGAACTTCTGCTCTTTGGACCTCTAAGTCCAAACGGACCATTTTTCTGCCGTCTGTAAGTCATGGCTCTGCGATTCTTCTCTAAGCTTATGAAGACTGTTCCTCAGAGCCCAATGTTCCAAATTTCCCAAGTGGGCCTCTTTTCCTCTCCTTCTAGAGTTTGCTTTTCCCACATGTGCTTGACATTTGACCTCAGATCTTGTTTTCATTAAGATGTCTGTTAAATGACTGTATTGACAATCCTTCAGTTACAAGTTAAAAATCTGGGGGATTTTAGAGGTCCTTATATATCTCACAACCGATCAACAGGCTACTCTGTGTCCTAAGCATCACAAGAAAAGGTTCCCACACAGCAAGTCCCATTTCTTCCATCTGAGCAGATAGTCTGAGGGTAAGTTGCGGCACTGAGGCTCAGAGGCCCCTCGCCTCTTGGCTCACTCATAATAAATGGAAGGGCGGAGAATTGGCCTACTTTGCAATCAGTTGTGAAAGATCTTTAAATGTCAAGAGTAAAGAAGTCCAGATGAACTCGGCTAAGGTACAATTTGTGGTAAATTGCCCCTCCATCTCCTAATCATGTAGTTTATAGTTCCCAGCTGGTTAAGGACAAAGATTCCCACCAAGCTCTTTGTTCATTAGAACATAATTTCAAGCTGAGATCGCCACACGTGGGCTATTCAGTTTCCATTCCAACCCTGCCTCAAAATCTGGAACTTGGGGCAACATTCTTACCCACTCTTTGTCTCAGCTTCCTCTTCAGAGAAAAGGAAATAATCTACATTGTAGAGTTGTTTGGAGCCGACATTGGTAACCAGGATTACCAAATTGCCAAGGATGTAATGTTAACTTGCATTATGTAAACTGAATTATTTAGAAGAGAGTGTTCATTAGTGTAACTAATAAACCAATGACCATTCTCCTGCACTGTTTCTTCTCAGAGCTTTAAAAAGGGACAAAAACCAAATATAGGAAGAAAAAGGTACAAATGTTTTTCATCACTTTGAAAAGTAATCCTCTTAAGAACCTTAAGCCTTATCAGAAAGTAGGTCCTGTCATGTCTAGAAACTTAATAAATATCAAAAAAATTATTTAGTTACTTTCACTTCTGGCTGTGATGAAGTAGCTTGTAGCAAATCGGTGCTCCCACCAAGAACAACTGGAAATACATATAAAATATTAAAACAGAGACGTCTGTTTGAAGCTGTCAGATTGCTGCTAAGGCACCAGACTTGAGCAGTGAGATCCTGGAGAGAAGGGAGGCCCACTGAGTTGAGGCCAACTTTCTGCATATTGCTTCTCTCCTGTTGGCATTAGTTGACTCTCAGGGTGCAGGTCAAGAGACCAAAAAGGCTCAGGGTGGCTGCCAAGAGGAGGAGAAGGAAGCAGAGCTGTAGGCAATCTCATGGAGCTGGGAACACAAAAATTAGAGTTTGAGGCTGCCATGACAGCCAGGACTTGAGGGACTAAGTTCCCCCCAAGAGAAGAGAAGCCCAGAATGAACCTAAATCTAGGCAACAGTTTTCCTTTTGAGGAATCTGTTGATACAGCTGCACAGGAATGCAGCCTGAAAAACAGGGCAGTCTAGGGTGCTGGAAAGACAAAAATTGGAGTTTGAGAATCCACCAAGGAGAAGGGCCTTAGGAAATAACCCAGATTCTTAGTTAAGACTCCGGGAGGCCTGTACCCTACAAGTGGGGACCAAGCAGAGGTAGTCTGAGCCTGACAAAGATTGCTAACCAGCCAAGATCAGCTTGGTTTCTGATTGGATTGAGGTGTTTTTGCTCCTTTGCTGCTTGCTAGAGGAGTGAGCAAGTCCTCTCTGAAAGGAGAGAACCCAGCCTCTACAGTTTTTTGTGCATTATGTGCAGAATTCAGTTAAAAAATTACCAGGCAGTTAAGAATCAGATTATGAGGAAAACAAGATAATAGAAATAGACCCAAAGGGGGCTAAGATACTGCAGATTCAGACAGAGCCTTTTAAACAATTGTGATTAATATATTCAACAAAATAGTTGACAAGGTGGATAATTTCACTAGAGAACTAGAATCTATTAAAAAGGATCATCTGGAAATTCTTTTTTTCTTAAACGTCTTTATTGGAGTATAATTGCTTTACAATGGTGTGTTAGTTTCTGCTGTATCACAAAGTGAATCAGCTATACATATACATATATCCCCATATCCCCTCCCTCTTGCATCTCCCTCCCACCCTCCCTATCCCACCCCTCTAGGTGGTCACAGAGCACAGAGCTGATCTCCCTGTGCTATGCGGCTGCTTCCCACGAGCTATTGATTTTACATTTGGTTGGAAATTCTTGATTTGAAAAATGCTACTGATAGTAAGAACTCAGTAGGTACTTTTAACAACAGACTGGACACCACTAAAGAGAGGATTAATGAGCTGAAAGCAAGCTAGGTCAGTAGAAAAATCCAGACTGAATCATATTGAGTAAAAAGAACAACAGATACAGAAAAGAGCATGAAAGACATGTGGCTCATGTTGAAAAGGTCTAACATTGGAGAATCAGAGGGGGAACAGAGAAAAACGGGGCAGAAGCAGTATTTGAAGAAATAATGGCTGAGAATTTTCCCAAACTGATGAAAGACACCAAGCCACAGGTTTAAGGAGTATTATGTACCCTAAGCTAGATAAATTGGAAGAAATTCACACCTAGCCACAACAGACTAAAACTGAGAAAACCAAAGACAAAAATCTTAAAGTCAGCTATAAGAGACAGACTGCTTGTCTTTTTCAAAGAAGCAGTAATATAAGTGCATCTATAGAAATTCTATAGCTAACATCATAACTTAAGGTAAAATATTGAATACTTTTTTGCTCAGTTTGGGAATATGACAAAGTCCATCATTACCACTTCTATTTAAGTTCATGTGAAGATCCTAGCTAATTGCAGTATGGAAGGAAGGGAGAAAGGAAGGAAGGGAGGAAGGAGAGAAGGAGATTGAAAATGAACAAATAAAACTCTTTTGTCATAGATAACATGATTCTATACATAGAAAATCCAGAAGAATCAACAGTCATATTATTATGATTAACAAATAAATTTAGCTAAGCCTAGTTATAACATCAATAATCAATAACCAAGTGATACTTCAATATTCTGCCAATAAACAATTAGAAAAATAAAAATTTTAGCCTATACCATTTACAGTAGATTTAGAAACATCAAATATGTAGGAATAAATCTATCGAAATATGTAAAAGACCTCTATACAGAGAACTACAAAACATTATTGAGAGTAAGTAAAGAGGATCTAAATATTAATAAATGAAGGAATATCCAGTGTTCATGGATTAGAAGATTGACTATTGTAAAGATGTCAGGTATCCCAAAGTTTATCTATAGATCCAATGCCATCACAAAAGTAATCCTAGGAGTGTATTAGAGTCTGTGTGTGTGTGTGTGTGAGTTTATGTAGAAATGCAGAGACAAGAGTAGCCATCTGGAAAAAAAAAACAAAGCTGGAGAACATAAACTGCTAGATATCAAGACTCATTAAAAAGCTATAGTAACTAAGACAGTGTGGTATTACTTCTGTAAAAACAGACAAATAGACCCGTAGAACACAGTCCAGAAACAGGTTCACACATATACAGTCATTCAATTTACAGCAAGTCACTCATTGTCTTTAAGCCTCAGTTTCCTCATCTATAAATAGGCTTAATAATAGTGCCTTCCACATAAGGTTTAAATATTATATGTCACAAGGATTTAGGTGTTATATTAAAGAAGTTAGCGCACATGGAAGGGACATAGCAAGTGCCCAGTAACATTTAGCCAGTATTAATATTACCACTGTGACTACCACTGTTATTATAATTATTACTACTACTACTATTACTATTCATTTTCTCTATTTTTCAATAAGATCATCTGGAATTGGGGAATGTGGGGACATTAAATCCTGGTAGGCAACAAGGAATATTTGGGGCAACACAGAAGAGCAGGATACTGTCAGTTCTTAGCCTTCCTGGAAAAAAGAATTAGAGCAGAGAGTTAAATTTCATGATTCAGTCAAAAGATTGACTTGGAAACTGGAAGGGAACTTGGCCTAGTGCTGGTGTATAATGTACATACAACTGTGAGACATTAGTAAGCATTTATTAAGCATCTAAAGTGGACTTGTCCATATATGTGTTTATAAGAATATTTGAGAGCCTGCGTGCGTATGTAAGCCATTTGTAAAAACACTGTGTAGAAAATGAAGTCAGTTACCTCTTGTTTCATCTGAATCATAGCCAGGGATCTGAGAAAAAAGTTTAGACACAATATTAAAAGGTTTGGTTCCATAACTTTGAATGGAAAGTTTATTTCATAGCATCTTTAGGTGAACTTGGAAGTTCATTTTATAGCATAGGTCACAAAGTCTCTGAGGACAGGGAGATAGTGATACATTTAATTTCCTTTTCATATTCATATTCATATCTTAAAACAATGCCTCATATTTCATAAAGTGGGTTGCTGCTATATAGTGCCTTGTGCTATTTAGCCGAAGGCTTACCCATTATTCCAGCTATTTAGTGTCTCCAGCCCTCCCATATTCCAGCCCACAAGGCTGGAATTGGCATCCTGTCTTCCTCTCCCACTGATCCGCCCAAACCCCATCTCACTCATGGGAAGGAATACTAGAGACCTTCCACCACTTTAAAACACTTCAGCTGCCTGGCCTGGGATTGTATTCAGCAGATCTAAATTCTGTTTCTTATGCTACAACTTCTATTTAGGCGACTTTAAATATGGTTATTTACTCCCTGAGTTTTATTTGCAACAAAATATTGGTGATGAGATAATGAAAGTAAAACTCTCAGCACAGTGTTTTCATCAAAGTAGGGATTGGTGGTTATTATTATTATTGCCGGGGGCTTCCCTGGCGGTGCAGTGGTTAAGAATCCGCCTGCCAATGCAGGGGACACGGGTTCGATCCCTGGTCTGGGAAGATCCCACATGCCGCGGAGCAACTAAGCCCGTGCGCCACAACTGCTGAGCCTGTGCTCTAGAGCCTGTGAGCCACAACTACTGAAGCCCACGTGCCACAACTACGGAAGCCCGCGCACCTAGAGCCCGTGCTCTGCAACAAGAGAAGCCACCACAGTGAGAAGCCCGCGTGCCACAACGAAGAGTAGCCCCCGTTCCCCGCAACTAGAGAAAGCCCGTGCGCAGCAATGAAGACCCAACGCAGCCAAAACTAAATAAATAAATTTTAATATATATATATTATTATTGCCGAAGATCACACAGCCAGGAGGCTCACATCCAAGTCTTCTGTTTCTAAACCTCATATGCTTTGTTACCATGCTGCTCGTAATTTGGCAAATTTGATGAAAAAATTTGGTACTCAGCCTTTCCAAGTAGGTCTAAACTTGGTCGGGACCCTGCCTGCTGCATTTCTGTAATTCAGTTCAGAGGTACAGCTGGAGGCCCGTTTCCCCCAGTACTGCGTCTTCTTTCTTGCCCTAGGTCACTGATAAAACCTCCAGGTGGAACCCCTTTCTGGGGAGGGGAGAGGGAGAAGTGGGGCTCTCTCGCCCCTGAGAGAGCTGCCTGTGTGCCTGGCATCACGGAAATGTGCCTGCCTTGCCTTATGGGGAGTGTGTGATTCTGCCCCTGCGTGTTCCTCCCCAGAGGTAACTTAATTTCCAAGATCAAGTAAGGAACAGCTGGTGTCTGCTGCTTCCTCCTCCTGCAGTTCACCCAGCCTGTACCTCCCAGTCAGGTAGAAGTCCAGATTTCCTTGAAGTCCAGACTTCTTTGAAGTCCAGCCTTTCAACTGAAAAGTGTTTATTGTTGGGTACCTACCACCTATAAGCTGCCCAGTGCATGCCACCCATTAGAAGCTCCCTAACACACGTCTCCTCCTCTTCTCTGAATTCCTAGAGTCTCGACAGAGAGACTCTTTATTCCTATAGTTCCTATAGCAATTCCAGGCCTCATCAAGTCTTTGTTTTAGAGGTATATATCTTCCTTCCACTTTGATCGCAATCTGAAAGAAAGAAACTCTTGCCTCTTACTTCTAGATCTGCATGTTACTTAAAAAGTACTTGTTGACAAGCCTTTACTGGGGTAAAACTGACAGTGACAGCTCGTCAGGAGAAAGGCTCCTACAGTTAACATTTCTGCAGTGCCTTCTGTCCTGGGTTCTCTACAAACAAGTAGCAGTCTGAGTTCTCCCACCGAGTGGCTCTGCAACATTGCTGTGTTGGAGACATGCTCCCTTATTCCAGCGGGACCCTTCTGTCTACCCAGCTACTTGGCTGACCTCTCACAGAAAAGGACACCATGCTGGAAGTGCTTTCTGAATGAGACAGGGGATGTGGGTGCAGTCCCCTAAATCAGGAGGAAAAGGAAATTGAATTGCCAAAAGGAATCTTATCATCCTAATAAAATGAAGCACATGATTTGCATTCCAGGTCCTTCAACTATTCTGTGGGAACCCGGGCGTTTTCCCATGACAGTATTTTTATCCCTGATGGGGGAGCAGAAAGTGAGCAGACAGTTCAAGCAATGTCACAGGACAACATCCTGGGCAAAGTCAAAACTCTTCAGGTAAGACAGCTTGAGATTGGAAGGTCAGAGCCATAGGGAAGGGCCCCGGCTATGGAGGGAAGTGGGAAAAGTTCTTAACTTGGCCTTGAGTAGTGGATTGGGAGGTCCAGGGGGTAGCTCCTGGGGAGAATGTCTGCTTTCTCAAACCTCACTCAGTTTTCTGGAAGCCTCCGTCCACCTGTGAGAGGTTCACTATCACCGTTGTACCCACCTACATAACATGCCCTCTCCTTTTCTCTCAAGTTGTTCCCTCATTTTTAACTGGACTTAATGAGGACGAGTGCCCTAGAGAGGCTGCAGAACTTGGGTGAGAGGAAAGAGCTCCTAACCGTTAAGTGTTGGCCATAATCCCTGAGCACAGGGTTGACTGTCAGCTGGGGGTAAGCACAGCAAGCATTCCCTTTCCAAGTCTCCATACTTGGCCAGTGAATGGTGAGACTCTTTATTATTCTGTTGTGTTTGTAAATCTGGCTGCCTTGAGCCAACCTATCTCAGAGGGGTGCTGTGAAGCTCTTCAGCTTCGCTCCTGTTCACACTGCAGAGTTGGGCAGTTTTCCTACATAAAATTGACTCAGATGGTATCTCCTTAAGAATGAAAATATAATAAAATAATTTTTCACTAAATGAGATTGAAATAACGGGAAATCCAGAAAAAGCAAGGGGAGCAAAGACCCCTGGGATCTGACCAAGTAAGTCTGCCCGAGTGCTCAGTAGAATTCACTCACCCGACAGAAGTGCCTAAGCAAGCACTTCTCTGAGCCGGGGGTGCTTGGAGGCAATGCAGACTATGAACAGGGGGCTGTGGTCTGCTGGTTTCCATCTAAGTCTACAACAACGAATGAACCAATAAATGAATGAGTGAATGAACCAGCAAAAACATAAAAAATAAAGGGGACAGCTGGCTTGAATAGCTACTGACACTCAAATTTTTCTGTTTTCTTGAAATATTCTCGTTTCTACTGATTATTAGCTATGTATTTTGTGATCTCTGTTTGGTTACATATTCCACACACACTCAGCTGAATATAGCATATGGTGAGGTGGGAAATAGCCAACACCCTGAAACCACACCCAAACTTGCCTAGATCTTTGTACCTACCACACCACTGCCCAAGGCCATAGTCCTGCCCTCAGAACTAACCTAGGCACTTCCTTCAAATTTCAGCTTTCCTAACTAGCTCCCCCGTTCTTGGTTCTTGCTGGTTGTACTGCTACACATTTTATAGACTCAGAAGAAAAAGTAAGCTGTCTCTTCTCATAAGCTGGAGAAGGGGGAAGGGTGTGACGGCCAAAGAAAACCTTGATCCCCTTCCTCCTTACCTTTCCTTCTTCAAGTCTTTTATTTCCTGGAATATTATTGCTGCGAAGTAATGAACCCTCATAATATTCCCTTTCTAAGGGGAATGACTTACAGATTACAGTCTACAAAACAACTATTTGACAAGGGCTTTCAAGGAGTTCTTTAAAAATTAGATAATAGTCTGTCATCTTAAATGGTATCAGCTTTGTAATGTCACACCACCTGCCACTGCCACTCCAAGAAGTGGATTTTGAGTTGTAAAAAATAGATAATTCCTCAGTATTGAAAATACAGAAACTCCATAGAAATATGTGAATGCCAGTTGTTTGTGTTAATGATGTAAGCCATAAGTTTAAAGAATCTGATCTCATAACTAATAAAATGTAAAACAACTGACTTCCCTGAAGCAACAATTCTGTTAAAACAGGAGAAGAAATGTGAGTAAAGCAGAATAGCTTTCTAATTTGAGTGCTCTCCTTTGGACATTATCTACTCATACAAGGTCTGCCTAATTTTGCTTCTGCTGCATGGATTCAAAAGCTTCCTTACAGCTCTAAAGTTATGTTTTTAAACAATAAAATAAGAGACTTTTGCTCTTCGAAGAGGGAAATGGGGACCACTATCATAGCAAATGTGATTTTTGGAGTGACATAAGATATAACTGTATCACCCCCAAAAGACTGTGCTTTTATTTTTCAGTCGACTAAGCAGTATGTTCCTGGTAAGTCGTAGAAATAGTAGTTAACTTTATTAACTTGCATGAATGCTTTGCATTTTTCCATAAAAACGTTATGCTGGTATTGATGCTTAGTAAGCAGCATAAAAGACCGCCCCCTCGTAGACTCCAGCATGGAATGAGGGTGTTTAGTTACGTCAGAGGCATGTATGTTTTTTATGTCTGAAATTGTCTTTGTGTATGTGTGTATGTTTATTTTAAAAAGAGAGAGAGAAGTAATGGCTAACACCTATTTGACAGTAAATGTCCTAGCAAGCTGATTTGCCACCATTATTAAGACATTCTTTTGAAATGAGATTTCTACTGGAATGTCATTTAAAAAAAAAAAATGCCATTTTTCTCTGGCTTAAGAAACTTCCTAGTCCTTGGAAACCGGAGCCACGCCTGTAATGACTGCACTTGGAAAGGTTGCCCCCTAGTGTCCACACGTAGTCATCTCAGCCAGAACTGTCCTATGTTGCACCCGTGATGGTTAGTATCTGTCTGCTAATGCTGAGTACGGAATGACTGAACACAGCATAAATAAGCCTACTCTTTTCTGAACAAAGTGAATCTACCACCTGCCAAAATTTCTGTGGCAAGCAATTGAACCTTTAAAAGAAAAATTACTTTTTTCCCCTGAGTATAAAAATAATTCATTTATTATTATTGCAGAGTGAGAACAGATTTTAATATATAGGACAGTTACAGGGACAGAAACAACAGTGGTGTCCTTTTTGAGGACCCTATCCATAACAGTCAGTTGTTCTATGGCCAGTGGGTGAAATAAAAAGCCCCCGCCAGGCCTCTGCCACCACCTAGCTGCGCGGCCTTGGAACAGTTCATTTAACCTCTCTGACCTTCATGTGCCCTATCTGAAAAATAAGAGGATGCCTGTGATGGATGATCTGAAGGGCCCCTCCAGTTCTTAAAATCGGCCATTTATACAAAATCACTGTTCACCTGCTATAGCACAGAGTGGCTTTGTAAGCTTTGCACTTCACTGCATTTGGACCACAATGATCTTGATGTTCCCTACAGCTGCCCAGAGCACAGATCAGGGAGGTGGCTGTTTATTTCAGATCAAACCAGGCTGTGAAGCATGTATGCACCTGTCGATGATAAGACTCAGGAACATCACAGTCTAAGCCTGCAAGTGATCTTTTAGAATTATACCAGATCTTTGTCTGAAAATGCTTAGTCTGTTAGCCCACGGACTGTTTAGCTCAGGAGGGAAAACCGCCATATTTAGTAGCTGCTATCTCTTGCTGAGCTGGATTTCACTTTAAAATGCCAAAGTGTCTTACCTTTGAGGATCTGGGCACCTCACGCAGCTGTCAAGGACACAAAGAATAAATAGCTGCTCTTAGCCACTTCTGCACAGAGCGAACGTCTTTAAATCTGTGTGCTTTTGATTTTGCTTGTTCTTTTAAATTCATTTTAACTATGGGAGTATACGTAGTTCGCTCAAGAGGACAGCAACTTTATTCTTCTGCCTTGTTCTTACAGACGTGGTCTGAAGGATGGCTGTGAAAAGTCTGGGGAAATCTAAACTGGCAGTGTGAGAGCTGCAGAATATGATGTGCTTGGAATTTCCACACCATAGGAGAAAAGCCTCATAAATATGGATGTGCATTCCTATAACATCGTTCTCCAACATTCCATATTACAACAAAATGGCCCCATTTGAG
Source organism: Balaenoptera physalus (assembly GCF_965194825.1). Lineage (NCBI taxonomy): Eukaryota > Metazoa > Chordata > Mammalia > Artiodactyla > Balaenopteridae > Balaenoptera > Balaenoptera physalus. The sequence continues at coordinate 74,459,173 of NC_138884.1, read as the reverse complement.
TGAATAAAATATCGCCCCTTTTAGCTCACATTCCAGTCTAACAGTAACTCCATTCATAGCCACAAGTAACATGGACTCAGTTTAGGCACAGCGGTTCCACTCTCCCCTCTGGCTATTATCTCAGTACATATAAAGAATCCATGGGTATGTAAAAAATATATATCTATATATGGAGGGAGTGGTAATAGTTTATTTTCCTGAAAACTTAAGGGCAAGCTCATCTCAACAGACTGGTTTTCAGTGATTGCTTATATCACAGTTCTTCCCAGGACCGTGCCTGAATGGTGTGCAGAAAAAAAGTCACCAAAAAGCCACATTTATCCCCATACTCAATTCACTCGACACCTGAGATTGCCAGATAGGTTTCAGCAGTCACCTTTTAGTTGTCAGTAAATCACACAAAGTGTCCAACAGCGCAGTCTCCTTCAAGTCAGCTGAAGGAAGCATTTGGAGCAGGAACCACAGGGCAGGTGCAAGAGCCTTGGCCTTGAGAGCCCAAGGCTCAGTCACCATGGCCTTGGACCTTCAGCCCTGGCCTGGCCTGTTCCACTGTCTCGTCCCCAACCACTGCAGGGTGTGTCTGTGAAGACAGTCCTTTGTCTGGACAGAGAGGCTGCAGCCCTATCCCTAGACGATGGCCGTCATTTCTTTCATGACCTGGGTTCTCCCCTCCTCCATCCCACACCCACCTCCCAAGCTCCCTAGCCAGCAGCCCGAACTTGTTTTCTCTAGAGGGATTTTAAATCCAGCTGTTTTACGGAGATGCTCATCGTTACTCTCAAAGGCAACAGCATTGTGTTTCTTTTGCCAGGATGCACATATCTGTGACATAAATCAACCCTCTGGTATACACACACATTCTCCCTCCCTCCCTCCCTGCCTCCCGCTTCCTCTTCCTTCTTTCCCATCCACCTTCCCTACCCCGACCCCGCTCCCTTCAGCTGTTGTACCTGCCACCAAGGCTGCAGCTTCTCCTCCCTATGCCTCTTCTCTGCCCCCTGCACCCTCCTCTCAATTTGCCTCTTTCTTTAACTCTCTACTTCATTTCTTAATATCACTCTCTCCATTTCCCAGCTTTGTCCCATGCACCTTATTTCACCTGTTCTTATTGCATCTAATATTTTTTCCCATTTTCTCTTTCATTTTCCATTGACAGCCATGATACCCATCCCATCTTTGGAGTTTATTTCAATCCAGACTGGGATTACATTTGGCCATATTTTCTTTTCTTTTCTTTTTTTATCCTAAGCATCAGGGTGGACCAATGTCAGTGTTCTAAAAAGTGCCCTAATGAAGAATAATATCAGCATATTCATTCTTTTCTGTGATGGTGGCAGAAATCCTAACTAAAGGGCATTTAGGGTATTAAGCCAGGTTCTCCTTGGAAGCTCATTCAAGGATTATTCTTTCCATTATAAGTAGAAGAAATACCCTCATCTCAGACATTCAAGAGCATTGGTAGATGGCACACCCTGACAGCAGGGGGTCTCAGTCTAAGGTGATGGGGAAAAGTTTCCAGCTCTTGGCCAGCACTCCTAGAGAAGGGATAACTGGTCAACCAAAGGCTGGGCTGGGAGTCCCGGAACGAATCCCTGCTCAGGCCGTCACTAGGATGCTGGAACTCCTCCTGCCACTTCTGCCCACGTCCCCGTCCCTCTCCCACAGGGCAGCAAGTGAGACGGGCCTGTGGCTTTGTTACACCGTGTCCTCTCGTCTGATACCATCGGCTGTTCTAACTGTGCCTGCTTATTGATCTGCTTAGAGTAGATACTAACTGCCGCTTCCTGCTAAACTTGTTTTTAGAAGGTACCCTTTTTCAGCCTTCTGCTCCCCAAAACCCTTTTAGGCTGCTCAAGCTGTGCTTCACTGGCTGAGCTCAGGCTTATGATGTGTGCTCCCTCCCTGGGGTGCCAGGGGAGCCAGGCTCGGGCTGAGATGCCAGCAGATCAAATACGAGTCCTTGTCTCTCTGTGCTCCTGACTTGGCATGCTGGGGTGCGTGCCCCCGGGATGTGGGGAGGGGGGCCTGGGGCTCATCTCTTTCATGTCTCTGCAATCTCACCATCCACCATGCAAGGCCGAGGGGGAGCTGAGTGAAGGTGGGTGGATTTGATACCCTGGAGTTCAGAGAGAGAAGGGGCATATTTCCCTCGAGGGAGTCCTCTGCTGGGGAACTTCAGTGAGGTAGTAAAAATGCTGCATCCTCTCTTTCTTTCTGCCCCTAAAAGAAGAAGGAAGTGCAACGTTGAATTTATGAGAACCAGTGGAGTGCAATGAAAATAACACTGACTGTGGTTTAGAAGACATGGATTCAAATCCCTTTGGGACCACTCATTCTTTCCATAAGCTTGGGCCGGTCACCTCTCCCCACTGGACCTCTGACTTTTTTTGTAAAGTGAGGGGGTTGGATAATGTGATTGCTAAGGCTTTTTGCAGCTTTGTGGGATTAAATATTGGCCACATTAGAGATAAATATCAGATAATGTAGTCTCTATTTTTTTTTCCTTTGAAGCATAAAAAGACTGTGAAACCCAAGTACCTAGATCTAGAGCAGTAATTCTCAGCCGGAGGTGACTTTAGCCCCCAGGGGACATTGGACAAAGCCTGGAGGCATTTTTGGTTGTCTAAACAGGTTGAAGAGGGGTTGCTACTAGCATCTGCTGTCCTGGGGTGATGCTAAACGTCCTGCAGTGCACAGGACAGCTCCCACAACAAAGAATTATCTGGCCTTAAATGTCAGTAGCGTGGAGCTTGAGAATCCCTGATGTAGATAAAGGCAGTAGTTTGTACAATATGTTCGATTCAGTACAGTAATCTTTCAGATGACCACGGCTTACCTCTTTTTCTTCCTGAGTGTCATTCACTTTCTCTACCCATTAAATATTTTATATCTAATATATCTAGCCCATTAAATATTTTGCCTCTTATTAAAAACTATTATGTTTATATATTTTTCTTCAGGGAATATAATTCCTTTTTTTAATCTGGCTTTTCTCTAATTCTGAATACTATTTATCTTCCTAATTTCTATCCCGTTTTTCCCTCCTTCTCCCCATCCGTTCAGCTCCCTCCCACCAGTGATCAGTCCCTCTTTGGCCCTTCCTCTGGCCTCCTTCTCTGTCCCTTACCCACTTGGTTCCTTCTGGCCCGTAGGGCACAGTGGGTAGCTGCAGCAAGGCGAAGAGGCCGTCCTATTGGCAGGACAAGATTGCTTCCATTTTTTCCGTGAACTCAGCATCAATCATGGAAAGACTTGTGGGCCCTGGGGCCTTCTTCCATTTGGCAGTGGTACCCACTGTAACCCGAACAGGATGTTCAAGCTAGGGGTTGGTGAGGAAGGTAGATGAAACATAAATATTCAAGGGGAGTATGTCCAAAAAGGCTGAAGGGTTCCCTTCTTTGTGCAACCACAAGGGTCTTGATTTCCCCCAGTGGTTTCTGCATTTCATGAAACGATTTTCTATCCAATTTTGGTACCCTTAAAAGACTTTTATATAAATAAACTCATAGGTTAATCAAAAAATTTTTGTCATACCCAACTTTTGGTCTCTCTACGCCCCTGGAAATGTTGGCATCTCCATGAAAGAGGTGGCTGGATGAAAAAGCTCATGGCTCGAAGGTGGGAGAGAAATACCAGGAAACAAATTCAGTTATTACAGGACCGCATCAGGGTTTACTGGCATGGTGTCTAGTCTGGAAACCGGTCGTGTACAGAATATGCCTCAGTGCCTGCTAGCTATGGGGAATCTGGCTGTGGTTATTGTGAACCGCTTCACTGCTTCAGAACGTCTTTCTTTTGTTTCTCTCCAGCGACAGTTGGGCACGAACATCAAGTTTGGGCAGCCACCACCCAGTGCCATTCCCATGAAGAAGGCAGACAGTGGCGAGGCTTACTTGGAAGAGGTTCCGTTCCTGACCAGTCCCATGGAAATTGTGGCTCAGCAGGACGTCATCCTCTCAGACACCGAGAACAAAGTAAGGCTCCTCCAGGGAATGACTTGATTGCTAATAAGCCCAGGAGGGTGCTGGGCAGTGGACAGGGGCATCAGTAACCCTGGGGTCTGCAATGTGGGGAATAAGGTGGGAGAAGCTTTCCTGATGAGTAGCCCAGGGCTGGAGGGCACTTCCCGGGCCAGTGCCTTGATCTGCAGGGGGGCCAGCTTGGAAGAGGGGGAGGCAGGGGAGAAGTGCCCCTCGCAACAGCTCTTCCCAGTGTCTTCCACTTACTCTCGGAGACTTGGGCTGACCCACCTCTTCTGGGAGCCTTGCCCGGCCTCACCTCCAAGCTGCGCTATCTCCTCTGTGCCTTCACTGTGCATCCTTAGTGCTCCTTACCCATCTGTACTCCATCTGCATCTGGGTCCACGTGACTATTTTCTCTGCATCTCTAAACGTTGAGTTCCTTGAGGATAATCTGGATCTTACATGTCTCTGTCTCCCCAGGACATCGTTACTGCTTACTTAGGAGCACTGAATGATTACTTGTCGAATTGGACTAATTTAAAGGGAAATGAGGAAAGAAGTAGGTGCTCAATAAGACAGAACATATCAAACAGACCAGCTTGAAGTCTACTTAGTGTGGAAAGAAAGTCACACTGGTCCAGCACTGCCGTATCTAAATTTGTTCTCTTGACACTTTGAAGGAAACACTCTGAGTATATCCTGAAATGAGAGTCGCTCTAGCAGCCGAAGGGACACCCTCAGGCCTCTTATGGGAAAAGGAAGAAAAGTCCTACCAGTAGCTAGATAAACTGTTCTCTAGCTGAGGCTCTGAGTCTTCCCATGCTTAAAAGAAAGTATTCTCTGTGCTGTGCCTACCATGGTGCCTGAAATGACATTGGGTGTTATTAAGATGTCCCTGGAAGAAGTCGTGCTTGTTATCAGCTAATATGTCGTAAGAGTAGAACAAAAGATAAGTGACTTGTAGAGCAAAGGAAGGAAGGAAAGAAAAGATGGACAATCTCCTCTGTTGCCCATCTCTGCCTGGCCCTGGTGACTCCTGGCGCCCACACTCGTGCGTGGTGGTGAAGCAGGCATGGGGCCCATCTCTCCCACTGGTCCAACAATGCTCTCTCCAGCCTCTTGAGTGCTGGGCAGCAGCATGGGCCATCAGCCTTGATTCAGGGATTTCCTATGGACCAAAGCAAATGTCTTCCCTGTTACTGAAGATCTAATAAGTGCAGGGCACTGTGGCCTGGGGGAGAAGGAGGGTCATTCGTTCAGCAGGTGCTCCCCCAGCCGTGGGCATCGCAGAGATGGGCCGGATTAGACAAGGGGCTGCCTCCGTGTAGTTTACATTCTAATGAGAGGACAGTCTTCTCCTTCCTTCCTCCCTTCCTTCCAAGTTTTCTTGCCTCCTCTGGTCATCCACCTCCTCAGCCCAGCCCCTGTGTGCCCCTGGAAGGGCCCTCTTCCGTCTTCATGGGGTGGAAGGCAGCCAGCAAAGCCGAGAGCTCTGAAGTTGGAGCCCTGCTTCCCAGGTAGGGTGGCAGCAGGGCAGCACCTGAGATTCTCTCATCAGTGGGGAAACACATCAAGGACTGAGGTTGGAGACCGCCCAGATGGGAAATGTGTTGAACTCGGGGGAGAGGGGAGCACACACCGTGCCTCAGGAGCCCTGGTGGAGTCCGGACATTAGCAGAGTCCCTGCCGTGAACCTGCCGGCTCTCTGCAGCCAGCTGCGCCCCTGCGTGGGGGAGGGGGTGGCCCTTGCCTGCACAGACACTGTCTGGTTGTCTGCCCAGGACTTCCTGTGCTGGCGTTTGACTTGAGCACTCTCTCTACTGTTCCAGTCCAGTGAGACGCCAAGTTCTCCGGGTCCTCTGAATCCGCCTGGAGCCGGAAGTGAGATGGAAGAGAAGGTAATACGATTTGAACATATGTAGGTAGCTTCCTTACTTTAACTTCCATTCTTCCTTTTGTTGGGCGATCTGCTGCCTCACTTTTCCATTCATAAATGCTACCTTTGTCCATTACTTTAAATTCCTTCAAAATGCAACCAGTGGTAGATGTTGGAGCGTCTGTTTCTATGGTGATGTAACTGCTGGAACTGAACCCTGCTCTGAAAAAGAGCCACACTCTCACCACGCCTGTGTTTGGAGTCTCAGGTGTTGGTGGTTTTCCTAGGTGCAGCATGTATTTTAAGACACCGGTAAGGCATTGAAAAAAACATTCAAAAACACCTGAAGGTAAAGAGTGTGTAAGGAAAAGCCTCCTTCTATTTAGAGATGCCCCCCAAAGACCTTAGCATTTCTCTACTTGTGTGTATTTTTGGTTTTTAACTTACACACGTCCCACTGAAACCTGGGACGTTACCTGCAGAAGCCTAGGGAGCCCTGTGGAGATCCCGTGCGCCTCTTCTACAGAAGCCAGTCCACTCCCATGAGGACCTTTCACCTGCACAAGGGTCCAGGGGTCTTCCCAGGGTCTGGCAGACAGTACGGTGAGAACAGGGCATGTCCCTGAGTCTTCTGAAGGGGATGACTCAAGACAGTTCCACCACCCAGATGAAGAGGCCCAGCTTGAATAACTAGAAATGAAACATGGCATTAAATCTCAGCTTGAAATGCTTTATCTGTGTCTTCAGTCTATCACATTTGGCTTTAACTCCTTTTACTCACGCATCCATTAGGGGATGGAAATAAATGTTTAATTCATCTCTCTTTAACAGTAGTTTAGAATTTGACACCTATTATAAAGATAACCATAAATAAATAAAAGCTTAGGAGACCAAAGGCTAGGATTATTTTTCCTTACTTCCGTGCTTCTTGTCATAAATTAGTATTTACTGAGCGTTCGTTTTGCTCTTGGAGCTAGCTGGCTCCTTTATCTTTGTGCATAAACATGGAAGATAGGGCTTCCCTGGTGGCGCGGTGGTTGAGAATCCGCCTGCCAATGCAGGGGACACGGGTTCGAGCCCTGGTCTGGGAAGATCCCACATGCCGTGGAGCGGCTGGGCCCGTGAGCCACAACTACTGAGCCTGCGCATCTGGAGCCTGTGCTTCGCAACAAGAGAGGCCGCGATAGTGAGAGGCCCACGCACTGCGATGAAGAGTGGCCCCCACTTGCCGCAACTAGAGAAAGCCCTAGCACAGAAACGAAGACCCAACACAGCCATAAATAAATAAATAAATAAGTAAGTAAGTAAGATAGATAGATATATATATATATAGATATATATATATATAGATATATATATATATATATATATGGAAGATAATTGCAAAAAGCAAAGCCACCAGCTAAACCCCATTGACTCTGCCCTTACTGTGCACAGACACAGTCAAAACAGGGGAACCTTGGCCTCCGCTGATGCTGAGCCCGTGTCTCAGCTGCTGGAGAAGGCAGTTAGGGCCGTGAGCGCCCTCTGCTGCGCGGTGGCGGTGGCGTGCTGTGGCCAGGAGCCCTTGCCTCGCCGCTTGCCTGTGAATACTCTGAAGTTACAGGTGTGGTTTCTTACCATCTGATTCAGCGTGGACTGTGAGCCTCGGTCCCTCTGACCTATAACTAAATGTATACGGTTGGTCTGAGGTTGCGCTTTTTTAAGTGACCACACCTGTATTACAGAGCCGCAAGCAGTTCTGCGGTTCATCCTTTGCAGAATTGCCTTTCCCCTGTGTGTAGCACATTTCTGCCCTTCACCTTCTCACCCAGGCCTCCTCCTTTTCGCTTCCATTGCACCAGTGCTCGGTGACTTTGGCATGATCGTGCTAAAACATTTTTGCTGATTAGAAATTTTACGCCCTAGGCAGAGAGGTTATTATACTTTATTGTTCCTTCATTCTTTTAGCAAATATTTATTGAGCACTTACCAAATGAGATTTGCTACCTGGGCATAAAGAGGATTGATACAAAGGCCAGAAAGATACATTCCCTGTTTGAAGAGGCTAAAGTAGGAGCTGAGGTATGTACACACCATGTCTGTGGCAGTGGGAGGCTCTTAGAATTACAGAGTTCTTAGCATAGAGATGAGCTAGTCCAGGGTTTAGCAAACTACTACTTATTTTAGGCCTTGTGGCCATAAGTTGCAACTACCAGACTCTGCTTTGCCCTGCTCTTCCTTTTAGCGCAAAGGCAGCCGAGGGCAATGGTGTAGCTCTGTACCAGGAAAACTTTATTCACCCAAACAGTCTTCAGGTAGGACTGGACCACCTTGACTATGTCTTACTGACCCCTGATCTAATCTAACCCCCGTACCATTCAGAGTAGGAAAATTAGTCCCTGAAAGATTAAATGACCTTTACAAGTTAATACAGATTATCACTGGCAAAACAAATACTCAGCGTCTTTTGATTATAAAAGCAGTGTTCACTTCACTGTGCCCACGAGCCCTGACCGCTTGCCAGCATCTCCTGGGCCAGGCTGGGCAAGGTGCAAGCTCCAACAAGTGCTGCCATTCCGGGATTCCCTGCAGGTCGTTCTCTGATCTGGACTGACTTCACGTTTCAATCTCCACTGTAGGCTGCTCCAGTTAAACCGTCTCGGCCAAAAAGGCACTTCTCCTCTGCCGGCACCATCGAAAGCGTCAACCTAGATGCCATCCCCCTGGCCATCGCCCGCCTGGACAACAGTGCCGCCAAGCACAAACTGTCCATTAAGCCAAAAAAACAGAGGGTGTCAAGGAGGCACAGGCGACTTGTCGGGGTATGTACGGCCTGGCAGACACCCTTGCTGGCTGGGCATTAATGTTGCCTAGCAGGATGGTGCTGTGAGGGGCCTATGGAAGGAACTTGGTCTGTCCCTGTCGGGGATGGCTGTGTTTCAGGCACAAGGGTGAAGGGGCCCATTTCCTTTCCACCACCCTTTTTGACTTGTTGCCCGCCGATGGCTGGTGGACCTCAGAGAGAGAGGCTGCCTTCCGAGGGGCTCCGGACACTGCATGCTTTGCAACAGACGGATGGCCCACTTTCCTGTGCCACGGCTTAGCCAAAGCTTCTTCAGTTTGATTAGAGGAGACTTCTCAGTCACAAGTTTCAGGGGACATTGATGAAGTGCAAATATCATTTTTCCTCACCTTTCTAATGCTGGACTACCAGTTTTCCTATGATTATTCACGTGTATTAAAAAAAAAGAAAGAAATTTGAGGCTGACATGTAGAGAGGAAACACAAAGATGAAATTCTTTTCCCCACCTCCAGTTTACTCTTGGTGTGAGGGATACCCGAGGTTACCTGTCTCTGTGCATAGAGGGGGGAACGCTGCCCCTACTTTTGAGATTAGGAGGGCCACCCGCATTGTGAATAGGATTGTAATGGTAGCCTGTGCACAAGGAAAGCTAATTCTGTTTCCCTTACCAATGTTAGGATCGACAGAACGAGCAAGGTGGCTTCCGGCATCAGCTGTCCCTAGACCAGAATGGGCACCCTGGAGAAGACAAGCCAATCTGGCATGAAGAGGAGCCAGAGGCGCTGGACTCGGAGGAAGAGAAGCGACGCCAAGAAGAATACTGGCAAGAACTTGAGGCCAAGTGCAAACGGCAAAAGGCCGAAGCGGCGGAGAGGCAACGCCTGGAAGAGCAGAGGCTCCAGGCCCTGGAGAGGAGGCTTTGGGAGGAGAAAAGAAGGCAGGAGGAGCTCTTGGAGGAGGAAGGGGAGGAAGAGGAGGGAGAAGTACAGCTAGAGGCAGCAAAGAGGCAGCGTGAAGAGGCGGCGCAGAGTCCGGAAGAGCCAGGCTGCCGAGGCCCAGAGCGGAGGGAGCAAGACGAAGGAGGGCCCCCGGAAGCCGAGGAGCCGAGACGCCTAGAGGAAGAGGCGTGGCGCCTGGAGGAAGAGGCGCGGCGCCGGGAGAGACGCGCGCAGCAGGAGGAGCTGGAGGCTCGGGGCCGGCAGGAGGCCGAGGAGCTGCGGCGGGAAGAAGAGGAAAGAGGGTTGGAGGAACTCAGAAGACAGGAGGAGCAGAGGCGGCGGGCGGCCGAGAAGCAGCGGCTGGAAGAGGAGAGGCGGCGGGAGGAGCTCAGGCGGCAGGAGCTGGAGGCGCAGAGGCAGCGGGAGGAGGAGGAGAAACGGATGCAGGAGCTCAGAAGGCAGGAAGAGCTGGAGGCGCAGAGACTGCGGGAGGACGCGGAGGCGAAGAGCAGGCAGGAAGCGGAAAAGGAGCTTCAGGAAACACCGAGAGTGGAAGAGGAGAATCAGCCGCTGCTGGACCACAAAAGGGGCTTGAGGAGCCCATTTCAGAGCGACATTGCAGAGGAAGCAGAACAAGAACACCTGAAACTCGAGAAGCCAAGAGAAAACTCTGAGGAACCGAGTATTTGGGTGAAGCAGAGCCAAGAGGCCACCGAGCCATCAGGCGAGCAGCCCGGAAAGCAGGGGGATGTTCCCGGGGATCATCGTTGTGGATGGCAGGAAGAGAGGGAAGAAACCAACGCAGAGCCGCCCCAGAAACAAGAGGCCCAGGTGGAAGAGGCGTTGGCTCCAGGAGAGAAGAAAGAAGCTGCCGCTCCAGAAACAGACAGAAAAGTGGAGGAACTCAGATGGCAGGAGGTAGATGAGAGGCAGACCATGCCCAGACCCTACACTTTCCAGGTGTCATCTGGAGGGAAACAAATTCTCTTCCCCAAAGTCAATCTGAGCCCGGTGAAGCCCATGAAAGATGAGGGGCTCGCCTCTGGTCCCCAGGAGCCAAAGGTCCCCAAAGCCAGCCCGGCCTCCCACGCCCTGCCCTCGTCCCTGAGCATCCCACACACGGCCATTCTGGTTACGGGAGCCCAGCTCTGCGGCCCAGCCGTCAACCTGAGCCAGATCAAGGACACAGCGTGCAAGTCTCTTTTGGGCTTGTCAGAAGAAAAGAAGCACGTAGATGTCCCTGCCCTGGAGAACCCACCCCGAGCCCCAGGCGACCCCCGGGCAGGAAGTGGGAAGACCAGGCCCTCACAGGAGTCTCCGAGCAGCATGGCCGCGCTCGCTGAATGGGCTTCCATTCGGTCCAGAATCCTGAAGAATGCAGAGAGTGACCAGCGCGGCGAGAGAGACGAGTCTCGGCCGGGTGATGAACACACTCCCAGGGGCCGATGTGATTCCCGCGGGAACCTCCGGAGGACCCCGCCGGTAAATGCAAAGTTCTCCATTAAGCCTGCCTGGCAGAAATTCTCTGATGGGGGCTGGGAGACCTCCAAACAGAACACGGAAGCGGAAAGCATTAGAAAAAGATCCCTGCCGGGCCCCAGCGAAGAGGCCCGGCCCCAGCTCGCTGCTGCTGATACTAAAGAGCCCGTGAAGGGTGCAGAGAAACCGGGGGCACACCAGGAGCCAACGGACACCACAGAGGGGTGCAAATTTGCCAAAGACCTTCCATCTTTCCTTGTTCCAAGCCTTCCTTACCCTCCACAGAAAGCAGTGGCCCAAGCAGAACCCGTGGTCACTTCGGACAGCGAGACCACAGGTGGAGTAGGAAAGCCGGAGCCCGTGATGCCAGGTGGGGAGGATAAAGCTTCCCCTTTTGGAATAAAATTGAGAAGGACCAACTACTCCTTGCGCTTCCACTGCGACCAACAAACAGAACAAAAGAAGAAGAAAAAGCACGGCAGCATGGGGGACAGTATCAGTGGGGCACCGTCAGCTCCGGGGAGCACAGCTGGAGAGAGAGAGACAGAGGCTGCGGCCCTCAAGCATGGCCCGTCCCTCCCCCCCGAGAGGAAGCAAGCCCCGGCTCCCTGGAAGGACTCTGCTGAAAGCCCTCCCAGCCAGTCTCCTCTTGCAGCCCAGCCTGGGCCCCCAGCAGCCAGCAGCCAGCCCCCGGCTCCAGAGCAGGACAGGGCAGCAAACAGAACGCCCTTGGCCCAGAAGCCAGCCCTGGCTCCCAAGCCCGCGGGCCAGACTCCACCGTCCTCCCCGATCTGCAAGCTGAGCAGGCCCTACTTGGCGGAGCTGTTGGCTCGCCGGGCGGGGAAGCCTGACCCAGAGCCCGGCGAGCCGTGCAAGGAGGGCCGGGACAACGGGGACCCCCGGATACCCTCAGCCCCGCCGACTGAGGAGAGGAAGGGCCAGAAGCGGGATGAGGAGGAAGAGGTGGAAACAGAGAGGAAGCCAGCTTCCCCGGCTCCGTCTGCCGCCCGGCAAGAAAAGCCTTCCGCAACACCCGAGGCGGGGAGGAAAGGTGCGTAACTGTAGGTTGCAAAACTCTGCCTCTGTCCAGCCTGTTGTCCGTGCCCAGGGCCGGAAGTAGCCCCCGGAGCTGGCGTTGGAGCACTTCCTTAATTAGAGCCTGGTGCCCCGTTCCCCAGGTGCCCTCACTTATGGATCATGGTGAGGCTGTTTACTTCTCTTTACCGTTTTGGAAATGTGGACTGACTGTTGCGTGTCTGTAGTTCACACCGTTAATGATCCTTACTCACCCAAGTAATAAGTTGGAGGTGCTGGCACAGACTGATTCGCTTTCGGTTGGCAGTGGAAATTGAAACGTCGTCCAAGTTAATGCAGATGTTATTAATCTTTATGAGGGGCCTGTGCAGTGACAGTAAAGACTGGAGTTTCCTAGACCAGTGTCTGTGTTCTGTCTCTGGGCACTAGCGGCACCCAGGTGGGAAGTTAGGGGGCTTTGGACAGCCCCCCTCAGGAGCCTCTGTGTGCATAATCAAGTTTGTCTCAATTTAATGCACAATGCCCACATATGCATCCTGACCCCACCAGCTTGCCACTGAGAAGCCATCCGATAAGGAAATTTTAGAGCGACCGTTACTCCTGCCTGCCCCTAGTGTTTCTTCATGCTGGATGTTTGGGGCAGCATGGTGATCACTTGGATTGGCTTTGGGGCCCCAGGAACCTTCATCTGATACTTTTTCTTTTCTGTTTTGCAGAGTAGGTGGTCAGGTGTGGTTCATAGCCCAGGAAGTTACTCGTATTTCTCAGAGAAATTCTCCCCTCAGGTTTTTTAGGGAAGATTTAGGTTAATTCTTTAGGTGTGGGGTGATTTTTGCAGAGAAAAGAGCTGTTTCCCGGAGATGTTGGTTTGGTTACTTGCCTTATGGAAGACGCTACCGTCCTTTATAACCAAGCCTTGCTTGGTTTCTTGGACCAGCATGTTGATCCGCAGTGTCCAGACCGTATCTCCCTATTGGTTTCTGTTTGTCCTGCCGAAGAGGAACCCATTTTTCAGGTTTTTGTTGTTGTTTTACCTCTGCGCTGGGCTCTGGGGGGATAGCCACGGTAAGTTCCCACAAGCCTGTTAAGATCTGTGCCTTAGTTTCCTTATGGCCTTGTGGGTCTCGTGGACATAAGCCCCATTGGCTTTCAGAGCTAGGTGTTTTGTTCCAGATGTGGGGTCCAAACCTTTGCTCCTCAGAGAGAGACGGGGAGTTCTGAATTCCCTCCTGGTTGTGGGTCACTCTGCTGGGGATGGGGTTTATGGCGAGATTGTGTCTCAGCCTCTCCTACCCATTTCCATGTGGTTTTTTTTTTTCTGTTCCCTTGATGTGTTGAAGTCACTCAGTTTCTGGATTTCTTTCAGAAGGAATTGTTCAGTATGTGGCTGTAAACCCAGTGTGTCCATGGGAGGAGGGGAGTTCAGGATCCTCCTATGTCACCCTCTTGAACCGGAACCCCCATTTTCAGTTTTGACATTAGCTTTTGTGCGGTTAGCTTTGGTGGTATCATCAGAGTTCCTCTCACAGACTGACCCGCTCTATCACTCTCTTGTCTTCTCCCAGAGAAATAACGCTCTGTACTGCTTCTTTCTCTTAGAATTCTTACAGTTTTCTACCAAAAACTGTTGCTGCCCCTGTTTTCTTTCTCAGTATCCAGATTCTGGGCTAACAGTCTCTGCTAATTGAATTTTTCTTTATTTGGTAGAAAAGAAGCATGAGAGCAAGGACCATGTGGTGGTCTCTACCTAAGACCATTGGGGTTTTACACGCTATGCGACTCCAGGCCTGGGCTGACCAACTTTGTTTAACTGAACACCTTATCAGGATAAAAACGTTAAGCCTGGACCTCCAATTTATGTGTTAACTGTATACATACAATACCATCATTAGCTAAAACCCGTGGAGCACCATATGTACTTAGGGTGAGGTTCACTGAAAATACAGTGGATGTAAATCCACATTGCAAATCATGGTGCTGCTTTTTATTTTCTTTGGCCACCTTCTTGTCAGATCTGATTTCTGCACCAAGTATCAGGCAAAGAGCGTGACAGCTCTGCCGTGTTGTTATGCTTGCATTATTAGTAGTATATCCCAATCTGTGGTTTGTTTACTGGAATTTCTTTACACCATTTGTCCATTTCATAACAGATCATCTGGTTCAGAGAAGATATGATATGCCATAAACTCACTGAACTGCTGAAACTCACAATGCAAATAAGCAAAACAAATGAGGACAAGAATGCAAGTCCTCTCCCTGCATCGTATCACAGCACTCCCAGCTTCCCTCCAGAGTCTGTCTGTCTGTCTTTATTTCCAATTTTTTGAAATTGAAGTGTAGTTGATTTACAATACTGTGTTAGTTTCAGGTGTACAGCATAGTGATTCATTTTTTGTGCATTTTTTTGTAGGTTATATTCCATTATAGGTTGTTACAGGATATTGGGTATAATTCCCTTGTTGCTTATATATTTTATGTATAGAAGTTTGTATCTGTTAACCCCATACTCCGAATTTGTCCCTCCCACTTCCCTGTCCTCTTTGGTAACCATAAGTTTGTTTTCTATGTCTGTTAATCTGTTTCTGTTTTGTATACAGTCATTTGTATTATTTTTTAGATTTCACATGTGATATCATTATAGTATTATAGTCTTTCTCTGACTTTTTTCACTAAGCATAATATTCTCTAGGTAAATCCATGTTGCTGCAAAAGGCGATATTTCATTCGTTTTTATGGCTGAGTATCCCACTATATATACACACACACATATATAAATATATACACATATATATATATATCACATCTTAAGTCAATTATCTGTGGGGTTTTTTTAATCTTTATTTTTCTTTTATTTATTTTATTTTTGGCTGTGTTGGGTCTTCGTTGCTGTGCGCAGGCTTTCTCTAGTTGTGGCGAGTGGGGGCTACTCTTCATTGCGGTGCACGGACTTCTCATTGCGGTGGCTTCTCTTGGTGCGGAGCACGGGCTCTAGGCATGCAGGCTTCAGTAGTTGTGGCACGTGGGCTCAGTAGTTGTGGCTTGCGGGCTCTAGAGCGCAGGCTCAGTAGTTGTGGTGCACGGGCTTAGTTGCTCTGCGGCATGTGGGATCTTCCCGGACCAGGACTCAAACCCGTGTCCCCTGCATTGGCAGGCGGATTCTTAACCACTGCGCCAGCAGCGAAGCCCAGTCAGTTATCTGTTGATGGGCATTTGGGTTGCTTCCACGTCTTGACTATTGTAAATAGTGCTGCTGTGAACACTGAGGTGCATGTATCTTTTTGAATCAGAGTTTTCATTTTTTCCACCCTATGTACACCCAGGAGTGGAATTGCTGGATCACATGGTAGTTCTATGTTTAGTTTTTTAAGGAACCTCCATACTGTTCTTCATTGTGATTGCACCATTTTACATTCCCACCAACAGTGTAGGAAGGTTCCCTTTTCTCCACATCTTTTCCAGTATTTATTATCTGTAGACTTTTTGATGACAGCCATTCTGACCTGTGTGAGGTGATACCTCATTGTGGTTTTGATTTGCATTTCTCTAATAATTAGCATTATTGAGCATCTTTTCATGTGCCTGTTAGCCATCTGTATATCTTCTGTGGAAAAATGTCTGTTGAGGTCTTCTGCACATTTTTTGATTGGGTTGTTTGTCTTTTTGTGTTTCTTCTATTTTTTGGGCGCACCACACGGCATGCGGGATCTTAGTTCCCTGACGAGGGATCGAACCTGCGCCCCCTGCAGTGGAAGCATGGCGTCTTAGCCACTGGACAGCCAGGGAAGTCCCTGTTTGTCTTTTTGATACTGAGTCATATGAGCTGTTTGTATATTTTGCATATTAACCCCTTATTGTTTGCATTGTTTGCAAATATTTTCTCCCATTCTGTAGGTTGAGTTTTCATTTTGTTGATGGTTTCCTTCCTTGTGCAAGAGCTTTTAAGTTTGATTGAGTTACATTTGCTTATTTCTGCTTTTTATATCTTTTGCATCAGGAGACTGATCTAAGAAAATATTACTACAATTTACGTCAAGAATGTTTCACCTGTGTTCTCTTCTAGCAGTTTTATGGTGTCATTTCTTATATTAAGATCTTTAAACCATTTTGAGTTTCTTTTTGTGTATGGTGTGAAGGAATGTTCTAGTTTCTTTACATGTAGCTGTCCACCTTTCCCAACACCACTTGCTGAAGAGACTCTCTTTTCTCCATTGTATATTCTTGCTTCCTTTGTTGTAGATTAATTGACTGTAGGTGTGTGGGTTTATTTCTGGGCTCTCTATTCTGTTCCATTGATTTATGTCTCTCTTTGTGCTAATATCATGCTGTTTTGATTACTGTAGCTTTGTAGTATCGTCTGAAGTCTGGAAAGGTTATACCTCCAGCTTTCTTCTTTTTTCTCAGGATTGCTATGGCAATTCTGGGTCTTTTGTGGTTCCATATAAATTTTAGGATTATTTGTTCTAGTTCTGTGAAAAATGTCATGGGTATTTTGATAGGGATTGCGTTAAATCTGTAGATTGCTTTGGGTGGTATGGCCATTTTTAACAACATTAATTCTTCCAATCGAAGAGCATGAGATATCTTTCCATTTCTTTGAATCATCTTCAGTTTCCTTTATCAATGTTTTATACTTTTCAGCATATAGGTCTTTCATCTCCTTGGTTAAGTTTATTTCTAGGTATTTTTTTGATGTGATTTTTAAATGGGATTTTTTGGGTTTTTTACTTTTTCTGATAGTTTATTGTTAGTGTATAGAAACACAACAGATTTCTATTTATTAATCATGTATCCTGCTACCTTGCTGAATTCATTTGTTAGTTTTAATATTTTTTGTGTGGAGACTTTAGGGTTCTCTATATTGAATATCATGCCATCTGTAAATAGTGACAGTTTTACCTCTTCCCTTCCAATTTGGATACCTATTACTTCTTTTTCTGGTCTGATTGCTGTTGCTAGTACTTCCAGTGCTATGTTGAATAGAAGTGGTGAGAGTCTTGTCTTGTTCCTGAATTTAGTGGGAAGGCTTTCAGCTTTTCACTGTTGAGTATGATGTTGGTTGTGAGTTTGTCGTAAATGGCCTTTATTATGTTGAGATATGTTCCCTCTATACCCACTTTGATGAGAGTTTTTGATGTGAATGGATGTTGAATTTTGTCAAATACTTTTTCTGTGTCTGTTGGGATGATCATGTGATTTTTGTCTTTCCTTTTGTTAATGTGGTGTATCACATTGATTTTTGTGTATGTTGAATCATCCTTGTGACCCTGGAATGAATCCAACTTGATCATGGTGTGCAATCCTTTTTATGTATCATTGGATTTGTTTGCTAATACTTCGTTGAGGATTTTTGCATCTATATTCATCAAAGATATTGGCCTGTAATTTTTTTTGTAGTGTCTTTGTCTGGTTTTGGTATTAGGGTAACAGTGGCCTCGTAGAATGAATTTGGGAGTGTTCCCTCCTCTTCAATTTTTGGTGAATAGTTTGAGAAGGATCGGTTTAAGTTCTTTATGTTTTGTAGAATTCTCCAGTGAAGGCATCTGGTCCTTGACTTGTGTAGGGAGGTTTTTTTGTTTTTTGTTTTTAAATTACAGATTCTATTTCACTTCTAGTGTTCAATCTGTTCAAATTGTCTGTTTCTTCTCGACTCAGTCAGCAGGCTGAGAAATTTTTCTAGAAAATTTTTTATTTCTTCTAAGTTGTCCAGTTTCTTCTAAGTTGGCATACAACTTTTCATAGTATTCTCTTATGATTTTTTGTTTCTGTGATATTGGTTATTTTTCCTCTTTGATTTCCTATTTTGTTTATTTGAGTCCTCTCTCTTTTCTTCTTGTTTAGCCTGGCTAGAGGTTTGTCAATTTTTGTCTATCTTTTCAAAAAATAAGCTCTTGGTTTTATTGATCTTTTCTATTTTTTTTAAATCTCTATTTTATTTCTTTCCTCTCTAATCTTTATTATTCCCTTCCTTCCACTGACTTTGGGCCTTATTTGTTCTTTTTCTCATTCTTGTAGGTGGTAGGTTAGGTTGTTTATTTGAGGTTTTTCTTGTTTATTGAGGAAGGCCTGTATTGCTATCAACATCCATGTTAGAACGTCTTTTCTGCATCCCATAGATTTTGTAAAGTTGTGTTTTCATTTTCATTTGTCTTGAGGTATTTTCTGATTTCTTCTTTGATTTCATCATTGATTGGTTCTTTAATAGCATGCTGTTTAGTCTCCACATTGTTCTTTTCCCGTTTTGCTTTCTGTAATTGATTTCTAGTTACATACTGCTGTGGTCAGAAAATACGCTTGATGTAATTTCTGTCCTTTTGAAATTGTTGAGGCTTGTTTTGTGACCTAGTATGTGGTCTTTCCTAGAGAACTTTCTACATGCATTTGAAAAGAATGTGTATGCTGCTTTTTTTGGATATAGTGTCCTGTAGATACCATTTAAGTCCAACTGGCCTAGCGTGTCATTTAAGACCTCTTGCCTTGTTGATTTTCTGTCTGCAAGGTCTGACAGTTGATGTCGGTGGGGTGTTAGTCTCCTACTATTATTGTATTATTGTCTATTTCTCCCCTTATGTCTGTTAGTATTTGCTTTATTCATTTAGGTGCTTCTATATTAGGTGAGTATATGTTAACGAGTGTAATATCCTCTTCTTGTATTGATCCCTTTATCATTATATAATGCCCTTCTTTGTCTTTCTTTATGGCCCTTGTTTTAAAGTTTATTTTGTCTGATATGAGTATTGCTACCCACCCACCCACCCTTCTCCCCCCTCCCCCACCCCTGCCGCTTTCTTGTTGTTTCCACTTGCATGACATATCTTTTTCCATCCCTTCACTTTATGTATGACTTTTGCCCTGAAGGGGGTCTCTTGTAGGCTGCATATTGTAGGTTCTTATTTTTTTTTTATCCAATCAGCCACTCTATGTCTTTGATCAGAGCATTTAGTCCTTTGACATTTGACATAAAGTAATTATTGATAGGCATGTACTTATTACCATTTTAATCCTTGTTTTCCAATTGTTTTTATAGTTTTTTTGTTCATTTCTTCTTCTTTTTGTTTTTCCTTTTGTGGTTTGATGATTTTCTTTTGTCGTATGCTTCAGTTCCTTTATTTTTGGTTTTCATGAATCTATGGTATGTTTTTGATATGTGCTTATGATGGAGTTCCTATATGTTGACCCATAACTGTATCTACTTGCTTTAAACTGATAGTCATTCAAGTTCAAATACATTTTAAAAGATCTAGTATTATACTCCCCTCCCTCACATTTTGTGATTTTGCTGTCCTATTTTACATCTTCATGCTTATCCTTTTACTGTTTATTGTAGTTATAATTGCTTTTACAATTTTTTTCTTTGTTAGTGTAAGTACTGGATTATTTAGGTGATCTTCAATCCTTACTCTAGGTTCGCCTTTCCTATCATGATTTTCCCTTTCCTACAGATCCTTGCTTCTTTTCTATTTAGAGAAGACCCTTCAATATTTCTGTTAGAGTAAGTTTAGTATTGCTGAATTCTTTTAGTTTTTGCTTGTCTGAGAAATTCTTTCTCTCTCCTCCTATTCTAAATGATAATCTTACTGGGAAGAGTATCCTAGGTTGCAAGTTTTTCCCTTTCAGGACTTTGAATATATTATTACACTCCCTTCTGGCCTGCAGAGTTTCTGCAGAGAAATCAGCTCATAGCCTTATGGTGATTCCCTTGTAAATGAGTCTGTTTTTCTCTTGCTGCCTTTAGAATCCTCTCTCTAACTTTTGCCATTTTAATTATGATATGTCTTCTTGTGGTTCTGTTTGGATTCATCTTGTTTGGGACACTCTGAGCTTCTTGTACCTGGATTTCTGTTTCCTTCTTTAACTTTGGGAAGTTTTCAGCCATAGTTTTTTCAAATACATTTTTAATCCCCTCCTCTCCCACTTCTCCTTTTAGAACCCCTATTATGCATAGGCTGGCAAGTTTTATATATACCATAGGTCTTGTATGTTGCTCTTTTTCTTTTTTGCCACACCACGCAGCATGTGGGATCTTAGTTCCCCAACCAGGGATTGAACCCAGGCCCCCCCCCCCCGCCGACACACGCACACATTTGTAGTGCAGAGTCTTAACCACTGGACCACCAGGGAAATCCCAGTTGCTTTCTTTTTTTTTTTTTTTTTTCATTTGTTTTTCTGTCTGGTGCTCTGATTGGGTGGTTTCCATTATTCTGTCTTCCAGGTCACTTACTCTTCTGTGTCATTTGGTCAGCTATTCATTGCATCTAGATTACTTTTTTTTTTTTTTAATCTTGGCAATTGAATTATCTGTTTTTCATTGGTTCATCTTTGTAATTTCTAGTTCCTTGTTACAGTGATCTGCATTTCTATTAATAGTCTTTCTTAATTCAGTTAGCATTTTTATTACCACCTTTTTGAACTGGGGTCTGGTAGACTAGTGAGCTCTGTTTCATTATTTGTTCTTTCAGGGAATTTCTTTTGCTCTTTTAATTGGGAGTAGTTCCTCTGCCTTTTCATTTTACTTAACTTTATCTGTCTCGGTGCATGTAGGAGAAACATCATCTATTGTGGTCTTGAAGGAGTGTTTTTACGTGGGAGCATCCCTGTGTAGATTATGTGTGTCCAGTGTCTTTGGTGTGAGGCCTGGTTTGATATGGATGCCAGCCATGCCCTTCCTCCGGGTGTGCTGGCCGTTATCACCTCGAGAAAGGGTGTGGTTGATGTTGGGGGATCTAAAGCCTATGCAGGGTGTGAGATGGGACTTCCTCTCTGCTCTGTGGCTCTTGCCACCCTGATAGCAGTGAGGTGTGCTCCCCAGTTGTTGGAGTAGCCTTGTGGGCTGGGCTCGATCAGGCTCTGTTCCCCTTTAGTGTATGCCCTGCCCTAAAGGAGGGGATTGCTGAAGCAAGTGAGGCCCACGCATCCAGAGGACCTGTGCACCTCCTTTGTAGGCGTCCACAGCTCTGCTCAGACGCAGCCCAGGGTTTATGTCCCTTCCCCTGTTGTGTTCATCCTCCATCTGGTGCAAGGCTATGGTGTGGAGTAGGCTGGGGCTGGGGATCCGGGTGTTGTGGCTGCAGGAATTGAGATGGCCATGCTGCCACCAGAAATCCGGGCTGCCTCTGTGGCAGTTTTCTCCCAGGACCTGTCTGCCCCAGATCCAGAGCCAAGCTGCAGTGTGGAGCGGGTGGGGCACTCTTGCTAGGCTGGGAGACAAACTGTGGCATGCTTCTGCGGGGCCGCCTGAGCGCACACTGACAGTGACCACCACCCCACCCGGATCACACCCAGGGCCCCCAGTCTGTCTGTGTAGCTAGACTGAGTCTTTCCCCAGGGGGCCAGTTGCCCAGGTTTCACGCCACACGGCGGTGTGGAGTGAGTGGGGCTGGGGTGTTCACCCAGCTCAGACTGGGGAGTGCGGCAAGGTGGCAGCCACCAGTGCAGAGTTCTCTCCACCATGACTGTTGACCAGCCAGTGCATGCACACTCCTCACGAGTAGAGTCTAGGCTTCTCCAGCCCTTCTGTCTGTCCCAGAGGTTCTCCCGGCAGCCAAGGGGACTTGTCTCCTCCATGTACAACACTAGGATTGGGATGCCCAGTCTGTGGCTCAACCTGCTGGCTCCCCAGGGCAAGGGTCCGCCCATAGAGACCTTCTCTTCCTTTCAGATCCCCCTCAGGGGCAGGGGTCCCAACCCTATGCCTTTTTTTCCATCCTACCCAGTTACGTGGAAATCTTTCTTGCAGCTTTGGTTGTATAGGAGTTCTTCTGCCAGTTTCCAGCTAGTGTTCCATGAACAGTGTTCTGCATGTAGATGTATTTTTAATGTGTTTGTGGCAGGAGGTGAGAGCTCTATATCTTCCTACTCTGCCATCTCGATCCCTCCCCGCCTCCAGAGTCCTTAAACATACCATTTGTTATACACGGCCTTCTGATACATGGGCTGAGTGAGGTGTCTGCATCTGGGTATTCAGAATTAGAAAAGCTCGATTCTATTATTTCTAGATTTTAAAATAGGTAAATAGAAATTTTAATCTTTTCTTTCTTCACTCTCAAGTGAATTGCCTTGCACATCCTTTAAGGCAGACACACACATTTTTTTGGGGACACCAATTTAGAAAGAGGTCTCCATTCCCTAGGTGGAGCTCAGCAAGGACCAATACATGGGACAAGGCACTGGGAAGGCATTGACTGAACCCACTCCAGTGGGAATGGAAATAGCAATAATAATCCCCCAGTGTCTGTCTTCCAATGCTTTGATTATAGATATCACCAGATATCATCTCATTCTGAGATTCTCACCTCCTTCCAATGGGTAGAACAGATACTAAGTAGTCCTTTCTCCAAGAAGTGACCTACAGGAGCAGTGATTAGATGCCAGGAGGCACTTGCTTGTCTCCCCAGAACCTAGAGGGGGGAACTTCAGTGGGCTGGCTGTGGTTCTCCTCATCCAGTGAGTTTAGAATGAAAGAGAATAGGTTTAATTAAGCATTGTCACAAAATAAAATTTTAATTAGACACTTTGAACTCCCCCATTAAAAAGATTGTGCGATTAACAAAGAACTTCTCTGTCTTTTAAAACCTTGACTTAAGTTAGGGATTTTACTGTTCCGGAAAATTTCAACAACAGTCATCCTTTGTGCTTAATCACTTACAAAGTGCTTTTGTTTACAGCATCTCATTTAATCTCACAGCACATGTGGATTGTCCTGGCTCCATTTTACAGATGAGGACATCAACATCCAAAAAGTTAGGTGACTTGCCTGCTCCTCGCAGTCGTAAAACCTGGATGAGGGGTTCTTTCCCAGGTTAAATGATCTTCCCATTTGTTATCCTAGGACTTCTTGCCGTAATTCTCACCTGGTATTTGTGAAATGCTGTAATTAAGCCTCTAGAAACACTTTTTACGTAAATGTTCTTAATGTTACTTCTTGGACTGAATGACCATAGTCATATATTTGTTCCAAAAAATTGTTCAAAAATTCCACAGAATTTAGCAAAACCTTGTTTTATTTATTTTTGGGGGCTGTTTTTAAAAATCTGATCTGTGATTCTCATTTTTCCCCCATCTCTTGGATAATATCTTGGGCATAATTCTTTCAGTCACTTTTACAAGTTTTTTTTATTGTGGTAAAAGATACATAATGTAAAATTTACTATCTTAACCATTTCTCAGTGTATAGTTCAGTAATGCTACATTCACATTGTTGTACAACCAATTTCCAGAACTTTTTCGTCTTGCAAAACTGAAACTCTATATCCGTTAATCAATTCCCGTTTTCATCTCCCCTAGCCCCTGGCAGCCACTGTTTCACTTTCTGTCTCTATGAATCTGACTACTCTAGATACCTTATATACGTGGAATCATGCAGTATTTGTCCTTTTGTGACTGGCTTCTTCCACTTAACATAATGTTTTTAAGGTTTGTCCATATTGTAGCATGTGTCAGAATTTCCTTTTTTTTTTAAATTAATTTTCATTGGCATATGGTTGCTTTAGAATGTTGTGTTAGTTTCTGCTGTACAGCAAAGTGAATCAGCTATACGTATACCTGTTATCCCCTCTCTTTTGGGCTTCCTTCCCAGTTAGGGCACCACAGAGCACTGAGTAGAGTTCCTTGTGCTATACAATAGGTTCTCATTAGTTATCTATTAGAATTTCCTTCCTTTTTAAGGCTGAATAATATCCCATTGTATGTATACACCACATTTTGTTTATTCATTCATCTGTTGATGGACATTTGGGTTGCTTCCACCTCTTGGTTATCGTGAATAGTGCTGCTATGAACATGGGTGTGCAAATATCTTTTCTAGATCCTGTTTTCAATTCTTTTGGATAAATACCCAGAAGTGGAATTGCTGGATCATATGGTAATTCTATTTTTAATTTTTTGAGGAACCACCCTACTGTTTCCATAGTGGCTGCACCATTTTATATCCCACCAGTATCACTCAAGCGTTCTAATTTCTCCACATTCTGGTCAACGCTTGTTATTTTCTGGGAGATACACACACACACACACACACACACACACACACACACACGTGCCATTCTCACAGATGTGAGGTGATACCTCATTGTGGTTTTGATTGTATTTCCCTGATGATTAATGATGTTGAGCACCTTTTCATATGCTGTTGGTCATTTGTATGTCTTTTTAGGAGAAATGTCCATTTAAGTCCTTTGCCCATTTTTTAATTGGGTTTTTTAGTTGTTGAGTTGGAGTTCTTTCTATCTTTTCAGCTACTTTTTGATAGTAAAAAGTCCTCTAGGCACCTTTAGTAACAACTATCTCATGTTAGTAATTAATATGCTGCCTCCAGTGTCATAATCAAACTCCAAACAGTATTTCAAACTGTCTCCCTCCTAATTTGGCCTGCTTTGGGCTGAAACGCCTAAAGTGGGGATGCAGGCATGGTCGACTTCTGCCCTTCCTCCTGGCCCAGAAACAGGCTCCATAGCTGGAGTGAAGGAAGGGAGAGAGGTGAGGCAGCAACGTTCACTGCTCTTGGGGGATGTTCAGTGCTGATTCTTCTGTGTGTTCCTCAGACCTCTCATGTGCCACCTGGGCTCTTTCTTCTCCTGCAATTCCCTTACTTCAGTGGTGCCTCCTCCAGGCAGCCCTGGGTCCCTGGTTCCCCTCCAGACTGCCCCTCTCTCTCCCATCCACATGGCTAGCACCTGAATCTCAAGCATCACTCAATAACAGATGTCTTCCCAGCACAAACGCCTCTTCTCCAGGCCCCTGGCAGCCACTGTCCTTGCCTTTGGACTTTTCCTGGTGTGACTAGAACCCCAAGTCTGTGCCCCACAGACTCCAGGAGTTTGTCTGAGTGGTCTCATTAGAGATCCTCTCACTTGGCTTAGCCCCCTTTCCTCTGCTGGGGAGAGGACGTGGGAACACACCATGCTCCAACAATGTTTTTCAAAGAAATTCTCTACTCCGGCTGCTTCTGCCTCAGCTCTGATTTTCCTAGGACCTTGAGGTGGCTGTTTTGGTCACCTCGTTGGCTAGTCCTGAGTAGGCGATCAAGCACATCACTTCGGAACACGGGAGTAAGTGCCATTTATTATTTGTTATGACCTTTTGGGGCATCCCTGGCTGAAACTCAGGCATGAGTCCCATTTTAACATCCTGTTTTCTGTTTATTGATCCCCAACTACAATCCAGACCTGTTAGGCCCTTAATACATATTATGTTACAGCCTTTCAAAGAGTCTGGTCCATAACTCCAGGATGTACTATTCAAACTACAGATCTAAGAAGATAAAAATCTGGCTAGAGATTTATCTTTTCAAATTATTTTAGTCAACTGTAAGTTTAGGCAATTATACTTTAAAGGTATTTCGACCCTTGTGGTAAACCCAGTCAAAGTTGTTGGCAGGAAACTGGCCTGTTGCTTGAATGACCTTCCCAAGCAAGTTCAGGTGAGACTCTCTTTTACATAACTGCTTTAAATGGAAATCACTTAGATCTGGGGAATTTGGTTTTTAGCCATTTTACACACAGGTGTTACACAGCCCTTGAGTAAAAAGGTGAAACTCATTTCGTTCCAATGTACGTAAAGCTTCTCAGTTAAGCAGAATGCTCGAAGTGGTAAATATTTTTTGATCTTCTGGTTAACTAATCAAAAACTCCTTTCAGTTTCAGTTTTAGTTTTTTAAAAAAATACTTCTGAAATGTGTCGGTTTTCTTTCCTATGTTAGATCATAACTGAATCCTTATTTGGTTAGGAATATTACAATTCACAAGGCCCATTATAGGAATTCTTTGTACAGCATTATAGATCTAAGAGTTGTAGAAAATTAAGGATCTGCCTGAATTCTTGTGCTTGAATTCCCAATTCGAACTTATTTTGGTTCTTTCTCCTCAATATGACGTTCACTTAACTGAAAGCCCTGTTTGGTAAGGTCTGGATCAAAGTGTAGACTTCTGTTTGGTTTCAAAGAACAGGACTAGAATGGGCCCTTTCCCTTGGAGATAGTAAAGGATTCAATGCCAATGCCAGAATGGTTACCTCTAATAGCGCATAATTTTTACTTGGGGAGTAGAAGGCGGGTGGGGATCATCGTCTCACAGACATAAATAACAAGAACACTCACTTTTGTAGAGCGGTTACTACATGCCAAGCACTATTCTAAATGTTTTCATACCGAGGACCCCTTTTAATCTTCACATCAGCCTGGTGAGGCATGTGCCATTCTCATCTCCATTTTATGGATTAGAAAATGAAAGCTTGGAGAGGTTAAGTAGCTTTTCTAAGGTCACATAAGGTCAAACCCAGGTCTGCTCAATTCCAGAGCCCAGTTACTACTCAGTGTTTGACCCCATCTACCTGGGAAGTTTGTTGCCCCCAGTTGCATAGGCAAGACAGTCCACCACAATAAAAGCACAGACTGGAAGTCAGAAGTCCTAGGCTCAGGCTTCAGCCCGTGCACTAACTGCTGGGTGACCATGGTCACTGCAGTTGATGGTTATGGACCCAAGTGCTCACATCTATCAAATGAGGGCATTGGGGACTTCCCTGGCGGTCCAGTGGTTAAGACTCCACGCTTCCACTGCGGGGGGCACGGGTTCCATCCCTGGTTGTGGAAGTTCCACACGCCACCCAGTGCGGCCAGTAAATAAATAAATTAAAAAAAATTAAAACAACAAAAATGAGGGCATTGGACCAAAATTGCAGCTTCCCACTGTGTTCCTCAGAGTCCTGGTGCCCTCAGCAGCCCCACTAGGCTGAGCAGTGTCCCCTTTTCCTCTTTCATACGTTGGGATTCCACTTGTTTGGATGGGGGGTGGGGTGGGGACATGGAGAAGTTTCCATTGAAAAAATAAATTTAAAAAAGCAATAAATAAAAAGAGGACAATGAATCAAATAACTACCTGGGTCCTCTGTAGGCCTGAGGTTTTTTGACACTGGAGACTATTTTTTCTTCCATTTTGAGGGGAGACACATGCTCCTGTTTTTTTTCCACTGATTGAAGATATTACTTTCCCACCCAGTGGAGTCACTCAGGTATTGGCATGGTGTTTGTGTTAGAAAGGGATAGTTGACTATTTCTTGGGCTGATGACTGTCACAAGTTTTAGGGGATGAGGGACTGAGGCAAGTGAGTAGTTAGTTTCAATGCACATCTGATTTTTTACTGACTCTGTTGGGGAGATGTGGGGGGTGGATGCCCACACCTCCAAACAATTCTCTGACACCAGCTGGTGTCAGTTCAACTCACTTCTCTCAGTCCTGACTTTCTACCTGGAGATAGCATCAGATTGCACAGGTTATGGGCTCAGTCCTACCAAACTGCCCCCATCTAATTAGATGCCAATTGCAAATCTACGTTGCTCAATTAATTTGCTACAGGGGCTCAGGGAACCATTTTACTTACTAGTTTATATATATATATATAAAAGTTTATATATAAAGAATAGAACTCAGGAACAGCCAGATGGAAGAGATGAATGGGAAAAGGGGCATAGAGCTTCCATGCTTTTGGAGCTTGTCACTCTCCCAGCACCTCCATGTGTTCCCAACTCAGAAGCTCTCCTTACCAGTTCTTTTGGCTTTTTATGGAGGCTTCATCACATAGTCGTGATCAATTAAATCACTGGCCATGGGTGACTGAACTCAGCCTCCAACCCTTCGCCCCTCCCCGAGAGCTTGGGGGTGGGACTAAAAGTTCTAACCCTCTAATCACATGATTGGTTCTATTGGCAACCAACCTCCATCTTCAGGTGCTTTCCAAAAGTTACCTCATTAGCAGAACAAAAGACACCTTTATGCTCTCATCACTTAGGGAACTGCAAGGGTTTTAGTTCTGTGCCAGAAACAGGGACAAAGACCAAATATGTATTTCTTACTTGTACATCACAATATCACAGTCTTTTTTCCCACAGAAAAGCCGACGCTTCAGAGCAGACACTCTTTAGACGGCTCCAAACTTGCGGAGAAAGTTGAAACCGCGCAGCCACTGTGGATAACGTTGGCACTGCAAAAGCAGAAGGGGTTTCGGGAGCAGCAAGCGACTCGAGAGGAGAGGAAGCAAGCCAGGGAGGCCAAACAGGCAGAAAAGCTCTCCAAAGAAAACGTAAGTAGCTTAGTCTTCAGCTTTAACTTTGTTTTCCTGAGCTTGGCTCTCTTTTTGGCTGCGCTGCGCAGCTTGCGGGATCTTAGTTCCCCAACCACGGACTGAACCTGGGCCCCGGCAGTGAAAGGGCCGAGTCCTAACCACTGGACCGCCAGGGAATTCCTGAGCTTGGCTCTTTTAGTTCACAGGATTTAAGACAACAACAATAACAAAACAAGGCTAGCTGAGAGTGGTGGAGAATACGTAGACAGTAGAGCAATAAATAAGCTGACCACTGTTAAGACAAGGAGGCGTTTCAGGTTAGAAATTTGGTTTCCTTATGCTCTCAGGTTAGCCTGATTTGGCAAAATCCGCTCACACAAGTTATATGAGAAATACAAAAAGCATTTTATTTGAGCAGTGAGTCGAGAGGAAATTAGGAATCTTGCTCTGTGGCCCTGACGGTATAGTTAATTTGAAGGGCTCTTCTGGGAAAGTATGTGGCGTCCCCTCTTCAGGACATTTGCACTGAGCGGCTCCGTGGTTGAGCACACACTGCTCCCCCGTGCAGTCCGGCCCCTCCTCTGGGAGCAGAGAACGGGGGCTGGCCAATGGAAGCCTCCAAGGCCTTGCCTTGCATGGTCAGTCTTCCCCTGACTTCCTGTGTCCACCCAGGTCAGTGTCAGCCCGCAGCCTGGAAGCAGCAGTGTCAGCAGAGCTGGTTCCCTGCACAAGTCCACCGCTCAGCCGGAAGAGAAGAAGCCAGAGACAGCAGCGTCCAGGCTCGAGCGCCGAGAACAGCTGAAAAAGGCCAACACTCTTCCTACATCTGTGACAGGTAGAGAACAGGTCCATTTCTATTTAACCGTACTTAAAGGTTTTTCTTCTTAGGGTGTGTTTTATTTCCTCTAGCGTCATAACTAGCACAGCATTTTAGGCATTTCAGAGCACAAGCTGTCTCACGACCCCATTCATCAACTCTGACACTGATAAAGCTCCTCTGATAAAGATCATCAGAAACTCACCCACTATCAGTGGTGTGATGATAAACGTTTAACAATCAGTTCTTCAGGGAGTGGAGAGACCTCTGATTTGTAGTATTTGCTGTGGTGTAAATACTCCCAACCATGGCTAGTTTCAAGCTACTAACGTGATATCAAGTGACTCGTTAAATTCCTGAACCTTTAACAAGGTGATATGAGCCCTCTCCAACTCCACTGCCTGTAGTCCAACAAAATTAGGTTTATTAACTTCCTGCAGCAAGGAAGACTGCACACCATAAGAACCTTCTAAACAAAACAAGAGATAAGATTATATTAGGATTCAGGGGAAAGGGTGAATTTTAGGTAAAATTTAAATGAAGCAGTGGCTCAAAGCAAAGTAGTTGATATCAAGCCTGAGCTGAAAAGTGGACTCAGGAGCCTGTTTCCTTTGACACCACAAACTTAAGGTAAATGTGAGGAAGCTGTATTGGAAAACCCCTACCTGGAGCTCTGCTCCAGCTAGAAATGGAGATTGTCTCTCTGAATCATGGTCATCCAAGTGGCTCAGATGCTCCAGGCAAAAGTGGGGTGGTCCCTTCTCACTGATGTGATTTCAGACAGCAAATTTCTGACCCAGGTGTGACTTTACAGAGCAAGGTTGTTGTGCTCTAAGTCCTTGATGTTAATTAACAGCAGCAGTGTTTATATGTTCATGACACAGGAGATGCATGCACATTAAAAAAAAAACAACTCTTTATTCTGTTAAAAGATAAAATGATCCAATAATGTTTATAACTATTTCCTTGTTACACATCACTTGGAGGATGGAGAGTCTGAAAGAGCTTCCTCTCAGGGGTTATTAGGGCATCTGTTTTCCCCACTAGGCAGCCCTGTTCCTTGGAGGACACCCAACTTCTGGACCCAAGATTTTTTTATGCCTTGGATACCTGCTAGCTGAGGTCTGGAAATGTAAAGAGGTCTCACTATTAAAGCTATATTTACTATTTGGTGAGGAGAAAAAACCTCTATATTTGAAAACAACTTTGGAGCATTTTCTCAAGAACCTCCAAGGGCATTATTTCGTTTGATCTTATACCCAGGAATTAAGGATTCTAAACATCATATTGGTGTGTGTCAAGAGAGAATTCTTGCCGAACAGTGAAAGCTCCAAAGTCAGAGATCAACCTTTGTCTGCCTGATTTCTTAGAAGCACCAAAGGGTTAGTGCAATTCAGAGCTGGCTCCACCTTAATAAAGCAAGCCTTCTTCTGAAGTTTTTGTCTTTTCAGTATTTTGTAGGCCATTGCCTACAATAAGAAAGACCCAAAGATAAGATGGGAACGCTCACCACACAAAGCCTCTAAGGTCTGATAAATAGTGATGGGATGCAAAGGAACTGTTAGACGAGTCTGAGTGACACGAGCTGGCAGGATCCATGGGCCTCAGAGGGAGGAGGGACCCAGGGCACGCCTGGTAGAGGAGGTAGCTTTTAACCTCACCAGCTAACAGGTTCAAACTTCAAACTACTTGGTTTAAGCTTTTTCTTCATGAAATTGACTGGCTGTATGCCTAGAATCACAGAATTTACCTCTTATTATTATCACACAGGCATAGCTTCTGTGCACAGAGAAAATTAGGTTTCTAGACATTCTCTGAAATTAGCATCGACTGCACTGTGATCACCGTAATTCTGTATGGAACAGTTATGATCACGTAGCTTTCTTTCTCTAACTCTTCTCGCCAGAGATACCCAGTGTTTCACTGGGTTTTCCTTTCTGAATCTCATACTTCTGCTAAATCAAAATGTGGCTCTGACTTATTCCTTTCTCCTTTTCCTTCAAAATGCAATCTAGTGGAGATCTCTGATTCGGCTCCCCCAGCACCACTGGTGAAAGAAGTCACAAAGAGATTCTCTACCCCAGACGCTGCCCCCGTGTCAACAGAACCAGCCTGGCTGGCTTTGGCCAAAAGGAAAGCCAAGGCCTGGAGCGACTGTCCACAGATTATTAAGTAAAGAGTGACTCTTATCCATTCCTATTGCCAGTTATTGGCTCTTCTCTTGCCCTTTTTATTTATTTATTTTTTATATGAGGTAAAGAAAGAAACGAAGCTAGGGAAAAGCAGCATGTTTTATGGGCTCTAAAATAATGTTTAGAAACTGAACTGGTGGTGTTCCTTGTAAAGAGTGTATTTGCACAACCCTAGGTCCTGGTGCCTTGAGCTCCTCCTAGTTCTAAAGAGAAAATTCCGTCCTAGGGACCACATGAAGCAAAATCTCCAGACTGAGAACTTCTCACGAGAGCCTGCCACACCCATTCCATGGCCCTTCCACACACATACACCCACACACCATTCGGAACATGTACTTTTGCCAATCTTTGTAATAGTTTTCTTGATTCTGTACTCCTGTTTCTTTTTTCCAAACCATTTACCATGTGCTTGGGGATTTCTACCCTTTTCTATAGTGATAGTGAAAGGATCTTATATAAACAAAAGAGGAGTGCCCATTCGCCTGAATGCAGTGAGTAACTGGGAATTGCAAGTAAAAGTCTGGCTCCCAACTCTTTGCCCATGTCTGCTTCTCATGATTTTGCCCCAACAGGAAACTGTAACAAACAAAGACAGCGAGTCCATTGACTCTTCTACTGCACTGTTGAGCTACAGGCCCCGTTATACCACAACTCTCCTCAAGGACATGTTAACCATTTGGCCCAGCTGGCTCCTAGGGAATATTTTTATTTAAAATGATTTAAAAAGAAAAAAGAAGCTACAAATTCTCTGTCTCTGAGAATCCCCGTCTAGTGCAGTTGTTCTTAAGAAGTTCAGGCTCCATCCCAGACCTACTCAATCATCAGAGATCCTGTGAGGATGGGGCCAGATGTGTATATTCTGGTAAAAACTCTTCAGATGACTTCTGGTATATCACAGAGGTTGAGAAGCGTGGGACACACTGCTTCTAGTGTAATCTAGTTTTTAAAACTCTGAAGGGGAGGGTCATTTCACCCAAAGCAGCAAAGGTGAGACAGGAAAAATAATAAAACAACCCCCTAAACCAGCCATTTATTACAGGGCATAAAAGAGTCTATTGACATTACATGTCTCTGAAAATCTTTTAAATCTTTAGGGAAAGTTAACAGTAAGACAAGATTTGAAGCCTTTGTACTAAGGACTTCCCGTGGGAAGTTTCTTTCTTTACCATAATCAAGTAATTCATATTTAGAGTCAAATGTTCAATAGCATTTATAATGTAGAGCATTCACCTTGCTACCTTTAAAAACATCTCAGAGTTTTAAGTGGCCTTGTTGTTATACACGTGATTAAAAAAAAAGGACTTGGCAATTTAAAAGCCACATATATTCACTTTTATTTCCCTAAATTTGCTTTACATGACACACAGACAGACATACAGCAAACCCACATATTGCTGGTACTAACCTACATTTCGTGGTGTTGGCATATTACCTTTTTCTTCAATCCTGACTTCAAAATCTAAGTACAAATCCTTTGCCTAGTGCAGCAGGGGAAGGAATTACATCCTTTTTTCCTCTCCTACAAAAACACATTAGTATTTTATTAGTGTCATTTTCCTCTATGCTTACTCAATAGACAGACAGTGTGCTGTTACACTATTATGTACCTTAAAGAAAGGATGACAGCAAAGTTGTTTACCATATACAAGGCATTTTCTTTCTGGAAATGATGGCTCAGCCTCATGGTAGCAGCTGGCATGTGTGGTGAAGTGGATAGTTGTACTTTTGCAAGTTGGAGTTAATATTATATATAGTGGACCTTCAGACTGTTAAGAATCAATGGAACGTTAATTTTTTTTATGGCTATGAGAAGCAATTAATATTCCACTGCATGTTTTCCACAGTAATGTTCATTTCTAAATCAAATATGTAGACATTTGTTAGTTTCAATGATTTCCTCACTAATATAACACTTCTTAATAGGAATCTTTCCACCTAGAGCCCTGGAATTATACTGCTACATTAATTCTTCTGCATTGTCTTTTTCTGTCATCCTGTCAGCTTTGAATAATATCACAGTAATGGCAGAGAACAGGTGAATAAATCAGATCATTAACAAAGAATGGTAGACAAGTCAACTCTGTACTGGCTTACCTACCACTGATCCCATACAAAGGAGGAGAAATACCTCAGTTAAAAAATTTCCATCAAAATCTTTTTAAGAGTATACTGAGGAAAGTATACTGGAAGTAAGTCATAGCACTTACTTCCAACAACTTCTAAAGGCTACATGTTTAATATTTCATGTAAAAATTACTCCTACTTTGCACTAAATACCAATGAAGTGTTATTTTGCTTTAGTTGTGTTGCAGTCTTTTCTCTGACCAACAAACTACGGGGGAAATTCTATAAAGCATATAAAAACTTCAAAACTTAAAAGAAATGAATGATTGCTAGTTAAATACACAAGCTTTTTTTTTTTTAATTTAAACAAACATACACTTCTCCTGGCAAGGTTATAGATGATTAACCTCTGTTCATAAGACATATTACAGAACTAGAGGTTTTTTCTTTACTTTTTTAATTTTTCAAGTGCAATTGTTTCTTATATATTAATTACTATTAAATTATCATTTTAGCCAGTTATTAGCAAATTGTAGTATGTATTCATTGTCTCTTCTTGTGATGTTTAGTTTTAATTGCTTATTTTAAAGCAGAAACATTAGAGTTACAAGTGTCTTGCAATATTTTTATCAACAATAAAATGAAGTAGAGACTTAACAATAAAAATACCTTAGTGTGATTTTATTATTATTTTGAGATTTTGGTTGTATAAAGTTTTAATGTAAAATGTCCATTATTGAAGGAAAAAGATCTTTCAATAAAAAATACCCACAAGATCTTTGGCACTGATGGAATTTCAAGCTGAAGTTTTTACTGATTTCAATGACCATCTATAGAAAGCTTGTATTTATACAGCTTTTGTTGAGAAAGAAAAATTTCAAGGCATTTTATATGGTACCTTATTATACTTTTAACTAGATGTTTTCGGAGAAAAATAATGATTAGGGACAAATAAAATGTTTATCTCAATCCTAAATTGGAACTGAATGGTCTGGCATCTCAGACAAAATGATCCTACAACCTCTTTACTCAAAGCGTGGGCCATGGAACAACAGCATGGGCACAAGCCAAGAGCATGTGAGAAACGCAGCTTAGGGCCACAGACCAGACCTACTGACTCACAAGGCCAGACAAGGGCAAAGTGAGTGACGTGAGCAAGGCACTTGCCTTCAGTGTCAAAAAACCAAGTAATTAAGAGGAATGCTATTTTAATGCAATATTTTAAAAATCAAGGTTAACGCAAATTCCATGATGAACAAATACCAAAATTTTAAATAAAGACAGGTCAGTATTACTGATTTTTCCTTTTGCCTCAGTCTCCAGTGTGGCTAAGCTAAGCCCCCCTCCTTCCAGCCCTCTCAATTGGAATGTGCATTTAGCAAGAGCTCCAGGTGGTTAATACATTAAAGACGAATCCGCACGGGTCTAAAACCTGGCAGAAGATATGTTCTTTTGGGCCAGCCATGGCCTCAATCCCCTTTCTGTGTTTGCGGAAATCTCTACCTTGTGGGTCTTGGTAGAGGGCAGCACTCACCTTCTACCACAGCTGAAATGCCTGTTAGGTGCCTTCCTATACTCTCTCGTGGGCATAACAACATGTTTCACTTCAAATTGGAAGGGACTGTGGTTTGGGAGCAACTGACCAAAAGATGGGACTGTGAGGAAGTCTGGCAGTGGTAGGAAACAGTGTCCAGCATTAGTGGGGTCAGCCATAAGGTAAGCATTTAGAGCCTCAAGGACAGCAGCTGTCTTCTGGCCGAAATGATATTTCAGGCATTCATTGTTTCTGGCTGTATATAGCTCTAGCCCTCTCTGTAATTCTGCAAGAGACTCAATATTCTTTTAAAAATTCATTCTGGAGGCCAAGACAGTGGAATAGAAAGACCCTGAGCTCACCTTCTTTCATGGGCACACCAAAATCACAACTATTTGCAGAATAACCTTTGATGAAAAATACCAGAACCTTCCAGAAAAGATCTTCTACAACTAAAGACATAAAGAAGGAAACACAGCAAGATGGGTAGAAGGGTAGGATTTGCGATATAGTCAAGTCCCATACCCCTGGAAGGAAGACCCAAATATAGGAGAATAACTACATTGCAGAGGTTCTCCCAAAGCACTATGAGGTCTGAGCCCCACATCGGGCTCCCCAGCCCAGGGGTCCTGCACCAGGAAGACAAGCCTCCAGAGCATTTTGCTTTGAAGGCCAGTCAGGTTTACTTTCAGGAGTCCCAGAGGGCTGGGGGAAAGAGAGACTTCATTCTTAAAGGGCACACACAAAATCTCACATGCTCCAGGACCCAGGGCAAAAGCAGTCATTTGATAAAAGCCTGGATTAGACCTACCTGCTGATCTTGGAGAGTCTTCTAAAGAGGCAGGAAGCAGCTGCAGCTCACCCTGAGGACGTAGACACTGGCGGCAGCCATTCTTGGGAGTTCCTTCTACCACGTGGACATTGGTGTTGGCAAGGGCCATTGTCGAATCCTCCCTTTGGTTTTTAGCCCCAAGACCCAGCCCTGCCCTGGCCGTGCTGTCCAGGCAGCCAGTTCTAGCCTCTGGACCAGCCTCAGCCACCAGAGGGCAGACACCAGATGCAAGAAAATCACAGGCTTCCCTGGTGGCGCAGTAGTTGGGAGTCTGCCTGCCAATGCAGGGGACACAGGTTCGAGCCCTGGTCTGGGAGGATCCCACATGCCGTGGAGCAACTGGGCCCGTGAGCCGCACCTGCTGAGCCTGCGCGTCTGGAGCCTGTGCTCCACAACGGGAGAGGCCCGCGCACCGCGATGAAGAGTGGCCCCCACTCGCCACAACTGGAGAAAGCCCTCACACAGAAACGAAGCCCCAACACAGCCAAAAATAAATATAAATAAATAAATAAATAATTTAAAAAAGCTTTAGTCTCCAAAAAAAAAAAAAGAAAACCACATTCCCACAGGCTGCAGATGCATCCAGCCCATCAGTAGGCCAGACCATGTCCTGGGACTATCTGGGCCTGGGGCCTGGCCCTGGCCACTAGCAGGCCAACATAAGCTCTGGGACATCCCAAACCCCATACCCAACTGTGTCAGGAACAGCCCCTCCTCCTTCCCCCCAGCGATCTGACAACAGCTCTGGGACCATTGGCCTTGCATCCAGACTCCAGGACCTGGCTCTGCCTGCCAGTAGACCAGCACTAACCCCAGGACTTGGCTTCACCCACCATAGGATGGGCAACAGCCCTGGTGTCTTCTAAACCCTGACTCCACCCACCAATGAGCCAGCACTAGCCCTGGGGCCCCTGGGGTTCTGCAGTCAGCCACCTTGTGACCTGGTCATACCAACCAGTGGCCAGCAGCCTCTGCAAAGGGCAGGGCTTAGCAACCAACCTGAACAGGGGCCAACCAAGCCTACCAGACGGCCCACATAGTTAGCTCACCACAACAGAAGGACCCACACAGCCCTCATAGCAGGAAACCACCAGAGCATATAGCTTGGGTGATAAGAGGGGAATGCACTGCTGGGACACATAGGTCGTCGCCTACAGGAGGCCACTTCTCCAAGGTCAGGAAACATAACCAACCTACCAGAAACATAAAAATGCAAACAGCAACTTAGGCAAAATGAGGCAACAGAGGAACATGTTCTAGATGAAGGAACAAGATAAAACCCCACAAGAAAAACAAAATGAAGTGGAGGTAGGCAAATACCCAAGAAAGAGCTCAGGGCAGTGATTGTAAAGATGATCAGAGAACTTGGGAAAAGAATGGATACACAGAGTAAAAATTAAAAGTTTTTAACAAAGAGCTAGAAAATATAAAGAATAACCAAACATATGAAGAACATGATAACTGAAATTAAAAATACACTAGAAGGATCAACAGTAGACTAAATGATACAGAGAAACAGATCAGTGAGCTGGAAGACAGAGTAGTGGAAATCATTGATGCTGAACAGAAAAAAGAAAGGAAAGAAATGAGGACAGTATAAGAGACCTCTGGGACAACATTGAGTGCACTAATATTCTCATTATAGGGGTCCCACAAGGAGAAGAGGGACAGAAAGGGACTGAGAACATATCTGAGACATAATAACTGAAAACTTCCCTAACCTGGGAAAGGAAACAGACATCCAAGTCCAGGAAGCACAGAGAGTCCCATACAAGATTAACCCAAAGAGGAATACACTAAAATATGCTGTAATTAAAATGTCAAAAATTAAAGACAGAGACAATATTAAAAGCAGCCAAGGGAAAACAACAAATAACATAGAAGGGAACTCCCATAAAGCTATCGGCTGACTTTTCATCAAAAACTCTGCAGGCCAGAAGGGCAACATATTTAAAGTGATGAAAGGAAAAAACCCAAAACCAGGAATACTCCCAGCAAGGCTCTCATTCAGATTTGATGGAAAGATCAAAATCTTTACAGACTAGCAAAAACTAAGAGTTCAGCACCACCACACTTACAAGAAATATTTAAGGAACTTCTCAACGAAAAAGAAAAGGCCACAACTAGATAAATGAAAATTATGAAATGAAAAAACTCGTTGGTAAAGGCAAACATACAGTAAAGGTAGGAAATCATCCATGCACAAAGCTAGCAGGGAGGTTAAAAGAGTAGTAAAATCATCTATATCTAAAATAAGCAGTTAAGGGATAAACAAAACAATTAGAGGTAAAATATGATACCAAAAATAATAATTGTGAGGGGAGGAGAATACAAATGCAGGATTGTTAAAATGTATTTGAAATTAAGAGATCAACAACATAAAACAATCATGTATAAATACAGATTACTATATAAATACCTCATGGTAACTACAAGCCAAAAATCTATAATAGATACACAAAAGAAGAGAAAAGGAATCCAAACATAACACTAAAGATAGTCATCAAATCACAAGAGAACAAAAGAAGGAACAAAAAAGCCCTACAAAAAACCCTGAAATAATTAACAAAATGGCAATTAGAACATACATATAATTACTTTAAATGTAAACGGACTAAATGCTCCAATCAAAAGACACAGAGTGGCTGAATGGATTAAAAAATAAATAAAAAGACCCATATATATCCCACCTTCCTGCCTACAGGAGACTCACTTCAGATCTAAAGACATACACAGATTGAAAGTGAAGAGATGCAAAAGGTATTGAACACAAATGGAAATCAAAAGAAAGCCAGGGTAAGTAGCAATACTTATATATGATAAAATAGATGTTACAATAAAGACTGTTGGAAGAGACAAAGAAGGACACTACATAATGATCAAGGGATCAATTCAAGAAGACATAACAATTGTAAATATATAAACACCAACATAGGAACACCAAAATACATAAAGCAAATACCAGCAGACATAAAGGGAGAGATCAACAGTAACACAATAATAGTAGGGAACTTTTACACCCCAATTACATCAATGGACAGATCATCCAGACAGAAAATCAGTAAGGAAACACTGTGTCTTAAATGACACATTAGACCAGATAGGACTTAATACATTTAGAACATTCCATCCAATAGCAGCAGAATACATTCTTTTCAAGTGTACATAGAACACTCTCCAGGATAAATCACATGCTAGGCCACAAAACAAGCCTCAGTAAATTTAAGAAAATTGAAATCATATCAAGCATCTTTTCTGACCACAACACTAGAAGACCAGAAATCAACTACAAGAAAAAAACTGCAAAAACACAAACATGTGGAGGCTAAACAATATGCTACTAAAAAACCAATGGATCACTGAAGAAATCAAAGAGGAAATTTTAAAATACCTGGAGACAAATGAAAATGAAAAACAATGATCCAAAATCTATGGGACACAGCAAAAGCAGTTCTAAGAGAGAAGTTTATGGCAATACAAGCTTACCTCAGGAAATGAGAAAAAGCTCAAACAACCTAACCTTACATCTAAACTAGAAAAAGAACAAACAAAACCCAAAGTTAGTATAAGGAAAGAAATCATAAAGATCAGAGCAGAAATAAATGAAGGAGACTTAAAAAACAATAAAATGAAACTAAAAGCTGCTTCTCTGAAAAGATTAAAAAAAAATTGATAAACCTTTAGCCAGACTCATCAAGAAAAAAAGAGAGAGGGCCCAAATCAATAAAATCAGAAATGGAAAAGAAGAAGTTACAACTGACACCACAGAAATATGAAAGATCATAAGAGACTACTACAGGGACTTCCCTGGTGGCGCAGTGGTTAAGACTCCCTGCTCCCAGTGCAGGGGGCCTGGGTTCGATCCCTGGTCAGGGAACTAGATCCCATATGCATGCCACAACTAAGAGTTCACATGCTACAACTAAGGAGCCCGTGATCCACAACTAAGGAGCCCATGTGCCACAACTAAGGAGCTGGCGAGCCGCAACTATGGAGGCCACATGCCACAACTAAGGAGCCCATGATCCACAACTAAAGGAGCCCTCCTGCCCCAACTACGACCTGGTGCAACCAAATAAATAAATAATTTTTTTTTAAAAATAATAAAAAATTTTAAATTATGGAAACTAATTTGATAAATAGATCCTTTCTTTGAAAATCTTTTGTTACAATTCTCAGTATAAATGAGTGAATGGTGTATTACATCACAGACTAATTTTTTAACCCACCAAGTATATTCTGATCTTTTTTTCCAGAAGTCTTTTATAAAAAAAACCAAGTAGAACATCTGTAGCCTAATTAAAAGAAACTGCCACTTAACATATTGATGTGTTTTGTTCTAGAATTCCTTTTAAAAGCATTTGTTGCTCCTATAGGAAGTAAAATACGGTTGTTTTCCAATAAAGTGTAATAGACAAGTTTCTTAAACAAAATATAATCTTTAACATAAAATAAGACTATCCACATGCTCCATAATGTAAAATATTTTCAAACATCTCACAGATATATTCTAGCAAGGACTGTACTTCATTATCTTTGATTGCCACCCAATAAATCCAGACAATAAACATAATTATTTCTACATCCAATAATAAGCATTGATTCCCAGACCACAGGAGAAGAGAAAACTTCTCCAGGAAGTTGATACACACTTTGCAACTCTCCACTCTTAGATTCCAAGATCCATAGCTTCCCATCAGTAGATGCTGCTGCCAGCAACATTTCATTGCCACGGTTGTGGTTATGGAAAGCAAATGGTGTTGAATACACCCTTGAAGTAGTTTCAAATTTCCATTGGAGGTGACCTTTCATACTACAACAGTAGATAAAGCAATCATGGGAACCAAAAAATATTTCTTGCTCTGATGCTGAGGTACATGGGGATGAAAAGATTGGTTCATTGGTAGAGAACTGCCAAATCTGAAGGGTGATAAAGGCAAAAATAATTTATTCATCTCATTTCAACAATTCTGTAAAGCTTTTTGAAATTCTTAATAAAATGTGAGAGATGCAGGCTACTGAATGGTAACTATACATAGAGAAAATAATGGCTTTCTCCCAAAAGTAGCACCCTCAGATTAGACCTCTGACCCAATGGTAAAATCTAGCACAAAACCCACCAGTGTCCTTATTACATAAATCACCTCTATGCATAATATTATGAAGTAAAATTCATTTCGAACCCCATTCAAAAGTTATTACTAATATGTTCAGAGACACTTATTTCAAAGAAAAAACTACACAGTTTTCAGTGTATCTTATTAAAAACTGTATCTTATTCTGGTCTCCTAATGGAGGAATAAGGGGGTAAGTAGGCTGAAAGGAAGAGTTTATGTGCAATAATTTAAAGCTTTAAACAAAGAGCTATGAGTTGTGTGTCTACCCTGTAGATGTATACACTGTTTGCTTATTTCAAAGCTACTATAGATTAACCTGTCAGCCATATTTTAAAGAAAACACACAAGGAAGAAAAAGCATAAGTCTAAGATACTGTTTACAAATCCACAGTAATAGCAGTATAGTAAAAGCAAAATAAAAAGAGTGGGTATATTCATGAAATACGATTTGTAATTTCAATTCTGTCCCTGACTTGGACAAAATCACTTTAATCTTTCTTTGGTTCATTCAGAAAAGGTAAAAAAAAGGGGTAATAGCATTTGCTCCTTCTTTTTAGAAATCCAAAGGTGAGAATATATTCAAATTACTTTGTAAATAAAAAATATTAAGTGAACTTAATAAAAGATTTCATCACAGAGTAATTGTCACACAGAACAAAAGAAACTGCTAGGCTATGAGGGGTGAATGTAGAATAAAAAGCACCCAGAGTCAACTCTAGCCAGCAATGGGCTAACTTATGTTGGAGCTAGTACACTCTCAAGTCCACAAAATAATCCCCAAAATCAAAAACACAGAAGTTGTGCCATAGTCACTTATGGGTAAAGAAGTAGAGATTATTATCCCAACGAAAGAAGGAGCCTACCCTGCCGATCATGAAGTTGAAGATGGAACTTCCATACAATGTAAATTGGGTTATGTAACAGATTTAGGTTTTCATAGAAAAAGCAGGAGTTTATTTCAATGTTCACAATCTGAATAGAGGTTATAATAAAATTGGCTAAAAACTGGTAACATTTTTTAAATTGTGAGAGGAGAATGGCAAAAGTAAAACAACGTTTGGATAGAATCTTTTAAATCTATTATAGTGTCATTCTAAAATTTAAATACCCGTGGTTTGACAAATAAAATAGAATTATTTTTCAACACAATGGTTCGAATACTGTTTAAAATTTTACTTCAGTTGTCACCAGCTACTATGCCTTTGAGAAATGTAAGTAAAACAGAACTAGAAATTTTTACCTGTTCTCCAAAGTGAGTAAAGCAGAGAAAATTCCCATCTACACAGCCAATACAAATATACTGTAGGCAACACCGTGGAGAAGAAAAGAGTGGCTTTCCACAGGAATGTTTCCAAACTCTCTTCCCAGTGGCCTGTCATGGGCAAAAGCAATTCACAGCATTTAAATCATTCTACTAATCAACTACCCTTTATAAAATAAACTCATAAACCTCCCAGAGGTAAAGCTATAAACACCAGAAAATGCTATAATGGCATGCTGACATTATAAATGAAGCTAGTACACATATACACAGCTATAAAATTAATGAGTGCTACTTATGAATGCTAAGATAAAAACTTGCAATAAAACCAGGAAAGAAATAACTAGCACATAAACTCCATCCTTAGAATGGACACGAAGTTCTTGACAGGACTGAGAACAGTCTGCCAACTTAAAAACTTGATAGGACTTCCCTGGTGGCACAGTGGTTAAGAATCTGCCTGCCAAAGGAGGGGACACGGGTTCGATCCCTGGTCCGGGAAGATCCCACACGCCACAGAGCAACTAAGCCCGCACGCTGCAACTTCTGAAGCCCACGCCTAGAGCCCGCACTCTGCAACTACTGAAGCCAGAACGCCTAGAGCCCGTGCTCCGCAACAAGCCACCGCAATAAGAAGCCCACGCACCACAATGAAGAGTAGCCCCCGCTCTCTGCCACTAGAGAAAGACCATGCACAGCAATGAAGACCGAACACAGCCAAAAAAATAAAATAAAATAAAAAATTGATAAAAGACATACACAGAACTTAGATTTTTCTCATCTTTCTATACTTCATGTCAGTCATTTTTAATGAATTCTGGTTCAGTAATGTATGGACGATATCTAACTGAAATCTACTTCAAATTTTCAGAATTCAAAGCAAAAATAAAAACTATTAAAGAAAAATAGGTAATAAAATCAATAAATATTCTTTTATGCCTACAGGATTTATAGCCAGTAAAAGTCCTCCCAGTGTAGCAAAATACAAGTGATATGGAATCAGGCTCAAACAAGGAGAAGAAAAAACAGTTCCTCCGCATTTCAACTTCCAAACACACTTCTTTTTCTGCAAATAAGAAAGCAAATTAAAAAAAAAAAAAAGAAAAAGAAAGCAAATTAATTGGTTTCTGCTGGTGATTAACAAAATATACATATCCTGTCCCTCCTGATGTTATGTCTATCTTAGTTAATATAATTTTTATTTTTAGTATAAAAATAATATATACTCACTGTGGAGAATCAAGTTAGTATAAAAAGATGACAAAAGCCAATACCCAGAGATTACCACTGTTACCATTTTAGCATTTTCCCTTGTGATCTTTTTGGTGTATGCACACCCACACACAGCTTAATATGCTTGAGATCATCATTCTGAATATCATACACTTTGTATCTAATTTAGCTCACTTATTTTGTAAAACTCTTTAAATGTTACTTTAATGGATCATATCCCATATGAACACAAAATAATTTCTCTCTCTACCTTATCATTGAAAATCGTCTGGAACTAATTGCTTGGTGTTATGAACAATTTGGAAATAGACATCTTGGTGCATATGTCTGTCCATGTTTCTGATTATTTTGCCAGGATAGATTCCTAGAAGAATTTTACTGAATCAAAGGATATGAAATTGTTACCTATGGTCAAATTGTTTTCCTCGAAGGCTTCACCTCCCACCATTCTCATCAGCATTTAATGCTACCCTCTAATCTAATAACATTTGCTTCTTTATCTCAAAGTTTTAAATTTTCATTCCTTTGATTCTTAAACATATTAAATATTTAAATACATTTACTAGCTATTTTTTCTTTGGGGTCCTGTGCATTTATATCCCTTGTTTATTTTTCTATCTGGACCTTTATATTTTTCTTATTAATTTGTATTTGCTCTTAATTTATACTTATAAATATTTTAACTCTGTCACACTTGTTTCAAAAACTTTTCCCAACTTATTTCTTTTCAATTTTATAATTCTTAAATTTAAAAATTTTATGTAATCAGTTCTTACTGATATTTTTGTGATTCTTCTCTATTGTCAAGATGGCATTCTAAGTTCCTTATATTTCAAAACTCTGAGTAGCAAAT
The DNA here is from genome assembly GCF_965194825.1 of Balaenoptera physalus. NCBI lineage: Eukaryota > Metazoa > Chordata > Mammalia > Artiodactyla > Balaenopteridae > Balaenoptera > Balaenoptera physalus. Next base: position 74,415,145 of record NC_138884.1, on the reverse strand, counting down.
TTATTTGTGAAAATTCGGTAAGGAAGTTAAAATTGCCTTAAGATATTATGGCTGTTAATTAACCCCTTAAACTTCCCAGATCACAAACTTGGGAATAGTTAATACCTGCTCCCCTAGTCACCACCACCTGATAGTTTCACACTCTTCTATCTATGCTTATGGTATGAAATTGATGAAGTGAATTCTTACATATATATCTAAAGCATATGCATGCTGGTCATGAGAGCCAATGTAAAAAAGTCCTGTGGTTGGATCCACAGTTGCTGAGCTTTTGACAGCATCCTCAGTAGTAAACATCCAGTATTTTTCTCCACTATTACTCTTCAGAATATAAACCAACCCATTGTAACAGCCTGTTGGGAAACAAAATACAAAAGATGAGATTTAGATATGTCACTGGAAAATAATTATTTGGCTAAAATCATGACAATATATATTCGATGTTCTTCATGTGTACTTAGGCTCTATGTCTGGCTCGATTTACATTTCAGCAAAGCAGCAACCATTTGTGTAAAAAACCTATTTAGTAGGTACACCTTACATTTTAAAAAAAGTACCATAAAGTGCTTCACTACCAGGAAAACAGTGAACATGAGCATGTTGCAGCAGAAAGAGGCTTTGACAGACCTGGATTCAGATCTTGTCGTGGCCATCCTTTGGGCAAATTACCTAGCATCGCTGGGCCTAGATTATCTTTCTGCTGAATGTGGATACATCTACATCAGGGTTACTGTGATAATTAGGATAAATGCCCAGCACATAGTAGGTGTTCCAGAAATGCTAACATTAACAATGACCAAATGTTTATTGACCTTTTACCTTGTGAAGGATACTACTCTAAGAATTTTATATCTATTAACTCATGTAATGCTCACAGAGAAGTGCTACTATATGCACATATATATATATTTTTTATCTTGGAGGTGTTGGGTCTTCGTTGCTGTGCACGGGCTTTCTCTAGTTGCAGGGAGCGGGGGCTACTCTTCCTTGCGGTGCACAGGCTTCTCAATGCAGTGGCTTCTCTTGTTGTGGAGCATGGGCTCTAGGCGTGCGGGCTTCAGTAGTTGTGGCGCATGGGCTCTAGAGCACAGGCTCAGTAGTTGTGGCACACGGGCTTAGTTGCTCCGCTGCATGTGGGATCTTCCCGGACCAGGGATCAAACCTGTGTCCCCTGCATTGGCAGGCGGATTCTTAACCACTGCACCACCAGGGAAGTCCCTGGAGCAGTGGACTCTTGATTGTGGTAGTGGTTACATGATAGTATGTATCTGTCAAAATATAAAACTGTATACTAAAAAGGGTTTTACTGTATATTATATTAATAACAAATATTTAAAGTACTAAGTGATAGTTAACAACACTGAATTGTATATTTGAAAATTGCTGAGAGTGAATCTTAAAAGTTCTCATCACAAGAAAAAAATTGTAACTCTATGAGGTGATGTATGCTAACTAGATTTACTGTGGTAATCATTTTGCAATATACACATATATCAAACATTATATTGTATACCTTAAGCTAATAAAATGTTATATGTCAATTACATCTCAATAAAACTGGAAATTTTTTTAAAAAGAGAAAAAAGTACTAAGTGACCACCATGTGCCAGAGGCTTTGGGTTTAGACACTTGGAATGCAAACAGTAACCTCAATGAGCTGACTTTCATGGATAGGGATTACTCATGATCATTCACATGTATAACTTAAAGTTTCCTGTAGTATAATTTTCAAAATGTAGGTTTTCAATATAGAAGAATCAAACTCAGATTCAAGTAGAGTCTAGCCAGGATAACATAAGTAGGGAGATATATTCCTAAGCACTTAGTCTGAAAAGCTTTGGTAAACAGATGCCATGAGCACTAAAGTAAAACTTGATGTAGTTTGGGGGGTAAAAACAGAGTGGTAGTTGAGGAGACATTATGCCTAGACCCCCATATCTTTGTAAAGTAAAAGTCACCTACACCTTAATGAAACTGAGTAGAAAGTAGTAGCTAATACTTGTTGAAGGTCACAGAGCTGGTAACAGCTTTAGAGCTAGGTTCAAATCCAGAAACTCTGACCTAAGGCCCACACTGTGAATCAGCATGTAGTTAACTATTATTCTTTGAGCACTTAAGTCTGTCCCTAGCAATGTACTAAAGGATTCACAAGCAATCATTTCATTCAATCCTCTCAAAAGCTCTATGATTATTGTGGTAGTTTTAAAATATATCCACAATTTCTTTGATACTCAAAGAGATATTCAACAGGTGAAGCTAATTCCCCTCCCTCTGAGTGTGGGCCAGACTTAATGATGTTCTTCTAATAACAGAATAAAGCACAAATAATGGTATACAACTTTAGACACTAAAAGTACTGCGTTCCTCCTCAATCACTCTCTTGGGTCACTCACTCTGCGGGAAGTTAGCTTCCATGTTGTGAGGGCATTCAAGCAGCCTATGGAGAAGCCCATGTGGCAAGAAACTGAAGCTTCCTGCCAAAAACCAGCAAAAACTGAAGTCTTCTGTTTGCAGCAGTGTGAGTAAGCCAACTTAGAAGCAGATTTTTCCAGCTCGTCAAGCCTTCAGATGGTTGCAGCCACATGAAAAACCCTGAGCCAGAACTTTCAGCTAAACCCCTCCTAAATTCCTGACCCATAGAAACTGTGAGATAATAAATGTTTATTAAAGCAACTATATCCCAATAAATAAATAAATAAATAAATGTTTATTAGTCTAAACCATTAAGTCTGGGGATAATCTGTGATGCAGCACCATGTTTTATTTATTATGCCCATATACTCATAAGAAAAATGAAGTTCTAAGAAGTTCAGCACCTCGTTGAAGGTCACAGAGCTGGTAACAGCTTTAGAGCTAGCTTCAAACCCAGAAACTCTGACCCAAGGCCCACACTGTGAATCAGCATGTAGTTAACTATTATTCTTTGACAGCAACCAAACCTACTATACATAGGTTTTTTAAATTTAACTTGGCCCTACTAGCATTATCATATGGTAATTAAATTTAACTCTATAAACATCAAATTCAGAAACTTACCCACTACAATAAAGTTTCCACACTTAGATACACATGCTGAGGATTCAATGCGATCTCCCAAAATCTGTTCCCATTTCACCTTTCCAGAGTAAAGATCAACTGCCATCATTCTATGAGAATGGGAGCCAATGTACACAGTCGCAGATGACTTATCAACAGCTGGTATTACAACCAGAGGTGAAGCATCCACACATTTGCCTGTGTCTGACCTCCACCTCACATGAAACTCCATTTTTTCAGCCCCCATCACAGATGTTTCCTCTTCAGAAACTTCTGCAACACAGGACGTATCTTTTGACTTCCCAATAAGAGCTGGAGGATTTAAGCTTTTCATATTTTGAATGTTAGTCTGTGAAATTAAATCAGAAGAATAGGCTGAAGGGCAATGTTCCAACTTAGTTAAAAACCTAGTAGTATTCAGAGACAAAATCTGACTCCCTCGGCTCAGTGCAATAAAAGCATTGATCTCGCTGTCACAATTTAAAGGCATGACAGATTCCTGATGTAAAGATTTTCCACTGGTTTCCTCTTGATTAACATCGCTGTATTTTCTTTTTGTGGCATAATTCTTGCTAAATGTCAGATCTTCATCTGGAAACACTGTTTGAAGGATGTGATTGTAAATCTCTAAAATAGAACTGCTAAGAATAATTTCCAGAAGCCCAGGTACTGATGTGCCAACAAGGTTTTCAATCTCATTGAGGAGCCGTATGGACTTCAAAGAATCTCCACCACTATTTAAGAAGAGTGACTCATCAGGAACCTTCAAAGGGTCTTCTGAGAGACTCAGAACAGACTACAGATTAGAGAAGTGAGAAATATGGTGAAGTTAAAGATCTAAAACCAAAAGAATTCAGCATTTAAAGGTAATATATAGATGATGGTAACTACATTAATGAGATGAACACAAAACACACACAAAATAAATTTTTTAACAATTAAAATAAATTTTAAAATTATTTTCTGTATAGTAAAGGAGACCATCATTATGCTACCAATTTTGTCACAAACTACCCTAGAACTGCAAATTATACTTCCCTTTAGAGCAGTTTTTCTACCCATACAATAGGGAATGGAATTATAAAAACACCTGATTTAATATCAGATATTAACAATATCTGATGTTTCTATAATACAGGAATAATTATTTTCATTGACTTCACATAAACCGAAATTATTTTCCAAGAATCTAAAAATGAAGTGGATATTACTTTTATCTAGATATCCTCTATTTTCAGACAAGACTGTACAGTTACATCCTCTTGTTAGAACCCTTTAGAAAACTCCAAATTTTATCTAAGAAAAATTATACTGACCTGTAAATCATAGGTAATAAAATATATATAGTTTAAAATAAGTTTTTAATTGTTATATACATATATATATATATATATATATATTAATTTCCTTAAGCAGAAACATACATGTTGTTACTGAAAGTTCTTCTGGAATAATTATGTTAAGCCTTTATACCCCAGATTGTGGTACAGCAAGATTCGGCTATTTTTTCAACTCTGACAAGTGTTACTGCACTTGACTGACCCTCTTAGGGAAAAGTTATGTCAAGAGAGGTTTTGTCTACTCATGCCTTTTATGACTACCTCACTTCCAATAAATTTCTATATAGGGAGCTTAATCTAATCTTGCAGTAGAGAACCTAACCCTTATTTGAATACAAATTGAATAAAACAAAGCTATACTACTTAACATCTGGGCAGCAGTAACATTCTTAGAAAATTTTATCAGACTTATTAGGATGCTACATTCCTTGAAGATATACAACGACCTCTTTATAATAACAAATTTGTATCTTAAAAGTTGTACCTTCCACAAATGATGTAATTTTTCCCAAAGTTCCTCTTTTCCATTGAGTTTACACTCAGACTTCAAGTCTATGGAGTTTAAATAAATCTTATTTAACTCAGAAACATCAATTTTGCCTTAATACAAAAGAGAAATAACAATTTTTAAATTTCAGCTTGACCCCTTCATGTCTTTGTTAGTCACAATACACACATTTTTCATTGTTAAGGTTAGAAAATCCTATAAAAGTTTGTCATGCAGAATCAATAATCAAGAAGACAGTCCCATGCTACCCAGAATGTAGTGGGTAGCAGATAAGAAGAAAAGAGGGACTTCCCTGGTGGCGCAGTGGTTAGGAATCCGATGCCTGCCAATGCAGAGGACACCCGTTCGATCCCTGGTCTGGGAAGATCGCACATGCCGCGGAGCAACTAAGCCCGTGCGCCACAACTACTGAGCCTGTGCTCTGGAGCCTGCGAGCCACAATTACTGAAGCCTGCGAGCCTAGAGCCCGTGCTCCACAACAAGAGAAGCCACGACAATGAGAAGCCTGCTCACCGCAACACTAGTGCACCACAACAGAGTAGCCCCCGCTCACCGCAACTACATAAAGCCCGCGCACAGCAGCAAAGACGCAACGCAGCCAAAAATAATTTTTAAAAAAGAAAAAAAAAAAAGGAGAGAAAGCCCGCGTGCAGCAACAAAGACCCAACGCAGCCAAAAAATAAATAATTTTAAATAAAAGAAAAAAAAAGAAAGGAGGGGCTAATGTTGCTCTCATTTAAAGAGCTAAAAAAATGGTACTATTTACTGAGCAATAACCACATTCTGAAATATTAAATAAAGATGAAATTGGGAAAGTAATAGACTATGGTGATTAAGAGCACATGTTTTGAAGTCAAACAGTCCTACAGAATTTCAACTCTACTACTAACTAGCAATGTGATTTTGGGGAAATTATTTAACCTCTTAAGCCTTATTTTCCACATCAGTAAATGGGAATAATACCACCTACTCACAGGAGTTTCTGAAGATAAAATGAGTTAATTATACAAAGTATTTAACAGAGGGTCTACCACAATATATATTAGTATTACTTATAATAATAAGGATTTAAGTGGCCTTTAAACTAGTTAATACAATTAGTATCATTTGGCACTGAAACATAGCTGCTTCAAATTATTTTACCATGAGATGTAAATGGTAGAGAATCAATCAACACAAGCTCATCCGGGATTGCATGACTTGGAAGGTGTTTCTGCAGTTCTTTAAAGATGTAATCCTTTACTAAATCATTTTTGGACACCATGAACAAAATTAATTTTTCCTGATTATACCATGTAACTGCACAAGACTCCACTTGTTGAAGACCTTCAGCAACCTATGAGAGAGATAATCTCAATTTGCCAATAAGGACATTTAAAAACAAATTTCCTAAATACTCTGCATTCAATACAGTCAAATTAAAATCTGTAATTCACTAGAGATTTTTTAAAAATTGTTTCCTACTATCACTATTACCAGCACACAGGGTTCTTAATGTTTTCCAAAAATAATAGCTCCCAGAGCAAAATAAGTCAACTTATTTTCACAGTTATCAAAATCCACTTTGTCACTTATTTAAAAAACAACTCTTCATGCTGAGAATAAAGTGCACAATGTATTATCCATATCTTCTACTGTAATTCATCACTAACACAAAAGTCTTAGGTTTAAATAATACTGACAGAGAACCCTGGAACAGAAAAGTAGTTATGGCTGCCTCTAATACCTACATATATTAATAGATATTTAATATTTAAACAGTTCTACCTGTTGCACAAGTTCAATGTTAAGACGTTTGCCATGACGTTTGATCTGACTGTCCTTTCGTCCCAAGAAAAATATCTCTCCATCTTTTATAGTCACAAAGTCTCCTGTAGCCCTCATTGTGCCAAGTGGTACTGTCATTTCATCATCAAGAAAACATACTCTATTTCTGCCACCTTTCACAAGATATAAACAACAATGTAATTTTAAAAATTCATGGAAAATATATTAAAAACCATGAAATCAGAACACCTCCAAAAGCTCAGTTACTAAGTTTCAAAGTTTGAATATTTATATAAAAAGGGGGATTCACTTTTAAATGTTATCTGATAAAATTATATACAATAAGAACCTTAGTAAAATAAGCAAAGGGACGAAACACAATCTAGTTCTAAAAATACATGTGATTAAAAATATTCTTAAAATACTAATTAAATAGAATTTTGGCTATAAACAGAAATACAAACAACCAATTTACAGTTTCTAAATTACTTTTATATCTTCTCTTAGAGTATTAGACATTGTTATCTGAAATAATTATGGTAACTAATTAAATGTTTCATGACTGTGATGATGAGATTAAAAATTACCATCACTGAAAAGAATACTAGACTTAAGAATAATTGAGGAAAGAATAAAATTAACACATCAGATTTTTTTTCTTGAAAAAAAAAAAAAGAAATTATTCCCAATCAACAAATGTAAAACAACCTAAAAATACTTGGCCATTGCCTTCTTGAACTGTGAAACCATTAGTATCTTTGACTTCAACTACTGTTCCAAGCAGTGGAAATCCCAGTTGTACAGGCAATTCACATCTATGAAAACACAACAACCCAAACCAAATTTAAAATTTTTCATTTGAATAGAAAATTTACCAGTGTATTTAAATCACATTGTACCAAATAAAGAAAAATAAAGTTTTTGTTATAATTCAAAGATTGACAAGAGGAAAAGGTTAGGTGGAAAAGTTATCATGTTATTCATTGCTGTTTATTTACAAAAACCTCTAGCAGGATCTGTAGCACCAGTTAAAATAAGAAAGGTTCTGGATTCCCAGCTTAAAATTCTAGATAAAATAGTGTTTATAAAATATTACTCCAGTGCCTATCAAAAATACTATTTGTGCTAAGATACTGGAAAAATAACAGTTTCTCTCTACCCTACCCTGAAGTAACTGAAACCCTTACTTCAAAGTAGAGTTAAGAATTTTCTCTGGTATCCTGTAAAAAGTTGCCCAACTTGATACCTCTGTGATACCATAAACATTAAATATTTGTGTTTTATTGCCTATTCCTCTCCAGCTTTTGAGAACAGTTAATGATGGAAATGCTTCGCCACCAAGGGCCAATACTCGAAGAGAAGTATTGGTTGATAAAACAGTTGACTTGATACGCTGAGATCCAAATCTTCTAAGCAATGTCGGTGTTGCCTGTAGATACATTAAAAATAAATTATTTCTTTCCCATCACTTCTTTAAAAAAAAAAAAAACAACACACTGTAGTGATTAGTCCAAAGCTTAACATTGGGAGCTCACAAGGAAATTAAGGCTGTGTTTACTAAATGACAAATCATATTTGGAAAACTACTGAAGCAGCATTACATTTTTAATGTGAACATAAATTTTGCTTCAGTAAAAAATAAGCAAATATTAATTATGTTTCATCATGCACTTTAGACAAAAATGTTTACAAGGACAAAAATCTATAAAATGAATTTACATTTCCTTTCCCATTATTTCTATGTAGAAAAAGTATATAAAAGTGTTAAGGAAGTGCCTAAGCAAAACAATGAATAAAGATTTTAAAAAACAACTTTATTAAGATAATATAATTGACATACAATAAACTATACATATTTAAAGTGTACAATACAAATTTTGAGATATATTATCAGTGAAACCATCACCACAATCCAGATAATGAACATATCCTTCAACCCTAAAATCACCTATGTACCATTGTAATTCTTCCCTCCAACTGGACCTCTCCTCCAGACAACCGCTGATCTATTTTTTGTCACTGATGATCAGCTGACATTTTCTAGAATTTTATAAAAATGGAATCATACAACATGTATTGTTTTGACCTAGCATCTTTTACTGTATGTTCAGTGAAAATACTTTGTGATTCATGTTGTATATATCAATAGTTCATTCTTTTTTGTCTTAGTCTGTTCAGGCTGCTATAACAAAATACTGTAGACTGGGTAGGTTATAAACAGCAGAAGTTTATTTCTCACAGTTCTTGGAGGATAGAAGTCCAAGACCAGGGTGCCAGCATGGTCAGGTTCTGGTGAGCGCTCTCTTCCAGGTTAGACTTCTTGCTGTGTCTGCATATGGTGAAAGGGGATAGGAAGCTCTGTGGGGTCTTTTTTACAAGGGCACTAAATCCCATTCATGAGGGCTTCACCCTCATGACCTAAGCAGTCCCAAAGGCCCCATATGAATTCTGGGGGGACACAAACACTCAGACCACAGGACTTTTTATTCTATTGTATGGATCAGGACTAGCTTTTGAATTTCCATATAAAATTTAGGATCAGCTTGTCAATTTCTCCCCCAAAAAAGTCTATCAGGATTTTGATAGGGACTGGGTTTAATTCATAGGGAGAAATGCAATCTTGACAATATTGAGACGTCCAATCCATAAACATGAAATGTCTCTTCATTTATTTAGCTCTTCAATTTCTATCAACAATGTTCTATAGTTTTCATCGTACAAGCCTTGCTCTTCTTTAAATTTATTCCTATTTTATTATTTTTGATGCTATTGTGAATATAATTATTTTCTTAATTTCATTTTTGGGCTTTTTTTTCTATAATGTAGAAATATAGTTGATTTTGCATATTGATCTTGTACCCTCCAACCTTGCTGAACTTGTTTATTAGTTCTAGTAGTTCCCCCATGTCGTCTGCAAATAGTTTTACTTCTTCCTGTCCAGTGTGGGTGCTTAATTTCTTTCTTCCTTTTTGCTTTATTGCACTGGCTAGAACAACCAGAATAATGTTGAAGAGAAGTGAAAAAGCAAACATCCTTGCCTTGTTCCCAATCTTAGGGTGAAAGCATTCAGTCTTTTATCCAATTATAATGTTAGCTGTAGTCTTTTTGTAGACATCCTTTATCATGTTGGGGAAGTTCCCTTCTATTCCTAGTTTGTTGACTTTTTTTTTTTAATCATTGGCATTGGATTTGCCAAATAATTTTTCTGCATCTGCTGACATAATTATGTGCTTCTTGTCCATTATTCTTTATCTAGTATATAGCATCAGTGGATTTTTGGATGTTAAAGCAAATGTGCATTCCTGGGACAAATCCCACTTAGTCACATTTGATGAAATAAAATTATTTTTAAGGCAGGACAAAAAAAAATTTTTTAACATAAAATTCTTTCTCTGCCCATTTGGGCCTCACTACCCTCGCTTTACGGT